>NC_089984.1:34818446-36230321 GCF_036417845.1 Apteryx mantelli
GGCTCGGTGCTTTGCAGAAATGTTAAATACCACTAAGGGAAAACGGGGGCGGGGGGGGGGACCAGAGCTAACGGTAAAGGTCTGCCAAAAGTCGCCTCTGTGTCACAGTGACAAGAAAATACACTTTTCTTACAGCTCTCCCCCTAAGAAATTTGTTTTGAGGGATTTGACAATCTCGCAGATAAAGTGACTGCTTGCCACACTGAGCCGCTCCCGCTCCCTCACGGCCGGCCGCCGTTTCCTTTCCTCGCCGCGCTCACTCATACCTGTGCAACCTGCCTGCTAGTAGCACTGTCACTGATTTCCAAGGTAACTGCTTTTAGCCGTTCTCAGCAGACATACCTGCGCGGGGGGAAAAGTCCTCTCCCCGCTCGCTGAAAGGATGGTAAAGTGATATACTAGAAAAGAGAGCAGGCTTCTCTAAATTTTGATAACTGCAGCAGACAATTTAGAAATAAGGCACTTCTCACAGCCAACATGACAGTGGATTTTGAGCATTCAGAAAGCACCAGGCCAAAAAACTGGAGACATCTTGATCTTTTAAGACAGCTTTTCCAGTACTTTAAGTGAAGGGGGGGGAGTGGGGAAAGAAAAAGAGAGAGAGAAAAGCTGCAAGGAAAATAATACAAAGCCAGCTCAATTGGCATCTAGACAGTAAAGAAAAAAGTTTTTGAGGTTAAGAGAAGGAAAGACAAAGCTGTTATGTACCCGAGGGATGCAATTTTAGTGGGAATGGAAGATTTGAGTGGTAAAGGAGGAGCGCTTGCCTCTGGGTTCTCTCTCTTCCAGCAGTTCGGCTGCTGGCATCTCAATTTGAATTGCTGGGTGAGTAGCACTTTCTGTGTGCGCGCTTTCCGTCTTGACCATTGAACTTCTTCTGTGACTTCTCCCTCTCCCTCTCTCCCTCTCTCCCTCCTCACTCTCCTTCTTTCCTAGTGTGTGGAATCAAAAAAAAAAAAAATCAAGCTGGCATCTCTCATCTCTAGCTGTGACCTTTGTTAGCGACGCTACTTTTATTTATTTATTTTACGGTTATTGTCTTTTTTATTAGGGCGAAGTGTGACTTTTCGATGACGCTTTAAATTTATAATAGTTGCGAGAAGCTGCGAAGCAAGGTTTTGTCTACACTGAACAGTGCAATACAGCAGAGTTGTCGCACTCCTCCTCTTTTTCCTTCCTCTGCCTGATCTGTGGTTTTGGTTTTTGGGAAGGGGGGGGAAGAAATTCGCTGGCCCTTCCAGGGCGGGATGAGGGAGTGCTCAGGCTGGGGGCAGAATTCGCAGCCTCCTGCAGCAGGTTTCAGGTTCTGATTTACAGATGCTGAACAATGGTTAACAGCAAGGGAGAAGCGTGCGCGCGTGCATTAGCCGTATGTTATATTCGCAGCACTGCCTTCGCACAGTGAACGTGACATCACTCTGTCTTTCTTTCTCTCCTTTGGGGGCGGAGGGGGCCACTTCAAAGCTTTCCTCACTTCAGTGCGTTATTTCCTTAACTCTGTAGCCATGAAGGTGAAAATGGTTTTTTTAGGAGAAAAAGTTGGTTTGTAGCAGGGCGCAATAGGTTGCAATTAAGGGTTTTTGGAAATGATGTGGTTCAATTCTTGTCATAAACAATGAGGGTTTTTTTACTTTTGGGGGGGAAATTAGTGAAAATAGTGGGTACTAATCTGTAATTGGGTGCTTTTGGTCCTGTGTTTGGTTGACTCTCAGTTAAATTTTCTGAATTCTTCAGAAAGCTCAGTCCTAATGTGAAAGATTAAAATTTTAGGGACACCACATAAAAATGCTTTCATCCAGTGCTAAAGGAATATGAAAAATAATACTGAATTATGATAAATATGAGATAGTGTGTGTCTTGGTACAGTGTTTCTGTACTCATAATCAGAAGGCCAGGAGACTTTTTCTCTCCTGTCCTTATGAGAGAAATATACATATTACTGAAAGTAAAGCGACCAGACAACCAATTCTGTACATTCCCTGTCATTATACACACAAACGGAAATGTATTTGAGAATTGCAGACTGTATCTCATTTTAACAGGAGGTTTGGGGGGGGGTGGCCTTTTTCTGCTTTCCTTTTTTTTTTTAACCTCTGCCTATGCTTATGTGGTCACCAGATCGAGAAGGAGGAATTGTGTGACTTCAGCATCGGTGAAACCTTTGCCTGTCTGAATAGCTTAGTTGATTTATATGTCTTTTCTTGTATAAAACGTGAAGGTGATAAATTTCTGTAGAGATTTATAATAATATTAGTCAATATCTAAAATGACAGTTATTTAGATCTTTCTTCCTTCACTGCACATTGTTGCATACGCAGGTTTTACATGACTGAAATGTCATGTAATGATGAAAATTTGAAATCATGAGTGATTGAAATCTTTTAAGCGTTTTGCCTTTAGAGGAGTTCTTTTTGTGGAGGTTTAGGACGAGAGGCCTGATAGCTCTGTATAAATCTGTGTGTGTTCTTTTTCTTCTAAAATATTTGCAGGGCATTTAAATTTCGATGTGCATTCAGTGTTACATTTTGGGCGAGACTTCATATTGAATTAATTTAAAAAATGATTGATTTGGACTTATTTAATTGTATCACTCAATTGTTTTGTGGTGATGCATAACATTTGAGCACACAAATTGATTGAAAGTGAAAACATTTTTTAAAAAGCCTTATTTGTTAGGCTATTTAATATACATTTGATACATATATTGTATATTGGTATTGAGCACAATCCGCTATAATCCGTGAATACTGCATTTTTAAAAGCTGTGCTGAAAACTTGGCATCCTATTTTAAAGTATGATATGCATATTCATTTTTTAATAGTGCTGACATTACTGAAATAGCCAAATACAGGTGGATTTAGTCATACGTGATATTTTTTGTTAATTTTCTATGGTTTTTAGCAGCCTTACATTCAAGTTCTTATTGTAAACAAAAGTCAACAGATAGCTTAACAAAATCAGTGCGGCTATTTCTCCTACAGTGTCTGCCTGTCTAGTGCTGAAATATATGATTCATATGCAAGAAATAAAGCTCTTTATAATGTGACATTTTACAGAATGCTAGACAGTAGGTAAAATTGAGGTAACAGATACTCATACAAAGCACATTAAAATAAGGACTATCAGGGCAATCATACAATCTCTTTTTTGCTTATATTCACTTCTACCTTCTTCCCATCTTTTCTGAATTTTAGCACATGCGTTATTTTTCTGTATCTCTTCCCTCTCCACCCCCTCTGTGATAAGGATCATTTCCTGAAGACCTGTTTTAGTTTCATCAGTCTCTCTACTTAGTATTTTTATATACAAGATACATTTTATGACTACTATTTTGGAGTGTAGTATTTTTTTGTTATAGTCCGATGTATGCTCTCTTTCTGCTTTTAACCGTGTTTTACACAAATGAAGGCTTGCCTGCTATAAAGGAGTTAATATCTGTCTAGTAATTACCTTAAGTATGGGAAGAAGGCATAAAATACTTGTCAGGTTGGGGAAAAAACACCACCTCTCCTTTTTGTAATAGAATAAATAGCTCTGTGCACCTCAGTGCCTGAAACGTAAGGAGCCTGAGCACCTTCCTTGCCTTTCCTTCTCTCACGGGCAAGTTCACCTGTTGATCAAATGAGTTATAACCCAGAGACACGGCGTAAGGCGTAGCTGGATGCGCTCAGGCCCCAGCTTGTGGGCGCATCGGCCGGGGTAGCTCCTGCGTCCGAACGTTGCACGGATCAGGCAGAACAGACGCGCCCGAGCGCTTCCTCTTCGTCAGTAAAGCATCAAGAAAATGAGCGAGGCAAAGCCTAACTGGCATGAACATGATTAAAAGCAGTTTTGGAGGATCTCAAAACGTACAGCTGTGGCCGAACAGGTGCTTGTTGGGCTCTGACCTGACATTACAGTAACACCACGCCGTCCAAGAACGTAGCACTTAGCGTGTAGTTAAAAACTATTTTTACACTTCTCAAAAGCAAGCAAAAAGTCAAAATACTGTAACAGTAAGATTACCATCCACAACAGCTTTGAAAGCGAAGCGTGAGCACACTTAACCATAATGTCTCGCTGCTAACATTTTTAATTCTCCTGCATAAGAACGAACAGGCAGTAATTAGATAGCTAAACCCCAGTTCCCTTCCTTTTACGCCAGAGGATTTGGCATACGCTAATTGTCACCAGATCATTTCACGTAATTGCCTTTTGGCAAAATTAAGTGGAAATTTCCTGAACGTCTTCAACACCCTCTTCCCCACCCCCTTCCCTCAGTGCAGCCTCTCACCCGAAGGATGCGGAAAAAGGCAAACACGGTGGCATAAGGCTCCAGCGTTCAGAGGGCACCGAAAAATAACAGTGCGAAAGCAAACGGTTGTTCTCTGGGATGAGTTGCTGGGCGCTGCAAGCCAGGCGGCTGGTTTGTTGTCTGTCTGAGCGACTGCCGTGGAGCCGGCTTTCGGGAAGCGGGCGCTCGTGGCCGGAGCAGGTGGGCTCTCGCCCGCGGGAACGGCTCCCCGCGCCTGGGCAGCGGCCGCTGCAGGGGTGGGAGGGGGACGAAGCGGTTAGGAGTAGGCAGAAGTGCTGCTTTTATTTTATTTTACTTTATTTTTGAAGGGAAGGGCTGTGGGGGGCTGGTTTTTTTGTCAAGGCCCGGCTAGGGGGGTATTGTGCCAGCACATGGTTGTCAGTGCTCCTGTCATCATTGGTGTGAAAGAAGAAAACGAGCCTTTTTTAGCAGGGAGAGCTGTGATTATCAATGGAGGCCTTGTCTCCTGGTACAATAGGCAGTTAGCTGAGGGCAGGACCTTAGGCAGAAATCAGCTACATTAAACTGTGAAAGGGCTCAGGCCACTGTATCAGCCATAATGGAGCAAGGGGAAGTAGATTTCGGGGGAAAAATGCTTAGTCAGGTGTGAAAACATCCTTTAAAAAAGATAAACTGCAAGTCTACTAGCTAAATGGAGCAGGGTAAAATTAAATCTCTATTCTTTCAGGAAACGCTTCATCACTGGCATTGAATTTTTGTGCTGGGGAAGGGGATGAGGGCTGAGTTACAGACAGCTGCTGGGTTTGGTGGGTTTTAGCTTTTCAGTTAATCTGAGTGTTTGAAGCTAAGCTTGTTGGTTTGCTATGTTCTTGCTCAAGTTTGGTGGTAAAGCCAGAGGTGTTGCTGATGCGTGCGACCCCGCAGCGGCGCTTCGTGACAGGTGCTCTGCTTTGTGGTGGCCGTGACCCTGGCTGGACCCGGGAGGATAAATATGGCAATATTTTGGGATTCGCTTGTGCTTGCAGCTTAGTTTTCTGGATTTTTGCGGGAGAAGGGGGAGAGCGCATTGCTAGGTAGCACCGAGAAGAGATCAACCTTTCGGGGGGGAAAAGAAATCCCCTCTTCCTAGCATCTTTGGTGCTGCAGAGCGGCTCGGGAACATCTGTTAACATTTCACTGGCCACAGTCAGCATGGCTGTAATAGCACCATCTGGAAAATGCGTGGAGGCAAGTTATACACCTATTTTTAATGTAAACTGGTACTGAATGGTACCCTTTGCTTAGCCCGGGGAGCAACTCCAGGAGGGCCTACTAATTCAAGACCACTGTGGACCTTCTGCACCCACCCTGGAGGAGGGGAAAGGCTGACAAACCCTCCTCTGTGCTGCTTTTGTTTTATTGTATTAGGCTCATAAAGGCACTTTCAGGCCCCATCTTTCTTCCGCAGAAAGGGAAAGCAATAGGGGAACAGTGAAGAGGAGGACGTGGCAAAAAAAGACAGGCGGAGCTCTAGCCCCATTTGTTTCCGCTGTGCCCTGGTTAATAGGTTTGAAGGGGAATGGCGAGCTTTCCCTGCGCCCAGGTTGCCCGCAGTGGAGGCCGGGCGGGAGGCTCGGGGCTCTGGGACGCAAGTGCCTGATCAGTCCTCCCCTCGCCGCGTCGCGCCCCGCGCAGCTCGGGGCTGGCGGTCCGCGGTGGCCACCGGCTGTCCCCGGCCGGCGAGCAGACCTCGCCGCTCTGAGCGCGCTCGCGAGGTCGCCCGGGCCAGCGCCGGGGTCTCTCCCCGGGCCGCAGCGGCGGGAGCTCTGCTCACGGGCGTGCGGCGTTTAGGGTTGCTCCTGGGAGCAGCCTCCCTTGTCCCTGCCCCGTCGCTAGCGGCTGAGCCGGGCCGAGCCGGGCCTGCGGAGCGCCGTGCCGCGCGCCGGGGGATTTGGCCGCTTAGGACCTGCAAGGGCAGGACGGTTTTGTCTCCTCCTTAGCTTCGCTGTTTTTTGCATGCCTGCTTTTACTAATGCTACATTAACCCAGCAAGGACAGGTCCACTGGTTTCTGTATTTTTCTCTGACTTCGAGTTACTATCATGTTTGTATTACCAAAGCCCAAACTCTGAATTTGCAAACAGAAATGGCAGTAGCAAACTCTTCCTGTGGCTGGTTTCTCTTTGTGTATTCTACAATATGCCGTTTCATTTTATGCAAGTCTTAGGTTGCTTTCAGAGACTTAGGAACGATTGATTTATACAGCATGTATTAACTTCTTCAATAAATGGGGAGTATTCATCAGTGGGGTGTATTAAATTGGGCTGTAAATGCATAGAAGCATCTTTCATCCTGTTAATGAAATGTCCTTACCATACAACAAAGACTAATACACAGTGATTTATACACACAGTCCCCTGCAGTTTTAATCCAAAGTTCAGATATTTTTCTTGTTTTTGTTTTTTCCTAAAGGCACCTACCAGAACATAAGCTATATGCATCTCAGTATCCCTCTCAAATGTCTCGTCGGCCCAAAATTTGGGGGAGGGTTCATTCCAAAGTTCCATTATTTAAAATCAGCTGTGTTTTAAGCACTCCCAGAACCATTTCAAATTCATATATAGAGATTTAGTAGTTGAGTCCCTATGGGGACAATTTCCTCTGGTTTGCTTCAGGCAGGTGTTATCAAGAAAAGCAAACTTCTGTTGTTTTTTCTGCAATTCTTTGCGGTGCCCTCTAACCTAGCATGTGAGACCCTAGCTTTCAGCAGAGAGGGGTGATTTATCGGCAGATGACTTGGTACTTTGTAGATACTGTGATTCTCTACAGAAATCTCTGCTTGTTCTCTTCCTATTACCACATGCACTGATGCTAATCTGCGTATACCAGTACAGCTCCACTTTCCGTGTATGACATAGCCATAAATGGAATTCTTAAAAGTTGCCAGAGAAATTCCTGCATCTCGGAATGGCTTCTAGCTTAAAACTGCCCTCGATAAAGTACTAGCAAGTGTATGTTGGAAAAGGGCCTTTTGCAGGGGGAAGGCTAAGGTCATCTACGAGGTGTCTCCTCCTATTGATGGCTTCTGCAGTTTACCTTTCGCTGCCAGTGGATGGGGTTAGGACCACACTCGTTACTCAGGCAGAACTCCCATTGACTTCAAAGGTAGATGCATATGCAGGATTAATCCTGCTCTTTTCCAGCTAGCCCTTTCTGTTTCTCTTTCCCAAGGAAGCTGTTAACTTCAGGAATGCTGCTTTTAAAGACCAGCTTATTTAGCATATTATGCATAATTATCTCGACTTCCAAATTGCGTGTGCTATTCCGAACTAGGTCCCCTTTTCTCGGTGTGTAGTAAAGAATATGACATAGAATACAAACCTAGCCAGAGGACAGTCATACAGGTGCAGATGGATTTGCAGAGGCGCTGGTCTGGACTCCTCTGATTTGGACAGAGTATTCTTAAGTGTGTAGATGGTAGTTTCCCCTTTTCCCTCAATACATTTCCCTCCTCCCCCACCCCTGCCCCAGTATGATCAGAGCAGGAAAAAAAAATCATACCTGTATATGAATTGTCTGTTTGACTTAAGGGTGGTCACTCAAATAAAAATGACTTACCTGGGGAAAAGTTTGCAGACTAAGGTTCAAACTCTTGGTTGTTGATTTCTGTTTGTCTTTTTCTTTCTTCTTTTCCCTGAAAGCTGTTAAGTAAAATACCTAATAATCTAGC
Organism: Apteryx mantelli; assembly: GCF_036417845.1. Classification (NCBI taxonomy): domain Eukaryota; kingdom Metazoa; phylum Chordata; class Aves; order Apterygiformes; family Apterygidae; genus Apteryx; species Apteryx mantelli. The sequence goes on from NC_089984.1 coordinate 34,826,411, forward strand.
ACTCGTGCCATTTTACCAAGGTTTTGCGGGGGGTCTTGGTATATCAAAGCAGTGGGAGGTGGTTTCCCACAGCTTACATGTGACTCCCTATGGTATATCTGTCTTTGGCGATACAGACACCGAAGTCCAGCTTTCCCCTCAAGTGTTGTTTCTTGTTTGTTGGCTTAAGTCTGCCCCTCTGATGTTATTCTGTCACTTTTTTTTTTTTTTTTTAACTAACCAGTTCTGATTTCTACGAAAATAAGCTCTCCATGGAAGACAGACATTAATGCTGTTAGCCTGTCAGGATCGGGATGAGAGTTTCTGGCAATAATGTGAAAACAACTGTGAGAGCAGAGAGCTCTAGCAGCCACCAGCCACACTCCATGTCGCTCAATAGCAGGAGTTCACAGGATTCTTAGCCAGCAAAAATATCCCCCACTGGGAACTATCTTTTGGGGGGAACCAGAGTTTCAACCAGTCATTTGGCATACAACGTTGGGTGGTGCTGAACAGCAGCCTAGTGGTTTGGATGGTGTGTGATATGATTTGTTACGTGATACCCTTGCCAAACCTTTCCGTACTTTTGGACTGCTCAGGTGGTTGACGTGGAAGAAAATAGATTTTTGGTCTGAGCATTTCTGTTGGCTTTTTGGATTAAGGGGCTAAATCCCCGTAGCTGCTCTGATGTAAAACCACGATGGTTCTTTGTGGCCAAGGCTTGTCCTTGGTTGTATAACTGACAGAAGTTATGACCTACAGCCCAGCCAGCACAACGTGCTGCTGTGATTCATAGTCTTGGCTGTCTCAACCATGCTCTGTTCGTGGCTGTTTGACGTGGGACTCTGCTGCGCCCAGTGCTTGTTATTAGGGATGGGTCCTTCTGTATAAGGGTTAAAAAGAAAAGAAAAGAAAAGAAAAAAGAAACAAGGTAAAAGTTGTGGGAAGAATAAGCACTGGCATTTCTCTTTCTTCTTTGATGCGTCGTTTTTTTGCAAATTGTTGAATGGGTAAGGCAAATAGACACCTGCACGCCAGCAAATGGATCATACCGCAGATAGTGAGTGGCAGGGGCTGGCCTCAGGGAATCTCCCGCCGTGGGGAGAGGACTGTAAGAACCGAAGCTCTGTTATGCCTCCACCAAAGAACGGCGAAGGGACGTTTTTTGTTTGTTTGAGGGAAGGCTGACATTTCTCTTCTTTCTCTTGGTCTGTTCTCCCTCTTCCTCCCCCCAGTATAGAAACTCATTCTCAAAGACTAACTGAAGTATTTTTGAAATGCTTTTAAGGGAAGCTCAGAGCGTTCAAACCCAGATCAGATAAGAGCGTGCTGAAGTCCGCACCGGGAAGGTGTGTGTGTTTGGGGGCGCGGGTGGGAGCGAGCTGTGGCGTGACAGCTTGCAGCTGTAGCCGTCTCCAGGCATGGGGGCTGCCCGGAAAGCACTGACGGACCCTGAGCTGCAGTGGCGCTCTCGGGTGCCGCTGTGGCATCACTACTTTATTTTAATGTGATTCCTTTTACTTGATGTTAATGCAAGTTGTTCCTTACTTAAAGTAATAAAAGGAAATGAAGACACATTCTAAAATGAAACCTGACTCTAATCCATTCATCATCTAATACCAGCCTCTTTATCTTTGCTGGTACCTAATCTGGTTAAATGTCCCTGTTGTAGGATTTTAGTGAAAATCCTCTATGGGGAATAGGGTTTTTTGCAATTGGATTACTTGCAGTAAATGGTCCAGCAGTTCGCTTGTTTCAGCTTAATTTTTTCTTTGTGATCTTGTAAGGGTAAGTTACAGTTCAGCCTGCCTTCTCCTTTCATTCATTCATTCGTTCGTTCTTTTCTTGTGCTGTTAAGAAAAAGATTTTTTTCCCCCAGAGCTAGGAATGTGACAAGTAAAATCTCGTGATATCTGCGTGATTATTCTCCCCACAAGAGTTTTAATTTCAATGAGCTTTATGTGTGTTTTTGACATTATATTTACAGCTGAATATTTTAGTAGCCTAATTCACCAGTACCCAGTTTCCATTTATTAGTGCTCTCTGATGAATTGATAATTAATCAGCTCTCCTAAGATATATATATATATATATATAAAACATGCAGGTGATCTCTTGTCAGCTTAATGCTTGCTGATGAAGGGAATACTCTAGCACTACAAGGCTTTTTATCTGGAGTATTCGCAATGAACAGTAAAATGCAGAACTGAAAGTGGGGACAGGAAGGGGAAAGGAAAAGACCTTCAGGTCAGTGAGCGTTTGGGTCTCTGGCTAATTAAATGGGGGACTGTCGGCCTCTCCCGAAGGAGTTCGCCTGCATCTGAGGGCCAAGGACGAGATTCTAAAATAAGAAGAAAATTTTAAAATTGCTGCTGCTCCATACAGGAGCACAAGAGGTCAAAAAGATTAAAGAAACTCGTGTGCAGGGAAAGTGTGTGAATAGGTTTCAAGCGGGATGGAGGGGGAGCTGCGGGGGAATGCTAAGGAGGGATCTGGAAATGTATGAGGATCATGTCGAAATCCGGATACGCTGTTTTCTGTTTGTTGTACCTCGTGCTACAAGGGGGAGTCTGCAGCTCTCCTAACCCCATCAACCTTTTTTCTCTTGACAGTCTAACAAAGTGCCAGTTGTGCAGCACCCACACCATGTACACCCTCTTACGCCGCTTATCACGTACAGCAATGAGCACTTCACACCAGGAAACCCTCCTCCACACTTACCAGCCGACGTAGATCCAAAAACAGGTAGGTGGGAACTCGTGTTGTGTTTTGAGGGTGGGTGGGTGGATCTTCCCATTTTGCATATTACGGGGAAGGGGTGTGGTGGGGAAGGGTTTCCCATGCCACAGCACCAAAGGGGGCATGTAAAATGTAAAGCACATGCAAGAATCTGGACAAAATAGTTTCTCTTCAAGCCAATTAGGCTTCAGAAGGAAACCTACTGGGTGGATTTTCATAAAGCTTCTATGTAGTGACACCAGAATTGCATGCGTGGGGTCGTTTGCAGGTGTGTTTCTTTGCAAGCGTGATACTCCATCTAGTAGCTGGATCTGTTAACGACTTGGTTTGCATGCACGACCCAGAGAGTTAAACATGTACGTTCTGTGATCTGCACTTAAAAAATTGCAGCTGGAATTTTAAAGGTGGTGGGTCATGACCGGTTTCAAAATGAAGCTCTTTTAATTCCCCAAATCCCATTGTTTCTGTGTCAGGAGTTCAGCCATTTTTCTCCTATAATGTTGAATTTTCATCTGCCCTAACTACTTAACTCCAGCTATATACTTGCAACTCTTTTCCCCAATGTAAGTCTACCCAACTCTCCGTTCAGCCTGAAGGGCAGCCTTGAATGTAGAGCAATGTATAAAACCCTGACTAGATTTATTGGTGTTACAGAATAGAATTTACATGTTATTCTAACTTTTTAAGAGTGCCTGTTTAACCTGAGGGCCCAGAGAAGTCAAACAGTGTCAATCTTCCTTCTTCAGGCTGCATTGAGTTCTTAGTGACAGTGTTTTTGTTTTTGTTAATCCAAATCCCAGCTAGTTAATTAGAAAGTACATCTGAAACTGAATTCATGTCAAGAGTTTGTCAAAAGAATAGCTTTGTGTTGTCCCTAACGCATGCAGATAATTTATCTAAGCTCCAGCCCTTGAATGAGGCAGTACATTAGCTGTTTTTCACTGCATACGCTTCAGTTGGGGCCCCTTTTAATTGTACTTAATGCTAACTTCACATGGCTTAAAAGGAATCCATCTAGCCATCCCTGGGTATTGCGAGTGAATGGCATAGTCAACCCCTCATTTAAATAATGGTAGTACAGGGAATAGCTTTTAAATGGTTATCGTAAAACATATGATTAACGTCTGTAGACTGTTTACTTTTCTTCTGTGAACATTCTTTCAAGTGTGCAAATAGCTCACTGTATGGTTAAAGCCCAGTTAATCTGTTTGGTTTTTGTAATGGAGAAAAAGCAATGTCTGCATGAAAATGTCACACAAGGAGATTTAATTTAGAGATTAAAAGCTTCCTGAGTGACTTTAAGAAAATAGTTTTTGGCCATGAATACAGTGCCCCTTCCTTTTAATGCTCTCTGTTTTAATTTTGCTTCTATTATGTTATTGTGCTCTGGCTTGTTACTTGAAAGACCCAGTCCTGTAACCCTTGCTCAACTGAGTAATTCCTACTTGCTCTAAAGGTAAGGAATGTAAGATTCAGGCCTGATACCTGGAGTTGAATTCTGCTCTCTGAACAGGAGCTACGCCATTTCAGCGAAGGCAGATGGGCTCGCTCTCCTCTCCCCACGCACCCTCTGCCTCAGCCCCCCAGTTTCACCCACCATTTCCAGCACTCTCTCCCCTCTGCTCCTTGGTTTCGGGAAAGGGTACGGATGCAAAACCAAACATCTTTTATGCACCTCAAAAGTGGAAATCATTTGCAGTTATACTGACTGGGTAGCTCATTTTGGAGGTTCCTTTGGAATAATGCCGTGCTATTGAGCACACAGTCAAAGTATAGTTAGGACCTGTGTTCCTGGTGACTCTGAGAACAAAATAACCATGGACTCGATACAGAGGCTGTCTTTCCGTTGAGCATTTAAGCACACTGTCACACCCAACCTCTAGCTGAGACTACTAAATTCTTAACCTAAATAATAAAATAATAATTTCTGGTTGAAGAGATGACCAAGGAGAGAATCGCATCAATTTTTCTGGTTGAATCTCATTTAACAAGATACCAACAGGCTCCCTTTGTAAACTAAGACTGAGAAACATCCTTTGGAAACTCAAAGCAAAGTCATGAGCATTGTAATAAAAAAGAATAGTTATCAATAGAGAAACATATATGATTTTTACTTACATTTCTGTATTTTCATGACTCAATACTAAAACCACTTTATTTTCCTCTTCCTTAGGAATTCCAAGGCCTCCACATCCTCCAGATATATCTCCTTATTATCCGTTATCACCGGGCACTGTAGGACAAATCCCCCATCCGCTAGGATGGTTAGTACCACAGTAAGGAGTTCCATTTTTTTAATTTCCATTTTGTTTTTGGTGTGTAAAATTTATGTTAAAAGCTTGTGTGTACGTGTGCGCATGCGTGTGTGTATTGAGATAAGTCTGTTTGCCAGCTGCCACTTTATTGAGTGGTTATCAATTTACCCACCTCATAAAGATTAATTAAAACTTATACCAGGTCATGTGGTCTTAAACAAACATGGGCAGTTGGGCACAGCTTTGCATGTTGTCTCAACTAGCTGATGGCTTGTGAAGCATGAATTTTTAAACTCTTCTGCAGAAATGTCCTTTTCATATGAATGCCCTTATGCTGAGCCATGTTTTTTGTTTTTTTTTTTAATATGCCCTGCAATTTGGTTTTCTGGGCGCTCGTGGTGGTTTTTAATGGACGTCCTTTTTAATTTTTTTTTAACAGAACCATCCTCACTATACATGTGCAATCTTAAATTTTATTGGCTTTCCCTGTCAAAGCCCTGTTCATTTTTCTTGAGAAGCAACAGAGCTTTATGTTGACTAGCAAAAAGCATTCTTGGTCAAAGTGATGTTGGACAGTTGGTATCTGAGGAATGGGGTTTTCTTGCAGACAAGAAAGAGGAATGAGTTTACTTCCAAATCAGCTAAGAAAAAAGCCAGGGAAAGTAGCGGGGGGTTTTTTGTTTGTTTGTTTTTTCACTTGCAAAGCCTTGTTGGGAATGAGGTTCCCTCCAATAACTGAGTCCCTATTTTCTTTTTTTCTCCATGATGCCATCTCTGCAATGGATTTATAATGAATTTCCACGCTGCCTAGGCCTTTTGTGCAGCATATTTTATTTAAATACTTTATAAAATGCATTTGTGTTGCTGAATACAATGGCTCTGCATCATAAATCAACATTATTATCATATTTTTCTCACATAACAGGCATTTAGGCCTCATCAATGCTGGGGAGATTGTATTTCTTTAGGAATGAATTGCCCTGAGCTAGAAGGATTTTGTTCCTGCTTGAGGTTATTTGGCCAGCTGTGCTAAAATACCTCTCTGCTGGTTTGCCCTCCTTAAAGAAATGGGATTTACACCACGAAGGAGAGGGGGCAGGAGCTGGGGGTGCGCACGCAGACCTCAGGCAGGGAGTCAGATTGGCTTAAGAGGCTTTGGGGGCCTCTTGCGGGCACAGCAGCCCTGGGTCCTAGCAAGGCGTATCGGTGCGGGTGCAGGAGACCGGCACCTCGGACCGCTCCCTCAGCAGCCCGCCCCGGTCGCCCTGCACGCTGCTCTTGGTCGCAGCGCGGTCGCGCACCTCGCTCAGAGCTGGGGGCTTTCTCCCGCGGGCGGGCGGACGTTTGGCAGCTAGCCTTCTGCTCGCCCCTGAATTTCCCCAGAAGAGCGCGGCACGACCAGAACAAAACCCAGAGCGCTGTTCTCTGAAATCATAAATTCCTCCTCATTTGTGCCGATTTACTTTCTGTGTAGGAAACCCTGAATGCTGGTGGGATGCGTGTCAGCTTCTTTTTTCCTTCTTTTTTTGCTTGCAGGGCCTGGCTGCAGTACAGCCAACTTACCTTCTTCTGTTGTAACTGCTTAGCTCAATTTTGCATAGTAAATGCCTCAGTATTTAAAGCAAATATACTGAGGTAATGCCAGAAGTCAGCAGCATTAATCAAGTGAGGATGTAGGGAAGAAATTCCTTGTTGTCGCTGACGGGCTTCTCATTGTACATTTGTGTCTCAGCGCCTTATGTGCCTTAAAACGACATGGGTTTGTCCTCCTTGAGCCTTGTTTCATGTCTGCCAAACCCAAGCCAGCGTTGCCGCATGTGGCCAGTTTCAGCATCCGAGTGACAACGGCCACCTTCGTCACAGGAAGAGTCTGTCATCACCATGAGTTATCATAAGCCAACACCAGTGGCTTATTTACTTACCCACAACTCTTGCAGCTTCTCCCTGTGTTTTTTGTTGTGGGATGATACCTTCATATTCACTTTTGCTCTAATAGAGCAGCATGGCCAACCTCTCATAAGTAACCAAAAGTTTTTGTTTCCCCTCATTGCCACTCATGTTTCACAGTCAGCTTCTCAGCCCATCTATCCTCAGTTGGCCTGGATGTCTCTAGCATGGTACCCCTCCAAAGAAGGGATCCTACCCCTTCAAATGATATATTTGAAGGACAGATAAAAAGAACTAGCCAGCACAGACAAACCTCAATCACAAAAAGTTGTGTGTCTTTCATGAGGATGCTGTTTTGCATGTTGCTGTATTTTTTAATTATTGTAATGAGGTGTGATTGTCTATTGGTTACCCACAATACTTCTTGGGGACTCTCCCCCGGTAACTCTTGTCAACACTTGTTAATCTGACAAAAGGCTACAAATTAAGCTCTGTTAATTTAATGTTTTCTCACCGAGATCTAAATACCGAAAGAGGCCCAAAGCGCAACTGAAGTCCTTTGATTCACTGTACTTTATTTTGGTATAAATTTACATTCATTATTGTTTTCCTTTGGATGTGTAGCCCTCAATTAGTGTGATGGCTCCATTAAAGCAAGCGAGACTTCGCCTTTAATTATTACAACAAAACACCTAGTTTCAGCTTGGGGAGAGGGTCTCTATTGACATAAGCAGAGGTTATAAAATTTAATTAGCCATTCCTATCAGATTTATGGCATTCAAATTGTTCCGTGTTTCTTTCCTTTGATCCTTGCTGTACAATCCCCAAGATTTTTGTTCTGATCAAATGAGAATAAAGCTTACTGTGCAGAGAGAAGTTTTTTGTTGTTTTTTCCAGCCCTTTTTTCTTTCTCTCATTCTCTCCTTCCCTTCTTTTTGCCAGGCAAGGTCAGCCGGTGTACCCGATCACGACGGGGGGTTTCCGCCACCCTTACCCGACAGCCCTGACTGTCAATGCTTCCATGTCAAGGTGAGTTCAAAGGACCGCGGTCCTGAGTCAAGAGCAAGTGTAACTCCTCCTGGCGGCCCCCGCTAGCGGAGGGTATTTCTTCGAGGAAATGTGTTTCTGGAAGCACTGTAGTGAAACAGTCGCTCTCAGTTTTCGGTAGGGTGGAGGAGGAGAGGACAAGCAGCACCTGTTTGATAAGGAGAGGGTGCCTTAGTGCTATCGTGGGCCTTTATGAATTTGTTTTCGAGGGAGAGGGAAGTCGTCTCTAAAAGGCAACTAAATGAAAAAGCCAGGAGAATATGATGTTGAAAAAGCAAGGAGGAGAAGTCATGACACTTTTGCTTTCCCAGTGGCTGTCACCCAGAGCAGCGCTCTGCGTGAGAAAGGGGAGGCTCGCGAGGGAGCGGGGGGCTGTTATCCAAGCAGAGTTGGGAGGAAGGTTATTGTGCTATGTTTTCCCCTTCCAAAGCTCCAAACACTGATAGTCAACATAAAAGGACCTGCCTGACTCTCTAAAGCTTTAGAAGTATATATTTCTCCCCCTCCCTACCTCCAATTAATTCCATCTAATTTTCCAGGGGCTGCTAGTTTTATTTACAAACTGGTTGGCAGCACTATGTTTAAGTAACCACTAATTGCTCCTAATGATAGTTTTATTTTCTGTTCATCTGATTTTCAGTCTGGTTAATTAAATCGGTGGAGGTTTAGACTTTCCTGATGGGCTGAAACAGCTAATCCATTTTGATGATGCCACATAATTAAATTAGCATGCATTATATAGCAAGGTTCCACGTCTCTTCCCCACTCTGTCCCTTCCTCTCCATCTCTGCAGTTTAATATGTGGAGGTTGGTGTATAGAGGATTTAAGGAGGCAAAGATTTAAATTTAAAAAAAAAAAAAGCACACACCACCTTGAGCAATGGAAACAAACAGCCAGAGCTCATGAGTGCATGAGTAGGGAAACGCTCTGTTATGTGCTTTAGATCAATAGAAGTAAAGGTAAAAATTAAAATCTGCCCTTGTTGCTTCAGCAACTAAAGAGACACAACTGGAAAATCAACTTAAAAAAAAAAAATTAATAGACCCAGCACAGAGGGGAAAAAAATCCTGGTTTGGGGAGAGAGCTGCAAATTTAAACAATAGTTCCCTCCCTCCATTTAATCTTTTTAAATATCTACAAAAGATTTGCAGGCATAGTGCGAGGCAAAGTAGAGCTTGATTTAATTTAATTATTATTAGAGAGGCTAGTCATTTGGGGGAGGGGAGAGATGTGGGAGGGGGGAGGCTATATTCCCAAGATAGGCTTTATGAAAGGTATCTAGTTAAAAAGAGTACACAGCAAATTAAATACATTATTGTGGTAATGGGACGACAGAAGTAGAGGTCTATTATACTTATGGCAGTTATAGGAAATGTAGGCTCCTTGCCCTGTTCTAGCACATCCTTTGATATTCATTCCATTCAGCAGCAGGGCCAGGACTTCTCAGAATTAAGTGATGGGTCATTATACTTTAAACACCATGGAGAAGCCTAGATTGGCAATTAAACAGCACTTGCTGACACTCGCTTGTGCCACCCTGTGACCCCCTTTAGATTGAGTTGTTGGAGCTCGGGGCCCTCAGCCTGCTAAATTGGTAGCAGGCACTTCTCCTGACGAGGGCTGGCTCTGAAATCTGCCGGCTTCAAAGGGAGCAAGATCATGTATAAACCATAATGTGGGTGCACCGTGGCTCAAAAAATAAGGCAGGAATAGATGAAATGTTACAAGTGCAAGGGGAAAATGAGAGAATAATGACAAATCTAATGCAACTCAAAGCAGAATTGTTGCACAGAAAAATGCATCCCACTGCTTGTGCATAAAATCAAGGCAGGCAGATGACATCCAGTTAACAGAAACATGTCAACAGTGAAGTAAAGTGAGAGTGAGTAAGAGAGAAGCCCCTGAGACAGCCAGGAACAAAAAATTAGTTGTCCTTAACAAGTTAAGACTCATCATTATATTCTGGCTTGGAGCCATAAAAGGAGACAGTGGTGTATAATGAGCTGCTTAGAATTTTTAGGGTGTTTATTGCAATTCATGGAATACTTGTCTAGAGAAAAAAATAAGGGGGGATGTCTCAGGCGAAGGTGAGGGGTGTGTGCACTTGCACCCAGCCTTTCTTTTTGTCTCCACCGTGTGCCCGTATGCACACGTACCCTGGCGCGCACGCAGGCTGATGAACGCATTTGAGATGTTTATCCTTTGTTTCAGCCTGGAAACTTCTCCCCCGGTTTCCCACGCGCAGGGGCACCCTTGGGCAGGCGGCGCTCTGGCGCGTGGCTCGGCACGTGTTTTCGCACGCCCGCTCTATCAGCGGGAGCACCTGCCTGCGGTGCCGGGCAGCTCTTGCCCCGCGTGGCCAGCGCAGCCGGCGCTGACGCCGGTGCCGCTCGGCAGGCGCGCCGTTGGCGGCTGGCCGCGGGATAGCAGCCCCGCAGCGCCGCGGTGCAGGCCAGAAAGTCGCCGAGCCGTTCGCTGCGTCGGCTCTGCCGGGGCGTCGAAGCCAGGGCAGAGCCCAGCTTCGCCCACCTTGCGCTCCAAGGCCTCTTCCCTGTTTTCCGAATCGCTTTTAAATGTGATTCCTGTATTTACCTGCATTATCATGTAGACCTTTGGAGCATATAATGCTTCCCAGCCCGGAATATTCCCAAAGCTTAGTAATTACAGTTCATTAGTTAGAGTATGCATATGAATAGTTTATAAAAGGTTAATGGGTGACTAATAATGATTTTAATAAATGGTTTAGACTATTAAGGTAGTGTCTTCAGGTTGTTTCAACCATTTACAACATTTTTCTCTGCTTGTAGCATCCCCTCACTCACTTCTTATGCATGCAACATGCTTAATAACATCTCTTGATCCTTTATGACCCCTCTATAATGTGTCCTTAACGTAAATGGAGACTGGGTTAACTGACTGATGGGCAAACAGTGCACCCACTACAAAAAAACAACTGCTGTGAAAGCAAATGGGGAAACAGTTTAACAGCATTACAGCACACAAACACTGCATAGCAGTTAAGTGGTGGTAGTGGAAAATACCTTTTGTAATTGAAATTTCAGGGGAAATTCAGTTTTGCAGAATGTAATTACTGAAGTTGGAGTGCAGCCAGGAACCCAAAATTAGCACTCTGCCCCACTCTGCCTGGCGTGCCACTGGGCGCCCACGTGGAGATGCACAGGCACGCGGGCTTCAGGCCTGGCACCTGGCCCGCTGGGGTGCTGTCTGAACGCGCCCTCGACTTTGGGCTCTGGGGCACCGTTTTCTAGCCCGAAACATAATGAGGAGCGTGCAAGTCCAAGAGGCAGGGCTGGCTCGGAGGGAGAAGCCGTTTTCAGTGTGAAATAACAAACGGCCACTGGTGACAAACGCAGAAGTTCCTGCGGGAAAACTGCCACCCTGAAGATGACTGCGGAGCTGTAGCTGCCACTTGATGAAGGCTGCCGTGTCCCCGAATTTAGAGCTTGGGGGTCAATCTCAGCCCGGCTGAAGTCGGTGGAGGTCTTGCCATCCGTTTTGTTACCATCTGGCTGTCACGCAACATGCGTACATGGGCTTCTCCTCCTCCGCTCCCTTTCCTCCCCATCTAGTCGCTCTCCCAGGTGCAAATGCTCCCTCTCTCTTTCTCTTAAAGGCTAATTGGGAAAACAACGTGCACACATATAAGGGGGAGTTGCATTTTTATCATTCTTTTTTCACCCTCCTCAATTTTGATTAGCTAGAGATACTTAAATCTTCATTAAAAATAAATAAATGAATAAAATAACCCCTTATCTTTTGTTGAATTTGCTTGCCTTGAAGATCCTGACCGTAGCACAGTTCAACATATAGGTAGTATTTCTTCATTTGTCCGTGCCTTGTAATTTTTGATCAGGTCCTCATTTGAGAAGCAAGTCCATGACCAAGTTATCACAGCCACATCCTGTGGCCTCTTCAGAAGCTTAATAACCATTATTTTTGTGTACCCACTAACTCCAGCTGTAATCAGCCTTTTGTGGTATTGAGGAACCCCTTTCCAGTTCCTGAGTCTGACCTTCCTCAGGCCCACTCTTTCCTACCCTTTCGTCCTTGTGCTACCACTGCAGGCAGCTGCCCTTCCCTGCTGCCGTGTGCCCCCTGCCCTGCCCACCGTGTCCCCATGCCAGGCGAGCTCAGCTCTTCCCCTCTCCTCCCCGAAGGCAGGTTTTTCCTTTCTCTTGCCATTTCATCGTCTCTGACTCTTGTTCTGGTTTGCATCGCAGGTAGCCCCAGCAGCAGTGTAGTCCTCGTTTCGACATTGGGTCTGTGCGTGGAGTTCACCTAGGAAAGACAGTCCTTAGATAGGAAGTGTGCCAACTTTTTATCACTGTGCTTATATTGATTTCAGTGAGGTCAAGATTTTGCTGTGGGTTTTATTCCCCTCTGTGTTTATATATGTTTTCTAAAAAGCTAAAACCAGTCCCCTTTGAGCTCTCACGCTTGTTTGCATCGTACTGTGGCTGGGGGCCCCAAGCACTGTATGAACACGCTGGATGTCCAGTCCAAATACATATGCGCACACACAAGTAGAGGGAGGAACAGCAGAAGAAAATGGAGTGAAGGCCCAGTTTGTCTTGCCCACCGGTGAGGCAGTTCGGTGGCAGAAGTGGGACTACCACAGCCCCACCGTTGTCTCCTGCCCTGACCTGCCACGCACCAAAGTGTGTCCCCAGGCAGACGCGCGCTTCTCTCCCACCTACTTCCGTTGGAGAGCAGGGGAGGTCTTTTGACAATCCACTTGGAGATTTGTGTCAATGGGTCTTTAACAAAAGTAGAAACCTTTGAAGGAATAACCACTTGGCTGCCCATTCTCCTCTGTGCTTGCCATCGCACCCTCCTCCTCTCCTTTTCTCCGCGCCTTTGTTTGTAGGAGCTGTAATTTTTCTACAGAGTTTGAACAATCTCACATCATCCCTGTCGTTCCCTGCTCTTCCCACCACTGTCTTCAAAGATAAAATACTTCTGTCCAGTGATCTTGAGTACTACTAGCTGATAGACAGAAATCCACAGAGCTCATACTGGACAATAAATCCTTTTTATGAAAGTACTGCTCTGTGTTATCTTGTGAATGTAAGGAATATTTAGGCAGTTTAGGGGGTTTTAAGCTTAGTAATGGATTTTTTCAGAGGGGGGAAAAATAAGAAAATCCCATTATATTCTAATACATGTGCACAGTCTGCTTAACGATGGTATATCACCCCAGTATAGAAACCTGTTTAATAGAAAAAAATCATTGTATATGGATGATAGAAGAAATAATTCTTTTTGCAATTGCTTGTTCCATATTGCGGTACTTTATTTGGACCAAGACAGCTCAAAATTCTGGGTTGAGAGTGGGGTTTTACAAAGAAAAAAATGTACTGTTTGCCAGATCAGCTTAGCCTTGGACTTTTTGTGAGAAGTTATTTCTGAGCCAAAACTCTGGGTTAGATCCCGTTCCCTGGAAACCTGTTGACTTCAGTGGGGTTTTTCTTAGGCAAAGTCACTCAGTCATTCCCTGCGAAACCTTTTAAGACTGTTGAGGAATAACAATGATAAAAAAATCAATCCTGCTTTTGAAAAGTTTAATTTCATTTAAAAAAATAAAAAGACTGAATGACTGTGGTATGTTTGTTCTGTGGCCTCAACCTGGCAATTAGATTTTGTGCAAACGGATTCCATATCCCTGTGAATCCAGCTGCAGGACTGGGGCCTCCCCATATATATGACCATAAATCATAGAGCTGACAACATTTTTTCTCTTTAAAAAGGCTAGACTGTTGTTTTACATGAATTTAAGCCTTCCTCAGTTACCTTAATGGATCAAAATTGACTTCATTCCACAATCTTCCCACCTTCTGTTAAAGCAGTGTGGCTCAGAGATTTATTAGACACAAATAAGTATTTTCTTTTGCTCCATCAACAAAATGTAGCTAATGAGGCATCTATAAGGATTATCAGAAATGCATCTGGATTGTGTTGGCATTAATATTTTATTTTGCTGTCAATATGCAACAAAAGATGTCATCCCAAATTCACAACATGCTTCAGAACTATAAGAATTGGTTTCTTAGTTGCCACAGATAATTTCTTAGTAAAAAAAATGGTCTGGTGGATTTTCTTGCAGGTAGCTGAAATTCCACTTTCATCCAAGTTCATCCAGTTGAATTTGCCTTTTGTTAAAGATGTTAAAAATCATGATGTCTCATGTCAGTAATGATAATGAAGGGGAAGATTGGCTTTAATGACATTAGAAGAATCATTATGTTTAATTTATTGCTAATTAATGCTGCCAGCTTCCATACGCTTTGTCTAGCTGTCATGTGCTTGTTATATGCCTTTTTTTTAATGTGTGTACACATCCCTCCCCATTCATTCATTTTTATTCTGACGATTTACACAGCTTTCTCTCCTCTAGGTTTCCTCCACACATGGTCCCGCCACATCATAGTTTACATACAACTGGAATCCCTCATCCGGCCATAGTCACACCAACAGTCAAACAAGAATCTTCCCAGAGTGACGTCGGCTCACTCCACAGCTCGTAAGTTTTTACTTCCCATGTTTTATTTTTAGAAATTCCTAAATATCACATTTACATGCGTTGCTTTAAAAAAGCTTGCATTTGTGGCAATGTTTTTTGCTATAAATATTTGAACGGTAGCTTTTTCTCTTTTCTTTTGTCTAAGTGATTTGACCAGCATTTAACTAAAATATGTGAAAATAACATTGACACTTAGTCTTTCAGAGCACTTCTGTGATGTAGGCAAGTAGCTATTAATCTGACCCGTTTTAACAAGGAAATGGAATTTTATTAAGTTTCAAGATTTTTGACTAGTTTCCCTGTTATTTAATACCAAGAAACTGTGAGATACAAAGTACACAACATGAGAAGTTAAATTAGAGCATGAACAGCTGGCTCGAAGCTGCAGAGAGCGCTAGTATCAAGTTTAGCTACAAACTGAGAAGAACCCTGATTTACTTGCTCCTCTTTCCCTAGCACATCTGGTACTTCTTGCCATTCGTTTTACGGGTTAATCAGGAAGACAGCATTTCAGTTCCTAGTGGTGATGGTGTTCAATTATTTCTACTACCGTCATGCTCACAAGCCCTCCCCATGAGCTAAGAATCCATTTTTCTAGGTTCTTGTGTCCTTTTGAGGTTTTTCGAGGAGGTGAGAATGTGCTCAGTGATACCACGTAAACCTGAGATAGGTTTTGTTATAATGCTGCTAAAACTGCCCTCATATAGCAGCCAGGATATAGGCTCTAGAGAACCTTCTGGATCTCAATGGCCAGTTGTAAAAGTGTCTAACATAAGACAAGGATAACTTTACTCTGGCTTTTTTACAGTGTCTAATTTCTGAGGATTTATGTACAGGGTTGGAGGGGATTAATTTAATAAATTCATAAGAGTCCTCACTGTGAGGTTTTTGTCTGTTGTATCTTTACCCTTCAGAAAACATCAGGACTCCAAAAAAGAAGAAGAGAAAAAGAAGCCACACATAAAGAAACCTCTTAATGCATTTATGTTGTATATGAAGGAAATGAGAGCAAAAGTTGTAGCAGAATGCACATTGAAAGAGAGCGCAGCCATCAACCAAATCCTCGGTCGAAGGGTAGGTAACTGGTGTAGCCGCAAGAGAGGGGCACAGCCAGGGAGTGAAACTGGGTGGGATTCACGCTGCTTGCAGAGAAAGGGAATTGCGGCCTCCTGAATGGGTGTATTTTCCTCTGTTATTGTGATAATGGATAGGGATGTAAACTCTGCTCACAGAATCCAAGTAAACCAAAGACCCTGGTTTTTTGTTTTTTTTTGTTTTTCCCCCAGGGTCTTTTCCTGGGGGGAAGGAGGGAGGGAGGGAGGGATTTTTTTAAATTATTAGTATTATTATTTCAATGTTGTTTCCATGTCGTGGACATGTAAAAATCCCGGATTTCTTGTTACATTGTCCTAGAAATAGGCAAGTATTGGAACCTGCACGAACTAGAAGAAGGGGGGGGTGCATGGGAAAAAGGAGGGAGATAGACCCTTTTAACACCTGTAATTGAGATCTTGGACTCAAAACAAATGGTTCCAGTTTTGGATTCCCCTGTTCTTTGTTTGTATTTAGTTTTTTCATTCCCCTCTCTCATCAGGCAAACAAAGGGACTGAATGAATGTAAATGACCGAATTGTGTCTGAGTTAAGTTAACTGGAGTTATAATCTGGAGTTACAAATAAAATATGAACTGGCAGTATTCCAGATCATCTATTTTAATCTAGCATGTTTTATGAAAATCAGTTCTAACTGTATTTATATATAGCTAATATTCTCTGCTATTAACATGCTTTTAAAAAAAGCTGTGCTTTTTATTTTTATTTTTTTCTCTTTTCTTCACCTCAGTGGCATGCATTATCCAGAGAAGAACAAGCGAAATACTATGAACTAGCAAGAAAGGAACGACAGCTTCATATGCAGCTGTACCCGGGCTGGTCTGCACGGGATAACTATGTAGGTTCCTATGTAGGTGGAAATTTTTTTAGTAGTAGAGCTTGTAGAAATGTATATGTGACCTGCTGAACTACGACCACACATTGCACACAAGCACTACTTGGAAAGCGTGGCTCAGGATCCCAATCTGGTAACAACAGCGGACGCTTCCCTCTGCAATACTAAAACTATTGGGGATAATTCACAGCCTCCACTTGGAAGAGGCTTCCTGACTGGGACTAGTAAAAGGTTAGAATTGGGGCATGACAGTAGAGCTCTGTGAAGAAACTCTTGCCTTCACCAGCGTCTGGAAATGTTATTTGGCTTGCTGGCCATTTTAAATTCATTAAAAAAAAATTAAAATTCCCCTAGTATGGCTTCTCTCCTTTCCACCAAAAATATGAATAATTAGTGTCTTGTGCTTATCTGTGTGAGAGTATAGTGGAAAGTGGAAGAATGACTTATCCTAGCTTCAGAGAAGGACTGGCAAAACCAAAAGCGTGACTTGTTTGAAAGTCTTACTCTCAAGTGGGGTTAAATGAATTATTCCACGCTCTACTGTTGTATATTTCAATTATGTTCTGCTTTTTCATGGCCATGTTATCTATTTTTTTCCCCTTCCTCATTCTAAAAAAAAGTGTTTGGGAATTTGCGATCAATTCCTGGAGTGCTTTTTAGATTGATTCCCCGTACGCCTTTGAGAAAGCCTGTTTGCAGCTAAAAGTGGTAGAATTTTGTGCCCTTACAAATGTAAGGCCAGCATTGTAACCACTTGCTAGTAGCATGTAACCCCTTTTTCCATGCCTTCGTGGAAGCAGTACATCTGGTAGTAAGTGTTTGCAAGCCTAAACCTATAAATTCATGACAGATTTCTGGATTGGTGGGAGCTCTAAACCCTCCTTAATAGGATCATAGAAGTATCTTGATTATTAAAAAAAAATATATATCTATATATAAAAACAAACACGTAAAACTTTCAAGGTCTCTGATTCTGGAATAAACCCAGCTCCCTACCTTCCTGGTACACTTAACTTCAGGTTTGGGGAGCAGCATCTTTAAATTTATGTCAGTTGTGTACAGTGTAAAACATTTTGTTTTTGTTGAAGTCTGTATCTTCCATCATCATCATCACTGCCGTGAACTCTGTTTTGCCGTAAATCACCTAAACTGTGTGCTTTGTGTATAGCAATGTTGACCTGTAAGAGCATTTGCTCTTCCATATGTATGGCTGGGAAAGCTAGTTCAGAGTTTGCAAGAAAGCCTAGAATAGCAGCAGCTGTCTATGCTCGTCCACCATTTCAGCAGTGGAGAACACTCACTTTCACTTAATTAGCAATATTTGCATAAGAAAATTTTCTCAACTCCTTACATTCTCTGTCTCAGTCACCTTTTCCTTCCGTTGGCCTCCGCCTCTCCCTTCTTTATTCATCCCTGAAGGTATAGCCGTGAGTGCTCCGCGTAGAGGGAGGCAGAGGAAATCTCTTTAAATCCAGTGAGGCACTGCTGAACATTGGTTTTCCCTTTTTTTTCTCCTGTGTTGTTTGGCCTGAGACTGTCAGACCATAGGCTTGAGGTAGTTCTCGGTACTGAGCAGTATTGTCTTCTTGGGTGTTCAGGAGGGAGCATACGCTTAACTGAGGTTTCAGGAATGTTCATTCTGCGCAGTGACTGTGCCGCTGACAGATGGGCATGTACAAAGCCTTCAGTGTTTAGGACCTTTTACTTTTGTCCTCACCGTGTGAGCACTGAGAAACCCTTTCTTCTCAAGCTAAAAAGGACAGGATGAGAAAGCCGGCGCTTTCCCAGCGGCTTGATGCTGTACCCCCAGGTGACCTTCAGGGGGAACCTTCCTGCCTGAGGAGAGCTCAGTAGCTTTGCATCACACAGTTGCATCATCTGCGGGATTTATTTATTTCTCTCTTCCATCCATGCAGAGCTCTCAGAGTTTCCCTCCTCCCTCAGCGCTTCTTAGGGTCTCAAGCCCTTTCAGGGATCTAGAAGGGGAGCGTGTTTGGGGTGCTTAAAATGGTTAAATTGTGAGCCATTTCACATCAGGCAGTAGGATGAGGCCAGCTGTAGCCCAGGTCTTCAGAAATAGGATTGGTGCATTCAAGAAATGCAGCTTTCAGCATATTTTTAGAGAAGAGGATTCAGTGAATCCCTTGTGGCTTGCTGGTGTCACAAGGCACATTCTCTCTTCCTGAGATCTAATATAAGACATTAAGCTGCACTGAATGCTGGAGTCGGAAATATGTAAGGGTCTAGTAACCTTGTCCGCCTGTAGTCTAGAAAATTAGTACAGAAGGCTTCTGCAGTCTTGTCAAAACCCATATTGGTTTGGCTCTGCCAAAACAGTAAGCAAGTGTTTACATCCACATCTACTTGCAGCCTAAGAATTTGTATAATGTGACGATGGAAAATGTTACGGACCATCTGCTCCAGTCTGAGGAGGGCAGTCTGAGACAAAGACAAAAATGTGTCTGCTGCAGAGCACTTCAAAAACTGCTGCCATATTTTTTTCTTAACTCCATGTATGCGTTTAGCTACATAATCAAATAACTTCTTATAGCACAGAAACTGAACAAGCAAGCAAGATATTTTTCCCCCTATTAACTTGGAAGAGAATGTAGAAGTACTTAGTGGGAACTTTTTCTGTTCTTTGTTAGGAATAGAGTTTTCAAAGCTGGTGTTGAAAAGGGACCAGAAATTCCTGGTCCCTGACTGACATTCCTGTATGTCAGCCATTTCTAATACATTGCTCCCTAAAGAGGTTATAGTACTTTAATGCCTGGCTGGAGGAGTTTGTGAAGGGCAGATGACTCTTGGTCTGTGTTCTGGCTGCCCTTGTGTGAGAAAGTTACGAGTTCTCAAATTGGAATAGCCCTTGGATGCCCAAATATACAGCAAAAAGTAATCAAATTAACACAAGATGCATTCAGTTAATTAACAAAGTGGCCTCCTTGAGGTTAAATAAAAAGCAGGCTTATGGTCCTGAGGCAATTGTCCGATTTCAGTTACGTTGTTGAAAAGCTGGAAAAAATTCACTGGCTTTCATAAAGTTACTGCCAATTTAGACCAATGTAAATGAAGCAGAGTCTGAACCTCTTGTATTTTTATGTGATATGTGGACTTCAGCATACAAAGTTTTCCCCCCATTTTATTCTCAAGGAGTTTTAGGAGCAGTGCCTCATTCTCCTCCTTGTCTTTTCCTGTCATGTCAGGCAGATGGCTGGTGTAACAACTGATACTTTACTTAAACAGAGAACTCAGAACGATAACTTACCATATCCCCCCAAATGACCTTAGAGGTGTCTGAGATGATTTCTCAGTAGCAGCATTCAGGCCACAGGATTATGTGCATGTCCTTTAAAATTTACTGTGCACACAGCTTTTTCCCTCACCAGAAGGCTCTCTTGAACAAGACTGTACTTGTCATAGCCTGGGCAGCGGGGGGGGCAGTTTACAACAAGGAGAAAAGAGTGCAGAAGCCTTGTGCCAGAAAGCCAGCTTTTGGGGAGGAAAAACACTACTACAACAACAACAAAGCGAAATCCAACTTTCACGTTGGGTGAATTTCTTACTAATAAATTCCAGGTAATGTATCATAGTGAGTGTGCCAAACATAGTGGATGGGCCAAACTGAAGCCAAATTTAACCATTTAGTTGGAAGCCAGACCAACCTACTGAGAGGGAGATGTCCAAGATGTAGGAGAACCTCCTGGCCTCCCCTCAGATATTGCCAGACCTTCAAAAGTGCTGTGAGATTCCTTTTTTCAAGACATGCTTGTTCCCTCTTGACCACAAGGGACTGCTGGTCTTACGCCTTTTCACCAATTCCTCTTACTACCACATCTTCAAAAGCAGAGGTCACTGCGCTGTTTACAGTTGACATTGCTGCCCAGAAGATGTTGCTTTTAGTATCTGGGGACCTCTGAAAATGAAATGACCGTATTCCCCCACACTAGCCTTTTTGTTTTGCTCTGCAAACTCTGTCACTCATTGCTGGAAGAAGAGTTTTCTTAGAAAATAATTTTTTCTTTTGAGCCATGCTCATCATCGTCTTCTCCTTTTCCACAGAGTTCAGGCTGATCCTCATGGTTGTGTCCTCTTGCACAGTGCTGGAGGGAAAGTGGGAAAGGACAGACCCTTATTTCTCCAGCCTCTTCTGTTCCATTTCCCCCTCCGATCAAAAACCATAATAAATTGCATCATCTTGATGGATAATATTTGGGAAAGGGCCATAGTTTAGCAAATTATTACTGCTGATTTTCTTTGTGATAGAGCAAAATGTGGACAGTGTCTTAGTTGTACCACACTTTGGATTTTTTTATGCTTCCCAGGTTTGGGGTGTATTTATAAACCTGCTGGTTAGGCTTTCCTCGTTATTGTGGCTTCCTTGTCTGTTTTAATGGTCAATTTTGGCAGCTGAGGAACCCCAGGGGCTCAAGTCTGGCCTCATTCACGCACTCTCCCTTGTTCAGTCCACCTTGTTCCCCCTTCTTCTCTTCCTCCCCCCTGAAAAAATGTGACCACGAATGATTTTTGCCACTTCCAGACGCAGGAATGTGCAGGTGTCAGACATTATTGTCGTCATTCTGAACTTACCTTAAAATAAGCTCCTTCCGGTTCTTTCTGCCTCCACGCCAGCTGCTCACGGCTTTCCGGGGGTGTTAGCTTTGCGGGGGGCCGTAGTGGGGCTGTCTGAAAGCAGAATAAGCAGCACAGCACAGGGTGGGCGGGCAGGCAGAGCCGTCCCCGGGGCGAGAGCGTCCCCTCGGGGCCCTCCTCGGCTTCCCAGAGACGGGAACGCACCGCAGGTGCGTCCCGGGGCTGCCACGCGGTGGTTCGTGTCCTCTCCGGTGGGCTTCGAGGACAGAGCACTCTGCTGTCACTCTGTGCTGTCGAACAAAGAAAATTCTCTTTTTTAATCCTTCTCCTTTGTGTATGTTTCATGCAGGGAAAGAAGAAGAAGAGGAAAAGGGATAAGCAGCCCGGAGAGACCAACGGTAAGTAAAAATAAGTCTGAATATCTTGCGTAGCGGAACTGTGGCCATGCTGATCTTACGTTCCTAGGCACGGGGGAGGTGGGCAGGAGTCTCGTGGCCTCACTGGGAGCCAGTCCCTATCGTAGACAGCCTTTTTTAATGCACTCTAATTATTTATTCACTATTGCCCTTCTAAAACTAGTAACCAAGCCATTGCATGTAAGAGCCTCTTGTGACACTAGTTGAATTTGTACGTAATAATTGCAAAGCCTTTAACTGCAGATCCGTAGTTGTAATGCCTATGCCATTGTTTATAAAGTCGTCTGCTTATTTTGCGCGTATGTGTGTGTGTGCGTGTGTGTGTGTACGTATGTATGTGTTTGGTATTAATTTGGGCTGTACCTGTATGTTCTGATGCATGCCTTACAGTGGTAAATCGCACCCAATTTAAATTAAGGAGGTTTGCCATTCTATATAGGAAATTAGAAATACTGCATAGGCAATCTCATAGTCAATTTTGAAGAAGCCCTAACTTAATTTTTTTGAAGCCTTTGTGTAATTTGTTCTTTTTTTTCAGAACACAGCGAATGTTTCCTAAATCCTTGCCTTTCACTTCCTCCGATTACAGGTGCTAACGTCATTTTGAGTCATTTAAAATAGTTTATGAACTGCTTTTTAGTTTTTTTTTTTTCCTGCCATTATAGATTTTAACATTAAACACTTATGACATTAAGAAAAAATACCATCCACACGTTTTTATAGTATTTATTATCTATATATCTTTATATCTATATATGTTTGATAGTATTTTTTAATTTGTTTTTGTTTTTTGTAACAATTGCTATTAAAACAGTAATATGGTAAAAATAACGCAAGAGTTGTACTAACTGTGCAAATTGAATATGCAGTATTTCTTTAAAGAGACTGATAAGAATGGAAGCAAGTCAGTAATGAACCTCCTTAATCTAATGGCATTTTTCATGGCTCCCACTAAGTCTTCTCACATTAGCATGCATACGCTTTTTTTTTTATTATTATTATTTTAGTTTTGGAATTTTTGTTTTTGCCTTTCTTGCTCAAGCCTATTCATTGCAATTCACCAGCTGTACTAACTCAGCACCTTGCCATGCTTTACGTTTTATTTTCTGGCTGATACTAACATGCTCATTCTGCAATCTGCTTATTCTTATCCATTCCTTTAAATATAAATTAATAAAAACAAATAAATTGAATGTTATTCCAAAAGCTGCATTATCCCAGGAGATATAATTTCCTTTTTTTCTTTTTTTTTCTCTTATTTTTATTTTGTATCTGAGTTGAAGAAAAAAGCATGTTCAGGATCTAACTTCCATACTCAGCTTCTTTTCTTCCTTTTTTTCCCCTCACAAAAAGCAGAAGAAAAAAAACGAACCCAAATAAATCTTGCCTGAAACATCCTGCTAGACCAGCCACAATGACTTTCCTCTATCTGCTCTTTTAAATGGGAAAGAGACAGTCCTTTATAAAGGGATACTGCAGCTTTAATTGCAACAGCTAATCTCAAGAGTTGAATAAGAATGTGATTATCACTATTTTTTTTTTTTTACTTTTAAATCGAAAGTCAATATTTTGCAATTAATAACGAGGACATTGATTTTTATTCCCTTTTTTATTTTTATTTTTTCCTTATTTTTATCTTTCTCTTTTTTTCTCCCCTTCTTTCTCTCTTTCTCTCTCTCTCTCTCCCTCTCCCCCTCTCTTTTTTTCTCTCCCCCTTTTCTGCTCGCTTTTCTTGAACTCATTCAGACCTGAGCGCTCCTAAGAAATGCCGAGCGCGCTTTGGCCTTGATCAACAGAATAACTGGTGCGGCCCCTGCAGGTGTGTATAGTTTTCCCAGACTCGCTATGGCTGATTTGCAGCTGGTTTATTTGGTACTTTCCCCTTTTTTTCCTGCCTTGTTGCTTTGTAGCTCTGTATTGTGATCTAGAAGACACAAGGGAGTGGGACACTGCCATGAGTTATCGTCTCTCTGAAAGGGTCTTGCTTTTTTGTTTTTTTTTTGTTGTTGTTTTTCCTTCCTCTTTGCTGCTGCTAGCCAAAAACCCACTGTAAAACAGCATCAGCCTTAAGCCTATCTGATCCGTGGTTCAAACACAGTCCTGCCCCCCTGGCCTCCTCTCCAGGAACGTCACCTTTTCCCAAGGCCCTTGATAACATGGCACTGAGTGTGGTACCGGCACGGGACGGACGCACAGCCGTGTCGCCACGTCACAGTTTTTTGTTCTGGCTCATTGTGAAAGTCCTGTTTCTTTCAGGCCCTTGGTATGAGGGGAGATTACCAAATAAAACTGAGGTGATTAAAAGCTAAACGTAGCTGTAGCTAAGATTACACAGTCCAAATGAGCTCTATCCACCATTGTGTTGTATTTTTTGTGTTTACCTTATGCTAACAGATGCAAATACTCCAAAGAAGTGTCGGGCATTGTTCGGGCTTGACCGACAGAGTTTATGGTGCAAACCATGCAGGTATAATCCTACCCACTAGGCCTTTGGGGAAATAAAAGCAATCTGTCCTCTTAGTGCATTTGTGTGATTTTATTTTTTTAATCTTTTTTTCCCCCACCCCCACCTTTCTCTCTCCCACAGCACCAATTGCTAATAATCTTTGATCTTTGGAACTTCTTGCTAATTTAATGCCATTTTCTCTCTTTCTTTACCAATAACCTCTCCCTGGTGGTAGAACTGGGAACAAGAAAACTTGAAGTGCTTAAAGCTGGCAGGTTTTTTTTTTTTCCAGATTGTCAGCAAAATGCATGTTTAGGTGGACATTTTATATTTTGTCTTTTGTGTGGGTCTGTGTCCACTGTCTCCAAAGGTTTAAAAGATTCTGGGATATGCAGCACTAGTGTTTTTATCTTGATTATAGATATACAAGCCAGTGTTTACAGCTTATATTGGACTCACTTTTTTGGTTTGTCTGCAAAATTTAAATAGATGCCTATATACCAATATTCCTCGGTAAGGCTTGTGTAGTTATTATTTTTGAAATGATCTGATGTCTTTTTTCCGATTCTGAAAATAAATTTTTCCAAATTTTATCCCAACAAGTGAGCTGTAAACTCTTGAGCTCTAGATAAAACTAATTACAACTTTAGTAGGACAGTTTTCAGCATTAAAAGGAGATGAAAGACATCAGAGGGCCCAAATTCCGACAGCCCATGTTCTACTGGAGTATAATTCTGTGTATAACTCAGTACGTACTTCTTTCTTGGTGGAGGGATACCGAGTAGTTCTTTTCTCATTCCTTTTTCCTTAAATGATCGCATTTGGTTAAATTTGTTGTTTCTTTGTTCTGATACAAGCAGTCTTTGAATTTGGAATATTATGATGGTAGGTATTTCAATCCAAACCACACTCTGTGTGTAGTGATTCCTCTCCCGCATTTTCCCCTCTTACTCATGCCAGTCCCATGTGCTTCATCTCATTTAGAATGTAGATCAGATGTTCTTCATATTTTGTGTATGCACGCAGTCTTGTTTGTGCTTAGTATCGAGGAAAACATGAACCGAGGGTGGTATTGTATGTCAAAATATGAGATAAGAGAAGGCGCTGAAAATGTCTTCAAAAGATTGCATATTGTCCCATATAAGTCATGCTTAGTACCGGCTGTTTGGGGATTGAGGCGTTAGATATCAGTACTAGTATATATGTTAAATTTTGAAAGCGGCAATTTCTTAAGGCTTAAGGAAAGGAATAAAAATTCAGCCTAATAGGGCTGGGTAGCTGCTTTCGCTGTTAATTGTTAGGAGACTCCAATCTCATGCTAACCAAAGACTCTAACACTGTATTTAATTAGGCTTTATTCTGTGGTTAATGTACTACACACTATCAGCAGATATTTGTGTAGTCTAGTGATACAGGATTTGAAGCATGTCGAACTCTGTATGCCGAGTATCAGAACTGTGGGCACATCGTGTTTGTGTTGCTTAATCTTTCCCTAGCTGATTAAGTAAACATCATACTTTTAAAGCTTCATTTTATCACTAAGGGGACTTTTCATTTAGTCTGTACATTTGTTAGCGCTTAGGTTAATGTGAGACGAACCCTCTCTTAACTTGCTCCAGCTTTTGGTTAGAAATCTTTGCTTTCAGAGACTTTATTTTTTGAAACCAATTTCAGTATTAGTTTTGAGCCATACAGTACCTTTCAGTGGTGTAGCTGATAGCTTTAGACTTTTAGCGCAGGGAGATGTTTTCTCATTAGGCAGTTTAGAGCATTTCTCTCCTAGTTCTGGTCCTAACCATTATAACAGCATATATGATAACATGGTAGGTTTTGTAGGGCATCTTAAGTAGATGCTAAAGGGGCACAGTTTGCTGACAGTATGGAGACTGAGGCATCTCTGCTCCCAGCAGCTGAACCAACCTTGTCCTTTTCTGTGGCTCCCACTCCTGGGCAGTTGCAGCGCTGCTGCTTGTTCTGGTGCTGCCCTAGGGCTGGTTTCAGCAGGCAGTGTAAGCGGGGTCACCTCTGCTCACTTCTGCCATCCTGACGTGGCAGGGGACGTTTTCAGAACGGCACACAGACGAATAGTCCTTACGGTGCGCTTGTGTGTGTGTGTGGGGGGGGTACGCAGAAATTTTAGCCCTGCTTTAAAGACAGCAAGACTGAGGCACGAAGAGCTCCTCAGACTTTAACTTATTCCCCTTCACCAGAGTTGCCCGCCGTGGTTCGCTTCTGGTAAAATTTGGCTTGTAGGGTTTGGGGCATTTACTCATTTGTGTATTCTGGCCCATCTAACCCTGCCATGAACACAACCACGCATAACACAGGATGGGAACAGCACAGGCTCAAGAAGGAGAAATGCCTCCCCTTGAACCATCAACATTTTAGTAAATGGCTTTTCAGACTAAAAGTGGTCAGCGCACTATTAAAGAGTTTGAAACAGAGGAAACATTCTGTTAAGATAGCAGAGCAGTGTTTTTAATTTTAAAAAGACTATTAGCTCTGCAAGCTCAGAAAGTCACATAGTTCCGTGATATCTTGATTTACATCTGCTTTGCCATGGGAAAACTCTTCTTTTCAGGCCACTGAACTTAAGCTAGTATTAAAAAAATCAATTGAATTTTTGGCACACTAGATTCAAACTGCCTCCAGTGAAATAATTAACTGCCTTGTAGATTCAGAGCAATCCAGTTGAATGGCTTCTGGACCACTGTCAATGAGGCAGGCAGAACTTGGTTCTCTGCTTGCAAATTACTTTTTTTAAAAAAAAAACCCTGGGGTGTCCAAATTGTGAAAACCCACCTTCCCACACAAGTATTTTCTGTGAGCTTTGTGAAAAGTCATTGTTCTGCTTTGTTCCTGGCTGCTGTACAGAAAGTCCCAACACAGATTGTGGGCCTGGTAGCATTGCAAAGTTTCAGACTCGGAAGTGGCACAGGAGAGGAGAAGGGATGGAAGAAAGAGTGGCAGAAGTGTCGTTAGCCTAGTGCCAGAGCCTTCCCATGCGTTCTTGGATGGTAGATGAATTAACAGGTTCTGTTTTGAGCCCACCAAGTTAATTTTTTTTCTGTCTTTTAACTTTGCTCTAATAAAGCATGGTTTACTGCCTTCACTTGCTGTCTTCTATCTTTCTTTCTTTCTTTTTAACATTTAAGTTGCATGGATGTCTTTAGTTTTTAGCATGTGTTGATCTGCAGGCTAACGTGGTTAAAACTCTGCTAGCCTTAACTTACCTTACCATGTGGAACTTGAAGCAGAACCTCAGGCCATTGCCTGATTCTCTGGAAAAAGGGATGTCACAACACTGACATCTTCCAGATCCCTCACAGAAGGAGATGGAAAGGTGGGGTACCAGGGCTTGCTGTTCGCTTCTGGCTATGGGAGACAGTATCTTTTGCCTCCAGGATCAAGCTGGTTAGGTTTGCCTCACAGTGGAGAAATGTCTAGCTCCATTGCCTAGACGAAGGACTTTGGATTATACCAAGTGAAATGCAGTTGCCATATATATGGGAGAAAATCTACTGCCAGAAATGAAGTTAGTGGGGGAATTGCACACAGCAACATTCATCATCTGTGCCAGACCACGGCATTTCACTTGCTCCTCTCTAATCTGCTCAAGCTGCTCAGCTAGTGCGAGGTGTCCACTGGAGAGGGACAGCGGTGTGCTCCTCGCGGAGGTGGTTGTGAACAGCGTAGCTGGCTCTTCCCAAAGATTTTGTGGCAGAGCCGCTTTAGACAGACTTTGTCAAATACATTGCGCTGGGTCAGCATTTCCCATGGAAAGCGTGCTTGTAAGTAGGAGGGCCAGAGAGCCATCGTTATTAGGGTCAATATGACCACTGAACATCACTCTGCCAGATGCTGTAGTCATTTGCCTCATTATTTCTGTCCTGCTGCTAGAATTGTCTTGCATATACTTGGCAGGAGAGATGTTGTGAAACTGTCATTTGTTGTTCATTGCTCCTTTACATTATTAAGTGGACAGAGGGAGGAGAAGAGATTTCTGTTGGGTCACATATTCGGTTATTTGAAGACAAATGGCTCTTGTGAAATTCTCATGTTCCCTGGTGTGAAATAAGTTCCATGTTGCTCTTCATCTTTGTACCTGTCGTCGTGCTCCTCACCTACTGAAATTGGTCCCACTCTGAAGTTACATGGGTGGCCTCTCAGAGGAAAATTCCCCAAAAAGCAGAGAAGCAGTTTCCCAAATCTACCACTCTCCCTTAAAACAAAAAGTAAAACTGAGTCGATTTAAAGCCACAACCTGCAGGCCATACAACCAGTTATTCTTGTTATTTTGGATCATATTCTGTTTATCCTGTTCTTTTCCTGGTTTTTCTTTTGTTTGTTTGTTCGTTTTGTTTTTATTTCCCCTCCCTTGTTCTTTCTATTATATACTCTTCCTGTCTGACTCTGACATCTCTGAATTTGGTGTGGTTCGTAACAGAGGAAAAAGCAATGAGCAGTAGGTTGCAGCCGTTCTTGCCTCCCAAAGGCAATGCATCGTAAAGACTACAGGTGACGCAGGTGTAGAGATAGCCATGTTAACTTGGACAGCATTATGGGACATCTTGAGATACTATCAACTCTCAAAAATTGTTATCTTACAAGGATTAAATTTTTTCCTAAGGAAAGTCGAGTTTACAGATAGCACAGTGGGCTCAAAAACCATGTCTCTGATTTTATGATTACTTTTAAAATAAAAAAACAAAAGAGGCAGCCTGAAAAGGAGGGTGACAGAGAGACAATTTGCGAATCTTTTCCAAATCCATTAGTGGAGGGGAGGTTCCTGCGTGAACTCGGTGCCGAGAACGCCCAGCCAGATCTTAAGCACAGTGCGCAGGGCCTGGGTGCAGCCTGGTCAGAGCCCAGAGTAATTTGTTTATGGCTCTTTGCTTTAGATAACTTTCTCCATTAGCATCTTTGCCCTTTATTCACAGATAACTCTCTCCCTGTTTCTAGGAGAAAAAAAAAGTGCGTTCGCTACATACAAGGTGAAGGCAGCTGCGTCAGCCCACCCTCTTCAGATGGAAGCTTACTAGACTCTCCTCCTTCCTCTCCCAACATGCTGTCCTCCCCCCCAAGAGACTCGAAACCACAGACTGAACAAACGCAACCTCTCTCGCTCACGTTGAAACCCGACCCGCTGGCACACCTCGTCATGATGCCGCCGCCGCCGTCCGCGCTCGGCCTGACCGAGAGCTCAGCGAGCAAGCCCAGCGCCCTGCCCGCGGCGGCGTGTCCCAACGGGGCTCTGGAGCACCAGCCGGCCACCCTCGCGCCCGCCGCCGCCGCCGCCGCCGCCGCCGCCGCGTCCTCCTCCTTAGCACAACCTTCGACATCCTCCTTGCATTCCCACAGCTCGCTGCCGGGGACACAGCCCCAGCCGCTGTCACTTGTAACCAAGTCGTTAGAATAGCTTTAGCCTCTTTAGCCCTTTCCGTTTTGTTTCGGGGTTTTAAATTCTGTTGGGATTTTGGTTTTCGTTCCCTTTTCTTTCTTTCTTTCTTTCTTTTTTTCTTCCTGTTGCTGTCGTTCGTTGTTTGTCGCCGTTTTTCGGTTTCGTTTTTAATTCGTGCCGCGTGGCTACATTAGTTGATGTTTTATCGAGTTCATTGGTCAATATTTGACCCATTCTTATTTCAATTTCTCCTTTTTAAATATGTAGATGAGAAAAGCCTCATGATTCTGCCAAAATTTTTATCAACAGCTGTTTAAAGTCTTTGTAGCGTTTAAAAAATATATATATATACATAATTGTTATGTAGTTCCAATAGCTTAGTTTTAAAGACTGATTTTAAAAATTAAAAAAAAAAAAAAAGAAGCAATTTTGAAGCAGCCCTTGCCGGAGGCATTGGTTCTTTATTATTTGTATTAAATACGAGCTTGCGAACCAATCATTTTACATCTGGTTTTTAAACCTTTAAGGGCACAACGAATGCAGTGCCGCTACTACTTCTTTTTTTTTTCTTCCTTGTGTGAAACAACCTTTATTGTGATGTTACTTGTTATTGTTTAAATGTACAGAAACAAAGGGTTAAAAAAAATGTGTTAATATACCTTGTTCCATGGTGTTGTTCTTTTTGGGGGAGGGAACGCTACTCAACAATTAAAAGTATCACAACGCTATTGGACCAGTAGTATTTATTGCTTTAGAAATTGCTTGTTGTATCTGTATGTTGTCCCTTTTTAAATGTTTTTTTCCTCTTTTTTTCTTGAAACATTGTATAAATTTTTTTTCCCTTAGTGTAAGCATCTTATATATAACAACTCATTTGTACAAGGTTTTTAAGTTTATATATAAATGTGTATATATATATTTTTTCCGGGATTTTTGTTTTTGATTTCCTTTTGTGTTTTTTTTTTTTTTTTTGCTGTATGAAACACAGTTGCCACCAAATGGACATTCGCAGATGCATTTTTCAAGGATCAATAGTGTAAAAAATAAATTGCTTTAAAAGCCATTACACACAAAAAGACTTGAAAATTTAGCAAGGGAATTTTTAGCAATGCCGTTTGAAAAATAGCAAGGTCCAAGTGTCTCCCATTCAGAACTGCAGCTGAATCCCCTGCGACATTAGGACTGTAGGCTGTGTGCAAAATTTTTATGTGCCAAAATTCTCAGTGACTTTTAACTTTCTCCCGACAACTTTATTATTTTTTTTAATGCTGTAATTTTTTTGTTCATCATGTTTTGCTGTGATGTTACATAGGTAGATATGTATGTAGTTTTAATGTCACCTATAACAGACGTGTTTGGTAGCAGATTGTCCGGAAAGCATTTAAAATGAAGAGGTATAAACCCTTAAGGGCCAAATTCTGTATATTAGATTATTCATAAAAGGAAAATCAGACTGCCACTTTTATGTACACTTACTACATACAGGTAGGTAGCAAACTTAAAACAAAAAAAAAACCTAGGCATGTTGATGTTGCAAAAAACGCTGTATAAAGCTGAAAAATTGTTCATCTGTTCATTCAGTGCCATTGTAGTTGACATGAAGCGATTGTAAAACTGTCTCAGATTTTTCTCTGGTTTATTAAGATGCTAACTATAACATTTTTTGTGAATACTTTGAATGTTTCCTAACAGTTGTGATGTTACTGTTCCGTTTTATGCTCTTATTCCGATTTTCATTTTTAATGGTTTGGAAGCCATTTTTTGTAATGAATAAATGTTCATGCTGTACAGTATCTGTAGCATGCAGTTCTGGATTAATAAAAGCAACTTAGTATGTGCAGAGAATGGCTTGTCAACTCATTTATGCGTTGACTGCATTTTACTCTGGCCAAAAAGATTTACAGCCCGAGAGGAAAACTTCCTCGTAACATTTTTCTTGAAAAATCTTGCCACTTCCAGCCAGCTCTGCTTGGTGAGAAATACTCTGTTTCGTTTGCGTTCTTTTGCTGCTACCTCTCAGAGTGCCTGCTAAACTCATTTTGTGCTAGGCCTCCCCTGCTCAGCAAACTGTTTTGCGTGAGTAGCAGTAGTTGAAAATGCCTTTTATTTAAAGCAAATGGTACATGAGTTGGCAAGAGACAAGTAACGCATGAGCTAAAGTAATGTTGTCCTTCTGGTGTGAAGTGGTACGCCTCCATGATCCTGACAGTGGGACGGGAGGCCAGGGCTGATGATACCTTTAATTTTAAAGAAAACATTTTGTTCAGCCTGCTGATCCTCCAACACAGGGCACATGCCCTGTGTAAGTCACTCAGGAGAGCTGAGGTAGCCCTGAATGGTCACAGAGTCCTTGTGCTGGCCCTTGGGGCTTATCTCTTGGACAGATTTGGTCCCATTTCTGCAAACTGTTTCTTATGCACAGAGTCCTTGCAGCCCTTGCAGGAGTCCTGCTGTCAGTACTGAGCATCCAGCATCCACAAGGTGCAGTAGTGCCTGCAGATGCTTCACTATGAGAGTGAACTGTTGGAGTTCAAATATTTTGATAAAATGGTTGGTTTGTTTGTTAACTGACGAGGTATTTAAGCTTCTTAACTTCCAGGAAGCTCTCACAAGTGGATGTCACCGTAGCCCAAGTCATTTTGGCAAATCTCAGCCATAGTAATTTCTACAATGGTACTTAAGGGCAATTGTGAATGCAGAAATCTCTGAACAGGCCTATTCTCTGCCTTCATGGTAGCGTAATGTTCTTGTAATGTACTTTTCATCAACTGGTCTTGATGAACTCTCCAAAGAAGGGTAAGTATTCTTTCTCATACGGGGAAAGAGTCACAGAGAGGTGAAGTGACTTTCTTCTCCGAAGATTGGGGAATGGGGCCGTTTCTGGAGGCTCTGCCGTGGTCATGCTGTCCCTCATCTTGGTGGCCTTCAAACCTCCCCAAGTCCTGGAGGCAGCTGCCTGGTTTAGGTGCTGAAGGGCAACAGCACGCTTTGGCAAGGCACCTTTGATAGGCAGCATGAATATGGATTCAATTGCTTCCTAGTGCTCTGGCACAAAGAAAAGAAAGTAATCCATTTAAATGTTGTCACCTTGTGTCCACGGATAAGATCAAAGCTGGGCACAAAGCAGTTACCTGTTGGCTGCAGAAGGAATTTGCTTTGCAAAAGGGCAGGGAGGTACTGGGTTGGGGTAGTTCGTGATATTTAAACAGAGTGTAGTACTTAAAATTACTACTGCCTTTTTTAAGGACCAGCCTCCAAAACAGAAGCCTTTTCTGTTTCTAACTTGTTAATAAAGGGAAATATATTTGAGTATTGCTTCATGTTTCCTTCTAGAAGGATTAAATCATGGTGAATTTTTTACCAGGCTCCATTATCTACTTTGATCCAAGGCCTGATGCTGTTTCTATTGTGGTCTGCTACGAAACTCCCGTTGACTTCAGCGGAAGCAGGACTGGAACATGTCCCCTCGTCCCCCGCTGCAACCATGTATGTAAACCCGAAGGTGTTCCCTTTGCACCCTGCTTCCTGCCCACCTTGTTACGGGGGTCACGTTTGCAGTGTGGGTGAAATGGGCTTCTATGTGAAAAGGATGTTGCTGTAAAGCCCTTGGGTGTTTTGAAATGTTGAAGATGCCAAATCTTGCTATTGTTGGTAGCCAGGAAATTGAACACGAAGCTCAGATTACTCTCCCACTAACTGAGGTTTCTGGGGAATTTTTTTTTTCTTTCTGAATGTTTTGACTCTTGCTAGAACATGGCCATCCATCAGCCAGACACATGTGCTGCATCTCTGCTGGGAATAACTGCTCTCTTCTATTGTAAAACATTGTGCTCCAGGGAGATCTTTGAATACCAGATTCAAAGGAGACACCATCAAGGTATGATTCATATATTCAGCAAAATAGTGTGTTCTTTGCTCGCTGCTTTATTAGCAAACCTTTGGAAAGCAGAGTCCAAAATACTGTTCCTGGGAAATTGGTTTTCCTTCTGTGTATCCAGTGAGAGAGGCACTCAGTCCAAAGGTATATTGTACAGAGCTAGCGAGCGGTGAATAGTTTGCGCTGGTAACTCTCATATGTTGTGGAAAACAATTGCATATTCCCAGGAAAGCAACCGTTGGGGTTTCCTGTAGGTTGTACATTGGCTGTGTCCCTTGATGGGCTCGTGCCTTCAGATTTAGCTCTGAGTTCACCCTGCCCCGAGGGGTGGTCAGGGGTCCGAGGAGGAAATTGCTGTTATGTATGCGTACTCCCTCTGTGCACAGGAGTCCTGCTGGGGGACCCCACTGTACCGGGTGCGCTGGAGAGGATGGAAGGATGGATAGCCCTTCCCGCACCGCGGCCATGAGGTGGGCTCCGGGGCTGGATACGGGAATGGGGCCTGAGCACACCCTTCACTCTCCGATCCGAGCAAGCGAGGGCAAACCCCAGAGCTGTACGTGACAAGCGTGCACGCTTTATCATGGGGACAGTGCGTTGTAGCGGGCTGCCACGGACGGGCGGCTGTCAGGGGACAGCGCAGGGCCCTACATACAGTAGGTAATTCACTGTAGCTATTGCTTCCATCTGTTTTTATGGGATGAGGCAAGGAAGCAGTCAATGTATTTTGTGTTTGGGAGACATTTATTTTCCATTAGCTTTGTAAATCTCATTTTTCACTTAGTGTACAGAATTTTAAAAAGTTTAAGTGATTGCTGACTCAATAAACCAGTGCCACATGGTTTTAAGCTTTGCTTAAAAAAAAAAAAAAGCAGGAAACAAGATCAATCTTTAGAGTCCTATTAGTTTTATTGGACTATAAAAAGATGTAAAGAGAATTCACAGTAAAATAGTTGCATGGGCCATTGCTACAGCCATGAACACAAACAGTAATAATGATAATAAAAATGAACATGTGTGATAGTGCTACCCAGCTATATCTTACATATACATAGGAATTCTTTACCACCTAAGTCTCTACGTAAGGATTTTGGATGCTATTTTGGGAGATACACGCTGCAGCTAAAGACTAAATTGAGTACAGAACCAATACTGAGTTTCGGTGGTCTGTGTCAGATCCTAAAATCTAAAGCTTAAAGCTCTTCTGGCCTTAAAACTATGAATATGCAAATGTCATACTGTAGCAATTGCTATATTATAAAAAGGCATAGACAGGTATTTTGGCATTCGAGATGTTCTTAGAAAACATCTTAAGACTTTCAAGGCAGATTGGCTACAACTGAATGCGTCCCAACAGCCCATTCACTATCAATAGAGTTGCTAGCCCTTTTTAAAGATTCTCAGAGGACAGCAATCTGCCAGCCCCTAAACTGATTTTCTTCAGGGACCAACCCAAAATATTCACAAATAACTTGCACCCATATTTTAGGAGTTGCTCTTTCTCTGAGGCTGGAAATGCATTTAATTTGTGGGGGCGTTAGCCCAGATTTCTAAGGCAATGGAACTCATGAAGTCATGCTGTCTGTCCATCTGTTTGACCCTCTCCTGATAACTCTTGAATCCTCTGGCATTTTGGACCAGATTTGACAGAGGCACTCAAACTCTCAGAGATGATAAAGTCCCTATGAGTTCCAGGGAAATCTCTGCACTGAGAAAAGAGGCTTTCCAGAGCCTCTGCTGAAGAAAAGGCAGGGAGCACTCAGCTGTTATCCATTCCCTCTGGCGGTGTCCAGATGGCCAATTATCACACGTCTACTTCTGGACCAGCATCTGCGCTCTCTTGCCCAGCTGGCAGGCCAAGAAGATTAGGTAGGAGACATGGAGAGCGTTGGGGTGTTGGAGGGAACAAGGGACATGAGAGAGAGCTAGGGGTGTAAGGAAAACTGGAAATACTGCAGCTGTAATTTGTAATATTATGCAATATTGTAGAGGGGAAGAGAGCGGAGAGGAAGGACGTAGGGGAGATAGGAGACACATCTGCAGGACACCAGGCCTTACTAGTGTTACTGCTCCCAGAGCAAAGCTGTTCAGCAGAAAATAGAAGCTGCAGTGTTACCAGGTCATTGTATCCTTGCTCCGAGTCAGTTGTTTGCACAAGTTCACCAACGAGAAACCCAGCGATGTTTAGGAGGTGCTTGCTGTGGCTCTGGCCGGGCCGGCTGTGATGCCCGTTGGCCTGGCTCCCAAGGGAAAGGTCTTCAGGGCAGGAAAGGCTCAGGGTGTTTCCACAGTCCTGTAGCAGGGTGAGGAAAGGAGTCCGGTGCTGCCTGTGCCAGCCGGAGCGAGCTGGGCTGTGCATGCACCCCGCGGGCAGGGCTCAGGGGCCGTTCGTCCCCGGGGCCTGTGACGACCCGCGTTGGCTGCTGAGTCTTGCTCAGCTGCACTCAGCGTGCTCCTCCTCTGTATGTATTCATCCGCTAGCAATGTGAGTGGCAGGAAGGCTTTTTTTTAGAAGAAGAAGAAGCATCGCTACCTTATTTGCAAACAAGCGCATTTCTTGTAGCTGGTTCTGAGGCATCAGCAAACACCCCGGTTTTAGCCTTCCTAAGAAAATGTCTCCTTTGCTCCCTTATTTTGCGTTCCCTTTTGAATATGCTGCTGGGGTATTTTTGGATCTAACTATATCTTTTTAATCTGTTTCTTCTTCCCCCCCTTCCCTAGCCCCCGCTGCCTCCCTGCCTGCTCCTCCTTCAAACTTATATAATGGCACATTATACAAAATAGCTAAGCAGGTGGTATTTTTAAAGACAGTGAGTGAGCATTTTTTTGGCCTAAATTTGGAACGAAACAGATGGATTTTAAGACTCTGCTTTTTCTATGAATAGTAACCGTTGTTCTCCACTGCCTTAAACACCAGTTTCAAGACCACCTCCAGCAACCAATCAGCACTCTGTTATTTAATTATAACAAAATTCTTAGCTCTGTCTGCTGCTGCATGGGCAAGTGGGGGGCACTGGATCAACTTCTGGAGCCAGGCAGACTTGCCAACAATAATTTTCCTTTTCCCAGAGGGCCTAGGGGGCCTGGAGCGGGTTCCAAGTTCCTCCTAAACTGGCTGTTCAGTTTGGGCTCCCTGACAGCGGGCTTGAAAAGGGTTATAGAAAGGCAGATAAATGCACTTCTTGTTGCAAGCTTCCCTGACAAGCCAGGCCTCCAGAACAGTGATCTCATTCCTGCCTCATTATTAGTGGTGCCAGATTTTTTCCATTAACAGGTAATTGAGTCGAAACTAAAATAAGCAAAGTTTGTTTTATCCAATGCATTTTCTTGCTTGCTTGTGAAAGAAAAACACTTTAGAGAGGAGTTTGCTTTTAATGTTCGTGGAAATATATTTACATCCCAGAGATTCCGCTCTGCTCCAGTGTAATTAACCTGACTGGTCTTTTTGTTATTGTTGTTTTGGTTTTAAAGCTAAGACATTGGCGAGGCTTAATTTTTTCTTTTTCCCCTAAAGATTCGAACTCTTCAGGAAGAACCGGGCTGAAATTCCATGTTCGCTTTACATGGCCGCTCTGCTTCGACACCGCTCCTACGTGCGTCTGCGTTACGTGATTGGCTTCTGCCACGGCCCCGAAGGGGCAGCGGGAGCCCAGACAGGCGCCAAGGCCGCCACGCGCTACTGCCGGGCTCCCGGAGCGCTGCCCCTTCCCGGGACTGCGGGATCTGCTGGGACCGGCCGGCTGCTCTGCTCCCGGGCAAGCAGGGAAACGGCAGGGCTGCCCCGGAAACGGCCGCGTGCTTGCCGAGGATTTTCTGTCTGCTTCCGATCCACGCGGTTACGAGGGCAGGAGGGACGAGTGTAAAACCAGGGCTGCACGCGCGTGTTTAATGCCCTGCTGCAGCGATGCTGCTGAGGGAGGAGGAGGAGGAGGAGGAGGAGAGAAACTTTCTGCCTGTGACGGCGGCTCTGCGCGCGGGGAATACGGCCCTGCCTGCGCCTGCGTGAGGTGGTGGCAGCCGCGGGCCCACCAGCGCCAAGGGACCGGGCCAGCCCCGCGCCCGCGGTGCTGGGCGCCCCTGCCTGCTCCTTCCACGGCAGGAGAGCGCTCACGCCGGAGGGGAGGAGGGAGAGCCGGCCGCCCCGTGGGGGCCAGCGCGCCCCAAGGGGAAGCTGCTTCCAATG
Source organism: Apteryx mantelli (assembly GCF_036417845.1). NCBI lineage: Eukaryota > Metazoa > Chordata > Aves > Apterygiformes > Apterygidae > Apteryx > Apteryx mantelli. The sequence continues at coordinate 34,863,720 of NC_089984.1, forward strand.
TGGATGGCGTCCCGTTTCCCGAGGCGCCTCCCTGAGGCCTCCCCATCCCGGCGTCCGGCGCTGGCGTGGGGCGCTCCCGGCCCCCCGCGAAACAAGTGGCGACTTCTCGTCAAAATTCCCGGCGCCCGGGAGCAGGCGATCTCAGGCAGTGGGCAGAGCGGCAGGGCGATCGGGCAGCGCGGGCGCCGCGGGGGCTGGGGGCGGCAGGAGGCCGAGCGCCGCCTCCGCCTCACCTCCCCTGGGCTCCCGGAGGCCAGTCACCGGTTCCCAGAGCCCGTTTCAGTGCAGACAGGACCTTCAAAGAGTTTGGAACCTTTCTGGCTTTTTTTTAATGCCCTCCTGCAAAAATAAAAGCAGAAGGACCCATGCTCTAAGGTCAAGTACATAATTGTTTCTAAGAGGAATTTCAGACCTCGTCTCTTCCTCCGGGCAGGTAACGCTGGGTCAGTTACCCCGGCTACCTGACGACAGACGGGAGACACAATAACCCCCCTCTGCTCTTGAACACGTCCTTTCCAAAGCAGAATTTACAGGGCTTTTTGTTTTGTTTTGTTTAACGGAGAACTTTGGGAGGGTTTCTCCTTGCCGAATTTAGCTGGTTTTCATTTTGTGGCCATCCGATGCTGCGATTTCTCTGGCAGCAGGGAAAATGAGTGAGAAAATGAGCTGAGAGGGGAGTCGTGGTCCTCAGGTAACCTCGCTCCCAGCCGCTGGGCTGGGCTGCGCTGCGCCAGAGGGTCCCACCAACGTGGGGAGACGTCCGAGCACGAAACGGCGGAGAAGAAAATACCTGGTAACGGCTGAAAGAAGCAGTAAGGAAGCAAGGTTCCTCAATTACGTTCCTGGCACAGTCTGGGGTGCTCATTAAGCCCGTCTCTCGGTTTACCTGGCTCTAATCCGGCTGTAGCAGAAATGCAGCCATGAGGTGTGCCGACTGCTTGAAGTGCTTTGGGAGTCTTGTGTAAAGCAGAGCCCACTGCAGACTTGTGCGGTTCTTATTCTCCATAAGAAAAACATTCAGCATCTCCACAGTAAATACAGGATTGCCACAACGGCACGAGATGAAATTACCTTTTCAATCACTCATTCAAATGTATTTACTTTCCACTGGGTTTTCTGGGATACTCCTTTTTGTACCGACTAGGTGTTTTATTTCACTGTTTGCTGCATGAATTTTGCTGAAGCAGCTAAACAGCTTGCTTTTATAAATAGCTCCTCCTGTGCATCATGACGGACGACAAGGAATTTGGCTTAGTGAGAAACCATTGACCAAAGTGGCTTCACATCAAATTGTTTCATTTTAAGAGCTGATCTTTTGCTTTCCCCACCTCTTTAAATTTTTAGGTGAATTTAAATTAACAGAAATAATGCAGTTGTTGGAATACATAGATAGAAAGATTTGCTATCTACAAATCCGCGCATTTTTTTTAAGCCTTCTGTTTAGCTAGGGACCACACACAATATGGACGACAATGGTACAGACTCCTCTGAACTCTCTCCTTTCCTCAGGCCACCCTGACCTGCATGAATGAGCTAAGGGATGCAGCAGCCATTCTGCTTCCTTCAGCTCCTTTCTGTTCCTTTCACATTTTATGCTGTATTTGCCACCGGCCTATCTCAGCACCCCAGATTTCTTTCAAGAGAACCACCAAGTTTACTGGTTGTCCTACATTTCCCTGGGAGGTTGTAGTAGAACCAGCTCCACCCCACGTGTTCTTAACCTGACCCAAAGGACCATTTACAAGGTTGAGTTTCACACTTGCAGAATACTTGATATTTTTCTCAACAACAGTGTCTATTAGCAGAGAAAATATTGGTGATATAAACTGCTTAAACTCTGCTGAGACAAGCAATGAGATTTGGCCTTTAAAAAGCAGGATAGATATAAGTTTCTGTGGTCCTCTGTCTCTTTCAGACATTACTCTGTGTTCTCCCTCCCAGCATATGTTATACCTACTCCCAGTTTATTTGCTTATTTTTATAAAAATTTACAAATTTCAGTTGCATCTCTTACTATAGGCTCAGTAATTTGGATGAGGATAAGAGGACCAGTTATAGAATGTTAATAACTTTGATATGTTAATAGGTTCTGTCAAGACATTTTATTTGCATATTAGCATCTTTGAATTTCATACTGACTTGCATCTCTTCTCTTCTATTTTCTGGGGTGCAATGTCAAAGATTTCCAACAGCAACTCATGATTTTGGGTGTCCAATTTGAGGAAGAAGCCCAGTTTGAAGCCAGCACTGAATTCCTTTCATTCCAGGGGAAAAGAAGTCTATATAAATGTCTCAACTTCAACTGTAAAATTGAAGCCAAAAACATCAGTAGATACTACTGAAAAATCGTCACTGAACTTATTTTAATTTAATCTATGAAATACACTTAGCACACCTTTGGTATGACATAAACCAGCAATATTTCTCATGTTAGAGAAGGCAAAAGATACATGATTACATATAATTCGATATGTTAGTTTCATTTAAATATGCTCAGATTTCACTGTTTCATGTAAGTCATTTGGATTTGGTTAAAACTAAAAATCATATTCATCCAAACTTAAATATATATGTATCTTTTTTTCTCATAAAACCTGTCTTTTTTTAGTGGGGATGTTGTTCTGGCTAGTTTTCTTTACCCTAACAGAGGTGACTCCACAGCACATTTCTTTTGACAAAAATACACAAAACCAACACGGATCGGTTAACACAGATGACATCTTTAAACTTGAATACATTTTTTCACTATAAACGCCACCAGTCAACTTTCGTGTAGGTAGGTTTCCATTGTTAGTTGTCAAAGTCTTCTTGAGTGGATTTCCCACTGTGTCACTTTTGTGTGAGTCAAATCAAGATTATAGGTAACAGAGAAGAAAAAGAAAAAGAAGAGAAGGTTAGACCCTCATTTCAGAGTTTAAGAAAAATCTACCAGCAGGTTGCAGTTCGAGTTGGCAATATACATGAAAGGGGGAGTCCAAGCCATGTCACAGGTATCACTATATTAGGCTTTCAGGAAAAAGCATACAAAACACATATTGTAGCGGTCACACACAGAGACATAAATTTAGGAACAAGATCTGCCTTAGCTTGAACATAGTCAGCTCTGATAATAAGGAACAATAGACTGAAGCTATTATGAAACGAAACCCAGGTGCCTGAATGGAGGGAGCTTTTAGTTGAGTTCTCCTGGAAAAAAAAAAAAGTCTAACTTTTTTCACAGATGTATGTTGTCCTAATTTTCCGTCTGTTCTCACTTTGGAAGACAGCTGGTTTTAGTTGTGGTCTGATTAATGAAGATGATTAAGCTGTTCCATGCTGAAATTTTCTGTGGTAACTTTTAAATGAGTTTTTCTTTGTGACATCTTTTCTGCCTTAAATCATTTTATTTTCATTGGGAGTTTGGGTGTGCAAGGAAAGTAGGCTAAGATACCCCCTCTATCATGTCCATGATGTGGTAGCCAGGATGGATGGCAGATGCTTTGTAATAGTTTGGGTAGTTCCTGGTCTTATATGAATGGTGTAAGAACATCTCCATAAATGTTAAAGTCCTTAATTCAGTTAAGGAGATTGTCAGAAACAACCTCAAGGAAGAAAAGACGGTGAATACCTAAAACTGGACAACAGCTTGATGTATTGCCAGAGTCACTTGTTTGACACTTTGTCTTGTCCTGTTTGGGATGTCACCAGATTTCTGAGAGGTGTCTAAGGAAGCTGGGGGACTGGGGAAGCAGAAACCTTTGACTGAATTTGGAGAGTCCCTCAAGGAGGTAAGAAGGAAAAAGGCAATGTCCGGGTTGTCTGAGGTATCTGAATGATGTCAGAGCTTCAGCTGTGGCTGTTGCAGAAAAGTTCAACTTCTCCCCCAGGATGGGTTCATTCTAGGTTTGAGAAATAAGTATATGGATCTTTAGTCATGATAAAGGCCTTTTCTCCTTTTTAAGATAATTTTCTCATATGTTATTTTCTTACTGCTAAGAGTAAACAGCTTATTTTGAGAAAGCTGTGTTCTGCTCTATTATTAACTGCAGGCCACTTGTTTCTGATGAAAACAATTGTACCTGGTCCTGTTGCACTAAAGAAAACATAGTGGTACATACCACAAAGTGCTGTATCCCCAGTTTTGTCTAAGTGCATGGGCATTATGGGATCCCACCTCAGGGATTCAATAGCACAAAGTAAGGTTCTTTTGAATAAAGAAGCAATTGGGAATTCTGGGGACGGGACCAAAGGCACCGCTAGCCTTGTATTCGGATTGAACGGAGCTGCTCTCCCTGCAGAATCAACAGAGATGACTAGATTTGCACCAAAGGTTTAGTCAGCAAAAGGTTAATGGTACTAAATATGAAAAGTTTGGCCTATTCTACAAAACATACAAATATTCAAAGATGTTTGCACTAAGGCTTTTGGCTGGATGTCTATAAAGATATAAGTGAGAAGCCAAACATATGTTCTGGTGCTGTAGGCTTTGATTCTTAATCATGTTCTGTGCTTGTATTCAGAGGTTTGCAGATGGGACCATCTCCAGCATAAGAAAATATGTTGGAGAAATCAAGCACAAAGGTTATGTGTTTTGGTGTGGTGTTCATAAAAGAAGGGGAGCTTTGGTAAGTATTAACATTGTTCTTCTTCTGACAGTAGTCACACATTTTCACTTGGTTTATCTTAACTGGGAATAGCCCCTAAGACAGGATGTTTCTGGGCACTTCAGAAAAGTGCTTTCTGAAGGCAAAGGAAAAAATGTTACAAGGCTGTGCCTTACTATTGCCTCAACAGTTGTACCTCAACTATTAAGAATTTTATGAATACCACTGTAGGGTGCAATACGTGTCCATGGTTGCTCTCAAGTGTGGCTGCAGCACCTGCCTCTTACGACAGGAATATTCTCTTGATCTAGGAGAATGTTCTCTTGCTCTGCTAATACTTGGCTTGCTGACACAAACTTAGCAAGGTCTGACAGTCCATATAAGAAGGCAGAGAGTGGGCGTGTAAATGAGACAATATGTCACAGTACAGGAAAAATGCCAGGCATCACAACTTGACAAAGAGTGTGAACTCTGACAGATTAGCAAGATCAGAAAAACATGAAATTTGGGGTTTTGGCCTGGGTTTGGGTTTGCTTTAACCTGACATTATGTCCTATTACTCTTACATGGATATGAAGCCATCCAGGGCAATGGCTTTCACACCTTCTCAACTCATTACCCCTTTACTCTTTCTCTTTACCAGTAGAGAGAGCTTACTGGTAAACTGGACTTTCCTTTTCCTACCCCCTTCTTATCCAGAAAGGTTCGTCATCATTTGCTTTTTAGGGTTTTTTTTAACTGTTTAAAATACTATCATGGAAAGCGTAAAAGTTAATCAAGAAGATCATTGGTTAATTCTAAAATGCACTTTGTGTCTTTAGTAACTTTTGCACTTTTGTAATTTGGTAATTACAAGGGAATGTACTTAACTGGATTGATTTAACATCTGATACTATCTGCAAAGGAAAAGATATGAAGTCAAAGGAAATATTTCAGTAACCTGAGGTCAGGCTGTAGTTTCCTGAGAAAACAGAAACTCAGTTTCATTTCTTCAAATCAGTCTTGTCTTTTCTTCCTCACATGTGCGACTTCATTTTCAAATACCCATTTCTGTTCTACAGCTGCTGGTATGTGTGGCAGGTGTGAAAACCTGATTTACAGGTCTAACAGCTGTTGAAGGCAATGGATTCTGATTAACATCAGTCCACATTGGATTGGGCTCTAAACGGTTCTTTCTGCAGAAAATGTCATAAAATATTGGTCAAGAACTTATAAGAGGAAAATGGAACTGAATTTACAAAATCCCCTAGACTAATAGAGAACATTAAAAGTAAAAGAGAGGCAGCAGGAAGAACATCATCTACTGCTGGCCAAGCTGCAATATAATTAAACCAGAAATAGCATGGGGCAAGAATGCGACCAATTGATTCCATCAGAAGGATGTCATCTAACGGTCCAAGATAAGAAGGAAGCACTGTATAAAGTGGAGATGAGCATGGCACCCTGCCAGTCTATCACAATCTGCTTTTATTTGAGATGCTTCTTACTATCCTGTATTTCAAATTAAATATTTTTAGTTCTGTTACTAGCATGTTGGGGGGGGTTATTCCAGAGATTGGTCTGTACAAGAAGTTGTTCACTGTTGTAGATTAGAGTAGTGAAGCTAGTGTTAGTCATACTTGCAGTCTTGGCATCATTTGTATTTTGAAGCTACAGCTTGGGGAGGCAGCTAAGTTATCTCTAGGCACATTACTCTCCTCTCCATGAATGTTTGTACCTCTTGCTTACCTGCAAGGTGTTTTGCCTGTTTGGGTTTCAACAAGTTTTTTAAATGATTCAGTGTTGTAACCTTCATGGTTAGCAGGCCAGTGTCTTTATTCCCATTCTACCACAAGGAGACCCATGCAGATTTTAAAGGACTTGCCCAAGGACTGCAGAGAAGCAGTGCCAGCTCTGTGAATATACAGCCCCACCATTCTTATTAGATTCCATGAAAGATGAGAACAGGCCCTTTGATGCTTTCAGTAAGTGCTGAAGCCTTTACCAATGTTGTGAAGGGTCATTAGAGAAGAGCTGAGGGCCCAAATTCAACAGCTACTCATGGGAACAGTCTTTGGGATGTGGAACTGACTCAGAAGAAAATGTGAAAACAGATGTGATTTATATTGAAATGAGGGTTTTGAAGACAGCAGTGACCACTGAAACATATACAACAATAACTCAAAACAACCTATCTCTGGCACACTCTGCTGTGCCCTCTTTTATAACCCCAGAGGAAGAGACAGGGAAGAGAGATTTAGAGCAGATCTGTGGGACTGATAAGAGTGAATGAAGCGGACTTCTATCTAGGTGCTTCTGTGGTTCTCATCAGCCCCTTTCAAGCTATAAGGGAAGCCATCTTGGTCCTCTGTGATCTGCTTCCTGGGATAGAGATAGCAGGACAAAGCAGTCATTCTCTTTTTCTCCCATGGTGAGTGGTCTCTGCCCTTTTGATATTAAATATATGGGGTCTTTCCAGAAGGGTAGCGCAAAATGTCAAAGAGAGAATGTATTTAAGCATTCATCTGGTTTGCAACCATTTTATACCCACCACACAAAGACATAGAAGGCTTCTTACTCATCTCTCTGCACTCATCATGATGCCATTGTGGGACCAGAAGATAATGAGATGAATAGGAAGCATTTCCACAGCATGAGCAATGTAGGAACATCATTATTAATGTTCTTACAAAATATCCCATCTCTACATGATGTCTACATATCTGAGATACAGCCCTCTGCCAGATATAAAAAACCATGACCATCCAACAGTGATCTGTTACTTAATGGAAAGTCTGCTCATATTTCAGTTTAAATTGCATTTATTATTTATGTCTCAAGTACAGAGTACGTATACTGAGTATGTCTTCCCCTTATAGTGCTGGAGGATTAGTAGTTTCCCTTTAAACAGATAAACATTGTCCCAGAAGGATGCTTGCTAGACAAATTTAGCATTTTAACACTGTACAAATTCTCTGAAATTGGTGTAGAAACTATAAGCAAGTAACCTTTGCTATACGTACAGATGTGCACACGTTCATACAGCTGAGGCCACGTAGTTAGAGCTTTACTTACATTTACTAGTCTTTGTCCCTCGGGCTGTAGTAAAGCTCCTGGTGGGTTACGCACATGCTCCTTATGGGTGAGTGTGCCAGGCTGATGGCAGAACCTATAAGGATGAGGGCCAAAAGGATATATATAATGGACATTTATATGTGTTGGAGGCAATGCTCACAAGCATGGATGCAGTGGCATTACCTGCACTGCTGTTTAAAACGACCCCAAGGCAAGCTTGAGACTAAAACAGATACCTGTCTTTACCTGCTAGCAGCAGGAATGTCCACTTGGTGAGCACTATGGTGCTCACCCCAATATCTCCAGTAAGAGGAGCCTGGGGTGCCCATGGGGTGGCGAGTGGCCTTCAGGGGTGCCTCCCTGCCACAGAGCCAGGCTGGGCACAGAGTACAACCTTGGCTTTTGCAGTGGTGACATCAAGCATGACAAATGACAAAGCTCTTGCTTTCAGGGTCATTAAGTTATTTCTGGAAAATGTTCTGTCATGGGCCTGTCACTGCCAGGTCAGGTGGGACCTGCAGGCAGGATGCATTTCTGGGGCATACGGGTGGTCTGCAAGGGCAGTACAGGTGCCTGGGGCCAAGCAGTGGGAACATCCTGAGCCCAAGTGTAGTTCCCAGCCCACACCAGACACCAGGCAGGACAGGCATTTTTAGCTTGGGTATTCTCACTGCAAAGCTGCAAGGTTTAGAACAGGCATCTTCTGATTTGTTTAGAAAAATTAAACAATATCAATACATTTTTGATAAATTGAGTTTTCCTTAGAGGGAAAATATCTATCTGAACAAACCAAGTAGAAGTTACACTGGATTAGAATAAGGACAATATTTAATTGTTAACAATATATTGGTTTTGGTCATCCTTTACTCTTTGCAGATTGCCCTCCTGCAGGGAGTAGTTTTTATATGTAATGTTGAGGTGAAATTTTTAGTCGTTCATTTCTGATATTTGTTGATCTTTGGATTGTTCACAACAACTCATTACACAGATTCAGTACTCAGCAGTCTGTGGGTGGCTTCTCTTGATCATGTTTGGTTAGGTCATGTGCCATCGTGTTGGAATGGATGCCCACAGCACTGAGAATCACACTGGCATAGTGAATGCAGGTCTTTCTTTCTTTGAATAATTCATTTCCAAGATATCTCCTCCTACATTTGAACACATCTGACAAACTTTGTGTTTCAGTTTTCCTTTCTAAACCTAGGAACAGTGCTATTTATCTTCTCATCATTAACTCATTCGTGGTGGCCGAGTGCTTTGAGATCTTCAGATGGAAAATGCTACCCAAAATTACAAACTATTATTTAATTACATTTCATAATTATCACCCTTTGCTATAGTAGACATTTTAAATGCTCTACTTACAGCTGCACCTAGAAGGTCACAGTGAAACAGATGGTAGAAAGAGCTAGGAATTTTCTTGATATTTTGCGGGTTGGACAACAACCACAACCCGATCCAACATATTTTCTTATTCTCAAACATTTTACTGTCAATACACTCCTCAAGAATGTACTCAGAGTTGTTTGGGGACATGGAAAAATATTTACCTCAGCCTTCCACAATTTATTACTTATTGTTTGAAAAAGTTGCCTCTTTTCTGTGCCAACGTTTATCATCCTGGGAAAAATACTGGAATATAGCAGTGATATTAAACAATAATACGCTCTTTGCTGGGATAAAATAATATTGCCAGGCCACTGCAGAGGAAGCCAAAAACCACATGTGAAATGGTTCCTTTGGAAGGGCAAAAAGTCTCAAAGTTTGTTAGCAAATAACTTTGCTAGTGGTGTAGACATCAAATGGCTTCGGCAGCGCTTGCAAAGTTATTCTGAATGTCCCCGCCTTGAGCTCCCCTTGAGTGCTGGAGCACAAAGCCACTGTAATGAAGATTAGAACCAAAATAACGAGATTCCCTCACCAGTAAAAACTAATAATAATGAAATTAAAAAAACCTTGAAGAAGAGTTAGAGGATGAGAAGATAGATTGTGTGAGTCTTTCAGCAATTCATATTAATTTAACTGCCATTTGTGTGACCCTGAATTAGAGCCTGGCTTGGCTCCTGAGCTGGGGATAGCACCATAAGATTCATTTTTCCTTCTTCATCCTGACTGGAGAGGGAAAGGCTGCCATCCCTCTCCTCCGATCTTTAAACTACTTCCTTCGCTGGTATTGCTGGCAGAGCAGTTCTTGTGCATCAGTACATTTTTCCTCTTCCCCCACAGCACCTGAATACTTTATCTCATGTGGACCCTTACTTTTGGTAGAGCTTTCCCATACAAAATTGTAAAGCTAAAAGTACAGCATTCCTTAAATATTTCCCTAAAATTCCCCATGCTGAGCTACCTATGGAATATTCGATAAGAGCTGCACAGTGAAATGAATGTCCCTGTACACAGTGAAATGAATGCCCCCAAAGTTACTAGGGACTTTCTCACTGTCTAGTTGTGCCTCTCTGTTACCTCCTGTTTATGGGTGCGTAGTAAGTTTAGAGGAGGAGATATACCCTCTTTATTTTATGGCTGTGCCTTAACACAGCCTCTTACAGAGAGCTATTGAAACTTTCTCCGTAACCTGTCAATCAGATGAATGCGATAAAATGACTAATCTGAGATGTATCTTGAACCAGTGCCCTCTTCTGACTGGACTTCAAATTGCTCAGCAGGGTGTCATGAGCTCTGTACTCCTCTGAAGTGAACTTTAAATTTCCAGAAAGGGGTATTTGCAGTGAACGGCTCTGCAGGTCGCTCTTGGCTGCCTGTGGGCAGACACAGGTGTGTGGTGTCCTGCGCTGTGGCAGCTGGAAAGGCCTCAGCTAGCAAGGGTGGCTGCAGTTTTGCTGGGAGATGGCGGGGTGTAATAGCCCCTCTTCAGCTGATTGCTGTGTGACTGATGCGCCCATCTTGGCGTGACACATGATATGTTATTTAACCTTTTAAAAACTTGGTCCTTCTGTGTGTGCCACCACACGCACCAAAGAACAAGTACAAACTTCACTTTCCTTTTGATGTACACAAAGGGTGGAAGAGGGAAGAATGGATCAGCGCTGTGCTTGGAGGGAGACGACACAGAATTAGAATGGATGGGTAAGGTGAAAGGGATGGAGATATTCTCAAAAAAAAAAAAACAAACCAAAACACCTAATAATAAAGACACGTTTGAATGACACTGTTTGTTGTGAAAGATCCAAAGAGCCCTGTGTGAGCTGCAATTGTCCTCACCCATCTCTAAAGTGCTCCTACCTGAAGGGCAGGGTGCCCCAGTTTCTTAAAAGTGCACTCTAGGCTCGACACAAGGTGTGAGGCAAATCTTTGAGCCCTGGGTGGTTTGCCCAATGCTGATTCCTTTATTAGCAGCCCACAAGCCAGCATGGAACAAGCAGGGTAGCAGTACAGCGCGACACATTTTTATAGCAAGGCCAAATCTTTATTATGTTTCTTGGCCCAGTTTAGTGGAGAACACTGCTGGGACTGATTTCAGTTTTGATATCATACACTGAGGCTGCAGACCCTTAAGAGTACAAGCTGCAGAAAAGAACATAGAAAATGTTAGGAATGAGAAAAGGCCATTCAACACATTGATGCTTGTCTCTTGTAATACAGCGTTTCCCCCAGGATAGCATCTAATTGCTTCTTGAACGAACCCACTGTCTTTGCCTCAACAACCTTGCCCAGTAGGCCATTCCAAACATTTATTATTCTTTGAGTGACAAAGCACTTCCTTATGTCTCTTCTGAATTTGTTTTTTGAACTTCCATTTATGCCCTCGATCCTGTCATCTATGCAGTATCAAAAGTAGTAACATGCATTGATATTATCCATTCAGCTAAGATTTTTGTATACTTCAGTTAGACCCCCCTTAAATGTCTTTTTATTTTTTTTTTTTAAGTTGAATAGATTGAGGATTTTTTTTCACCTTTCAGTAACTTCTACAATTTTATCCTGGAACCAAGTTGAGAAAAAAATATTTGTTAAAGCCTGACTTACATTAGACCATGCTGAATGGATATATAAAGTCTACTGTAGAAACACATTTCTGTAAGTTTTTTTTTTCTCTTTTGGAGACTAAACTATCGTTTAGTTTCCCTGATGCTTGTGTCTAGTTATTTTGACAAAAGTTAACTAGGAAGAGAGCAAGAATAAAGAGCTTGATATGAAATTTGGAAAAAGCTGATAATCTCCAATTCTTTCCATTTATGTTATGGTTTGTTGTCGTTTCCCACCACCACCTCCCCACCCAGGTTCTCCTTCTCCAAGTAGTGGTTTTTTTGGAAAGGTAATTGTTTATAGTACAGGATTTTCCACATGATGATGCTTTGCAGAATCTGAATTAATAAATGTCAGAAATCATCTGTGATCCCCAAAAGCTACAGAATCAGTCACAGGTTCAAACCTCATCCACTATCACAAACGAGGTGAATAGTTCATTACCTTTTTGGATAAAATTCCATGACATGTGTTATGCAATAGGCCAGAACTGATCATCTAATGGTCCCTCCTGGCCCCCCCAAATGTCTACAAATGGTGATTATGAATGGAACATATATACCCTGCACAAAGTCAAAACCAGCAGGCTTTGGGTGGGAACAAGAAAATAAGGAAAGGAATTTTGCCTTAGCCCTATCCCAGAAGCTGGACAAACAGCTATGAGCATTAGTCTGACTGTGGCAGTGGCTGTTTGTTCATTGTCTCTCCACTTTTTAGTTACATTAACCTTTTTTTTTTTAAGCCATCTGTAAATCTTCTCTTTTTCTCTGAATTCCTTCCCAATGCACTTCTAGGAATGTGGGAGCTGAGCAAAATGTGTGGATTGTCTCTTCAGTGTGTCCCCATGTTGGGAGTATTTCCTCATGGGCGCTTTACAGATATTAGCACATACTTTCCACAACTTCATTGAGTTTTGGATCTGCTAATTAGTATCAGGACTAATTAGCTTAGGCAGAGCACTACTCTCATTTATAATTTGGAAATGAGTTTGTTCAGAATTACCTTGTGTATTTTCTACACAGTGTTGCATTGCATAATCAAGATGTGCCATTGGATGCATCAGAGCCATGCCAGTAATTCTTCTGTCGTTGAGTTGGGATTGTAGCTGTGAGTCAGCTTTGTGTTGGACTATCCTGGATCATCTGGGGGTAATGAGCACATCAGCCCTATAGCTCTGAGGAAATTATTTGTTCTATTATACTACCAGGGAGAGAAAACTGACGTATGAGATGGTAATTATCAGGATCACGCTTCAGTTCTTCTCTGAAAAATATGTACAATATTTGCTTTGCTGCAGGCCTTGGGAATCTCCCATGATTTGTCAAAAAATAATTGTTGGTGGTACAGTAAAATTGTTATTCAATTCCCTAAGCGTTCTAGGATGCATGTAATCTGGAAAGCTGATTTGTTTATATTCATATTTTCTTTATATTCCCCTTCCCATTTTTTGTCATTATCTTTATTTTCACAGGTTTATTTTTCTCCAGTGTTTTCCAGTTGTTCAAACTTAGTGTTTATATATTTATTTAAAGGCAGATTTCAAAAGAGTTCAGTCTCTCAATTTACTGAAGGATTCAACTTCTCTCTAGTACTTCATCTCCCCTGGTATTTTTGCAAAAGCTCTTATTCTTCTTATCCATCTATCTAGCGCTAACCTCTTTGGTCTCCTTGCAACTCACTTCAGTTCACAAACCTGAGAGTCCTGTTTTTGAATCACAGTCCCCTTACATTCAGCACATCTTCGGACATTATCTGCTGTTTGTTCCACACCTTTTTTTATAGAAGAATTCTGATGCTTCTTGAATAGAGGCATTTTTAGAAGTCCATATAAGTACAATACCTTTTGCTGCTGTGGGTTTGCATCAGCAGAGGCTTCCCTACCATACAGAGTCTCAGCTGACTGCTTATCTGCCCCATGCCCCTTTCCTCTGGAAATCTTTACCTGGATGCTATCACTACCAGAGGAATGTGACTGAGCAACCAAATCCAGTTTGGGAGCTGAATCCAAAGCCCTGAGAAGCTCTTTATATCAACATTTACTGGCTTTAACTTGGGCCTTGGATACCTAGGTGACCACCCCTTTGCTGTTTAGGAGTTTTTCAGTCAAAGACCCCCTCACAACTGTGTGAGGCCACCTACCAGCTGAACTTGTAACGCGAAAGACAGCTGCTATGCCGCTTGGAATAGAGCCGCTAGAAGGTAAGGACATCTCTAGGAGTAGTGAGACTGTGATAACTGAAAGTCCTGGCACAGGAGATGAGAAAAGGGCTGCAAGTCTTTTGTTATCTTTGGCAAGCGTTTCCTTCCATTCTGTCCAGAGTGTTTCAGATTGTTAGGACTGCTTGTCCTGTCAGACCTACCAAATATAACTAGAGCATTCACTGGATTTAAACATTTTCAAGTGTTTACAACCACATCTCCTCCCTGGGGGAATCTCTGAACTGTACTGCTTGCTGTATTGTCTTTGGCTGGGTCTTTAGACTTTCTGAATTTATGCGCTTAAAAATCAATGAGCCTTGGTTAAACAAGAACCCAAACACTGTGACTTCTCATTTGGGTGACTCCACTCCTAGGATTTCACAGAGATTATAAGGGAGATAAATAAATCTAGCCCTTGTAGCCTTCAGAGTTTCTACCAAGGTTTTAAGTCAATTTAAAATTAAGGGCCATATATGCCACGTGAATCACACTTGAAACCATAGGCAGTCTTTATGCAGTTAAGTCTCAGGAGATATTTGAATATTAATTGAATTGTAACTGAGCTTTCTTTAACCTCTTCTAGCCAATGAGAGCTAGTGACAAAGAAGTCCATGGTAATGAAAAGCCTGTTTGTATAAATTATTGTTACTCAGCTCCTGGATCTTTTGTGCAGTGTAGATCTTGTGCACTGTGCTCCCCAGGGCACCTGTGGTGGCAAATTCAACCGAGCGGACACATCCATAGCCAGACTTGTTCTCACTGCAGGTAGGGCAGCAGGGATGCAAACCTTCTCCTCCACTGTATTTCAGAGCTCCCCTAAAGCCTGTCCAGAATGTTTGAAAGTGAAATGAGCAGAGTTTTAATACACTCTTAAAATACAGTCTAGCCATACCTAAAGGAGCTGTCTGGGACACCCTGACTTGGTCATGGGCCACTTGGCCAAAGTCCTCATCACAGACTCTCTCTCACTGCTCCAGCATTTTGTGTCAAACTGAATTAAACAGGATTCTTCCTTCTTTGAAAGAGCCATAAAATAGTCCGTGAGAGATGGAAAAAACAATGCACAACTTTAGGCCCAGAAATCAAGGGAAGAAAAAAAGCAAATAATAGAGAGAGAAAGAAAGCGAGAGACTGAGAAGGGGAGAGAGAGAGAAGGGAGAGAAATAATTTTCTCTCTCAATAGTCAAGGGAGTAGATGATGTGCCATCTCCTGCACAGTATAAAGAGGTTGTGTGAGAAGGGGGAGACGACAGATAACATATCAAAGGAAATGAATTGCAGTATTAAGATCCTGACTTTGTCAAATTTTCAGGTGATTATTGTATAACTCTCTGCAGCTCCTCTCAGTGATGAAAATGCTCTTCAGATCCTCAAGACATAGTACTACTGGTAAAAGCAACAGCTCTTCATAGAGGTGCTTGCCTGAAGTAGGAGAAGGTGTCCTAAATCTCCTTCAGGCTTCTTCCAAAACTGTAACCCATTCTGTCTCCACGTACCAGAATTGTATTTTTCTCTGCTGATTGGCATTAAAATTAGTGTTCCAGAAATACAGTAGGAACCTCTGAACTGAAGTTTAGTTCAAATTGATGATTTTCTCCTCACACACTTCAGAACAATTTTTTTGATATCAAGAACCGAGGATGACAACTATAACATAAATAAGTGAACACAATGAGGCAAGCATGCTGGAGAAAGAATTGATGAGTGGCCCACTGAATTAGGTCAGGTCTGATCCAAAAACACCACTGAAGGTCATGGAAAAGCATCCACTGACAGCCCAGGATTCCTTAGCAAACCCTTTGTCAATAGCCAGTTTTCCCTGGTAGCTGAAATTTGACAGGCTTGAAGGCTGAATGTTGCTGACCTCAGAAATGTGACCAAAGGATTTGCTGAGATGGGACAGCAAAGAAGGAGCTTGGCATGACCAATGGCTTGAAAGCAGGCTGGAAAATTGCCTGCCCATGAAAAGAGGCTCCTGAAGAGGGAAAGAAAAAGATTACATGATGAGAAAGAAAAGGTATTTCCACATTTTAAAATATTGTGACAAAAATTTCACCTTTTTTTTTTGAAGTCAAAAACTTTTCAGGAAAGTGTTTCAGTTTTTTGTTTGTTGCTAAAAAATCAAGTCATCCTTTCATTTATTTTTCTGTTTGATCATCTTCTCTTTTCTTTCTCTTCTTCTTCTATATTCTACTTTTTCAGTGACCAAGTAAATACAGGCAATGATACTTCTATCAAGAAGTGAGGAAGAAGACAGAGGAAACCAAAACAAGCAAGCAAAAATGAAAAAATGTGAAATATTTCCAGGAGCTCTGACCATATTCCACCTCCTTTGGAATGGAAATGACTTCAGTGTGCTTTGTGACTTTTGTTCCCCCTGGTTTTGAACCTCAGTAGAAATAGGGCATGGAGAATCCTTGTGCAACCCAACACATCCTGAGGCTGAAAAGACCCAGGCCAGCTGGACTGGGGGTCACTGGGAGACAGAAATGGGCTTCAGCTACAACAGCACTGGCCGCAGCTCGTAGGTAAGATCTGCAGATGTAAGTAAGGATTTGTACTAATAAAATTACAACAGTGCAGTTTTGGAATAGAATTGGTTGACTTGCTGTTTGGCTGCCTTATACTGATATAGCTTATTGCCATTGGCCATAATGGGAACAGCTCTATACACATAAAATATTGGTGTGGTGGTACACTTGTCGCCACACAGGGTGAGCCCCGTAATGTTGTAATTACACCTCCTCCCTCACATGTGCTTATTCACCCTTTGTAGTGCTGCACTGCAAATTGGGAACCAGACTTCCCTCCCCTTTATTTTTAAGGATTTTCTTAATCTGGTTGGTGTCCAGAAGCAATTCATCCCATATTGGAACAGCTGAGGCGTCAGTATGCAGCAATAACAGGGGAAGGAGGAAGGTGAAGAACGGCAGCTTCTGCAGTCTGTGCTGTAAAGCCACAGTCTGAGGAGTCAGGCTGTTAGGAGAGGTCATATCTTTTCTTTTGGCCAACAAATACAACAGGAAGAAGCGGTGGGGTATCTCCAAAGAGCCCCACACTTCAAGCCAAAGCCAAATCACGTTAATCAGTTGGACAGCATATGCTTTGCTTGAGGTTTGCCACTGTTGTCAACTTTAACAAAGGGATTGTGTACTCAGGAGAGTCTCCACTTTTTTCAATAAGACCAGCTGACCACATAAAGTATCTTTTATATTCTTGATCCACAGTAGTTACAGCATGCTTTATCTTAGGCATCCTCAGACTTTCAGCCCTCAAAAATCTGTGCTTCGCCCTGTAAAACAGAATAAATAAATAGACAAATAAGAAAAGATCATGTCCAATGTGATCTTCCCCTGTCTGCGGACTGGGAGTGGGGGACAAGAGGGAGGAGTATTTCTTGCTAGCTAGTCTGAACTGGTTCCCAAAGCATCCTGAAATTCCTTTCTGAAACATGGAACTCTGATGGAAATTTATGACTACAACTCTTTCTTGGCCTTTCCCCAATCCATAATGCTCATCATTCATGGCTTTAAAATGGTAAAAGAAAGGGAGAGATGTAAAAGGAAAACAAAATCAAACCAAAACAAACTTCTTGAAAACAAACTCAGGTCCAAGAGATCACTTTTGCCCTCCACATCAGAAAAATTCACACCTCATTGCCATCAATGTGAATTCCAAACAAGGCACATCCAAATGGGAACAAAGTTATTTGAATGAAAAATTCAGCCATTCTCCTTCCTCTGCCTTCCTCTGTCAGCTTCCAGAACTGGCACACAGAAAAAGACCTTTTTGGCCTCATAATGTTTGAAGTGAAACTTTTGGGGGAATAGTGAAAGTCACTCTCATTCCCACGGGAATGGCGAGCCATTTTTTCCACCTTCCCCTCTTTGTAGTTTATTTTCCATATACACTTTTTTTCTTATTGCAGCTTTTCTGATCACAGTATTCCATGACTTTATCACTGTCAGCTCCTCATTGTGAACCAGCCCATCCCTTGGAGGCAGAGAGCCATTGTGGAGGTGATAAGTAATTTGTTTTGTTCAATGGATTTCTTGTTATGCATGTATGCAAACCCCTTTTATCTCACATTTAAATTTGTGTTTTCCCTGTTATGATTGGTTTTGTGACATCAAAAAGCTTTCAGAATCTTCAAAAATCAAGAACAAATTCTTATAAAAATAAAAGAAAAAGAAAAAGAAATCCTTCCTAATACACCCAGCATTTCAGTACAGCTTTAGAAATGAAGAGATTCACATGGGATACTGGCTACTAACGACTATGGAAATAAGCCTGATTTTTTGATGTCTAGGCCCAAACATTATTCATATTTTTTTCCTTAGCCTCAAACAATGTCTTCAGATAGACCAGGTAAAAGCAAGCCAGAAACAAAACAACATCATGAAGGAATTGCTTTATGCAGATACTTTCAGCTATGCTACACAACTCGCATCGTCTTTGAACCCAGTGTGATGAGAGAATGATTTGAGACTCCAGGGACGACTCCTGGATGTGTTTTTACTTCAGCATATTGTAGTGAGACAGAAGTCTTTGGCTTAAGAAATGTGTTCAGCAATATCTTTTGCATTTTGGGGGGTTTATTATTATTACTATTGCTCTAGTAACACTTTGGAAAATGATGAAAGCTGAGGTCAGGGAGCAGACACGCTGCACAGATGAGGTTATGCAGACTTGCCTTAACCTTTAAGAAAATGGTTTGTCCAGGCTTAGTGGGAGGCTAAGAGCAGGACATGAGAAAGTCTGATTCAAACCCCCTCAAAATCAGAAGTGGATATAATTCTTAGGCTACTTTTCAGGAATGGACCTGCATATGTCCTTTGATTTTCAGTCACCTGCCTACATTTCTAAGTATGTTTTCATTGATTGACTTTCTTTGGGATTGGTTAGCATTTGCCAAAGTATCTACAATAGATTGAAATATTGTATTTCCATGTAAGTAATTAATAAATAGCCCACATGCTGACTTATGAGATTTTTTTCATTCATCTGATTTCCGGGAGAAGGGTAGTTGAAACATAGTCCATAAAAATACTTTGTCACAGGTTGTCTGAAACAACATCATAAACTGTTTGGGACACCTGTTTATCATGTGTTTCTATAAAAATCACCTATAGCAGGTGCTTCTAGGAACTATAGCATGGCAAAGATTTTAAAAACCTGATCATCTCTAACATCTCCCATTTGATACTCATCCTTTAATACGGAGGTGTGGGCCACAGGGCCAGGGAGACTGATCCTCTCCACAGCACCTAGGCCACTACGTAAAGCAGAGGCACTGCATTCAGGGCAATGTGGCTCTCCAAGCCCTAGTGAACAAGTGATGCAGGCTGGGAGCTGTCTGCTTTTACCGGAACACTCCTTAGTGTGGAAAAAAAAAAAAAATCCTTTGGCTTTCTAAAGATTTACAGTTATGAAACTGGTGTCACTGAGTTGTCCAAAAGGAAGCCCTCAGCAAAAAATAGACAGGTCAAATTTAAACATGAATATGATCTTACGCGTTGGGCTTGTCAGGACGGACCTGGGATACAGAGACTATTCTCACCTTCCAATAAAATCTTTTGCCACAGATTTTTCTTGGGACACGGGATTTTCTTTACCCCAAGCTGGGAACTATCCCACTGCCAGAACCGTGGCAGGAGAGGGAGAGCCAGGTTCACAGCTCACATCTCTTGCCATTCGACCCAATGCACGCATGCGTCAGGGCTCACAAGGGACATCACATAGTCCAAAGCAGAGGCGCGACCTAAATTCTGTGGCCAGGCACCAGCCATCCCGTTTTTCTTTAATCTAAGACATCCACCGAAAAGTAGAATCTCTGGAATAAACCAAAACAATATTTAGAGTTATTTCACCCCCAAGGATATTTACAGAATGTTTTGAATTGACATGTTAGTTTTGTTGTTGCAGCTGTGTAACCTGCTTTCTCCTTCGTGCCATCCAGAGGCCGAATTGCCTGACCTGTCCGCTCTTAAAAATCTACCCATGCTGCTGGCACTCTGCACCCAGAGCCACAGAGGTATTTAAGTGCCTAATTCTGATAAAGGTGTCCAGCCTCCTGGTGCAGTCAGTTCTTCCTTTCTCAGTGCCTTTCTGGATGTGGACCTACGGTATTAATCATCGTGAGAAAAGGATTTGGGGTACTGTGGGAGGCTTTCCACGGCCATGAATGGGAGCAGGATTGAGCCTTTCTTGCCTGATTAAAAAGGTAATTTGAGGCCATTACAAGAAAATGAAGAAGGAGGGAGGTCTTCTAACAGAGCCTAAAACCTTCCCTTTCCAGCCCCATGCTCACTGCTGCCCTTGCCATCTTTCTAGATTTTAGGGGCTTTTCAATCTGTGAAATATATTTTATGAACCTGATGTACATTTAGCTAGAACAATCCCACACTGGGATCTAATTTCAGACCTACAAAGATTGATTTATCCTTTTTCAGGCTATGTACTCATTTGAACTAAAATTACCCTGCTGCCAGCCTCCTTGATAGCAATTACATCTAAAGAGAGAACCACTGAACTTCATGTATTGGTAATGGTCTTTCCGTCTATATTTTTCCTTAGGGATAAAGTTGTATGGGAAAATTAACCACATTAGCTTAGGAAAAATAGTGAAAAAAAATACATATTTTATACTTTTTAAAAGTATCCTCATGCTACCAATTAGAGACATTATTTAATGCAGGTATTTTAGCATTATCGTGCTAGTCTTTATATAAAGAAGAACAAAACCATTTTTGATAGTTATTTAAGAGCATCCTAAATACACTCAAGAATAGTACATTTTAATTTTCAATAATGCCAGCAGACTCAAGCATTCAGATTTTAGCATAACCAGCAGGAAAACTGTTTGATGTTTTAATTATGTCCCAGAAAATGCTGAATGTGTTATAAAAGAAATCTGAAGAGGGGAGGGGTGGGGAAAAAAGGTTTTTATTACTGCTCAAGAGGAAGGACGTTTTACAACATAGCATTAAAAATGTAAAATGGAATAAAAAAGAACTTGGATAGTCAAAACTTTGTCTGAAACAAAGTAGGCCAGAGAAGCAAAATAATGTGTCTGTTACAAGCAGCCAGCAGTGAGAAATGGAAGAGAACATTTACATAGAGATAGGGCTGAAGGAAAGGAAAGCCTTAAAATAACCCTGAAGTCTTTTAAATTATGTTTAAGACTAGCCAGAACCCCGTAACAGTTCCCAACAAGGTGTCTCAGAGGATTTGAGAGTTCCTGATTAATGTGGTGACCTACTGCTCTCTGATGCAATGCGTTTAAAGCCCAGCTGGGTATTCGCAGTCAGGATGAGGCTGTTGGGACTTCCTAGGGCTCTATCCTGCTGGCACCGGGGTCAGTCTCCACAGCAAGACTCAGGAAAGTTGTCCCCGAGGGAGAGGAAAAATGAGAACCTGAATCATGTGGAATGAACTGAACCAGATGTACAAAGCGCCAGCAATTTTAGCAGTGATAGGAAGTAGCAAGGAAAAAAAAAATTGCCGTGGTTTAACTCTTCCTTCCCTTGGCAGGTGTGGAGGAGGCAGCGGGGGACGGGACACCACAGCCACAGCCAGCCCGCGACGTCCTGCGGCGTCCCGCGGTGCCGCCTGGCCGCTCCAGCCCAGACCCGGAGCCGGCGGTGCCGCCTGGCTGCTCCAGCCCAGACCCGGCGCCGGGGCCGGGGAGAGCGCCAGCTGCACCAGGCTCTGGGCCCACTCCGCTCGGTCGGGGCACAGAGCGAAAAAGCCTCTCCTCCGCCCTGCGCTGCTGCCTGTGCCAAGCACGGGACGCATGCCTGATGTCACTCCTGTTTAAAATACTGTCTTCCTCTCCCTAGCTGCAGAAAAGACAGCGAAAATCCCCCACATCTCATCAGCTTTGCTTCCCTCTGTATTCATGCTCTTCACTTGACGCCGGTTTCCCAAGTCACTCAAGAGCACGCAGGCGGTCGGCAGTCCTTTCTAGCCTCGGACACTCGCATGCCGCGTCTCTGGGCTGGAGGCGCAGGTTAAATGAAACATGCACTCACACATGCACTGTTTCACTGATACCTAGCACTTGACTCTTTCACTATTTTATTATTTTGAACTACCTTAAAAAGTGACATCTGCAATTCATTTTAAATACATAATTTATGCCGTATCAATACATTTGTTTCTCTTAAAGCAGGCTCTCAAATAACTATCCTAAGAAATGTTTACTTCAGATTTTTTAAAATATTAATGACAGCAGGTTTTATATATGTACTCATACATATACTCATATATATTCATATACATATACAAAAAATATGAAAGATGGGTCAATGATTGTAGTAGATATATAGAGATATGTAGTATTGTCACTGGTGCTTTAAAAAGCCAGCACAAAGCTTTCTGCAGCTATGTCTTGTTAAAAAAATAACCCTTTATTGATAAAATCATAAATTATGTATCTAAACAAAAAAAGAGAATGCCTCTTTTATAATGCTGTTGATGATGTCAAAATGATAAAAGAATTTCGAGT
This sequence comes from Apteryx mantelli, assembly GCF_036417845.1. NCBI lineage: Eukaryota > Metazoa > Chordata > Aves > Apterygiformes > Apterygidae > Apteryx > Apteryx mantelli. Next base: position 34,886,052 of record NC_089984.1, read on the forward strand.
CAGATGTCAATGAAATAGTGTTGTGAATTCTCCTTCAGCAATGTGATATTTCAAAATGTCCAGTGTCAAGCCTGGGTACTATGATATATGTTTGTTATTTAACATTTTAGTTCTTAGAGCTTCTGTGCTTTGTTATTTGATACCTTGACTGTTTATTTAAACTCAGTATGCAAATACAAAGCTCAAATACAAAGCTGGAGTATTAAGATTAAAGAAGAACTAGGGTTCCAAGATTAAAAAGTGAGATGAATGTCTCTTGTAAATGTGTATTGTTAGTCTGATTTTTAGAGGACATTTGGCAATAATTAAAAAATAATGCATCGTAAAAGACATGATCAAAAATGCTTTAAAAAGTATGTAAAGTGGAGGAACGTTTATATGGGTGTAAATGTACTGCACAGTCTGATGCCCACAGAAAAAGTTATCGTTAGAGGAGCAGCCAAGCTCAAAAAGATACCATTTGAATACTTTGTGCTTATTGTACGTCTCTCTCTTTTTTACCTGATTATAATCTGAACAATCTACAGAGGACTCATATTCCTCGTAACAATTAAGACAACTAAGGCATGAGGGAGCTGAATGCTTCTGCCCAAGGTCACGCAGGCGCTCAGTGTCAAAGTGCGTTTCCAGGTCTCTTGCCTTGTTCAGAGCCATTGCTCAGTCCACCTGGAAAACAGATACTCTTTAGACTGCAGCTTGCAGGTCCAAAAATAGTCCCACAATATTGTATCCAGGCTGTTGGCTTCTTCTCCCTGCCCTCCACCTTCCGTATAAGAAGGGGAACTTGTTGCCAAAATAGCAGCTGACATTGTTATTCGGGACTGTAAACTTTCACCTTTTGAATAGCATTTCTGTGTCTGAGTTGAAGCTGGGAGTCTAAGAGTTCATGCAGAAAAAACTTGCTTGACAAGCAAAGCCTTTTCTTTAAAAAAGAAGAAGGGGGGGAAAAAAAAAAAAAAGCTCCAAACTCACGGGAATAGGTGAAAGTGACAGAGGCTAGAGACAAAGATGAGAAGCGATCCTTAATGTGCGAGCGTGGAAGGCAGCTAGGAGAGCTGCCGTCAGCGCTGCAGGCCCCGCTGCTTACCCTAGAGAGAAGACAATCAAAAACCTGTCAGCTGGCGACGAGGCTGGTGCTGGATGGGAGGCATCAGCAAAGGAAGTAGAAGATGTGGGGAATACTTCAGACGAAATTGCTTCCTACAACCCTTTTGCTTATTTCCACTGTTTGGGGTCGCTTCTCTTCGTGACATGAGACGAGGTGTAGGGTGCCGCCGCCTGCAGACAGGCTCTTTGGGCAAAGCTGCTTCCTGCCGCGCTAGCTGCCGGAGGCAGGTTAGGAGTCCAGGCTAGGGACGCTTCCACTTCTGGCTTCTCAAGGAGGCTGAGCAATCGCCACTTCACATTCACGGAAAGCAGCTACCAATGATCGGTCACTTACAGAATGTTTCTCTGTTTCTGCTTTTGTGTTTTTCACCTTTTTTGATTTGTTGACCATGAAGTGTTTTCCAGAGGAGTGGGCCCCTTTTGAAATGCACATTCTTAGAGCGCTGCACAGCATAAATGGACTTGTTTTTCACAGACACCTTAGAAGTACACCACAGAGCTCCCCAGAGGTCTGCAGACCCCCAGGTTGCAAACTAGCACTCTAATGTTAATCCTTTCAGCTGTCCAGTCCAGGAAATGTGATTATTTTGCAACTGAGAGAACAGAGACAAAGAAAGGTGATGCCAAAATGCAGGAATTTTAAAAGCACTGCTCTGATCTAGGAGTACACCAACCACTGGAAGTGAGGAATGGTTTTCCTAAGCATCTTTGAGATGCTTTTGAAATCACTCCCAAAGTGTTCTCCTTTCATTAGGTGTCTAAATTCACATCCATAGGTGCTAAGTGCTCACAAACCCCACTGAATTCAGAGCAATGCATCTTGCTCACTGCCTATGAAAACCAGACCATTTTGATGCATCTCTGTTTAGATAGCCCTGTTTGAAACAGCAGCCATGCTTAGGCCACAGAAGGAGGCAGTACCAGGTTTTGGACTAGATACCAAGTTTTTAGAGCCCTGATTGCTGTTCATAAACACAGGAGCTTGTCACGACATACTCTCCTGGGATTCTTAAACCTTGAAGTGGAGCACACTTTAAACATTTTGATTCCCGCAAGTACATTCAAATTACATTTGGCATTCACAGATTTGTAGATTTTTGAGGCCAGGAGTGCATCCTTTTTTCACCTAGTTTCCCCTGTATTCAGCCCAGTAACTCGCATCTGACTAAAACATAGCTTTTGTTTGATTAAAGTACATCTGTCAGAAAAGCATTCAGACCTGATTTGAAGACATCAGGAGGGAAAGAATCCACCTCTTCCCTTGGTGGTTCATTCTAGTAGCTAATCACCCTCAATGTTAAATATTTGTGCCATTCTTGCTAGATTAAAGAGCATTACCGTACGTGGCACTCCTGTGAGATAATGCTTGCAATGGAGTAACCTTTTAATCTTCTTTTTGATAAATTAAACAGTGTGAGATCTTTAGGTTTCTCACTGTCAAACATTATCTACAGTCAGTAAATCATTTCTCTAGCTCTTTACTGAGCCTTTTCTGATTTTACAATTTTTTTTGTAACATGACAACTGGATCCCAGTGTCTAGCATATGTTCATCTAAGGTGTATTCTCTAGCCTGCATGTTTTCTTTGCTATGAGAGTGGGAAACATCCCACCTATGTTTAGCCATCTAAAGTTCACATCTTAGCCCCCCTCAACAGTCAGTGGAGATAGATGGACACTTCTGAAGGGCAAACTTTCCCATTCATACGATTTTGCTCTGGGCAGTATTAGAACATCTACTCTTTGAAGTCACCCCACCTTGCCAAGAGGCTCAGTGTGTTGCAGATGACTGCCTCACAGTAGCATCACAATCTTTTGTCACTCTGCCAGGCTTTCTGTTCTTCCACACCTGTGATCAGCAAAGACTTTGAGAAAGCTGCTCTGAAACATTTTCAATGAGATAAAATTTTCCAAAAACAATTTGTGGAGATAGTCTGATGGGGACATAATTTTTATTGAGATTAATTCACAGGCATGAGGCTAATAATGTTTGCTAACTGAAATGACTGAAGAAAACATCGTCTAGTTGCAGACTAGTACTATTTATTGCTGAACTTTGTTTAGGAAAAATCCCATTCAGTGATGACTCCCTGTTGAAAACTGTCTTTTGGAGATCTGCCAGGTAGCCAGCTCTTCACCCATTCATCCTGTGCCTTATCAGTACTGCAAATACCAATTTTTCATTTGAAATAGCATGTGAATTAAACTTAACAGTAGTTCTATAGTTATCTTGTTTAAGAAATTAATTATAAAGTACTTCTAATCTTTATTTGCATTTTCTGTCTGTTTTCTCTTCTTCTTTTTAATTTATTTTTGATTAATTGGTTCTTTTGAGCCAAGTGTGTATATTTCTGACTTGGACTGTCCTTTTTGTACCATTGGTACAACTATAGGTGTCTAGTGACCACCATCTTTCATGCCTGTAACAACTTGACTCCTATCTGTCAGGAATGATGTATTGGATCTGCTACCTTTCTCATTAAAAGAATTATACTCTATACATCTCTCTCTCACTCGTTCCCTCTCTCACTTTTTTTCCAAGCAGTCCAAGTAATGCTTTATTTACTGGCTGCATGAGACTTCCAGCATGTCTCCCAAACTGAGGACCCCCTAACAGTGCAGTTTTCCCTGTTGATGTGTTCCAGACAGGTCTTAAGGAGTTACACATCCTGTCTTCTGGTTTGATTTAGTGGTCTACAACCGTCTCCCACCAGCATCACCCCCTGAGCTTTCTGAGTTAGCTTCGTGATCGAAGAGGCATTCAAAGTCCTGGGGTTCATTCTAAGCTCTCAACAGCTAGAATACCAGATAATGGTGCTTTTAATGTTCAGTGCCATTCCTCACCTCTTTTACCCAGTCTGTTGTTCCTAAACAGGATGAGATAGCTCCAGGAAATGGCACCACAAAGTTAGCAGCATGAAGTGGATGATGATGTGGTGTCATTTCCAGAAAGTCTTCTGCTACTGGTATCTCGTGAAGCATCTTGACAGCGTGATGGCATCCCACAGCTCCTTGTGCATCTTCAGGTAAGAGAGTGGTGTACCCACAGGGCAGCCAAATCATATGATCAGAAGAGTTAAAGACAGGCAAGATCTGTCAGATCACAGAGCACATGCCCTCACTAGTGAGTGCTGTCGTCCCCGATGCAGCATGCATCAGATCTCAAACAGGTACCGCAACTGATCTCAGCCAAAAGGCCAAAGGGAGTTGGATATATTTTTTTTGTATCTAAAATCTAATGTGAAATCTAATATTCAAAACTGTTTAGAAAGGCTTTCTGTTATGTGCTGATAGGTGGAAAGCTGAGTTCAATGCTTGAGTCTGGTCACTGTTCTGCCATGACTGATGCTGAATCTGGATTTGCTCCCAAAGGGGAGGCAATGTCTCAAAGCAGTCCCCAATGTCCACTTTTCCCTCGGAGTGACTGGGGAGTCATGTTAGACATTAATAAAGTGAGTAGCTTCTCCTCAGCCAGGAAGGTGGTCTTTCTGGGACAGCCTTTAGACAGTGCAGGGAGAAACAGAGGCTGACTGCCCGCTATAAGAAAGAATACAATAAGCACTATAAGGACTGTGAAACTGCAGTACAAAATTCACATTGATCAAAACCAAATACCTCAATGGCTTTGAGGCACCTAAAGAACAAAAATGTTTTGATTTGTTTTGTTTTCTCTAAGATGCCAGTGAGGTAGACTCAAAGGTAGAACGTTTTTCTCTTCTCTGCTGGTGCCTTGGACACAGAGAAGGGAAATGGGATGGCAGCCATGCTGACTAATGCCGGGATGACAGACAAGCCTCTGAGGGAATAAGATTTGGTCCAGGAGCTGAACAGAGGGAGAGATGGAAAACAGTAGCAGTGGGAAGGCTTAGCAGGTGTGAGGTGAGTGGATCAGAGCATGGGCAGGGCTGCAGGGGAGTGCCGGGAGCTGGGAGGAGTAATAACAGCAAGGGAAAAGGAGTGAGACACCAAGGACGGTGGCTATGGCTAGATCTGCGGGAAGCATTTGGGAAAGGTCAGTGAGAAAGGATCAGATGGAGAAAGGCGAGATACGTATGCATGGTAGTGAGCAGATAGGAGGAGAGCAGAAGGGCAAAGGCTGGCACGGTGAAAGTGGTCAGGGGATGGGAAAGGTGTAGGCACATCTGCATAAGCTAAGCTACAGCGTTATCAGTATCAGCTCACACCCTCTGCTACAGCCAACCTGGCCACAGCACAGCTCTCCAAAAGGCTGCGTGCAGGGGTGATACCCAAAGCTGGTTTGTCAGGCTGGGGGATGCCTGGACGGCAGGGTACGGGGCCGCCCCGGAGCCTGGACTGTCCTGGCTGCTCCGCGCCTGGTGTTTGCTAATGCTTAGCTCTCCAGTTAGCAGCCTGGCAGTCTGGCAGCACAACTGCTGTCGCTTGTTATTGTATTAATCTCATGTAACAGGACGTATACATTCAACCCTAGAAACAGCATAAAAACCCTATTGTGAAAGGTTTGCTGCTGTGGAAAACTGGTTTCTGTTTGGTTTACTCGGCTTGCTTCCCGTTTCCTCTCTATGCAACTGTTTATGAAACATGAGTTCAATCCAGTTGGATGTCTGTGACAAGAGATTTTTTTGCTCTCCCAAGCTGGGATTGATTTAGTACCTACTCATACCAGCTTAGCAGGTCCCTCACCTCACACTGAATTGACAAAACTTCATGTGAGACAGGTTTCTTGAAGAATCAGTGCAGGTTCTTTAGTAAATCAGCAAAGTTCACTTCACATGGCTACAGAAGAGCCCTATGAATTTCAGATCACTCAGCTGTGGGCTGGAAGAAGTACATCATGTATGAGGATGTCAGTCACAACGCTGGATTTCTCAGCCCTGGCTAGCAGAACAGTTCCTGTGAGCTGCACCTCAGGAGCTGCACAAATGCTTTTCATAAGGCAGTTTTGAGGAACTGGCAAATCAGGAAAAGAAAAAAACCTAATCAAAAATTCCGAGCTAAAGGTACGTAACAGCTAGCATATCCCTCTGCCTTCTATGGCGGAAATTTGGAAGCCCTTCTCCCCTGGCCCTGAAGTACATTGAGCTGAGTAACCCATGGCAATCACCACAAATTATGGAGGTTCAGGCAGCCTTCTCTTATATGTGTGCAAGGCCTGATTGTTTCTCCCTCTTGCCCCATATTATTTACTGTACAGATCCATTAGCATTGCTTTTTCTTGCTGCATCCAAGATACTGCAGTCTATCACTTGAGCTATTCACATGATATTTTCTCCTTTCTTTGCAAGACAATTGTGTCTTCAATCAAAGACCTCCTGACAAAAGGAAATAGGAGCAAGAACTTGAAATGGCATAATGCAGCCAAGTGCTTTCTGTACACCTGCATAATATGACTCAGTCTGCCATTACTTTCAAAATTATGCTGAAAGATTTCTCTTGTTTACATTTTTTTGTGTGCCCCGACCCATTGCTCATTTAACCTTGAGGTTCACTTCATTCCTCTTTCCCCCCCCTTCCCTGCTTCTTCCCCCGCCTAAACCTCTAACAGTTATTATTTTCTTTTGTTGGTTGCATTTTGTATAATTATGTTGCTGCAGTCAACATGCAAACATTTATTTAGCCTGATTTCAAACCAAAGAGCCTGAGCACATCAGTCAGTTCTGTTTAAGCTTTTAGGTGGTTTGTCAAACAGAATCCAGTGTTTCATTTTTAGGACATTCTCTTTATGGCCAGTGTTGAAGGGTTTTCTGCAGGTTCAGGAATTTTTTTTTTTGTAATGAATGAAAAAACATATCTGAGGGAAAAAATACTTAAAAATCAAAAGTATTAAGGGAATGACAGTGCAGCACTGGAGTTCCAGCAAGATCTGCAACTGATTTCAGTTGAGTCACATCATCCTCCAAGAGGACACTGGACAGATTCACTGTAGGAGGCACAGAGAGATAGAAATTATTGGCTTCCTATGCAAAGGTAGCTCCTACAGCTCCTGCAGGGAGGGTGGAAATCATGCAGTGCTATTGACACACACACACATACCCACTCACCCACCCACCCACCCCCTGCTTAGGGATGTTCCTGTTGCTGATCTTGCTTTGAGTTTTGCTGAGGAACATACTTTGATACAGTTGTCATGGCCTAGCCAGGCTGTCTCGTTTTTGGACTGTGCTGGTTCCTTCATTTGCTTCCCGATACAGTTGACACATTTGTGGCCACTTTTTGGTTTTACAGACTACTCTGTAACAATTTATCTTCTGTCTCATGTAAAAATTTAAAAACTTAGGCCTGATCCAAAGCCCATTGAGTTCAGTGGGAGTCTGTCTGCTGTGGTGAGGTAGCTTTTTATAGGATGGTTAGGGACCTGAGAGGTGATCTAGGAAACACAGAGTGGGGAGGCAATCTGAGTGCAATTCCGGTCGTAAGTATGTCTTTCTCTGCAGAAAGGTCCCTTAAATCCTCTGATCTTTGCTTCTCAACCTTCCAGAAGGGTTGCAAAAACTGTTAATGCTGGTACATTTCTTTGAGACAGGCCTGCTCAATAATCATGAAAATCTCCTTCATCTATTATTATACTGCATATCAATAATATTGCAGACATTGTTTCAGTGGCCCTTGGGTTGCTGTTTTTGGATTTGGACCTTCTCACCACATTAATGTCAACCCACAGACTATATCTTTGACCTTTTCTCAGAAGAAGGGCATAATAAAATTTAGTCAATCTATTCCTTAGTGCATGTGTATAGGCACCATTTTGGCATGAAATTATCATTGTTAATTATGCTATGCAGTTGTTTCCTGGCTGTGAAAGAAGGAGGCACTGGGTGGTTTTGCTTGGAGCTCTGGACAGGCTTTGATACGGCTGATCCTTTCAGTGGATTCATCCCACCCTCCCTGGGAGATGTAAAAGGGTGTTAACTGGTATGAACCTGGCAAGACCCTCCCATACAGGGGGTTGTACAGTGCAGCCTGTTTAGCAGCTAGGCGTCTCGGAAGCTCGTGTGCCCTTGCTGTCCCTCACGCAGAATGGGCTGTGAGCAATCCAGCTAGGGCAAAGCACTTCTGAAACAGAAATCAGGCTGACAAGGATGGTGAGGGATTTAAAAGCATGTTAGTAATACAGATCCCTGCATTGTTTTGGAGCTTGATGGAGCTTCAAATACAGCAAAATTAGTACAGAACTAGGGCTGTGGTACTGGCAGATAACAGGCCTTCCCACCTTGCAATAAATGGTACCCCCCACCCCCCACCTTCTACTCTCCATTCCCTTGTTTTATAATTAACGCTGCTTCTTTTCAGTAAGAAGTTGTAAATGATGATGAATTATGTTTAGCTACCAGCAGGTAGTGGCTCTTCATCCTTCGCCAGGTCAAAAAGAAGAAAGGTTACACAATATTCATCAGCTGCAACCTGGGGTTTCAATGCTAAAAAATGTAAGCAGCAACTTCTCCTAGAGTCTCCAAAACATTAAAGAGCGTCTGTTCTTTAAACAGAGGACAATTATAAAGCTGCCAAAAGGGTAGAGAATGAACTTAACCTTGTCAGAAGCATTTATAACTGATCTTATTTGCTAACAGAGCAATATTGAAGGATCAGCTTTTTGGTACAGCACACAATATTTAAATGTGGTTTCTCAGAATTTTTTTGCACAGAATGTTGTTCCTAGCAAGTAGCTTGAAATTTCCTAGTGTTCGTTGCTGCTCCTGTGCCGACATCCTTGTCTGCTGAACCCCTTTAGTGATCATTTGAGAGGACAGGAATTACCCTGGAAGGATCCCATGGTTTAGACTGGAAGCCTCAAATGACCTGTAATATTCAGTATCCCTGATGGTGAAACCTGTTCCCACTCACACGGTAATCAGAGACAAGCCTGTTCAGTAGCAGTTTGGGGGACTCCTGTAGATTATGCATAAACCCAGTTCACCCCCTCAATGACTGTCATAATCTGTGCTCCATACTGAATCGCACATGGCAATAAATTGCAGGAAGCATTATTTTCACACTCAGAAAACAAAAAATACGAACTTGGTAATTGTATCCATTAAAAATCCCAAGTGACTTCAGATTTTATGGGACAATTTAATTATTCTCCACCACCTGTGTTTAAATTCCTGTTTTGTATAACCTGCAATTTTATAGGACATTCTTTCTGCCTCAGAGATGGTTGCATTTTGGTAGTGAAACCAAGTAATTTGTACACATACACTATTTCTAAGATCCCTAATAGCTGCTATATAAGTGAATCGCTAATGATGGTATCCCTATATATTTGAATTCAAAATCTGTCATTGACATTTTAAATAAATTACATAGCTCTGTAAGTCTGTGCTCTGTAAATTCACCAGCATCAGCTAGGCTATGCTGATTTGTACCAGTGAAGGACCTGACTCTCACTCTCTGGTGGCTGAGGCGTGAGCAATTTTGGGTTAATAATCCTGGACCTTTATCCCTGCCTTCTTTCCTCTCACCTTTTCCAGTGGAGATGCCACCAATTACTTCTAAATTTCTCCGTGATCCACTAGCCTCCAAGGCACTCTCCTGATCTTCCCAATTTTACATGGGATATGAGTCTAGTATACATCCAAATACTGACCCAGCTTGACATACACACTTTGGGGGACAGAGGGGACCATTTGGGGTCCTTGTTTCTCAGTAAAGCCCTTTATCATACGTTGCAATTGCAGACGTATCTGTTTGCTACTGTTTTGCTCCGAATGGATGGGGATCCATTGAGAGACAGTTCACAGCATACTCAGGAAATAATAGGGAACTTTTTTCTTCTTCCTTCTTGCTTCCGTACCTAATTGTTTTTCTCTCTTTAAACTTTCAATAGACTTATATTATCTCACCTCAGACTTAGGAGCCAGTATAAAAAGAGCTCACCCACCAGGTGGCATTTTCTCACATGTGTCCAGCCCCAAATCTAACGTGAATGCTTTGCACATATAATTACAAAACCAAGGGCCACTAAAGTGCACCTGTAGAGCAGAAACTTGACTGTTCTCTATTCTGTTCTAATTATTAGGCCTTAGAGCAAAAACTAGGTTTCAAAGAAAACTTTCTGTACAGGCCTCAATAGAGTTAAAGGAGAAACATTTTAAGTTGATGAGCTGACACTTGTAGAAGCAAATATATTAAATAAATCATGATTCGTTTTGGGGCTAAATCTGACTTACATCAACTCTGGAAAAACTAGATCCTAATGAGTGACAGTTTGGTGTTTTCTGTCACTTCCTACAGTAATGGCCCCAAGCTGACACTGCTCTGTGGGAGTCTAATACTTCTGAACAAAAGTTTTTTTGGAGTGAGATAGACAAGGTAGAAATCCCAAGGTGACTGGAAGGAATGTCTAATGACTGGAAAGACATATTTACTGGCAGACTGTATGTAAGCTGTGACAGTTGACAGGGCTTGATTGTAATAAATATAGTTGATGAAGAGAAGGCTGACAGGTGAGGACAGAGAGAGAAAAAGAGTCAAAAGATCTGCATTGGCTGAACCCTATTAATGGTAAGTTGGTAACAAAGCCTAGAGTCATAAAAGAAAACAGATATCGCAAACTGATGTCTAAACACTGAAATATGTAGGACTTGCAGGTTGCTGTAACAAGCTCAGATTTGTTGACCTTTCTTCTAGCTATTTTACAAGTGGTGTTTTTAGTTGTAATTCACACCAGCAGCAGGCAAGCGCCTGATATTTTTAAATATCATGTATGATTAATCATGTAATAGAATATACCTTGATCAAGGTCATAATTATTGCTTCAATCTCTAACTTTCATTGCTTTGATCAAGGGATTTGATGTTGGAAAATGTGCCTCCATGTGCTGTGAAGGAAGTAATCTTGCTGGAGATCTGTTTTGCTGAAAACAAAATGAATTCCTGTAAAGGAAATTAAGCAACACAAAACCTGAAAATATTTCTTTAAATGCACAGGAACACCACACACACACACACACACACACACACACATGGAGTGATTGACCCTGAAAGTGGAAACAACTCTGGCATATTAAATCGTGACACTTTATAACTGACTGGTCAGAGTTTCAACAATAGGATTTCCAATGAGCTCTGCACTTTCTTCCCCCAGGCAAATGTCACACACTGAAACTAAACAGGATCTTTTTTTCTTGTTCATCCGACGACGACGTGCTGTTTTCTGTGCCCGAGATATGAATCTGTATTCGAAAATGCCTTAACCCTTTAGAAGAGGAACCCTTCATTTTCATGCCCCAGGAGGGGGAAGTTTGGAGGCAGGTGAGGGGTGTGGGGGACACGGTGCCTGGGTTGGCACAGGGGTGACTCTGGACACTAATTGCACTCCCATTTCAGAAGAGAAGGAAGGAAAAAAACAGTCATAGGGAATGCCTGGAGGAAAGCACTCAGGAATTACACAAACTTAACGTAAAGGTTAATAAGGAGGAACATCCCGTGTTGTGAATACCAAATGAGAGTTCTTCGTAACTCTGGAAATGGGCCCATTTAGTTGTAGAGTCACTGTTTGCTTCCTTTCATCATCACATGCACAGAGGTGAAAAATCCCTTCACCTTCTTGCTTGTATGAAACACAAAACACTCGTAAAAATATTTAGACAACTGAAATATTTAGGCAACTTTTCTTTTTAAAAGTTGCTGTTATTTTGAAAGGATCCTTTCCTTGCCCCTCACCCCCAAATGCCACAGTCACTTCAAGTGGTGCTGCCACTAAATGAACCGGGGGGAGTGCCAAGAAAAACAAATGAGACCGTATAGGCACACCACAAAGGCTCACAGAGTAGCACAATGCCTGCGTGTCAGTCATGCCCGCGCTCCCTCTTTGCCGGCTGTCTGTCTCCCACAAGGCGGTGGATCCCGCTCCTTTGCTTCACACTGCTCCCTTTTTGGAATCGCCAGATTCAGAGCTGTGTCTCACCAGCGTGAGAGTTGTCAGCCTAATTGACACATACACACACGCGCTTTATACACTCACCTGCTTCTCAGGGACTGCTCGCACACATATGCCCACTGCACAGGTCAGCATGAGTGTGTTCTTTCATGTAGACCATTCTCCATATAAGCACCCAGATGCTTTATTGACATATATCCGCAATATCCATACACTGTATTTGCATACCTGGACGTACACACATACCCCTCACCCACTGTCCTCTTTGGATTTGGTCTTGACTTGGTGAAGTTAGTCTATGACCATTTATTTCAGCAGCAGTCCTTTAATGCCCAGGCAGAAGAATGGGTATCGTTGTATTTAATTAGAACAAATAAAAACACACATAAGTGTACACATATTTATGAACACACACACACACACGCACAGAGCCTTCCTTCTGTAGCCCAGCCTCATGCAGCCTGAATTACATGTAAGTAAATTTCTTATTTACTGAAGGCCTTGAGCCAGGCAATAGAAAGCATGAGACAAAGGAGATTTAGGTGAAACTTAGGCTATTCAGAAACCTTCTTTATTTTATATATGTCTATATATTTTACATATTTTTTTGATTTGGCCCTTTGTGGAGACTTTACCACAACTTTAAGCTGATGACAACATGTGAACTGTCTTCAAGCAAAAAGCAGCCTGTTACAGCCAAGGTAGGTGGCTGCAGATTTCTTGACTTTGTTTTGTCATCTCTTTTAGGTTCCAGGACATGCTCAATGTCAGGGCCTTGACAGTAGAAGTAAGTAGAAGACAACTCAGGAATGAAAATCTTAGTGGGGTGTATCTTGTTTTGTATGGAAACCTGGCTGAAGTCAACATGAATTTACACTGGCTGCATCGAGGCCAGAATTTCATGACAATACTATTGAAAAGGTAACAGCTCTTCTGAACAGCTTTTTGTTACCGAGTTTTTAATCTGAATATAGGATTATCAATGACACAATTTTTTAAGTTCTAATCAAAATACTGTTAAAAATAAAAACAGAAGCTGAGTAGCAGGGAAAACTTTCTGAGGTGAAATTTATGAGGCAAGAGAATATTCGCCTCCAGGAAGCTGTGGATGCTCTGTAGAGTGAATTGTCATTGAGTGAGAGTTAATCTTGCATCCATAGGAAGTTTCAGTTCTCCCCCATGTTTTGCATTTCTGAATCCATTGATTTTGGATAGCTTCTGAAAGATAAGTTTCCCAAGAAGGTCATAATCTTTACTCTACTGCATATGGTGTGAGGTGTATATTAGAAGAGCATAATATAAGTGGTTCTGAAGACTAGGAGTCTCATTTGAGACAAAACTTTTCTCAGCCTACACTTGAGAGAAGACTTTCAAAAAGAACAAACCCAAACTCGTGTTGTGATTCCTAAGGTCTGAAGTAGGCCAGGTCCCGCATCGTGGTGAGAACCATTTTTAAAGGACTATTCATGCAACTGGGATATGAATGAGGATTTTTGATAACCCTTCTGCATAACTTCTGTTCTGTGCATTTGATCTGGTCCCAAATGAAGATAAGAACCTTGCTGAAAAAGATTCATCGCTTTCTAGGTTTTGCATATATTTTTCTGCAGAAATTGTTTATTGTGTTCAGATTTCTTCCTTTAGTTTAGACTCGCTCTACAATTATTTTACAAGGGGAAAAACAAAAAAAATCCCTTTTGTACCATGAGTACAGAATTCATAATAACTCAGTTGAAAGCTTCAGCTAAAAGTACAGCTATCTGCAACCCCAAACACGAAATTAGGGACAAGTCAGTAGCATTGACAAGTGAACAGTTTTTTAAAGCTGTTAAGAGAAAAGAAATGTTTTGTTTGTCACAGTTGGTGGAGGTTAATGCTCAGGGCTTTAGCTGCAAAACTCCTGTTTTGTCTTTTGCCATTTGTTCATAAAAGCCTGCCAAATGCATAGACCCTCATTGTATACCTTTTTGCTGTAATAGTTTTATCAGAACACCCAGCAAGTGCTTCACTCCAGAGGAAGGGGTCTGTGAGAAGGCGAAGCAAGCTGTTTTATCATCAGACACTGGGAGCTATGTTTGGGGCAAATGTGTCAGCTGCTCATCAATACAGCCATGGAGTTACATTAGGGGAAGAGGGAGAAAGAGGAAAGGTGAGAAATAGAAAAGGAGTGGGAGGAAGAACAGTGGGCCCAAATCATTTTCAGTGTAAATGTGATGAAGCAAATGTAGTTTCACCAAGGACAAGTTTGCTCTGTTGTGTTCCAGGCTTTTCATTTAGGTTGATTACATGGTAACACAGAATTGATTTCTTGAGCTTAGGACAGTTGGCAAACTTGACTAGACTTAAAATGAACCTCTTTGATTCCATCTACAAAATTAGAGCAGATTTGATAAAGTAAAGATGTATCCTTTGAAGTATTCCCTATCAACATAAGTGCTAAGAACACTTGAGCGAAGGAATTTTAACAGTTTTGAAAGCAGTAGCAAAGGAACATCAATAAGGATTGCAGCTAAGGGCATGCCCATAAGGCACTATACTAACTGCATCTATCCTGCAGGCAATAAGCAATTGCTAAAGATTCCAGACTTTTTAAAGTTCATAGTTCACCTCATAAAAACTTTACATGTAACTTATGATAGGGTTTTGCTGGGTGGGTTTGGCTTGCAGTAAGCAACTCCAAGAGAAGAGGTTTGTATGTTGATCTGCATATGAAGACATGAAGGAGCTTTCTTTTTTTCTTGTAGCAAATGATGACCAAATAGGCTTGATCTTGGAAGGTGTGGAGTGTCCTCAAGTGCTTCCATATTGGGTGTTAAGGGCATGTAAGCTCCCAAGTACTTCAGCACATAAAGAAAAGTACCAGCCCAAATGCTTTGGTGATTCAGGCCTACATCATGAAAGATGATATCTTTTGCATTGCAAACTGGTGATGGGTGCTAGATTTGAGGGGGCCATGTCTGCTGTAAGATCTTTCTCCTTGAGTAGGAAAACAACATGAAGTTCCTACAAAGTATTTCTCACTTCAGGGTACTCTGCTTCTACTACTATGGCTAGTGCTTGTTTGGGATAATTCACTGTGGCCTTTCAAATTTGCTATTAGCAAGGTAGAGCAGAAAGGAAAGAAAGACGAGAAGGATTTGGACAGAAATGAGAAGGAAACGGAAAAGGAGATTTTAAACAGCAAAGAAGATATGAATTGCAGGCACTTGGAAATGAGTCACAAAACAAATAACTTGGAAATTTAATTTGGACAGTGAAGGAGATTTAATTAGAAGGCTTTTACTTTTTAATATACATTTCATACTAGTGGCACTTGATAGAGTTCGGTGTGACCACAGCAAATTAGTGGTAGCCACAGTTATGACAACTGGGGTTCTTAAAACATGATCATGTTACTGTGGCTTAATGAACCACCGCATGTCAGCTGAGCTGTGGGAAGTGGCATGTGTATGCCCTTAGCTGGTCAAAAACATGAGATAATGCATCAGTGTAAACCTCTTTCAGTGAATTTCAAGCAAACACCTTTCAGCTCATACTCACAGTGGACGAGGAGCATGTGTGGTCAGTTGCTAGTGCTCCACTGGTGCTTAGAAAGGGTTCATTAGAATGCCGTAATTCAAAAATGTCCGACTCCTTAAATAAAAATGTGAGAAATGATGTTTTGGATCACCTAGAGTGTCTCCGCAAGTCATGTGGTTCCCAAATTCCCTTCATGGTTGTGTTTCCCCAAATTTGCTAGGAAGGCATTGCTTCCACAACTGTGCAATAAGAAAAAGAATTAAATGTGGCTGTGAATAGAGAGCAGCTTAAATGGATTCAAGAGTAGAAAAGTATGAACAACAGTTCTCACCATGAGCCAGGTCCAAAGGCAATGGACCCACCAGTGGGGGTTTTCTCTGTTGACTTCAAGAAGTTTGGAATCAAACCCAGTGTCCCATGGTTTAATGAAGAAAATGTAGGTCAAGAAAACATTCTTTGTTCTGATTTATCTTTTTCCTAGATGTCATGATAATATGTACCTTATAAATGCCCACAATAATAATTAATAATGGCAATTAATAATTTTTGACCTTTATATTTTCCCTACATAAAACTCCACCTTGCTCAGTGCTAAAGTTTTGCTGCTGATTAGGTATCACTCTATGAATTCATTGAAAGCTAATAAAAAAGTGGCTGATTAGACAACCCCAGGCAGCACATCTTAAGTAGTCATTAAACAATCATTATAGACAGAAACAGCTACAACTGGCTTCTGTTGAAATGCTGCTTATTATTATATAATCCTTTTTCAAGTCAAAATGAATACATAATCAAAGCACAAAGCAAACAGTTTGAAAGTTCTGAGCTGGCTGTGCAAAGCTATAATGCATCAACCAACCTCTAAATTAGTGCTCAAAACATTAGATGAGGATTGATGTACAGCAGAGGAAGTAATTGAGGAAAAAGTATGGGTCCGTGTGCACAGTCAAAGTAAGAGCTTCTTCTGAAATCCGTTCTTGTAGAGCCCTACAGGACACAAGAAACATGGCTTTTGCAACTTTGACCCAAAGACACTTGTCTGGGGTCAAGGAGTAAAGCTGATTGTACAGTTTTGGAGTGTTATATTGCTATAACAGATACTATCGTTTATGAAGAGTCACATTAAATTTGGCAGCTAAAGACATACAGACTTTGAGATAAATCTGGTTCAGGACTGCAACACTGTGAATAAGACCTAACTCAACAACATTTCTTCTTTTAACAGATTCTTTAACGGAAGTTCACAAAACAACCCTCTCCAGATAAATAAGGATACATTCTGGTCTTTAGACAGGTGTAAATTTGGAGCAATTTTGATGAAATTAGTGGATTTACTAATAGTGCAGATGAGAACAGAATGAAAACCAGAGGCTTTAGGAAGCCTTAAGCCAAAGATTCAGCTTTCTGAATTGCAAAGATTGTTTATTAAATTTATAGTACAAAACTTTTGTCTTTTTCCCTCTTTGTAATAATATCTTCCTTAATAGTTCTTACTTAATCTTTACATATACTGCATGAAATAAATGGTCAGGATGTTTAAGCTTCTACCCTGTACCATGTGCAAGTTACAGGCAAGATCCATTTGCTTGACTGAGGCAACATAAGAGTCATACCACATAGGTCAGCTGATATTTCTCCCCTTAAACACCTGCAAATGTAGGTCACCTGGGAGGCTGAACCTATTAAAGTTCTTATAATTAAGACAAGGGCAAAATAGTTCGCAAAATGGTACATGAATAGAACTATGAGAGAGAGAGAGAGAAAAAGAAAAAGACATTCTGGTTGGATGACAGGAAATCATATAACCATATTTGCAACTGAGCTTTGGGAGCATGGTCTTTGTAATGGGGTTAGCTAATCCAGATAGTAATAAGGATAGGAAAGTCAGCAATCATAATCATATTTAATGGATTCCAGATGGAGAAATATAATTGTTCTCATTATCATTGCAAAAAGTCCAAGGAAATACAATCCCAAGATACTTTACCTTGACAGGCAACCAGGAACAATATCGACATCAAGTCATGGGTTTTGTACGTAGAGTTGTCAGTTATTTCCTTTTTGTAGCATTCCCTTCTAATGTAATAGTTTGATTAACCCAAGACATTTTAATGTGAGTAGAAAAGCAATGTTAATGAAATGCCTGCTTAACTGACTGTGCATCTCTATGCCATATGATGTGGTGACTTACTAAATACGTAGTGGAATAAAAATAAAAACCCTTGTATATCATGAGACTTTTTTTTTGTAATGTGGTTAAAATGAAATATGACAGTAAGTACAGGCCTTTTTGGGTGCAGCTGTTCTTTTTGTTTGGGTTGATAATTGGAACCAGTCCCATGGGCCTATTTGATGTTATCTCTTGTTTAAAACTAAACTGTCAAAGCTTATCCCCCCTGTGTACTCAACAGGGAGTAGTTCTGGGGAAACTTTCTTCTTAAGTATTTTTAACCCCTCCTCCCTGCATGCATTCTCTAAACTGAACTGGGGCAGTCATGAAATGATGTCTTCACAGGAACACTTGTACAGCAAATATTTCTTTGTGGAAAATTGAGTCTTTTCATGTTATATGTCTTTGTAAGAGAGGCCTAAAACAAAATGATCCCACAGCAGAAGTCAGAGATGATCAGGGTGTGCTCTCTTAGCTTCATAACCACTTGCCATCTCTGCACAAAGGATGTTCTGCCCAGCATCTTCCTGGCACCAGAGGAACTCAGGGTATGGGGCAGAGATTCAGATGTCTCCCACAATGTGAGTCAAATTTTAATCCAGGAACAGCATAACTGCATTTCCATGCAAGCATGACTTCAGTGTGCCTGGTCCCAAGCTAATGCATTCAGGCAGCATTGCACTGTGGGGACTTAGCAGCTGGGGCAACATTACCTCAGAGGTTTCTGTAAGGATGCGCATGACCTGTTCCTTATAATATTTAGATGTAACCTCAGAATGTTTACATTTTCTTAAGCTCAAGAGAGGTTAGACACTGCATTTTAGTCTAGCCCCTTTGAATGGCAGATGATAGCATGGAGCATGCCTCCTGCAGTCAGATCAGGAGATACTTTGGTTTTGCCTCACAGCAAACACATTTGCTTCGCATAACTTGACTACAGGATCTCAAATTAACAGCACTAAAAGAAAGGTCTTTTGGTTATAGGACCAGAGGGTCTTTTTCTCAGTCTGCTGTATTTCAGTTATATTTTCCTCAAAAAAATATAAGGCCCTCTGCTACACATTTTTGTTTGTATGGACAATTTTGTCAGGCCTTTATGCACATGTTCTTATGGTACCTAAGAAGCCAACTTTCATAGTGGAAAGGGAAGAAGGAGACATATGAATCACTGGTTGATGTCAGCATCATCTCCACTATCTTGGGAAAAGTAAAGAGAGACAAAAGTTCCTGGCTTGCAGAGGCTGGTGATAACCAGACACATGAGTGCAGTCAGGGCATGGAACTGCCTTTCCTTGTCCAGGGAACTGGCTTTATCCCGGGCTCTCTCAGAACATGAGCACTGCAAGAACCCAAGATATTAGATGATGGGATGGTGAACAGCACTGAGAGGCTTTTACCATGTTTCTGCTGGCCCTTGCATGTCCTGTGTTGTGTGCTGCTCTTCTTGAGAAGAACAGAACCTCTCAGGTACTACCCCATAGCTTGTCTGCACACTATTCACAGTCACACTATTCTTTGCAACAGGATAGCAGGCCAGTGTAGCAATTCGTCCTCTATCCACCCTCTGTGTACACTGTGGAGAGTGGCACTGGCCTACAGTGATTCGGAGTTGTGCTTGGAAGTATGTTCTCCTTTGTATCACACAGAGCATTTCTAATATGGGCAGAACATCCTATCCAAATTGTGACCTACTCTCTTGGCCTTTGTTGCATTAGATCTAGCCTTTGTCTTAGCACTCTTTGTTGCTCTTATTCCTTCTAGTCTTTAAGACCAAACAGTGTCTCCTCATACCCCACAAATAACCATCTGTTTCTGTCCTACAGACTGGTGTCAGGCCACCTTGAAGAGCCCTTCTAAAGTAGATGCAGAAGTGAAAGCTGCTAATAGCCGTAAGAACAACAAATGAGCTTCCCATCTTGTGTCACACTGAGCACAATTAAGACGCTTCTGACAAGCAACTTCTTTGCAGTGTGCTTTAGAGAGAGGCTGGGTGGGACATCTAAGCACAGACTGTATGTTGCAGGTTGATTATGGGTCCCATGAGAACCAAGGTGCTTAAGATGCTTATTCGTGGAAGAGCAATGGCCAAGCTATAGGTCTCTCTTGCCACCCCAGACCAATTTCCACAGAGCTGTCGCATGTGAGATAGGGAATAATTCCTGTGTCCGTTGAGGAATGCCAGGACTCAGTACTGTGTAGATAAATGTAAGTTTCTATTTAAACCAGTACTACTGGGACTAGATGTAAGAGGAGCTGGAAAAAGCCAGTTCTAAAAATACAGGAAATAGCTATATGGTTACAGAAGTGAATTTCCAGCTGTGGGTAATCATACAACTCACATATTAACAATGAGAATCCACTGTGTAAGCGGGAAAAACAACAATTCACATAAGCTTGAAAGACAATGGGTCAATTCCTGATCATACTGTAAAAAAAGAAGGAGCAGAGAGAATATATGGAGGGCAGAAAAAGCTGGAGAACAGTATTTTGTTGCAGAACAGCCGGTGAAAATGATAGTACTAGAAAGGTTTGTAGGGGCAAAGGGAAACGTTCTTTCACATTTAGGAGGTACTGCTTGCAAAGGTGAGGTTAAGAGCATGGAGCTGAAACAAACAGAAGGCCCCTTTGCTAGACTGTCCCATCAGTTCAAAGATTCTGGGAGCAGCAGCCCTTGAAAGAAATCAAGTATAATCCTTACAACACCTAGCATCCAAGGCTCTCCCAGAAATTTTGAACCGTCTCTAATAACAGACTACCTTACTGTTGACAGAGAACCGATTAGCCAGCACATTTTACAGATGGGAAAACTGAGGCATTCACCTTGCCAGTTACTGAAAGAGTAGAAACAGAACTCATCATCTTTGCTCTGTTTTCATCCATTTTAATTAGTCATTCAAACTTGTGTTTCCTGTCAGTCCTTTTTGCTGCAAAGACCCTATCTTGCAGAGTCTTCCTGGCATGTTCTGGAAAAGTTCCTTTTGTCATTTTTTTTGTCCTCAGCTCTGCTGTAGGGAACTTCAGTCTTCCCTTTTTCTTACTATGGGCCTCTCCAGGGCCTATTCCTTTAAAATCCCTTCCTAATAATTGTCACTGTTATTTTAAGCAATAGTAGATGGTTTTGATTTGTGGAGCTATGTAAAAACTGTGTTCTCAACCTGTCTCTCTATCTGTTTTTATTCCATGGTGTTAGAGCTTAATTCTCATGGGCTTGATCAGAACAGTTGCTTTTGTGTAGTGGGACTAATTTTAACCAATCATCCAATTGTCAAGGGATTTCCCTTCTCATTTCAGGATGACTTCTTTATAGTATTCTCTTTGGTTCCCCCTGACTTTACAGCAGAGGATGTGCAATAACACTGCTGAAGTTTAGTTATAGCTGCAAGGCTTTTAGGTTCTAACATGGTTTCCTCTCGGGGTGTGGGGGGGAGGCATATTTGTCTTAATGGAATCATTGTGGCTCATTTCAGTGGTATAGGATGCTTTTAGGTCCTCCTGCTGTGATGGGGGGGGCTTGTATATGGCTTATGCTTCTCTACCCTTCCATAGCAAGCAGAATTTTTCCCTCTACTAATCTGCAAGCTAAAGTAAATCAGGTAGTTCTATCCACTGAAAAGGGGTTTGATCCAAAGCTCCATGAAGTCAATGGAAGCACCTGCATGCTTATGTGAGCAATAGTCTCCCCAAAGTCAGCAAAGAAATTCTGCAGTTAGTAGTTCGTTCTCTTCCCACCCTAGTTCCCATAACACTTTTATTATAGTGCATTGCAAAAGCTGTTGTCCAGCATCGCATAATACACAAGACCAATGTAAAAACTGCATGCAAAATCCTCCCCTCCCCTCCTCTCTCCTCTCCTCTCCTCTCCTCTCCTCTCCTCTTTTTTTTTTTTTCCAAACTGTAGCAGACATAAAAAATCTGAGAGTGGTGTTTGTGCTCAGACAGGATAAAATTCTTTATGCTCTAGGAAGTGTCCCCAGAGATGCACATCTGATTACATCTCATGTTCTACTGTGACTGCCTGCAGATAGGAGTCATCATACTTACAGAATTAGTTGATTCTCTGCAGAGTTAAAATATTGTCTTGTGCAAATATAAAACAAAACAAAAACATTTTTAGCAGTTTTTGTATTTCTTTTATCTGTAAGTGGTATGGAGAATATATGTCTATTCTGGCCTTCTACTTTTATGGATTGCACCAAGACCCTGAAACGTAATTGCAGTGTTCAATTAAAACAATGTCAGTGTGTTTTACAATGAAGAAACAAAAACAATATTTTCATGGCAAAATGGCAAACTAATTTTTACTTCCATTGTTTCTCTCATATCTATATCTTCTTGATATACAGTCTGCTGGGGTATATTCCCTCATTTCCACATTTAGAGAGAAGGAAAGAGTCAAAGCATAGAGGAAAAGAGCAATTATTCTATATATCGGTGCTAAATCATGATTTTTTGTTTTGTTATCTGAGGAAGAGATATAACATTGTTCATGCTTCACAGTTAGTTGATTCTGTAAGAATTGAACAGGGGTGATCAGGCATAAAGGTTTTCCTTGTGGGGGCTATTGCCTGCCCTGCAATGCTGAAAATGTGACTATCTCTAAAGGTAACCAAATGAAAAGGTAAGAGCTGAACAGTTGCTTTCACTTTTAAAAAAATCTCATCCTCCTATTTATCTGTCCTCACAAACTGAGCAAATAGCTCCACTGCCAGAGCTGCCTGCTCCGGTTTCGCTATAGGAGGAGTCAAGTTTGTCTCCTTCAGAAAAAGAAAGAAAGAAAAAAAAAAAGAAATCAGTTCTTTATATTTATCCATTGCTTTTGGAGGTGCAGTATTGAATCAGTCCTTGTTTTCAAGGTTTTCTGTACAACCACAAAGACTAAAAACATAGCCAAAGAAAGTTGAGCTCAGTAGATTTTGGGCTTTCAGAGCTGAAAGAAGCACACCCAATATTGCGAGACCCATCAAAAAACTTGAGAGTTGGCAACACTAACTGGTGGTGGGAGTC
Organism: Apteryx mantelli; assembly: GCF_036417845.1. NCBI lineage: Eukaryota > Metazoa > Chordata > Aves > Apterygiformes > Apterygidae > Apteryx > Apteryx mantelli. The sequence goes on from NC_089984.1 coordinate 34,908,708, forward strand.
TGTTCATGCCTTTAAAAGTCAGTAAAGGGAGCCTTAGTGGAACCCTGTCACCTTGATGTGGAATTTAGCTTGAAAAAGCAGTATCAGTGCTCATTTCATAATAAGATTGTTTATTAGCTTTAGAGGAGTAGCAACTAAGGACGTGGTCAGAGATGGTAGGCCCTGCACACACAGAGAAAAAGAACTGAGAAACAGTTTGTGGCAGTACACCAAACTGAGTTCACTTGCCAGGTTTTTTTGGCTTTGCCAGCTCATTTTCCAGTTTTTACAAATATTTCTTTCTCCCAAGCTGCCGTATGAAAGAGCTGCACATACAGGAGAGGAACTGACTGACAGACTGACTGATTTTGCAGGGAATACATGGAGCTGACTTCACACAAAGTGCAGTCAAGTGCACAGAGTAAATAAGCGAAGTCTTCCTCTTTTTCACTACATATATGTATAAGTCTATATTTTTAAACTGCTGCCAGATAGTATAATCTTGGGTGCTACTGGTAGAAAGAGTTAATTAAAAAAGAAATACCAAGTGAAATGGAAATGGTGATTTTTAATTCAGCAGTGTGCCTTTGAAGTTGAAATGCTAGAACTTTGTTAAGGTCTGATTTCGTTTGGGCTCTAGGGAAAGCAGAGGTTACCGCGGTGAAAATGCCATTCGTTTCAGTGGTCAACAATGGAGCTCAAAGGGCTATGTGGAGCCTAGCTATTGCAAGAAATGTTATTTGAAACCTTGCGACAGGACCATGATCTGGCAAAACGGGGTACAAAAGACTGTGATAAGGTTTCAGCTTTCTGTTCTATCGTGCTCTGACTTTAACTTGCTACCGGACAAATGCTGGGAGTTCACTGGACATCTCGCACTATTGGCCTGCAGCAGATGCAGAGGAAGCGCTTGTGAAGGCTGGTGACTAGCAGTGCTGTAGGTTTTCTGAAGAGCCTAAGAGACTTAGGTCTTCAGTTCTCACAGAAATTGCTGATTTTTCTCTGGAAATCTCTGTCTTCAACTTGTGCAATCACTGGCTCTCAAGTAATAAGAGGAAAGCTAAAGAAAAAGACTGTAAACAAGGCCTTAAGGTTGTTCAGAGACGTTTTAATGTGTGCTATTTATCTGGTGCATTAGTAAGACTTTTGTTGGAGCTGTTGAGGTGTACTGAACGAATCTGTGCTGAGGGATTTTTAAAAAAGTTGCTTTTTGACCCAACAGACCATAACGAGCCTTTTGGTCATGTTTACAGAGGCAAATGAGTGTTCAGGGACTCCTAAATGTGCATATTAGGTAGCTACCACGTATGCATGTGAGGGCTCTGAATACACCTCAAAATTACGGTGCGGGGCAAACTGTGTAGCACCCTAAATATGTTTGCTGCTGCCGGCATGGAGCATGCTATGGAGCATATTGCAGTCACGCTCATGTGCTATAAATACGCGCCAGGGCCCGCGTGCAGCTTGCCTGCTTGTCTGTGCCTGTATCTGAATGAGGTCACGCAGCACCGCATACCTTGGGATAGTGCCCCCCAGCCCCCTGCGTGCCTCTTTCTCGTGTGGGCCCAGGTGTGGTCCCTGCCTGCCCGCCTGAGCCGAGGTTTGAATTTTCCGGAGAAGAACAACACCAAAAAGGATCTTGTCCTTCCTGGGGAAGAATCCATAGGTGAACAGCACTGCCTCCCTGTCTCCTAGGCCGGGGTCTGAATGTGCTGCAGGCTGAGCGGGATATTAGTCTGAAGGGTTTTTTATTTTGTTTTTGTTTATTTTTGTGTTCAGCGATTATTCATAGCAAGCACTCGGAAGCGCATTCAAGAGCCACCCTTGAGCTGCAGCTAGGCCTTTCCTCGCTGTCTTCTCTGGTTTTATTTTACAGAGCGGATCAGAGGTTAAAGCAGGTCAAATACAACATTTGCCTGTGCTAGGTTTTTTGTTTGTTTGTTTTTTCGCTCGTGTTTACTGGACCTGACCAAGTGCAGAAAATAACTGTAAAGCAGAAATGAAACAGAAATCATCCGGGAGGCGAAAATGCTTGCAGGAGCTGCTAAAACCAAATGAATCCCTCTCAAAGGAGTCAAAAGCATGCAAGATAATGCAGGAGACATTAACATAATATTATCTTAACCTTGTAGATAAGATTATCTGATGCGTGAAAATGGTCATCTTTTGTATTGATTCCACCGTGCCATGCAGCAGTTCTTAGGAAAATGAATGGGTCATTAAATGTTCATTACTTGATAGGCTCTACAGCAGAAAAGATGTATTAGCAAATGAATTAACTGCTTTGTTACAGTTTGAATATATCATTAATGTGTATGTTTTTCTCACGCAAGAAGTGAATTGTACGCATCTGCAAAGCAGCAGCGGCTGCGGGCTGGTGGAGGGTGATATTTATGCACCGCTTGAGGGACAGTCACCTTCCAGAAAATTCGGGGAGGCGTCGGTCACCTGCCTGGTAGCTGGGAAGGGAGAATCTGGTGAATTATTTATCCGCTGGTGAAAGTGCCGCAGGAGCGCCAGGCCTCACGCACTTCGGGCGCCTTGTTCGGAGGTGGCGAGCCCCGCGGCGAGTCGCCAGCCTGGCCTGGCCCGGCGCCGGCGTGGAGGCCGCCGCCGCCCTGGACGAGGCCGCCTGGACGAGACGCCCGCGGGAGCAGGGCCCGGCACGCGGGGCGAGCAGAGGCCTCGCCGTTGCCGTCGCTGCTGCGCGCTGCCGGGCCCCTCCGTGACAGCCACGAGCGGGCGCTGCGGTTTCGAAGGGCGCCCGCTCCAGCCCGAGGGGCAGCAGCCGCCGTCGGCTGGATCCTCCAGGCCGCGCCGGTGCTCCCAGCCGGCCGCTGCCCCCGGACACGGCCTGCTCCGCGCGGCCGCGGCCGACAGCAGGGCAGGGCAGGGCAGGGCGGGCCGGGCGCTGCCGGCGGCGGTGCTGGGGCCCGTGGCGCCCTGCCTGAAGCAACCGCCCGGGGCGGCGGCGCCCGGCCGGAGGCATCCCTGCCCCATCTGCAGGATCGCGCCCGGCGCTGCCAGCCACAGACGGGAATCTTTTCTCTCTCTCCTTTAAAAGCCAATAAGGCTTGTAATTGCATTTGAGGCTGCTTTTCAAAGCCGCTTGTGTCCACACCCGCTACGACTTTAAGCGATATTATAAACATATTAACCAATTATGTGACATATTACCCAGCGGGACAGTCAAGAGCACGGTTTCGGCTAGCGCAGTTGTTAGCGCAATCCCAGGCTGCAGGTGCCAGGAAACCTCTGCCGAGGGCCCCGGACGCGGCCCAGCTGCGCGCGAGCGCGGCTCAGGCTGCAGCTCGGCCAGGGCCGGGGGGACGGACAGCAGCGGCTAGGGCCAGGCGCGGTGCAGCCGGGGGCTGAGCGCAGCCCTGCTCCGCAGCTCACTCCTAACCTGCAACACCACCTGCTGTTTCAGTGCCGGGTCTCTCCGCGGCGGCAGCGGCGCCTGCCCGTGCTCAGCGCTGGGATGTGCTGGGACCGGCGAAGTGCCTTCGCTCCCTACCCGCAAGCACTCAGCACCAGGAGTTAGCTAGAAAATGCGAATAAGGGTGTTAGCTGAAAAGTCGGTAGGGCTGGAAAACAAACACAAAAACACATCACTGCTGCTTTCCTTTCTCTCTTCTCCTCCTCTTCCCTCACTCCCGGTTTGTTAAATGCTAAACAAAACCAAAGGGCTCCTGCTGGCTTCCCGCAGGGAGGCTCAGCCACATTATTGCTCATCTCAGGAGTAAGGTGAGGTGGCATACCCCTCCCTTTTTAAGCCCCCTTTTCCCTGTCAGCTCTTGTCTCCTGCTCAATCGCCTCCTGACTTTTTCCTCCATCAGCTCCCACTGCTCACCCACACGATCCTTCAGGAGATGCTGCCACGCTGCAAGCCCTTAGCTTGTCTGGAGCAGGTAGTTGGGGAGTGGAGGGAACTTTGGCACCGTTCCTTGGCTTGTTTGGCACAGCACAATTTACCACACTAACGTGGGAGCAGGGGCAGGATAAGGTGATTCTCGTCTTATTCTACTCCAGCAGTAAGTGATGGTCCCTTTGTGGGCCAGCAGAAAATCGGCAGGGGGCTCCATCTCAGATGGGCATCCCATGACTTAATGCCTTCACCGTTCTGCTCCTGGGTGATACCATTTATGGACTTTTCTCAGGACAGGGTCTAATGTCTCAGCCAAGTGCTAAATAAGTAACAGAAAGATGATTTCATTCTTCTGTTTAATTTAGGTTTCACAATCTGCAAGAATATCACCCTGAGCCTTCTCCCCCCCACTTACCAAGCTGATTTTTATTGCTCTCCCATCACTTTTTCTCTGGGAAGCCGGGCTGTGATCCTGCATGAATAAAAGAGGCAGAGCTCTGCACCCATGCAAAGCCCATTTTCTTGGCACTATTAGATCTAAGCTGTTCAGCCATGTTCATCATTAGACTTACATGGGACAAGAGAAGCTGTGTTTTACAAAACAACGTTTTCACCAGAAGTCTGAGGAGTTTCCAACTTTGGGCTTTATTTGTATTTTAAATTTAGCATTTGCAGATGTTTTATAGGCATCCAACTATTTCAACAAAATGATCACTTGACAATATTAAATTGCTAAGCCTTGAACTCTGGCCAGATTGCTTTGCTTACATAAGACCACCTGCAGCCATGGTATATTTTGTGACCTTCTATGGCGAAACAAAATTGTGAGTAGGGGAGCATTACTCAGGACTTTTTCGGTTCATGAATGAAGCCCGCTACAACGTGTACAGTGGGGTATATCGGGGAGATGAATTAATCATGACATGCTGCAGAGAACGAAGTCCTCACCATTCATTTAACAGTCAATCAAGTATCTGAGAAACTATAGGCACCTTTGTGGTAAGGGAACACATGATTCCATCCTGGTCCAACCAGCAGTGACTCAGTGGTGGGAGGCATAATGTCATGGGTTATTCCTGTTCATTTGGCCTGCTGCAAATTTCCATTAAACGCCAATGGAGAAAAAAAGGCCTACTCCTGGGATGAGCAAGGGTGAGATGTGTTTTGCCAAATGCTACGTGTAATGTCAATACACAAGTACATCTGCCCACCTTATGTTCCCTTATCTTTGTTCAGAAATTAAACAGTCGAACAGGCAGGGCACTGCAGGAAAAAAATGTTAAGGCAGGAACATTTATTACAGTTTCAAGGAAAACATCCTTTCCTGAAAAGATACCAACCAAATTACCTTGTAATAGAAGTACAAGGTGAAATGTTAAATGCCAGTGTTTCTGGCATATACAACAATATATGACCTTGAGCAGCTGAACTATGTGTAGAATCCAAGTGGCTCTCTTACTGTCAGGACATCTGTAGGAGATGTTTACATTCAGAAGAAGCCAAAAATACTAAGACAGGTAAGTCTTGATGCTGTAAATCTTATTGCCATATGGCCAGTGCAAGCAGTTTGCTTCTATTTAAGATCATGAACTGACGGGGAAGATCTTGATTACAGGTGGTTCAGAACAAGAATTTATTCAGCAGCTTTAGTCCTGCATTTTTATAGTTCAGAAAAATAGATCATTCCCAACCTAAATTATTTTTGAATTTTGTTTTGCCTAACCAGTTCATAATCAGTGAGAAAAACTAAAGACCACCCTGATTAGCACATTTTAGTGCGAGGCAATGCTGAAACCATTTATCATAATTTCCATTCAGTTTTAGAGGGATGCTTAAAAGGCCTGTAAACTCAAACCATGACGGTTGTTTGTTTTTTGTGAAAACACACTATGTCATCCTTACTGCATCTCTAGTCTTCACTGCCTTAGCCCAGTATTTGGCCCTGATCCTGCAACCTTAGGTATGTGAGTAGCTATACAAAAGGCATTCAAATCAATGGGACCTGAGCAAAATTTCCTGGTGAACAGAGGGCTGCAGGATTGCTCATGAAGAGTTGTTCAGCTGTGAAACATGGTGAGAACAGGTCTTGCTCTTGCTTTTGCCTCTACAGAGGACTTGCTGCTACCAGTGGGCAACCACAGTTTGATACCAGCTGCGAGAACTTTTCCCTGGTATTTCCTTCCAATCATTTGCGACAGCGATATGAAACGCAGGAGTCCTGTGCTCTTTCCAGCTCCATTTTGCACACCAGGGAATTTAAATAAGATTTAGGAAGCATATTGAGAGCTGAAGTGCATCTCCAAGCCTTCAGGATGTTTTAATTCTGACTCAGCTGCAGGAATGCCTTGGGTACCCACACAGTGAGTCCAAGCTAAGTCAACTGGTTAAGTCCATTTGAACGGCTGGACATCATTTGCCAGACATAACATGTACCAGTGCTACCCTGTCTTTCTTAGGAAAATCATTGCTCCCTAACCCACCATGCTCTTTCCCCTTAAATGACTGTTTCTTTAATTCATGATGTCAGTTTACTCTTTATTTGCTCCTTTTACAAATATCTTTCTTAGACCCCTTTCATTTCCTTTGTCATCTTAGTCTGGAAATGGGCCTTGATTGTTTCAGTCACCCAATCTAGGCAGAGATGAGCTGCAGCCAAATCTCTAGTCTTGGGCTAATTAATGACACAGTAGCACAGTTCCCCTGAAGAAAAGTCTGTCTCGTTCCCAAAGTTCACATGTTAGCCCTTGTACAATTTGAAAAGTGACAAAGCACTACCCCAAACCTGTCTCTCCATCTCTTGTGTTTCCCGTTTAATCTGTTTCTCCTTCCTCTCTAAACTCTTTTCTCTGTCTTTCAGCAAGTGTGAAACAATTTCCTCTTTTCACAGGGGCCTAGTGGCAAGCAGATTAATGAACCCTTAACACAACATGGAATGCTGCTGCCAAAAAATGTATGAAATGCATTCAGCGGTCCCCACAGTGCACTGTGTGAGGGACAATTATAGAAAACAAAAGCTGCAGAGCAGTTCACTTATGTTTCCAACAGTCTGAAGGGTTTGGAGCAGACCTAGGGAACTACAAAAATGACCCTGACTTTTCTTTTAATTTTTATTAGTCAGCACCGGCTGTCTTTTATGACTTTAAATGTAGCAGAAGTCAGTTCCAATGATAGGAACCTGCAGCCTACTTCATTCCTGGTGTAACTGCTCTCAAGTCAATGATTTTACATCAGGGACAAATTTGCCTCACACTATCCCTTGACATTAATGTGCTCCTGCCTGAGCTGTCTCTATTGTTCTAAACTGGAACGTAACGTTTTATATTTCAGAAGGGTTTTGGGGGGGAGATCCTTTAGTTTCTCGCTGGCCTTCACAGTTCCATGCTAACCCTGCCCAATGGCTCTGTATACAATATTTGAAAAATAGCTTTTCTTCTGTCTTCCTTTCCTTTCTTTCTTTTTTTTCTTCCCCCCCTTTAATGAGCCTTTGTTGGTCCAGCTTGCTTTCTCAGTCTCTTAACACACTTGTGTGTGGAACACTAACTCCTTGAAATGCGAAACAGATGGATGAAGTGTGGGACTCGGAGATATTTGTTTTGGAACACTGCTGCACATCAGTGTCTGCGGAAGAATTTCCAGCAGCTGGGTAAGCCCGCTGAGAGTTTCCCAGTTTCAGTACAAAGGAGAGTCCCCCAAAGAACTTTTGGCAGTCCCTAGATCTCCCCCAAGGAGCTTCTGCAGCTCATGAAATGCAGACTTTGCACTCCCAGGTTGACATATGCTACTTCCAAGTTCCAGTGCTAAAGGTGAAGTTATTTTATTTTGGGGAGCTTCAGGCATTTTGTTTGTTTGTTTGCAAAATGCTCAAGAAACCATGCAGTTTTAATAGCTGTATTAACAACATTTTGTATTTCAACAGCAGCTTCCACCCCAAGAAATAAAATTATGCTTTGTAGCCACTAATGACTACAGCCTCCCAATACTCCTGTGAAAAAGGCAGTCGTCTGGTTAATCACGTTTTTGTAGGCTGGGACACAGAAGGTGAAATCCTGGTCCTGACTGAAGTCAAAGGGAAAATTCCCTTGATTTCAGTAGGGCCAAGATTGCACTAGTTACGATTGGGAGGCCGAGTCTGCAGATCCTTACTCACAGAGACTGGCCATTACACAGACAAGCAGTCCATTGTAGCTGTGCACTCGCATAAACAAGACTTAGTGGGAATGGGGTTCCCAGACCTATGTTTTTATTTTCAAAAGTGGTCGCTGATTTGGGATGCCTGCCTTGAGACACTTGAAAAAGGTTTTTCACTGCTAGGGAATTTGCATGCCTGAAGTCAGCACATCCAAAAAGTCAATCTCAGTTTAGCAATGATTCTCATAAAAATTTGGCTTTTTCTGTGTCATTGTGAATGGCCAAAAAAAGAAGCCTCAGGATTTGGGATTCCTGGTCCGCAGGGCTGTAGGCCAAATTCTTTAAATTTATCATTTAATATGGGGATGCTGTGAGCACCTCTAAGGATGGGTAACCTTATCCATCATGAGGTGAAGCATTCCCCTGCTAGGGCTGATAGCTAGGTTTCTAAACTTGACTATGCCCATAGTAACAAGTCACCTTGTAGTGATCTAAGCAGAGGTTACTCCGGGTTTCTCAACTGTGCAGTCAGAAATGAACTTTGCAGTAGACATCCTCAGGCACTGCTGTCTCCGCATGGCTCCCTGAGAGGATAACGGGAAGAGTTAATGGAGGTTGGAGATGCAGAGTTGGGGTCAGGTGGGATTTAGGGGGAAGGGAGTAGGTCCCCCAGCGCAGAGCTCAGAAGTACACCTGCAGAGCACAGTGCTCCCTTGGGCAGAGGTGGACAGTCCTCGGGCTCAGTGAGTCCCTGGGAATATCGGCAGGCAATGCCGCGTCACCTTTGGGGCTGGCATTAGTGAACCACTTGGCAGGGGGCAGACAAGCAGGGAGAGAGGTTCTGCGGTGCACCGAGCTTCTCTGGAGATCCTAGCAGGGACCGACTGACCATGGCCCCCTGTTCTGGCTGTTTGGACTGTTGCCATGTTGCAAGGCTCTCACCAAAGGAGCAGTTTTGCCATTAGGATCTGGCAGAACCAGGGGTGCAAACAGGGTTTTATGACCTGGGGAGCCCAGAGCCAGTCTTGCTGCTCTCATCTGCCTGCCCAACAGCTGCCTATTTCTAAAGCAGGTTGTGATATACGGTGCAAATGTACAGCACACCAGCTCGTCTGCGGTAACTTGTGCATGCGCTCGGCCCCGTGAGGTAGCTGTGGTAAGCCCTTGCATTAAATATGAAGTAGCTTAACTGTCAAAGAGAGAGGGCTAAACTACCTTGCATTCATTGTGGCTTGAGAGCTCAGACAGTTTCTGTGGAGCAGCTGACGCGCTGCAAATTTGCACCTTAGCATTTCATGTGTAAGTTGTTCATGTGGCTAAACCCATAGAGAAAGCAAGGGAGCTAAAGTTGGGCTATCGAAATTCAGTAGGGCAGCCGCTTGAAAGGAATCTCACACTCACACACGCACACACACACTTATATATAGGGTTTCATTTTGTGGGATCTTACTTGCCAAGAGATTAAGGTCAATTGAACAAAAGCTGACAGTGAAACTGCCAGAACTGATAAATTTTACCTGCTTTAAGGTTGAAGATGGACAAAAGTCAGTTATTGGCTCTGGTTTTTGGATCTCAGTGAATAACTGTACTTATTTTACTAGCACCTTTACTGTACAGATATCAAAGGGCTTCATGGGGTATTATAATCAGCGAGCGCAACAGATTTAGCACTGTTCTCTGTAGTTCAGACCAGAGTCTGGCCTAGCATTATTATAATTTGCTCAAGGCCACACAGAGAGTGAGAATTGAAGGTAGGAGGAGAACTTTGGTCCCCTGACCCCCTGGTCTGTGCTGTCCCAGCACTCTCTGCTGTCTCCAAACTTTTGCTGAACCTTGTCTAAGTTTCAATTTTATTTTGCCTGGTCTGAGTTTGCTACAAAGGTATTACACAGGCAGCAAGGATGGATTAATAGATACCATTTATGATGAGCTAGCTAAACATTGATTTGAAAACATCAAGTGCAAAGGAATGAATAAAGAATTAGGATAAGCAGGCATGCTGACAAGCAGCCACGATAATGGACATGGCATGAAAGTGTCTTGGAGGGCTCTGGTTTGTTTTCAGATTGCTTTACAACTGCAGAGATATGATAGAAGAAGTCATATGCAATAACACATTTTGCTGATTTTTACCAAACCCCTAGAACTCTTCCCTTTTTGGGCCCTCATCCTTTCTCTGGCCAGGTACATGTGTTCATACTCAGTGTGAAATTCAATCTGCTCATGTCGGATGTTGCCAACGCATGGGGAAGGCCTGTGGTGGGAAGCACCAGCATCTCAGTGTGCACTTCAGCATATCTTCTCTCCTGCTAGCCCTGGAAGTACCTGTAACTGGCTCCTCCATACCAAGCAATGTAATCTAATCCCTGCCCCAGGGACCATTCATTTACTTTGGAGTCCACTGGGCAAACAAGGACCCCGAATGCAGAGCGCTCTGTGACTGGGAGACTCGTGTTTCCTTGTCTGCCTCCTGACTCCATCGGTCCTTCATTCCTTCATCATCGAGGTGGGTGGAGGAAGGCTCATGGGGGCCTGGCCCACTGCTTGCCGAGCTGGGCATAGCCCTGGGGCACGCAAGAGCTCCGCTGCAGCTCCTTCGGCCGAAGGGGGTGCTGAGCATGGGGCTAACGAGGCTGCCGTAACCGCTAGGCTCTCGTGCAAGCAGTGGGCCGCAGCTGTGTTAGCCATTATATTAAAAAGGGTGAGCTCTGTTCAACCAGATCTCTCCCCTCACAGATGCTTCGTGCTGCTGAGAGACCCTAAAGATGTTGGTGCTGAGGCTTTAGGGAGGGTGGCTCAGCCCGGGCTGGCTGTGGGTGGTTCGCTGCCCTATGGCAGGAAGCACTGCCACACTTCATTAAGTTTTCCAGTTCCCTAGCCACAGAGGGGAGGCAGGAATCATTTTCCTGAATGAGTCTACCTCTGCTATCCATACGGGGAGCTGGAGTTGTGCTCTTAAGGGAGTTGTGCTGAATCACCCAGCTAGAGCCTCCTTTTCTTTTGTCATTTCAATACCTAAGCTGGCTTGCTGAAGGAGGCATGCCGGATTTCGCAGAGTGCTCCAGCAATAAAGGCCTGAGAGCTTTGTTCTGAGAATTGAAGTGTTTGTGCCCAACGCATTGTCTTTCATGGCTGTCTCGTGGAATCAGGTCAGTTATATTTTCATAGCCTAGTTTGGACTTGTGGAGGTGAGCCATATTTAATAGAGGCTGTTCTTTTTTTTTTTGCCAGCCTCAAACTGGACTGTTATTTATGATGTTAGTCTGTCAGCATAAACTTATTTATAAGGCCAAAGAATGTGAATCTTTTATGGGAGATGGAAAAAGGCCTTGGACCAGAATCAGTTTGTTTATGCTTTCTCCCTGTTTCTTTTTTTTCTTTTTAATAAGGAAATACAAGAAAATTTATCCATTTATTACTTTTCAGGAGACATTGAGCCAAGACTAAGATGCTAGAGAGCTAGAAAAATGATACTGAGTTCTTTTGTGAAAGCCCTCTGAGGATGCTGAATGCAAAGCACTGCATACAGCCCAGTACTATCATTTTATCCTTGCTTGCATGTTGTTGGTTTCCAGACATTTATGGTGGTAGTGGACTTGGCGTTTTCACAATGGCATTCATCTCTGATCTCTCCGCAATGTTGGGCCTGAGTTAGGAAAGTAGTCAAGGGAAGGGCTGTCAACTTTTCTCCATCTTGCAAAATCATTCACCAGGAAAAGGGAATATCCGTAATGTTTAAACTATCTGAATGGTAGATGGCATGAGCTCTCAGTGTAAGGGTCACAGTGTGTCAACTTTTCAGATGCTATCTTAAAAAACGATGCTTCTGTTCAAGGATTTTCAGGTACTTCTGAAAATGAGTGAATTAGTGTCTTGGCACAATGGAGTTAATATCTCCTTATTGCAGTTATATGTCATTCCCTACTCCTGGAGAACATTTTCCACATTGTCCTGGTTCTGAGTGCTTAGCAGAAAATAATGGAAGGCTGGAGCACAGTCTGCTTAGATCCATCTTGAATCCTAATGCATGCAGGAAGAGTTTTGTTGTTCACCTATTCAAAGACGTGCTTTCACTCGGGGCTGTCATGAGTGCAAGTCCTCTTGCAATTTCAATATGCAGAGTCCTAGCATCAGGCCAAATTTAAACTCTCTGAGGCAGAGCTTTTCTGAAAGAACAGTTTCCTATCCAACAAGTGTATTTTCATCACTGTGAAATATTTTGCAGGAATGTGTCAACTTTGATGTTTTCAAAGATAAAAAGTCGAAATGAATAATTGTGACACTATAATTTTATTTTAGTAATGCTGAAACATTTTGTTACGGTAAGACAAAGTCTTTCTTGCCTTCAAAGATAAAAAGGTTTGCTATGTCTGGCATTTAAATTCATTTTATTTAGACTCGTAGGTCATATTACCATTTGTTAATATTATGCTGTGATTGCTCTACATGTTATACTTAATATACCTGTGTTTTGATATTATTCAAATGAAACATTTTAATGCTGCTCATTAACTTTTTAAAGTTTCCTTTCTGTGGGAAATTTCAGCTTTTGGTTCTAAAAGAGAAAATAATCGTAACACCAGGATTTCCCAAAGGATGGAAATTCTGGTCCATCGCTATCATCACATAGGGGACCCTTGTTCACAACTAGGACATGTGGACTTGTTCCAGGTGCTGTAAAGGCTCCAAAAGCCCCAAACCCCCATAAGCTCCAAAAGCCCCAAAGAGCTTGCAATCAAAGTAGAAGGCAAGGGTCAACAGATGGACAGAGGCAGATGGAGAAGCACAAAGAAACAAGGAGACAGAACAGGTCAGCTTCATGGCAGCCGTCTCAGTGGTTTCCTCTTCAGCTCAGGCTCAGATCTGATAAAACGAACTGCCTTATGTCTTCTTTAACACTTTCATGTCTGGCCGTGACCAGAGAAACTCTTACCTGACCATTTTAAAAGGATGGTGCACCATATGCCTAGGTCTTCAAATCCTATCCAGAATTGTCTGGATGCACCTTTGCTGTCAACTCTGTTAGAGCAGAAGCTGTTGACAAGATACCAAGGCCCATGTGTAATTTTTCCCCCTCATATGGTTTTTCTATGAGATGAGAGAGTGTAAGTTAGAAAATGTATTACATACAGCAATTAGCAAATGTTCTGGCCTTTTTCAAACAACCATGTAAGATTAAAAAATTGTATTTATTTATTTATTAAGTGGTAATTTTGAATGAAAGATCTGTGTTTTATATAGATGTGGCATTCATGGCTAGTTAGTGTCTAACCCATGACCAACAGTTCTGGGCTCTCAGAGAAGATTGAAGACGTAGCATTGGTCAATAGCTTTAAATACTTTCATTTTCCTATGACAAATGACCATGGGGAGCTAGAGATCATGTTGCCTTACAAGACACAAAGGTAATTTTTATGCTTGTAAACTTCTTCCTCTAGAAGGGATTATTATCAACATTATTTGGCCAAGAGTGAACAAAAAAGCTTATGATGGGAGAAAATAAAAATGTGCTCTGCAACTGTGAAAGGCTCTATGGAGAGCAAAAGAGGATGCTGGCAGCATTCCTGACAAGACAGGACATTTTAACAGCAGGGAAATCTGAACATCCTTATTATGTGGGTGAGCCATATCAGAAACCACTATGGACCCTGGGAATCAGAGAATGTTCACTGATGTTGTGTGTGTATGGTTTGATGGCATTTCAAACAACATTTCTGTAGGTAACAGTTGGTTTCTTTCCCCAAACACTGTGCTAGTGGAACAGGTTCATGCATCTTAGCACATCAGTCATTCCCAGCTGGGATCCGGTGAATGGTGGCTTATGGAAACGAGACATGAAAGCACTGAATTTCACTGGTGTTTTGCCTCTGTACGCAACAGAGTTATACAAGCTGGTTTAAGGCTAACGTTACATAGATGAAGTAACTGTGACCACACTAGACTGGATGTATCTTTTTAGGATCTCTTAAGCTTTGGCCTAATGTGACTTCACTGGGAATTCTGCATGTATAAAGACTTCCATATCACAATGAAAACAAAATACACCATGGTAAAGTCAGTTTTGGAATTCAGTTAATCACAGGTATATTTTATTGTGTAAAGAGACAGAGAGAAATGGATCCATCCACAAATTGGAAGTGCTAGTGCTGTTTCATTAAATGGCTGCAGTCAGAATGCCAGCAGAAGCTGCTGTTTGAGTGTTTTATTGGGATTAAATGTTAAGAATAAATTAAAGATTGCTCATTTTAAATGTGCTACAGGAACTTGGCAGGTTGAAAAAAATCAATTTGTCACCAGAGATTTTTGTTAAGTCATTTATGACGAGGAGACGAGGAATTCTGCATCTCCGTATCAACAAAAGGAATAAATTATTGCAATAGCTGGAGTTTAGAGTGCTTAGCCCTTGCAACGCTTTTTAGTGGGGCAATAATATGTAGCCATCAGCTGACTTCAAAGAACATTTTTACCAAGAACTCCAAAGAGCAGCTGAAGTTAGTCTTGGCAATAGGGATGTAGTCTGTTTTATTGTATGTTGGCGCTTGGCTTGCATGCCATATCACTTGATCAGGAAGAGTTAGATGAGCTATGTAATTACATGCAAATGTTCCTCAGGATTGAAGTTTCATTCTGTCAGACTGAAAAAAAGATATGTCTTGTTCTTCAGACGTGTTCATTAGAGAAATAGCAACTTAGTTTTTTTAAGGGTTTGTTTTAGGGAACTCCATTCTTCTCTGAAAACCAAAATCAGCCCTAGAGATTTGTACATTTTCTTTGAATAAGTGCCTCCTCCAAAGAGCACATACGTGCCAGCATTTGAAAGCAATTATCAGAGACATTTTAAGAGGAAATAGGGGACATGTTGTGGGAATGAAGGGAGATGTTTCTCATTCCTCTTCACTTCTTGGGTTATGTTGCACAGACAGCTCTCACACAGAATGAAACTCACCCCTGTGCAGAAAGTCAGCACAAGGCAATTAGGTTTCCCTTAAGCCTGAGGGATTAAGTGGTGAGCAGGTCCTATGTTGGCCCTCTGTACAAGTGTGAATTTTATTAATCAAAGATGTTTTATTGTTCTGAACCAGCACTATCCTGCTAATGTGTCCAATACAACACTCAGACCTATTCTGATGGGGTCTGAGTTTTGACAGCTAGGAGCATTAGATGGGGACCTTCTGCTGTCTCTTATAAAGTCCAGTTTTGGAGAAGATTCAGTTTGGGGATTTTCTTAAGTTTTGGATTGCTCAAATTGAAGCTGTGGTTTGAGCTTGTGATTGTATTGTACTAAAGGCTACTTCAGTTCTTGCTCCTTGTAGGAGTTGTTCCTGCTCTCTTCCACTTTTTTTGTTGTCTTTCAGTCAAAACAGACTCTTCTCAGTCAAAACATTCTCTCCAGATAGAAAAGGATAACTAAGTTTGGGGGGTTTGTTTTAAAGGATTATTTACAGAGGCTCATGTCCTAGTTATCTGCTTTATAAGGAAAAAATCCGGGGTTTCAATTGTTTTTCATTTTTCCCCTTTATTTGTTACAGACACCAAAATATGGAGATATGGGTACCAGAATATGGTTAAACATGAAAATAGCTTTATTTACAACTATTACCTAGTACGGTTAAGATAACTAGCTCAAACTACCTAGTAAGACTTCTTCCAGTTTGGTCCTCAGTGAGCAGTAGCAGACTGTGGTAGACTCTAAAGTTGAAGGTGACTGTAAATCCTTTCTCTGTCTTTAGATTTACCAAGAGACCCCATGAGTCAGAAGTGTGAGCATCACCTCTTCTCCAGGAGAAGGTAAAGGGCATTAGATCAGCTACAGAAGATGCAGCGCCAAGCCCCACTGGTGTGCCAGAACTCGGACAGCTTTTGGGGTTACAGGAGCCTCAGCCAGATGCTTTCCAAACCCCTGACTGTGTGGGAGCACGTTGATGCTGCAACCCTTGCATGTTGAGTGCTCCCAAGCCGACCCACTGGAAGCCAGGTGGGACGAGGGAAACCTCCCCAGCAGCTTTGCAAGTCTGCCTTGTGGGACAAAAACCTTCCAGACCTCAGACCTGGCAGTCAGCCCCGGCCCTCCACCAGCACCAGGAGGCAAAGAGGAGATTTGGCTGAGACCAGGAGCCCAAGCTGGCTCCTGTGCAGGTGCTGCTGTGTCGCTACCCGGGCGATCTGGTCACCAGTGGCACTGGCACCACGCAGGAGAAGCAGGGCAAGGGGGCCCACACACGGAGCAAACCGGGGAAGGCAGATGGAGGGTGAGCCATCAGTGAGGGCTCACAGCTGCTGTCGCTGGGGAAGCTGTGCCAGTGCTAATGGTGGTGGGAGAGCTCTGCTCGTTGAGGTAAGTCCTAAAAGCAGGTAAGATTCACAGATAAGGACAGCTTCAGAAGGAGCTCTTCATAGCTTTGGTTACTGCCCCCAGCAGTGCTGTCCAGTTTAGAGGCCACCAGCCATGCAGGCAGTCATGGGGTTGCAGGCGCTTTGATCTGCTCCCATCGTGCTCACACACCTCCTTTCAGACATCCCAGGCTGTGCTGGCAGGGCCAAACATAGTCCAGATAATGCTATTTTAAAATATCTCCATTAACTTCAGGAATAATAGCGTGTGAATGAAGAAATCAGTTTCCTGTAGTGAAGCAAAGAGTTTTCTGGGAAGTCAGAGTGAGGAGGAAATAACCTCAATGAACCAATTGATCAGGGCTAAGATAACAGGCATTTTCAGTCTAGAGCACTTCCATTTGCTTTGTTAATTTGTCCTCATATCCAGTAAAGAGATGGATAATTCAGCAATGAGTCATTATTAGGCATAACAAAGCCAAAATGTATTTGCAGGCAATTTTTAGGCAGTTAACAGTCATTTGGAATACTAGTCTCCCAGCAGATGCTCTCTCTATTTGTGTAATTTGTGGAAATCCCAGTGGAAAAAAAAGAAAAACTAGAAGTTTTTATGAGAAGAAATCCTCCATAGGAAGGCTGAATATTTTCATTCTATTAACATTGTTTTTTTTTTCCCCTGCTGGCTTTTCCAGGTATATGTGCTGCTTTTAACACTGAACTTGCTAAAAGGCTGATCTATGTACCTTTAAGATAAACCATAGGGAATTAGTATCTAATCAAGCAATGGATTGTCCGTGCACAGTTTGTCCAAGTATTACAGTGAAAACACATAACCTCTCAAGACTTTTTTTTTAAGATTGTGATTTCTTTCAGTAGTCAAGCCCAAACATTTCAAAAAAATTAAGAAAATGAGTGATCTTGTCTAACAGAGAGGGGAGAAAAAAAAAAAGAATTGCTACACAGACAAATTGTTTTAAAGCTTTCTAGGGTCTACACAATAGCTCTAGGATCCCTTGGGTAAAAATGAAATAGCTACACCTTAGGAATATAATGGAAAGATATTATCAACCATGGTTTACAGAGTATAGAGAGAGGATCCAGCCAGACTTCCTGCAGAATATGTGAATAATCTATGAGAAAGACTGAGCCCATTAAGGGTAACTACAGAGTATATGCTAAACCTTGATAGATGTTATACCCTATTGGAAGTCATCTACTTTTCTTTCTGGATAGCCTTTTAATTTATGCTTTAATATAATCTTTTAAAAATAATTCTGACTGTACTGGCACTTCTGACACACAGACCATCATTTCAAATCCTTTTATCAGCACATGTATCATTTTGTCTCATACTAGTAATAGGATGGGAGTCGAGAAATATCTATAATTTCACCTCATGGCTTTTAGCAATAATGGAGTTGTGTTGCAATGAAATACTGTATAACTCACTATTCATCAAATGAGGCCAGGGTACCGAGGAGATCTGCTCAGTGACTGTTTCATGCAAGGAACACAGACAGTCCGGGGATCAAACCAAGGACTCCCGTGCTGGCCGAGCTCCCTGGCTGCTAGGTTGCTACCACGTTCCTGCTCATGTTTTAATTCTACCCCTGTGGGCCGCAGATCTCTGCTGGGTGACTGGCAGCCAGGGCTGGATGGGGGGAGCGTGCCTTTGAAATCCCACGGGGTGAAGAGGAAACCAAACGTGGGTGTCCCGGTTTTTGGCCAGGCTTGCTTGCTGTTGCAGACCATTGCTTGCTGTGTTTATAGATTATGGTGGGAGGTGGCATCATGGCTGCCACTGCTGAGCTGAGCTGTGCTCAGTCCTCTGAGAGGACGGACAGGTGTCCCTCCGTGGAAGAAGCCTGCAGGTGGTGGGCAGAGGCACCTCCCTGCTGTGCATGGGGAAGGTACGGAGGGGAAGTCACACTCACCCTGCCCACTTGTTTCCCTATTAGTCAGCTCCAGTCTGTGTTGATTTAAAGTGCTTCTTGGCTTAATGTCCTGGCTGTGTTGGACCCAATTCCCACAGTCCTATTTTTCTTCATGCACTGGATAGGGTGCTTAAGTGCATAAGAGAGGATTTGAGTCAAGGACCTCTCCTGGTTTTAACATTAGTTTGGCCTAGCTGTATTGCCTGTGTGTTTTCATTGCTATTTGCTGGCAGTACAGAGTGGACTAGGACTAAGGACTCCTATTGCCTATGTCCACCCAAACACCCATCCATCCTCCCTTCCCCTTCTTTCTGTGTCCCTTTGAATTTGCATCTGATTTCCTGTACCTGCCCTTCCCCGTCAACCACCCACAACTTTCTACCAGCTTTTCCCATGCTCCAGTCCAGCCCTGCAGATCCCCTCCTACTTTTGTGATTTTTCCAGTAATCTGCATTCATGCCCACTCTCACCATTTCCTGAGGCAGCCATTGCAGAGAAACGTGCTCGGCAGCCCGGGAGGGGATCGGCCCCTTTCTCCTGTAGGCCATTGTCTGCATTTCCAATGGATAAAACGTATTAAAAGACACTAAAAATACATGGCATGCTTTAAGACCATGTTTCCTGGAGCTGATTGTTGTAGTTTCTACGGGCCTATTATGCGACTGAATGAAGTCTAAGGGTTTCTTATTTAATCAAACGTAGGGCACATGGTGGTCTGCAGAAATATGCTAGTAGTGGCTAGGTGGGAAACGTAACGATTTATTGCTTTAAAAACTGAGCCATGAAGCCCACCAGAGGTGAAGATTAAGGCAGAACCCTCCACCAGGGAATACAACATGAAGCACTGTGTGAAGAGGTCTCCGGTAAAGTCAGTTGATGGCTGGTGTGTTCTGGAGCTACCTGCAAGCTAAACACAGGTGCCAGTAAAGAGGAAGGAAAAGCTGGAATCCAGTTAACAAAGGACAACAGCAGTTGGACAATGAGACCACCAGTAACCTAAAGGAAGAAAGGCAAAGGGCATTAAAAAAGACGTTGGTTTACTAGTGTGAAGTAGAAAGCACATGGGCCAGGTCAGAGCTACTTGCTTCCCAGAGGAAGTTTTAATTTGATTAGTCAATTATTTGCAGTGGATGAAAACGCAAAGCCAGTGGTTTCTGATTTTTTTTTTTTTTTTAAACACTGCTGGCTTGCTAAGTGTTGTTTTTTTTTACTTTGACTTCATGGCACTTGGTTAAGAAAGGGTACAGGTGGCCCCTCAGATTTGATGAAAACCAAGCAAATTCTCCTTCCGCTTGTCAGGACAAAATTTGTTGAAACTGTGTCTCATCTGTGTAGTGCATGCCCCGTGAGAGCAGGTGCATGCTCAGCAGAAGAAAGCCAGAGCTGAGGAATCGTTTCCTACTGATAGAAACTGGTACCTCCCAGTCAAGTAAGGCCTAAACCAATCAAGCAGTGTGAACCACAGATACCAGTGTATAATTCTAATCTTTGTACAGTAATAAGATCATGATTACTGCTTTGAAGGCTGCACTCTGGTCAAGCAAGATAAGTACTGGCAATTTCCCTGAGCCTGAATTCAGCGCGGTATCACATGTCACGTTCAACAATGCTCCCTGTACGCGGCGCCGAGATCAAAACCGCGACTAGAGTGTATCAAACAGATCACACAGTTTGTCAGGTGATGGTGCGGTCAGGACGGCAGAGCCTATTTCAATATCAGAATATTCAGGCCTAGGACTCTTGTGGATCTGCAGCTATAATGGCAGGGAGGTTTTAAAAATGTTTCAAAGATCAGATCCTTACCTGGAGTAAATTGTTTACATGAGGCCTAGGATTCCTTCTACTTACATACGGCAAATACATTTGAGGTGTGGGATCACCAGGAGGAAACTTCTTTTGGGGGAGGGGGGAGCAACAGCCCAGTAATAGCGGTAAATACATAGGTCAAGCCTGTGTGGGTGCCGTCCTGCATGGGTGCCGTTCAGCATCCCGAACACCTCTCAAAGTCCTTCGAGGGTGGGGACCGGCTCCTGGTCGCACTTCCAGCAGGGCACCACCGATAGCTGGATTTGGGATCAGGCGCGTCTGCGTGCTCAAAGAGCAAAGCTGTTGTTGTGTGAATGGCAACCGGAGAGCAAGCACTTTGACAATAATCTGCCTGCTCAATTCTGCATTAAACGTGTGGAACAGCACAGAGATCAGCTAGCATAACACGCTGGTGAACCAAGCCTGTTAGCAGCAACCAGTACCAGTTTAAAGACCTCTCACTGTTGAAGGTGTTGGGGGGAAAACTCTTGAAGTTAAAACACTGTAAAACTGTGCTTAGTTCCTGACTTCACCACAGCCTTCCAAGTAAAATGAGACAAGTGACTTCATCTCTTTATGTTCTCTTGGTAAAACTGGAATCTTACATCTTTATTTCCATCTTTTCTTACTCTGGAGGGAAGGGGAGCAGAAGCTTCTCTGATAACACCTAGAAAAGGGGAGTGATCTGGACCGAGACTGCTAGTTGTTGCCACGATACCAATAATAAGTACTAAAGCCTCATGAAAATGCTACTGTGTTCAGTTGCAATAAATTAGCACTAGTTACTGAAATGTTAGGAAGGTTTTTCTTTGCACTGCAGTGATTAAAGCAGATAAATAAGAAGCTGGACAATTTTTGTGTGTGGTTACTGTGTCTTAGGGCTGCCTCTAATAGCCTCAGTGATCTTTCCACCGTTGTTAATGGGTATTTAATTGGGATTTATTTCCATGGAATTTTTGTACCTTCAGATCATTACAGCACTGAGGGAATTTTATAGCCATGGGGATCTACATGGTCTCTCTAGAGGTTCTGTTTGATGAATGAAGTTGGAAAGAGTTGACATATAGTTAGAGACCATTACCATTTAGAACCACTTAGAGGAGTGAGAGGAATCCTTTTCAAAAGGATCTTCTTTGTCCTATGCTATCTGCCAGGCAATTCTTGAAAAAAAAACATAGTACAATGAATGCATCTAATCTCTTTTGCTGTTTTTAATTGATCTTCTTTCCTCAAAATGCTACGTGCTTTTTATTCTAGAGGAGTGAAACTGAATGGAACCACCCATCTGTGGAGTAAATAGCTATTGCATTTTGTCCCTATCTTTCCACAGCTTATAAGAGAACACATTGATCAAAGAGAGAGAGGGAAGAAGAACAGCTTGGAAATGGCAACACTGACATGTGAATCAGGAAAGCTGAAATCAATTCTTCTCTATGCCACAGACTTCCTGTATGACCTTGGTAAGTCACCTGTTTCTCAGTGCAGTAGAAAAAACTTAGACTTTTTCTGCTTTGCTAGCTAGAAGATCAAGTCAATATTTAACACTCTGAATGAGTGATGTGTGCCATAAAATAGCAAAGGAACAATAAAAATAATTTAGCCTTTCCCTTGGCTTCTGCAATGAGGTTACCTGAAATATCACTGTATTTCACCTAAATTCACCTGTGTGGATAGGCTATTGCCAACTACATACAAGCTGACTGTATGTAATATTTTAATATATTTGAAATTAATAGTGCAGCCTTTATGACAAACCTGTATCTTTATAATGCAGTGTTTTCAGTGTTTTTCCTCCTCATTTAGCCTTCAGCTATCCCTTGTTGGTGGAGTTGAGTCAGCTTGGCTGGGTCAGCTTCTTTCCTCTTGATCCCTTCCCATCTTCATAGGGCTTTCCATCTGTCTTCTCTGGTGGTTCCTGTCTTAGTGTGTGCCTGCTTGGGCATGCACAAAGCCTTCAGGACAGACCATCTTGTCATGAGCAACCACTTTGAAGCATCCCTCTGCTCTGCTCCTCAATACAACTTTGCTTGACCTGTAGTTAAATGTCACCTTCTACTTGGCAACTTTTTTTTTTTTTTTTTTTTTTTTTTGCTGGTCCTGTGGGTAAACACTCAGGGCCAATTTAATTTGTTTTAATTGCTCCCACCCTGTACCACTCCCTGCAACTGAGCCTCAGGAAAGACAACACTCTTCAGACCTTTGAAATTACCCGCTCTTAAAAGTATTTCCATATTAACCCTTGGGTTTTCTGCATGGGGTTTGTTGCATTTGACAACCCACCACCTAGCCGCCTAGCGTCAATTTTGCAATGGCGGGATGGGTCCGAGACCACTGTCTCCACTTGCATTTTAACTCTTAAAATGCCACAACGGAAACACCTGAGTGCTTTTATTAGAAGACTGAAAATTAATGTGCTCAGTATAGCCTTTCTTCTTACTTTTAGTATCTAAAGTACTTCCCTCTTTGCCTTTCCTCTGCTTTTAGCTGAGAACCTGTCAGGCCTCTTCCTCTTCAGCATATCCTCTGCCAGCACCCGCAGTTCCTCTGTTCTTCAAAAGTCACCCTGCCTAACCAAGCAAATCTACCTCCTGCATCTCACCTGTGCCTCAAGCCATTTTGATTCTTAGACTGCCATAAAAGCAATCGATCCAGTTTGGCCTTCTCTCCTTAAGCTTGAAGGCATGCACTTCAGTCAGTAAAGGGTTTGCTTTAGGCACACAGACTTGGCTCCATGTAGCATGAATGCACAAGGGCCAGTTTTTCTTAAATCCTTCCCTGAGAGGGAAAAAGGAATCTGTATTCTTTCAAACAGTGCCCATGCCAAGGCACAAGACAGACGCCAAGAAATTTGGCTCAGCGCACAAGGTGGTGGAAGACCTGGAAACTACTTTTTTCTTTCTTAAAGATTACAATGATAGGTACAATGATAGGCAGCTACATATATGTAATTTCACAGCCTGCTTTTAGTGCATATCCATACCAGTCATATCTGTGAAACAGCTTCCCCTGCACAGCTGAATCCCAAGGGCCACGCTGTGGAAAGGAAGAGTTACTTGAGTATGTTTCTCAAAGTCTACCAGCAGCTCTGACCTAAGGACACAGGATAAAAAATGGGCTAGGTCACAGGTGGCTGAATTAAAACTGCAAGAAATGACCAGTATTTACTCAGGAACGCTGCAAGAAAAAGAGGTGAACCCAGGTTTGTAAATCCTAGCCTTGCATCTTAACCACAGAAATTGTCACTTCTCTTGACCTGGCTTCCCACAGTTGGAAGGATTGGTTGGAAAGGGTTGTAAGTCACCTTATGTCAATGTGGCAGGGGACCTGAACAGAGATTTTTCCAGTTGGTCCTCCCCTCCCTTTTTTTTTTTTCTTTTAATTAGAGGAGCCATCAACTCAGATCCAAACAGGAAACAGGAATGAACAAAAGGAATAGAAATGTCTAGGCAGCAAGAAATGATGAAGTAGTACCCACACCTGCCTCCACAGTGACGGGTGTGAGCTACCTTTTTAGACAGGGGAACAGAATTGTAGGAAGGCACGTACAGTAGAAACCCCCTTTGGGAGCTCTTTCCACCACTGAAGAACATGTGAATGTGTGAGTGCGCCCCACAGGCTGCTGGTCTACTGCTGGCTGTCCTCAGCCTGCCCCATCTTGCACTAGGAAGCAACCTCTGAAAAGTTCTCTGGAATGACATAAAATCAGTTTTTCTGTGCATTCTAACATTAATACTGACATAAGATGTTTTGATAGCTTTTACTGAGTAACAGGGTTGTAGCTATCTGTATGCATGTATCCAGACATCTTGGCAACCTGCAGCTGCATCCTGAAGCCTGCAGCTTCTTGGATACACAGAAATCTGCTTATGAAGGAAGTCCTCATTCTTACTCCTGGGGCTGAGAAGATAAAAGGGAACAGGACACTTCACATTCTCAGCACTCTTGTGCTGATCAGAAAGGATGCAGAAGAAACATCTAATCAGGTGAATGAAAAATACAAGTTGTACAGGCAGAGATACAAGTAAGGAAGGTTTAAGAGGTTCTTTGCTTAAAATTATGTTCTTGTTTATGGGATAAAATGGATTTTTAAAGAATCTGTTTACAATTGGATGAATTATATAAGTATCCGTTATGTAACTGAATAATAACATAATCTTCCATAATGATAGGCAGAAGCCTTCTAATGTTTGGGACAGGACTGCTATTTTCTTCTTACTTGGATATCTTTCAGATCAATTGTTATACAGTTCCTTACAAGATGCTTCCTTTCTTCCCTCTTTGAAATTCATCCATACTAACTGTCTGTATTTACTCTATTATTATGCTTCCTTGAAAATGTCTTGTCTTTATTACTTATGTCTTGTTAGCATTCCAAGCGTTCCACGCTGAGATTCTCTTTTTTCTTGCTATTGCAAGCTTAAGCCTCTGGATCCAGTCTTGTACCTTTACACCTGTTAGAGCCCACTCCAAACACAGGTTAAAACTAGCTCTACATAAGGGGGAACAAAGGTCTTTGAAGGACGAAGAAGAACTTTAGTGAGGTTAGTCATAAGCTCAGAAAGGATTTTTTCCCTTCAGTGCTTTGAAGGGACAAAAAAGGCAACTCACATGAGTAAGCATTTGTGAGTTCAGTTCCTGAATCAAATGTGCCATTATTTTTTTAATATAACTTGCTGTGAAGCTGGTATTATTTTTCCTTTAAATATGTTTTTGCTGGAAATATTAGTGCTAATGTGGATTTTCCTCTTCTTTTTTCTTTTTTTTTTTGTTCCTTGGTAGTGTGGCATAATGTCCAGAAAAAAAAAATCATTCAATGAATTAGCAATATGTTTAATGCTGAAGGCATTTTTCATCTTCCTTTTGAACACTGGTATGTGGAGTTTGTCTGCAGAAGGGCAGTCTTGTGGATGGGATTTATGGGGGGTGATGCATCTCTTTTCAAAATTATGAAAAACATCTCATTTTATGAAAAAACCACAAACCCCTTGGGAAGTACAGAGGCTTTCATTTCAAAACTGAACTGCTTCTGTCCACTTTTCTTGGAAAATCTTCAAGGAGTCTCCAGATTTTGAATGTTGATGTTTGCAATATCCTGTAAGAGAAAATACTACCCCCTCCTTTTTTTTAAACATTGAATTATATACGTATTTGAATGTCTACATTTCAGTGAATTGCACA
The DNA here is from genome assembly GCF_036417845.1 of Apteryx mantelli. Lineage (NCBI taxonomy): Eukaryota > Metazoa > Chordata > Aves > Apterygiformes > Apterygidae > Apteryx > Apteryx mantelli. The sequence continues at coordinate 34,933,932 of NC_089984.1, forward strand.
CCAAAATGATATTTCTGTGTTCTGGAAGGAACTATGAGCCTTCTTCCAACTTATATTTCACAAAGAAGCGTTAAACATTTTCTCACAGCATTCGTTAATAACATAAGCAGGTTTATTCCATGATTGGGGATTTGTTTAGCCATAGGCTAAATTAGATTGGCCACATGTGGTGTTCAGAGTGCCACAGTGGGGTCCATGTAACACCCTCTACAAGTAACACTGCACTGTTGAAAAGCGAGGGAGGGGGAAGAGGAAAGGTTTAGAATAGTCGATAATTTTGCAGTTTAGCTGGGTTTCTGGTGGCAGTGGTGGTTGTTGTTGTTGTTTTGAGTAGTGCGTACTACATTTGAAGAGAAAGCTAGAACTGGTTGGAGCCTTAATAAGAAATAAAATAATTGGAGGTGAAAGGGCTCACTGATAAAAGAGCTGCTTTCATTTACTGCTCCAGGCATCTGCTGTAAAGGAGCCAAAGCGAATGTGCAAGCATCAGAGACAGTCGCAGGAGGGAGGAGGCAACAGTCAGAGCTGTGAGTAACTGTACATAAACATAATTTAAATCAAAACAGCTGAATAACAATTTAGGACATAAAAGAAGAGAGAAAAGGTGGAATGAAGTAAAGAAAAACAAACCCCCCAAATCAACCACAGTCAAACGAGAGAGGAACATAGAGGAACAGCAAAAGGAAGAAGAAAAATCAAGCAAAGCCATAAGGGTCCAGTGGTTCATTCCTGTGGTACCCTGTGGTTCCCAGCTCAATTACTCAATAAGGTCTCATGCTTTCCAGGCCAAGAGGAGCCCAGAAACACCAGATCTCTCCTTCAGGCTTCTTGTCTTCAAATACAAGGCTTTTCACAGCTCAGTCTCCCGATACGTACCTGTTTATGCTGCTTTCTGTGTCACCTCCCAGCCCTTCTGCTCTATCAGTGACCTAGGATGTTCACATCTACAGCTGCCATTGTGCCCGCTTGCATGGAGTCACTCATGCCCTTTCAGGACGGGTCCTTCTTGCATCCAGAAGCCCTTTCCAAGCTTTATTTACTCCTGCTGGGCCACTGCTGCTACAAATCAGCCTGCCAGACCAGTCAGCGATGACCAGTCCGAGGGGGCACAGTGCAGCCCATGGCTGAGCCCATTTGCATTATCACTTGTCATCTCTTCATCTTATGTCACTACTGTCTTCTCTTTCCATGTCCATACAACCCCTTTTACAAAAGGGTTTTGGTCCATAATTAAGGCTCCTAAGTCCTAACACAACAGTTGTTGATGCTCTGCAGTCTGTGAGGCCTTCATACCTTCTGCCTTTTCTCAATCCTGCTCAGTGTCACTGGCTGTTCTCATTAAAAACAAGTAAGTAAAAATCTGGATTTTTTAATCCTATTAAATATTTGGCCTTGATGATACCATGTGGCAAGGAGCGCCACTGATGACTCAGTTTTAAATGTGTTTTCCCATCTTCTTGTTAAATGGGGAGAGCAAACAGAATGTTGCCAGCTTGATGTGGCTAATGGAGAATGCTGTTGATAGGCTAAGACTAATTGGACAAAGACTAATTGCCCCCTCCTTCAAATCCAAAAGACGTTGTTGTGGTGGAACAAAGATCCATCTTTGTTGAGTGGCTGGGAGAAGATGGCAAGAGCAGCAGAAAACAGTAGGATGAAAGAATGTGTCAGGCAGAGGCTGTTAGCCCATACTTCCAAGGATGCTATTAAAGGCTCTGCAGTAGACCTTTCGGGAAATGTCTCCCTGACCCCAAAGCTGAAGTGTCCTTTGTGCCTGGAAGAATAAGGGTTTAACCCCTTTCCAAAATACTTGGGTTTTTGCTTGCTCATTAGTGCAAACTTAGCTTTGCTTGCCTGTTGGACACATTTCATTTCCCAGGTTTTATAATATGAGAAAATGCTAAGAAACAAAATAATCCTCCCTCCTTTATGAGACATACAGTGCTATTTCCCTCCCTGATCTATATGTTTAATTAGTCCATAAAAGTTCCTCTCAGTTAATCTGATAAACCATTTTCCAGCTTTACCAACATCTGAGCCATCTGATGTGTGTGTGTGTGTGTGTGTGTGTGTGTGCGTGTGTGTGTGTGCGTGCATATAGTGGAATGAGGATGTGTGACAATATTTTTTTCCACAGCAGAAATGTGTGTATTTTTTCATGCATACATAATTAAAAATGGTTGAAAGTGACTTTGATTAAGCTTTCTCAAGAATTCAAAATAATGTTAATCATATTTCAGGAGAGATCATGCTATATTAATTTCAGCCAAAAAAGGAGATTGTTTAGGAAAAGTTACCATATTAGTAAAAGAAAATACTAGCTTGTGACTGGAACCATTTTGCAGTCTTTGCTTTAGCCCATACTAACAAGTGACCACTGTCAAGCAGTTACTAGGATAAATAAAACATAATAGCAAGGATAGAGAGAAATGAAGAGTCAGAGACAAGGGAGGAGAATATTGTTTCATCTCAGATTTGAAATGAAACAGAGGCCAAACTCAGCAGGATGGGAAGTCTGTTCCAGATGGCAGGAGCTGCAGAAGCTGTTGCACCAACAGTAGCCAGCTTGTAGGAAGAGACAGAGAGAAATAATCGGGCTTCATCCAACAAAGTATCAGGTAATGTAAGAGAGGGACTAACCGGTGCCAAAGCTCTTACTGATGCTTCCTGAAGGGGATAGTCCTGCAGTAATTGGGAGGGTCACTGTGACTCAGAAACCACGCACCGCAGGGGAGGCAGGGGACATAAAGGGGTTAACACTTTTTTCCTAGATGCAGCACTGAGTCATAAAGACTTTTTTTTTTTGTCTCTTCTGTTAAGTAAAAATGATCTGGCATGTTCTTTTTTCAAAAGATTTTAAAGAGGACGTTTTGGAGAGGCAGTATACAGATCCCAGCAGACAGTCCCACGTCAGTTCAATTCTTCATCCTTACTCCCCCTCTTCTGCACGTGGCCTGCTGGTGTGAGGCTCGTGCCATCCTCGTTGTCCTGTTTATGGCTGCAGGACGTCACTGTCCTGCTCACAGACAGGACCAGAATAAAACAGAGCAGAGGAGAAAGGGTTCGTCAGCACCACCCCAGACCCAAAGAATTAAGGGAGGTGCCCAAAGTTGCACGGGAACTTGGTGACCTGAGCGCGGGAGCAGGGCACAGGTCCCCACAGCCACAGGCCAGCCTTTGGACTGTGGAGCCATGTTTCCCCTGCAGCGACCTACTGAGCAGGACTTGCTTTTGAGACCCCCTAGTAAAGGGGTCAGATCTGTAAATGAAATTAGAAATCTCTTCTTAGTATTACTTTTAAAAACGTATTTTTTAACAGGAGCAACAATTGCTTTAACTGGATATATCCTCTGTCGTATCCTTCATTCTTATACAAAGGATGCCGAGAACGATAAAGAAGCCCCTCCGCCCAACCGCCAGCGATGGGCTCTGCAGCGAACTGATCACTCACAGCTCCCTGCCGTCACACTGGCTGCCAGGGTAGAGCAAAGGGAGAACTTCTTTTTATGTTCCCTGATACAGAAGTAAGAAATGCATCAAACCTGGGTTTTTTTCAAGGTCCACACTCGCAGATGGGACCTAGATGAAACTGCTGGCTGCTTGACCTTTGAATCCAGTTTGACATTTCGTAAGGGTAGTTGTTAACCAGCGGTCCATGGCCAAGTACTGTGTGAGCAGGGCTGATGCAATGAGACCTTGCTCCACATTTGCCTCATGTTTAGGACCATGTCAGTTTTAAGATTCATATCTGTGGTTGAATTAGGGTAAGATTTGGGCTTGCAGCTGATAAACCAAGAGCTGCTGTTCAGTGATTTCAACTGCTAGATGTCAGAGTCCTTCAGGTTCAGAAAGCCCCTCACTAGTACTTTGCCATGTTTCTGTCTTATAAACCAGTTTGAGTTTTGGAAGCAAATCAGTTGAGTCATTTTGGATTTGCTGATTTGACTTTGACTTCACATAAGTTTAAAGAAGCTTGGATACAAGCACTAGTTTTTTAAAGATGCCAGGCCTAACAGTTGGTTTAAAAACTGAACAATGAACATGCTTATTGACTTACCATGAAGATATACACATTGTATCTGCACTAGTTATTTGGCAGCATCCTGAATACTTTCTTCAAACTGATTTGATGACTAAACACTGTCTATAATAGCAACTGATCCTGCTGAGAAAAATGTAACTTTCAGGGATGTGGGTTTTTTATTGCTCACATTCCTCCATGAAATTCTATTCAGCTTTAGGTTTAAATTCTTCATGGAAAACAAATTAAATGAAAAATGCATTTTTGGCAATGCCAAAATCTTACAAGATTCTGTTGGCTTTTTTGCTTTTTATTTTTTTAATCTGAAAATTATTCTTATTTTTAATTAAAAGCTCAAATGACCTGATCAAAAATTTAAGCTTTGTCAAATTGAAGCAGTTCTATCAGTTTGAGATGGCAATTTTGATCAGTTGAATTAACAGTACCTTTTAATCAATTAATCAAAAGTATCATTTTTCTTCATGCTAAACAGGGAGAAATAGAGTAAAAGTTCGAAATGCCCAGTGAGCTGAAAAACCTATTTTCCAGCAGCTCTGTTGATCAGCCTTTAAACCCATCACTTCGTGGAAGGGAGGACTCTGAAGGAGTCTCAGGCCATTGAACTGAATGGCCCACTGTGCTCTTAATGGGCCAGTAGTTTTCCAAGCACGTTTTTTGCCTGTCACCCTCAATTGAGAAAGCAAGCAAATATGCAGCTGATACCAATTTTTGACCAAAGTTTCTGTAGGAAAGAAGCGGAAATCTTGCTGCTCTTGATCAGATATATTTTCAAGGCTACAGTGTATTTTTTGATAGCTGTGTTGCGTTTAGTGCTGCCATCTCGGGGAAATCTGAGAAGAACAAGGTTATTTAAAAAAAATTAGAAACAGCAACCACTGTTTTTTGGCAAAATGTGATGATAAACAAACAGAAAAGGTCAAAAGATAAATCACAGTTGCTGAAGGGACCTCCAAGACTTTACAAGCTTTTCTACTTACCATTTACCTCCTCAGCTCTGCCTTCTTGTGCCAAAAATGATACTTTGCTGATTTATTTTTTTACTGTTGCGGGCAGGAGGTCTATAAATTGATCTTTGTAAGTCCTGGTAGAATATCTATATTATATCCTGTAGCTATTTTTAGGCTTATATATAATATCAGAGCAGTCCACCTTGGCAAACAGATCTCCCCGAAACCTACAGGTTATGTCGCTGGACTTCTGATCACTGAATGAGTGACAAATTTTGGAAGAGAAATAGGACAGATGATACCAGGTGACACACTCAAAAGGGCTTCTAAGCAGAGCTGTGTTCACAGTGGTTGTGTGGGTTGTTTTTTCCTTTTCTTTCCTTTTTTTTTGAATCAATGGCTGATTTGAAAAACATTGTTTCAGGCTAACCTGAAATAAACATTTATCCTTGTCATACTCCCATCTGAATCAGAAAAATCAAACCATAAGAAAAATTCACTTCAGGTTGAAAAAAAAATCAGTTCCTTCTGTTTCAGCTGTTGTTATTGTTGTTTTTAACCCTCTTAAAAAGGAAATTTAATTCAATTTCTAAATGAAATGCTCTTTCAAAATGAAAAATCCAAACATTCATTTCAGGAATGTCAAAGGCAAATGTATTAAACATTTGTTTCTAATTTGCCCTAAGATGATCTGCTGAATTTAACCTTAATTCACAAATACCTTTGCTTCACTTGGAACCGAGTTTGTTTCAGCGAGTTGTGCAAAGCCTTTCTCTCAGACCTGCTCCAAGGGGCAGGAGAGGCGACGGGGATGCCGAGATGTCAGGTCTCGCTCAGAGCGGCGTTCTGTGCCACGGCGCGCTCGCCCGCAACGGTGATTGATGGTACGCGTCAGGTGCCGGGGGGACACAAAATGGCCCGGCGAGGATTCGATGACCCCCAAGCGGACGGGCTGTTTCCTGGCACCAGGCTGCCGCGGAGGCATGCCAACGCCGTCAGCCACTGCAGGACCTGCCGCTACCTCCCTCCTGGGCTCCCCGTCGCCTCACCAGGGCCGATGGCTGTGCCCTGCACCCCAGGAGCTCCGGTTTTATAAGCCTCCCATGAGGCGACGGCAGTGCGAGATCCCTCCATCTGCTCACTTCGCTCCTCGTGCTGCAGGACAGCCCTCCTTGCCCGCTCAAGGGCAACTCTTCTACCAGTGGGCTTCTGACTTTCGTCCCGTAGAAAACATAAGAATAACTGTCCAGGAGGAACAAATTTTGCCCCACCAACTCATCCAGGATGAAACTCGAGACTGAAAGGTGGCTCTGTCTACCTGTCAGCCTCCACCCCCTACCATACGTTTTTTACTGTTGACTCTCCTATTTTTTGTCCTGCTCTCTGCTTGTTGTCTGGGACAAGATGAAAGATTTTTAATAGTGATGGCATACAGCTCTAGAGACAAAAGGGCCTATTCTTTTCTTATCTTGGATGTGTTCAAAACACTCTACCTTCATCCTGCTACGTTCAAAAGAAGAAAAAAAGTGAAATGAAGTGAACGATTTTTCAGCACCATTAATAAAACAACCCCAAATGATAAAAAATAGCCTACCTTTCCAGCCCCTTGTTTCACACGACAAATGCTGTACCCATGAGCTTTGGCTGCTCGTATGAAGGGAGAGAAAACCTTTAGAACTTTCTCTGGACTCTCAAACTTCCAGCGTGGCTCGCAGGGTCTGTAATTTAGCCCCAGGCATTCGAGGATCTACTTTGTGTGTTTTGGCAATAACATGAAAATGCAGAGAGAACTGTACATCTTGCAGTTGTATGCTGAGCTAGGCGATCTGAGGGGCCTGTCTATAATAGAGGAATCATCTTTTCTTCAATGAAGTGCTACTATTGTTGTAATCTTCAATAAAGGACATAATGGACACATTCATGTGGCGGCTGTTGTTTGTGTGTCATTCTTTCAGCGTACGGCTAAGCGCACAAGAGTCTTTTAAACTCTTCTCTACTCAAATCCAGTAGTGCTAACATTTTGTGCCAAACTAGGTTGGTTTTCTCCCTGCAAGCTTCTTTTTCTATTATTTTTGGATAAAGTCAATTGACCGTGAAATACCTCTTTATTGCAAAATGATATCTCCAAGCCCTTGCTGAGGGATCATGGGTCAAAACAGCAGTTTAAGGCCCATTTGCGTGGAGGTGCTGTTGGCTTAAATATCCATCGTGCTAAAAGTAGTCACTTTTGCCCATCGTAGGGATGTTAAAAACCTGATCTTCATTTTGGGTCAGCAGTGATATTCAAAGCTGCATTTTCTTCTGGATACCGTAATCACATCAATAGCCCTTTTTCATATGAGAAGTCCAAATTGAAGCCTTTCATCTGAGTAAACAGCATGCTCAGGCCTTAATAGGGTGACCTGAATAAAGTTATTTCTTTCTGTTTGATTACAATGTGTTGGGTGAGAGATTTTCAAAGACAAAAGGCAACTGTTGCACCTGGAAAGGCAGGCGTTTGCACATATCCATATAGTAAGTGCATGAGCAAATAACATTTTAGCATGCAACATGCATGTGCACTTAACTGATCACAGATGAAATCACAAGCGTGTGGTTAGATAGCTGGCTCTTAACTAGGGTCTAGGCCTTTGAGGAAGGATGCTGAGCAAGGATGTAGCAAGTAGTTAGAAAAGCACAGGATGAGGCTCACATAGGCCATAAGAGGATGCTAATTCTTCAACCATACAACAACAACAACACTTTCAGAAGAGGGGTAGGGGAGGAAACGTTATCTTGAATCTACTCTAAAGAACTCACTTGAATCAATAGGCCTACATTTAAATAAGTTTAGATTTAATTATCCGTTACAAATCTGGTTTTCTGCCTTGTTAGCTGGAGATCCTAGGCACTTTTATTTAAAATTTGTACCAATCTCAACCTCATTTAACTACACAATGTGAACAGTTTAGGAGAAGAAGAAAAAAAAACAACACAAAACCTTCCAACATCTTTTCTTTTTAGGCAAGTTGAAAAGGATGAGCACCTAGCAAGGTTTTTTCTCAAGTCACTTTTTAAAGATTGTTATTATCTTTTCATATTAAAGTTAACATTACCATATGCTGTTGAGCTTTTGTTGATGGCGATGCTTAAACTGGGATGTTGTTTCCTTTGGAGATTCTTACTGCCAGTCATTAATTTACATTTTTTTGAAATCGTACAGCGAGTGTTTTGTTGATGCCTGTTTTCATTTTGTTTCTCTCTCTTTTCAGGTCACACATGAGGAGTTTTTTCAAACAGCAAGTTAAAGCGATGGAATGAAATCAGTGACATCTGCCACTCATGCTCACTCTCTCCATCCTGTTTACCCACAGCCCCCCCCCCTTTTTTCCTTTTCTTTTTGTAATGCTCATGGTTTTCATCCCATTCAATGGCCAACCCCCATTCTGCTCACCTCTCCTCCCCCAGTTCCCCAGTAATTACTCTGTGGAATGCATTTGGATCTGAATCTCTTTCTTTTCTTCTTCTTTTTTTGGTCCTTTTTGGTTGTTGATTTGGGGATGTCTCAATGTTCCCATTTGAACTGAGATGTCTCCCTTCATAAACTTCGCTTGTGTCCATTTTTATTTAGTCTCTGAGGAAATCAAAGATCATGTCATGAAAATGAAGTGTCCAGCACTTAACATGATCCCATGCTGATTGTGACAGGCTTCTAGGAATTGTGCTACTCTGTGCTTTTCGGTTCCCTATTGTGGTTGACCATCTCCATAACAATTTAAATAAATGAAATCTAATTAGAAAGAAAAAGGACACAACTGCCTCCCCACTTCCTTTTTGAAAGATGAATGAATAATATTGAATCCTATCCAGTAGGAAATTTATGAGGCTGAGAGTTAGGGTCCTGATCCTGAAATCTTTACTCATGCACTAATCCTCACACACGATTTATCCTTTCAGCTTCAGTTCACACAATGACTCATAAAAATAAGTGAGGTAGGATTGGGCCCTTTAGAAACTTGCAATGATGCAGTTTTCCCTAGTGTTTTCTTTCATTATTGTGATTTTTAACTACTGACTGTGCAGGCAGACAAAATATACTCAGCATGGACATCCTTTTTTCAGCCCTTACTCTGACAAGTAAAGAGATTAGTAATTTGTCAGAGGAATAGAAGGATTTGATCCAACAAGCATATAGGTATACATTTTAGATTTCTTCAGCAATAGACTTGTCTGTCCTGTATCAGATCAGGATCACTGCCAAACAGGATCATCCCATTGTATTACAACATGGATGTTCCCTATTAGAATGGTTTAAACTATCTATTTGGGGTGAGCCTCTTCAGAAAAAAAAGAAAAAGAAAAGAAAACCTGGATGCTTGTTTGCTAGTATTGCAAACTGTGTTTGCAATAAAGATCACCACTAAAAGGGAAACAAAGGAAATTCTAGACTACAGTAAAGCCTGATCTGTTTAATATATGTCCTTAAAACTTAATGTGCATGGTTAGGATCCAGTTAAGCAAAGTGCTCTGTCACTGAAACCTGGATTGAAGCAGCCCTGCTGTAAAGTTTCTCTCCTGATGTCATTTTAAAGTGAGAAGAGGAATGAAGAGAAACAAATTGACACGTACTGTGATAAATTCCTGTAATGGATTAGAAACAGCGCATTGCTGACACTGAAGGCAGAAGAAAAGAACAGTTTGGGAAAGGGTTCAGAGTTGCTGGCTCTGGTTATTTCTTCCAGTGGAGTAATAAGAATGCTGGAAACTTGCCTTATGTGTGTGTGTGATCTGGACTCAAGTCCCTCTGGAAATGCATTAAAAAAGGGGAGGTCTTGTTGCTAAAGGGTATTGTTTGGAAAATTATACAAAACAACAACCAGCAGAAGAAACAGCTTTTGTAGATGATGGGAAATATCAGGAATGGATAAAGTTATTCATACTAAGCTGAATTTTCATGTCTTTCTTCCTATCTGTGACAATAAAAAGTAAAGACAATTTTGGATTTGTCCTACCTTCCCAGGTAATCAGCTCAGAAGATCGTGTCAGGGTTTTATAAAGGCCAATTCTGTGGACTACTAAAAAGGCAGGAAGATTCTGTGCTTGTTGACTAGTCAGGAATCACATTTATTCTTTTTTCTTCTTCTTCTGTTTTGGGTAGTATATTTTGGTATATTTACTGGGTTACCCTCCGACATCTGGAACTCATTTTCTCACCAAATGATGGAGAGACATCTCTTAATTATACCACTGAAACTCACCGCTACCCTTGAAAACAACACAACTGCATGCATGTGCCCCACTTGCTGCCCAGTCTGGGGCAGGCTGGTGGCTTTTGGTGAAGCAAGATCCTGAGGGGCCCTCGCTGTTCCTGGCCCAGGGTGCTGGAGCTGGTCCCTGTGGGGTTGGCAGCCTGGCCTCTCCGACCTCTCCTTCCCCACGCGGGGCCAGGTCTCCCTGAGATGGGGTTTCCAGCGGGTCCTTCCCCTGAGCACAGAGGGGAAGCAGCGCGGTCCCTGCGTCGCCCACAGGGAGATGTCGCAGGGACGTGGCGCAAGTGCAGCACGCCGGCGTGCATCCTGGGATGCCCTCTCCCACCTTGCCTCCCACATGTGGCTGCAGAGGGGCGGGGTGGGAACTGGCTCACTTTGAGGAATCTGCCTTCTCCCAGGCTTTCTGTCCCTGAGCAGCTGCTGTTTCACAGGAAAATGCTCTTTTCTGCCCGCCTCCCCGTCTTGGGAGGAGATTTGTGGAGGCTCCACCGCACCTGGTGTCCGACGGCATCCTCCTCACCCCCCGGTGCATCGCACCCCCATGAGGGGGTTAGGCAGAGCTCTTGCCTTGGCTGGATTTGAATATGGACAATTTGCCCCACACCGACAATGCGTAGCAGAACAGGAGGGGGCTGTAGAGAGGCGGAAGAGAGAGCTTTTCCAGAGAGAAGTCTGCCTGGTGGGTCTTACTGGAGGTGTAAAACTACACAAGTGTGAAATGTTATTATTTATGAACTACCCTGCACTCTGTCTGACACCACCTGAGATATCATTTTACTGGCACATGCAAAGAAATGTGATTCTTTGGCCTCCTTTCCTGCTAGAAGGGTACCCATGGCCTAAGCAGGGCATTCAGAGACCTGATCCCAAGACGTGGGTCTCACAGGTCGACGGCACAACGAAAGATCAGGGTCCGCTGTGACCAGGGGCCGCATGGCAAGCTGTACTCCTGGGGAGGGGGTTTTAGGGTGGTTTATAACCAGGGAGAGCTACAGACGTTACAGTGATTGGAGATACAATCACTGGAAGAGCAACACATACTTTCACGCATATAACACTCACATCCAGTAACAAGTGCTCCTTTAAAATATTCCCTTAAGTAATTTGTACCTTCAGCTAACACATGCTTCTACATAACCCCTAAATTAGGTGCAGAAGGGAAGGGAAGCATCTGAGGCCAACACGAGGCAGAAGATGAAACTATTGAGAACACCATAGAAAAATCAGAATAGGAGAATATCAGGGGAAAAGCAGGGGCCATGGTGAGGGGGCCCCATTTGCCGGGGGAATTCCTGGGTGAAAGGACTCTGGGCTAATCTTTCTTTTGCATTACCTGCATGCATGTTTTACCCACATTCCTTTTGAACTATGGGAAGCTGGAGGACTCAGAAAACCGCTGTGTTATTCCCGGGGAATTTCCAACTGACAGAAGAATTTCAGTTCTAGAAGGTGGTATTTACAGGCTTGTGGCAAAAGGCTCCTGGCAGAGACAGCCAAGTGTCTTAACAGCAGTCCTCTTCCACCCATGGCCATATGTCCTAGCTACCATAAATCATAAGGGGCTGCCTGCTCCCTGCTGACCTGGGAACAGTTTGACTCAGATCTGGTGTCTCCAGCATCAGTGGCTTAATTACTTTTAGTGGAACAACAGTTCTGATGATCCCTGCTTTCCCCAATTTGGCAGTTAGAGGAGCTGTCATCAGAATTCATCTAACCTACTATTGTTCACCCCCTCCCCCTTCAAAATACTATGATTTCCTGCTGCTTTCCTGTGAGTTAAATACCATGGATTTAGGATGAGCAGAGCAGCAAATCATCTGTTGGCTGTTGCTTCCTCTCTCCCTGACTCCGCAAGCAGTGTTTCCTCCACCGCTGATTTATACTGGGTTCTGCAGGAAAAGAAGCCACCAGGGGAAGTTTCAGCCTTCAACAATCCAGTCACCAGGGACCAGAGTTAAGCTCATGTGCCTTGCAGGAGAAGCTGCATGGATGTCCAAAGAAACCCAGCCTTCCTCCCAGTTCTCGCTCCTCCCTGCTCCTGGGGGATTTTGGTGTTTTGTGCCCACTGATTGCCCTGGTGGACGTGCAAAAAGGCAGTGAATGTCCCCTAGGAGTGCATCCACCTCCCCCCCAGCTTGTTCCCTACCGCAGCGTGGGTGAGTGCCCACAGCACTGCTACTGTAGAGTGATGCCTACAAAGACGCAAAGCTGTAAAAGCTGATCCCTTTGCCTCAGGCTGCAGTGGCTGAGCTCAGAGCCTGGGAGCCCTGCATTTTCCTATAGACTCTACCATTACCGAACAAGCCAAATCATCACTTACTTTGAGCTTCCTAACTGACCTGCACTGTGTGAAAAATCCTTTGAGATCTTCAAACAGAAGGTGCTTAAGAATATCATGTTGCTCTTAGCTGATTATGGCCACCTGAATTGAGCACAGGTGAGGTCAGACTGCACCTTGAAGGATTAAGAGGAGCCCCCGGAGTTTGGGAGGGGCTGTTGCTTTTTCTCTCTGCGATGACTAACGACCTTGCCACCAAAGATGCAGGTCTGATTTGTCCATCCAAGCAGATAACAACACCGGTACATAGTTTGATCAGGCTCGTTTCTTTTGATGAGATGGTGCAGATATCCACACAAGCCCTGGCCAGCTGGCAGACCTGCCCAAAGTTTGGGTGAGGCAGGGAGGTGATTAGCCAGGACAGCAAGGGGGGGGGGGGAGCTGCAGCTCTTGATTTCCATGGGGTGCTTGCGTGGCTCCCACACCGAGGCTATTGCGGGTGACCTGCGAGGGGCCCTGCTGGCCCAGGAGATGTTTGTCGGGTGACGCAGATGAGCAGCTTTCAGAGGCCACGAAGCACCTGGCTGCCAGCCCAGCCTGCTCTGCAGCGCTCTTCAGCAGCGCCACCACCTCCTGCCTGTATCGTCATCTCCGCTGCCAAAGCACCGTGTCCCTTTGGTCCCTCGCTGGCTCTGCCAGGGCCATGGCGTATGGCATTGCTAGGGAACCAGCTCGGACTGGCTTTCGTTTCTCTCTTTTGCTAGCTCTCCCCCCAGGTTACGCGGTTCAGGGAAAGACCCCGTTGATTAGCTCAGCTTTGCTTGTCTTGAAGGTTTTCAACCAAGTGTTTCACCTAACACAGCTCTGGACAGGGTACACGGATACCTCTGCTTGTCTGCTCCAACAGGTGGTCTTGAAAAAAATACATTTCCTAGCTGAACTTTTATTCTGACTTAAAAAAAAAAATCAGTCTTAACTTGACTCTCCTAGGGTCTGTTTTATTTCAATAGGGAAACAACTTACTAATTAGGGTAAGACTCTTTAAGAAAATATGTTTTCTATTCCACTGATAGTCAGTTACAAGCGATAACACTGTTAAATGTAGTGCCTAATAAATCTAGAAAAACTACCCAATAAATGTAAGTAATAACAATGATTAACAATAAATTAAATGCAGAGAACTAGGAATGTACCACATTATTTTTAACTAGTCTGGTCCATCGGGTTCTTATTATTCAGTTTGTCCTCCACACCTGGAGTTTATTAGAGTGTAATACAAACTAAACAGTCCCTCAGAGAGGCCATTGGAAGGGCTTAGTATAAAACAATATACAAGTTTAATAGTGGTAACTGACCTTTTTTTCTTTTGCAAAAACGTATCTTGGTAACTTGATTCGTAAGGAAATGTAATGCTTTTTTACATAATCCTAATGGGTAATTTTCTTTTTTGTTTAATTTAGATTATTTTTATTCACAAGATAGCAAGACCTATGGCCAACAGTCAGTGATCTTCTATTCTTCCAGATATAAAATAGTCACTTGAGAGCATTTTTCTTTCTTCACCCATTTAAAGATCAAGAAAGCAAAAGGGTTAATGCGATATGCTCTCAAATGATGACGGTGTACAGTTAGAAATGGCTAAACTTCACCATATTCATGCCCAGTTAAAGGTTTCGAGAAGCTTAAAGTTCAGGTTGTTCGGACTCAAGTGGCTTTTGTTTGGCACAGTGCAGAGATGAGGTTCGTTTGCTGCAATATGAATCCAGGCCTGACCTTTAAACACCTCTAAAGTTGGACTAGGGGCTTTGGCTCAAATCAGTGGATTTTTTTTAAATACATACGTACGTGTAACAACCAAATATTCACAGTGATGCATGTTGTTTGTAAGTGGAGTTTTTAGTTAGTTTTCCTTCAGGTTTTCATCTGAAAATGCTGGAAAATTATCATTGTCTCTTTCTTTCTTGCTTCCTCCTCCCTCCCATTCCTTTTCTGAAACCACAAGCTAGGGGCAATAGTAAATCCACAAGACAAAAGATTCTTGTCTAATTTATTTCCCTGAATTTCCATTGTTACACTTATGCCATCTAATGGACTACTGCGTTTTTCTGTCCTGTTCCCATTTCCTCCCCCCCCAAAAAAAACAGTTTAATATTTCTGAGGTTTTAAGCTGTTTTTAAAACTTAAAAATTCCTATAGAAAAGAGGCATTTTCCCTACACAATGACCTGTAATAACCAGCACTGTGTGTATCCAGTATTATACTACCACTGCACACATACCAAACCTGTTCGTTGTTTCAGACTAAAACTCCCTTTGTTTAGATGCCTTTACACACTCTAAAACAGAATGTCTTGCAGACATTGACACTGCAAATTAGCCCATAAAAAAAAAAAAAAGCTCAGAGATAATTAAAGGAGAATGTTAAATTCAGTGCTGTTCAGAGGTGCAAATAAGTGAACTAACATATGGAATTTGGAGCAGGGACAGGAATATTTCTTTATAGTCTACATTATCTTCAGACCTACTCATCTTGCAGGATTGGCTCCAATTCTTACTCACTCAAACAGTGATGCCAAAAACCACATACAGCTAGCTCACTGTAAGCCTTCATTTTATAATCAAAACCAGTTTTATTTTGATTCACTCCCCCTTCATTTTAAGGGCTAAGAAACTATTTCTCGGTTCTGCAAAGACAATCTTTGCTTCAAACACAGACTTGTTCATCTGCTTGATCAAATGACCAGGCAAACACTACAAAAAATAACTAATATTTTGAAACAAATAAAGAACAAGTACAATGACCTATAATTTTCAAGGTAGGTTTTCGTTTTGTTTTGTTTTCCTAAGTATCACTGGCAGGAAAAAACCCTGAGAAGGAATAATATTTCTGGACCCTTTTGCAAAAGCAGCCAGGGAAAATGGAATTTGTTGTTGTACCAGGAGGATTTAACTTAATGGATTATAAAGCCATTGGCCAATAAAGTTGGATCCATGGCTCCAGTTTTTGTATGTGATCTGGTCCACGCTCCTCAAATGCTATGGTCTGAAAACTGTGGTCCTGTGGTGCTGCGTTCCAGCGAAAAGCAACAGCCCAAGGTGCCGTTACACGGGGAACGCGCCTGCAGACAGGCTGCGCTCAGGGCAGCGGGCAGCCGAGGGCAGGACCGTCCCAGCCTCCCGAAAAAGTTTCTATGGACGCGCTGCTTCGCTTCAGCCTCCCCGCGGAGGCAGCGCGGCAGAGCTCCGGCCACAGAGCCCAGCCGCCCCTCGGCCCCAGTGCCGCGGCTTCAGCCAGGACGCCCGCCGCCGGCCTTACTGACATTAATGGAAAAATCACCAAAAGCAGGCGAAACTTGAAGGTGCCTGGTTGCTTTTGCTGTCACTTCTCCTGCCAATGGGGAAAACACGCTGGTTTTGTAGTACATGGATCTGCTCTCATTTACGCTGATGTACCTTTATTCAAAGAGGAAATCCTGGGTTACTCTGACTTAAGGTCTGCCCCTGGGAGCTATCCTGAGTTATTTTAACAAAGCTGTGTTCTCCAGGCTGTCATTTACATAACCGGATGTCTGTCCTGCTTGATCCATGCCCTCATCAATATGCTTAATGCAAGTGTTATTTGACTTGATTTATTCTGCTTTCTTTGGAATCGTAGATTGATCCCACATAAAAATTCCTGGGGAAATCAGGCAGTTTCTGTGTAACAGTTAATTCTCACTGCACTGCAGCCCCCTAAAAACCGAAGTCTGAGAAGGAAAGGTACAGAGGCTGAGAATCAAAGCAGGCGGCTTCCACAATAAGCTGAGACTCAAATAAAAATGCACAGACATAGGTAACGATGGCTTGGAGAGGAACTGTTCCTTTGCAGTTGAATGTACCGAGCATCCAAACAAACAGTGGATTGTTTTTTGGATTTTTTTTTTTTTTTAATATAACATATCTTTTGGGAGTCAAAGCCCTATACATAATTAAGGAAGTTCCTTTTTTAACCAGATGCATTGTGATGTGTGCGCTCTAAACAAAATAAATAACCATTACAATATGAGAACCGCAGGATCATTTTATCCCTCCCCCTCTCCCTCCGCTTTGAATTCTCTCTATGGAAAATCAGACGCCATATCCACTGCCTCTTAAGAACAGCACTGTGATCTTACAGTCTCCGGCATCATGGGAGCCCAGGCGGCTGGCAAACATGTATGAGCGCAGACCATCCCCGGCAAGGAACAAAGAGCACAGAGAGGCTGGAGGGACCCAGCGAGCCGGAGCTCCCCCCGGCTCCACCGGCATCCCTAGGTGCCCCGTTTCCTGATCTGCGTATTGGCATAGAAATGATTTCTCCTTATTGATTCCTGCCCTCGTTCATGTGCACGTCCCGTGAGGATGTTTGTGCTCTGCTTGTGTTTGTGCTTTTCTTTGTACAGAGCTTGGGGATCTATTGGAGGAAAGTGATACCCAGAAATGAAACGTCGTTATGGAGTGACTGTATTGGCATTTTAGAGGCATAAGCATGGCAGGATCTGTCTCAGAGGCAGAATTCTCCCTAGGCTGAGCACATCTTGTGCCCTAAGTACTCTTTGAAATCACTGGCTCTCAAGAGGCATTTTGAGGTACGAAGAACAGCCTCTATCAGCGATGCAGTGTACCAGGTCCCACACTAGTAAGAAGAAAAATAAATGATACTACGACCCTAGTTAGTGTATGAGTGATTCTAGCCATGTCTGTGAGGAAAGCTGATTACCTGTGCATTTTTGTTGCTGTGCTGCAACACAATTAGCGGGTTTGGGAAATTAATATGGCATTTTAAAGAAAGATGCAAAACCTGGAAACAAATTAGTGCTGATGTAAATGAGTGAAAAATCTACACAGGTTGAATGGGGACTGCCTAGAGGCAAAGCACTTTTGAAAACCAAGCTATTTGTTCAGGGGTTTTGGAAAATCCTGCTGTCCTTCATATGTTCAGCTAGGGAGAAGGGCGGGTGGTTAAGAAATGCAGGGGCCCCATGGGATTCCCTTCTCTGCATAGACAGTGTTGAAATATGTTTTTTCTTCCTAAGGTATTTACATGGAGAGTTCCTACCCCATGTTTAAAAAAGAAAGAAATCCACAAAAGTTTAAATTCACCCTGGGGCAAAGACTCTGCTCTTGGACTTGCCAGACGTCTGGCTCCCATCCAGACAGTCTGACTTGCAGGCCAGACTTTCAGGGAAGAAAGCAACTGTTGGGACTGAGCAGGTAGGAGGACTCCCCGCAATGTCTCCCACAGGGTGACGGGGTGGGGGAGATGGATGGATATTTTCTGGGCTTGGTTCAGACCCACCTGGCAGGCTGACTGCTCTCCTGACAGCTGGGGAGAGGCTGCATTGGTAAGGTGCTTCCCAGAGGGCCTTAACATGCTCAGAAATCTGCGGAGTGCAAGGGTGGCCTGTTGGCCACAGGGGAGCAGTCAACCTGATGAAGAGAGGAAGGTCTGCTCTCCCTCCATGTTCCTGGCCTTCGTTTTCAAGACAAATGTTTCATGCTCATCCCCCACCAAGCTGGAAGTCTGTGTCCTCCCATACTGACCCAACACTTTTGTCCTTCTCTTGGGTTGCAAAGACAGCAAGATGCAATCAAATATGCCATGAAGAAGTCCCAACACTTCACATTCACGAGGGAGGGAGAGAGGCAGAACCAGGGAAAAGCGGTGGTGTCAGGGCTCCAGCATTTCCCATTTATCAACTGGTAGCTTGGTAGTCACGGTCTGGTAGCCTCAGCTGGACCGGCAAGCTCCACACTCTGTGTAGCTACAACAGGCTTGCTAATGATGTCCCTCATCCTTTTTCTGAACCACATCGTTTCAGTATCTGGGCCACAGACTCACTCTGGAAGCTGTATCTAGGCCAATGCTGTGGAGCAGGCATGAACTACTGAGAAGTGCTTTGAATCTTCCAACTTTGAGGCAGAGGATGGGGTGAATGCATAGCTCTTCCAACCCTTTTCCCCGCATTCCTGCATAAATGTGTCATGGTGACATCAAGAGTCGATCTGAGCCAATCTGTTCATTCCTACCAAGCCAGGAGATTCTCAGCTTTAATTTACCAACTTGGAGGCTTTTTGAGGGATGGAGAGCTCTTCAGATGAAATACTGTATTTCAAGATCATTATTGTTATCATTAATGGGAAAGCAGTTTATATGAAACACTCTGTTCTCTCTATGTCCCACACTTCTGCAGGACATGCTGGATAACTGGTACCATAAAAGTGTGCTTTTGGCAAGGTTCAGATAGCAATAAAGTTATGCACTTTAGATTACAGCTAGGAGAGGGAAGGGGGAGAAAGGAAATTCCTTTGAAAATTATAATTTCAACATGATAAAGTTGGCTAAAGAAGTGCAGCAACAGATAAAAATCAGCCTTGGTAAAAGGCTGTGACCATTCAATAAAACAATGAAACATTGAGATGTGCAGAAAGTGTTTTAGCATGAATTAAAGTGCAGAGAGTCCATCAGTGAGCAACAGTTACCTAATGAGAAAAGCAGATGCGTGCATTTAGGAAATGTAAAGAAAACTTAAACCTTGTAAATTTTTATGCATTGCCCCTTGCACCAAAATATGAAAACCAGGTTACAGAAAGACCCCCAAAAACAAACAAAAAAAAAACCCTACCACATATGTCCATAAAGGAATTAGGAGAGCTTGCCAGAAGAGAAACACAAATTTGTTTTTTAAAAAAAACTATTGATATATTGAGAACAAAAATACTAATACTTAAAAAAGACAGAGAAAAATATTCATTTTTTACTCTCCTGAACATATTTTTTATTCCCCAGTTATAAAACAGATTTTTTTCCAGCTCCTTTTGGCAAGCCCAGTCTGCTGGAAATGTTGAAAAATGGATATGTTCTATAGGTACATCCTCAGAAGGACACCTAGACATGATGAAGACAGTTTTATCAACTGTCTATTGAAGTCTACAGGTAAATGTTTGCCCTAGAGTTGCCCAAAATTCCAGAGTGGCCTCTGGAAGAGTAAAATATCTAGGAACCTAGATTTTCATAGCTTGTTCATCATTTAAAAAAAATTCCCTTGGAAGGTACAATACTGGAAAATCCAATCTACAAATGTGCCTTCAGTTCAGACAACAGAGTTCTTTTAAATCTAAGGCAGCAGTTGGCTAGACTTATTCAAACGAAAAATGCATGTCTTGTGTAGAGGCAATGTTAATACAATCCAGTTTAAGAATGTGGTGGTCTGAGAGGTGATTTTTCAGGATATAAATTTCCTGAAAAACATATCAAGTACTTTCTTTCCTTCTTCTAATCATTAGCATCATTGCCATCCTCTGTTTACAAGGGGGCACTCTCTTTGTCTCACTGATGACCTTTTTGAGGACAGTGACTAGCTTCAAGGAGCTATAATTTAGGTGTAAATGGCCAGCAAAGTTTTCTTCTGGCACTGAGGAACATTTCATTTCTTCTTAGCAGTATTTCCGAGGAGAGGATGGGGCAGAACTCCTCCATGCATTGCCTCCACTGGTATCCTGGCCCTCAAGAAAACAAAGTTTCTGGCACCCAGTATTGCTTGCTTTTGGCATTGGCCCTCAGGAGGGCTCTAGTCCAACCTCCTGCTTAAAGCAGGGTCAGCTTTGAAGCTGGAGCAGGTGGCTCAGGGCTTTATCCAGTAGCATCTTGAAAATTTCTAAGTGTGGAAACTGCACAACCTCTATGGGCATCCCACTGCTTCAGTGTCCTCATGGGGAAAAAGGTTTTCCTTATATCCAATCAAAACCTCTCTTCTTTCAACTTATGCCCATTGCCTCTTGTCCTTCTGCCATGTACCACTGTAAGAGCCTGGCTCTGTCTTCTTGATAATTTCCTCTTTGCTCCTGAGGTTAGATAGCACTGGAGGATGAAGATAGGTTGATTTCATGCACATATGTGCAGTTGGGAGAATAGCGAAAAACCAGTCACAGCCCACTGAGAACTTCTAAAGGGTATGAAAGCAAGCCTGTCCTTTCCAAATGTGCTCTGTGCTTCTCTTTCTGTTTCCCATCCAGATCTCATAGGCGGTCAAGCCTGGGTGTGTGTTTGTGTGTGCACAATGAGTGTATGCCAGGACTGTGTGTACTGGTCTACCCACAGCTCTTCCTGATCTGCACCTCTTCCAAGGGTGTCAGGGACTGCTGTCTAATCAATTCACTGACAGTGGGTTTGGTTTCCTGATCATCTTTCATGGACTCTTTAATAGTCCAAGGTTTGCAAAGATCCCAGCTTACAAAGCAGAGATCTGCCGTGACCAAGATCTCTTTGTATTTTAAGTAGGCATCTGTAAATCACATAACTCCATAGATGTCAAATCTGGCGTAGAGGACATACATCTACCTCCCTTTCTATATAATATACGGTAGCAGTTAACCGTAATGAGTGGTAATATAACTCAAGTGCCAAAGGGATTAGACATAGAGGGTTCGGCATAAAACACGATACTCAGGGTTTATTCTTTTTTTTTTCTTCTTAATTTTAATGTGGTGGGCTGGGGCATTTACATGTAATCCTGTTGTTGTATATACATTGCATTATTTTCAGTCTATAAAATTTATATTCCTCTTCAATTAGATTACAGCTGAACCAAAAAGAGGAGATTCTGCTCTATGAATGCCATTCCAGTTCCTACGCAGCACAGGCAATTGTCACTTCTTTCCTTTTCTTTACTCCCCCCCCCGGCCCTGCTCCTTTCTTTAACTCAGCTGTGCTGCAGCACTTGATCAATTGCAACAGCACTAAAAAAAAAAGTTAGTCATACATGATCAGCAAAATGGCCCAAATGATGTCATCCATCAAGATGGACATCGCAATTTGCCAACTATTTTCTCATAAATCAAATCATAGTCCCACAAGGAAGAAGAGCAGCTCATGAAGAGCCAACATGGCAGCAGTTATCGGCAGATTGAGAGAAATGCTCCCTCAAGTATACAGTAATTATTTTTACTCGATGGGAAATAAAGAGGGGAGAGATGGTAGTGTAGAACTGGAGAGTGTCTGCCTCACTTCATTACTATTCCCTAGGCAAGGGGCGCAACATATGCTTTTCATTGTGAAGCCAATAATTTTGAATCTTGGGACAGGTGAAAACTTAAATGACATTTGCAAACCTTGATTTATTTCCCTGCTTAACTCTGGAACATGCTTTAGATTTAGCTCTATAAGTTTCCATAGATTAGTGGCCAGTGTCACTGTATTTGCAGTGACCTTTAGCAAGTCTTTCCCTTTCTGTATCAGTTAATTAAATGTTTTGAGTACTAATAATGACTTACTGAAATCATCCCTGCTTTCTTTCTGTGTACATGCATGAAACAACAGGGGGATACTATGAACATTTTAATTTTTAACTGAGAATCTCTCTTGCAATATTTTTTTCTCTCTTTCCCTCTCTCTCTCTGTTTTTCCCCTCCCATGTGCAATTTTACTTGCTGGAAATCTCATTAAAAGTTATTTATGAGCTGCCAGTGATCCCGTAAGGATTACACCTAATTCAGTCTGTAAAGCTTTTGAGTTACATTGCTTCCCAGGAATAGTCCCTACAGCAAGAAGGACCACCTTTCCCATTGTTTGACTTTCGTTATCATTAGTATAAATACTTTATGAGAGGTTCCTTACAAATGCAGAACGGATCATTGACAGGACTTAGGCATGAAATGCCATTTGGTGTGTTAAGATTTTGCTTCCTGATTCTTTGAGTTCATCCCATTTTACAGGTGGGGAAACTAATGATTCATAAAGGTGACATCATTTGTGTAAGACTCACAGAAAGTGTCAAGAAAAGACCATGTGTTTCCTTGAAAACAGCCAAAAGTTAATAATATTAGGGTCTAGAGTTGTATTTGCTAATCAAATTAAAACTGCTAGTGTAACATCAGAGGGAATTACAGATCCAAGACAATCATTCTTCATCTCTCTAGAAGTGAAGAATTCTCTCCTTTCTTAGCCTCTAATTCATTGTCGGGTTATATTTTTGCAATAATTTCAGACTGACAGTGAAAATGTGACTAATATGTTCAGAATGTCACCTACAGCAACAGATATCCTGACTTTTCCGTAAGACTTATGAGTTAGTCCTTCTCTGTCTTAGTTTACTTTACCACTTGGGTCAGCTAGAATAATAACAGGAATAAAATGACTATTAGTTTCTTATCTCCTTTCAATAGATGAAAAAGCTTAAGCAAATGGAGAAGTTAAAACACCTGCCCAGGGTTTTTAGTTAAGAAGTATCAGGATTAGGAAAATTGGGAAGGATTAATATTATTTTCCACTGGACCACACAGTCACGTTTGGAAAGGGCATATGTAACGATCACAGACACATCAGAGTGCTCCAGCATCTGCTTCACTGCGACTAAGCGCCTGCTGAACTATAGCATTTATAGCTCGCAAGCCAAACTGGGCCAGTTTATAGTGCTAGAGACTGTAAGCGCCGTAAGAGATGGTCTCTGCTCCAATGAGAGAGGAAGTAGGAGTAAAGGGGGAATGTTATCTTCTCCCTTTACAGATGTCAAGTGAAGAGACAGTAAGTGCCCTAACCAAAGTGAGCAAAGCCATCTGCTTTGGAGCTGAGAACTGAACCTCAGTCTCAAATCCCAGTCCTGATCTGTAGCCACATAAAGACAGTCCTTCCCTCTCCCTCTGCTAATTGGTTTACCCAGCCCACCTGGTGAACATCAAAAAAACTCCCAGGTCAGCTGTTCAGTAAAGGGAGATATTTCAAGTGGGGGGAAACAGCTCACTTGGGATATAGCAGGTTTTGTTTCATCAGCGGTCAGGCAGAACTGCTGCTTTTGTTTGAAGGAGGGGTGAAGAAAGGAAGAAAGTGAGGTGAAATCTGTGTTATTGCCCAACTGGTCAGGGAGAAGTAGGAGGCAGACAAAGATCGTGCTGACCTGGTCCATCGACATTGCTTTTGAGGGTGGCCCTCTAATGATCTCTGCTGAGCAGTCCTGGTGCTTCTCTCTCATTCGTCCTGTTCTAGGCTGATGTCCAGGAAGTCACTGTGGAGTGCAGAGAACAGTATGTAACATCTTTTAAAAAATCCACAAAGAAAACCCTTGTTTTCCTAAAAGCAACAAGGGAGCCAAGGAGGGGAAAAGACAGAAAGTACACTCTAAGTGGGGATTCACAACCCAGGCTACAGAAACTGTGAAACAATGTTATAGCAAGTCACTCTGGGGAATCACTAATAAAAGAATAAACATTTTTAAACATGTCTTGTGCTTAATTAATTGTATAACTCTAAGAACAAAGACTACATTTCTTCAAAGTTCTCAGTTTTCTCTCTCATGTAGTACAAAATCAGCCCTAGGATTCGAAGTTTACTCACACTGGAGTACCACTTGGCACCATTCCACTTGTAATTGGATTTCCAACTTTTCAAAATAATTTGTCTTTAAAAAAAAAGTTGGTTATTTTCCTCCAGGCTAACAGGAACTAATAAAAGAGAATATTTCCCTCATTCCTGCCAAATCACTTCAAAATCCTATATGTATTTATATATATACATACACATCCATCTATATATACATATATATCCATGTTTAAGCAAACGAGCAAAATGTTTAACTATATCTTTGCAAAAGTCGTTGAACATTGCCTATGAATGACTTTGAAGTTGTGGTCAAACTTTACGGTCTACGTTTAAGGGCAGCACAAGTTTGTTTCTTCTTATTAGGAAAGAGGTTGTGCTGTCTGATGGTTAAAGCAGAACACTGGAAGTTTATACTCCCAGGTTCTCCTCACCTCTCGTCTTTGATTTGTCATGTAACACTGGGAAGTTCATTTAGGCGTTGACCCTGCAAATCCTTAAGCACACTAGTGAGAAGACACTGTCCAGTGGATAATTTCAGGGCAAAACAAGGATCAGATCAATTTATGAATCAGACTCGGAGGAGTATGGTCCTCTTCACTTCTCTGGTAAACAGCCGCTGGTCATGACCATGTAAAACTGAGCTTGACTGGCAGTGATACAACCTCCAGAGGGTGATACTGACCCTCTCTTTGTTTTGCTCGGAGGGCAATGGTATAGTGAGGAGCCACCGTGCATCATGCTGTGTTAGAGGAGAGACCTGGAGTAAGGACTTCTTTTCCCTAACCAACCCTGCCGTGACACTTTGAGGAAAAGAAGTGATGCGCTTCCCATCTCCCCTCAACCTTGCACTCAGGTGCAATGGGAGGAACGTACAAACTCAGAGGGCATGGCTGGGTTGGGCTCAGTGGTGTCCGACGCGGCAGTTACTGAGTGAAGTCTGGCCTGGATGTGTTGCCTTGCAGTGGAGAGGCAAGGACTGACTAACTGGTGTTGGTCACTGCCAGAGCGAGCTGGGGAAGGAGGCTTGGGAGATGCAAGAGTGAGCTGGCTGGGGCAGCCCAGGTGTCTCCCCACCATGAGTTATGAAGTGGGACCTATTAGACAGATACAGACATCTATGGTGTCATTATAGCCATTAGCTCTTACATTATGTTGTTGGTTATAGGGAAATCGCTACAGGAAAGCAGCCTTGTTCCATAAATCGAGCAAGTTTTGTAACTGCAGCTCTACTCCACCTCTCTGAGTAGCAAATAGTGACTGGCAGAAAACAGTCTTTATTTCAGGAAAGAGACTGATTGTTAGGTATTTCTGCATTGCTTCCTTGAATGGGCACTGGAAACTGTAACTGAAGCATATGAAAGCCACTTCCCTCCACCTCTGAGCATCATGTTTCACCTGCCGTGCTAAATACACAGCGAATGCCTCCACCTGCCTCAGCACCAGTCACCTGCAAACTGAAATAGCCACCAGCAGGGCTAGGAAGTCATAACACTGAGGCAAGGGAAAGGACTTGTAAGGCTAAAGAGAAATTGTCACCTGTGCAAACTGCCTACAAGGGCAGAGACAAATAAAATTCACCACTATTATAGAAGCAGTGCTCTTAAAACAGGGAAAATGGAATTTTATTTAGGGTAATGCATTTTTTGCTTTCAAGGACGTACCAAAAGACAAACTTAAAACTTTGAGTTGTGTAATATAGTATAAATATTCCAGCTCAAAGGGAACATTATTATCAGTTGTTTAATCAACTCATAATTGAGGCCATAGCAGCAATATAGTTGGCTCTGTGTCAGAATAGACCTCCTTCTTTTAGGTTTTGGGTAGGTTTGCAGGAAGAGAGACCGAGACACTTCTGTTGCAGAGAAGATAGTTTAGTGGGTCCCACCTACTTCAGAAGCCACTGCTGCAGCTGGGTCTGTGGGCTCCCAGAAGTCGGACAGAAGCCCAAAGTCCTCAAATTACATCCAAATACAATTACCAGCTGGAAAAAGAGAACACGCCAAAAATACATAGAGGTGTAGAAACTACTAAAAAGGAGGTAAAAGGATCAAAAAGGAAAAAAAAGTACTTTTCTTACAAGAGGTTTTCATTTGAATAACGCCAGCTAGGTCTGCGTGCTGGGAACATCTCTCCCAGCTTCCTGTGAGCACTGCACATGGCCTAGAGCATATTTTCTGGTTCAGGTCCAGTCAAGTTCTAAATGAGTCAGACTGTGGAACCTGCCTAAATATTCCCTTTTCTCATTTCCTATGACTCCACAAGAGTCTGCTCTCCACAAGATAGAAGAATATCTTATTCCATCTTAAGTAATTCCAGTCACACCTGACACCTCTCTCCTTTCCTGCCTACCCTGAACATGCTCTGCTCAAATTAATGTGAATGTTGGAGGAGGTAGCGAGAGAAGAGAATTTCCTTCAGTATCTGTAATCCATCTCCTTTTTAGCCAAGTGAAACACAAATGATAATCCCTTACATTTCATTTATAAACCGGGTTTCCACAGCTCTGGAAAGTTGAAGTTGGGGGTGGTGTTGCTTTTCATTTGATTTCCATTAGGTCTTCAGTCTCTCCCTGCTGACAAGACACCCTAAAATGAACATGTAATTTGATTGCAGTTATGGATGAGAACTTCCTTTTAGTGATATGATTACTTTGCATTTATGTTCCCAACATCTATTTGCCAATTTTTTATTCAGTGCCATGTACTGTGGCAACTATTCTTAGTTTTCTGCCTATTATCACTCCTAAACTTCTTTTATCTCTCTTGGCTTCTTCTTTCCATTAAATATTATCAGCACTGGAATGTTTTTCTTTCAGATCTTGCTTTTCTCCTAATTGTTTCTAATTTTGATGTAGTTTTACTATTTGGCTTGACAGAAACACAATTTCCTCAGTTTTGTTTTATTGATAATTCAGTTCTTTCTTTTTTGCTACCAAATAACCATTTTGCTTTCTCATTTGGTACAACTGTTCAAACACTTTACATTGGCAATAGCTAACAGTGAAAAAAACTGATAAAAAAATGAAAAAATCCTGGTAAAAAATTTCCCTTGGCAAGGAATTTTCAAAAACATTACTTTTTAAGTTTCAGCCTAAATTTCATATTAATTAGGATGCATGAAATAAAAAATTCAAATAGAAAATATTTTAGTTATTTTAGTTTTTAAAGACATGTTAGTTTTTTAATATAAAGGGTTCTAATCTTAAACAGTTTTTTGGTCAAAAATATCAAGTTTTGGGGGGCAGAAGTAATAACTTTTTAAATAAAAATTATTTGGATTATAAACACAGTTTTCTGTACACAAATTTATGGCTATACATACACATACACAAATATATCTATATTCTGTGAATCGTTTTTTGAGCATCTGTTATAGTGCAGCGAGCCCAATTATGCTTCATTTCTGCCTAGGCAGAGAGCTTCTGCACACAGTATGTTTTTCCAACAGCCGTGCCAGTTAACATGTAAGATTCCTCTGCCTTTCTCCTACCTCTGTTTGTTTTTTATCAAACTGAACAACAATTGTATTCAGCTGCTGTTTTGCATGTAAAATAATCTTTGCATGGATGACTGCAGGTCAGACTTTTCCTTTTGCCTCACATAATTTTAGTGTTACATGGTAAGCATGCATTTTACCACTGCAGTGCATTTTGTTGTCTGAAATATTTTCCATTCACCCCGTGTGGAGGAGACAAGTCTTGCTGTCATTATGGGTCATGTTTAGGAAGTCACAAGTGGGACTCTCACTGCGACCCAGTCTCCCACTGCTGGTGGCTGGGCTCTGGTAGATCCTGCTGAATCTGCTATTGCCATTAGCTGATGAAGACGAACCCGTTTGTTCAGGCAATAGTTGTTCACGTGTTGGGATTCAGTGGCCATAGGTGTCACCACTGCTCCTGTTCTGGAAAATGCGAGTTTTGTACAGTCTCACAAGCAAAGGCAAGGCAGTCGCAGATCTAGGTGCTTCAGTGTGGGACAACACATAGGTTTGCGTTTGTAGGAGACCATAGGGAACTCCTGGGACAGCAAGAAGCCTACAGGGCACCGTGTGCCCTTGAAACGGTGGAGAGACTCAGCTGTGTTGCAGTGAAATGCTTTTGCTGGTGATTGTATGGCATATCCTGGAGGTGATTTCTGACTCTGCGGTAACTGGGAGAACTACAGCCTGGAGTGTCTCACTGTGAACACGAGTGCCCACTGGACCGGACGAGATGACTGTTTATGTTCACTCCTGAGCACCGATCAATAGGTCTTATCTGAGTGAAGTTGCTCATATGCACGAGTGCAGGTAGATCACACGGGCTACAGTGCAGAGCAGATACACGTATTTCACCGTTGGTTTTTCTTCCATTCCTCCATGCTCTTCCTCTGGTCCTCCTTGGTCTGTCACAGGGGAGAGCCGTAGTCCCTTGGGGCAGCTGTAAGCTACTTTTTAGCACAGCTCACACTGTGGATCCTTAAGGGCAGTCTCTAGGCACTATTAGAAAATCAATGAAAAAGAGTGCAGATCCTCTGGTTAGTACAAAACTCATTCTAAAGAGATTGTGCACAAAAAAAAAAAAAAGAAGAAGAAAAATGATGGGGAATGTGGCAAAGGAAAATTGGCATTTTGAGATGGGAGAACATTTCTGAAAGGCTTCTGTGCCCACGGAAGGAGCCAGCCAGGAGCTCCCGTGCTGATGGCCAGGAACCTGGGAGTTTGCTCTTGCCATCTCTGCTTATTGCTGAGAGTCCCTAAGCTTGAATCCAGGCCCTGCAACGGCCATGGTCAAAGCACCTCACATCCCAGGCCTTTGCCTGCTCCACAGTAGAGGAGTAGCTAGCAGTGGATCAGGAAACTGCAAGTGCAGGAAGAACAGCAAAGTTCTGTGAAAAACATCTAGGAAAGTGGAAACCTCTTAATTCCTTTATTTGCATGACTGATCAGCTGTGCTTTCTGCCTGCTCCCCACGCAGCTAAGCCTATACTATTTATTTTGCACATCGCTGCATTTAAATTCAAGTGCAGGAGAGGGGAATATGGGCACTTTCATTTGTTCGGCATATTTATAAAAGGCACAGAAATGAACATGTGGCATCAGATGAACACCTGGCAATCAAAGCAGGGAGAGCCAGCTGTTGCCTCTGCAATCAGAATTATAAATTCACACCACCCATCCTCTTCCTGCCGTATCCGTGCAGCTCATGAAAGCGGAGGAGTTAGCTCTGGGTGCATATGCTTGAGAAGAATCAGCCAAAGACAATGCTCGTGCTGTACACTAAGAAAAGAAACTCTCCTAGCCTTTTTCTATAAGAAGCGATGTTTTTTAAACCAGCTGTGCTTGCAACTCCCGGGTTGCTACAGAATTCTGTCTGTGCCGGCGTGGTTTTTTCTGCAGGGCATGCTGCTTTCAACAGCTTTGCCGCTTCCACGTTGAACCCGCATCGTTCCTGCCTCCCCTGCAGCTGATCTGTGCAGTACCCTCCTTGCTGGAGTTCACAGGTCTCTCTTCTTCTCCTCTGGCATGTTTAGCTGCTGAGTTATTGAAGACCATAGGTAATAATAAAAGATGCCTGTGTTACCCCCTTGCACCATGGCACTTGAAGGCATCGGTCAGGAATTCTGCACATTAAGAACATAGGATATCAGAGGACCACGGGCAACTTGAACATACATATTGTACCTAAATGAAGAAAAAAAAAGAATCAGAGCCACCATTTGAGAACGTGCGAGTCAATAAAGTTTTATAAAAGAAGCCCATAAAGCTGCCATGGAAGTTTAACCATTGCATATAGCTAAGGTGAATGCAATTCACTGGTACTGGAAGAGGATCTTGCGAGGGGTCCTTTTATCTCCCATGCTGGGATCCTTTATTTAAAACATATGGAAAAGGCTAAAGTTTTTTCTGAGTGACTGCAGTGAGAATAAAAAAGTCCAGAAAATGTTCACGTGCACACACATGCGTACGTACCCCAGCAGCTGGGAAGAAATTAAGATGGACTGACAGACGGGGTCACGCTCGCGGTGAAGCACATTTAGCGCGGCGGGGGACGGAGGGAACCAGCTTTCCGACGGCAGCTGACAGACGCGTGCGCCCGAGCAGCCCGCGGCCTCGCCGTGGCCGTGCCGTGAGGTCCGCAGGCGGCTCCCCACCGGCCGGCGGGGCGCGAGGCCGGGGGCCGCGGCCGCTGAGCTGCCCGAGCACGGTCGGCACGCACAGGCTGCGGGTGCAAGAGGGGCCCGACAACCTCGGGACGAAGAGCAACGGGCGCGATCGCTCGTGACACGCGGAACCAGCGCGCGCCCCTAACTCCGTCGCCGCGCGGCAGGGCGGCCGCCTCGGCGGGGCCGCGGCGATGCGGACGGCGGCGGTGGCGAGGGCACGGCTCGCGCCGCGCTCTGAACGCCGGTGTCCTCAGGCAAAGCCGCTGCACCGCGCGCTCCTCCAGGCCGCGGCAGCTCGCCAGGGCGGGCGGAGGGAAAGCGAGCGCGAGGAGGGCGGTCGGGAAGCGCGCGAAGGACAGCTCGCTGCCAGGGGCGTTTCTCCGCACGGTCGTGCTCAGCGCCTGAGCGCAGAGGCGTGAAGCATGGCTTTAATTCTGATGGGAAGCGCAAAGGAATTAAGAGCTGGGAAAACCCTGGAGCTGGCGGTGTCCGTGTGATTCAATCAAATGGATGTGCCGTCTTCTTGCCGTTATCTTTGGGGGCCGTTGTCAAAATCTTTTTGTTTTTTCCCCCAGCTCCACTCACGCAGGGAAAAATTTTGCCTGGAGTAGGTTGGGAAAATTATCGCTTCCAGGCATTTTGCCTTGATCCATCAATTCCCCCTAACGGCCCGTGCTATTCAGACGGGGGCGCGTGCTGGCGGAGGGAGCCGAAAGGCTGCTTCCCCTCCAGCCGGGATTGCCAGGGGGTTCGGGCACGCACGGCAAGTGTGTGTGTGTGTGTGTGTGTGTGCACACCTGTGTGTGTGCGGGGAGGAAGAGGAGACAGGGAGGAAGGAAGCAAACGCCTGGGAAGCACCTCGCCCCGCCAGCGTCGCCTTTCCTGACGCAGCAAGGCAGCTGCTCAAGGATGAGTCCCCCGGAGCATTTTTTTTGTTTTTAATAGCTTTATATTCTTGCAGGCAGTGCTGCAGGCCCTCACAGCCAGCATGCCCGCTGCCCTCCCAGGCAGGTGACCCTGGCGCGCTGGGGCGAGCGCGGGTGCCCGTTTCATGGAAGCCGGGAGCCGGTGGCGCAGGTATCCGGGGCGTGCATCCGTGGGAGAGCTTGGCTTGCCGACCAGCTCCCGTCTTGCCGTCTCCTCCTGCTTTTACAGGTCGGTGCTAACTAGCTCCTTGCTGGCGGAAGGTGTCCCAAGGGTGCAGGAGCCCTCGCTGCGTTTGCTCAGTCCAGCCCCGCGCAGCAGCCTCCGCTCCCGCACGCAGGCGCGGCGGAGGGGCGCTCGGAGAGGCTTTCCGCGAGCGTCAGCAAGGAAGACGCCGGCTTTTCTTGCGCTTTTGAGCGCTATCACAAGAGCATCGTGGCACAGAGCAGCCGAGTGACCCAGGCTGTAACGGAAGCAAACACACGGGAAACGCCACAACAGCTTCTCCGGCTGCTTTATTCATGGTGGGAATACTGTACCCGGCCCATTGCAGTGTTTATTTGAATCCATTTGTTTTACTTTTGGGAAGGAAATGCTCAAAATAAGTATAATGATCAACTAAACTAACAGTTTTTAATTTCATACTAAAAAACTTCAAAACATTTATTTTGTAACCACCAAATTGACCACAACATGTGAGCTAGCAGAGATGAAAAGTCAATATTTTTTTCATCTATTTTTATCATAATAACCTTTTTAATATTTTTGTGGGTTTTTTATATAAAAAGGCAGAGGGAGACGATGCTTTAAAATATATATGTCTAACCTTGGGTTTAAACCAAACAAAATAATATTTAAAGAAACATTGAATAAATTATTTATTACCCTGGTCAATGGTTGCAGAAATACAGTTTATATAAACACATTGCAAATCCAGCCATGCTAAGTACTGGGTTTAGAAAAAACCCAAACCCCTTAATGCAATTTTAATAAACCTAAAAAAAAATCGTGCTCTTGTTTCAAGCTGAATAGTTGGCTGTTTTTGAATAATAATCATTCAAGACCTAAATCTAACCACAAGAGTTTAGTGCACAGATGAAATATATTTGCTGGAAGACCCTTAAGAAATAGACGTTTGATTCAGGATCTGAGTCAGTAAAACAAGATGTGATGGTTTAGTGGGACTGATCTTAAGTAATAGAAAATGAGGACAGTCATTCTAGAAAGAGGAGGTGTGACTTTTATGGAGGATTAATTAATAAATTAATAGCTGTGCACATGGATGGAGTACAAACAAGTCAATAACAGATCGTTATTCCCTTAAATGAACATGATGAGCAGATCCCTCTAAAAGCAAGTAGAGCTATTGGTGCTGTAGCAAAGAAAGCATGTGCTTGGAGAGGCGGACAGATAGGTAGATAGGTACGGGAGGTGCACACGCATGCACGGGCCCACCCACGTGCACACGCATACACACATTTATATAAAGTGGATTCTTTAAGTATATCTTCTGTTGCTCTCTGAGGGTCAGACTGTAATGCTCTAGCATTTAATGACATTTTTCCTCACATAAAATCTTATTGTTTTTAGTGGGTAACTGGTGGTATATGAAATTGTACTAGATTCAGTTATGCTACGTCAGGAATGGTTAAAGACCACTCTTCTTCCACACCACATTTCTTATTGCTAGAGACAGTCATGGCTTTTTCTAAAAAAAACCCCAACAACCTTTTGTCAAAAAGTGCTGATTTATTGCCATCAAGACTTTTCACAGGAAATGTTTCTGGTTTTGCATTTTTAATTAAATAGCTTTTTAATTGTTGGAACATAAGTTTCAAAACAAAAAAATTCCAGTTTTTCAGTTCAAAACAAGATTGTTTGAAATATATGTTAATTAGCATACAAAAATAACAATCCAAGTACTAAAATGAAATGTCTCAGAATGATCAAAACATAAACAGGTTTCCACAGCCATGAAGTCATATAATTTTTTTGCTTTATAGAAGTTTTCAGGCTTTTCATTATTTGTCAAAATGGGATATATATATATATATATATTTTTTTTTTTTTTTTAATATGCAGGAGATTCTGAGAACAGTATTTTGCCCAATTCTAGGGTACTGCTTAGAATATGTAAGAGTATAACAGTCTGGTCAGAATAAATGAATAAATGCATTAAAAATAAAAGATCAAAGCAATCTGGTTTTGAGCAAGAGAGCACTTCCAATTTAAGGGTCAGCAGTTTTGACATAGATCTACAAATATTCATGTGTGTATTAAAACCGGCGGGATATATAAATCCATACACACATGCACATTCACCCCCTCTAATCATTTCATTTGATTTTGTATTTGGCTTTATCTTTTCCATGCCAGTGTGCTGCACAAATTCCATGTCGAGACTTCATAGATAAAACAATAACCACAAAAACCTGGATTAATGATTAACTCTGAATCAAGAGTTATAAGCACTCATCAAGGTAATAGATGATACAACTTAGCCATTTCCTTTCTCTTTTCAGTTTTTCAAAAGGGGCAAGAGAGCATGAAGAATAAAGCCAGGCATCCTTATTTGGTTGAAATAATAGCCAGTATACCAGAACTTCAGACAAATCCTTCGTGCTTTCTTTCAGTGGCCTTAACCAGTTTGATCTCATTTCATCATTGAATGGACCCCTTAACAGAGAGTGACCCCATATTTTAGGACTGAAAACATACACCTTGTTAGTGTGAGTTTATTTTTTTGTTGTTTGAAAAGTGGGCAAATGTAGTCAAAGCTCTCACAAAACATCACAAGAGGCTCTTTCTTCTTTCATGGCACATTGAACATGTAAAGTAATCATTGTTTACAATACAGAGGCAGATAGCAAAGACTTGTTTGTTGTCTCATGCTGTATCTAATTATGCATTAGATTTTGATTTCAGTTGCTTTGCCCTTCCATGTTATTTTAATTTTGAATGATGATCACTGAAGGGAAAAAAAGAGAGAAAAGAAAAGAAGGAGATGCGTCAGCAAGGCAACAGTCCCCCTTGGTGGAGCACGTGTAAAGCTGGACCTAGAATGGTACACTTGGCTCTGGGCACCTCATTACCACAAGGAAATTGGAGGAGTCAAGGAGAGCTACAAGCATGATGAAGGGGCTGATAGGACTGACTTGGGGAGGAAGATTGAAAGAGTGAAATATGTATAGAGTGGGCAAATGACGATGCAACCCACCCTTGCCAGGCTCCACCACTGCTGCTGGAGCACGGCAGCTCTGAGCAGCCCAAGCGGGGGTCATTCACCGTAAACCTGAAG
Source organism: Apteryx mantelli (assembly GCF_036417845.1). NCBI lineage: Eukaryota > Metazoa > Chordata > Aves > Apterygiformes > Apterygidae > Apteryx > Apteryx mantelli. The sequence continues at coordinate 34,968,144 of NC_089984.1, forward strand.
GACTCCACTATGGAGAAACGGGGTGATCCCAAGCAAAAGGAAGATGCAAATGCAATCTCAGGAAGTTTATTTTTGACGCTGAGACAACAGTAAGCTCTGGAAGAGTCTCCCTGAAGAAGTTGCAGGAGCTCCTTCACGCACGACATTTAAAACAAGGCTGGGCTGAGCACAATGAATTTTCCAGCAGAAGCAATGCCCAGGGAGAATCAGCAGGCCATTTTCACTCCTGTCTTTTTTCTCTCCCTCTTGGTTGGCTATTTGCTTGTTTACTTATAAAGTTCATATAACCTGAAGCTTCATAATACTGTAATCCTAATACCTTTTAAGCGCTCTGAAGGGCCTCTCTACCCCATTAGGGAGCTGTCAGCCTCCCAGCCTCATCAGTTCTGCTCTCAGTGGCAAGGGACGGGTCTCAGCACCCTGAGATAAGTGTGGGGAAACCGAGTGTGGGGTGATGGGAGCAATGTTAACTCACTCTCTGCCTCCCCGTCTCACCTCGAAGAAGGTGTAGTTCAAGCAGCAATTCTGTCTGAAAGAGGGTTTCCATTCCTGGCTCCACCACTGACTTCTGTTTGACCCATAGACAAGGCTGTGCCATGGGTCTTCCCGGACACACAGTGATAATAATCCTGCCCAGCCTCCCAAGGATGCTGTCAGACACAGTCAGCAGAGGCTATAGTGTGTTTAAATACTGCAGTGATGTGGGTAAGCTAAGGACACAGCAAAATAAAACTGGGGTCAGTTTGGCAGGAGAAGGGTAAAATATGGATCATCTGGGGGAAAAAATTGCCTGAAAGAAGCTGAAATATTGCAATATTGCAATTTTTTTTTTCTCTGCAAAACTTCTAACTTGAAATTTTTTCAACCAGCTCTAGTGAGCATATTAAATGAAGAGGATTAGCATAAGAAATCCTGCTCAATGCAAAACTTGTAAATATTGAACAAAAACTGACAATTAGCCAGGAATGAAAAGGCAAAATATAACTACAGAGGAAAAAGCAGTTAAAAATTAATTGAAATTACCCCCCAAATAAGGCCATTCACTGATGTAAATCCCAAATATTTAGAGATAGTGGAGAGATCAGACATCTGTGTATAGACATCAATAAACAGATAGAAATAAATGAGAGCTGTGTGTGAATGAGCCAGGGGCCTTGATCCAAAAAATGTCAAAGGAAAGGCTTGTATAGATGTCAACAGCCTGTGGATCAGGCCCCAAGCCCTAAGTGGACAATATAGAATATTATGAATCACTCTTGGGATCTAGTTGCATCCATGTCATCTAATTACAGATAAAACTACAGAGTATTTAACATCTCGTTAATTTAAATACCTGGGGCCATATCATGACATCAATTTTTAAGTAGATGTCCCCACTGATATCAAAGAAGAGTTCACACAATATGGCCCACTTAGCTGAACCTTAAGGGATGAAGCAGACAAAGAAAGAGAGAAAGGGAGAAAGAGAGAGAGAGAGAAGCAACAAAATATTCCCCTTTTTCCCTTCGCTTTTTCAGCTCTTCCTTCTCTGCTGTTGGCTTGAGAACCTGCACATTTTCTTAGTTATCAATCCATGAGTGTGATTTCTGCAGCAGTGGGTTTGATGCTAGACCACGTTCACAACATGAGGATCCTCAAGAAGAATTTTATGCTCCCTTACCAAAATGAGGCCTTAAATAGGAGGAGGGTTATGTTTCTCTTTCAAGCTGTCAGAAGTTGTCAGAAAGATTACGAATTTTAACATTTGTTATGTTTTGCTTGGTTTTGTTTTTAATCCTGGCTAGAAAAATGAGAGAACAAATGCTGACATTAGATATGTCAGAGAATATTTTACTATTTTCTTGACAAAAAGTGGGTTCTTTATGAAAATAATTTTTTAAATCAGGTTTTTAGGTTTTTAAAAATATCTTTCTCTTTTCTTTCAAAATATTCTCAAATGAAATGCAACAAAAATCATTTTGCTTTTGGTTTTTGAGAATCAGAACATTTAAAACACCTGGGATTTTGATTTTTTCCTCTTTTCTTGTGCTTTTTTTTCTTGCTGCATGCCAGATAGTACAGATTTATATAATCATTGTTATAATAATGGTTACAGTTTTCCCCAATATCCCGTTTTCCTTTGTATTTGTTTCAGTTGTACACCCAAGAAAGAAGTCTTTTTGAAAAGAGCGTGATAAGATAAAAATGACAAGAAGAAAACAAAATATGGCAAAATGTGGCTTTTCGAAAGGTAACAATATTTTTCTTCCAAATCAAATCTTAAGAAATGAGAACAGTTTCCACATATTTTGGAGAGTTGAATTTATTTTTGTATTCTTGTCCAACCGAGGGATGAAATTCTTTTTCCATTTTTTTGTCCAACTCCCATTAGAAACACTGTGAAAACAGGACAGGTGCTTAAATCCTATAGACCCAACTCCATTGACTTCAGTGAAGCTTTTCACATTTATACCAGTGGAAGACCTGTTTTTATCTTACCGTAATAGTGACATTGCCTACTGTGGCTGAGTCTCTTCTTCAAAACTGAGATGTTTGCCCTTTTCTTTACTCTTAAAAAATGCTCAAGAATGCACATGAGATTGTGACCATGATTCCTGCTGAGTTCAATGACTGGTCACAGACATAAAAATTAAACCCAGGTGAAGTACCTTGCTAATCAAACCTTAAAAACAGTATGATCACGTGCAGTTGATGCAGATTCCACTTTAGCTGGAATCAGACGCTGAAATGTGCTGTGTAAGAACTGGACTGTTTCAAAGGATGGAATTTGGTCTGTGCCAAGAAATACAACAAACTTTCATGTTATTTAGTTTTACAGTTAGAAGGAAAAAGTAAGGAAAGCTCAGTTACGTGTACCATGTCCTATTCTTGAAGAATCTATGCCTAAGAGCTTGAGGAGGTTAAGATATCATATGCTGAAACATATCAGTCCTTTCTCTCCATATGGGAATTTATTCCAGAGCCATCATTAAAGTTTCAGGATTCGGTTCTTATCACATAATACGGATGTCACTAACAAGTCAAAGGAGAGGATGGTGGCAGAAAGGCCACACTGCAAGAAGATGACATTTCTTTTTACTCTCCAGAGTTCTGTTTTGCAAGTAAAATTTCCGCAGTAACTCAGATGCCACATTCTTTTTCTTTTTTTGATATTAAGGATGCTACACTATTACTATGATAAAACTCACTGCCTCTACCAGGTAGTTAGCAAGAATAAGCCTTCTCTAGGTATTTAGGAGAGCTCCATGTTCTTAAGCTGCTGTTCTTCATTGATTTTGGACTTATGTTTTCTGCAAAGACCAAAATGATGGTCCTGAACCAAAGGTATTCCAAGGATGAATCGGAACTGCTGGGTTGCAGTGGGGTGTCAAGTAACTTTGTCACTCCAGACTGATGTGTTTTTGACTTTCTCAGAAGTTTCTGAAGCTGTTTTAGCAGCTTTAATTGTGAGAATATTTTTCACTTTCATAACTTCATTCATAATTTCATCCATAATTTTGAACTAAAAAAACTATTGGTGTAAAGATTCAGAACAATTAGCGGTTTGGGTGCTTTTATTTTAGGGCATCAAAATATTCAATGTATTTTAGGTGTTTTTTGTAAGTGCTCAGCACCTGCAGCAATCATACCGCTTTCAGGAGTCACCAGGGATACTTCCAAATTTTTTAGGAATGTAAAAATTAAATGAATGATGCCATTATATTTGGAAGAGAAAATACCCAAGGGCAGAAGCCTTTGAACTTAGTCTGTCCTCCAGGACAAGAACGCTTGTATCCAAAGTGGAATTCCTGGCTAATGGTCCCATCCTACTTTTGGTAGATTTTCAGTTTGATCCTAAAAAGGATTCCTCCTTTTTTTTTTTTTCCTCTCTTCATAATTTTCCAAGGTTGTGAGAACTGAGCCCCAAGTATTTTGCAATACAAAATCCACAGTTTACAAATAGCAACTGTGTACACGTGCACAAGAAAGCATCAGAAAGTTGCGTAAATCAGCCCAGATCTTTGGAAGCTGATGGACTCTTTCCACTGACTTCATCAGCTTTGGATCAGGACCTAACGTAGGAGGATTTTACTTTTATTGGGCAATTAGGGCTTATCTTGAAACATATCAGTAAGAGGTAGGATGGAATTAATTTGAACAGAAGGGAAACCAATGTACCAGTGGAAACAGCTCTATAGAGAAAGTGAAGTGTTTAAAGAAATGGGCAGAAGGGTAAAGCCAAGATCACTGGTTAGCAGGGGCAAAGTCCAGGAGAGAGAAAAAAGCTGCCGAAGTAAATATATGGACAACGGAGAAAAAAATCATAAGCAATGATACAGATAATGCAAGATTATTGCCCACTGAGAAGAAAAAAAAAGTACAGAAAGAACATTAAGTGAAAAACTCAGGAAATGGAACAAAGAAAGAAAGGCAGACATTCAAAGGTCACCTAGGAAAGTTTCTAAGTTGTCTGTATACAAATGTGAGAAGTGTAACAAAGGAGCCAGGAGAAACAGAGAGACCAAGAGGTAACTCGGATGGGATTTGATCGATCACTCCTTCCGTGAACATTTACTAAGCATTTACTATATAACAACTAAGCACATGAGTACCTACAGACACATAAAATAGTATCAAGTGATCTAAAATTACACACAGGTTTACATGGTCTGCTGATTGTCCCTTTGCTGAGGCCTGCTGCAATACTGGTGGTGGAAAAGGATGTCTGAGGATCTGAAATGGGGCACGCTTGCAAGATCCTCTCATTATGGATCTCTGAGTGGGAGATGTGCTGAGGAGCAATCTCTCTTCCAGTGGCCTCCCCCTGACAGCACTCTGTCAAGCACAGCATTTTCTGTGGAAACACTCTCCTTCCATTCCCTTCTCCCCCAAAATAACTATTTTTTAAGAGGGAGAAGTAGACAGAGTCCCATGCTCACCTTGCCTGTTTTGAGTGGAGGAATCAGTCTTTAAGAACTTTCCTTCAAAGTCCTCACTACTCCTTTCCCCCAGGCTTTATTAACCATGAAAATGAGGTAATTAGGCACAGGTGGGCTGAGATAAAGGAGGATTGCAGGGACGCTGTAGTTAATATATACAGATGGAGGCAGTTACTTCTTGGGATCATGGTGCTGGGAAGTTTGTAGCCCTTTGAGGAGGCTTAGTGGATTTTTGGTTCTGCTTGACTCAAAACTAGCAAGGGAGGACTCTTGAAAGGCTGGCACAAGAGTATGATGTTTTGGAGTCCCCTTGGCCAACAGCAGTTGTGTAGCTTTGCTGCCCAGAAATTCCTCAGACAAGTATCTTTGTTCCTAGCTAGGGCCAAAATCTGGAGCAGGAGGGTCACTACCAAAGGGAAAGTTCAGACCTTGATCTTTCATCATAACCATGGAGCAGTTAATCGTGCAAGCCCAGGTACTGTTCTGAATTTTTGCTTCTTTCTGCCTGTTGTATGGCAGGCTCTTTTTTCCCACACAAGTGCTATATTAGTTTTAACTTACAGAAAAATACAGTGCTGGACTTGATTACTTTGCATTGAGATGGGCTTTATTTCACAGAAGGAGGCTCTTGGGTCCGTGAGGATCTGAGAATTCTGTCCTGTGATTTTGCTGTTTGGTAGTGCAAAAACAAAAGCTGCTGATAGACCTCCTTCCCATGAGCTGGGGAATCCCAGCTGTCTCCAAAGGTCTGCACGTAAGCTTCCCTTTAAGTATTTTCCTACCTAGGTCTGGGGCATTTACTGCACAAACTCTAAGTAATCAACATGATACTAGAGCTAGTACAATTTGTATAATTTCTATCCATCTGCATATTGATAGCTGCATGTGAAAATGAATATCCTGTATCTGCTCTTTTCTAAAGGGAGATATTCATTATATTACATGGGCACTTCTAAGCAGGATACCTATGCATCTGGCAGTGTGGCAGCTCTGCTTTTCAGGAGAGGCTGAGTTTCACACTCGTGTTAGAATAGCAGTTAAGCATGCTACGCACAAGGAATAACAAGACTTTCTTAGTTGCACTGTTTTTCAGTTTCTCTGCTGCCTCTCTTTTTCTCCAGAGGGAATTGGTGCAAAGTCCTAGATAACTTTATTTTTATTAATAATATAAATAATGCATAGAGGCTCCACTGCAATCACACTTTTGGAACTATGGCAGTTTAGAGGGAGAAGGTGGGATGAAGAAATAGGATGGAGACGCTTGTAACCTGGAAACACTAGATGCAATCTGCACAGTCGGAGCTGTTGCCAGTTCTCTGGTTAACCACTCAGAAGTGCTTTAAAATCCATGAGAATGGCTAAGTCATCACTCAGTAACATTGTCCATGAAGTTCAGAGACTTCACAGATACAAACAAGTTTGATTCTCAACTGTCATTTGTAGTGAAAATAGATTTTTATAAAGGTGATCCTGATAGGAATAAGGTTTGGGGCATAAAATGTTTCATCTCACAGAACACTTGTTATTGAAATAAAGCTTAAGGAACCAGTCAAAAACTGTACTTATTTTCTGCCCTCTATCTGAACATGCTATTTCTATTTGAAATATGTTATTATTATAGAGGTCATCCCCCCAGCCAGAGTAACCTTCCAGTCCTCGGCTGAAGTCACACTGTACTGAGTTGCTTGCTCTCAGCAGCTAAACAACATAGTCTAGTTCAGGAGCCTGACGAAATCCTGCCAAAGGGTTCCAGTGAATGTGGTAGTTCAGAGGTGGCACATTCCCTTTGCTTCAACGCTGTGGGACTGTCTTTGCTTAGAAGTGGAGGAATTTGTGCTGGAGGTATCCTGTGAATGACACAGCCAAAATCTTACCAATTCACTTGGGGGTTTCAAAAGTGCTTATCATTGATTCCTCTTTTGTTACCTTTCATACTTCATATTTTAATGGGAGCAGAGGTAGGTTAATACATATGACTTTGGAAAAGTTACTTTTGAAATATTTAAGGTGTTTGTGGCACTTTCTGTAAAATTAAAGATGTAGTGATCAAAGTCCTGCTTGGGGTATTACGTTTTGCTTATGTAAATTCTTCCTGTGCTTTCAATTATATGGTGTATGCTTCATTCCCTGGTGAGTGGAAGGCTACTAAGGGACTGCTGCCTTTCATCCCAAAATGACATCATTCAGGCAGAGAGCAGACGCCTGCTTCTAAGATGATGGAGATGTAAGGCTCTCCATGGTTCTAGGTTTTTACCACGACTTACGGTTTTACCACGATTAAGGAGGCAATGGGGAGTTGCTCCTGTCGCCGCTGGAGCGCCACACCGGCATCGTAGCTCTGCTTTCCAGTGCGGCACCATCGGACGCGGGAGGGTGTAGAAAGGCGGCTTTCTCGTGCTGCTGTGAGGCCTGTGCAGTCACAGGACAAACCGCCTGACTCTGCTCGGGGCTGCCTGTAATGTGATGGGGAAGAATAACAGAAGGGCTCCAGCACTCCAGTGTGTAGGGCATATTACTGATATGAAACTTCCCAGCATACCCAGTTCTGCTGGAAATACAGGCTATGCTTTTGTGTCTGTATTAGTGATGGCCTGTAACCTCAGTACCTAATTCTCCGCATGCCAAAATTAAATCCCTAGTTCCTGAAGCGCTGGGAACTCCTACTCCTGCTAACTGAATCCTGGATGCCTCCACTGTATGTCTGGGAACCAACAAGCTTTCTACTGAAGGGAATCTTTCAGCTTTCCCAGGCATCACTAGCCTTTTCAATCTAAGAAAGAGAACAATCAGTTTAAAGGAGTCATTTTTGTGTCTGATAACTGCCCCTCCCTTTCTTGATAGAAGCTAAAATACTTACAGTAAAGTTTTGTTCTTTTATGTTTCCTGAAGAGGTGGCGCACACATGCATTCAGCTCAGTGACTGTCAATAATTTTGGAGCTAAATTTCTTGCTGACCCACAGACTGCGCATTCTGAGTACGATAGTCACCTCTAATTTGAACAAGACTCCTCTGTAGCTAATGCCTCTGATCCCAGCTCTCTGTAGTTCATGAAAAATAATTGGGGTCCAAGTAACCATCTATTTTTGTTTTATGTTGTTTTCATCTTGAACCCTGCTGACTTTTATTTTTTAAGGATTATATTTTTAAAATTTCTCAGAGCATCTAGAACTTGGGATAGTTTTCTTATGTATATTGAACTCCAAGCATGCAAATGTGGAGTTTGATTCATTATTGATTTCTAAACACTATGTTTTGCCTTTTTTAATCACAGGGAGTGGGAGAAAGTGTTGATATGGATGTGTGCAGGTGAGATCTTTCCACTAACAATTAAGAGTTTTTTAGTAAATGTATTGCACAGAGAAGTTTAATTAAAAAAAAAAAATTAAGCCCTGTATTCTCTGTATAATATCTTTCGAGAGCAATAATGAATGTGCTTGGGGATAGAGTCTTGGCAGTAGTCCACATTGGAGCTATATCAAAAAGCAAGTAAGTGGCTAAGATTTTAATGATGAGAGTCTGGTTAAACACATATTGCTTAAGAGGAGAATAGGAGCTGGAATAATCCAGTTATTCCAGATGTTCTTCAAAAATGCTGCTTGGGGCAAGGGAATCTTTCTAGAAGAGAAATAAGAAAGTAAAGGTATTGGATTTACTCCTTTAAAATCAGATGGATTTGTGGGGGCCCAAAACACATTAGGAGAGGGAAAGAGGGGTTGGCTGAGGGCTGCACTACGGGAAATTGGCTTTGAAGGAGAAGCTATAAACTGAAGAAAGCAGTATTTTTTTTTTTCTTATGGGGAGGAGGAGGAATCATCATCTTGATGGCTTCAGGCCTGTAAATGTTGAGTTTCTACTTTGTGGCAGCTTGTGAACGGTGGCCGAGACCGCTAGCAGTGCAGCGAGCCTGGCAGGGGAAGTCGCCTGGTGTTCTCTATGCTTTGGGTTGGAGGGAGTTGTTCTCTGTGCATTAACTACAGGAAAATACCACCAGCCTCTCACTCCCTGTAGGTTGGTGTCCTATAACTCAACCAGTTGTGAACATCTTAACTCTCCTACTTCTAAAGCTGTCTGCCTTAATTGAATTGGAATGAATTTTGTTTCTATTCTTCTTGATCTGTGTGTAGCAGATAATGCTTTGGAGAGTTCCCAGGAAACTGTTTTATGTTCTTAATGCTGCAGCTTCTTTGGCCTGCTGATCATTTCCATTTATAAATCCAACAAGTGCATAAAAAAGGTTGTTCCCAGGGGTAAATCTAGCTTTCTGTGCTAGGGAAGGTAAGGCTGAGGGGGATGTGGCAGAGTGCCGGACTCAACAAGCTCAGCTGCCTGGGATGGCCCTCGTGCTGAGAGAGCAGAGGAGGGAATGATTTCCTGCCTCCCAAAGCCCCCCTGGAGCAAGCGTGGTAGGGGCAGGAAGGGCTGTGTCAGTAATGTAGATATTTTAAACTACAGTACCTTGCCTTGGACCAACGTATTGCACTACTTACGTATTTCTGTAGTGGAATGACATCAAATCCCTATGACACATAAGCATGTGACAGGCCTCCTGAAGCAACGGGGAGACTTTGATTTTACCGGACCATTGAAAAGAGCTCAGTGATAGGTTTTCTGTTTTCACCTGTACTAAAGAAAACTGAAATTCAGAGAAATTAAAGGGTAATACAAAGACTTGCTGGAAGTCCATAACTATGTTAGAAGTGATTTTCACAGCTACTTCTCTGACATGCAAGGAGAGGACCATCTTTCCTTGGGTCGAGGGATTTTGTGTCCTAAACCCCGGAAGGTTCTTGGTGGCGATGACAGTGTTTCCCAGAGATGTGGCCGTGCCTGGGGGTGCTCTATTGCTACCTGAGCAAAAAGAGCAGGACCCCTGTGCGTTGCCATCGTGAAGCAGCATGGCTCCTTCTCACCCCACACAAGCGCAGGAATGTTTCTCAGCCTGTCGCCTTTCTTTGTATAAAGCCATTTTATAATCCTGAAGCTCACTCTTTTCGTACGCGTACGAGAGTTTGATAGGGCACAATATTTCTGTGAAAGTTCATTTGCTTTTGGTTTTTGCTATTGTTGTGTTTGTTTCAAAAATCCCTTTGTCATCGTTTTCACATTCTGTTTCCATTCAAACAAAGAGCAGCTTTACATGGGGAAAGAAAAGGTCAGAGGTTATATAGAGCATGCCAAAGAAAATAAAAGGGTAGCACATATACAAATGTTTTCATCGTTCTGGCCTGATTTTGCAATCTGGGACTATGCTCAGCTTTCACTAACATCACATCTTAGGGCATACATCCCAGTTCCAATTGCTTTCAATAGAAGACAAGGGCAGCAAGTTCCTTGAGATACTCAATCCTTTACAGATGCTTTATAGACCACAGTAACCACAGAAAGTCCATACCCAAGCTCCACACTAAGTTCTGCACAGATCTGAGCAGAATTGTTACTGATTTCAACAGGAATTATGTAAATTATCTGAAGGAGTATTTAATTCTTTATAACTTAACAGGATGTTGTCATAAAAACCCTTACTGGGGCAGAACCTCACTCCTACATGCTAAAACCAATATCTGCTCTTGCATGCTTTACCCTTGACTTACTGGTGGAACTTCCTGGATGTTCTGCACCATGTACCAGTATAATTTGTGCCCCTGGAGATAAACTGAAGAACTCTACTTTCAAGGATCAATGCTTTTCACAAGCACTAAAATTGAGTATTTTTAAACAACATCTACAAACAAGGTCGAATATATTCAATAGCTGCTTTGCCAGTGACCAAACAGCATATGTCTGTGTTTAGGGACTGAAAAAGACCTTTGGAAAGATTTTGAAGAGGTTCCTTTATTTTATGGAAAAGGCAAGACGTGTTCTCCACAAAGCTGGTATTTTGAGCCCTCTTATCTCTGGATGCTGAGGTTTTATGTTCTTTCATTTTTCAAGGCGTGATTGCCTGTAGAGGTGCAGGATCACAGCAGGATGCTGAGAAATGCTTACTCCTTCCTTCACACCCAGGGAAATTCCCTGTTCATGAGTTGACCCAGTAAGATCCTGTTTAGAAAGTTGCCAGATTAGTGCATCTGAACCCCATGGTTCAGTGCACTCATTTAAAATGCTTCTTACAAGGGACTGTAGTATTAAATATAAGACTCAGAACAAACAACTTTCACATTATGTCCTAAGATGTGATATTAATGAAAGTTATGCATAGTCTTAATTTGTATTAAATTCATCCACAGGCTTAACAAACAGTCCTCGTGAAATCCAATCTAAAAAAGTTCATATGTCCTGTGAGTGGGTACCATACATAATCACATGGCGAATTATTCACCGTGCAAATGTATGCAAATGCATTCCCACCAGTTAATCCAGGGCCACAAATGCGGCTGAAAGTATGCCTTGCTGAACAAGGAATGTAAAGAACTGGTAGTTATCTTGCTTAGATTAACTGTACATGCCAGGCACAGTTTGTTTTTGGACTAATATCATTCTGTGAGACAAAAATGAGTGGGTCGAGGAGCATCCATGATCCCTATTTTATTTATTTATTTTCCAAGGTCCCATAGTTTCTGCTTCTTTCATTTGCTGGTATTTTTAGTGTTCTCAGGAATTATTTGGTAAGATATTCAAGATTTCTAGTGGGATTTCTTGATAATGGACAGATTCTTTCTCTTCATAATGATAGCTGAGCTTCTTGAGAGCAAAGAGACACTTTGTTCTTTGTTCTCAAGGAGACAAACTGTTATTTCTTTCCCCTGAAGAAGCTTCTAATATGATGGGTGAAATATCAGGAATAATTAGACCAAATGGTGATGCAAATCCCACTAGAAATAATGCATCCGTTATTTCATTTTATGCCTATCGCTCTAGTTTCTGTCTGATTTAAGTCCATGTGAAGAAAGCTGTGGGTATTCCCTTTATAAGACCTACAATAAATTTCTTCATTGAATATTTACTAGTCCTGAGTTGCTCCTTTTTGGTTGGACCATCATTACACAGTTAAAAAATATGAAGGTAATATAGCTGTTTCGTGGGCTGGTATTGCTTAATTTGTCGGGAGGGAGACAGTTGAAAGGTTAATGTATTTCACTGATTAGGCCCCGGGGTTCATTTTCTGGGAAAAAGAAAAAGAAAAGGTCTTTCAATTTTTATTAAGAAACTTGTACAAAGAAAAGAGGAAAAGCATCTCTTGGCGCACCGCAGCCAGTGGCTGTGGGATGCTGGGGATCCCCGTGGCTCTGCTGCCACCCTAGGCAAGGGGCCTCCTCCCTGCTTGCCTTGCTCCCCAGTTGTGGGGTGGCGGCGACGCAGTCCACGTCCCGCTGTGCCTGCGCAGCGCTTCGTGGCCCTTCAGCTGGAAGCCCCTGCGAGGGGACCAAATACTCCTGGGAGTGAAACGGGAATCAAACACTTTTGGTCCGTAGTTCCTAGGAGCTTGGTTTCCTGCTCACGGCTCCTGGTGCGAGGCGAGGAGCAAGCGGGTCCCTAACGTCGCATGAATTCTGGACGTCCCAGCAGCGACCGAGCTTTTCTCGCCGCAGGGCTGCGCGGGCGCCCCGTAGCAACTCAGCGGTAACCGTTCGCACAAACTCCAGCCTTTTGGGCCCAAGTTGAGCAGCCCAAGGTGTAGCCCCCACGGACCTGTCAACCTCCCTGGACTGCGCTGGACGTGCAGCTCCTTCTGCTGTGCCCCCACACTTGGCTGTACCGAGGTGCAATTTGGCCGTGCTGTAGTGTAAATTTTTTTTCGATTGATTAACCTCACCGTAATGACCAGGAGGAACCCCTTCTTCCTGCCCTCCAGCAGCTCAAAGGCTTCTCTGGCCTCGGGCCTAAGATGTGAAACGTAATGTTAAGTGCACTTTGGGGAACAAGAAATTAAACCACAAGAAAACATTGTCAGCATTTTTCCTGAAGTTGTACCATGGAATCAACCCCCAGATCCTTTCCCGGTGATATTTCCCTTTTGTGCTCCGGCTTGCTGTTCATTCCTACTATGATCTGACAATAATCAAGCAAAGTGCTTTTTTTCCTAAGGTTTAAGCAAATGCTGGAGAATACCCCCTTCGTGCAATTAAATGCATTCGTGCTAACAGTCTTAATTCACACATTCACTGAAAAAGCTGATAGCTCCTCAGTATTTTAAGAGATAGTAACACTTCATATGGGGTTGGCATACACATGCTAACTATTAGTAGGGAGGAGAGATATTGATAATATAAATTACTCAGAATGTCGGTTATTTCTTACTGCAGCTAGTGCGTGAAGTTGCTTGAGCTGAGATCTTTCTAGTATAAGAGCACTAAGTCTCTCCCATTAGGTAAGTTAGCATGCAAGTGATATTGCTTGACATAATTTAGCTTGCTTGATTTTAATGTCTGCATCAGAAGATTTTAATCCATTATTAAAAGAATTTTGTAAAACTTCCACAGTGCTGATGTCTCTGGCTGATATTTTTATTATTATGAAATCCTTGAAACTCAACATTTATGGGCACAATGAGGCAGTAAAAATATAAAATAAGAATAAAATTGGTTCCTTGGGTTGAAAAATTTTGAACACTGGAGAAAAGGTTAAGAAAATAAATCTAAAATCTGATGTCTCAGTCTTCAAGCGTCTAGAAGAATTATAAGAATGTCCCTTTATTGTTTTTTTCCCACCCCCTATAAAATTGTTTGCCTCCAAGACTTTAATAAGATGTTTTTAGCAGTGTTTGTCTATCCCAAATTACCATCTGAGATGAGCATGAACAGTAATGTGGTTTTAGTTTGGGGAGCTGCGCTCCCGACGGAGTCTCGGCGTGCATTGTGAAGGGCTCGGAGCGAGCAGGGCCGGGTGGGCTGCGCTCTGCTTCCAGGGACCGTCCTTCTGCTGGCTTTTGCTCTGCTTATCAATACTCCTTCCAGATCCAAATGACTCAAGAAAATAGAAAGAAGAGCTCTGCTTCTCCCCCCACCGAAGAACTTGTACTTCTATTTTGTTAAAATAATTGAAATGAATGAGGGAAATTATCTTTTTTTAAAGAGAAAGAAAAATGATGAGTTAAACATAATACTAACAGAGAAAACAGGAGAATATTTCTACCCATGCAGTTAAAAGTTAGTCTCACAATTCATGCAAACATTTTGAAGTATAATACCTGTCTGAAGCCTAGTTTAGCTGTGCTGCATTCGTGGAAATAAAATGGCTTTGTTTTCTGTAGTCTTAGCTTAGAAAAGGTTTGCAGCTACAAGAATAAATTCTGTACCCTGCTTATCTCTCTTTCCCTTAGATGTGATGGCCTGCTAAAAATAAATGTGAAATTCAGCATACTCATAATCCTGAAAAAATTGGTTGTAACTAACAGATAATGGTGACTTGGTTAATTAACGCAACAGAGAAGACAACCAAGATAAAGCTGTGCTAAATTTTGGTAATGAACTACATTCAAAGAAACCACATGCCTATATGCACAGTATAACACAAATGAATTTTTTATAGTGGTTGGTGTTAATTTTAGAAACTGCTAAGCACACTGAATTGTATGATTGAAGAAATGCTTGTTTCCAGTGGTTAAGCCTCCCCCGTTCTCATCTCCATATCCAGTGACCAGAATTTAGGACTAAACTCTGTTTTAAAATCCAGCCGAAGATATTTCCCCTTCTTCTGCAGATACCCACTTACAGTCTCAGTACAGTAAGAGTCATATCCTTGCACAGCTGTAGAAAACCTTGTTTTCCAAGATGTCTTAAAACTATTTTTCTTAAACAGAAATAGTTTGGTTTCTGTTTTGTAAAGACACTGAAAAACATGAAACAGTCTAGCTAGAGTTTTAAAATGAGTGCAGAGCGAAAATATATCTTTGATTCATATTTTTAAATGCAGTCTAAATAATGTCTAAAGAAATAGTTACTCCAACTTTAAATAATGGTTGCCAAATGGTAATTATATTGTTTAATTTTAAATCATACGATAGAGTTGTACCATCTGACGCTGTAAACATTAAGCACAAATACTTTTGTTATCATGAAGGAATGATTTTTAAAAAGCACAAAAGCATCTTTAAAAGCAAGGTAAAAATCTATTTTCATTATGAATGTGAATTTTTCCTGTCTTCTTTTCTGAAAGTTATTGAGCTCTGGATAGCATTGCCAAATGGTTGTGGTGAATATTCCCTACACTTAGCCTTATGTTGTAAAATACATTTATATAAACATTTCACTCTGGTTCAAACCAAAAAATTGTCTTGTATGCATTATGCTTAAATCAACCATCCTTCTCTTTTAGAAAACTTCTAGCAAGAGAGGAGCTTCATATGGAACGATCTTCTTATAAATCTGCGAAAACAGCAATTAGGTAAGACAGCAACTTTACTTAAGAATGGAAAACATTAGTTTAAAATAAAATGAACCCCCCCGATAATCTAACAGGCTGGAATGCTAATAGTGCTTGAAATAGTTTATAATCTGAAATGTAGATATTCTACCCTTCCCTCCTGGTTATGGAGCTGTTGTTTATGGAGTGCCAAGGGCATTTCTGTCTCATTATCAAATACATAAATAGAAGAATAGGCATTTAGTGTAGAACCTGTTATTGTCAGTCTCCCCCCCACACCCCATACACACTTATGATATTTCTTGAGGTTTTCTCCTCCCTTCTGCAGCTTGTATATTTCCAAAAAACTGTGTTTAAAGAAAAAAAGGAAGAAAGCCTAAAAACGAATAACATCTCCAGCCAAGAGGGTGCAATTTCTAAAGCAAAAGCAACTTACTCTAAGCTTTGGAGAAATGTGAACATTTAAGACCTTTCTCTTGTTTTCCCCAGGAAGTATTTTAGTGTAAGCTTATAATTTATTGTAAAAGCTTTATTACTTAAACTACTTTTTTTTTTTTTTTAATGTTCTGGAGGGTGTCTTAATGCTAAGCTGTGGTGTGTATTTTTTAGGAGCTAAGATTCAGCTCCCATTTTACTTAATGCTAAGGCTCCTTATGGCAGATCAGTGAAGCTGTGAGCACTTACATTAGCCGAAGATTTGCCCCCACTGAAAGGAGCAGTCCTCAGTCAGGCCCCAGAGTCCGTTCCCTTTCTTTAGGCCAAACTACCACTGACACCGTAAATGAAACAGCGGCGTCTTCATTGGGAGCTTTGCCCGAGGAAGGAGTGCAGAACCAGGCTTCTAATATTCAGCCGCAGTCAGAGCTCCCTGAAGTCAACGTCCTTGGGGGACTCTGAATCTGGCCCCAAATCTACTGTCACAAAAATACACAGCCTGGTAAATATCTTAGGCTCAGGGGAAAAAAAATGTTGAAGAGCACTATTTCTCTGAAGAAAGAGTAATGGGATCAGACCCTAAATTATTATCCTCATGATATCTCATAGATCAAACAATGGAGAATGTGGAAATATATATATATATTCTAAAGTTAATGTCTAGAAAGTTAATGTCCCCTTGTTTTTTTTACAGCAGATTTTATGAATATTGAATGCTGTAAACCAAACACAAATCAAAAATATGTTTTTTGGGGGGTTTCTTTTTTGGTGAAGGATAGGATTTTTTTGATCACTGGAATCATTTTAGTTTTAGAAAGTTAAAAACTAATGGAAAATCGTTCTCTTTCTGGTGGGTCTTGTATTTAATTGGCTCACAGTAGGAAGCAAACGGAGTCAAGAATGTTTTTCTTCATATCCTGAATGCGTAGTGTCCCTTCTTTGTGTAAGAAAAGATAAGGATGCTGTAACACCGTATTTGGGGGGTGGGGGAGAATGGAATGAGCTGTGGAAATAAAGACAAATGTGGAGGGAATACATCAATGTGAAAATAACCTACAGAAAATTTTTACTCCTACTTTTAAATAGATTTTTTTAGGATAGTTGTTCAGAAAAAATATTGCACGTGTAGAGGTGTGCAAACGAATACGACAATATGTCAGAATCCTTAGATTTTCAGCTCCCCGCGCTGAAACATTCCTTGTTCGTTTAGGTTTTGCGTGCGTGCATAAAACAGGGTACGTGTATATTTGTATTTCTAGCTGTTGTTTTATTTTTAATTTGCCTGCTTTTCCCTTAATTTTCACTTGATATGCGCGTTAAAAAAAAAATGTGTTCGGTTAAACTTGTCAGCCCGGAGCTCGGGAAGTGCGAGCGCCGGCGGAGCGCGGCGCTGCGCGGAGGCAGAGGCGGCGGCGGCGGCGGCGCTGCGTTGTGCTGCACTGCCACCTTCCGTCCCGCCGCCCGCCCCGCGCCCGCGCCCGCCCGGCCCCGGCCCCGGCCCCGGCCCCGGCCCCGCCGCGCGCCCGGCCCCGCCGCCTCCCCTGCCCCGGCCCCGCCGCGCGCCCGGCCCCGCCGCCTCCACTGCCCCGGCCCCGCCGCGCGCCCGGCGGCAGCGCTCCGCCGTGCTGAGCAGCAGCGAGGGGCCGGGGAAGGTGGTGCTGGTGGTGCTGCTGCTCCTCGGCTGCTGCCCAGGCACCGGATCTCGCTGTAATTAATAGGGTGAAATTAAGCGCAATAAGGCTGGAACGGGAAAAAAACAACCCGCCGGAGACAATGAGGTGTGGGAGGCTGGCACAGTCGCTGCGGAAAGCCTGATCACCCGAGAAATTCAAAACCGCGCTGAGTAACGCGCTACGATGTGCACAGCGAGCAACAATTCAGCGGTGTCAGGGAGATGGATTAATAGGTCTTTACTAGCTCTCATTTTTGTAATTCAGTTTCTATACTGGCAGCCCCTTTATAAATCATTTGTTACCAGAATCCCTGTGTTAGATGAATCATGGTATTAATTTTTTTCTGGAGTAATTCTTATTTGCGGGTTTTAAAAATATTTGGCCTGAAGCTATTTATTCCCCTCAGACGGTGATACAGAAAGTTGGATCACTGATATATATATACACTAAAAGAATCAGTTTGCATCAGGTTGTTTCCTTTCACTAAATCTAAAATCGGGACTGAAGGAAGAGCATCTCACACAATGGAAATTGTCACAACGCAGGCGGCAACTTTAACTGGCGAGTGAAGGCTCCTCTGCTCTGTGCAGATCATAGAAAGCAGATGGTTTAAAAGGACACCGCAGCTATGCGGCAGCCACCCAGCCGTACCGCTTCCTACACGCGCTGGCGAAGAGGAGCCGTAGTCTGCGCAAGCTAAAGGCACAAAGCCTGTTGGGTGCGAGGCCACGACCACCTTCACTTTTCGGTTTTGAGCAGAAATCCCCCCGCCCCTCCCAGACTGAGGGGGGAATGCTTGAACGGGCTTCCCGAGCAATGCCAGGGCTGCAGGCTGGCCCTGCTGGCTGCGGTGGGGCCGTGCTGAGCAAAGGGGGATTTCGGGCAAGGCGGGCGGTTCCCAGCGGGTTTCTGTCGTGGCCCCGCGCATTTCTGGAGAGCTGACCCACTCCAGCTGTCTTGTTCCAGGTGCTCCGGTCTCCCCCTTGGTGCAGCCTTTGCTATTTATTTACTGACTTTTCTTGCCAGCAGCCCTCTTTTTTGGGAGGCAGATGGAAGGAGAGGGGGAGATGGGCCTGAGGAGCGGAGGGAACTCTTCTGCATGGGAGGTGAACCGGGTTTCTTCCATCATTACCAAAGGGGAAGGAAAAAAGCATCGGGATGGTATTCCCAGGGAGGGAGTAATTCCCTTTCTTTCCCCAGCACGAGAGCTTCCTCCTTCCTTCATTTCGCTGGCTGCCCGGGCTCCCCAGGCCGGCTGGGGTAGGCCCGGACTGCCCTGGCCAGGACAGGAGGTGGCCACGCGCTGGATGGTTTTCGAGTTCCTCAGGGCTCTGACAAGCCTCAAGGGTCTGAGGCAGCCTGTTGTGTGACAGGCCGCGGAGCATCCTGCCCTTCCCTGGCCGGGCAAGGACACGCATGGCTTGGGCGCTTCGGGACACTGAACGGCAAGCAGGAAAGCCGAATTGCGGGCTGAGCTCCGGCCCCGCTGAGCGGCCCACTGGGACGGAGCGATGTTGCCGTCCTCGTTTTCCGTGCAAAACGAGAAAGCGCCCGTGTCCCCGTGCCCAGGGGCAGCAGAGCCTGGCTCGGCAGCCGCGTCCTGCCTGCCTCCGCGCCCCTGCACCTTGCTCGCAGAAAGCCGTCACCGTCGTGTGGGGCCTTGGCTCCAGCGTCGAGGACCCGAGGGTGGATAGGACGCACCGCACGGTGACCTGACCTCCTCCGGTTCGGTCTGGAGCCTTCGCCTGCAGCAGCTGCAGAAACACCAGTGGCAAATGAGGCCGAGTTAACCTCCCACATGAAGAAATTGCTCTCTTGCTTCGAGAAACGTTGTTAAGTACTAATTTCACATTAAAGAACTCATGCCTGGGCAGGCATTTCTCCCAGCACTAGAGAACCGTTTAAAAAAGGAAGAAATTGAGAGATGGCTCCCTTGCCTGTTAGATGTCTACAACCTTGCCTTGACTACTACTGTTGGGAACCCAGGATTTTTTTAACACCCAATTAAATTAGTGTAATTGGGATAGAGTTGCAATTTCTTTGCCTCCAGCTGTGAGTCATAATCTGTTTAGCACCTGAGTGTTATTTCACTTTATTTTTAGTAGCTAACCCATAGTTTGGAAGGGGAGAAAGCAAACCCACCCATCACTCAGGATTTTTTGAAGGTGTAGATTACTTATCGTTAATTTAAACGTGGCATTTAAATGACCATTCACAGGTGGTTTTAATGCTGTTATTAACTTCTTTTTTGGACTGTGTAAGAGATCCATTTGAAAAAAGAAATGCCAGCAACCTTGAACTACAGGCTGTCCCAATAGCACGTTACCGTTGCTACCTCATGGAGAAAACGAAACCGAGACGTGAGTTTTTCGTGAGGGCAAAAAAGAAGTTTATTTTAAAAAAGAATAATAACAAAAAAGGAGGAAAAAATGATCAAAAACTTGTCCTGTTTGGGCTACCAGTTCAGCCTAAAGTACATTTTGAAATGATGAATCAGCTGGGGAGAAAAACTTATTCCAGATGTTTTCTGTTTGTCTCTAGTATTTACTTCATCATGTTTTATCCAGAGGGCTTATTCCAAAGAAATAAATGATATACCAAGTGTGATCAGTGAGGAAAAAAATATTGATTGTAGCATGTTTAAAAGAGAAAACTAGCACCAGGCAAATATTTCAGAATAAAATATAAGACAGCCTCAAACTTTGCAGTTCAGATCTTTGGTTATAACTCAAACCAACCCATCCGCCAGCTGTAGAAAACTCCTTCTGAATTGTGGTTGATGAAAACTGCGGACAAAAATAATTGTAATGGGTTGGAAAAGCGAGACCGCAACAGTGCTGTAACGCTGGACTTGGGTACTACCGCGCGCGGGTAAGGAAGAGGGAACCCCTCAGCGGGAACGGGGAAGCCGAGCGCGGGCTCGGACCTGCCGGCGCCCGCCGGGCCCAGCCGCCCCGCGCCAGGCCCAGCCGCCCTCCGCCAGGCCCAGCCGCCCCGCGCCAGGCCCAGCCGCCCTCCGCCAGGCCCAGCCGCCCCGCGCCAGGCCCAGCCGCCCTGCGCCAGGCCCAGCCGCCCTGCGCCAGGCCCAGCCGCCCCGCGCCAGGCCTAGCCGCCCCCGCCGGGCCCAGCCGCCCCCCGCCGGGCCCAGCCGCCCCCCGGCGGCGTCCTCGCCTCGGCCCGAGCCCCCACACCCACCGCCGGGGGCTGTAAAGCACAGGGCCTGCGGCCCAGAGGTCACGGTGCTGGGTTCAGCGCCGGGCTGCCGCTCCGGCCACCGTGGGACCGTTTCCGAGGGCAGGAAATCAGCGGGGCAGTGGCTGGCGCTCGCCTTGCTCCCGCCGGGCCCTGGGCGAGCGGTTTCATGCTGGGACGAGACCTGGCTTCCGTGCGTGACCGGCACTGAGGCACCTGCTTCCTTCGGTTGTTTGCGGAGATATCCCAGGCTTAACCCCAAGGGTGCCGTCCTTTCCCGCTCGTAAAGCCAAGGCGGTGATGCTAGCTCAGCGAAGCGAAGCGCTTTGGGATGCTCATATGAAAGGCGGCCATGGAAATGCAGGTGTTTGCTCCCTTTTTGGACTGCCCTGGGGCAAGCGTGAGAGAAATACGTGTGTCCTGCCTGCCCCTTTCCCCTTCTTCGCCTCCTCCTCCCCTTTTCCGTTCAGTTCCTCTCCCGTCGCTGCCCGACTTGGGAACGTGTCGGCCTGCGGAGGTAGCCGGCTTTGGAGAGCCGTGGTTTCACCCTCGCTCGGCTCGGCAGTGTGTTCGTGCCGAAGGGGCAGGGGAGGGGGCGCCCCCGGCACGGCCAAACCGGGGTCGCACCCGAGGGCCAAACTTTGTGCACGGTCCTCTGCTTCGTCCCCAACCTGGAGAGATTTCGGTTGAAATGGCGAAAGATTTACGGCAGTTAGAGATGGACTAAATTATTAAGATTACCAAATACTGTTAGTTAGAAGGACAGGTCTAGTACTGCCCCCACAATTTAGCTGGGAATAACACTGGGCTTACACCCGTCCTGATGGTCTGTCTTAAATGAATAACACAATTTACTGCTCTTCAGGCAGCTTATCTGAAGGCATATTTATTTTGCAAAGCAAGACTGAATGTCTTAAAAAAGAATCCCACCTCATCTTATCCCTCTATCTGCAGTCTCTGTGTTGAGGTTTTATTTAAAAACAAAGTAGCCAAAAACTAATTGCAAGTGAGTTTAGACTTATGGTATTTTTGTGAAGCTTAGAAGGTGGGAAACAAAAATCCTGTCGCTAAATTGACCTCTCTAAAATATCTGCCAAAACAGCTCTTTAAAAAGGTATTTGCACCTTTATTTAGTTCCTTTCTGTGAAGAATGTTTACTGCAGTCCGTAGATGTGGTTATGTCATGTTTCCACTGTGTTTTCATTCAGTGCTGCTCTGTGTTTGTGGTTTTCTCGTTTGTGACAGTCTAGTAACTGGAGCCATTTGTACCTGAGCAAATAATATCAAATCTGAATACTTTATAAATATTTACAATATTTGGTGTGTCTCCCACTCACATCAAATGTGAAGTATAAAAAGCAAAAGCAAACAGAAACAAACAGAACCTGTGTTACGTTATAATAAATATTTACTGTATGTACTATTGACTAGAGAGTCCCATACAGCTATTTCGGAGGCATTGTTTCTGTCAGGCTGTTCTATATTAAAACACTCTAAATGAAGCTGTTTGAGAATAAAAATGTACATGTTAGGGAGTGATTGATGCCTACGACTTATTTAACTTTTTTGGCAACGGGAAGTTTTTTTTCTGCACATGTGGGTAGTGGATTAGGTAGGAGCCTGGGACTTTCTGGCACAGCTGCAGAATTCATTGGAGCGAGGCCCCGGCGCAAGGCTCAGAGGGAACGTGACCCTTCGTACCCCACCAGTTTTAAGCAGATTCCAGTTGCGACCAATCGTGTTCTCCAGCCTTCCCCTCCGCACTGAGCGCAGAGCTAGCCAGCAGCAAAGCAGCAATGCTGTTCCCAGAGTAATGAAATCATCCTTAAAGGAGGGAGGAAAAAATGTAAGGTTCAAAGGACCAGAGAAGTGTTGCAGAGCTGGGAGAAGGAAGTCCTTCAAACCATTTGGTTTCCCTGGTTTTGAGGAATAGCCTTACCAAGCCTGAATGCAGGGATCCTTAAGCAAACGAATGGACTCTTTTAACAGTGTCATCAGATCCTGCTCGGGGAGGGAGCCCAGATTTGCACCTGCAAGCCTGGTGTCATGAGGGACCTCCTAAGCTTTTTGAATCACTTAGTGGAATGCTTCCCTCCCCCCTTTCTCTTTATTCCTTTTCCCTTTGCAATCCATTTTCTCCTCTTCTGGCTGTTCTCCCACACAGGAGATTTTATGTTTTCTAACCTTGTGCTTATTTTCTAAAGTACCTGACACTGTAGTGCTTCTAAGCCTTTGACGTATTTATTCCTAAAACACTGCTGTATCCCCAATCACTAAGCCTGTGATGGAAGTTAGGAGATTTGGATTGAATTCTAACTCAACTGGTGCCCCAGCCACTGGAGTGGCTTCCTTTCACTTTGTCCTCTTCTTTTATGTCACGTACAAATTGGCTTATACTCCTAGGCACTCATCTGCAAAAGCTTTCTTGCTTGCTTAACTTTAAGCATTCTAAATTAGTGAGCTCAGTGGCATTAGGTTTCAACCATGTTTTGCCCCAGTTCGGCTCAGAAGCCAGTGTTCTCCCATTGGTATGGGTCTGATTCTGCAAAGAGGCTTTGCAGAAGGCTAAGCAGACATGGACTCTGTTCCACAGTGTTTGAACATCTCTTGAAATTAAATGAATCAGAAATTTTTCAGAACTTGATTTACTCCCCCCTCCTCCAACACACTCGCACCTCAGCTGGATCTTTACAATGAAGGCTGGTGGGGTCCTGGGTTTGGGGCTGGAAGGCTCTTGGCTGGTGGGCTGCGAGGAGAGGCACAAGGGTATGACTGCATGCCCTGCGTGGGAAGGGGATGGGATGGGTGCAGAAACACAAAGGCTGCTCTCAAACTAACCTGACCCTGTGAGGTTCTCCCCTTGGGTTTTTGTACTCTGGAGTCCCAGCAGTGAACTACTTGCAAATGATCAATTATTTATATAAGGATGAGCTGGAGAAGGCTCTTCCCAAGACCCTGGAGGGGATCCTGCCCCAACTCATGGTTGGGGCTGTCCCTTCTCTGGAGCAGCTAACTCATTTCTGTCAATTGGCAGGATTTATTCCCACACAAAGTGTGTATAACTGTGGAACTCATTGCTGTAGGACATTGTGAGGCCAGACAGATTAGATGAAGGCATGGAG
The DNA here is from genome assembly GCF_036417845.1 of Apteryx mantelli. NCBI lineage: Eukaryota > Metazoa > Chordata > Aves > Apterygiformes > Apterygidae > Apteryx > Apteryx mantelli. The sequence goes on from NC_089984.1 coordinate 34,991,788, forward strand.
GGAAGGATCAAGGGTTGGCTAGTTCAGAAAATCCCTCAACCAGTGAGTGCTGGAAGAGCCTACCAGGGAAGAACTCTGTATCTGCCCTGTTACTTACTTGCATGTTTTCCCAAAGCATCTGAGACTCTCCCTGTCAGAAATGATGCTTGACCCTTAGTCTGACATAGTCTGATTGTTTTTATATAAATGACCCCAAAATTTTATGGTCTTAGCCTAGGCCATGTTGCACTCAACTGCAGACACATCTGAACAATTTCCTAAAGCGGGATTTGTCAGGACTATTCCTCTGTCCACCACTTCAACCACTTCAGGTCGAATGAAATCCTATTCTTGCAGCGTGGGCTGTTACCAGGTACCCTATGTGGCATTGCATTGAAATCTGTGTTTGAGTAAAAGAACAGTGCTTTAGAAAAATAAATAATTTGGTCTGAGTAAAACCTTGTAAAAACATCAAGATTTGGCTTGGCCTATTTGTAAAATATACGGCAGATCCCCTGCCTGAGAACAACTTAAATCATCAATGTAGAAGTTAAAAAGCTCATTTCAATTGGAAATTCCAGCTAAATTGTTCCCAGTTAGCACCAGAAAGGAATGCTTTAGACTAAGACAAAACAGATGCAGTCTGTTAGGTTCCCATTGTATTAGCAGACTTCCCTTGCAGGGAGGTAGGTAGCTTTGCACAAAAGCCCCCATCAGCTTGTAAACAGAGATAGAACCAACCGCATGTACACGAACAGCTTTATTTCTTCCTGGGACCCTTCCAAAACAGACATGGCAGGAAAGGAAAAAAACCAACTCCCCCAAGCACCACCATCCAGGAGAAGATGAACCCAGCAGGCTTCAAAAACTGGAAAAAAAACCCTCTCGCTGTAACAACTGGCTTGTTCTTCAGTAAGGCACAGCCTTCAGTGGCCATTTCAAGCAATATGCCGTGAACCACCACCCGGCTGGAAAATCAGAGGCAGTTCTTAGCTGCACTGAGGCCCTCCCTGTAGCACTCCAGCAGTAGAAAGAGGCCTGGAGCTGAGCAGAAAATGGCCCCTGAGCATGCCTCTTGCACAGAATGCCCTGCAACCTCCCCAGTCACTGCCGGGTTTTTCTGCAGGACCTCCACATTAGCCCTTCTCCTAGTCCCCAGATCGCTGGGCTGTATAATTACAGTCTCTTTTCCAGGGCACATTGGGTGCTGGAGGAAACAGCTGTTATTAAAGCTCCCTTTCACTTGCATGAAGGGCTGGATAGAGATGCAGCAGAATATAGGGAGTGTGCAGGGGGGAGGAATTAAAGATACTTTGCAGCCTCTTCTTCCCCCCCTCCATACTTGTCACATTCTCAGGAAGAGGAGTTGCCTACATGTGGCATCATTCCAGATTAACTGCTGATGAATTAATTCCTTGTGTGCATGCTCATGTATCCTAGGGTAAGAATGCATCTTTCCAAATCTCTTACCCTAGATCATGCAGTTTTGGAGTAAGGCGTCTTAAAGTCAGCAGTAAGAGCAACACTGGTAATCCCTCAGCATAGCATAAGGCAAAATGTTTTTAATCTGGATTAAGCAATTTGGAATAACGCACTCCGTCTTTACTAACACCTTGTATGAGTGCTTTCATACCCAGGTAGGGTGGAGCCAGGAGAAGCCCTAGCTGGAGATTGTCTCTTCTATGCCAGCAGGAATATTTTCCCCCACCTTCTGCAGATTATTTCCTCCCTTGAGAGGAAATAATCATGAGGTTTCAGATGTTAACAAGAGCTTCATTTGGCTGACACCCCTTCTCTCTGTCCCAAGAGTCAGGCTATCTGGCACCCTCTCTGCCTCTGTCAGAGCGACTGCTCGCCCCCCTCTGCACGTGGGACCGGTCCCTCCAGCCCTGTGCGATCGTCACCAGCGGGGCAGCAGCAGGGACTAGTTCAGGCCTCTGGCAGGCTTCATTATGCCAATAAATGCTGTTGTCGATGGCTAACGAAACCGGGTCCATTCTGTAATCCTCAGGACACCTCCGCACCCAGCGCAGTGGCAACTCACTTTCAGTGAAAAGCCTTTCAGTGTCACTAGCCTAGACACAGTTATCGCCTCCCCGGGCTGTGCGTCTGCAGAGCACACGGAGAGCAGAGACCTCTTCCCATCCCCAAAACAGCTGAGTCGGCTAGAAACATCGTCCCGGGCATTGGCACGTGAACCAGCAGCGCGTGTTACCGCAGACGCTCGCGCCTGGGAAAAATTGCCTGTTCAGTATAACTGACGCACAAGCAAGGCAGCCTGAAACAGTTGTCAGGCGGTGGTGGGGTTTGTCAGGCGGTGGCGGGGTCTGTTCTGGGCCAGGAGCGGGCAGAGGAAGGCAGAAGGGAGAGAAGAGAGCAGGTACCAGCAAAATGTAGTTCAGCTTCATTTAGTGAAATGAATGTGCTGGTTTATGCAGAAGTGCCCAGGAAAGCAAAAAAAATGAACAAACTCACATGCTCATTAAAAGTTGATTTTTTTTTTTTTTTAATATTACCCAACCATGTAGGGATGATTCGCACAGGTCTAAATAAACGCTCATCTGTACATGCGGGTGTATGTTTACTTAGGCATGGAATATGCATTTCATATGTGAGGGGTCTCTATCATCTCTAGGGAAGGTTTTTTTTTGTTTTTTTTTTTGGAGAGGAAAAAAGATGTGTTAAAGCAGTTTGCTTCCTAACCTCAGTGGTGGAAAGGGAAGCGAGTGCAGTCAGAGGGTGCTGAAGAGGAATGCCCGTGGAAGCGAGTTGTTGGTGATATGTGTAATGGCCTGGGAGAGATTCTCAGGGCTTCAAGAGATGCTCAGAGACTGCTGCGGTACAGAGAATGATCTGTGTCTGCGAAAATAGTAGGGAGAGGAGCCAGAGGGCCAAGGCCGGGAGACTTGCTCCAAAGTGGGATGACTCTGGTGCCAGTGGGTTTCTGAAACCTTGATCTATATCACTGCCAGGGGTGTCTATTGTTATAGTTTTAAAATAATTATTATGCCAAGTGAGTAATCTGCATGATTACACTAACTTAACCTAGCCCTTGAAAAGGGACTAAATAGTTTCCGTAACGGTGCCCAGGCCTTGGTAATGCTGTTTGGGGCTCTGCTGTTGAAGGATGGAGGTCAGGTTTGACTTTTTCAAAACTACTTGTGTCTCCCAGGATTAGCGCCCAGGACAAGGTGCAGGCCTAGCTGTGGTTTGTATAGGCAGCTTCTCCAGAATGACTCCAGTCCTTTCGTTCTGAGCGGTTTCTCTGAATGCTAATGCATTTGCCAGGAGGGTTTCCCAGCAGCAGCCCAGCAAAGTTGCTTCAGGCAGCAGACTACTTTGGGGCAGCAAAATGGCCATGGGCCTGCTGCTCACTTTGCTATGGAAAGGTGGACAGCTGCTGCCACAGCTGCTGAGCTTGGGGCCTGGGTGTTTTTCCATATCCGATGCATTTGCTATGTGTCAACAGGCACCAATGCAAACAACATAAGTAAACAGAAAATATAAATCCTAAATAGCATATAATACATTTAAATATATTTCATGATATGTAGTGTTGGAAGATTTGGAGTCCCATAAAATCCTAAAGCCCCACTGAAAGAAAAGATCCATTGTCTGAAAAATGTCTTAGGAATACCCCCTCCTGCTCCTTCACCCTATTGTTTTTGCAAAGGAAGTGATTCCAGAAGCCATAAAAATGTGTTGCTTTTGTTAAATGGATTACTTCCCATCTTGTGGCACAAAAACTGGCTGACCCCACCAGCAAGCAAAACACATTTACAGTAGTAGCGAGTGATCGAGACCAAAAGCTAGTCAGCAAAGACTGGATTAGGTCACAGCTGTTAAAGCGAGGAGTGCGGGGACCTGATCCACAGAGCTTTTGGCATGCAGAGGCCTTGTTTCAAGGTGAGACCCAGAATTCCTCAGGAAAGGAAAGATTCTTTAGGCAAATTTGTACTCTGAATTTGTACTCAGACTATGCCTTTAAAGACACATGCTTAAAATAAACCAGCAGCGTGGTGCTTCACATTTACACAGTGTTCGACAAAGCCGGGGGTGAGCCAAGCACTGCTTCAGAGAGTAGCAGGCTAAAGCCTGATCCAAGCCCAGCAAAGGCAGAGAAAAGCCTGCCACTGACTGCAGGCAGCTCCTATTTCTCAAACACTCCCTGGGCAACATGGCAGGATTAGAAACAGTTTGGGACCCCCTACTCTAAGCATATGCTTTAAGCCTGCTGTGTGTCTCAGCTACTATTTCCGAATGGTGTTGGTGCTCTCCTCTAACAGGCTGTGGTCACTATGCACTTTTGTTCTGTTGCTTTAAAATGTGCTAGGTAGAAAAAAGTCAGTTTTAATGAGCCTTGTGGAGTTATTTGAGCTGTAGAAAGGACAAGTAATAAAGCGTTCATTTGCTTTACAAGCAGGAAATTAATTGTGCATGTGTGTGAGTAAATTCTTCTAGAGTAGTCTTACTTGCAAAGTTTGCTTTTTGAGCACATATGAGTTATATACTACTGTTGCAGCAGAGAAAAGCCAGAAAAATCCTATACCTGGAAAATTCTCTTGGTAAGCCCTAGCATAGTGGATCATGAACACCATATATCAACATATATTCTTTTGAAGGCATATATTTTGAAAGACATACTTAAATGGTTAATAAAACTGCAAAGTATCTTTTAATATATTTTAAGTGATATGCAGTTTTGCAAGATTTGGGGGTCCATAAAACCCAAAAGTCTGTTTGAAATAAAAACTTAGTTGTTTGAAAGATTTCCTAGGACTGCCTTCTCCTTCCCTTCCCCATTCTTTAGCATTACTGGTTTTTGCATAGAAAGTGATTCCAGAAGACATCAAAATGCTGAGGATACTGAATAATATGTAAATGGCCAGTGGGCAGGGCAGGATGAAAATCCTGTTGCTTTTGCTGTCAAGAGGATGGGGCATTTCCCTTCAGCCAGCGTGCAGTTTCAGCAGGGAAGCAGTTTTCAGAGGTTCTGCAAATATTTTCTCTTCTTTGCAGACGTCCGTTTTGTCAAAACACATTCACTGGCTTATTTTTCCATTATATCAATAAGCCCATCTTTAACTGATTCACGATTTAACTGTCAAAATTCCTGTGACTTAGTTCTGTTATGGAGCTCTAACAGCAAGAGGCCTCTGGCCTCATGGAAGCTGGCTCAGACAGACCAGTTCCTCATCCTAGTGCTTAACTGCAATAGACCACTGTTTCGTGAGTGGCCTTGTTTTAGAGTCCCTCCTTCTAAGGAGCTATGCTCTATTTTTTACCACTCTGCACCCTTCCTGGCCCGGCACGTCACATGTTGGTCCATATGAGGCTAAAATACATGGAAAACTAAAGCAGAGTCATTGTTCTGCAGGCAGCATCTTCATTCAGTTTGCAGAGGTGGGGAGGTCCCTTCCTGCAGGGCAGCATCCCTGGTACCTGCGATTAGCCCAGGCCTCTGGCTGCTTGTACCACTATGCTGTCCGACTCATGCTCTCCAACCAGGCCTTTCCCTTACCTCTTCTGGAAAGAATCAGGATGCTGAAAACATTTGCTCATTCATTTCCATTGCCAGATCAGAACAGAGAGTAAGCAATATGAACAGCTATGCTGCAGATGTGTCTCTCACTGCTGAACAGCTCTTTTCTCTCTGCCTTTTTTACAGAACTGTATTTTCCAACCCTTTTTCCCTTGAGACACCCAGCTGAGCTCCCCCTATAAGTGTTTAAATCCCCTGCTGTCAGCTTGAGCCCTGCTGATTATGTGGGTCGGAGAGAGCCTGCAAAAACTCAGTGCTGAGTTTCTTGTTCCCTTTGCACCTTCCCTTCCCCTCCTTCCCATTTCCCACTCTGTCTTGCCCCTTTTGTCTCCATTTAAACCAAATCTGACTCACTAGGAATAGTGCCATTGCATTGCAGGGCATGCAAGGGAAGTTTCTTTAAGGATTTGTTGCACGGACTGGCTGCGTTGCATTATTCCTTAAAGGAAGAGATGGCAAAAAAATTCCCAATGTATTCTCTTCTCTCCTCTTCCCTGTTCCCTCTCTCCTCTCTTTCTCCTCGTCCTCTCCCACTCCTCTGCTTTTCTCTTTTTCTTTCTCTTTTTTCTTTCAGTCTTAGGTGGCTTCTGCCCACTGGAGCCATGCATGTGAAACCCTGCACACAGCTGTGTCCCTGACATATTTTCACACAGCATCTGACAGAGTGTGAAAGGTTAACTTACAGTGGCACGTACAGTATGTGGCCCAGATGTTCCTGCCATCCCCTGAGCCGTTCTCAGGCAATTAGTTCCATTACTGATAAAGGTTATGGACTTGAGATATGGGGGAAGTGAAGTAATATACGGGAGGTGAAACGAAGGCTAGCCCTGACCCTCGCGAGCTCATCTTACACTCCTGCGTGTTCCTGTTTGAGAACCGGGGCTGGGCGCGGGGGAGATGTCTGAGGGGGTGGGAACGGCTCCGCTTTCGGCCAGGTGCCCCAGGGCAGAGCGCCGCGGTGGGTTTTCCAGCAGGCAAGGGCAGGCAGTGTGTGCGCCCCGGCAGTCACGAAGAGAGGAGTGACTGTTTAGCAGACACTAACTGGCAACTCGGACTGATAAATCCCCAGCCCCACTTCCAGCTGAAAGACTGAAAAAGAGACAAATAGCTCGTGGGTTTCCCACTGGAGCTCTCTCCATTAACACCGTCAGTCCTCTGCTAGAAAGCAGCCCCTAGCTTAAGGCTGGATTGTGCCTTGCCCTAGATAGCTCTGCAGGATCGGAGCGTTGAAAGATCCCTCTGTGCCTTGGCAGTGCAGAGGGTGCCAAAATTACAGCCGTGGATGAGAAGCCAGGGTGTTACGTGCTGACTGCATCTCCATCCCCACACACCCGTGGGTCCGGAGGATGCTGAGGGGGGGAAAGCGTATATCCCGCCAGCACAGCTATCAGCCATCTCTGAGCAGCGGCAGGCAGCTTGGCTCAACCCCTCTCCTCAGAAGACTGAGTTTCTCCATCTCAAACATGGAGCAGAGAAGAATATTTCCGAGGGAAAGCCACCGTTCCTTCCCAAACCTTTCTCTGCACAGGGCACAGCTGAAAGGCCTGGCAAGCAGTATCCAGGCTAGAGGTTCAAGCCAGCTCTTTAGAAGCACAATTCCCATAATTGCATTGCGTGAAATGACCAGTTCTGGCAAGTAGACATCTCAGAATCTAACTCTATCCACTAAGCATGTTAAATGCACTTTGCCAGCATTTGTAATCAAATTATGGAGTTCAAGGTGCACCCTCCCTCAAAGTGTTAAAGCTGAGTTAAGAGACCACCCCTGTTTTACAAGCAGGGCAACTAAAGAGGTGCAATGGAAAAAGCCCTTGTTAATTTTGGGTGCCACTCAGATTCCTGGGGGCTACATTTTCAGAGAACTTGGCCTTTAATCACATGCTGCTTGCTTGGACAACAGCCCTAAATGGCATAATCTGCAACTTCCAGGGTTCACTGTGTCTGTAAATCAGTTTCTAGCTGCCCCAGTTTGGTTACCTAGAAAATAAGCATCTCAGCTAGAGGGTGCAAGTAGAAAAGGTGGATTCAGGGACTTGTTCAGCATTGCAAAGAAGCTCTTGGGTAGAGGAAACAACAAGCCATAGTTCTCCTATGAGACATTTAGCAGGGAACTGTTTCTTCTCTTTCTGTAATCCGGTGACTATTGACTGCTAGCATTATTCTGCTAATGTTGGTGTGTGGAAATAATTTGTGAGATTCAAAAGTAATAGCAGACAAACAATAATCCCAACATGTGGCATCGCCTTAGTAAGATCTGCTGGTAAATCTACTGTACAGGTCCCTGCCACTAGAGCTAACACAGTATCGGCAGTGGTCAGACTGCCATCTTCGCTGGAAAAGTGACAACACGTACTGGAAGGTCTTCGGATGTGTATGGCTGAAGGGGATTTTGTGAGTTTTTATAGACAGCATCTTAGAAGTCTTGTGTACTCTCCCAGGTCATGAGCTCTAGCCACTGTAATCATTACCCTAATGTCGTCTTCTGAGTCTGGTTCCCTAAACCTGACCTCCTTTTGCCCTCAGTCCTTCAGCATGTCTTGTCCTAGTGAAATCTCTACCCAAAGCATTCATGGCTCTTCTAACTCTGATCTCCGTCTTCCCTGACTATCCAAACAGCTTGACTCCCTACTCCACTGCCCATCTCCATACTGGTTTTAGCCCCCTAGCAAGGTGTTCCTCCCCACTCCTGTCCAGTGCTCTTTTGGGCACCATCCTTGCTTGGGCAACAGAAAGTGGAATTTTGTGTTTCCCAGATCTCTGCTGCTGTGTCTAGGACCACCTCAGCTCATATATTTGCAGGAAAGAACCTTTCCAACCTCTGAGATATCCATTGCCAAATTCTAGCGTGGCTCAGGGGAATGCTTACAAACAGAGACTGTTCTTTTTTAATAAGCTCACAGTTTGGCCAAATGGTAAGGGGAGGAAGAGGGGGTTAACTGAGATATTGAAAAAGGCATATCTCTAGCACAGAAACCATCCATACAAATACCAAAGCAATGAGGTGAAAAAGAATTTTTCAATAAAATCCTTGTAATATTTAACGTGGGCAAAAATAATGTATTTTCCTGTAAACTCACCTTAAAAAAGACCAGTCTGTCTTGGCAGAAATTTCAAATATATTTTTTTTTCCTGAAGTAACTATTCTGCATAGAAAAAAATCATCCCAGACTGTTAACATTTGATCAAATAGGTTATAAGCAGCTGAACCAGGTCTTGTACAGGAAAGTGTCGCGCGAGCTTAGCAATAGGCTATAATACATACAGAGTTCAGCATGTATCTCCAGGAAGGTTTTATGACTGATCAAATATAGCTTCTTCGAGAAGTTTCCTTCGAAGTCATGTGTTATTGCTGTGCAGGGCATAGAAATATCATCCTGCCTCGCTGCATTCAGAAAGTCAGCACTAACAATGGGAACCGTGTTTATCCCGAGGAGGCCACGGCATTCACAGGGAAGCCAGGCTTGCTGTACAATGTCAAACACATTTTATGGGCTACATTTTTCAAAACACCACAGGCAGAAAAAGGGGCATTATCTGCTAAATATTCCAGGGAGGGCATTTATGGATTTCTCAAGGAGGTTCAGAACTGCTGATCTGAAAAGATGTTAACATTTCATTGTGCTGTTTGCTTTGCCTGTTTTGCGTGGCTAAAAGAGGGTGTAAGAAAATGGACTGTGTCAGAACCTGAGACAATAGACAATGGTAGGAAACAGTGTTAAGTTTGTAGGAAAAATCTTCCCTCAGTTATAATTTTGTCAAGATAGAGTTTGACCAGTGGATTATAGGATTATGCCTGAGAGTCAAGCCAAGAGATTTCCACCTCTGTTCTTCCGGATGATACCAGTGGGACTCTGGGGGTATGTCACGAGAACGTGCTGCATGCAGCAGAAAAACTTGTATCAAACTCAGTGGATTTATGGAATATTTTAAAGTCCTGGCAAGACTTCAGTGGTTTATTCTCCCAGTTCTGCAAATGACGTATTATATCTTCATTTAGACTTGGACTATGTAAAGCTAAGCAAAGCCAGTGTTTCTTAGATTGGGTGTCGGATGCTGCACTGTGCCAGTTCAGGGAAGCAAGTGCTTTCCGGATTGCCTGGTCCCGTATCAGCGCTGCTCCTCGCTAGCTCCCAGGGGTGCAGGAGTTCCGCTTCCACGTGCAGGCTCTAAGGGGGGCACCACGCGGAAAGGAGGAGATGCAGAGAGTCTGAATTTTTCACTAGGAATCCTGTCAAAATTTGCAGCCTGCTTGCTGGAAGCACAGTCATTGCGAGCGTCAGGAAGCGTGTTTGCCGTGTAACTCACCAGCCTGCTTTAGTGGGAGCGTTTGGAGGATGAGCTTACCCCTTCCCCAGGCCTACTTGGTCTGTGACTTCCCTTGCAGACTGCATAACTAGTGAGGGAGTTTTTTTAAGAGCTCTCTGCTGGTGGGAGATCATCTAACCCCCTGCACTGCTGGCTGGTAGCTAGCATTGGACCCCTTTAATGTCATATAGACTTGCTCCTCCCTAGAGCCCCCTCCTCCCACAAACACACACGTTTAATTAATTGTAAAACCCTGCCTGGTTTTGTTTAACCTAACCTTGAGCAAACAGATTTAAAAGTTTTGGAAAGGCATTCCCTGATGAAACATTAGTGAAGTATATCTCCAGATAACACACCTCCTTGATAAACAGATAGCAAAAGGGATGCCAGTGGCAGAAAAGCTATGGGCAAAAGTACTGAGCAGAAATCAGGAAAGGTGGATCTCTTCTTAAGTCTCTCCTGCTCCGTTTTCCTGTATACAAAATGGAAAATAATGATATAACCTTATTTAGTGGAGTGCTTTGAGACCATGAAGAAAATACAGTGATGGGTGCCAGTACCATGAGGTTATAACATTAACAGTAGGTTTTGCAAAGGAAGCTGTGAATAAGTAGGCACACAGCTTCAATGGGATTTGGGCATCTGTCGTGTTTTCCATACTCAAGGGAAAAATTATTTTCCTTAGGAGAGGGATAAAAATAAAACAGCTCTTAATTTGTACAAAAAAAATCTGTACATGGACGATAATAAACTACTCATTATAATGGCAGTAACCATGAGATTCTGGGAAGCCCAAGAAAGAATACAACATATTAAAATATATAAATAACCACATTAGTTATTCTTCCTGCTATTTAAGTATGAATTTAATCATTGTTATTTGGTTGATTGGAAGTCAGACTTGAGCCACCGAGTGAATCATAGCAGAGAAAACCTTGGGTTTAGTGAATATTTCATGCTGACTTTTATGGCACTGTTCCGTGAGCACTGCATGGAGTCTTACCACTAATGTGGGTGCAGCTGCATTAGACTCCGTAGGATAGACACACATAACTTTACTCATGAACCTAAAACATCTTGTTCCCAAAATGTTTTTTTGGAGTTTACCAAACAGAAACATTTAGTTCTCTGGAAACTTCAAGCAGAGTGGAAAATGTCCAGCTGCCATTGCACAGTCGGGCTGGCTCTGACCTGAACATTGGTCCTGTGGATCCCATCACTTTTTTGTCAGCGGAGATGGAGATTGGTGAGGTGTTTGGTACCAGAGGGGCTCCACAGCCTCTACATGGAGTTGGAACCACATGTGCAACTGCACACCTGGGGTTAGAGCTGGAGGTCAGCTTTGCCAGGTCAACACAACCAAGAGAAGTACCCAAACTGGAATTCAGCTCCTGGGAGTGTGGAGGCTTGGCAAGCCTATGAGACCCCTCCTGACTTCAGAATAAGCAATCTGGAGCTTTATAAGAGCATCCAAACATCATGAGGCTTCCCTGTACCAAGCCTAGACACCAATCTTTGTGAGGTTTGCACTTTGCTGATTTAAGCTTGCCCACCTGCTGATGCTCTGAACCTTCTGCTGTAAAGAGGAATGAAAGGTACCATTTCACTTAAGGCTGCTTCCATGAAGGCAAAATAGGAATTGTTTCATCTTCAGCATTTCATTAAGTCTCATAAGAATTACACAAAACTCCCTCTTGCTGACTTTGCTTTGCCTTTGTGTATTTACACTTGCAATGGATGCAGCCCTAAAAATGAGCTTGGATTTATTATTCATTATGTTTATAATGGCATCAATGTGTATAGAACTGAACAATAGGGAGCAACAAATCAGCCAAAACTCTTCTCTTCCCTGTTCTTTCTCTGTCACTAACATTTTCTACCTCATTGGGGAATTTAAGCTCTTACAGAGTCCCTGACCAAGAAATGGCAGACCAGAGAAACAAGAATCGAAGTTAGGTTCTGAATTGTCTAGGCTATTGTCTTCTTTGAGAGAAATGCTGGAGTAAGAGATTTCAGAATTTAATTTACTGTATAATCTGTAGATTATACCAGATCCTTGGCCTCTGGACTTCCTCTTCTTTAGCAAAAATATTTAAGTAAACGACTCATTTTGCCCCAGAACAAAAACATATGAAATACCTCTTTTTCCAGTTTTATAGTACAATATTCTGTGTTTTTACTATACTTAATAATTTGCTTAAAATTTTCACTATCCCTGATAATTCTGAAGGTGAAAGAATGCTTGAAAAATTATATTGAGAGCAATGCTTTATTTTTAAATATAAAACCCAGATATGTTTAAACACTTCCTCCTTCCTGGGAGCCAAGAACATGCCTTGACTATGGAGCAGGAGATATTTTATTTATTTTAGCAATTCTTAAATGGAGAAACACCCAATTGATTCAGTAGCAGAAGTGTGAAATCATTTACACAGAGAACAGCCAACTGAGGCCATAATGCCACTGCTCCTGAAGTGTCCATGCCTGAAAACAAGCCCAGCTTGTCATTTATAATCATTTTCTACCCTCTCAATAGGCAAACAACGCATTTGTCAAAATCTTATGCTGATGCTTTCAGATTTAGTTCATTAGCTCTCATTGTGTCGGTGGGGATGGATCACTTCGAACAAACACCAAACAGCCTCCTTATTTTATATTAATTGTGTGTCAGCAGTACCGGGGAAAATACGTCTTTTTCCTCTCATTTTGTTATATAGTTTCAAGGCATATTGTCAGTTGCAGGGACTAGAGGCAAATCCTCCCTCCCAACCCCACTTAAGGGCTTATATTGGGCTCCAGTGACTTTGCTGGGTTTAAAGACAGTTCCCACTTTCATTTCTGCACTCTAGCTTATGGCTAGAAAAGCCTGAGATCCTATACTTCATGGGCTAATTTACTTTAGGCACAATCCATGCAGTCTCCCCTGGAAGGGAACAGGCCCTGAATTTCTTGGCTACCATCTTCTCCCACAAAGGATTTTCTGTTGACTCAGAACTTGTCGACACTGGGAATTTACTGCTGAGTTAGCTGCAAAACTCCAGTGTCGATGCAATTTCGCTGGTTCCTCCAGGTTACCAGCAATATGCTAACTAGCTTCAGAAACTGGGGTGCCAATCCATTACTAGTCTGTGCAGTGCCGATACAAATGGGGTTATGCTTCAGTCTCAGCAGAGGTGATGTGCTGTTAGCAAACCCTAAAAAAAGGAGTCTTCAGATCTAGACATGAGTGGGGAAGGAGACGGTGGCCTTCACTCCACAAAAAGGAAAACAGGCTGCATTTTCTGGTGGCCTTCAATTTCTCCAGGTCCTGACAAACTCCTAACTCTGAACTGCACTCATCTTTTTTCTAGGGCCCTTTCTCTGGTTAGTTCAGAGCTGCCCTATTTAAGCCCACACCTTGTGTCCTTAGTCCCATCTCCCATCATGGCTGGAATTATAATTGCAGGTGGTGTGTTTGTGAGTTCCCGTTGTCATGTAGAAGAGGGCTGTGGGCAGGATATCCTCTCAGCTAGTCTGGGATTATGGAAAAGCAATTTGTAAGGTAAGTCTACTGGGGAAAGGCATTTCACCTCACTAAGCCTTAAAAAAAAAGAAAGAGAAAAAAAAGAAAGACTCACTCTAGTGATAGATAGCTTGAGGTCTCTGAAGCTAACATGTTTAACAAGGTCTATTAAAAAAATCACTTAGCATATCAACTACCATATTTCTAATGCATGCACCGCTAAAGGCAATATTAGCTTTTGTGACATGTTGTTGTAACAAAGTGCCATTCCAGGATGTATCATCTCTTCTGCACACTCAGTAGGGAGGATGTATATTTGTCAGGCAAAGATCTATCCAGCGGTCTCAAATCTGACTGTAGGAACCCTCTGGTCAGTACATGCAGCCTTCCTCTGTCTCCATACACAAGTAGCACCTTCCAGAGGAAGGTTTACAATTCAGCTGGAATCAAGAAATTTAGCAAAGGCAAGAGTGTGGCTTTTTACAGCAGAGGTGACTATGTTGGGTACTTACCAAGGACATAGGCGCTACTATTTTTTTCTGCCACCATGTTCAATCCATATTGCATTCTTGTGGGAAGAGGATGTTTCATAGTTTATAAGAGTATTTAGAGTATAAGAATATTTTTTAAAGGGGTAATCTCAGATAAAAAAGCCATATGGGTGCCAGACTAGCAAGCCTGAAACACCTGAATTGGCCTGTTGAAGGCGCTTTGTCATGCATTTAAATATTAGGGATTCATGGCCTGTATTTGTAAGAAATGAATTTCCTTCTCTCTGTTATACAGTGAGCAAAAGCTTCCACTTAGCTTTGTGTAGTGATGCCCTGGTCATTTTCCAAAGTGATCACTGTTAATTTAGAAACCGGGAATATATGTGAGTAGCTGGAATAACTCCTTCCACATTGCCTTGACTTGCATTGGTCAGTAATGAAACTCTAAATGACTTCATAAATATCTTCTGTCTCCAAATTTTGTCATGCCCTTGAAGTAATGGAAAAACTACCTAGATGAAGAAATCATTTATATTATTGTTAGAAGGGTCACACCTTATTGTAGCTAAAGAGTGTAACTGCCACCACTCCTCTAACACAGCTGAAAGAAGTCAGTTGTGGGACAAGTTAGCTGAAACAACAGGAATCCAGCCAAAACACAGGCCTTTTGGTGCTGCACAGGTATTTGAATTAGATGGTGAGGACCTCACTGCTAACCGTTTAGTGGACACCAATGTGTTTGTGTGAGAGAACAAGAGAGAGATGGAAAGAAACCCAGCAGCACCCATAGCTTTGCCTACTGATGATATTAACAGAGAAAGCTTTTAGGCCAAGTGCTGCTGAAAATGGCTCGGTCTTTGAACATAAGAATCACCCTCTGTTCTTTGAATACCTCTTCTGTTTAGGTGACTGGGATTTTAAATGTTCCTTAAAACTTTGTCATTCTTCCTCCTCTCAAAGGAAACATCGCAGGGAATTTTCCTTGGCCATTCAGATCAAAAGGAACAAAAAGGTCATGCTGATGGTGAGAAGTACAGATGTTTCTCCAAATAGCATCTGCAACATATTTTTATCCAGGATGGCATATCCTATATCTGATGCTGCAGTTCTTGAATAAGCCAAGATACCTTTGGCTTTCATAGATCTTCTTGCTAAAATTTTTGGCCTCAGTGGGAATTTTGCTTGGGAGAAGACTTCACTGTCAATTCTTGAAAGTAAGAGGAAATCCCATGGATCCTATTTCGTAATTTGTGTTTGATGTTGTCACATTAAACATGAGAAAAATCTTTCCTGTAGCCCATTTCATATACACATAGGATCCTCTCACTACAGTCTTGGAAGATTTATGATTAGGCAAAAAAGGTGTTTTCTTAGTGGAAATAAGCTAAGGCAATAAACAAATAAAAAAGCTTTTATTAGAGAAGGATGGATCTAGCAGG
Source organism: Apteryx mantelli (assembly GCF_036417845.1). Lineage (NCBI taxonomy): Eukaryota > Metazoa > Chordata > Aves > Apterygiformes > Apterygidae > Apteryx > Apteryx mantelli. The sequence continues at coordinate 35,007,046 of NC_089984.1, forward strand.
AAGTCTGGGAAATACTGATTTAATCTATTGTTCTGATGGGATTTTGCCAAATCTTGGTTGGAGTAAAATTCATGCTGTTTTAATTCTCTGTTCAAAAATATACAGGCAGTAGCAGGAGCAGAGCAATTATTCCATCTAGCCAAGAGTCAGGTTTAGTTGAAAGAACCCTTCAGAGTTCTTAGTTTGTCCAGCAAAGGGCTGAAAATATCATAAGCTTATCAGAAAGTGTAGCTGAGGGCACACACGGCTCTTAAAACTGCATTCTTTTGCCTGAAGTCTTGCAAAAACAGGCTTTTCTTGTGAGATTTCGTCTCCTTCCTGCTTCAGACTAGACCAGCAAGATGATAAAGCAGCAGTTTGTTTGGGCTATAGCCGTGTTTCTGATCTCCACAGAGATGCTCAAAGTATTTTGGCTAGTACAATAAGTGTCTGAAACCTGTGTGTGCTACAGATCCTGTAGCAACTTGATGGTTTAGGATGATATGTCTTCTATCAAATCATGGAGAAAAAAACTATTGAGGGAAGAGAAGGTGGTTGAGGTGTTCAGGCACTGAGAACCGCAAACTCCAGGCCTTGGAATCAAGTCATTCATTTACCATCTTGCTACAATTTTCCTTCTGCAGTCTGAAATCTTCACACTCCCAAAAAGGAAATCATGAATTGCTCAAAATAAAACTTATTTAACATGGATGGGAGAAGTCACTACTTCTGACCTCACTGATTGGAAGTGTCCACCATATTGGCAATATAGAGTTCGAATATTGAGGGCAAGATTCATGACTGAAGCAAACTTCAGTACTTTTCTTGCAGAAATTTTTATATAGTTCATGGTCAGGAACTAGCAGTATTTATTAGGGGTTCATGTCAAGTTGAATGACAGTCTCAGAGATGGCTGGAAAGTGTTAAGTTTTAGCAATACAGAAAACTTTGAAATGTTGAAGTATGAGAATGAAATCCCCTGCTCTTTCCCCTCCAGTTTTCCGCCAGCTAAAGAATTTGTAGACATTTCTGAGGAAAGGAGGAAGATATTTTAAAGAATCCCTTTTTCACGTCCAGCTGAACATTCCAGTGGATCAAATTTGTACAGGAAGGAGCAGAAGACTGGTTGCCTTCCTGCATTGGATTGAAGGACAGCAGATGGTCATTATTCATCTGCTTCAGAAAGAAGGAAATCATTCAGAGATAGTCAGTCTAGAAGGGTTCATTGTTATTATCTTCTCTTATCCTCATTGATCTAGTTCCCATTTGAAATAGAACATATATATTAGAAAATCATCTGATCTTTGTATAGAAATTATAAGCGACAAAAATCAAATAGAACCTTTGCCGTGTTTTCCCAGTAGTCATTGTTTAAAATTTGCATCTGGCTTTAATCTGAAGTCATATAACCATGTGTGTTATCTGCTCTTGCAGATCCTTCTGGCCTAGCAGTCTCAATTTCACCTGCAAGAGCAGAGAGGAAGACGAGTGCTTAAAAATAAAGTTAGTTACAGGTTTTAGTACATTAAAATAAGCTCAGATCAGCCTGGACATGCCTTTTTTTTTTTCCCCCCTTTTTAAACCCAATCACCACATTCCTACAGTTATCCAAACAACAGCCTATTATATAGTGACTACTCAATGGTCCTTATGAGAGCTAGAAGAAAGCCTGATCTTTTCTAAGGCTTGTAAGAATTTATCATCACTGTCATCCTTAAATTTACTCTTCTATTGGAATTTCCTCCATGTTTGACAACTGCTTTTTCCTTCCATCTATCACAATTTAGGGTGACTAATCAGGTTAGTCACAAACCTTCAGAAACATACCCTCCAGGGCACTTTTTATTTTTGCTTGGAGAGGAAAGCATTTCAATTTATAACATTTAACACGATCCTTTATGCAGTAGCTATGAGGGTTTCTCTTTGCTTCAGATTTGCATGTGCAAATTATCAAACCATCGGTTCAGTTCTCCCTCTTCACAAATAGATGAGATTTAAAAGCAGAATGACCTAGCAATTGGAGGAGAAGAATGGAGTTCAGCTGATCTGTTTTTCTGCTCTGCTACCACATCATTGCATGACCTGCAGCACTGTAAAGGGGATGTAATAGACTGGACATTGATACCCACTAATTAATTGGTCTGTAAAAAACAATTATTATCAAGTTTGTTAAAAAGTAGAGGCAGTTTCACAGCTACTGTTCAGTAACAGGAAGCAATGAAATTATAAAGAACAGTATTCATTTCACTTCTGAGACATCACAAATTTAGGGACCCCAGTCCCAGTACCTGGGAATTCAGGAATACAGAGTTGTAGAAAATTGGACTGGCAGGAATCCCTGACCAAGTTCCTCACAAATGTTTATCTAATCCAGGGATTTTCAAGTGCAGCCCACAAACTCTTATGTTTGTATGGAGCACATCTAAGGGGGTTTAAGACAGATCTAAACTACCATAATCCCATCATCACTGGGCTAAACCAGCTGTATGTGGAGCTCTGCTAGGAACAATGCTAAGAGTTCACAAACTGGAAAAGGCTGAAAATTAGTCATGCAACCTGTTCCTAAAGACTGCCAATAATACAAAATTTTGTGAACTCCTAAGATAATGCATTCCTGTTCTTTGCTGTTCTAACAGCTAGAATACCTCTCCTAATGTCTAACTTTCACTTGTTTCACTTGAAGTTCATTATTTTTTGTCCTGTCCTTGGTGGCTACAAGGAATAGCTTATTCCTTTTCTCTTTGCAGTTATCTTTTACATATACAAAGAGTGAGTACCAAGAAACTGTTCTGCAAATACATTTGTCGTAAGATGAAGAGAGAAAGGTAGCACCAGATGATGCCGAGGACGTGAAGTGTTTAAAGCCTTTTTTTGGTATCAGTCTTCATTTAAAAGATCAGTTGAGAGCAGGAGGCTAGCAAAATTGGAAATTGAATTGAAAAAGGATAGGCGTTCAACACAGAATAAGGAAAGAACAGGTTAGAAAATTAGATAAGCGTTGTGTTTTATAATTGGCTGAACCTGATGAACTTCATCCTACAATATTTTGAAAGTGGACTGAAACAATCTCAGATACCTGTGGTTATCTCTGAGAAGCTAAGAAAAGATAAGCAAGGTGCCAGAAAACTGGAAAAGGGCAAATGTGGTACCTATCTTTATATAGCGGAGGGGAAAACAGAGGAGCAAGGGAATTACAGACCAACTTGTCTATATTTTCAGCTCCAGGAAATATCAGGCCATCTAGTTGTTTAGAAGCACCTGGAAGAGGAAAGGAATAGCAGCCAGTGTGGGTTTGTTAAGAACAAATCATTTCATTTAATTTACTTTAACACAGGAGAGGTGAACAGAAAAGAAACAGTTTGGCTTTAATTAGGAATTGACCATGGCTGACAGGGTGAGAGGCTTTAAACTGAAGTAAGAATGACTCAGGACGAACTGATAAGGAAATATTATAACTGGCAGACTTATGAAGCACTAAGCTAGGTTGCCTTGGGAGCTTGTAGACCGTGCACTGGTGATGATCTTTATGAACAAGTCAAAGACATATCTATCAGGAATGATTTAGATATTGCTGAGTTTGTCTCAAGGAAGAGGAATGGACTGTATAACCTCCAGAGTTCCCTGTTAGCCTTATTTTTCTATGATTCTTTGTATCCCTTGTGCCTCCTCTACTCTGGACTCAATGAGGCTCATTCTTTCCGTCTGTCTTAATATCTCCTGTTCCCCAGGCTTCTGATCAATCCTGTTAATCTCTCCTAAATGCCTTTCAATTGCCCCACTTCTTTCTTGCAATGTGATATCAAGAATTATCAAGTAGATGTTTTCAAAACCCTGTCACATGCCAGAATGAGGAGCAAGGATACAGACTTTTGTTCTACAAAGCTGGTTTTACCAGCAAAACACCAAACTCATCTTTAGAGGAAACTCAGCCACATCCTAACAAATAATAGAATGTGGATTTTTTTGTCCAAAGAGTCTCCTTGTTAGTTCATGTAAAGCTGTTCCTGCATTTACTATTGCCAAATGAGTAAAAGATGTTTGAATATTCCAGCTTTTTTGGAGATCTCCCATTCCCAGAAATTTTGTATTTTAAGATAATGTCAGCATTCCTCCCTGCCCCAGTTCCGTGCTTCTTTTATTTTTCAGCCTAGTGAAAGGAGTCCAATCAATAATAAATTAAAAAAAAATAAAGACTGCATGAATTACTATATTCTTCTCATGGTACAATAATGGAGAAAGGTCCCCATGTTAGGCGGGTGGAATGCATGTCACTGTTTCAATACTTAAGAATCAAAAGTGATTCACTGCACAGAGCAAAATAGCAGCTGTGTTCAGATCTCAGCCTTTCACTGGAGGGAAAGAATGGTTTTCACTCATAAAAACAAGTATGTGTCTTTATTCTATCATGGGATAATGATGCACCTTGGGCCTGATCCAAAGCTCCCTGAAATCAAGAGAAAGACTCATGTTAGCCTCTCTGCACCCTAAACCAAGGAGACGAATTTTTCAGACCAGGAGGAGCTTCCCCTTGTTCTTCTTTTTTCTCCTCTCTGGAATCCCAGATTGCTTGTATGCCTTATAAATGAAGACTGCCAGCTAATAAAATCCACAAGGTTAGCAAAATGATATTTAAGGCCCCTCACCTGTTTACGCTCCAAATCTAGAAGTGCTCACAAACACAGTGTGTGGAGTAGATGGCCAAGGCACAGCCCTCAGCCAGGCGCTTCTGCTGAGCATCCCCCAGCAGCTCACAGCCTGGGCACCAGCTTACCTGCTACAAGGGTAGTGGCCTTCAGCAAAGGGATGAGTCTAGCCAGGAGGGGTAGGAACACCTTCAGCAGCCCCCGCCAAGTTTGTTAGAGCTCATTTGTGCCTGTAAAGGTCCCCACAAAGAGAATCGCCTGCGCTCATGAAAGCACTACTTGCACAGGGGTGTACTGGTAGCCAGCTGAAAGCGATCCACGCTGCTCCCTTCCAGCTCTGTTCACTTCCCTTTCCCGAAGTTGCCATTTCCAGAAAGCAGGTCTTAATCCCCTTTAGTGGATAACCCAGTGCAGTCATGTAGTCACTGCCAGCAGGTGACCTCAGCAGGCAGAGCTCTGAGCCGCTGTGGTTCAGGAGCTGCTTCGCTTACATTCAGCCCTCTCCACTCCAGGGGGCATCTGGGAGAGGGGCTGTATGGACACGGCTGTCATGCCAGCTGGCCAGCGGCAGCCCACCCTGGCCGTGAGCCAGATGCGCGCTGCCGCAGTGGCCTTAGGCTAACTATGGGATATTCGGTCCCTCCTCTGGAGGCGCCTAGGGATGGTGTGGCTCCACCACACCAGATCTTCTTGCTGATCCATCAGAAGACCAATAGTTTCTCCAGGTGGGTCAATATTTAGTCACCAGTGTGAACCTAACCTTGAGGAAAATGATAGTTGTATGCAGGAGCAGGAGAGAGAGCAGAACTGCCTCTTTTGATGGCAGTTTGCCCTGGACTGATATAAAATCCATTCTAAAACTGCACTTTTAGCTTGTGTTAAAATTAACCAAAACACCTGAATTGCTCTGAAAATCTCCAATTATAACATCAGAAAACTGTGTTATTTATTACTACAGAATTTTCCCTGGGAGACCAAGGGTCAGCAGCTGTGACAGAGCTTGCTTGCAATGCCTGAGAATCACACCTTCTGCCATAAGAAAGAAACTTCTCCCTCAGATATTTTTTTTAAGAAAGCAAACTGAAGCAAACTGCTCTGCTTGTCTAAGTGAAGAAGAAAAAATTGCTGCTTAGATCATTTAAAGAAAAGAGACTAGTTTCATTCTTTTCTATTAGGGAAAAAGAAATCCTGTTCCACCAAACTCTTTGAAGATTTGTAGAAGCACTTCCAACTGCAGTCCAGTATGGTGGGGCAGAGGAAGATCTCCACAAAGCTTTAGAGCAGTAGCCCTGTGGTTGCATTTCAGCATACCCTTGGCTGCTTTTTTTTTTTCTTTAACTATCCTCAGGCAGAAAAGTCACAGAAAAGAAAAGAAAAAAATTAAAGAAACTTTAACAGCAGTCTTCCCTCCCACAACTCCACAGAGATCCAGCTCACCAGATAAAGAACAGTCCTGGAAGGTGTCTACACTCTTGTTCTGCCAGAAGCATTTGAAAAAACATTTGGGCTCCTGCAGAACAGGGTCCCTTTTCTGAAGAGGTTTCTGCACTGTGAAAAGACAATTAACATTCTTCTCTTGGCCTCTTCCCCACACAGCAGTGGTTTATAAAGGCAGAGAAATAGAGGAAAGGATCAAATCCAAAAGGGGTTGTTAAATATTTCATTTTCCGGTTGGCTGGGAAAATCAAACATGACACCTCTCACCATCCAGGTGGTTACCTCTGTCTCTCTCTTGTTCTGTTAGGTTTTGGATTAGATCTTGTGTTACAAGGTTTGAGGGAAAGGAGGGATGAAATTAGAGGGAAACTTGGTCTGGATGCAGCCTGAAACAAATACCAAGGAGAGAGGATGATCTTATAGCAGGAACATAACATCAGATTTGCCTCAGTGATTTTTCAGGTGATGGGCACCTCACATTTCCCTGACTGTTAGGATCCTGAAACAGAAGATACCAAAAGAAGTTCAGTGTTAGTGCTCTTCTTCCTTTTCTAGACAGCATGTTGCAAGGCATGCCTGGACCACACAGTGAGTGCCACAGTGGGTACCGAACTGTGCCCTGGGTTGTCTGCCACATGTGAAGGCACTTCCATGGATTCCACATCTGCCTGAGTCACAAACTCCTGGGAAGAGTCAACATCTTTGTAGGTCAGGACTAATCTGATAGAGCACCTGAAGGGAAGGTTTGTGCTTGCTACTCAGTGGCTGCTCAATAGCCAGTGTTAAGAGAGATTATTTTGGATATTAGTGTCTAGTCGTCTGCATCACACACAGCACTGGTGCAGCTGGAAATGGTTGCTATCCCATGCTTGAGGCAAAACAACACATAGACTGGTGGAGGCTGTTCTGTGCTGCTGGGATGGTGATACCTGGATGAGGCCAGCCAGAGGTAGCTTATTGTTCCTCCCCTCTCTATTTGCCCTGGAGGGAAAGACCTCCCATTTCATGGTGATCACCCTAATTCCTTTTGCAGATATTAGCCTTTGAATGGATAATTCATCTGATATTTGCAGAACTGAAGCCATGTTCTGGCTTTACACAGAGCTGTTCCAAAACAACAGGATTATCGCTTTTATGTTGCATGAGGTGTCAGTCGTCTTTAGACCTTCCCCACTATTGCCAGCTGCTTGTGTGTTTGGACGTGTCTGCGAGGAAGGTGGGAAGCAGGTATAGCACAGAGTTATTTTCTGCCCTTGAGATGTTGCCAGCACATTTCCACTGAAGACTTTGGCAAATGTTCCTGCAGACTCTGAACAGTGAGAACCGGCTCTGCTTCCTCTTTGCTTTATGCAACAATATCCTCTTATTTGTCTTAAGCTAGACTTTTCATTATTGGAAGCTGCTGGTTAGAGATGGTGGAGCTCTAAGAAGGACCAAAACATAGGCTCTTGCTACCAGCCTGCATTTCCTTTGTTGCTATAGGTCTGGGCAAGGGAAGTTAGTTCACTGGTTTAATATTTTGGTGAAAAAAATTATTCTGATCACATCTTGTTTCTTCTCCTGCCTTTGCATCAAACTTTCTGTCTAATCCTCAGTACATACACACAAATATATATGTATACACATATACACACACTCATACATTTGAAGCTTGATTCAGTATTGTATGCTGCAGAAAAATTTGTTTTTCTTACGAAAATCCTAAATTCATCCTTTGTTTCTTTGTGTGTGTGTGTGTGTGTGTGTGTATTTAAGCCTTGCTAGAGTTTGAATAATGTTTGAGCAAAATTCCCAAATAAAAAAGATGGTTCAGATTTTTCATGTTTCTGACAATGGAAAACAGCCCATAGGTTAGTGAGTGTTACTGCAAACATCTTGTCAGGCATTGAGTAGGCAAAGGCCAGGCCTGAAGCACTTGTAATTCAGAGACACTGGAAGGAAGCTTCAGCGTGCTTTGCTCTAGGCCATGGCAAGGATGAGGAAAGTGAGTGTATGGGCCAGGTCCACTTGGCCAGAGCATTTCATCTGGCTTATGCAGTCACAGGGAATTGCTCTGGCAAGCTGCTCTCTCATGCCCACCACCCCTATCAGTCTCGCTTCCATCATATGGTTAGAAGTGTGTCGGACATACGAACAAGCTCCCATCATTGCTCTCAGTAAATATCCATCCAGGCCACGTGCTGGGACTGCTTCCCTCACCCTGTGATGACCAGGTGCAGGCTCATCCCGTGAGCGGGGAGGCTCAGTTTCGGTGTCGTGACAGGCGAGGGGTGAACCTTGCAGGTAGCAAGTGCTTCCAAGAGAATCTGTGTGGTTCATCCTCGCTGAAGGGTTGGTCACTGTTCATCTAGGTGTATTTGAATCCAGTTCTTGGTCTGTAATCCAGACTTAGCCATGTCTTTACTATTTAATGCCAGTAAGAGACTTTTGGCAATGGTTTGATAAGATCATACAGCAGCACTGCTTTGAACTCTAGAAGATCAGTGAGCAGGACTTACTTAAGATATATACATATGGTTTTTAATTGAGAGGTTAATGTTTTTTTCCTTTTTCATTGTGTAAAAAGATAACAAGGTTTTGTTACTTCAAGGGGAAGTTTCCCACTCACTTTTTTGCTTTAACAGTATTCAGAATATCTCACCTTTCTAGGTCAATTGAGAGGAATCTTAGTCATATTTATTTATGATGGTCATTCTCTAACATAGAAATCCTTTCTTCCAAACACTTATTAGGCATTTGAATGAAATAGTCTTGTCCAAACAAGCAAAAAGCTATTAACTTTTTCATGTCAATTTGTCTGATCAAACCTCTCTTTTAGGGTTTGTTAAAGTAGGTCAAAGCCCAGGTTTGAACACTGCCTTGCCTCATGTTCAGATGGCTGATGCAAGGCTGCTGTGCCCCAAGCTTTGAGACTCATGGTACACCCTCCAAGGGGAGGATGTTTGACTCAGCTTGAAAGCCTGGCTCTACTCTGCTACACAGTTTAAACGGGAGATGAGTATGAAGGTCCCACATACCCCTCAACCATTTCTGCTTACTCTATTCCAAGCCCTCCCTTCTTCCTGTTCTCCATCCCTCCTCAGCTTTCCCCTCCTGAGCTCTGATATCAGCAAAGCTTTGGGAGGGGAGGATAAAGACAAAGAGCCAGGCTCAAGGGGGCTGGAGCAGGTGTGGGTCTGCCAGCTGCCCAGGCTGAACGGCAGTCTTTGGGCTCCGCATGCAGCAAAGCTTCCGTGTCCTTGCCTGGCTTGCAGTCTCTTGACCATGTGAACTTCTCCAACCATTCTCAAATGAAACCACAACATCCACTTTCTGTTCTGTTTTAGACTGGTTCTTAATATCACCTTCATTATGAGCTGCATTTAGCCATTGTACTATGGGACGTGGATGTTCACAGCTGCAAATGCCCACATAATGTTTTTCAGGTCTCTATGAGGAAACTGCCCTGCTGCTAATTTCTTTGTCACTGTTCATTATGTTTGCAGGAAGATCAGAAAACAAAAGCTGGGCCTCCATTTAACGTTTTTACCATGTGTGTCCAGTGCATGTATGTGTGTGAGGACAGGAGTTGCATTTGTACAGCACAGACAGACAGAGGAGCTTTTGGCTGGAATCACAAGGTTGTGAAATGCTCGATGCCTTGACCTGTAACACGCGACTGTAAATTCCTCAGCTCTTGTTATGTTTTCCAGGGGTCACGGTCTTTAACAGTTTATTTAGTGGAGGAGGAGGAAAGAAGCCCTTTGTATTGTTGAGCAGTGTACGATAGTTTCCCTCGGCCTGGCAGCTGGTGCTGACACAGGGCTGTTCTTCAGGTGTTACTTTGATGGATGGTGCCCCTGACGCCCGCAGAGCAGCAGGGGTGGTGGCAGCTTCCACTTACCTGGCTTTGGTTGAAGAAGAACCTGTGGAGTCTGCTGGAGTGGGACCCGGCACTGCCTTTCTATCGTTTTCATTACATTTCAGATGGAGACTGAGCTTTGCTCCAGCCTAATTGCCTATGGCAATGGCCTGCTGAAGTGAACTTTTGCTGTGATGCAGCACACACACAACTGAATGCTTGCAGTGACAGGTCTGCATTAGTACGAAATCCAGTAACAGATTAAGGGAGGCTGGAGTCCTAGGGCTAAAGACCTTTAGTTTCTCCAGAGGGGGGAGGAGCAGATACTATTTTATTGTGCTGTAAACTGTCTTTGCACAGCAAAGCAACCTTACACTGTGTGATCTCAGTGAGTCATGGCTCCCCGCTTCAGCCTGGGATGTTCCTACAACCATTATTATTTTGGTACGCAGGGACACCACGTTACTGAGATAGCTGCTTTGAGTCACACTCCCAAAGGCGTTACCAGTTCCTCTGTGGCTGGTCGCAGGACAAATCTGAACTCAATGTTCCTAGTGCTAGTAAAAATAGCACCGGATGCTCCAAGCGTCCCCCGCATGGGGGAATCCAGGCCATTCAGACCTCTCCATCTGGGAGAGAGCCCAGACCACACTAGGTTTTTATTCTGTGACACTGCAGTTAAGAGCAGTGTAAGAAGGTTCAGATGCATAGAAGGTGAAGACTCCAGGGTTTTTCATACAAGCAGTTCACCTTGTTACCTTGATAAATGTTGTCTCTTCTGTTAACAGTTTTGAGATTACAAGGAGCTATAGCCAAGCCCAAAATGACTGCTGTCATTGCTAATGTAGACAGAGGGCTATCAGCTGCCACTTGTTGTTTTGTAACACCTGGACTGTGAGATATATGGTGTTAAACTCAACTCCTTATGGGTGTGAGGAGACAGGAGCATATACTGAACGTAGCTAGGCATGACTCCCAACCCATCTTATGCAGTAATCCACATCCATACTTCTCACAGATTTGCTGTGTTTTGCTATCTGAGGTCCTGATCCTGATGAAGAAGAGTAATGCAATTTACTGCTGTAGGATAGAGAGGTAAAGGTCTTTAGCTTTTTTTTTCCCCAGTATTTGTACTATTTTTTCCAAGGAGAGGGTAGTCTGGCTGCATTAGCTCGTTGGCCAGAGAGCTGAGGACAAACACACTGCCTGTCAGGCTCTGACACCACTTGTGCTCAGAGAGTTTGCCAAACTGGTTGAGCCAGCAAGCCTTAAGGGCTTAACAGAAAAGAATAGGAAGAAGAAAATATGCTATTTCCTCTGTGTGTGGCTGTACTGTGGAAAGAAAGCCAACACAAAAGGCCCCCAAGTAGAATAGGCATGTAGGCAAACTATTAGACTCTTCGAAGCAGCAAAATATTGGTAAGATCAAGGTTTCATGTGGTTACATTTCAGGCAGATGGGTTAGGGTAAAAAAGAAAGTTTCTGGTGCAAGCATATAGAAATTCTACTCCATTCCCATTTCTCTCTCTTTCTATGTCTGTAACCACACGTCTTTCCACCTTTTTAATTTTAAAAAGCATGTGGGTTAAGCCTAGAATTTCCTGTGGCTAAGAGGAATGGGGTCTGATTGATTGTAATAAGGGACAGTCTAAATGAAGTGCTTGGACTTGCCCGGGGCTCTTCTATCTGCAGGTGCTGGGAGCCCTTGCCAATGAGAATGACTTTTTGGAACACAAGTGATTATTTACTGCTGAACCAAGCCAAAGGCTATGCTTTTCCTTGCAGCTCACAGCCCTCGGCCTCCAACAGGAAATGTATTTAGTTTTCAAATCCCTCTCCGACCAAAAAGAAATTCCAGCAAAATAGCAATAAACATTCAGAGAGTCTCCTCTTCTGTAGGAAAAACATGAGCTTGGGTTTAAAATGAAATATCCTGTGACTAATTTATTCTAGGACTGGGATGGGGTCAGGCTGTTGTGTGTGGGAGTCAGTGACGGGACCTGAGAGAAGGCTACCCCACCCTATTTGCCACCCGCCCCCCTTTTAGAAACTCCTCAGTATATCACCAACATGATGTTTTCAAACAACGACTGCAAAAGGGTTTGCTGTTTGATCCTCCTCTTCTCGGTTTGCCATTGATTTCCCCCATCAAAATAGTTTGTGCAACGAATCCCAGCTGTATCTCTGGCACTTTTCTAGCCAGTAAATACAATCCAAATGTTAATTCTTTGGAGCCGAGAGCTCCGTGCCAAGATATGAATAATCTGCGCGAGGCTAAACAAACAGTTTATTGATGGGGTGGGGTGGGGTGCAGGTGGGGGGTGGCTGGGCTGAGAGGCAGGCAGGCCCAACCAGAAGGACATCAAAGCTGCTTCTGTCAGAAGACTCAGTCACATGTGATTTGTTTTCTCTCTCCACTAATTCAGTTACGTGTTAAACCACTGATACTCCCAGGCAACACTGTGAGCACTTTCCAGCCATGCAGCAGGCAGGAGAAGCAGATGTTTGCACCCTGTCCGTCCAAATTTGCCCTCTTTGTCTTTTTGTTTTAGCAGTGCAGTGGGTGCACTTGGGTCTAGAGATCCCAGCAGCCAGGCAATTGAGAAGGTTTATCTCCACTTTGTAAGTGGTGAAAATGAGGCAATTTGGAAGTTAATACTGGTGTTTCTCTGGCAGCTGATGGGAGTGTGGCAGTGCTGTTCCATTGAAATTTAATCCAATAGATTCAAATTCCCTCTTTAAAACTTTACACCTTCTGCCTTTTTCTTCCATGTTATCTAGAAGGTCAAGAATAGAAGCAGGATTAGAGCCTAAAATCCCCTGAGTCCCAAACCAGCTACTCTGCAGACCAGTCATTACACATGATACTGGATCTGACCCTGGCTACATGCTGCAGAAATCCACTTGGCAAAATCTGGCCAAAGCCAGGACAGGAGCCAGGCAATGCCACCCAGCCATGGTCCCTACCCTCTTCTAACATGTTACACCATTATGGCAAGCTGCCTGGCCTTTTTTTCTTTTTTTGTAAAGATGGACTGAACTGTGCTTGAAACCTAAACTCAGCAAAATACACATGTACACAAATCTGAGTCTTAATTTTAAAAATAAAAGATCACTCACAAATTTACAAGTTAACTACATTTGCAAGTGCTGCATGCTGGGGGAAATTATAGGAACAGCACATTGTTTTTTAATCTGTTTTTTCAGCAGCACTGAATCACCAGGTAACTCCACTTGTGCAGTTCTCCCCAGAGCAGCTTTCTCTCCACCTGGTAGTGTGCCTAGGCTGGGAGTATCTCTGTTTGTGAAACAGGCTGTGTGCTGCAGCGGTCACACAACTGTTGTGCAGAGCATCTATCAGAGCTGCCTTTGGAGCAGACCTTCCCAGGCTCTGGCTCCAGAGAGATGCAGGGGCTCCTGGCCACCAGGGCAACACTCAACACCCAGCATCACATGGGCAGGGGAAGGTGAGGGCCTGGAAGAGAATTAACTAATAAATAAAAGCCAGGAAAATTCACCAGTGAGGGGGTTGTGATGATAGGTTATGGAGTCGCATGCACTTGTAGTTAAGTCTGTCCAGGGTTAATCTAACTCAGGTACTGATGCAGGCATTTAGATAGCAGATAACTCATGCTGTCATTAACCTGTCAGCATTACAGCAGGAAGATTATATCTTCACAAGACCATATTGATCCAGAAAGGGACGCGTTAGACATGACCAAGCTTTTTCTATGCTGCCTTTTACCACCTGCTTTTCCCCTGATCAAAGATGCTAAACGTGTGTGGTCAGTGCAGACAAAGTCATGTTTTCCTTTAGGCTGGATGGAGGTTTCTCTTTGTCATCTTTCCATTATGTTGAGTGCAGTTTAAATATCCAGTTACTTATATTGTCATTTCCTTTTAGTGCTGATGGAGCAGCAAAGACCAGATAGGTGTCTCTGCCCACCTACTATAGCCTTTTGCAGAGAGAGTCACTCTTGCTGTGTGTTGCTCTGAACAACTGAGAGAGAGGACAGCTCTGAATTGGAAGCTGAGTGTGTTGGTATAGGACTTTGCTAGAGTGAGTAGGTCCTGCTTTGCAGATGAAGTCATGGCTTTGTGAAGTACTGGCTCAAGAACTGCACTGTGCTAAAGTAGCTTCCCAGCTTTTGGATCAGAATTGGCTTCTCCAGATATTTAGAGCTCAGGAAGAGTTGGCCAGGGTCTGCTGGCAAAAGAGATGTATTCCAACGTTTGGCTTCCTTCACAACCCACTAAAGAATGATGGCTTACAGCCTTCATTTGGGGAGAGGTTGAACAACAGTATGTAATGCACAGGGAAAGGACAAGGGTTACAGCCATAAATGTCATGACGTTTGTGTGCACAAGGTAAAGCTAGGAACCTTGCACTGGCAAATGCCCCTAGGGAATATGATGTTTATAAGGGCAATAAAGTTCTCTTGATGGCATAACATATCCATTCCCAAATGGGATAAGCCATTCATTCCCAGCCTAGGGTAGGTGGAATAGAGACAGTCCCCCGAACCACAGCACTGTTGTTTCCAGCACTTTCAGGTAATGGACTGACTCCTTTCAGTCAGGAACGTGATAGCCTGTGAGAAATCTAGACAGTTAGCAGGCATAAGGACTAAAAATGTAGGAGCCATAGGAAAGGACTACACTTTTTGTCCCATTACTGACTGGCGCCAGGATTTCTGACAGCATGGTGGTGTCAGCTAAAGGCAGGCTGGGGAGTTTTACTGATATGAGCTCAACAAAACTCCCTAGCATAGGCACATTTCGGTGGGCATAGAAATGCTGATACAGGCATTGCTTACACTAGATACAAAACTGCATTTCTGTGAATTGTACTGATCAAACTTTGAAATGCAGGTAAGAATTTGATTCATATACCTTATTCCCTAACTTTGGGGATGAGGACAACAAACTAGGTGCGTTGAGCTGAATGATTTTTCTTTCTTTCTTATGTCAGAAAAAGGTAAACGATAGTGGGGTCACTCCACAGCGACTCCGCACAGGCTGTTACCATGCAGACCTGCTCCCAACAGGGGCCGATCACGGAAAGGGGGAGGAAGTGGTTTTGCTTCCTTTTCCCGCAGTCATCCCAAAGCACTGCCCAAGATGTGAATAACATTAAAAAACTTTCTTCTTTCCTTTTCCTGTGAGTGTCTGCTCAGCACAGCTTTTTGCTTCCAGGGTCTGACCGGAGTTACCTTGGGAAGTATGAAAGGCCAAAAATCTCCCAAGAACTGTCAAATTTGGCATCCAAATGTTGCCACTGTTTAGACAAATCCTTGTTCTAAGCCTCCTGAGATGAAATTGTTTTCAATACTGCAGTGGGAACTGGCAGCTCTTGATTATGCGGCAGGTGGAGGTTCAATGAGTGCATGTGGCTGATCCTAAATCCTCCTCCATATGTTGGCAGTTGAGTGCTGGAGGGCTGGTGGACATCCACAGGGCATTACACATGTGTGCACATGCACACACACTGTTCAAGCACTTGTAAAAAATGCCTCTGTTTTATTTGTTCAAACAGAATCAGAGCTAGATTAGGACCTCTAAGTAAACTACAAAGTTACACTTCATCTCCCCTTAAACACAACCACAAATTAGGACTCAGCATTAAGATCAGAGCAAAAAACTTACTGACCTCTGTGTCTGCACATGACATGCTTCGAGCAAACTTTTCCTCCCCAACCTCCAGGCTAAATCAGCCCTTTGCAAAGAGATGCCTTAGCAGGGGCTGTAGAAATCATGGGTATTTCCTGCGCATTGGTCACACAATAATATACCACCACCAAAAAAAAAAAAACCTTGAGAGAGGAAGAGAAACGAGTGTTCTTTACAAAAGCAGAATAATATGCTAAGGCAAAGCTTTCTGTGATCTGCTGTTTGAAAGCACGCGGGCATTGAGTTGTCGTTACCAGCCTCCATCATTTGAGGGCACCCTAGTCTTTGATGTTGGCTGCAATTAGCTGCGGGAGTAGTGTAGCAGCCATCTCTCGTGATGGCAAGTCTGTCTTTCATTGAAATACTCTCTTTCCTCCAACCCTCCAGGTCAATGCTGCTGGGACTTGCTTCTTTACTGATGGCAGGAGCACATGCTGGGCTCGCAGATCACCAGCCTTACTGGTGTGTTGGGGATTGGAGGTGAATTGCCTAAAGGAGAGATGCACTGGCATGCCAGCACTGCTATTGATTAATGCTAATTATCATTTAATTTAACCTCCAATTAGTTTTAATCAATCGTCACATTCTCCCTGAGTATTACTGTGAGGATGATGTACAGGAAGGAGGATAATTGTCTTGAGCTTTTCCTTGCTTCCCAGATGGCTATTTCCTATCCCTTTCTTTTGCTTTTAATAGAGCTGGGTGAATAATTTATTTGCCAAATTTAGCTGCTGCTTCTTCTTGTGCCTCAGAATTCTCTGTAAACATAGTTTGAGTGTAATGCTTTGTCCAGAATTTTTCGTCACACAATTACAGTTCCTGGTCTTGTACAATGGGTTACAGCTATTTGATCCTGGAAATTCAAGCAGGGCAGTTTCACTTTAATCAGGCATGCGGTAAGGTTGCATGGCCCTGGCTCCAGTGTTGCTGTCAGTCATAACTCTGGGGATCCAGTTTTGCATGAATTTTCTGTAACTGTTTCTTAAAAGAATGGTCACATTCATGTTTCTGTCACCCAGAACATTTCCCTTCAGAAGGCGAAAGCACACAGAAAGAGAAGTTACATCCGTCCATCTGGTTGGGTCATGTCCAGGTCTTGAATCTAAGCTCTAGCAATCACCAAGCACCAACTCAACCTCTTCTCCCAAGGGAATGGCTCCTCTCTATTACAGGCACCAGCCATTTTAGCACTCTCCTATGTGGTCTTTCCACCAGAGCTGGAGAGACTGCTTTTCTTTGAATATCAGCAATGACAGCCTGGCCTTTCAATGTTGTATTTGAATGGACGGTCGCAGAATATATTCACAGGTTCTTGTCTAGTGTGCTATTAATAGCTCTGTCTGTCCAAGTGTATTACAAAAAAGTATCAATTCATTAATCACCCCCACTGATTTTATGTACATCACTGATGAAACATCAGGCAGCATTCCCTGAAGGTCAATAAATTAGGGCAGTTATCCAAAATTACCTTCTGAGATCTCTCTGAAAGCTAAGGGAAAAGTGAGCAGAGCACAGTCCCATCTATTCTTGCTGAGGATCAAAAGCAACTCAACAATACCTCAGGGCATCAAAGACAGCTGATAGATCTAACAGTAACATCTTGGAGCCCTGATATTCGTCTGTAACCTGGACTGCCCGTGCAGTGCAGTCTCTGTGCTGTACTCTGTCTGTACCCAGACCGACACAGGTCAAGAAAGGCTGAGACAGTCAGGTACACAGGGAATTCTCTTCCCTTCACAACTTTCTCATTAACCATGCCCACACTTGAAGAATAGAAACAACAGAGCCAAGTTGCCAGCATCCAGTAATAGCTTGTTTGGAAGCCTTTTCCACGCTTTCCAGAGATATCAGGTATTTGCCAGGTGTCCCGATTTCAGTCAGAATGGTCTCTTCCTCCAGCACTGTCTCCAGTTAACTGTAGCGCTGATCAAAAGTGATGGTCAATAATGCAAGTTCAGTTCAGTTGGTGGGCAGGTCATGTTCCCACCACCGGTACTGTCAGTGGTCTTTGAGCCTCAGCCATGACTTGAAGAGAGACCGTGTTGGTGCAGAAAGGTAATTGTGCTCCTGGCCCTCACTGAATTTTTCTGACAAGACTCTCAACATGGGTGCCTGCTCTGAGAAGGGATTTCCTCCCCTCACAGCAGAAGATATAAAGAAACTCATAGCTGCAGTACTGAGAACATCCAACACAGTAGACATCAGTAGGACTCAGGTGCCTCATAGGAAGTGCATAGTTCATCACAGGACTACATCCTGTTTTACTTATGTTTTTAGTTTTACTTTGGAAAATAAAAGATCAGTTTATGCGTATAACTGAGCTCTTCCTCCTCTTAACCAACCCATTCTGTCCTCAATAGGTCAAGTTACATGGGCTCAGATATTCCAAGCAGATAGTTACGACTTGATTCAACATTATTTCATTATAACCATTTAAGTTACAGGAGAACTTTAGTGAAAAATAAAACTACAGTAAAGCAAATCCGTTGCTCCATAGAAATGAAAACTGACCCCGCACTTGCCTTTGTGCATGGGCTGGATAACAAATCCATTGTAAGATTAAAATGAAAAGAAGAAGGAAAGCCAAAGCTTGTTCTGTTCATATAAACATGGGACTTTCGATTTACTTTTCACAGAGCTTTGACTGGGCAACAGAAGAAATGTGAGCTATCTCACAGTGTTCCCTTGGCATAACATGGTGCTTTCAGTCTCATTATTATTGCATTATATGTAGCACATCTGTTACTGGTCAGGAGCCAAACTATTTAATTCTATTAGATACATCTATACAGCTAAGTGATAATCTACACCAGGTTTATGGAACAAGCACTTAATTCTTGGCAGGGAGCAGCTCAAGGCTTGATACAAGAGCAACAGAATATATGCAGTGTAGTTGTAGATCAGTGTCAGAAACTGGCCAGAAACCATTTCTGCATTCTTCGGCATGCAGGCATTCCAGTGTGGGAAACTATTCATTCAATTTATTGTTCTAACATCTGTAAGTTATTGGATGGGAGGAGGGGAGATGGAGCAGAGGAAAATGCTCAGAGGGAAAAACGTTTACCTAACAAAATACTAACTCTTTCAGGGGGTTTCATGTCAGCACTCTGTAAATAATAGAAGCCTTTTAATGCACATGTGGTAGTATTTACTTTGTGGAGAGGTACACAGAATCCCATCTTGTTCAGAAAGTTTTGTGTCCCGATGGTGCTTGAGCATATAGTTTTTGCTGTATGTATTTTGTCTTAATCTGTCTTTTATCTGCTTAACGCAACTACCAAAAACAAAGTTGCATTGCCTTGCTTGCCAGCCTCCACAGTGAAGGCTGAACCTCAGGACTTTGGGCTGAGAGAACGAGCTGGGCTCCTCAGCTGGTGTAAAATGGCAGCGCTCCCTGGGAAGGGAATGCAGCAGCATCACAGTCTGTCAGCTAGCAATTTGGATCCCAATCCCAGTTTGGATCCCCTTCCAATAGCACTCTCTGTGAGATCCTTTTCAATCTTCATGAGAGAGAAGCCCCAAACCATGCATCCTTCCCAGAAAGGCATGTAAACACGATTATACCCCTCTTTTAGAGAGGAGGAGGAAGGGCACTGCAAGGTGATGACTTGCTTAGGGTTGCACAGGATGTCTGCAGCAGAGCTGGAACAGGGGTCAGCTCTCTGAACTGTCAGCAGCGCTTCTACCTTTATCCAGCAGACTATCCTTCCTTCCTCTGCTCTGAAGAATTGAAACAATTCTAAAAAAAAAAAAAAAACAACAAAAATACCCAAGGCTCCACCTGCAGAAATTTCTGACCTTCCACTGACTGGGCTTTTCTTTTCCTCTTCCCCCTCCGCCCCTTTTTTTTGTCTCTCTGTGGAGGTAATTGGATATATTTCTGAAGGAAGTGATGTCAGGAGACCTGGGTGTTCCAAGCATAGTTATTTCCATATGATCTGAACAGGTTCTTACATACTGTGACACATACATTGCTGTAATTTAAACATATCTGGTTCTTTGGACTGAAGACCATTTATAAGAGTCTCCAGCTGCAGAGGAATTCATTTACTTACAGCCATTGGGGAGCAGCAGCATCTTTAACTCTCTGTTGTCTCCAGTGCTCTGTTCCTCCCCAGCACTGGCTGGCTGAAAAGTGCATTCCCCTGAACCATCTTACCCTAAGCCTGATCCAAGCCCCACTGAAGTCAAGGAAAAACACCTATTGATTTCAAAGGTCCTGCTCTCCTATGTGTAAATGTAGCTGCACTCTGCTGGGTATTGCAGTGAGTAGACTGATAAAATAGAAGAAATCATTCACAGTCAGTGGTATTGAGTTCTTATATGAAAGACCCAGTCCTTGCACCCAAATTTACAGACTGAATTCAGGAAGATGTAAACATGGCTGTAAATGAAGGGAAAAGGCAATAATGCTATACTATACTTAGGCTGTGAGCTTTGGGGACAAGTACTGTCTTTTTACTGTGGAATTGTGCAGCATCTAATATTGTAGCAACCTGGCTCATGACAGAGGTCTGACATATAACTATAGTAAAAAATAATAGCATTAAATACCAGTAATAATGTAATGAGGTAATAAACAGTAATGAAACATTGGAGGGAGGTCAAGTAGTAGGGTCTTCAGAGGTTATGCAGCCCCCTATTGCTCTTGATCCTGAACTGTACATGAGCTTCAAGCCTAAGTGGAGAGGTGTCAAAGAAATGAGCTCCTACTTAATGTAGGGTTGCAGAAACCAGGAGTTGGGTGAGGAGGGAGAAATGTCTATCACTCCCTTAGCCCCCACTCTTTCCCTCCTGCCGAGTAAAATGTGCTTCTGAATATCCAGAGTGCCACCAGGTCTTGTCATTGGTCACAATGCTTTCGGAGATCATTTGAAAGCTATCTATCTCATGATTCAGCATCATATCTGCATTTCCCAAGCACTTTCCCAGTCAGGGGTGCCAAAAGCAAAAGCCAGTGACTAACTTACACTTATTAGGTCTTAAACACAACCCTGACCTGTCTTTTCCCTCCAGCCAAAGGCCTTGGACAGAATCAATCAGATGGAACCGGTCACTGGTGACAATAGCAGATTAGCCAAGGCACAGGCTTGTAAAAGCTAATATCCCAGTTGCATGTGTTCCTGTTCATTAAATAAATAATGCACACCCCCATGTGGACTGGGGATACCCTTCAGGTGGCCTAATGGAAAGAAGGGGTCATCAGTGGCTGAATTTCAAACTTTCAGCAAGGTTTTTCAGGGTGAGCTTTGTTCTCTGAGGAAAAACAATGGAAAACAGAATGGGCACATCCTTTGTAATAATGAGCCCACTCTCACTGTTGGCTCTGTGAACCAATGCAGGAAAGAATTCATGAAGATTTCAGATACTTTCTTGAAAATGTAGAAGGAAATAAAACCCTCAAATGATAAAAAAATGTAAAATGTAGTTTTTGCTGTCTATTTTCCCTTAGCTTTGATAACTGCCCCAGAGTGTTGTACTTTGGTTCAGTGTCCAGTGGAGTTACACATGTGCATATTGAAGGCATGCACCGAAATCCAGCGGTTTACTTGAACGTACGGGGCTGCAGCAGCTCTGAAGTCGCTCCTTGCCCAGCTGAGGGAGCACTTCCCTGCACACAGGCAGCGCACGCAGAGGTCTTAGTGACTCTCAGGGGTATCAGTAACTTTCTCAGGGGTATCAGTAACTCTCTCAAGGGTCACACCCCCAGTAGGGTCATGCAGGATTAAGATTCCCACCATTGCCCTTCAATCTTTTTTTATTTGTGGGCTTCTGACTTTCCATGGGCAGTGCAGACTCCTTCAGCAACTTCACAAGTGCAGGATGCTGTTTTGCTGATCTAAGTTTGCTTTCTTTAGAGCTTTTTTGTACAAGTGCTTTCCCTGGTAGCAAAACTCATCTTCAAAATGTTGAAGGCATTTCCAGCTCCCCCACCCCAACCATTCTTTTTCTTTTCATGGCACCATTTCTCTCCTTCATGCCTCAGCTCACAGCTCCTCCGTTATGTCAATAAGGCAGCTTGGCATTGGGCTGGATTATTGTGGTTAGCAACTTTAAAATCTTCCAAAATAAAAGGTTTTGTTTTGTTTTGTTTTGTTTCTGATCCACATCATTTCAGCAAGCCTGGTGAGAGCATGGTAACACAAGCATTGCTAATTGAAATGAGGTGATTTCTGCAGGAAGGGCAGGAATAGGCATTAAGCAGAGAAACTCTTAAATTCAGTACTAGAATCAACTTCTTAGGAGTGATCCATGGTCTTCTGAAAGTCTGCAGTTCACAGGTTTAAAATTACTTATGTGAAAATACCAGCTCCTGATGCTGGGCTTTAAACAAAAGGCTGTCACCCATCCTTCTCTGCAATCTTCTGTTTGCATGTTATTTGCTTATATACTCAACAGGCATCTTCTGTTCCTAAAAAGCATCAGCACGCTAAAATATTTTGCCTATCATTTTCTTGCTATTGGCAGATCTTGTCCAGAACAAAGGAGCCAGGGACATGATATCAGAATACTATTGCAAGAAGATGAGTGACAAGCATTTAATTTCCAGTGCTGTTCATCGGATGTTTTTCCTTGCACTCTTCCCATGAGAGAAAAAATGATGTAGATGGAACACTCCAAGGGGAGTAGCTTGTTGTAACTTATGATTAAGCCTGAAAAACAGATGGAGGATCTAAGCTGCATGTTCCAGCCCTAGTATTTACCTAACAGAGCACACCATGTTCCTGGAGGGATGCATGATGCCTAGGCTGAACTGAAGCCTTGGCTTTGGTGCTGTCATAATGCCACCTTTGGAGAAGTCAAGGTGTTTTTATCATTTTCTGTTGTCAGTTATAATCTGCTTGGACCACAGCTAGGAGCACAGCCAACCAATGTAAGAAAATATCCATGAAATCATAGTCCGTCTCTCTGCAAATACAGGATCCAGTTCTCCTTGATAAAATCATCATCAGACCGTGGAGGGAGCAATAGGATAGAAAATGCCAAGCAGAATAGCCCTCAGGGTTAATCTGCTGACATTTAGCACTTCTTACTGGACAATTCACTGGCTAGAGATAGTTCAGTGGTTATGATGTTAGACAAAGTTTCAAGAGGCCTGGGTTTAATTCCCATTTTTCCATAATATTTCTGTGCCTCAGTTCCCAATCTATGAAAGCGGAGACTGTAGGTCTCGCATACCCTTCCTGAATGTGATGAGAGTTACACACTGTAAAGAAGGCCCTATAAATCCCACAGTTACAGGTTCAGCCACACTACCATCTACAGCCTGCAAGTTCTCCACAGCTGGTATAAAATAACTGTTAAATTATCTGTAATGCAGCCAACATAACCATGATTCTTCAAGGCATGGTTTTAAGATAGATAGATAACAGAACTGGTCAGAAAATATTTGAATCTTTTCAAGGGGAAATTTCCAAACAACATTTGCCTTTATTCTGTGACTTCATTAGTTTTAGTTAGTTAGGAAAACTTTTCTTTCTTCCCTTAAGTAGTTTTGTTCTCTCCTTCTTTCCCCTTTCTCATTTTGTCATTAGAAAAAGTGAAGGAGGGGAGGAAAGAGTTGAGAACAGAGAGGAAAGAGGTGTAAAACACTAAAATCTTCAAATCTTACCATTTAGTGTTTTGGGTTTTTTGTTTCAAAGATGAAAATATATACACAAAAGAGACATTTTTATTTCATGAAATGGGTTGTTCTTCACTGAAAAGTATGGCTGAATTGAAAAGGCCAAAAATCCCAAGGCCTTGTCTTCCTTGTTTGCAGCTGGGGAAACTGAAGTGAAGCACCATATTGGTGACACCAAGGCCACAAAGGGAGTACAGTTTCAGGAGACATATTTAGACCACAGTAATCCCTGGATCCTCTCCTAAGTCCAGACCAAAACTGTTCAAAAGGCACCCACATGAGGTTTTGTACTGTAACATGACAGCACTATGCGTAAGAAGAGCCTAGAGTACTTCTTGCACAAGAAGGGCCAAGATAATCATCAACAGGGTTAAAAAAAATGCCCAGGAACATTTGTAGTCACCTCGTGTTTGGTGATCCCAAAGCAGAGGGTAGCAGAGGGTAGCAGAGTGGACTGTGTGCCGGGCATCCGCCATCCAGTCTCGCACACTTGCCAAGACGGAGTGTTCAGGCTGAAACCCTAGACTGCAAACCGGCTGCCAGCTGGGCTGTGCGCTTCACGCAGCCAGCTCTGCTAGAGGGACAGGGACTTCCCCCATGCGCTGCTGAGGGTGGTAATGGCTTTAGCAAGATTTACCAGAGTTTCTCTGTCAGAGCTTCTATGATCAGGGCATTAATTAAGATCTAGTCCGAGAACTAATGGTTTCCTTGAAGCCTATATCCCTTCTGAATGCCACCTTGCCAATGAACTCTTCTCCCACCCAACACTTGAAAGGATGTGAGTGTAAGCAACATTCAGGCTGGTTTCTCAGGGGGGTGCATAGACTTCCAGGAAAAGTACTCCATATTCAATAGCTGTTTGATACCTTCTCCACTCCCACATGTTCCTACCCCCTTGTCACAAAATAGTGCCCCTACATCTCAAAAATACACCAAAATAATTTTTCAGAGACACTTACCTGGATGCATGGGGGGAAGTAGCAAAGATGTATTTGTGACAATATGTGGAAGACAGTAGGTCGCAAGTAAACACGGCAGACTGTTAGGTTTGGGGATGGGCGGCAGGTGGGGGAGGCACGAGGGCTGAGTGTGTGGTGTGGGGCATGGCCAGGAGAGCAGGGAGGGATGTTCATAGATCTACAGATGCTTGAATTAATTGGTGGCTGTTTACAGCCTGGGTTTATCGCACAGCTTTTAATTAACTGTTTCCGGATTTAATCTCACAAATGTTCTATCTTCGTCCTTGTTTAATCCGGCATTCTAAAGGCAAGCTTATTTATGCAGATCAATACTGTTTACAAACATGAAAGCCGCCAGTCAGTTTTTGAACTTTAGACGTGATGGCATTGGTTATCAATAGCTGAAGCAGCCCCAGCAGGTGGCATGTCAATATGCAACCCGTCAATATTCATGGAGCGGCCAAGATTAAAACTTTTTTTAGCAGGAGTGGGAGGGAGCTGCCTAAACTCCTTGTCACATTCATATACCAAGGATTTACTATCCGTTCCCGCCCCCGCTTTCTTTTATTTAGTTGCAGCCATCTGAATGGTGCGCTAATGAGAATAATCAGGTTATTCAAGAACATGTATGGGGTGGGGGGGAGGCGGGGGGGGAACGAACCAATTCTCCCAGTTTGCTTTGGACTCTCTTGCTCTCCCTGAGTCAGCTCTCCTGCAAAGGGTGCTTTCCTCTATTAAAATGTTTAAAGCACTAACAAGGAAGAGCTGGTTTGTTCTCTGTACCTAGTTTACCACTGATTTAAATTGAAATTACCAAAGGCACTGGATTGTTTTCCACCAAGGTAATTCTATTGACTTCAGTATAAAAGAAGAGCAAAACACCGAAGAACCATTCAGAAAATGCTTCCTTATAAGCAAAGCGTGAAAACCTAATGGCTGGTAATGATTGGTTAGGTGATGCCTGGGGACCAAGGAGGAAACTTGGCCAGTTCTTGATCTGGGCTGACTTCTGCAGCCTTGACTCTTCTTGGACCTGGCTCTTTTCTATTTGTACTTTGTGCTGTTGTTGGCATAACTGTGAAGGGGATAAAAGGGTGTTTTCCACCTGACTTTCACAGGTATGAATGGCATAGGGCCCCAGTCCTGCAGGGACTGACACATGGTTATGTCTTCCCACTAGATGTAGCCTCTGTTCAAGTCAGTGGCCCAGTTTTTAGCATCCCAGGTTAATCATGTTCGACACTCTGGAAGAACAAAGCCAAAGGTGTTAGTCCATCACTAGTCAGGGCTAGTGGTAGCTTTTCTCAGGGAGAATTATAGATACAAATATGGAACACGGAACCTCAGTCTGATTTTATGTAACATAATCTTAACCTACGAAGGTAAATGAGATCAGAATTGCCCATGACTACTATTTATTTGTAGAGTACTCCTATCATGAGCTGCATTCAGGGACCAAGCCCCTGCTGTGCTGGGAATGGTACAAGCATAGCTAATTGTGTGCTTGCTATAAACATGGCTCTTACACAATTGTTACACCTTCCATAAATACATTTCTAATAATCAGCAGACAATAGTATGGGCAAGCCAGAAGCATAACACAAAGCATAAGAATAAATTGCATTTAATTACAAGGAGAATCTAATTAAGCCTGATTTTCTTAGACCAGTGTTAGACTGGGAGTAACTTCATACACATTAATAGAGTTGTAACACATGTGACCCATGGTATAATGACAATGACTACTCAGGGGTGGATTGTCAGATTGATGCACGGCATGACACTAACTCGGCTCCTTAATTTCAAAGGCACAGAGTAGACCACATCCATGCAGAAAGTAAGGGCTCCAATCCTGTATTTACCTTTGTGCCTTCACTTTGTATTTTTGGCCATTTGCAGCATTTGCTGACATTTTCCAGTCTGTTTGTTCTAGTATTCATTGTCGATTATTTAGGCAGGAACAGGTTTCTTGGGACAACAATTGCACTGCTTGCATTTGGGTCCCATGGCCTCCTCGTATCGAACACCCTCCACAGACTCCCAGTGGGCTATTTTGTTCTCTGGCTTCTGAGAGAATTTCATGATGGTTTAATTTTGATTCTTCCTAAGTGATTCGCAAATGGGGGAAAGTAGGTTATTCCCCAGCTGACTCCTTGGGAAATGTGGGGACATCATGGGAATGCTGAAGGAACATCAGGCTTTCTAAAACCAAGCTGCACTCACATTTCGAAGCAACCCACCCTTGTATACAGATAGGCTTGTTATAGAGCTGCTGATCTGCTCTCTGTCAGCTTGTGGCACACCACAGCCTTTGTAATACTGGCAAAATTGGAGAAACTAATCAATTCTGCTTATTCTCTTAGCCACAAACCCTACCCTGCAAAGTGCAGCACTGTTTTTAACAGTGACATCTTGTGCGCCTTTCAGAGTCTACCTGAAAGCAAATATAGGCCTTTTAATAGGTTATTTTAACGCATTAAACTATGGAAAGGAGGAAAGGAGGGAGAAAAAAAAATCCCTGGCACATACATCTCTGCAAAAGTTTCAGAGTCTGGAAGAATCTGATCCAGAAACAAAAGCCCTTTGAATCTCTCCCCTTCCCTGCTCCCCCCAACCCTGGCCCCCCTCCCCTTCCTTCCTTCACTTCTACCTCCCCCCGCTGAGTAGTAACAGTGCCAACTTATCAGATACTTTTAGCTGCCAGCTTCCCAGATACTTTCCTTTGAATGTGACCTGGCAGCAGCTTGCTGGAACTTTTGAACTGCTATATATGTCATATGCTAAGAAGAAGAAGAAGAAGAAGAAGAAGAAGAAGAAGAAGAAGAACTGAAGTATAATGACTACTGGAATACGCGATTCAAGACAAAGTCAAAATGCTTTCAGTGGGGAAGGCAAGGCAATTTATTTTAACTTGTAAGGCAACTTTGCTATCCAACAGGAAAGGGGGGTGGGGAAGCAAGCAGGATAATCATTGTATTTTATCTTCATCTGAGGGTTGCAAATCTGTTGCAAACATCCACAAATTGCCCCATCTGGCAGCCCTGAGGTGCCCATAAGAAAGAGTTTGGTATGAGAATGGCAAGGGGGAGCACGCATTAGAGCCTCGCGAGCGAGGAGGCAGTCTGCAGGGAGACTGTGTGCTACCCAGCCAAGTGGAGAAAGGCGAAACTGAGGAATATTGACTTGGTTGGGAGATTTGCCCTCAGTAATGCAACAAATCTGCAGTAGGAAAAACACTAGGAATCAGCCATCTAGGTTACCAGTTTCTGGGTCAATAGGATCCCTCTTTAATATGAAGGAAGAAAAAAAAACAGCAATTCAAAATACACATGGAAACAGGCAAGCAGCTAAGCCTCATGTTTCAGTACTGGTTCAGGAAGCGGCTATTGTCATTAGAGATGGTAATTAAAGGTTAATTGGAGCTTTTTTTCCTTCTTCTCTTCAGAATGTATGGATTTTGACATGTTGCTTTAAAAATACCCAAACCAGTTCTGGAGCAAAGCATCTGATAATATCAAAAAGCCTAATTTCTCCATTTTTCTGAAGAAATAGTTTCAATTTTTGAAACAAAATATATTGGCGAATGGAGAAGTTTATGATGCTGAGATGTGATGCCAAATGTTATGGTTTATGAAAGAGATGTTTCAAGTGATTGGGCATTTGTTTTTCAACTTTTGTCTGGAAGGAAATGTTAAAATTTCCCAGTTTTTTTTTTCCTGTTTCAGAATAGAGTGGATGGAGTTTTTACAATCTCTGGGGTGTTCTGCAGAGTGGAAAAGCTGGTTCCCAAGCAACTCTAGTTCTAATATGTTTAATTACTGCAATGCCCGAGATCTTTCTGCATGTAGCTGCCAGTTCAGGCTGTCATTAAAAGAAGAAGAGGGGACGCTGAGAAGAGAGGAAGGTGGTGCAAGATGTTCCCTCCAGCTCTTGGGCTGTGTTGCTGCAGCTAACCTCCTAGCACTCCCAGTGCCTCAGTGTACCCCTCCCTGAAACAGGTAGACTAGTAATTATTCATTATAAAGTTTATTAGTGTCCTTGGCACATTTCAGCAGATGCAGATTAAGACCACCTTGGCCCCAAGGAGTTTGCTGGTACACTGCCACCCTCACTGGGGCTTGGCAAGAGACTTAATACATTAATTTCACAAAGCGCTTTGAGATCAGGGGATGAAAGCTGCTACAGAAGTGCAAAATATAATGATTAATTGCCTTTTCTTGGTGGGAAGTTGCTATCATCTCTTCATTTTCTATGACTGGCAAACCGGAGGGAGTATTTAACTTTTTAAAAAAACAACATCTTTACAAAGTAACAAATTAAGATGCAAATCTGGAGTGGTTTTTTCCCTCTTCTTTTTTTTTTCTCTCTCTTGTTTTTTTTTTTTTTTTTTTTTGCTAATTGGCAGAAAATTAATGACTGTGTTTCTGACTGAGCAGATGCTCCCATCAGAAAAGGCAGATTTGGAATTTCTCTAACCCTCCTTTTAAAAACACATCAAGAAGGCAGTAGCATGTGGCAGGTCAGAAATTAAGCGAAGGTAACTGTACAGATTGTAAAGAACACAAAGGAGGTTTTGTATGCCTGTGTGTGTGAGAGAGTGAGTGGGGGCTGTTTTTTTTTCCCATCTCTCCCTTTTGTTTTAACTTCCTTGCATCGGATTTTACGGGGTTTTTTGCTTTTTTTTTTTTTTTTAAGCCCGTATTCCACTGCAGCTCATAATTAGCAGCCAGGCCTCTGGGACCTAATTAACCAATTCAATTAACAAAAAAAGCATACAAGTCACCCTGACATTTGTCAGCCATTAGGAGGGATGTCAGGCTGGCAGGTTCTACCGACACATTAATGATGATTAGCTCATTTGCAGCTCACTTTTACCCCAGGTGTCCACCTGGAGAGACTGGCACGAAACACTCTGCAGACAGAGAGAGGGGCTGGGGCTGGGAAGAGCTTTGCTGCAACTGCGATGACCCTCAAAGGGAGTTTTGACCTTTTATTGAACATACAATCAATAAGTTTTTTGCCTCAGTTAAGAGAAGCTGCTGTCCCCTCATCTGGCTCCTGCGCTCACTAGCCTTCAGAGAAGTGCTCGCCCAAAGAGCCAGGGGACCGGCGCTTGCCCCAGGGGCTGAAAACCCTTGTTTTCAACTCCTGCAGTGGGACAGGCCTTTAGAAACATTTTCCTTGTCGATAGCGCTGTTTGCTTGCTTACCACAGCAGGGCTCCTTCACTTGGCTGGGGCTGTTTCTTAGTTCAAGCCAAGCTCTTTGTTCTCACAATTGATTAACTACAGTACTCTATATAATATAGGCAGATATTTATATAGACGTTGCTTCCGTTCCTGCCTCTGATCTCCCTTAATTTAACTCCATTTCCCCAGCAGCTCTGATTTAATAATAAGTGGCTGATTGTTATGGAAATGAACTAAGAAAAACACCGTCAAAGAATGCTTCCAGGATGAAGAGGTGTTTGACACTTTGCTTTTTTCCTTTTCTCAGCACCTGAGAGCAACTTTCCTTTTCCACCTGGGTGGTCAATTCCAGGTCACCTGAGCACATCCGTGGCTTTTTGCCATCCCAGGGACAGCCAGATTCAGCTCTCATGGTGGCTTACGGGACTTGCTTAGGCTCAGTGGAGTGAAGGTGTTGCTGAGCCTTGCTCCCAGGGTTACATTCAGTGGGGCTGGCCAGGGCGTGTGGGAAGCCCTCTCGCCCCACTCTGCATCATGGGCAAGCTGGAGGTGTTTCCCACCTCTGCACCTGAACTGGCGCTGGGTCGCTGTCAGTGCCCTGCTTCTCCCCTTTCCCACTGCTCTGAGCCCCGCTCTGCATTTGGGCAGCTCCTGCCTTTACAGTCCTGGTCTGCCATAGCAGGGCCCCAGACCTGGGTGCTGTAGGTGTTATGCGACAGCGAACGATAATGAATGATTAAACATCTTCACAGGGGGCATGGCACTCCGCTTTCCCCAGTGCCAGGGAAGAGTCACCACATGCCCCCATGACCTCCCCTCTCATTCAGCTGCCTCTGACTGTGCTTTTCCATGAGGCTGGAGCATATCGGTTTCCTCTTCATTGCCTGTTGCCCATTATTCTTGTCCATATTCTTGGCCAGCCCCAGCCAACAGCAGACCACAAATCGCTATCAAGGAGCAGATTTCTTCTTGATTTTGGCGTTTAGCAAGTTTCCTGCCCGCGGGGTGAACTCCTCACATCCAGAGGCAGTCACGACAAAGTGTGAAACACAGGTGCACCAGGAACTGTCTCTGAACAGGGGACAAAACACAGCAAAGAGTTCAAAGGGAATTGGGTGCTTTCCTTAATTTTAATTGATTCTTAACTGCATGCTTGCATTGACTAATTACCAAGGGGCTGATTCAGCTCCCTCTGAAAAACAGAACCTATATCAATAGCCAGAGCCAAACACTCCTTCCTGGAAATCTACAGAGCACAATAGTAAATACAGAGAACTGGGACTATTCATGTATTAACAATACAGCGGCAGCAGCCCTTTATTGTTACACACATTGTTAAACCCACAAAGAGCAACTGGTAGGTTAAATCTATTTTAGCTGGGAAAGCTTGACAAAAATCCTTGCCACCAAGCATTTGATACTGATCACAGTGTCACATCAGGGAACAGCAAGCTCAAAAGAAGAAGTCATTTTTATTTCTGAACTTTAGAGGCAACGGCCTCTCCTCTACACTGGCTCCCCAGGTCTTAGTCCTCTTAGTAGGAGGTGGGCTTTTCTTTTTTTCTTTTTTTTTTCCCCCCTGTACCACTCAATGAGAGCAGATTCGGGGGGGGGGGGGGGAAGGAAAAAAAAAAGAAGGAAACATACAATGCTGTATTGAGGCAACACAGGTGTATGGGGAATGTGAATGCAAGCTTCCTTCTCAAGGGAAATCAAATCCAAACGTTGGGATCGCAGCAAAGGGTGTGGCTTGCGAAGCAGCAGAATGGCTTGCGGTGATCAATTAGGGCATAAGACAGTTGTTCTCTTACACAGAAGCATCCAACCTGGAGCATCTCTCTGAATAAATGCCTTGGAATTACCATGAAAGGCTCAACTCAGCTGGATTTGTTTGAGTTACAAACATTGCTTTAACCTATTTATTTTTCTTGGAGTTTTCTATGCAATGGGACTAGTTCTTTCCCAGTAACTCACCTCCATCTCAAATCACGCTAATTTTCATGACCTCCCAGGACGACTCTGCAAAGATCTCTGTTAAAAAAACTTGTGGGTTTGAGGAGGACACATGCCATAAAGAAGGTGGGAGACATTTTTTAACACTGTCCCCATTGGAAGGGTCATTTAATATGTCAGGAATATACTGTGGGAAGAAGGTGTATTAGTGTTGTCGAACGTCTGGAATCTATCAGTTGCCTAATCCTAGACTTCTTGTTTAGTTGATGGCAATGAGTAACTCCATAAGGGCAATTCAAAGCATCCAAAGTAGTAGCCCCTATTGATTTTATAATCCATGCATTGATTTTATAAGGATGTCAAAGATAGCTCTGGAAATTTAGTTGCCTTTCATATTAATGTGTCCCTCTTTAATATTACAAATGTCCTTTCCCATTAGTAAGAATCATGAGTCATTGGGAGGATAAGATCCAGGACTCTCAGTGCAAATGCTCGCCACTGTTTATAACCCCGTGCTCCGGAGTACTTGGATTAGCAGCAGATAGGAACTTACATATTCTGTATTTGTTGGAGAGAACATGTTACACTTGGTCCCTGCAAATCCTGCTGAGTGTGTATGAGTGAAGAGGGGTTTGGATTAAGATCTTTGGATAGATAGAATGTTCCTAGAACATACCAAATGCCTTGATACTGAAGTACTCACCAGAGGTCATTGTTGCTGTCATGCTCTGCAGGGAAACCTGGGATGAATGATTTTACAACCTAGAAGAAACTTCTCATCCCAGGATCTCCAAAAGGATTTTTCAAGGAAAAAAGCATGATCTGCCTCAGAATTGGGGCTGCATTAACCCTAATGCATTAGCCTTGAGACCTGTCCGAGCACCACCTTGCTAGATAATAACAAATTACTAGTCTCAGCTGACTCCTGTCCTGCCTGTGTCTTGTTTGCTCACTGCTAGGAGCATGTTGGGTCCCAGAGCAGGGTCCCTCTGTCTCTGTCACACCGTCGGCACAAGGAGGCTGGGACAGGAACCCAGCCCAGCTCAGAATCTCTTGGATTCCCCCAAAAGGGGCATCGGGCAGCACCTCTCAAATCACACATGAAAAGGCACAGCTTTCAGCTGCTTTGCCACATCCCCTCTTCTTGGTTCATCCTGCTGCATTTATGCTCCAAGGACACTTCCATGCAGACACTGTGCTCCAAATAAGCATCACCCACCTCAGCTCATGTGCTAGGTGCCTGAGAGCTACCCCAGGGCCAGGGGTAGACAGCAGACTTGATCCCGCTGTAGGAGGCAGAGACTCAAATATATCCCAGAGTTTCTGCAGAGTATTGCCACTCTGTTGCACACAGTTAACTTTATGGCTCAATTTTATGGACATACTTTATGCCATTGAAAGTCAGCCAGACAGTGTGAAGAGGTTGTTTGCTCAGCCATAGCAGGAGTATCCGAAAACACTGACATCTTGTGACAGTTTCGAGTGAGATGACAATAGAAGAGCCAGAGAGCCTGCAGGGTGTCCATGCTTCTTTAAGCAGTAGGGGTTTTAAAGAGGCTTTTACATATTATTGCTGCTCTTTACATGCCTTCAGCATCACAGCCAATTTGTGGACCCTGCTGCTGCCACTATCAGCAGGCCTGCATGGTCATTTAACCACATTTAAGCCCTAAGCTTCTGCCTAACTTTCTGCCTATCCATATGGTTACCCTTCAAATGAAAGCATGTTATGTTACAGCCTGGGGCTTGAGACAGTGTCAGAGCAGAGGAATCCCCCTGGAAAAAGCTCTGGCTCCCTTCTGCACGAGGTGTGAACAAACCATGGTGAACCTCATGCAAGCAGAGGAAAGGTGAGGGACAGATTTATTGAAGACTGTTGCTCAGCTATAACTATGTGAGTGCTCCTCTTCTGCCCCAGTGCAAAGTCGCACTGCCTTGCTTACCCCCAGTTTTCAGCTCGTACACGCAAACGCAGCTGAGACAGTTTCAAAAGCTGCCTGCTACCCCGTGTCCCTTAGCTGAGGCATCTGGCTGCCTCCCGGTTTGGCTACAGAAATCACAGAGCAGGGATGCTTGCCGGGCCGAAGTGAGAGGCTCGGGCCCAACAGCGGCCCCATCGCAGCCCGTGCTGGGCGCCTGGCCAGCGTGGCAGCGGCGGTGGCGGCGGCGTGGGCCGAACCGTGCCCTCCTGTTGCCAGGATTTCCCACGTGGCTGGCGAAGACCCGCAGGGCGCGAGAGGGGCTGGGGCGCGCGGCTGAGGGCTCCCCGGGGTGCTGCGTATCCCCTTTCCCAGCCGCCGGCCTCTACAACCGGCACCGGCGTCTGGCTGGCAGCCCACCCCGGCGCCCCGGGCCCGACACAGCCTTCAGCAGCGACGGGCCGCGACCGACGGGGAGATGGGGCCCCCGGGCGCCCCTCTCTTCAGACGGGCCCTTGCCCCCTCCTCCGCTCTTTCCAGCCCCTCCTGCAACCCGTGGCCCCTCTCCCGGCGGCGGCGGTGCCCAGCCGCGCTCGGGCACTCGTGGCACCACAGCCGGGCGGCCGCACGGGGCCCCCGGGCCTCACTCGTGTAGCCGCTCACGGGCCGGAGCGGCGGCCGAGGAGGAGACACCGCGAGCGGCGCGGGTGAAGGAGCCCCTGCCCGAAGGGTGCGTGAAGACAGGCAGCAGCCCAGCCCAAATAAAACAGCTCTGTGTCGCAGAAAACTGTTTTCAAGCTCTTTAACGCCGCTGGTGCAGG
This sequence comes from Apteryx mantelli, assembly GCF_036417845.1. Lineage (NCBI taxonomy): Eukaryota > Metazoa > Chordata > Aves > Apterygiformes > Apterygidae > Apteryx > Apteryx mantelli. Next base: position 35,041,080 of record NC_089984.1, read on the forward strand.
AAACATCTGGCTACCGCGGCAGCGAGTGTTTACACGTGGGCCATGAGCGCGCGCCAGGCCTCGGGGAGGGGGCCGGGGGCGCCGCAGCGGGGGCGGTATTACGTCCTCGCCGAAACATCCCGCCGCCCGCCGCTCCCAGGGCCGGCGAGGGGCAGCCCCAAGCCGCTGCTGGAGAGAAGGGTGTTTGTCCGGAGAAACCACATGAAGGGCCGGCGCGCAGGCCAGGCCGTGCGCGTCTCCAAGCGTTTCGTCCGTGTTCAGCCCTGCGGCTGTTTGTTATCGTTTGAATTTTGAGGTTTTATTTACCAGAAATAAGGCTTTTTAAGCCCCGGCCACCCCACGCAAAGCAGGACAGCCCTGCCTCCCCATCCTCCTGTTGGCGCCCGAGCACTGCTGGGCTTGTTCGCGCTTCCCCGCGCCCCCTTGCCGGGGGTCCCGTGGGCGCCTCCGGGCCGGCAGCACCCCGGGTGCTCGGCCGGGCCGGGACTCGGCCCTCTGGGTTTCCGTGTCGCCGTCTGCGTGGCGAAACCACGCTAAAACCCTGCAGGTTTGAATTCCAGAATCAGTGAATCTGTCTTAAAAACAAATGATAAAATGTAAAGGAAATGGAGATTTTTGTTCGCATATTTGCTAGGGTCATGGTTTCGAACTTTACCAGCAGCTGCTGTGGTTGATTATTTTCTTTTAAAATTAATGTTAAGATCTTGGTGTGTTCACATGACTCCTGGAGCTGTCAATTTGAGGAAAATCCCCAAGACTCAATATAAAGCTGTGAAACCTGATATTGTTGGGGCTCAATTTGAAAGCTGTTTTTTAACTTATTTACATGGTAGAAAAACAATAAAAATAATATAAGACATTAATTGTTCCCCACTTGACAGCTATATAAATGTTGTTGAAAAATAATGGAAAGCTGAATAATTCAGTTCAGCTGTCCCAGCCTCTTCGTTTGCAGGAATAGGTTACAAGTAGCATAAAGTAAATAGATACAGAAAATTATGAGAAAAAATGTGGAAGACTTTCTGTGAAAATTTCCAATTTTAAAAGTTATTATTCTTCTAAAAGAAAAATCTGTATGCTGGTTGAGAAACCAGTCAGCATTTTTCATGTACTTTTATTAAAGAGAAACCAGACTGTTTTCAAATTTCTTCCTTTGAAAGAAGCTGAGGTGTTACGAATACTCTGCTAAGCAGAGTCCAGGTAAGGCTGATGAACTGCTTTAACCAGCCTCTGTTTCCAAAATTAAAGTTCTGTGGGCAGAAGAGGTCGTGAGGGTGGCTTGCTTTTTCTTTATTGAAGTTGTGTTTGGGCTTCACAGATTTTAAAGCCAAAAGGGACTATTACGATTCGCTTGCCTGACCTCCTGCATAACACAGACTGCAGAACTTCACCCAATAATTTTCGCATCAAACCCATAACTTCTGTTTGATCTAGAGCATATCTTTTACATCAAGACTGGATATCTTCTTAAAGACTTCAAAAGTGATGGGGAATCTACCAAGCTCCTAGATAAGATAGTTTGAATCTGTCTAACTTCAGCTTTCAATCATTGGATCTCATTATGCCTTTTTCTGCTAGATTAAAGACCCCTCTTCCATCAGAAATCTCTTCCCCATGTATGTACTTGAAGACCCTGAGAGGGTGATAAGAGAGGATGATATTTCTTGAATGGGGGAAGAGAACATGTCATCTTAACAAAGATAAAAACTTATCCCATGGATATTCTTTATTTTCCCCCCAGTTTAAAGTTGGTGAAAGGTGAAACCAGTGGACTACCCTGGTGAGTAAAGATTACTCCTGAGAATAAGGGCTATAACTTCATGCTCCGACTCACTCATCATAGGGCATATTATTGTGGGCTTGAAAATGTCTGTCAAATTAATTACACCACATTTTGCCAGGTAGCAACATTTTACGGTAGGATGCACCATCTGCCCACGTGATCAGAGATTGTGCTTTTAATAGGCATTTACAGTTTTTAATCCACTCAGGAATGATTCATTTTATAATTTTTTTATCCCTCGCTTTCTAAACACAAGCACAAGAATAGCTTCACCTCAGGCTATGTCTGTTTTAGAAATGTTTACTACAGTCCCAGCAAAAACAGTCCATTTTTATGTATAAATCTACACGAAGGGCTAATTTTTGCTGTAGGCTAATTGTGAAATTACATAGACATTTCTTTAAAAAAAAACAAAACGCAGTACTTCTATTCCCAAACCTCTTCCCCAGCCTTCTAAAATGGTCTTCTTTTTGGAAAATGGGAGGGGGAAATGGAAACAGAAGAAAGAAGAAGTATTTGTGTGAAGGTCAGTGTCTCCTCCTTCTCTTATTGGAAGCTCTTTTTTTCCCCCTTTGGGCTACTTGCAAGAACTTCAATAATTATTTGGCCAAGGAGTTTACAGAAACACTAAACTATGTTGTTTATTGTTTATCCAAGGTGGATAGAGCCATACTATGTATTTAGCTGGAATACCCCCACACTTCTGTGTGAAGAAACAAAGAAGATTATTAATGATGAGTGGTAAGCCATGTGCTTCTGGGATTCACATTATAGACTCTGTCCTGCATCCCTTTCACAGGACATACCACTCACTTCCACAAACACTGGCTCACTTAAAATGCCTGGAAACATTACTCTGTTGAACACTGATTTTACGGACTTTTCTTGATTTGCCCTTCCAATCCTCAGCTGTGTGAGCTGCTGTCCTTTTTCTTCTGATTTTCATTGCTGGATTGGAACTGTATTTGCATTTGAATACTGAGTGGCACACATGGACTCTTCTCTGCTTTCTCTTTGGACCAAACAGGCACCAAAATATCCAGATTTCTTCATCTGAATAGATGTTCACATTTCTGAAGGTGTACCTGCTCTGGGTCACAGTGGCAGTCACTGATACCCAGACCCCAAAGACATATATACGTATATTTTCTATTAAAAGCAATAAGAGTTAAGCACCTGTAGATGTGAGGTAAATGGGAAGGTGTTTAATCAGATTCTTACAATAGGAACTTTTTAAAGCTATTTTTTAATACAACTGCTTAATTTAAACTCTGATTTTTTTTTCTCAAGATATGTCACAGATCAAACAGAAGTTATGGGTATGATATAGGATTTCACTGGGACAGTTTTCTGCTAGCTCCTTCACCTGCATGGTCAGTTCTAACCTCAGTGTGTGACTACCTCAGAAAGGCTTCCCGTGACTGCTTGGTTGGGTAAGGCTGTGCAATGTCCTCCCTTTTTCTGGCAGCGAGCAAAATCAGAGAAACAAACTGCCATGGCTGTGGCCCACTGGGCAGCTGGGGCAGAGCTGGAGGCTCATGAGCTCAAGTCTGGGGCTCTTCCAGTGCTGTATCTTTCCAAAGGCTTAGGAGCGAGTGTCATACAGCATATTAGTAATAGCTCTGAGACTGAGGAAAATTTTGGCTTTTTTTTTACTTTCATTAGATAGATACTTAAAACTTGATAGCCAAGTGTGGTGATGAGCATGAGCCAGGGGCTCTGTGGGACAAAATACTCAAAACTGGAGATGGATACTGTGAACTGGCAACAAGAACAAGAGTCCTGTCCAGAGCAAGTCCTTTCTGATAGTTCAAAAATCTTTTCTTGAGATCTAATTTCACTGTTTTTCATTGTGTGCATATCAGGGAGAAGGATGGAAATAGCTTAATCGTATTCTTGGCCCAGCTCAGTGATATTTCATATAAAGACCCAAATTCTGGATGTTTCAACAGAATTGGCTCTATCAGCCCTATGAGATTCTTCTGCCTCTCCTGTGGATTTAGCCACAGGCTCTTCAGGCACTAGAGGTCTGGCATTCAGCCAGTATCATCCAAGGAACTGAAAGGATCTGAAGAAGCTGGGAGGGTTACGTGAATACGGACAGGTCTGTTTTACTGAAAGAGTTTACCTTTTGGAGCCAGCATCTGCCAGTACAAACTAAACTTTGTAGTGCTCAGCCAGGAATTAGCCCACAGGACCCTGCTTCGAAAGTGTTGCCGGATCACGAACTAAATAAGCACCAGATCACCCCTAGATTGCCAGGATGGAGCAGAAGATGGGGCTATTTACTCCTTAACCCACCTGACCTTGTAATATCTGTACTGCCTGGCCACATCATGCTATAATCCAGTCAGTCACAGGTATGTTTAAACAGCTCTTTAGCCTGATTAAAGATCACTGTCTTTTGTCACATCCAGGCTCTCTTAAATAAGGACTATTAAGCCAACATTGGGTAAATACACTTTTAAGCAGAGACTTTTGTAAAAGCCAATTATGATCCCAAGATGTTGTATCAGCTCCCCATAGATACTGAAGCCTGTCTCCCAGTACACAGTCAACAACTAACGTTGCATAAAGGGAAGAAGAAAAACCTATTTGAATACAAGTTTCTTTGCATCTGCCAGAGGGTGTTTTGTTGAATATGTTTGTGTGAATGTGATTTTTCTTCTTCTCTTTTTACAAATAAAAGGTTTGCCATACACCTTCATTCCAAATGACTGAAGTATACATGTGGGGGTGTGTGGTGTATATGTGTAAAATTTCTTCGCATATGCCACATTCTAATCTCTCCTCCAATGAAGGCAATTTCTTTACAGGAAGAAAAACATTGATTTCTATTGGCAAATAAAAGCAGTCAATGTAGTTTGTTTCGTTCTGTGCTCTGCAGTTTCCCAGTTCCTGCATTATTAATATTCACAGACCAAATCCTAGAGCCCTTACTTCACATAACACTCACACAAAAATCAACACACTGTTCTGTGCAGGATCGTTAGTCCACCCAGATCTTTATGATGATTTGTATGATAGATCACCAGACATTGTACCTACAGGGTGGTGCTTCAGCAGCTACTAGAAATCTGTGTGATGACCTTCTATTGTTAGAAATAGTAAATGGGTGTTAGGACAGACCAATATACTACAACAGAGCAGCCAGTTTTCAGATCATCTTGTAATTCATGGTTTTATTCAAACTTACGTTTATGGCTATCACCTACATTCCCAACCCCTCATCTGGTCTCTTCCATGTTAAATTACTAAGTTATTTCTCCACTGGGGCTGTCCTCTAGTGTCGTGTAAAATGCATCCTCCAAGACAAAAAAAACCTCACAGACAGACCACCAAGGGAGGTCTGGAGATTGAAAAGCCGCATTTAGGGTCTTTCTGTAGAGTGGCCATGGTGTTCTTTGCTTTGAGCTGGTAGAAGAGAAGCTGAACCTATCTGTAGCTGTGGTAGCAAAGAAGGTTTTGTAAATGAATGACTTGCTGGGGCTAGCAAGATGAGAAGATCTCCAGGCTGCTTGCCTGGAGAAGAACAAAGGCACTGCAGCCTGAGGGTTTTGAGAAACCTCTGCCAGAAACCAAGATTCAGAAGGTTATACTATGACGAACTGCTAAATTTCATCCCTAAGACACAAAACTGCACAAAGTCCAGTTTTCTTCTGGAAACGTTCTGCTGAGATCCCTTACAGCCTTGTGAAGGGTGGCTGCTGTGCCACAAAACATATATCTTGTTGGTTTTTTACACTGCTATAGATACTCTCACTTGCAGGGGCTGTAGTTTCCATTTGAGTCCTAGAAGCACTTGTTACCTCATGCGATCTAGTTCCCTGAAATGTCTTCCCTGGTCTTGTTCTCTTGCCCTTCTTTGAGATGCTTCTAATTGGTGCATTGGGTCCAAAGACTAACTTGCTCCTGGGCTACTCTACAAGTGTCTCTCTCTTACACAGCTGACCTGGTAGTTGGTAATGCTGGGCAGATCTGGAGCACCTCATTCACCTCCTGGTGAACTGAGACATGTCTGCTATTCTCTGGTCATTTGTGCCATGTAAATCCATCAATGCCCATCCCCTCAGTCAGCCTTGCTGCCCGCTGTAACCCCAGGAGGTATCAGTGAAAGTACAGAGCCACAAAATCAGCTCTGATGTGATCACCACCTTTAAGTCATCAGCCTGGCAACCCATTACTATTCCCCCAGGCTCCCGACTTCCCTCCCCTTGCACAAAGCAGCCGTGTGTTGCTGAAAGCACAGTGGGGAACATTGTCCTTCTTACTGGCCTACATGCATCTGCCCTGACAGAAATCAAGAGGCTGATTATGTCTGCATCCAGCAGTGTCTCTCCTGCACCCCATTAGCACGCTGATACCCTGGCTCAGCCCTGCGTTCTTCCCAGACGCTGGCTGTTGCCAGGAGCCCTGATCTACAGTCCCTACTTCAACTTGATACAGAGACCTGCTCTGTCAGACCCCTTCTGGTTACTGCTACAGCCGTGGGTGGAGAGCCACCAACAAGCAATGCAGTGGTTTAATTTGTGCCTGCTGGCATAGTGGTGTCTTGAGCATGGCTAGCAAGGTGGCACCCAGGTGACTGTCACAGCCTCTCTGTTCTCCAGAAAACCTTGAAAGAGCTGGACTCCTCACCATGTCCAGGGCTTGCCCTCAGAGAGGTCTCCCCCTCAAAGGCACTCTGCATGGCTACTGCCCTGTACTGGAAGTCTCCCCAAGTGTGCAAAACTGTTGTTCAGCTTGGTTTATCTGTGTATGAAATGTAGCTAACAAAAGTAGTGACATACTTCACAGGGAGGCTGTGAGATCTCCTTAATGAACGCACACAAAGTACCCAGGGTAGATAAATGCAAAACAACAAACAAATAAAACACGCAGTCTCAGAGCACTGCTAAAGAAAGCTGAGCACGTGATGAAAACAGGTTTTAATAGATCCTGACCAAACCTCCCTATGTTGCAGGCCTCGGAGCAAAATCCAGTCTGCCTCATGCCATGTCTGAAGAGACTTTGAGAGCCGATTAAAACTGTAAGCAAACCGGCTTGAAACTTTAGTTCTTTTTTGAGCAGGATTTTTTTTTAGGATATGTAATCCTAGGCACATCTAAAATGTACAGCACCTGTGCTTCAGTGTGGTTTGGTGATCTAGTACTGATATCCTGGGTGGTAACATAAAATATTCACAAAGACAAATGTGAGCTGAAGCTGCTACAGGCTCCTTCTACCAGCTGTGTGGGCAAAAAATAAATAAATAAAATAAAACCCACCCAGCTAAACTAAATGTGGCAAGCAAGCAGCAGTGCCTCTGTTTGAGCCTGTGCATATGTGAGTTAGCCTGGGAGCTTTAAGAGCCAAATTAGCAGGGTTCTGTGAACAATGTTCTCCCTGCAAGTCAGGTGTATTTTATTCCTTGCTTTCAGCTGTTCCAGCAATTTTTATGCAGCTCTCCAGAGACTCACAAGCTCAAAGAGCTCTTTCCAAAAATGTCATGTTTTCTCACCCAGTTACATTCCTCTCCCTGTCAAACTTCTGCTGCTCTAGTCCCTGTGTTTTTTAAACTGGGGAGGAGGGAGGGGATGCACTATTTGTTTGTTTTAGTGACTGTATATAGGCAAAAGTTGCTCTTCCAACAAGCCTGGAGACAGTGGTAAAATTAGCCACTTCCCTTTAAGAAAAGGAGATGGGTCACAAAGATTTAGAAATCAACTGATGGGAGATACTGAAAGAACAGGTCCGTGGGTGAGGCTGGCGTTAGGGGCGCCTGTGGGATGTGATGTACCTCTAGGTCAGTGTCCGGTCCCCAGCAGTACCCAGCAGGATGCTTCTGGGGAACGGGGCAGGATTTTCTATAACAGGCAGGTTTGGACAGCCCACAGCAAGGGAAAAGGAAGGAACAACAAGGAAAGGTTTGTGTTTTTTTTTTCTTTTTCTTCCTTTACTTGACCCTGTCACTGATGGGAATTGAGGTTCAAACCAGAGACTGAAGAAGAAGGGGTCTACTTAGAGGACCTGCTCTTTTCAGGAGGTGCTGGATGCATCTCTGGCCATAGTGATTGCTCAAACTGGTTTCAAGTCTCAACAAAATCGCCCCTCCAGGGCAGGTTTGTTTCCCACTGGTATCTCCTGGCTTCATCCATTAACGGTGGTGTGGTGTGAATTAATGCTGCATGTAATGCTGGGGACACCTGCTGGCCTGGCCTGCAGGGGCCGAGCAGCCCTGGGATGGCAAGGGGTCCGCGAGCACTAGTGACCGGGGGAGAATGTGAATGACTGACCTCGAGGCAAAAGGCTCAGTATCCTGTTACTAATCCCCTCATCCAGCCAGATCCCTGTCTCTTTCCCCCACCCCCCTTTTCTTTTTCTTAAAGGGCATTTGCTGCACCAGCTGCCAGAATATCTCAATTGCATCACGTCAACAGATCCATCTCAGACTGATATTTTATACTAGAAAAGGCTGGGTTTAACTCTTCCATTAAACAATTAAACCCATGCGCACCAAACTCAAAACAGGCTCTGTTCTAAAAGGACAATAAATATTGATGACTTGAGGCAAGTCTGGCTTTTATGACGTTTGATGACAACTGGTATCACTTACAGAAATTACATCATAAAGAAACAGCAATGAAGTTGCATGTCATCAGACAACATTAAATGTCAGAAGAAATATGTTTATCCTTTGTTTTCAGGTCCAACTTCAGTTCTAACATCTAAATGAAATCTAGGGTGATTACGATATTTATAAGGCACTGTAGCAAAAAGTCCTGGGGCACTTTTTGTTTGTTAACTTGCTCATTGCCAAGGGTGGTGTGTTGTTTATGTTCCTGTTCTTTCAAGCTAATTTGTGCCTCGTGGAGCATCCTCTGCGCTGAAACATCTCCTTCCTTTTTACCCCACCCACCTTATTTTTGCCTGCTCTCATCCTCTGGAGGAATCGTGGTCTGCCAGCTTGTTGAAAACCTCAAGGTAATCAATGGCTCTATTGGGCCTGGGGATGGGATTCATGAGGTCAGGTGTTAGCAATAAACATGTTTATTGAAGACATTTGGAGAGGCTGAGTAAGAGATGAAAACACTTTGTCTCCTTTTCACCCTCCCCCCTCCCCCCGGGGTCAAATAAAATTAGGACTGTCTGGACCACTGCACCACAGTTCTGTGGTTCAAACAAAATAAACCCTCCCTCTGGATATGGACCTCAAGAGGCTATATATAGCCAAGGATGTTAAAATAAATGCTATTATTTAGCAATGGTTGAGTTTTCAGCTATTCTGAGTGCTTTAATATCTATTGCTATATACATTTAAAAAACAAACATACATACAGAAGTCTTAAAATACATGGCTCAGTCATGAGGCCCTTTTGCTATCCAAATTTTAAAAAAGTATTCTTAGCTATGCCCTAAGTAATAGATAGGTGAGAAATTGGGCCCAGAGTGTATTACAATGTCTACCGGGTTTCACTTTTGATAACTGACACTGTAAAAAAAGTTGCTATTGTGAGGGAAAATAGGTGGAAGAAAGTGGAAATGGTGTTCAGCAAGCATCAGGGAGAGTAGAAGTGTCATTTCTCTTTGGAGCAGCACCTAAAAGCATTGATTACATCTTACAGCAATCCACATCTCTACAGTATTTGAAAATGAGTGAGCTGTTTCAGGAGAAGAGCCTTTCTGTTGCAGTTTTCATTGTTTTCTATATCCAATGATGTCTGTAACTCTGGAAAAACTTGTGTAAGTTTTTTGGCTCAGCCGTATTAGATGGATGTGTTCTTGATTTTCCTATTACCTATATGCAAAAGATGTAGTTGTCAAGCATATGTCCAAGGTAAATTGTACCCTGAACTTCCAAGTCTCTTCAGGCATAACCCAGACAGGGTGAAGTATTTGGAATACTGGGTAAATTCTGTTATATTTTCAATGTGACTCAAGCCTGCTTAAAGTTTCAGTGTTTTTCTTTTAGGTGTCTGCTAGAAGTAGTTTAGGGGCAGGAAGGTGTTTTAGACTCTGGGGGATCTAAACCCAAACAATTATGAACTGTGGAAAAAAAAAAGCATTTCTAGAACAGTTCTTGGAGTAAAATTTCAGTCAACATTTTACTTGTCGAGTTTTTGGCTCATCCTTGATGAAACAAATGGGAAAAACAATTTGATTTTTTTTTTCCCTGAATGGCACACAGACTTAGTTCATGGGAGCTGAATAATCATTGTTGGGTGTTAAGTCTCAGATTTTCTGACTATTTTAAAGCTATATAGCATAGCTACATTTGTTTTACGTGAAGGAATTTCAAAGAATCATATTCTTTTTCTTCAGCTGGACTTGTGGCTGAATTGCTTAAAATATTCCTGTTGCTAAAGTAGGCTAAATTTACACATATGTATATATAAACAAACACTAAGACTGTAAGTGTGGAGAAACATAACTATATTGTAGAAGTCGAAGTGGGAATACATCTAAGTTATTCTGGGGGACTATGAAAGCATCAAGAAGTAAATACAGCTTATAGAAAAAATAAAAAAACTCAGGCATTCATCAGCACTGGAAGACATTCAGTTGTTTTTGCTCATTTGCATGTCAATACCACAATACCATGCCAGCACATAGCTGCTTCGTAGCAGCACTGGTGTCTAAGCCCAAGGGAACAATGTAAGAGGTCATACGAGCACATTTGTAGGATCACTGATTTCTTTTCAGCATGCTCTGGAAAACAAAACAAAAGTGGAGAGACAGGAGCTGTATCCTACACAGTGATTTGTCACTGACCTTTCAGGTCTTTGGCACAAGCACAGTATCTGGTTTTCCAGCCCCACTGCAGTAACCCCACATGCTTTACATTGCACAGCGTGGTGGAAGAAGAAACCCTCAAATCCCACCACAGGCTCTGCTGTTGTAATCTATTGCTGTAACTTCATGGTTAGTGCTGCACCTATCTAGGTATGCTTTGACTACGTGCTTTTCCTTATCTCAACTTAAGGTTGGGATGTTTTTGGTTGAAATAAGAGCAGTCAGCTTTAATTACCAGTCTTAACTTCTATAAAACCTTTTATCTGAACATTCCAGGGCATTTTACAGATATTAAGGGACAAATTTGGCTCTGTTACGCATCCACAGCTTTAAGTAAGCCATATTTGTCACTCTGATTTGGGCTAGTTAATGAAGCTTCATATTATCACATCAGCAAATACTCTTAGGAGGAATAGTCAGAGCCCAGCAGTCGTGACAGGGAAAGCACTGTTATACAAAAACTTAGGGCTAGCAAGTCTAACATGAGAAGTTCTGCTTCAGGAGTTACATACCATCAAGTGTGATGAACTGAAACACTCATTGCACTTTGAGTTTTACATAGGGCTATCATACCTTTCCTTAGCACTTCCCACTGCCTCATGATCACAGTCCTGATTCATCCTGTGGTTCATGTTTCGGGTGGCTAGTGTTCCCCACAGACTTAACTCTGGGCTACAGGTTTAATTAGGTGGTTAAGCATTTAAAAGTTGCAATTAAGACTAAAGTTTCTTTGTGGAGCTAGCTCCCAGTTGTCTTACCATGCTTAAGATGACTGCTTAAGCAAATCCAGCTGTTGTCATGGGATAAATGTGAATAGCTACTCCAAATTAGCCCTCCCACCACAGCTACAACTAGTTCTACTTATTCATTTTTTAAATGCCTGGGAACTGATGCTAGGACCGAACCATGCTGCAGTACCAAAGCAACAACAGGAGACTGGTGGAAAAATGCAAAATCTGTACAACTAAAAATAAATTTAGCAGCTGGGGGGATACCAGGAGAAAAAGTAAGAGCTGCCAATACATGCAGCATTTTTCAGCTTATCACTGTGTACCAATTTTAACTTGTCAGCCATTGCTGGCAGTAGGCAGAGAATGTGTGTGATTTTCATTAATTACCATTTCCCTGCCAAAGCAGATAACCAGAACTTTCCACCTCTCTGGTGTGGGGTGTGACTTTTTTTTCATTTTTCTCAGTTACAAAAGTTCAAATTATCTTTTTACCCAGGAACTCTCCTCAGGCCCTAAACTTCTGGGGTTTTTTGTTTTTTTTTTTGGGGGGGGGGGGGTTGTGTGTGGGGGGGTGGCGCTCAAAATTGCATCTCATTAATTTCGGGATTTCAATTCTGCTTTACGCTTGTGTGCATGTTCCTGGACATTGAATGCTCAACAGCCTGTGTTCTTCTGTAGTTTCAGCTTTTGTCAGATGACTGTAAAACTTTCTCTTCTCTGGGCTGGATCTTTTTGCATTTATAGACAGACTGTTTCACAGCCAGGAGGGAAATCTAAAACTCCAAACTTTCCTCATTTACTTTGGCCAAGGGATTTTTTGCTCAGTTTGCTCCATGATTCAGTGGTTGTTTCCCCCCCCGCACACACTCAGAATACTTATTCATGCTTGTACAAATACTATATGAACAGGGTTCAGAAAAGTTTAAGACATTTAAAATTATTTATGCATCCATAGCACTGGTTAATAATTTTGCTAACCTAAAGAATTGCATTTCCAGCACAAATGGCAAAGATGCTGGAATCTTCCATAGAAATCTGTTCAGTCACTCTACCACTGATGACTAATGAGGCTTATTTAATAATTTTCTTCTCTTTAAAGAATGGTGTCTTCTCTGCCCACTACTTCAAGGCTCTCTTTCTGGATAAATCACTGCAGATCTACAATTTAGACCCTGGCTTACAATACTCATTTTATCATCCATGTTTGCACAGAAGGTCAACCTGTGTTTCACACACATAATCTGTCCCTTTTTGCATTCTGTCACTGAAATCAGCAAAGAGCTTAGAACCGGATGGGAAGAAAGTATTTAGAGAAGAGGGATTTTATGATGGTAAACAACATTCTTATCCATCTCTCTCTCCATCCATCATTCAAAACAGGTCTAGTTTCTTCATACGTCTCAGAGGGTATCTGTGGTCTAGCCTGGCTCCTCTTATTCTCTTAATTGCCTCGGCATTGGCATTTATCAGCAAAGTCAGTCTTTCACGTTGGGAGGACTGGAAATAAATTTTTTCAAAACTAGTGACTTGGGCATGCTTCTGTCATGCCTCCTTCTTTCATATTATCCGAGTGGGTAGCTGTTCTTAAGCTTTTCTTTGGTTTACCTGCTGCTTTGTCCTTGTAGTGTCTTATTTAATAAAATTTGATTCATACAGAAAGCATTTATATGCAAAGCAGCATATGAGTAACTTAAACAGCCATTCCAAATCCATCGCATCTTGGAACACGCATGTAAGGTCCTGATGAACTTCCTACCCACTGAGGTGCCCAGATTCACCATTTCATGCCCACTGCAGTCCAAAAGACTATTCCCAATCTTCACATCAGGCTCCTGTTTCTAAATCAGGGTCTGAGCATCCCTTCAGGATATTTTGAAAGCAGATTGAATCTCTGCTCTAATTCCTTCCTCCCAGAGGAGGTAAATCTTCACCAATTTTGCCCTGGGACCCTAAAGCTGCTTTGTTTTCTTCTACTTCAGGCCACACTACAATACAAATTAGCCAGAGTTGTTCTTGTAATTCTCTGTCAACATTTCAAAGAGGAAAGTCTATGAGGAGCTCTGCTAATTGTACTTACGTGTTTGTTTCCACCTGATTACGTTCAGCGGAACTCTAGGAACTGCCAAGCTTCATTAACTAATCATACCTTCAGTGAAGAAATTGGGTCTGACAGCTTCATGGACATAAATGCCCTCTAGTGACTGGTGATCACTGTAAGGAGCTGTACTTTCTATGTAGAGCATGTGTATTTGGAAAACATCTTGTGTGGCTTTCTTGGAGTTACCTGGCTGGAACTTTGGCCACTTATGGTACTGCCCATTATGGGCAATTTTAATGAATCTTGTTTTCTGAGAAAACATTCCCTCTTTTTCTCTCCATTTAGCTCCATACTACATTAAAGCTACCACACAGAGAAACTTTTCTATGGCACAGTTTTCTTTATTTAGCTTTTCCTTCTCTTCTTTCCCAGTATTAGGAGCAGATAATAGTTGTCATTTATCCCTGATAAAATTTGATGCCACATTTTCCCTGGTCTGGAGTAATCCATCTGCACTCAATGTTATTTGGTCTAATTGGTATTTCTCCACAGCTGGAGTAACACTGCTTTCCCAAAAGAGTGGGGAGACCTGGGCGTGGGAGGACTGGAACTGCTTGGTAGTGTTCCCAACTGTTACTGTGAAATCACTTTTACAATTTAAAAAATACTTGGATCCCTAATTCCTGCTTTCTGCTTCTATGCTAGCCTTGGCTGAGCACTCCTGGGAACAGTATTGCAGAGGCCATGCAGAAAGCCTGTGAGATGTTGGCTGCCGTTGGTGCCCCTCTGCCCTTGAGCTGGATGGTGCTGAGCCCTCTGCAGAAGGCCATAGGGACACTGCTCCTAACCCAGGGATGGGTAGGTCCCTGTTCCCAGTCCACCCTCTCATTGCAGTGTAGACAAAGCCCATTGATTAACCTTCTAACCAGTGTTTCCAATCTGAGCTTCATCTGAGATGTCACTGGAGTAAACCTCCAGAAGCCATTGCAAGGATGTTGGACTAGGGATTAAATCCTCCAGTCAAAACGCCAAGGAGGAGCTCTTGAAGATTTGGAAGAGAGGATCAAAAGATCTGGAGAATGGATAATATTTCGGTGAGGGAGGCAAAGATGACCAGATATCAAGAGGCAGACATCAACAAAATTAAGATAACCCAGAATTGAAGTTGCAAATACAGTTGTAATAGGATAGTTTGGATTTTTGCGTGTGAGGTGGGAAGGACAGAGTTTTTATCAGTTTGGAGGGGAGTAGGCTATGGGAAGCCTGAAGAAAGAGTGGAGAGCTAGCAAACATACAGGAGCAGAGACAAACTGAGGGGCTATTAAGCTGTAGAGTTTGGCACAGCACAGACAAGCTACATAGGGAGCAAACTTCCTTTTTTTTAAAAAAAAAAAAAAAACTTCACCAGTTCTCTAGGGCAATGACCAACAATTTTAATTCAGCCAGAGGAATACTATCTGAAGGTCTATCAGTGTATCTTCTGTGGACTTTTAAAAAATATTTCTTGCACCTCCAATTCTTCATGTATTCAGAAGCTTGGCAGGAAAATCTGTTTGCTTACTGTCTGTGTCCTCATGCCCATCATACCTGGCTGTTTGGGAGTGCAAGCTGGGGTGACTGAAGCTTGCTTACAGATATGTTATTGTGGGGTCTGTCACGTGTAACAGAGCTAACTGCAGACTGCGAATTAAAGGTGACTACATACAATGTATAAAGAAGCAAAGCTATCAGTGATTCTTTTCAGCAATCTGTGTCATAGAAGGTACTGGAGAGATTCACCAGAACTCGATGTTAAGCAAAGCATTGTTATAAGATGGGATCCATTAGAGGCAATGACTCAGTAAGTGCTAGTAGTTTTAAGCTGCAATATAGATTGCATGGCTAGAAAACACTACCGAGAAGCAATGACCTCAGGCGCTCCCTTCCAGCCTGAATTATTCTGATTCTAAAACACTGTTATTTGTGATACAAAAAAAGGGAATTGAGGGTTTCTGTAACACTTATTCCTTCCAATATTCAAGGAAGCCTGTAGCAAAACTGAGGCTGCGTTTAAAATGGTCCAAAATACATTGTGACCCAAGTCTCTCTGATATTAGCAAAAAAGAGCTTGTATGAGATAAGTTGTAACTCTTATTTGAGTTAAGATTTGGGAAAGGGGTACTTAAAAGACCCTACTGCTAGAGTATACACAAAACTTCTGACAAAGATGAGGAAGAAAACTTCTGTCGTTCTGCAGGACTTCCCTCTGCTAAAAGGCTGCTGTAAGAAATGGTGTAGGACCAAGTGGCCCAGGGTGGATCTGCTATGGGAATGTTTACATTGCTACAAATCTGCTCTCTTGTTAACCTGATTCCTGGAAGACTTCCTTCCCTCACCCGTTCCTCCTTATCCTCCTGTCCGTATACACTTTATGGGGCTGCTGCCTGCCTTGCTGCTGGCAGCCCCGCTGAGGTCCCACACGTGCAGCCATTGCTGATTTGCATGCTTCTGCATCCCTGCCAACAAGCTGCCACTCAGGCGGCCTGCGCTGACCCTTCATGGTTGGGTTTGGGTTTTGTTTCTTTTAATACTGCTAATCCCTGAATTTTTGTGTAGGACAAAGACAGGACAGATAAAGAATGACTCTTTTTTTTTTTTTGGGGGGGGGGGGAAGCCTCAGACCTGTGTGGCATGTGAATGCTATCTGGAAAAAGAAGTAAAGAAGCAGCTGATATTAGCTATGTCTCATGGTGACTGGAGGTTTCACATTAGTCTGGGCTGATTTGTTTGGGGCTCTTTCTACATTAGGGTAGTTGCAATATTTTGCTGTATGAACATCTGTGTGCTATTGTGTGCATGAATGTCTCTTCTTCGTGTTTCTCTTAGAAGGATTTCTCATTGCAATTCATATGTCTGTCACTTTTGGGTGTCATTGCCTCCTGCCATGCTAATTAAACCAAAAAAGGAAAGGGGGGAGAAATAGCCATAGAAATAAAAAATACAGACTTGTCACATTTGACAGAAGCACCAATGTTAAAACGGAAGTTTTCAACACTTTGATTGCTTCCTTGTTATCCCTAGCTAAAGGGAAATGCAACTAATGTTGTGGTTTTTAGTGATTAAGTGGTTAATGATTTAATGAACTAAAAAAATCTCATTTGTTGCATCCCTTGGACTCAGAAAAAACCTCAAAGAGCTGATTTTCTGTGTACCTCAGTCCAATATTGCTACCTGCTGGGATATGAACACAATCTCTAAATAAATTGCAAGTGGCCTTGGGCAAATGGAAGAGTTTCGCTTTGATCTTGCTAGAGAGAATGAAGTCAAATGTTCAATCAATCAATCAAATTCATAACTTCTAGCTACAATCGGCGTGACAACAGCCTATTATTTATTTTTAAAATCATATATTTCATTATTGCAAAACACAGTCTCTTGTGGGGGGGGAAGACTAAATTATTGATAAGCCTTATATGTGACTGAGTTTGTTGTTTTTGACATGCTTGTCACTAACTATTGTCAGGAAGAATTTACTAAGATGTTTAGTCTGAGAAGTTGGCAGTGAATGTGTGTTGTGCCACATTTAAACTGGGTAGAGTAAACTTTAATAGCTTCTTTCTTCTTGAATTCCTAGTTGGTAAAGACAGCTGAAGGCAGACTGGGCTTTCTAATGTGAAAACAATGCATTAGAACAAGTCTCCTTTGTTTTAATTGCTGCAAAGCAGATGATTCAGGCTCTGAAATTATCCATGAGGTGGGGATTTGAAACTTTTAATTGATTTATACATTTCTGGAAATAGCAATTCTCAGTCTGCAGAACACTTACGTAAACAGAAAAGGGAGAACAATTAACCCTACACCTCAAGAGTCTGTTTTCACTAGTGTTTGTCAAAAGCATCCAAAGAGTGAGGGAGATAAGAATGCATCATAAAAATCTGTAGGGAGACTTACCTCATATAGCCATCCTATTATATTAAAGCATTTATAGAAGTGTTACAATGGGTAGTTTTTCCAACCCAGCCAGAGTTTGCTGTGAGGAAGTTGCACTGATGTAGCTGGGGGAACTCTGTGATTGACCTCTGCCTTGTGCCTTGTAATGGATAGAAGTTTTGTAGGAGAGCCATGACTTTTTTACTTCCCTATCGCTTGTTATGTGACCCCTGTGGATCTCATGGGTCTGTAAATAAAATGCTTACTATTATTCAAAGCCTGTATGTGTCTGAGAGAGCTCACTGTAATACCTGAGCACCATGGGACAGTAAAAAGGGGTGAAACCCTGGCCCTTTTGAAGTCAGTGGAAGTTTTTTATAATGGATTTCCTGAGGTCAGGATTCTGTCCAGCTGTGCCTGTAGTAATGACTGGGCAGAGTGAGGAACCAAGGTGAAAGCTATGACCCCAATCCACCTAAGAGATCCGATAACTTGTACCCAAAAGTGCAATGTATGGAGAAATAGCAACCAGTGTAGGGGAGCTGAGGAATGGTGAATCTAGTCATTAAAAAACATTCACATATGTATTGTATATACATATATATTCTTGGTTCATCCTTTGTCTGTATCCAAAAATGAGTCATGTAAGGACTGAACCATTTGAGTGATCAGCATGCAAAACATTCAGAGCGTTACAAAGGTACTGCATAATGTATCTCTGTCAATACAAAGGAGATGCAGCTTCCACTGTACCTCCTATAAACAATTAATGAAACTACAGCTGTTTAGATTTTTTCCAGAACAGAAATTGTTACCAGCTTTTGACTTGCAGAGTGCCTGAACACCTATGAAATTGCATTTGTTCCTTGTTGCAGGTATGATTCTTGACCAGACTGAGAGAGGAAAATCAATAATACTGCTCTGTTTTTGCTGAAGAGGAAAGCAGGAACAGCAGCTCTAACCTTAGAGCCTGGGTTCAAACCCAGAACCTTTAGATCTGATTCTGTGTTCTTTGATGCATCAGTGGCCTTCTGTCATCCTTAGTGGTACAGGCTAAAGTTACCCCTTCTGATCTGCAATACAGATCTCAGCCACCTTTTGGGCCTGCTGCTTATTCTTCATTCATTTCTCAAGTAGAAGTTCAATGTAGAAAAACTGGTGCAGAATACACAGAAAGCATCCAAATGACAATCCAGAGATGTGTTGTTTTATGTGTAATTCCTGCACTCTTGAGCCATAGGTAAGCAAAAGTTAGTTATTTAAATCTATAATTATTATTATTAACTCTGTGTGAAGCAATCTGTATTTATAACAAGAATTTTTTTCATGGGTTAAGTCTGGTAAAGCCTTTCGAGATCAAGGTCTACAAGCTGCTGACCTGTGGCTGAGGGGACTTGAGTGCTAAAACAGACTATCAGTGTAATCACAGGTAACTCACTGCACTTCTGTATACAAGTACTAGATCAGTGTTGACCAAAAAAGTCTTGAGATTCTGCATTTTTTTAAAAACAAAGTGGTCATGTCTTGGGCCCTAAAAAAAAAAAAAAACATGTATTTTTGAAATCTTTCTTTGCTTCCCATACATTTCCTGTCTCTAACTGCTATTGTTTTACAGTGTGTCAAAAGCAACAGTACAAAGAAATCTCTCAACCTTTCCCAGTCCCTCTGTTAAGACTTGTCAGAAATAGCACTGTAGATGTAGCAGGCCTCCGTTGTGGTGACACTGTTCCATCCAATACATGTGGATGGCTTCCAAGAACTTCTCTTCTCAGTGCTTGCTTAGCAGCTTTGAGCATGAACTTGTACTGTTTGTCTGGTTTATATCATATATGGTTAGTCCTATCAGCACCTAGGCTTGGATCCAGACTGTGAATGCCTTTTAAGACTCAGACTGATTCACACTTGCTGCAAAGCCTGGAAAATTAAGCCTTTCCTGGATTTTACTCCTGTGGCATCATTACACCATGTAATTATAGACTATAATGTTATTTTATTATAAAGGTTTAGTGAGATGAGCAATTTGGGACACGTAATGCCTAATGTACAGTTCAACTTGGCTTTGATTTACATTCTGAGACTTATAATCACAGGGAATACACATTCCACTTGACACTGCCATGTGCCCATCTAAGCTGAGTGTACAGACTGTTTAAGGCTAGAAATTTTTTTTTTAATATTTGCAGCTAAATTTTTGTGTGGAAGAAACGTGTTGTGTGAACAAGTATATTCCATTTTTGTTCAGGTATAAGAGGGGAATAGAATAACTTGTTTTATTTTTTCTTCCTCAACCAGCTGAGAAATACTTCAGAGATCTTTCCTGCTCAGGCTTCTATTAGCCTGTAAGTGATTTTTGTCTGTTTTTAGAAGTTCACAGATATATCAAAATGTATGAAAAAATTTCTATGTCTTTTCTCTTAGCACGCACACCGACATGCTAAGATCATCCAGGGAGGGCAATGCCAGTGTTGCAAACTTTGCCAGATGCTTAACTGCTGTGATAATGAGGGCTATTAAGGAACCAAGGATATTAGATGCTGCAATCCATGATAGTGGGGGATTGTGCCTGATGACTCAGAAAGGTCTCTGCTGCTGCTGTGTGCCTGTGTTTAAGGGAGATGGTGTTTCTGTTACCTGCCAAGAAGCCTCTGATTTGGCATCTCAAAGCACTGCAAAGTGTCAATGCCAAATTAATTCTTCATGTATTGGTGGTGATCTCAGAAGGCCCCTTCTGATACTTGGTGGTTGCAAAAGGGTGGTAAATTTAGCTCTGAGGTTATGTTTTTTGGTTCAAGTGAACATCAGAGGAAATCCTTCCTTTTTCACTCAACTGTGTTATTGAAAAAAGCAGGGAAGTGGCTCGGTTATGTAGCTAGAGTAGTTTAAGGGGGTTTCAAATGAAAAATGGCATTTGTAAACTGGATTTTCCTGTAATTTCTCTTAACTAGATAAGTCTTCCTTTAAATTGTGCCACATACTTATCATGTAATCTCAAGCAAGCTACAAAGGAGCAGATATTGAAAGTCAGCTACTCAGTCCCGCACAGAGGACCATTAATAGAGGTACATCACGCAGGGCAGAATTCTGTCCCCATTATGTTCGTCACAATTTTTTCATGGACTTCAGCAGCTTTCATGGATTTCAGCCATGCCTTTAAATATGCTTAGCAAAGGATTGTTTATGAAGAGCTTTGATAACGCAGCATACCTACTGCCTTTGGATTTTGTGAATGTTACTATTTATACAATAGTTTGACATTTCTCAATGAACTGATATGTGTTGCTGCCTTATCCCGTGTTAGTTTTGGCTTGCTGTTCTAGTCATTTAATGCAGAATCCCATGGTCCTGAAAGCTGGGACTGAAGGACGCCTTTTTGCCCAGGCAAGCTTGTGTAGCATGTGCATTTATCATATTAATGCACTTCTGAAGGAACCTGAAATGCATTTGACTGTTTGCTTTTGGCTTTTGTGTGCAAGAGGCTTCCCAGCTGTAGGTTGACATTTTAACATGCTGAAAAGTAGTGTCTCCAGCAAGTGGAAACCATACAGAACAACATGATATTGCCTCCAAGAGGAAAATAGCAAGTAAACAAACTAGGTGATGTAGGATGTCTCAGTTCCTTCCTTTGTCTTTAGCAGTCTCCTTGCTGAAGGCTTTTTCTACCTAATTTTCCTATCTAATCCCAGGAGTTTAGGCTCTTGGGATGCTGCTTATCTGTATTTTATGCTTTATTAACATGTAATCATAGGTAATTGTATGTGTTCATCCCTGCAGAAGCCTGTCCACAATAAACTGGAGAAATAAAACTATATCCAGACCTAAAGAAAAGGAAGCTAACTTATTTTGGAGGTGTTGCTGCCTGCAGTTTTCATACGTTTCACCTAAGGCTAGTAACAGAGGCCAGTGTTACCTCTAAGGACATGGAGTCCTCAGCATAGTTTTGTCAGCAACACACACAAGAGGTGCAGAACATTAGAAGTGATGGTGATCCTTGAACTAAGGGACAAAAATGTACTGACAAGAGAATAACTTCCAAATGCATCCTGGAAGTAAGGCCAGCAGGTCAAGTTTGGATTCTAGCTGACCCAGACTAATATAAAGACTTGAGCATGTTGGTGCGCACAGATGCCCTGTCTAGCTCTATCTGTTTGTTCCTACTACAGCAGTAGTGGGAGATGCAGCACTTATAGCTCAGGCCCGGTGTTAGTCTCCTGCAACGAGACATCAGCTCAGGCTCAAATGCAAAGTCCACCTGGCTGAAACACTGCCAGTTCCAGCTCTGACCCTGTTTCTATTTTGTGATTCGTACATATGTTTTCAAGTGCGATATTCCACTCTGGTCCATGAAATTGCTTGAGATTATATAGTGCCATTGCTTATGCTGGCATTTGTCCCGCTGACCAGTAGGAGACCTTGTCTTTCACTGTGCAATAGTGCTGCTTGTATCTGTCCTGCTCCCATGAAGAGCAACATTTGAATTTGACACCGCTCATCAATGACCGCACTGGCACTCAGCATCAACCTGCAAGCATTTGATTCACTACAGGGGAGAAAGAGAGTGATTTCACAATATTTTAGTTAGACTTTTCTGGAATGACACTGACCCTAGTTGATGACCAATTTCTATTGGTCTTTCAGCTTATCGTGTTATTTTAATATAACTTTTTAAATTGTAGTGCTTATATTCCTATTTTATCCTCATGGTAGCACACACTGCATCTCATCTTCTGGATATAAGACATGGTTATCTATAAATGCATGGGAGAGAGTGGATTATGCAAATATGCTTATTACTCTGTTATGGTGCTGGTAGTTGTGTGGCTTTTTTTTTTTTTTCTAATTTGAGCTCATTAACACTTGAGGCAGCATGAGTGTTTTTCCCCTGCAGTTTCAAGACAAAAATAGTAGGAAAAAATTGCTGCCACCTCTTTTTTGTCTAGCATGAGACATACAAAAATAAGAGGCTGAAAATTGTTGACCAAGCCCCCACCAACCCTAAACACCCCCCAAGACCCCTGTCATGCACACATATCAGTCCTTGTTTTCTCATTCCTGAGCTGAGAGTATCAACCAGGAGCAAACATACAATTTTTTTGTAGTGGTTTCCATAGAAATTAGGCACTTTTTTTCTGTGCCACCTTAATTGCATATGTTGCAGATCATGTCATAAGTCATTGTGACAAAAAGGCCAGGCAACCTTAATATTTTTGTTTACGGTATGTTAAACAGATGTTTTTTTCAGTGTAGAGATAAGACTACATTAAATATGACTTTATAAATAGAGCCTCTCACAGCTCAGCTCCTCTCGGGACTGCTCTGATTTGCTCATTGGAAGATTATAATGGGTTTTTAATTACACCTGTGAGCCAAGGTGTATATCAGAACTAAATTACAAAGCACCTTATAGTCAAGATTTTCCCACATACAATGAGCTGAAAAAGGCTTTTTGTCCATAAGGACAAAGAAATTATTTTCTCTTTCACATTATTAAAATTACAGAAGCTTTCTGGGCAAGCACAGTGATAACACAGAAGATTAAAACAGACAAACTTTTTATTTATTTGTTTATTATTTATTTTAGAAGATGTCTAACAATTTCTCCCAAGCAGGCTTAACTCCTTGTGAGCAGCGGAGTGGACTGTGCCCTCTGTGCATCTGGTATTTTCATCCCCAGTGAAGCTTACAGCAGTCTGTTTTGCCTTGTTTCTGTTTAAATGGTTTTTTTTCACAAGAATACAGAAGCCCAATTATACAATTCTTTTAAAACTAAAGAGGAAAAGAAAGTTCAAAATAGTTCAGTCTTTTTCTGAGTCATCTACAGCTGTTCCTTAGCTAAAGATTACCTCTGTAGCTATCATGAGTAGTTACGTTACCAAAGGCCCAATTTTGGTGACAGTTAGACAGCTTGGATCATGAAAAAAATGAATGTTTTGGTAATAAATGAGGCTCAGTAGAGAAGCCCAAAAATTCCATATAAACACATAACTAGGGAAATATTTTGAACAGACTCACTTAGTACAGACTCTTAAATATGTTATTTCAAATATAAATATGTTGGTCTGATCCAAAGCCTGCTGAGACCAGTAGAAATAGTCCCAGTTTCAAAGTTTTTATTTTGAGTATGACTGGATTCAACATCTTATGAATTTACCTGAAATACTGGGTGAAGTTCTTGAAACCACTAATGTGAACTAGGCTTCCAACTGCAGGAAATTATTGAAATACTTTTGAATAATTAATCCATGTTATAGTTCTCTTTTTTGGTCAAGACTGTGGGGTATTTTTTTCCTTGCATCAGAATAGGCTTTGATTTGTTGCTGCTTTCACGAGTGGCAAAGCACCGAGGAAATCCAGAAGGGAATGCGCTTCCCAGGGTTGTGACTTTTTCCCAAAGCCCGCAGAAGGAGTGCGATTCAAAGTGGCACTGACCTCACTCTGAGACCCAGTTATGTAGATCTTAGGCCAGCAAAAGGCAGGTCTTGGTTGACCTGGGACTTCATTTCAGGCCAAGACAGCTGCTGAATCTCAGACTTTCTAGTTAGGAGCCACTAAAGAGGGCACGTAAATGGTATCTCATGGATGCCCAGGTGTTTTTTAACCAGCTCTGCTGGGGTTGGGGGAAGGTTCCAGTCACTTGTTTTAAGTAGGTTTTCCCAGTATCAGCTAGGATCGCTGTAGCCATCATTAAGCTTCTACCCACCGAATGTTTGTTTTCCTCCTTCCAGCATCATTTCTGGGTGGCCCAGCAAGCAGAGAGACTGCTGTTCACACGGCGGGGTGGTACAAGCTGCTGTGACTGGGAGCCAAGGTCCATTGCACCAAGCACTTGTGTAGGTGTTTGTAGAGGGCTGTGCTGCAAGTGTGAAGTGTAACAAATGACACATTTCAACTTCTGAATTACTGTTAGAAAGAGTCATTTGACTTTGAGTGAGCCTTTTGTCCTGTGTTTCAAAAGAAAGTCTTCAAATTACTTGCTGCTTTGGTGAACCGGATACATTCCTTAGTTATCTACATCTACACTTTTCCAAGTAGCACAAGAGCAGGTGCTCTCATAATGTGACTGTTTAATGCAGGAGTCTGTTCAAACAAGGTGCCTTGTTTTGATACAGAATGCAAAGGGATGGGGTTTTGCCATCTTACTTGTTGCCCGCATGGGCAATACTAGCCCTAAGTGTTTGCTCCCTTTCAGAGCTTAGTGTTTGTTTGCCTCATAAAAAGAAGAATTTTTTCCCTGATGGTTTTGAGAACGGGAGGTGTTGTTTCTTTTTAAAATTTTAGGAGATGACAAACTCATCTATAAAGAAAGAAGAGTAGATTGCAAACGAAGAAATGGTCAACTGTAAATACAATTGTCAGAAAGCAAGGGAATGCAGTGCAGTCCAAGGACTTCCTTTTAATAAGATACAGAAAGGAAAAAATGCAAAAACAGAGCAGATTGTTGGCTTCCTCCTGCCTCAGTGAGGTGTCATACCAACAGGGAAGATGGAGTTTGTTGCTCACGGATGTGGACTAAGTGGGCATTTCTATGCACGCTCCCGTTACCTTTCAGGGGGCAAACTTGCTCTTTTTACTAAGGTAGTACTTAAGGGCCGGGGAGTGAATGGACCACTAGTAGTAGTCTGTAGGCATGTTGTTCCTTTTTTTTTTTTTTTTATGGGTTGAATTAGAAGGGAATAAGCCAAATGATGGAAGGAGGTGAAGGGATAGAAACACAAAAAGGGGTGGGGGAAAGGCAGGACAGAAGAGGATAAGAAGTGGATAGGCGGGAAGACAAACAGATGAAAAGGGAAGGCTGAATAAATAGCCTGCTGGCACTAAGTGCAAGGAGGCTGGTACCTGAATGTGCTTCCAGAGGGGACGTTGTTATGGTTTCAGCTGCTCTGCTCCAACTGCGCAGAGAGAGGCTGGTGACTGCAGCTACCGACTTGGGCTCTTGGACGTTGGTTTCACCTAACACAAGTGGTGATATAGGTTTGGTGTGAATGAGGGGCTTTCCAGTTCATAGAGCAAAACCAGTACCTGATCTCTCTGGGTTCTAATCTGATAGTGAATGGTGCTCTTTCCTGGCATATTCAGAGGCTCTGGTTTAAGCAAAACTGAGACTGACTTTTCAGGGGTGTCACAATGCCATGCTGAATATCCTATTTTAGCACCAAGTCAGAGGCTGGAAAAGAAAATGAGTCACTAACTCCACTTGCTGCGGTATTCTTCTCTCTTGGAAGTATCAAAATGCTGGCTGAATTCTATTTGATTTATATGTGGCAAGCTAAAGCTGGCATGGTGACAAATGTCAGCTTCTTGGGGAGGAGGGGGAAGTAGTATTTATTATAACATATAGAACCTCAAACACAGACTGCAGAAGCCCAGATCTGTAACATAGATATGGTTTTTCTATATAGTATTTCTATGCAATTAAACTAAATGATTCTTTACCACTTGGGTGAGTCTGTACCATTTGTTGCCAGAGGCTGACGTCTGGGACTCTTTCCAGAAGTCCTCCTTGTTGCTCAAGCTCTGTTCTCATTGACTTCAGTGCAAGCAGACTTCAGCCCATGTGGGATGACTTGGAAAGCCCCCTCCTAAGTGAACAGAGCAGGACTGACAGTTTGATTTTTGCGCCGGAAGCATCAGTGCAGTGACTGAATAATGTCCCTGATGTCTCTCATTTGAAAGATACTCAGTTAGCATCTCTATCACAGTTGGTTTTCTTTTAGGAATCAAATTACCTTTGATCTCAAAACTCTACTTTTATAATAATTCAAGACCAGAAAGGTTGATTCGTAAAAATGAAGGCACAAACATGTTAAAACAAAGCTGGCCGTGTCCTAGGCTTCTCCTCCCTCTCTGTAGTGTTTCGGCCCCTCATTGCCACACACTTTAAAGGCCTCCAAAATGACAACTGAGTGTGCTTGCAGTAACCAGAGACATACAGTAGGGCTGTAGCAACTGTAGCACACAGCAATATAACAAGTAGCTCTCCAGTTGCTGTCAACTTTGACAAGTATCCTCTTGAAATGCAGATGCCTTGCTCTTACACTGAATGCAGAAAATAGTTCAGTCAGAGTCCATTGTTCTAGTTCTAATGAGAAAGAAGGGAAAGGACACGCTTTTGATGATGCATAGTCATCTCAGGTTGTCTGTGCCTCAGGGTAGGGCCACATCATGCAGGTACTTTGCACATCTTGAACATTATTTTGATGTAAAATGTAATATTGACATATCCCGCCCATATCCCAACCAGGAAACTATAGGGGGATCTAAGGTTTGATTTTGCCCATTGTTTTTTGACTTTGTGGCATAAAGTGGGATATGACCTCAGTCTTGCTTGGAAGATGAGATTTTTATAATCTTTTGCCAACAGGTGGAAGATGTTAATAAGTATTTCTGACATTCTAATATCCTTCCACTTAAGCATTATTAATAAAATCCCCTTTCTTCCTTTAATCACCAGAGCTAGACATTTCTGAGCTTTGCCATCATTTGAAAAGAAACAAACATCCAACAAATTGCACTTGACTAATTTTGTTAAATTCTACAGGAAAGCAAATGTGAAGTCAAGTCTCTAGAGGTCGAGTCTGTGGCAAGAAGAATTTATAAGCGGCATACATATCTATTTGTTCTCTGATTATTTGCTCCACTGACAGTAGACGAAGAAAGGACGAAGCAGAAGATTTGTGCTAATTTAGAAAAATGTTTGAAAATGTTGGACTTGCAAATCCAAATATATTAGCTAAATGTTATTGAATAATAATGAGAACAGGCATGTATTGACCGAAGGACTTTGGTGGAACTATGCAAAATTAATTTGTATTTATTTAACCCTGCCTTTCAATGGATCTTTGTTCATGTTCCTGCAGCCTGGATTTTCTTGCAAGAGCTGATCTTTTTTTTTCTTTTTAATAGTATTTTTTTTTATTTTAGTAACCAGCCTAAGTGCTTTCGTTCCCTAACAAAGCTTGAGGAAGAAACAATGAAGTAAATATAGAAAGCCAAAGGCTCACTTCCAGAGATGCTGTTGTTTGCATAATGGTAAAGCACAGGCATCTCTGCTGAGGCATGGGCCACCTCTCGCTAAATATGCGGTGACCCCAAATCTTTACAGACAAATGGCTGAAAGAAAAGAAGTCTGTTATCTTTGACTTGTAAGCAGCGAGCTGAAGTGAGGAGCAAATGGGAGACCTGTCCAAGTCTCTAGTAGCAGTGATTCAGACTTCTCTGAAGCGCAGCCCCTTTACCACAGGCATGTTTCCCTCTTATTCTCTACATAACCCTCAATAAGGTGTGTTTTTATTAGTAAACGCTTAATCAGATTATAATGAAGACGGAGGAGAGTTCACAGGGAAGGAGGTCTGAGAGGGCTTAGAAGCAAAGTGTAGCTATTGAGATTGGGAAGATCTTGATTTTTCCTCTTTGCTACAAAGATGACCTCTGTGCCCAGACAGTGCCCACAAACACCATTTATGAGCTGAACTGGAGGTGAGCAAATCGACTACGTAAACTTCCTTGCTCTTCCAGTGTGCTGGGCCCCATGCTGATGTTTTCACACCCCCAGACAGCTGTGCCTGCAAGTGTGGAAGCGGTTTGTGTCCCATGGTACCGCACTGTGCTGAAGAAAACACATCTGAATGTGCCAGCTCCTGGACATCAGTGCTGAGCACTGCCAGGAGCCTTTTTGTAGACTATCTGTGCAGCATAGCATGCAAGGAAGAATGCATGGCATGCAAAACTCATATGGCTGTGAAGCCCCCTCCCCCCCATCTCTCCTGCTGCACCCCATATAGAGAGCAGCTGGGCTAATTTCATCTCTGAAGATTAAAGTCTGGGAAAGACCTCCAGAGGCCATTTAGTCAGCCTCCCTCATAGAGGTGGGATCAAGCTCTCCTCTGCTGCTTCTGATGGACCTCTTCCTGCACGCCTCCCTAAAACCACCTATAACAGGCATCCCACGCCTTCCTCCTGTTCCAGGAGTCAAGTCTCCTTAAGGCTAGAAAAAGTAACCTAGCATACATCTCACTGTTCAGATTAAACCAGTCTCTTCTAACCTGATGAACATGGGCAGTAGTTAATCACCCCTCCTCTCTTATAGCAGCCATTCATATGTGGCAGATTGTGCCCTCTCTGCCTTTTTCCCTAGACTAAGCAGACCCAAGTTTTTCTGTCCCTTAGCCGGGCTGACAAGTTCCAGCCCATCGGTTTACTGATGTCCCCAGAGCGTGAGAGGCTGGAGCCAGCTCAGCTCTCCGAGTTCATGTTCATAATGGTTGCATGATTGCCTGCATAGACATGCGTTATCTGTAGCGACTCACTGCTTTGCAGAGGGCTTTGGGAAGTGTGAGAATGAAATAGACTCATTT
Source organism: Apteryx mantelli (assembly GCF_036417845.1). Classification (NCBI taxonomy): domain Eukaryota; kingdom Metazoa; phylum Chordata; class Aves; order Apterygiformes; family Apterygidae; genus Apteryx; species Apteryx mantelli. Next base: position 35,069,664 of record NC_089984.1, read on the forward strand.
TAATCTCATTTATTTCCTCAGGCCATCTGGATTTAGTAAACAGTCAAGACATCTGATGGGACAAAGCTGAACCTTAGCACTAACAGGTTCACATGTGCAGTAAGAGCCAGGTCTGCCTGCATTTGGAGCGCAGGCTCCAGTGTTGGCTTGCCATGAAGCCTTAATAACTCTTCTGCAGTTTGTGTCTTAAAGTAGGCCCAGCTATGACTTCTTGCCCCATGGGGTGTTATGAATGTTTATTACTTATTGCTGAGAGTGGAGAGCATTACAGGGGAAAAAAAAGCTAGAAGTCTTATTCAAGGTTCATCCAAATTTTGCAGATTTGGCTTGTGCGAAGTCATCCTCAGGAAGTGCCCACTGAAGTTACTGTACACCTTGTGTAAGAATTGCAGAGCTGAGCCTTTAAAATGCATTTCAAATGAGTCTGCTCTGAATGTGGTCAGGCAAATCTTACAACTGGCTTTGGTAGAAGCACGGGATGTGGTCCAAAGTAAAAGAATCAGTGCTCTGGGAGTTTGAATGAAATCTAGTAACTAATAAATGAAAAGTACTTTTGTTTATCCATGTTGGCAAGCAGCCTGTCCGTAGTGGGAACGCTAGTGCCCCAGTATGTTCTTTATCCATCTGGATTTATATGATGCTAAAATGGGAGTCTGTCCAAAGCATGAGGTGCCCCTGCCACAAAAAGCAAGGACAAAATACAAGCTTAGGTCTGAGAGCCATTTGTGAAATCCATGCAAAATACAGCTCTTAACTCCATAAAATCACTCCCTTCACAGCAGTATGTAACTATAGATGTGTATGTATTGTTCATATTTGTATGTCTGTCTGATATAAACTTACGTTAAAGATGTTCTTATGCAGCTGACCTCAATGCTAACAGCGTGATGGTCATATTTGGGTATAAATCCTGTTCCAAACGTGAGTTAGAAAGAGGGCTGGGTGTTTTACGCTCTCTGTCCTTAAAGTCCCTGCACAGGGAGGATTCTCGGGTGGTTTAGTCAGCTTAACTGTTTTACTGCATTAACACAGTACTGAGCATCTGAGCTACCAGCATGTGTGTGCCTCCATACCTGCCTCTCTGCTCACTGGTGTCAGGAAGGGGAAGAGTAAACCATAAGCTGTGTTTCTAGGGTTTAAAAGGAAAGGTTCTAACCCGTCTTTATTTTGATAGGTTTGTAGCAGGAGGAAGGTCAAAGTGCTATTCTTCCGGCATCACAGAGCTATCTGACACTTATCCCTATTTAGCCCTGCGGTGGGTCTGTGTAGCTTTATTGAAATTTGTGCGGGGGGTATGTTTTGGGGGGGAGGAGGGGAGTGTTCTTTTTTCATTTGCTTCTGTTCGGAGAGTTCAGGATGTAAAAATTTTGCTTGAGTTTTGTAACTTGCTTTAACATTAGGCAATGGAGTAAGAAAAATATTAAACATGATACCCTTTCCTGAGCTTTACACTCAACATACTAAGTAAATTGCGAAAACTGGTCTAATCAATGTATGGATTTGAAGCTGTTGGAAGGAATTTTGAGGAATGCATTCCATTCAGATGCCCTTTAAATACTGCTTAATTTTTGTGTATGAGTGTCTTTATTTCATTAAGAAACCCTCCACAGCTGAAACCTGGGCAAGACATATTTCATTCAAGTCAGGCATATAGTAACAGGTGATAAAGCATAACGCAACGTGATGATTAGGACCATTTCTAGCTTTAATTTCATGGAGCAGCTTTTTAAATTGTGGACAAAATGTTCCCACCTATCACAAGGAAGTCTTTGTTGGCTGTTTCATGTCTTCTGCTGGAGGGGGAACATGCGTTTTTATCCAAGCTGGTAAATTTGAACCCCTGTTTGACATCACCTCACTCTGAGGTTGAGCCATTTGAATTTCACCCTTATGCAAAGTGATTGGGACGGAAGGTGGGGGAAGCGGGAGAGGCTTTTAGCTAGTTAGAGCTTTACACTATTCTTGGTATGATGCCTCCTGATGGGAAGCAGTCTAATAAAGCTTCCATTTTCAAGTTGAGATAAAAGCATTACCTATCCAATAGATCTGTGTGTAGACACTAATGCCTCTATGCTTTGTTTTCACATATTATATGTACAACTGGCATTAATTGTTGCATTTTTCTTATGTTTTTTCCAGTATGTTTTTAATCTCTGCATGCTGTATTGATTTTTTTCCTGTGTTGCTTCTGCACTTGCCACCAGGACCTCCTTGTAGATAAGGTGTTTCAATTCAGTGTGTGATATTTCTTGGGAAAACACTCTAAAACACTTTTTTTTAATGTGTTTTTTTTTTCTTCTCTCTCCCCCCTTTTGCGATATATTAAAAGGAAGATGCTGGAAAAGAATTCAGAGCACAAAGCATAGACTTGCAATGCCCTTTTTCTTTCAGCAAACTCTTTTATTCTACTGTGAGCAATGAAACGCTTCTGTTGCAGCAAACAGAGACTTGTGTTTTACAGCAAAAGCTGTTTAAAAGGTTATACACAGACTGTACACAGGGTTGAGCTTGGTAGCGAGAGTGTTTCTGTGTTCCTAATATCGAGAAGAAGAGACCACTTATTCTGAAGTCATAGCTGTTATGGAAGCACCCTTCTTTTTTTACTGCTTCTGTTATCATCTCTTTAATTCAGAGCTGAGGGGGAGTCTATCAGGAGAGCCAAGAGTTAAGGAAAAAATGTTAGGCAGTCACAGAATTATGCCTGGGGGCTAAGAAGAGGGTGTCCTCAGCCATTCCTCTTGTATGATGAATGATGACTGGGAAAAGCAAAGTTTGAAAGTGGGTGGGAAAATCCAGTGACCACAGATAGATAAATTGCAATATTTTCTGGGTTGTCAAGGCTTATCATGCATTCCCTTAAAGTTACAATTCTTCATTATCTCAGTACATACAAACATCAGATATGGAATAGCCTGAAAATAAAGGGGAGATGGATTCAGCCATGGTCTCCGGGCAAGGAATGCTGCTGGAGACGAGTTGCGTGATCACCAGTGTTGTGTTGAATGGATGCACAGATTTTGTGCAGACAGAGCAGGCAGGAGGATACAATTCCATCCCTGTCACTCACCTCCCACTGTGCCAGACAACCTGAATGGTTTTGCCATGAGAAGCTTTGCTCCCCAGCATGCTGCCTACCTGCTGCCAGCCTCAGTCAATGCCCTTACCTCCCTAACCTTAAGCTCAGCTGTGTAAACTTGAAATGAGCACAATTAACATTGGCACGGCAACCTCCTGCCTTACAGTATATCTAAATTTGAGCCATTAACTCTAGCCACCAATCAACCTTGGCCGCCAAGGTCAACAGAAAGGGCAGAGCTGTTCCTGTTGCCCCCCCTGTGGCTTGTGCAGACTCTTGCACTGGGGCAGGCAGCAGCTGTGGCAGCCCTGGTCCAGGGAATGGGAGCCGTAATTGCTTAGTGACAGGTCCTGGGGAATCCAAACCACTGTCAACCCCTCTGCAATTAATCTCTCAGTGATAAATGGAGTACTTTCACTTCAGATTGGGAGCTAGCACCTTCTTCTGCCTTTTGCGCTCCACCGATTGGAATGGGCACACGGTGCTGCTGCCCTCTCTCTTCTCCCATCGTGGACAGTGTAAGCATGCTGCACTGCCTACTGCCCCAAGAATATTCCTGCTGATACTTGGATACAGCATAAACATGTTAACCCGCATTAAGCAGTTAGCAACCAGCTCTCTGAGCATCACGCTGGGCATTTCCCAGTGCCTGCGTGTGTGATGTGTGAGCTGGCAGCGTCATCCGCCCCAGCCACGCATCATTATCTGGGCGCTTTATGTCCGCAGCTGCTCATTAGATATGACTTTTTTTTTTTTAATCATAGCAATGTCCAGACGTGCAACCCCAAAAGTGTCAGGGGTGCTCACAGCTGATACTGCCAGAGTAATGACATACTCCTCCTGATACGCATGTAAAACCAGTACATGCCAGAGAGATGATTTTGGCAAACTACCACCTGCTAGTTCAGCACCTTGCTTGATGCTGCTTTGGGGAATGGAGGAGGACAGGGAAACGCAAGCTCTTTTTGCTACCTGATGCAGTCAGGGCTCAAGCCTGTTTGGGGAGCCTATCTCCTCCATCCCCACATCTTCCTGTCCTGTGTTCAGGTAGGTGCTGCTTATGGATCCCCTCGACAAGCGGCAGCAGTGTGCCTCTCGCTCTTCCCAGTACCGAGGTGGCGAGATCGTCGCTCCAGCTGGGATCTCACAGCAAGTTAGAGGCAGAAGCAACTCCCCACCAAAGCACTTGATTCAAGCCTGGGCCCGTGTCCCCAGTAGCACTGCCTTGGCTTTGCTGCCCGAGGAGCCGTAACTCAGCTGTGCTGCGTCCCCCCTGCCATCGGCCCGGGAGAAGCCCCAGTGCCCCCCTCCCCAGGGATGAGCCGACCCCGCGAGCACTAGGACAAGTGGTTACGCAGCATCCTCAGCCTCTCCCAGTGTGCGCAGTGAAAGAAAATGCCATGGTCTTAAAAAAAAAAGAGCCGGGTCTAACCCAGCTACGTTGGATCCTAAGCAGAGTGAGCAATTCTACAGCAGAACTCTCCATTTCCATTCCGTGGCCCTAACATAACAGCAATCAGTTTCAGAAGGAATGTAATATTGTAAATTCAGCCACTTTAATCAGAAATAAGCACTGACTCAACACAGATGTAGAGAAAATGTTTTGAAATTTAGGTCTACACCCCAGCCCCAGAGAGCTAAATGCTGAATAGTCACTGCTCTGAAATGCGTGCTGTCTCTTGGAAAGTTCTGCAAAAGGTGAAATGCGCTGCAGTTTGTTTTGCTTCTAGACTGATCTGACTAATGGTTCGAACTTTCAAAGAAACTGTGTAGGAGCCTGACATTTAGAGAGGGAAAAGGGAGAGAGGAAAAAAAAAATAGTGGGGGAGGAAGTCAAATCTTCCCAGAGAATTTTAAAGGATTTTTTCCCCTCTTCCCTAAAGGGGAATGTGTCTAGAGTACTGCTGTGCTGGTATTTGCTCCTGGCGGGCAGAATGTTGCTCCCCACATTTCCCAGTGGTGCAAAGAGAAGCATGTGTGTATGGGTGTGCTGAGGTCAGGATTGCTTCTTTGGGAAGTTCAGGGGGAGGAAATCTTTCAAGAGATCAGCTCTACCTGCATCGCAAGGTATCGCAGTTAACAATAAGAAATACTTGCAAAGGTTTTTATGGGCCACAGGAGATTTAAAGCTGGAAAATACCAAATGTGCTACAGACTGGTCATCTGCCTAGGAGTCAGTCAAATCCCTGCTCTCCTTAATCAGTGTAACCAGGAATTTACCAGACTAAACTGGGATACATTTTCAGTGTTTTATATCCCCCTGTATGGCAGGCAGAATTTCCATACACACATTGGGTGTATTTATATATAGATATATAATACAATGGTGTACAATATATACTGCTCTGATATATGCAAGTATTACCCCTATGCACTTATATATTTCTGTACACTGAGATACATTCCAGATGCAAATCAATTGCTTGGAAGCACATGAAAAAATTCTTTGCAGCTTAAATTGCACCTGCAAAGAGATGTCCGTGCTGCATTTTTGCCCTGGTATGAGCTTTTTGAAATACAGCACAAACCAGGGCAATAACTATTTATTTTTTCCTTGGACAACATTATCAGGCAATACAGATTTCTAGAGAAGGTTTCTCTTTCGCCGCCCTACCTGCACACACACATTCACATAAGTGATCTGGAGTTAGATATACTAAAATTTCTGAGGTCTAATGGTCTGACAAATGAATGGCAAAACTTTCTGTAATCCCACTGAGTGGGTGTCTCTGGATTATTCCGCACGGCTTCTCTCCCCGGCCCCTCAGGTGCTAGGGGAAGTTGTGGATGCACACTGAGTGCCAGAATGATGCTTTTATAATGGGGAAGAATTTTGTTTTCAGTAGTTCAAGTAAAAGTCTCATTCAGGTTGAACATGATGGATGTTACTTAAGCTCGGGGTAGTTAGATATGGAAATAACCTACTAGGTTAAGTCCTCTCCCTTGCTAGTGTTGGATGTAGACTGTGATCCTGCATAACCTTATTCACACAAATTGTTCTTACTTATGTGATGCTTCCCACTGAAGTAAAAACAAACTCCTATGCTATTCCTTCCTCTGAGCTTCCCAGTACATCCTGTCTCTTTTGTTTCTCCTCACTTGATTACAGAGGTCAGGAACATCATCTGTTTGGGGGGATTTCAGCACTAAGAATGCTGTATTTGACTAAGAGTAAATAGTGCCATACCGGTGAGATGAGAGAAGACAAATAACAAATAGAGATTTACAAAAATATTTACAGGGATTTCAGTAATAAATGCACACCTAGGAGAGTATTAATTGCTATAACTATCTGCAGAAATTATTTTTCACTAAGTTGATATACTGGAATTATCGGACAAATGTGAATCAAAATCTCTTTTCTTCAAAAATTTTGTTTAACCTTTTCTTTCATGCAAGAAATCTATGAAACTCCTAGTTTCTTTTTCCTTTTTTAAAATAAGATAAGCTAATAATGCTTAACAAAAATTTTAAAAGAAACTTCACTCACATAAAGGAAAAGAAAATATGTTGTTTAAAGGATGACAGTAATAGGAACTCTTTGTTCCTTTTTTGGTGAGGTTATGTCCTGGTGATTTTAAGGGGATATTTTTTTAAGAATTTTTCATTACTCACATCTTACCTATTCCAGTTTTTTTTTTTTTTAATGTTTCATATTATCTTAGTGAAATATTTTCAGTTTTGAAGCAGGATAGTAGTTCACTGCTCTAGATTTTTAATGTTGGGTTTTTTGCATCTGATTTATAGTCAAAAAATGTGGGAACTGATTTGCACCAAATTCCCTCAAAATAGTAAGAGTTTATAATAAAAAGCATTTGTGAAAGCAAAGGGGAAGTAGAGGAGAATTACAAATAATGACAGAATTATTCTTGTAATCACTCAGCATAGGATAAGCGTAAAATGCAGCCATAATATGAACGATAATCTGAGGGGGGAAGTAACAGCAGAAAGACAGAAAGAATTTCAATTAAAATATACTAAGCTTAACTGATTGTGCAGATAAAGCACACTGATACAGTAATGATGGACGCTATATAAATGCCAATGCAGATTCCCAGAGCACAGCAAACAGTTTAATTAAAAATGAATTTCAATACAATTATTGTTTTAGCCTGACAAACAACTACAACAGAAAGTCATATTTCATCGTACGAGCTCCCGACGTATGAAGCATTTCATTGTACCGTGTTTATGAACCCTGTTTTTGTTTCAAACCTTATAATGGACAGTTGAAACACATAGCAATGAATATATCCTTGTATCGGCCCTTTGTTCCGGAATTTTATCTGAAGATATAATTACAGCGAAAGAAGCGGCATCAGAGGGGAGAGCCCCGCTCGGGCGCGGGGAGCCGGGCGCGCTTCCACCCTTCGGCTGTGCTTCAGTGCCCTCTCGCGGCTCGCGGGGGCGCGGGGACCCGCCGCCGCCAGCGGGGGCCGCGGCCGCGCCAGCACCTCCGCTCCCCTCGCCCGAAACCCTCCGCCACGGGAGCAGCTCCCGGCTTCCCGGGGGTTTCGGCAGGGCCAGCCCTGGCAAGCGCCGCGTGGGCACTGCCGCGCCGGGGCGGAGGCGGGGGGCGCCGGGACGAGCCAGCCCCTGCGTGGGTTGCGCGGGCCGAGCCGCTGCCGGGCCGGCGGGGGCCACGGTGTCGCCTTTGCTGCAGAAGGGACCGCGGGCTGTGCGGGGAAGTTTGCAGCTGACCCCATTTCTGGATCGGATCGGGTCTGTCCGGTCTCTCGCCGTGCAACGACTCACGCTCTTTTCCTATAGCTGAACATCAAAGGATGCTGCAGCCCTAGCAGATACCTACCTATGTGTTGTTGTTTTTTTTTTAAATATATATATAACAATCAGAGGTTATGGACTGTATGATGGCCACATCAATTTTTAATTGTGCATTTCAGAGTTTCGCTGTGATCTAGCTAGAGGTGCATATTGTTTAAAATCTCTCATCTTTTTTTTTCTAACATTTTTTCACCAATTTCTTCTATCTGCCCCTTCCTTTCCTCCCCAAATGAAACAGTGAGTCTCACAAATTTCAGTGCTCAGACCTGATAAGAGCAGCTGAAGGGCTAGAATTTGGCATCTTATGGACAGCCTCTGGGTGAGCATCCTATGTGCATAACTGTCCTAAACTTTCTTTTCAGAGATTAAGTTCCTTTGCTCCCTCCTAGTTCCAAAACCTGCTGTCAGTCCTGTTGATTTATACTAAACTATATGGTACATGTGTTCTGGTATGGGAAAATCTATCTAATTCTAAACCGAAGTCACTTATCAGTGCAGTATCTAAGTCTGGTTGGGAGTCAAGCTGTGACCATTACATTTAGATCACTTATGACACAAACTAGATTTAAACATATATCTCAAGAAGCATAAACCTGTGTCTTCTGCCTTTATTACAATCCTAGATGATGGTAAAAGTCAAAACCACCACAATAATTACCCATCTATTTCTCACAGGGTTTTCTATAGTGCCCATCATTATAATACCTAGGATATGATATTTGAAAGTTAAATAAATGATGTGAAACTTAGATCTTTGGTTCAGCTAGGCATTTTTTACAATGTCAGAACTGAGTGCAAGCTGTAAGTCTTGTCTGTGCTCAGGGTCTTTTATCGTTTCCTTGCTTGCTCAGTGCAGCTCGAAGATTTAAGACTGAGGAGGGTATATAAATTGCACAGATCTCTGTCGCCAGGGAAATTGATCCCTGTTGTAACTCTGCTGAGGTTAGTAGAGCTGTAAATGAGAAGGACTTTTGCCCAGTGTTTAGGATAACCATTTCACTGAGCAATGCATTGCCCAGCCCTTGATATCTTTTGTTGATCAAGAGACAACAGGTGGAGACTGCTTGTTGTTTTTGAGAAAAATTTAATTGAGCAAGAACAGTCCTTTCTCCCTCTATTTTTAAGGTTTTAATGAGAGTATGTAGATACCATCTTTCATTCTGAGGGACACAGCAAATCAAAGCCAGACTGGGTCTTGGTAGAGTTTGTTCTCCTTTACTGGTGCCTTCCAAAGGAGTGAGCATTTCACCAGTAAAATGATGTTGATATCAGTGGTTTTATCTTCTGCTGATACCGAACTGATGTTCTTAGTGCAGGGAGACTTCTTAGAGGAACATCTTTGCAAAGAGAAGAGGGATAAGACTGAAGAGGTACTGGAACTGTCTGTTCTAGTGCTGGCTCTTACTGGTGGGGAATTATAAAGTGTCTGTGAAATTGTGGCAGAGCCGGATGCAGCCTGGGAGGACATCCTTAGGTGGTACCCTGAGAGCAGCAATGACTTACAGTAGCTGCCACTGCTGCCTGCTTCTGTGAGGGGAAAATATTATTCTTTGTGAGGTGACTGAGCAAGACATCTTCAGCCGTGTGCTCATGACCCCCACCCACCTGTACTCCCCCATGATATGTAGTGCAAAGGCCAGGTTTACACTTAGAGGGAATCAGCAGAGTTTCCCATTTTCACCTCAGAATGCAGGAATCAAGATCTTGTGTTAAGGTTGCGAGCAAAGCTCTGTCAGCATTTTCACCATGTTCCTACTTGTTTGACATACAAAACTGCATGACTGGTTCACTCCTGGAGACTGACCCTCAAGGGTGCTGCTGGTGAGTTTTGGGAGGCCACAGCAGAGATTCGTACAAGGTTGAGAGTAGGGCCTGGCAGCACCCATCTCTGTCACAGCAGGAGCTGCTGTGCAGAAGACAGTGAAGGAGCATTGAAGAACAGGTTAGAGGACCATTGTTAGGGGTCCACAACTAAAAGATTGGACTGATGCTGGTCAGAAGAGAGGAGTCAGTGCTGTTAGCCCCTCTGTTTTCACAAGCCCTGAGCTTTGTCAGCCATGCTAAAAAGGAATTTGGTCTTTGACAGTGGAGGGGAGCAGATGAGGCAACAACTTCTAACAGGACACTCTAACAAGACAGGCCAAACAGCTCTGTTGTATCCATTAATAATTCTGTGCACACACAGTTCTCAGTCCTGTATTTTGTGACTCATAAAACAGGGGGAGCTATCCTTTCATATATTAGGACACCTTCTTTTCAGACTTTAGTGTTGAAAGTACCTCCAGTATTGTGTCTGAAGTTGCTGTGGCTGTAGAGTCACTCCTCTGCTTCATAAAAAAAAATCCCAAAGGACCAAGCACTAAAAGAGTCTGAGCACCCATTTCAATCAGTCTCATTGCTACAGATCATGCAAACCGCAGGTCATGAAACTCAAATGTCAAGTGTGTGCCCGGTGATGGGAACAGCAGAGGCACTGCATGGTCACAGTATTTCTGTGGCTAAATGTTGATGTGCATGTGCACCGATGCTTCTGAGAGTCCCAGTGCAGCTCGCTTTGCCTGTCGCAGTTCAAGTCGGTGAGAGTTTCTTTATTTTCCCAGAATCAGACTGGAGTAAAGTCTGTGTTACTGTGACCTTGCTTTTCTGTGGTTCTCATTCTTGCGAGCCATACCTTGTTGCTAACTGACATTTCCTTGAATGCAACTGTTATTTACGGAACAAGAGGTGAATGCTCAAAAATGTTTTTGGAAGTCAGTGGCAAAGGCCAGGTTAATGGTTACTAGTGTGCTAACACAGACTCTGACCCATGCAATGCGGCCAGTGCATTGGACAGTGCTGCTATCGTCTGCTCACACAATGCGAGATGGCACAACACGGAAACTGCCTAGAGCAGTGTTGTCTCCTCGCTTTGGCTCATCTCTCATTAGCAACAGCCTCTATAGCAAGAGACACTTCTTTCAAAACTTAAAAAGTGAGCATGAATGCTGTTCAAAAGCCTGCTTGTTAGAAGACTAGAAACGAATGGCAGCCTGAGCTGGAGAGATATATGAGACTTAAAATACGTATATATGAATCATATATACCAGCATATAATCCAGGGTGTACAGAAACTGACCTTTCTGTTTCATCAGCCACAGAGTAAACGAATTGCATAATTTGCTCCATCCTGTGAGTACTTTTCCCTCTCTCTGCTGTCTCTCCTGATGCCACACACTGAAACTGTGTTGACATCCCTCCTCCCTCTATTCCTTTTCCTTCAGCCAGCACAGCAGGAGACCTCCTCTTCTATCTTCATCATTTCTTCATCAAAAATATGACCTAGTTTCTGTTCATTTGGATGCAAGGATGAGTCCTGATCAGTTGGGCAGAAGCAGTGTATGTGGAAAATGTGGGGCTGCCTTGCTGGAGAACACAGTCGGAACAGTCCAAGCATTACTAACTATCTGTCTATCTTAGCTGCAGAAGTTTAGCTGGTTGCATGCTTACCTGAGAGGGAGGAGTTCCCACTATTGGTGGAAGAAAAAGAAGCCATTTCTAAACAGAGAGATTAATGTAAAGGTCTATCCCTCAAAAACTGCACATGAAAAGTGCTTAGACCTAGGTTAGGCCACTGCTCGGGACCTTGAGTTCAGATTCAATGTCATCGTATTTTCACAGTCTCATCTGAGGACATATCTGCTCCAGTTTGAAGAAAGTTCTCAATCATAATCACTTTTTTACGTTTGCTAGCCAAATTGCACAAAAAGTTAATGTACTCCAAGCTGAGGATCTAAATTTAGTTTGCCCTTGAGACAGGCAATCTCCATCAGAAAATGAGTGTTCTCTACCCACATGTAGAAACAAACAACTATTCCACATGAAGCTGATATATAATATAAGCTAAGGAAGCATTTGCACATCCTGTGAGCACAACAGCTGGCTAAAAGTCCTGGGTAAACAGCACTAGAAATTCATGGAGATTGGAGAAGATTTAGTTAATGTTTTTTAGCCCAGATGACAACTCTGCTAATCTCTATCTCCTTTTTGAGCATTTCTCATGTAAATATTTTGCAGTAATAAATATATGTATAGAAATAGCTTGATAAAGGAGCAGGGGAATTTAAGAGGAGCATGTGAGACTGACAGTGTTAAAACTGAGACCTCGCTATAAAATGCCAGCTCTGCAGCCTGATGTCCTGTTCTCTAGTGGGCTTCTGCATTGAAAGACTTCATAGTTCCCCTGGGCGCAGACGAACTTGATACCACCTGGCTGTACACACATACTGCCTGCATAATGACAACCCATCTATGCAAATCTAGATGGATTTGGCTAGGAGCTCTACCCTACTAAACATGCCTACAAGTGGATGCATGTGCTGAAATGCGCTTCAGTAGTGCCTCTGGGCATCAGCCCCATGGTCCCTTTTGTGGCCAACCTCATGTCTAGATCCCAAGAGTCATGTCACATTCAGGGAGGGCTGCACAGCCAAACTCATAAGGGTTAACTGTGTGTGTGCTGGTGTAAATCAGAGTACGATATTAACTCTGCATTTTTACCCCAGCTGATGTGTACCTAACTTCTCCCCTAACTGTAGCTAATAGTGATGTTCTGATGTTCTGATGTTCCCGCCATAGAAAATAATATTTTTAGGAAAGTGTCATTTGTTGTGCCAATTCCTTTGAGCTGAAATATGTAATATACTTTCTTTGTACTGAAAAATTTTACAATATTTATATCTTTGCTTAGAAAAAGCTGCCCTTGATTAGCAGCTACCTATTTAAGTCATCCCTTTACTGGAAGAGTTTACCATGCAGGTTGCAGAGGAAAGCAATTATGCTTAAGAGAAGCTGCCCTTAGGTTAAAGCCACAGGGGGAACTAATTCAATTGAACAGAGGCCATGGCTTCTATATGAAAATGCAAGGTATCTGTCCCTCAAGCAGTAATGAAAGATAAGGTAGATGGTTACACACTGTTGAAGAATGAAACTTTTGCTCACAAGCCCTGCATATTATACAGACTATTAGAAACAAATTTTGTAGCAAATTTTCCCAAATTGGGGGACAAGCAGATAATTTTGCCCCAGATGTGTCTTTCAGGATCACTACTTCACGGGTAAGCATCATTCTGAAAGGCCCAGGTTACCACTAGGTATAGCTGACCGCACTTGGATGTAACTCTGAGATCTATTTATAAAATAGGAGTATGAGATATTTATTTGTTCGTGACTGTTTATGTCAGGGACAGACTAAAGGACAACCATTCTTCACCTTCTCACACATCCCAGGAGCTGATGGGCAGTTATTTTATTAGCCTGTTTCTTATTTTTTCAAAAGACAATTTTTCCTGTAAGTTTCCAGATAAAGATGAAACTATGACCATTAAGAATTACAGATCACAAAAAAGTCAGCCTGAAAGAACGCTCTCAGCTGCATGCCCTGAATCCTATGGAAAGTATTTCCTAAGCCTAAAGAGCAGGAAGAATGGTAAAGACTCGCTCTAGTGGAAATTTTGAACATGTGCTAAACCATCAGCTGTTAAGGGAAATTTAATTGACAGGATTGGGGAAAAACATCATTTGTGGGGAAACTATTTCATAACTGGAAAAATCCTCCCTGGCCTTCCTTTGCGAGCGGGAGCCCCAGGAGCAACGGAGCTGATGGACCCATGGGATGGTAAGGTGCTGCCAAGCCGCACGGCTGCTGGGGAGAATGGTGCTGCAACAGGTTGGGACGGGCCGACACCACCACCGCAGGAGGTCTCTGACAGCCAGGTAGACAAGACTCTGGCAGTACCGGAGCAGGGGGCAGATTGTCAAAGACCTTGTGAATTTGCATGACTCTGCTGATTCCTATTGATTGGGGTCTTTGGCTGTAAGAGAACAAGGGCTGGGTAAACCTCTTCCTCCTCCTCACTGTAATTTCAAATTTCCTTCGGTTCTCCTCTCTTCCTTTCTGTACAGCTTATTTTGATGGAGGTTAAGCAACCCAGCATCATTTTTCCATGATAGCAGCACCCTAATATATGTGCATTTGTTCTGTGTTAGTGGGGTTAATTTAATTTGGGCAAAATGTGTCAGAGAAACAGCCCTGAAGACAAAAATCCTCCATTTACCTACTGAAAACCAGACTGTGTTGTTCAAGCTTCAGATCCACTGTCCTACTGACATGTCTCCTGCCTAGTCTTGAATGACACAGGGTGTTTCAGCTGCTGGTACTCTGTCCCTGGCCTTGCTGAGACTGGCATAAAGGTGCCAGTCTAATAATAGACATTACAGCTTCCCTTAATTGGCCATAAATGTGGTCGGGAGAACCACCTGCAGTACTTCATGCAGTCAGTGTGCAGGAGTCGGCCGGCAGGGACAGAGCTGTGAGGGCACCAGTATCTGCTCGCCTGGCTCTGGCAGCTGCTCCCTGTGCATCTTTGGGCAGGCAAGCTCATTCAGCCTCAGTTTCTGTTTGCTCTTGCCCATAGGAAGTTTTGCAAGGGTTAATTAATTCATGTTTGTGATATCCTTAAGAACTGCTGAAAGAGAGGTCCTATTTTAACTATAGGAACTAAGTAGGGTTATGGATACAGAGCTTTCACATGTAGCAGCCTGGGCTGAGGAGCCGAGGGCTGTTCCCCTGGGGAACTGCAGAGTATCGTAAGTTGGTGACTCACATCCTTTCCTTCCTTCTCAGTGCCCAGCTGTGATTCATGGGCAGAGGACTTGCTGGCTTAAGTACAAAATAAAAAGGTTGTTTAAAAAAACAGTTAGCCATCCCTCTTATAGAGGAAACTGTCCCCTTTTTAATTGTGAAACAACGCCATCAGAAAATTCCTATTTATCCCACTTGAGCTATTATGCAACTTCTCAGAAAGAAACCACATTCGTCACTGGGGAATAATAAGTCTTATTTATAGAGTAACCCATGCGTGAAATCCTCTGGGTAACTAACAAAATATAGTCTGACTTAAAAAAAAAACTGAGAAAACATCTCCATGTAGTCCAATAAATGCCAAGAGGGGTGAAATAATTTCTTTGTGTTTTCAGACTGAGCATGGTCAGCAGTAAATGAATGTCAAGGTGATTTTTAACAGACATCTTCTAGAGTTACAATGCTATCCTCCTCCAAACAGTTGGTAGCTGTGTGGGATGATCGAATGGAAGGAGAGAATATAGTTGAAGAGGTGACTGTGTCTTCACCCTCAACTCACCAGATCACCCCTCTGGTCTCCAGGCAGCTTTCATCTAAAGCCACTGAAAAAATGCTAATATGAAGGTGGCTTTGCTGAATACCAAGTGACATTAATTTTACCCACAGATGTGGCAAATTAGGAGAAAATGCCTCCTGTTTAAATTATTTTCCTTCTGAAGCCCCAGATTCCCATCCCACAGGACGAAATTTCATTTTGTCCTTTGAATTCATGGAAGTGGGGCAGAGGGACTGAAGCCAAGATGGGACCTGAGAGCTGTGTGTGGCCATGCTGCCTCTGAAGAACTATCAGTCTCCCATGTATGGAGGTGGATTTCACTGAGTTTTACCTAGGCACAGCACCAGAAAAAAGTTTTAAGATGGACAGTTATATCTGGCCCATTTTGCCCTAAGCTAAATTGATGGATGGCTGGAATATTTGTGAATTCAAGGCAAGAGAATGAGGAGTCTGGGAAAGCTGGGGTTGCCCCTTCGTCTGCCATGAATGTTTACGCTAGCTGAGGGATGCAGTGTAAAACCTTTGATATGCCTCACTGGCTTTGGCAACGTAGGATTTTTGTACCCCCGCAGCATGTTCATTGCCAGGCCAGGTCACTCTATAAGAACAGATTCAGGACTAGTCTCTGTACTGAGACTCTCAGTCTTTTACTTTCTTTTTGAAAAGAATAAGAGTGAATTCAAGATGCTATAGAAAACCAAATGATAATTTATGCAGGTACAATATATCTCTTAATATCTTCCTTCCAACTATGTTTCCTGTATATTGTAGCTTTTATTTTAATTATTGCATTCCAAATGACTTGCCTTTCAGTCAGCAAGACTGAAAGATCTTGAAAGACCCCAGAAGTAATTTATGAGCAATTATCTGATTTTCATTTTTAGCAGTCTGTACTGTTCCGCTTTCTGTCACCTTGGAATATTCTTCGCCACAGTCTAGATAATTTAACTAATAGGAGGGATACCTGTTTTAAAAGGGGGCTTTATAATGACAGGCCCTGCTGAGCCTGCTGACATTGGTACGGGTAGTTAGAATTGTTATGGTGATTCTCAGTATTTTCATTAATCTCTTCTGCATTCTCTGGGGTTTCTGAGCAGAAACTTGCCAGGCAAGGACTTAGCAAAGTAACAATTTTTCTTCTCTTTCCATAGGGTCTTTTTTTCCTATTGTGAGAGTGGATTAAAAAGGTAAAAGTAGTTCACAAAACTACAAATGAAGATGGTCACACAACAGCCTTGAAGGGAACATAAGGAGAGCAACAACACTCTGCTGGAGTGGTGTCTTCCCTCTTTTTCTTAGCTTCTACCTGAAAATCAGGGTCCAATGGGGCAAAGAAAGGCCGTTTCTGGATACTGAGCCACTCTTTGCTCAGGATTATGGGTTTGCTGAGGATGGCTCTGCTGGCTCCACAGGGAGGGCAGGTCACTTCAAAGAGGTCCCACAGCTGCGTGCCAGTACGTGGCCTGCGACACGCTCCGGCACCAACCGCACTTGCACCTGGGCTCCTCAGCCACGGGTGACACAACAGAGTGGCACCCAGCAGAAAGGGAGGAATGAAACACGTGGCAGCATGTCATGAAAAGGCCCATCAGGTGCAATTCCTCCCTCCTGAAAGATACGACACAGGGTACTGAAACTTCCCTCTCTGCTGGCCCAGTATGGCTGAGGTTTCATACAACACGTGGGAGAGTGGACCGTGACTGTGATGTGGGTTTCCACGGTTGAGTGGACTATCCATCTCTCTCTCTCTTTCTCTCTCACTCTCTCTCTGTCTCTGCCAAGTGAAGGAAGTTGTGCAGCTCAACTAAATTTCTAACCAGTGCTGAGAGCATGAGGGGTTCATGGAAGGGCTGGTGAAACTGTAGCTCTTGAATTCTTCAAGCACAAGATCTCTGAGGGGCTCCTTCATGGAAGCACAGCACCATGGCAGCAGCAAGAACTGAATTGTCACCACACCATCAGCAAGAGAGAAGGTGCCCACAGCTCTTGCAAACAGAGTTAGCCCCAGGAGCAGAGACCACCCTGGCCAGATGAGCATTTCTTCATTCTGGTCACAAACAGAACACATCTATTTTTATCCCCCTCTGGTCTGATTTGCCTGTGTAGACTGTTAGCTCTTCAGAACGCAAGAAAATCCTACTACTTGCCTGTATAACATCTACTGCAGGAGGCCTCATGGAACGTTTGGGTGCTACCACAACCCAATTCATGAATGTCATTTTTGTGTTTATCTTCTCTTTCCTTTGATCTTTCCCACTCTCTGATCACTGATAGATTCAGCTAGCTTAGAAACAAATATTTCTTGCAGCTATGCTCTTCCATAAATAGCAATTGTATACTTTTAATCAGAACAACTTTTTTTTTTTAATGCATATCTGGAAGTTAAAGAGAAAGAAAGCAAAATCATTTAGAAAGGCACAGGATGTGGGAATGTGCATATGTCTCAGTCCTCTGCAGTACAGAACTGAGCACAAAAATGACTGGTGCTCTCGGCAAACATCAGAGTCCTCAGACATTTAAACATTCAATAGGCAGGGAAAGAAGAGGCATGGCAGCTACCAGTTAGGTAGATGGGTTTATTTTATTTCTCTCTCTGTTCCTCTTGAACGCACTTAGAAGGGATGGCTCAGAAGATTCAAACTTCCTTGCGGAAAAAAAAACCATCCCTGGTTTGGGAACCCAACTTCTCTACCCAGCCAGGAAGTCACAGATATATCAGATCAGTGGGTAAAAGAAATGCTTGCCTTGCCCCCACCCAGACACACCAGAAGTGAAACTAAGGTCAAGTCTTTTCATGTGTTGCTCATAGCTTCTTTAAAATAGTGCTTCCACTGATGCACACCAACATGATGAACATTTTTCATGTATTATTAATGCATTTCTTTGTACCGTGTTCTGGAAAAAAAAAGTTTTGATTTATTCCACACCTTAAACACAACGTGACAAACTAGTGAGATGGCAGCGGGCTGTCTCTTTCTTTCTCCAAGATTTGAAAACTGAACTTAAAAGTCTGGAATTATACTCAGATGCATTCCACTCTTGTAATATTAACATTTTTTTTATTACCTGAACTATTTTCCCTGTCTCCCTTGACTGCCACAGCAGGGACTCTCGTATTATTTCCTGCAGTGTTCCACCCCCACTTTCAGAGACCTGGATTTGAGGAGCTGCCCTACCGTTTATCAAAGCTTTTCCCTTGGTCATCAGAGAGAGTCTTGTCTGGTTTGGGCTCTATGAAATTGTCTGCTTCTACTTTTTTCCTTGCTTTTTCTTCCTCTTCTTTGTATTGAGTTATCTGTTCACAGCTGAGTAATCTCAGTAGAACTGCGGGGATGGAGATCTTCTTGCCTCACGTCAAAGATACAGAACCTTTTTCAGCTGAGCTAGGGATTGGCAATATGGATAGGTATTTATAAGTGCACACACAAAGTAGGTACGAGGTGTCCGCTGTGGCAATTCCTGTGCAATATTATATTGATCATATATATCTCTGACCCCTTTTTCTGCCCTCTAACTGTACAGTTCACCTCCACCAAGACTAACTACTTCTAGCTGTCTACTGTCTATCCTGCTGAGTGCCTCTCAAGCAGCAGGCATCTATCTGAAAAAAAAAAAAAAAAAAAGAGCAAAAAAATGCCACCAATCAACTAAGGAAAGTCTTGCTTTCTTTTCTTCAAGATGTGGAATTTTCTCCAAAACCAGAGTGGTAAGGTTCATAATATTCATTCTTAGACCAGCTGAAATGTTTAAAGCTTAATATGTTGTAAAACAGGTTAAATTCTCACCATATTCACCCCATAGAGAGTTGGGAATCCACTTGTTTGAGAAGAGAGAAAAAAAAAATTAATCTAATGTAAATGATGAGGTAATAGATTTTAAATTATCTGTGTTGTTACACAGAGAGAAATCTTAGATCATTTCCCAGTGAAACCACTGATACTGGATTTGTAGACTGTCTCTATCATCAGCAGGTATTTTAAGTATACAATATTAATAAAGGTAATCCAAATGCAGTGGTATGATTTGAGGCAAATGTTTTGGTTGTACTTTCTCGGGGCTTAAATTCTGTTTGTTTTTTCAACTGTCCTTTCTTCTCACAACATAATGTCTCTATCCTGCCTGCACTTTAATTCTTAAGCTCTTAAAAAATTACTTCTCTGTGCAATCCTTTTTATAGTGTATGGAGTTCACATATGTAGAAATTATATATAGTTCCTAAGCTCTGTTCATTTGCATGAAAGTCCTTTGAGTAGGTGCTTCTCAGAATAGAAATGAGAGTTCCCTTCCTGAGTGTGTGGAACTCATCTAGCCCAAATCAGCATCTATGATAAAGATGCTGACACTAGTTTTGTGGATGGTTATTATTTATTTATGTTCCCATGACTGGCTAATGGACTTCTCTCACCTGGCATTAACAGAAATATCTTTTTAGAGCAACATTATTTATATGTACAGATGACAGGGGATATTTTAAACTTCACAAATTAATTCCATGAATATTTGCTTGAACAGTAATCAAAATCTGCTTCCTCTATATTTGCATTTCAGTTATTTGGAAATAATTCTAAATCTTCTATTTCTTTTTTTTTCTTTTTCTTTCTTTTTTTTTTTTTTGTCAAAACCATGGCCACATCTTTGTTAAAAAAAAAAAAAACACCCTCTTCTGCTGTGTTTCTATGTTTCCACCCTTTCTGAGAGTGTGCACTTGTCAGAGAACTAATCACCTTCAGTGACTACTTTAGCAGACAACTGTAACGGTGAGAACATCGATGTTTGCATGAGATCCAGAGCTACCCACAGAAAGCAAATTTTGAGTGCCAAAGTGAATGTAGGGAAACAAAATCTCATTCTAAGAGTAACACTTGACAACCTGCCAGTCAGGCAGTAAAAACAAAAGCCATATGAGCCATACGACAAATCAAGATTTACCAGCCCAGCTTACTCTACCCTTACCAGAGGATTGTATGAGGCTGTTTTGCTAATAGTTGCAGAACGCACAAGCTGTAAGGTATTCATGCACATTTTGTAAACAGAAGAAGTGGGCAAATCTATAGAATAAATTATACATAATTTTTCCCCACTTCTTTTGCCTGCCAGCATAACTATGCCCATACTGTGCTGAAAAAAGGGTTTTCACAGATTTGTGATCTTAAGTGTTGAATCTATATTTATGAGTTTCCATGATGTTTCTGTAATAATAAGATTATTAATGTCTCTTTTACTTAGTATGAGGCACTAAAGCAATCAATGCATGAAACTCACCAGCCTACAACAGTAGCTGGTTCATTAGCAGTGACTGCTGTAAAGAGTGTGGTGAACATTAAGGAATATGCAGTTATTTTTAGCTGGCACACAGTACTCTGCGCAAATCCAGCACTGGAAAAGGGAATGGAATTTGTAAACATTTCACAGGCAAAGAATCCTTCCCAGAATGACATCATCCATAGACTTTTTACCTTTTCTCTCTAGTCCGGCACCCTAAAAACTTTGAATATTACAAGTCCTGAGACAGACCCGGAGATGAGTTCTCGGTATGTGCTCCAGTTTGACCTGAACATTTGGGAGTTATCCTCTGAGTGTGCTGAGCTGTGCACCTTTCTTGTCAATGTTTCGTCTAGCTCCCATTTCCATAATATGCTCATGAGAATATCGTGCTGAGTTCCTTCAAAAGCCTCACGTCATCTTCATGCATGTTGAATTTTGCTCTATTCTTAGTATCTCTTTTTCAAGTGAGATTAGGATAGATAAGGAGGAAAACCTCAATATAAGTAGCAAAATCCGGATCTTGCATCCTTTTGAAAATCACAGAGTTTGGTGATAGCAGGTGCTTTTGCAAATATTGTGGGGTTTTGGTGGCTACTTGTGGCCTAACCATTGATTCAGGGTTAAAGAGGCCGACCACAACGGTCACATCAGACATCATCATCACTGTGAGGAATAGTTGCACACTTACGGTGCTGTGCTGAATACATTATTTTGACTAGGACAGTGTGTGAACATTATTCAGTTTTCAAACTTTATTTAACCAGATTGGTAATGTCCTTGCTCATCTGAAGAGCTTGTAACAGCATGTGAAAATGACAGCTAAGGAAAATGCCATCATTAGAAATATTTTCATTGCATCTGTGGCTCTCACTCAGAAGACAGACATGTTGAAGTGATGCACACAGTATTTTCAAATTAAGACAAATGTGTATGAGTGGCCTTTGTAACTTTGCTGTATATTCTGGGAAAGCTCAAACTGAGGATCTGACCTGAATTTGGAATTGAGTGGTCCTACCAGTTAAGTAAAAACTCATTTTTCATGACAAGAATCTGTTTATCAGGTGAACCAAAAGCCCCATGAGCAGACAGTTTTAGGATTTCAAAGTGCCTTCATACAGGCTCTAGGAAACAACTTGCAAAACATGCAGGAATTTATACAGAGATGTTTAATAAATCAAAGAGACACTTACAACAATGAACATCACTCAGTTTAGGTGATTAGTTCTTTACAGTCATTAGGATTGGAGACCAGAGTGTGTGGACTAGTCTCTTTTTATAGATGATTGATGGGATGAGAGAGATCAGAAACAATATTGTAGACAACAGATGAACAGAGAATATTAAAAAAAGCAATGGGGGGAGGATTGAAGCCCTGCTGAAAGATTAAAGAATAGAAAGAAGTACAAATGAGCAAATCAATTATTGTGTGAAGATTTCTAGGATGTTGTTTAATTCATATTGGCCTGTTCTATATTTAGTTTCCTCACAGTTTCTCTTTTTATTGATGTTTCTTTTAGTTCCCTCTCTGGAATCTGATTCTAAGATGCATCATTGAATGATCCTTTGAGGGGAAATGTTACAAAATGAGACCCAATCTAGCAAACATTTTCTGACATGAGCCATCTTGCCTTAACTAAGCAAAATCCAATGACGCTGTTTCTGAGTATGAAAATTGTTCAAAGGAGTAAAAAGTTTCCAAGTTCGGGCCACAGAGCATGTACATCTATTTGAGGAGTGAAGGGCAGAGAAGGAAGGAGAAGTGGTAACTTCAGACAAGCTTTTTCCTTCTGCAGCAATTTATGTGCCTTGTGGGATATTTTACTATCCGACCAAGTAGAGGGGGGTGGGTTGCTGCAAGAATGATCATTTGCTTCCACTTTTTAGGTCCAGCTCAATTAGATATAAAGTGACAGCGCTAGCACAGGCAAAGACAAAACAATATGTGACCGGTTTCCTCTGGGAGCCAGAGTGGTGAACTGGACCTGTTACCACCCCTCAGTACCCCTCTAGTGAGCCCTGCAGGCAAGACAACATCAGGGAAATATGTGGGGAGCAACGAGAAGAGAAAACCAGAGGAGAGGTGCTAAAGCACAAATGTAGCTGAGTTAAGGCTGAACTTTCTGTGCTGTGTGATGGTGTCTGTGCGTGGAAGATGCTGGGAGAGAGGAGAGGATTATGCTGCGAATATGTTTGAGAATGGGTGTCAGTGTGAAGAAACTTGTGTGCCTAAGAGAGGTGCCATAGGAAGGGGAAAAAAAAGAGGAAATAAATATACCTTTAAAAATTAGTGTACTATAAGCATGAGTCACGAACGTTAAAATAATGTAACCACACTCCTGTACTCACTTCAGGATGTCGTTACAGAGCCAAGTCCAGACTATTCAGGAATCAGTTTCATGCTGGAGCATGTTTGAATTGAGTTTAACAATAAATTATTGGGTTTTGCAATGCCTTCCTTAGGGATGATTATAACATCACTGTAATTGTTTTTAATATAAACACTGATACATGCTGTCACCTATACCACCACCTTAACATTCAAAACTTCCACTGGAAAGTTAGTTAGGTACCTGTCTAAAAATATTGTGTGAAAAGTGATGCCTTCTACAAAAAATGTCAACTTCTTCCCAGAAAGTTTTTTTAACCAAAAAAAAGGTGGGGGGGGATTCACCAATATCCTTTTTGTGAAGAATTTCATAGGAGTGTGGTGACGCGTACATCTGCTCTGCTCTGTGGGAGACTATAAGGCATCATAAGAAAATTTTCAGACTGGAGGTCCATGACATTACCAAGAATGAGGAGAGGAGGAACTTGACTACAACTATCATGAAACATTGTGGTGGTAAGTTCATACCAAGAGTTTTCAACCTTACAAATGTTCAATTTTTGATTTTTCACCAGAAGGTCAAAAGTTTATTCAGCGGGGGGGTCAGTCTTTCCCCACCTTCAGACTTTTATAGATTTGCTTAGGACTATATAGTGAGAAAACCACACCATTAAATTTCCAGTCAGATGATACAGTTGTTGGCTGCTAATCAGGGAAGCTATGTGGATGGTGTCTGCATTTTGCTTTGCAAATAAATGCCAGGCACTGATTTTTCGCTGGGCCCGTGCCTGTCCATTCTCATCACTGGCCCATCAGAGGAGCTGGGCAGAGCGAGCGCTGTGCTAATGGTGTGACAGCAGAAAGTGCCTGCTCTGCAAGCATCGCACTTCCACAGCTGTGGCTGTGTCTGATAAAGAAGTGCCTCTGCTCTGGGTAGCCACCATCGGTTACCTATGAAGTGTATGAGACAACTAGCTTGATAGCAATAAGGAGAACAGAAAATGGGGAATGGAAACAGGAACAAATATACCTGGAGGCAGCTAGGTCAAAAAAGGGCCAGGTAAAGAGGACCTGAGGGAACCAGGCAAAAAGTTTTGAATGTGAAGTGGGAACTGTGGTTATGATTTTCAAAGGAACATAAGGGGGAATTCAGAGGGAGCTGGACACAAAATCCCTTAGGATTCATTCACAATTCCAGCGACTAATTTACAATCTATTAGCCCAGTAGTTATCGACCTGGAACGCACATCTACCATCGCTACTCAAGAGACAGCTTTCTCATGCTGGTCAATCTTACAAAAACCATGATCAATTTTATTTGTGGTTGCCATTGTTACATAGAGAGAAGTGCAAACAGTGCTGTGCTTCTATTATAAGTTGAAGAGAGACTTAAACTCTTAAGAGAGACTTAAACTACATTAAGAAAAAAAGACTTGTTTGACTTCAACATATAAAAAATGAGCTTGAATACTAGATCAGTGTCCATAGAGAAAAATTGTTTTCAGAAAGGAAATCCAGGGACAAAGTATAATGGATAATGGATCAAAAAGAGTAATTGTAACCTAGGGAAGCTGGGATTGAAATGCAATCAACATTTATGCTCAACCAAATTGGCCCTGCTCATCACACTAGGTCAGCCAAGTTAAACAGAAAGCCAAGATAAACATGACATAAGTACTAGCGCTGTTACACATTTCATCACCTCCATGTATGAGAACCAAGGAGGGTAAGTCAGGGGCTCCAATTGCGTGCTGCTTCAATTGTGCATCAACGGGTGCAACTGGCAGTTCAGATGGTTAATTCTTTTTAATGTATAATACTGAACTTTATTAATTACATGAAAACTGAAAATCTTTTCTGCATTCTTATTCAGAGCTCTGCACAAGGAAGAGTTAAGTGTACACCTAAAACCTGTAATGTAGATGTATAGTTCTTGTTCAAGGAGAATGTGTTGACTCTCTCAGAACTGCATAGCAGTTCTCATAAGAGGTATGCATAATTGCACCTGAAATAATGACTTGTCTCTGTTATTTTAGTCATTTAGGCAATTAATTGAATAGCATGCTAAATTATTCTGCCAAAGAATTCACAGATATTTAGTATATGTATTGTCATATGATCTTCTGTCAGACTCCCCTCCTGGAAACAGATAATATCATATTGTTTCACTGAATAACATGTGATTCCTGTTTAAAATAACAGTACTGCAGTGAATAAGAAAGAAAATAATTTGGTCAAAAAGTTGCAGTACTTTTTTTAAGGCACATGTTTTGTAAGTACTTTTTTTTTTTTAAATCCAAGCTGTTTCTAGTTTGTGCTTGCCTCTAAATGCATGCAAAGTAACATGGAAGTCAGACTTCATTATGGTTTTGCTTCTACAACAGGAAAAAAGTAGTTGCTATAATGTGCATTATATTCAGCTTGTTTGGGGATTGTAAAAAATAAATAGTAGTGAGAGTGGTGTCATCTACACTGCAGCATGAGAGGAAAAAAAGAGATAGATATTGGCTGAAGCGGTGACAAGAACTGCACAAAGACTTGCAATTCGGTAGGGCCCAGGACTGCAAAAATGGATCCCTGGAAGAGCTCACCTGGCTGCCGCAGTTACAGTTTCACAGCTCTGGGTGCCTGGATGGGATCTGTGCCTTTCTTAAAGTACAGGAAGGAGATGGAGAGCCCTTGGCAGTCTAGGAGTGAGGAGCATGAAGATGGCACCCAGCAGTTCATCCCTGTCTGTACTTCTGACTGGCTGCAACATTTGACAAGGCCACCCACCTCTGCCTAATCCCATTTTGTCTCTTGTCCTTTCCAAGCAGCTTGTGAGCCAGCCCACGGGCCAAGGACCAGCTCATAATCTGCTTTTGAACCGTGCCTACAGCAGCCAGCGTGTGCCACTGTAGTACTGTGACCGCTTTGGGGCAGGGTGACAGAAGTTCCTACCTTCAGTTGTCTCACCTGCTGGTATCTTATATGTTTTAGAAGAGCTTGGCTCTGACCTCCACGGGGTAGGTCCTTGTAACTCTGTGCAAACTGGTGGCACCGAATGCCCTGGAGACAACTGAGAGAAAAGAGCAGCAAGGCCTGGCCAGCACTCTGTGCTGCTGTTCCTCGTCCCCAGGGGAGCAGGGAAGTGAATCCTTGTGGGTACAGTACCAGGCTCTTTCAGGTCCAGGAGCTTCACTTACTTTTTGCTGTTACACCTTCTCCTTTCCTTTCTTGTTCTTATCTCTGACATAAGGTAAAAGTCCAAACATTGTGCCTTTCAGAAACCCCACCTTTTTCTCCAAAACAAACTGGATGGCTTTGTCAGCTCTTGCCAGCTTTCACCCGACTCTTGCTCTCCTTCACTCTGCTTCCATGGCATGGATTGAGGCTGGCAGCTGCCTGTAATTTCCCCATCAGAGATTATCTTGGAGTCAGGGTATCCCAAGAAGCAAACCTTGCTCCTGGCGGGAAATGGCACAGATCAGAGAGAGTTTGCTGGTGTTTCATATGCTCTCATAGCCCTCTGGTGCAAAGTCCTTTGTCTGTTCTTGTTCCCACCTTGTCATTAGAGTCATCTCTGGGCTGCTCTCTTTTGTGCCTGGAGCAGGAAGAGGACCTCCTACCTTTCTGCT
This sequence comes from Apteryx mantelli, assembly GCF_036417845.1. Lineage (NCBI taxonomy): Eukaryota > Metazoa > Chordata > Aves > Apterygiformes > Apterygidae > Apteryx > Apteryx mantelli. The sequence continues at coordinate 35,095,908 of NC_089984.1, forward strand.
ACGCCCAATATTAGGTCACAGCAAAGAATCTGCTCTATTTCAGTAGCCAGTTCTGCTGATTATATGTTTGCATGAACAGTGGATTGCAAGACTCAAGGGGCATGGCCTGTACATATTTTCCTTGGGTCGATATTCCTGGCTGTCCTCTTTGTATGGAGAGAATTCGATGGAGCCTGTGCAGGCGGCATTAGGTAACTAGAGCAGAGAACTATATTAGCTCTACCTTTGCAGCGTAAAAATACCTCTGTTTTAGGGTAGTTGAACAGAATTTGGCCCTTGGGATTTATAGCCTAGGCAGGGTAAAGTAAAAGCTGTGTACATTAAATGCAGACTTTGAGGTAGGCCATTGCATCTTTCCTAAAATGATGTTACCCTACAGTCACATTTTGTTTGTTTTTAATACTCTATAAATTTACTGCAGAAGCTTTGATGCATGTTTTTCAGCTTGAAAGCAAAACTGTCTCTTTGTCCGCCACTTTACAGTTTTAATGCTTTTAGCAGGCAGCTTCAAGACACAAAAACGGGCTCGCAGAGCTGTACAGCTAACAAGAATATCCAGAGCTGTTATAGGAAAGATTTAAAAGAACACCCAAGAGGCCGGAAAGGGACAAAAAGTCTTATGGTTGGGGCATAAGCCAATCTCTAACTGGGGATAGGAATAAAGTTCCCCTGTGATAGGTTGTTCATTAACTGCTGGATGGAGTTTATGTACCTTCATAAGAAGAATCTGGTACCAAGTCAGTGTCAGTGCCGGGTTACTGGACCTGGTGTAGTGCTGGAGTGGTAAGTGGTCTCCTCCTAATCAGCTGAGCCTTTTCTTGCACTGGTTTTGAGTCTGCATAAATCCCTTGAAGAATTAGTTCTGGGTTACAGTGGTGCGGACAGGGGAAGAGTCCTTTCGCATGTCCAGCAGAACTTTCTGCTGCCTGCACTTACTCCACTTTTTGTTTGTTTGCTAGTCTTTAAATTTTTATTGTGCTTTTGATCCGAGCCCAAGAATTGAAACCATCACTGAGAATTTGCTGCTAGTGAGAATTATGAAACAAAATGCAACCGCAACACTTTAAATGTTGATTTAAGTGGTGTCTAGACCTCATGCTGGCTTTCTGCACCAAGATGAATTTCACAAAGAGAAAACGCCTCCTCACCTTCCCAGATTTTATATTAAACATCAATTCCCTATACTCTCACTAAAATCTAGTCCTTCTGTACGAAGAGGAATAATAGGGCTTCTGCTTTCTTATTTGGAATTTGAAAAAAGCTTGTATTTAATGGAAGTGGAGGGAACATTTAAAAGGGAAACATGAACATGTATAGTGCTTTTGAGTTATTAGGTTGATTAAAGAAAGCCGCAAGAAGGTAGCAGTGGAAAAGGCCAAAGTCAAAGCATTGATCTTTCTATATTCCATAGCATTGCTGTTGGGTCTGAGGAAAGATGACCTGACCCTCAATGAGACTGGTTTATGCTCTTGTGGGCACAATATCATAATGATGATAGCTGATGCTGGCAAGTATTGCTAGAATCACTGTTTTTATTAAAGCTGAATACTAGATGCTTTTGTTTTTCCTTTACTTTAGGAATTTTCTCTCTTCACTCACAAACGTGGTAATTTGTTAATAACCAGCTCTGTAGTTAATATATCTAACACTGTAATAATCCACACACGTAGACCCCCATAGGTAGATCTAGCACAGAAAATTCTTCATTCATGCTCGCTTTCTTTATGTTGGAGAGTTGTGAAGAATTATCAGCCGGGGGGGGGGGCAGTTTTCAAATGCTTTCCAGGATCAGAATTCAGGGCTTGTGTGTGGTGGCAGAAAAATGTCCAGAAGAAAGATTTTTTTTCAGTGGAAGGTCCCATTTTAGAGCAAAAAAAACCCCAAAATCAAATTAATATTTCTGCTGTTTATTTTGGCAACAAAACTACCCAACCATTACAGAGTACATTATTTGGTAGTGATTCCAAATAAATCATTGAGAGGATAATCCTTTGGTTATTCTTTTACTTCTTTTATGCTAGACACAACAACCAAGGCAAGGCACCTCTTATGTCTGGAGCTGCTGGTTAATGTAGGACAAAGTACTGAGCCAGAAGAGTTTATTATCTAAACAGGCAACACATAGTGATAGAGGAGATATTGCTACCCACAGTTTTCAGATGGGAAGCTAAGGAATACTGAGAGTAAATGACTTGTTCAAGGCACTGAAGATGATTGTGCAGAAATTCCCCCAGTCCTTCACACTTCTGTTCCAGTACATAAACCAGTTATTTTCATCTATGTATTCTCAGTTTTAAAGGACTTGATAGTTCTTCCCTACATTTTTCTTCATATTATTGTTGGAAGTCATGCCATTATCAGTAAGACAGTTTTGGAGATGTAGAGAATAACCTACTCTCTACATCTCTCAGGCCCAAAAAAGAGCAGCTGGCCCCAAATCTTGCACCATCTTCAAAGCCATTTACTATGCACACCAACTTACTTTGTGTAACTCCCATGCCCTGAAAGGAATGGCTGTATCCTGATGGATGAGGAAAGGAAGGTGGTGTATGTAGGGTTCACAACTGTTTGGAATCAAAATGGCTCCAAAGTTGCTTTCAAGTTTCTTGAAGACCCCTATTAAAAAGGTATTTCTACACATGGAAAAGAGGAGGAAGGAGTTTCACTTGTTTAAACTAGTCCAACTTCTCAAGTTAGCGAAAGTTGCCAGTGGGTTTGACTTTTCGTAGGATCTGACATGGGGACCCCTTTGCCACGGACACAGTGACAGAATTAAATGGATTGGTAGGACTTTGATAGTGGGCAATATTCTCCTCTGAGCAAAGAGCCACCAGAAATACCGTCACTCAAGTCATATTCTGAAGGCTTATGTGGCACAAAAAGAGATGAACAAGCCTTGTGCTAGCCCTCTGCACATGGCCAGATCTCACTCAGTAGCTTGGGAAGGTCAATTAAATGTTAAACAGCATCCAGGATAACAGGTTAAGATGACTACATGCCATGTAGCTTCTTTTTACATATCATGAGCTGTGCACAAGGACATATCTAAATAAAATGCATAGGAAATAGCATCACACAAATATGATCTACATTTTTTCTTGATCAAAGAGACTGAGGGAAAAAATAATTAAAAAGTAAAAGCCTTATGCAATGAGATTTAAAAGAAAACTTTGGAGACTGACAAGACGCATCTGGCACAACTTCAAAGTCCATCAAAGTACATATAATCAATGTTTGTCAATAGCAGTTTTGCATCCTTTAATTTATCTTTCATGGATATAAAGCATGATGTTATTAGGATCCAGTCCATACCTTAATTCTGTTTGAGATTTGATGAATCAGGGCTCTATTAAAATTCAGTGCAAATCAGCTTACTCAAGGACACATTACATAAAGTCATGCATTATCTAACTCCTTTTATCTTGTTGTCTTTCTAACTAGTTAAAGAATCTGGAATTCTCTTAAACTTGTGTGTGTGACCACCAATGTAGTAAATCTCAGATGTGTTTTGCTTGTGGGCACCTGCTTAAATTATGCATGTGTGACATAAATATAATTTCTAAATTTTTGTGTATTTTTTAATGCCAGAAATCCACCTTAGGATGTGCAGGTTCCAAAGCGAGGAATCATCAGAAATAAGGTTCCCTGACACGCAAAGTTCAGCCCCCTTTCAACAGAGTCTGTAATCAAGTGCTCACATCATGTCTTTTTCACCGGAAAATCCCGTTCAGAACAGGGAAGAGTCCTTGTGATTTCACTGTGCTTTCTTCCTCATATTTCAACATGTGACCCCCTCCCTTTTTTATTTACTGTACCCTCTTCCAATCCTCCCAAGTCAACAACCGTATTCTTTTCCTGCTGGTGTTGTGTAATGTGCTCAGCGCTATCCTATCTAGCTGCTTTATAAACATAGATAAAACATATTACTAGGGAATTCCTCCGTGACTTTGAGTTGCAGTCTGGAAACGCTTTATTTCTACCACCCTTCTCTTTCTTCCTACTCCAGCTGTAAACTCTTTGGGAGAAAGAATTTGTCTTTCCACCTGTTTTCGTAACCTGTAGCACAAACAAGATCTGATCCGTTAGTTTGTCACCGCTCCCAGAATACAGGGTTGTTTACTCTTGCATTAGCATTGCGATTCCCTCCACCGCTACTGCTGTTGTATTTGCCTCAGCTTCTGGAGACTGGTAGTTACTTGACAATCTCAGTTTTTATTAAAGAAGAAAGGATTCTTCGTTCTCACATTTGTGGAGAAATGATCAAGAATATGAATGCTGAAGTTTAAAAATCCAGAAAGCAATAAAAAGCACACTTTCATGCTTTTAAAACTCTTACTTTTTTAAGCAGATCTCTTTATTTTTTTTCAGGTGAAGGGGAGAAATGAGTCTGACTCATACTTTTTTTTTAAATGGCAATAATAGAAGGAAAACAATTCTAATACAAGAAAAATATTTAGTTTCATCATTAATTCATACTATTTCCAGCTTTGATATTTACTGTTTTGAAACATTCACCAACAGTCAAGACAGTGATCATCTGGACAGGATTCATTTATCTCATCAGGGCAATCTGTTGAACATTAAACAATATTTGAAGCACAGTTAATTATTTGCACTGAATTAGCTCACTCTCAAATGATTGCGGCCTGTCTGAAGACGCACAGGCAACCAGGAAAAGCTTATCTGAGGAAAAACCTTGCGGCGTCAGAATGGTTGACGGTGCTTTGTCCCTTCAGGTTCTGCCGCTGGTCCTTCTCCTGGGGAATGCACACTTGTGCGTGAGTACGCTTTTGCACTGCTTCTGCGCCGCGCGCCAGCTCCGCTGTTTGCTGAACCCTGCCGGCGCCTGGGGAGTTCAGCCGTGTACCCGCGTTTTAGAGCGGCGACGTGCCCAGGTGGAACACTGCATGAGCTGAAGCCCCCCGTTTGCGGAGGGGACGAGCGATGGTGGCTTCCGGGCCGAACCCCTGACTGCCAGGGAGGCCGCGGCGGCTGCGCCCTCGGGCTCCCACCGCCTCGGCCGGAGCGGCCGGCCGCGCGCCCAGCCGGCGTCCAGCGGCCGAGGCAGCGCTCCCAGACCGCCCCAGCCGGCCACGCGGCTGCAGGGGCTCCTGATCTCCACGTGAACGGAGCTAACTGGTTTTCCTTGAGGCGTCTGAAGGCAGCTCTGCCGCGGCAGGACAGGCTGTCGTGGTGATGGCGTGCGGTGCGTTTTTGCGGTGACCGCTGCTCCTGAAAGGATTAGGGATCGGATTAAACAGGTCACCGGTATGCTCTGACTTGGCAGTTTTGCCTGCTCTTTGGCAGAAGATGATAAAATTTACTCCTGGCCCTATGTTTTGGATGGCTGAATTATCATTGCCACTAACATGGAAGGAAGGTTAGCAGCAAAATATTCAACACAGCGAGAGAAGGCCAGAGCCCTGCTCTGTCAAAGCTTGATATACTTTCCCAAATCTATTCATCTTGTCTTTAAAGAAGAATGAAAGAATGACTCGTAACCAAAGCAAAGTTAAAAGTCAGTTTTAAAAACATTTCTTTTGTTCCTCCAAGCAGTGCGATCAAGTAGATTTTCTTATGAAAGAATTTCAGGTTCTTTTAAACTTCTGCTTTTCAATGGAGATTCCTATGCGTGCAAGTTCATATTTACTGAAATTCATTTCAAAATAGTAGATGTTGACATGGTTAAATCAAGTTCTTTTGGGAAAAATACATAGTGAAGGGTTTTAATGGGTTATGGATCTTTTTGAAGTGTTTGGTGAATTTAAAAAGTCAATGATTTTCACAACACAATAGGGTTTTTATTAATTAGTGTATCATTAAGAGTACCAATTCCCTGACAACAATAGATATGGCAAACTTGATCCACTGATATGTGTGACAGCTTGCTGGGGGGATCAGTTCTAGAGCAGTTCAATGCCAGTTGTACAGACATTGCGGGAACCCATTCAAATATTAAGAAGCTCATAATGAATTGGCTGTTTTAATTCATACCCAGTGAGGGAGAGGTAGGTGCAGTCTTCAACCAACATGAAGTCTTAGATTTTCCTAACTAGTTCTAAGTACTAGATTGATTCATTAGCTTTGACAACCCTAATCTGACTTTGCTCTAAATATCACTGTGGAAAATAGAGTGTATATCTCCTCCCGCCCCGAATATTCATTAACATTGCTAAAATGCAAAAGCAATTCTGCTGTCACTGAAAAGCAGCACGACAGAATATTCAGCAGGCTAGTTTTTAATAAAACATGTTTTTTCTTCATAATTAATATAACAAGGTTTTCTGGCTTAGCACTTGGCATGAATCCCAGAAAAAAAAGAGGGGAATAAGTTGCTGTGACGTGACCATTGCATGACAAAAATGTTGAGAGGACTTTTTTGCCTTAATGATATGTTACAAAGAAGAAGTTACACTGAAGTAGTTTGACTGAAACAATAACAGACTTTGCACGCTGCTGAAACTGTGGAAAACACCCCCTAAATTCCTGTTTCCATCCTTCTTTCCCGTAACTTTTCATCATTCATATTTTTATTAGAATCTGCTTTTAGGAGTTTTTATAAGTAACACTCCGATTAGTAAATGTTATTGGTGTAATATGGCAGAAGTCCAACACAGGTAGTAGCTCATATTGAGTCAGTCAAAACAGAACAGAAAAGTACCAGGACACTTGTGGATCCAGCAGGCTTTGGAGCAGGACCTAAGGCAAAAATTTCCATTCAGTTCTTTCACTATTACCTGAAGAAAAGCTGATTACACCTGCATAAATATAGAATATTTCCATAAAGGGCATAAATTTACATTACAGATGCAAGTGGGAACAAAATTTGGCCCTTCATTTAAGCATATATGTTATAACTGTACAAAAGATTGTCTTCAGATATGACAGGCCTTCTCGGCATTTTTTGGCTTTTAATTGCAGTAGGTCCTTGCTGATTTACACATCAGCATTGCATGAACAGGAACTTTTTAGAGAAATCAATATGCTTCCACACAGCAAGATACTGTAGTAGAAATGTTCCCGGTGTAAGATGTCATGTGGTTAGGTGTTCCTTACTTTGCCAAAAAGAAATTCAACGAGCTCGTCTGGAGCAAGTTATGTGGACAGATATTCAAACACAACAATTCAGCTGAGTATCCCCCATTACCAAAGCACTTGGGCTTGTAGTGAAGCGCTTTTCCAAAATACACATAGATTTAAATGATATGCTTAAATATTGTGCTGAACTGGGCTAGAGAAGTCTGCAAGGAACAAGACTGAGTTTGGTCCCACAGTGCTCCAGCAATGGAGCTGCTTATACACCAGGCTGCAGCTCCCATTCAGCAAAGCTCTAAAGTGCTTCAGCATATGCTTGCAGGAAAGAAAGTAATTTTTAAACCACCAGATGTTCAGATCAGGCTTTTTCTTCATATCAGTGTTCCCTCCAAGCTCAAAACCACCACTGACAGCAGAAAGGGAGAGTTGCAGGAGTCCGAGCAGCAGAAATGGCTCTTCACTGAATATTTTGGAACTTCAGAAAATTGATGTCTGCTTAATTGTGATGGAGAGCAATCTAAAGTCACTAGCCATGTCCTGTCAAATAATCAAGTGCGCTTACTAGTGGAATGGTAAGGATTAAAGTATCACATTAAGATCAAACAATTGCAAAGAAAAGCTCCTTCTTTAGAACGTATCATCAATGCCTATCTTCTAGCCGGACTGCAGCAGATGCAAAGCTGTTACAGATACCAGCAGTATCGGGCTCTCCTTGGCTCAGGTGACTGGACACCCATGTTTTAGGGTGAAAAGTCTCAAAGTCAACTCAGCTTGATATCTTCTGGTGATAGTTTTTCTACACACCAACAGATCTATTCCTGTAGCAAACTTGTGTTTCCTTCACCTTCTCATTGCAGTGCTGCGTCACTCACGTAAAGGTTTTTTGCTCCATTGCATCATAAACTGATCCCTGCAAAGAGGAGTGAATGTTGTCAAACCTGTTTTGATTTGTGGCCCACCGGGCATAATACTTTACTGCAGCACCAGCCTAAATTTGCCTGATGCGGCAGGAAAGCAAAGAAAGCCTTCACAGTGCCCCCAGCTAGTTGTGCACTGCTCTCTCCTAGAGGGACCGTTCCTTTCTGACCCCTGAAGGCAATCAGCTTATGCCCTGAAGCATGCAGGTTGATATCCCTTGTAACTAAAGGGACTTAATGACTTTGCATAAGCTTTAAGTCTAACAGTATAACTTGCATTCTCAGCACAGGCTGCAAAAGCGTTTGATAACGCAGCAAACTTGTGTTAGTGTGACAGGACTGGTTTGTGCAGCCCCGTTGAAACAGATTTTGCAGCTTCCTCTTACTCTGGCATCCAAGACTGTGCCCGTTTTCCACCTAAGGGCACTGAGACACCTCATCCACCAGTGAGCGACTTTGCAAACAGCCAGTCACTTCCAGCCCATTTCTCATAGTGCGAAGATTAACTTCCAAACTTTGATCTCTTGGAAAACAGGAGCAGGTAACCCCTGTGCAGACAACCAAGCTGGTTTCAGCAGTACCTCTGAGGGCCCTGCTGTTGCTTTTCTCCTGGATCCCCAGGATTTTTGTTCCTGGTGCTACCATAGGAAAAATTCTCAAATGAGTAATCACCAAAATAAAGACATTAAATGTAAACTGCTCCGGGTGTTCTGAACCCAGTCAACGAGGAACATGTCACATACTCTAAGGCAAATGTAACAATTCAGTGTGGAGGTAGGAGATGTCTTGCTAGCAGAGAGGTAAAGAACCCAGATGTTTTGGTGGAATCCTTTAAGGGAATGGTTTCCCAGGCTAAAAATATGACGTGTCGCATGTGTGCTCCAGATGACAATATGTCCTGCTTTCATCGTACTGCAACTATGGCCCTGGCTGAGAAATACAATGTCATTGCTGGAAAAGCCACTTTCCCTTGAAGTTCAAAGACTGTCACTATCCAAGATAGTTGCAGGCAAAAATCTGGACGATTGTAAGAGCATCACAACCGTCGATTCCCTCCTCCTTTGGCGAGAAGCCCAGACAAAGGTTCCCACTGAGAGCTGTCAGCAGCATCAAGGGGTTCACTATGAAAAGGTAGTAGTTGTGTCTGCCCTCCTGGCTCCTTCATACCTTATGGCAGTTGTGGATAGAAGTTGTTCAAATATCCATCCTCATCCTCCAGTTCATCCCCATTCCACATCCTTCTCAGCTGCAAAGCTGTGATTATACCGAGGGACAAATGAAAGGAGCAATATTTGTTTTGCTGCAGTAGAGGACACTGCACGGCAAATTGTAGGAGAATTTCCACAACCTAGTGCAATTAAGTGAATGGGCAAATTCACACTTGTGGAGTTTAATTTTGTACTCCTGTAGTGCTTTCCTATGAAGTATGTGTGTGTCTGTGTGTACCCTTATGTGGGGGGGAAGATATCTTTTGTCCCAGGCCTTCTTCTGCTAGTCTGTCATGCCAGCTTGAATAACTACACGCTCTTCTCTGGAATAACTTCTGTTTTGCACACATGTAAATTCACAGCCTAGCCCTGGATTGTCCCCTTTGTGCTGCCTGTTTCTCCACCTGCTTTTATAGTTTAATTATTCATTTTGATTGTAATACAGGGTAGCAAAGGTACCTGAAACACAACAGTTCAACTGCAGAATGCCCTTGGCAGCTGTAAATAATTTCTATTGAATCTAGGGTCAAATCTTCCTGGCTTTATTCAGAAAGAATTACCAGAGATTAACTGGACACTTTTGTCTGAGAAAGGGCTGTAGGATTCTGTCCTGAGACCAAGAAAACTCATGATTCTGGCATTACTGTTTGAAAACTATTATATTTCATTAGTCTTTCTTTTAAGAGGAGTTGAAATGGAAAAAGAGAGAGTATCATATATCTGCAATGTTTAACCTTTGTACAAAGCCTAATTAGTGAAGTTTTGATGTTTCTTTGGAGAAATGAAGCTTTAGTGAAGTGCTGATCGTTACGATGACGACAACAACAGAGATCAGGCGAAATTAGGATATTCTGAATTTCAGCTTCTTTCCTCCATTTTTCTAGCAGCCTGACTCCACACTCAGCAATGCACCTTTACCCATATAAAATGTCTCTCCTAGACTTTTCTGCAGGGTTTCTTTTTTATGAGCACAAAGTAATAACATTTAAAATTGCTCTCCGTGAATTCTTCCAGCTTCGTCCCCATTCTCTGTGGACCTGCTACGAACAGGATCTAGCGATTTTATTCCCTCTTGAGAGAACACAAAAAGTATCGGTGTCGAGCTGCAGAAAGGAGCCTGCTGAAACAAGCCCCACAGTCAAATTTCTCTCCCTCCCCCCTGCTTTTGTTTGAATCCTGCTCCTGGCTGGACTCAGTATCGCACCTCGTCGGAAGGACAAGATCCTCCTCTGCTGGCCACGAGGAATACGGCACGGCAGGCGGCGAGGCCCTCGCCTCTGCTGCCCGCACGCATCCCGCATCCCGCACATCCCGCACCCTGCATCCCACACATCCTGCATCCGCCTCCTATATCCCGCAGCCCCTCATGGCCCAGACGAAAGGGCAAGCTGAAGCCCACAAGGGCAAGCTGGAGCCCGCAGGCGGGAAGGAGGCGAATGTTTCTCCCTGCCCTCTGCAGCACAGCCCTGCAGAAAGCTTGGTGCAAGGACCCAAACAGCCAAAATTTGGCCAACCAGCAAGAGCAAAAATGCTTCTGAATCAGGGCAGTCTGGCGAGCGGCCAGGTGGACCTCACAAGGGAGCAGAAAAATCTCCAAGGCACAAGGCCAGCCCTGCCTGGGGATTTTCCCCCCACAGCTCTACCAGTGTGGATGAGCCATCTGCAGCTTGTGACAGGTATGTGAAAGGGAAAAGCCCTAGAACAAGACAGGAAACTGGAACTTCAAAATAAAGATTAGGTTTAACTCTTCGACTTGGAACATAGCGTGCTCTGCGAAATGTACAGGGTGCTGTAGCCCGTTTGCTCCTAGTAACATCCGTTTTGTGGCGGTGGATAGAAGTCCTCTGGCAACCTGTTGTGTTTGGGACTCAGCTGCCCTAGAGGACAAGCCACTGCTTGCTCTGAAAGGTGTTACTGGAAACGTCTACATTTTCTAGGGCACCAGATTATTGCAACAGGACATTTAGGGTATCTGCCATCTTACAGGCAGCTCTGCTCATGGAGGGGTGCTTGGAAGCACAGGCTAGATGGGTAGTCAGCCTGGGATACTAGAAAAGAAAACAGTACAGCAAAGTGCTAGGTCTCTCTCCTTTCTTTTTTTTTTCTTGTTTTATAAGTTATCCTCCTAGGATAGTGTGAAACCATCACCTCTGTTCTACAGCTGGGGGAAACTGAGGCACAAGAGGGCATGATGCAGTCACCTCCCACACTTCTCAGGCTGAGCTGAAACCCTCTGAAATTCCCATGTGGAGCTAATGGCTGCCATAAGTGTAGGGAAGGCTTAGCAACTTCACTGAAAACAAAAGTTTCTGCCCCCAAATCCTTTCCAACCCCATTAGGCAAATAGCACAAAGGGGCACCATAGAGACCTGAGGAGGGAAATGAAATATTTCTTGCTTCGTACTGTTGTTGTTTCTACTTCCTTATTCTTCTGTTTCATCTGTTCATCCAAAAGGGAGGTACACTCTCCATTTGGAGGGCTTGTTTGGTCTGCATTTATGGATGAACCATACCACTAGTTGTAAATGGGGCAATTAGACCCATCTGCTTATACAAGCTCCTCTGCACTGAGGATCTGTTAAAGGATCTGAAGAAGCCTGTACCTGCACTCAGCAGACATACACACCAGGACTAGAGCTTTTACAGCCTTCTTATTTACTATTATCTCTGCAGTCACTTACGAGGGGCAATTGTGTGAGTGCGTGTCCTGGCAGCTGCACCGGATTTAGCTGTACATCTGCGTGGCTCACTTAGCTGCACCTGGGAAGGGGCTGTGCTGAGCGGGCTGGGGTGCATCACTCCCACTGAAGTCAGTGGGAAGCGTAGAGCTGGCGTGTCTGTTCTCCCTGTCTCAAACACAAGAGGGACGCAAATATGCCTGAAGCAAATTCGTTTATACATTCCAGATAATATTCACAAGTGTGAATTCTGAGTTATTTGTCCAGTTTCTTATTCATTCATTCTTGTTCACAATCAGTGTTTAGCTGTGAATGTCTTTCTTCTATATACCATTTCTTTATATAACGCACAACTAAACGATGCATATATTTACAGTTAATTGTATCTATAGCAATGCAGAGGTGCACATAATAACTGGGAGTGCGTAGACTGTCTTGAATACATATGCTAATTTGTTTGGAATTATGTTTCCTTTCTACAAATTGTATGAGGGATGAAGAATAGCAGCTCCAAATCTACTTCCTTACACCCGTTGTTAGCATGTGTATTCTCATCACAGCCAGGTAATTCTGTCTGCAACTGTGATTTAGAGCAAGAGGGAATGCAAGCTGAATTCTTCATGTGGGGATGAGTCCTGATGTGGAGTCAATACATTTCCTTTCAGACAAGCCTCACTCACACTCTTCAAAGGCTGAGGGCTGTTTTCCTTCTTCCTCTGTTCCTTTTTGTCATTTGCCCTTGATCATGAGCCAAACAGGAAAGGCTGGAGTCCTGTTTTGGAGGTCGAACACATGGCATTTCCTCACAGGAAGTGCCAGAAATGCTATCCTCCATCCAAGCGTTGTTGACAGCCCTCCAGCTCGGAGGTCCGGATCCCACCAACGTAGCCACGCTTGGGCTCCCGGGCTGTGCCAGCACTCACTGACCTCTGCACTGCCATGCTGGAGCATGTCACAGCCACTTGCTTTTGCAGCAGGCTGGAGCACGGCCTGTGCCAGTATTTCAGAGAAGTGATATGAGATAAAGAGTCAAAGCATGGTCACTTATTAAGCAAAGAGGCAATTTAATTCATTCAGGACATGTTTTTGGAAAGCACTTAGGCCCTGCAACTAGGGCTGGGTGCTCAGAAAAGCTAGAGCTCCCCTGTAGGTTGTTCAGAGCAGTCAGCTTTTTAGATACTTTGATAATCTTCTAAAAGAGCACTTAAAAATCATGCTTTTTTGTTCAGCTCTGAAAAAGGTAAAGAGTTGACCTGGATGTCCAACACTGGGGCAAAAGGAAACCTGCCACCAGCTGTGTTGTAAACCGAGCTCCTGTTGTCTTTTGTTTTCAGAAACTGACTCTCTACCCTTCTTTATCCCATGCAGTCTTGCAGTTTCTTCTTCCTGGCTGACCTTCTGAATGGTAAGTGCATTTGATTTCTTCCATAAAAGTAAGTGCTGCATATGAAGTGCAGTGGTTGGCAACCTGGTTCATCAAGACCCTTAGCTAGTGCCTGGCACTGAGTTTTAATAACTTCATGCACAATTTTGTTGCACTTAAAATAAGGCACGTGATCCAACAGAGTCAGTTTGAATTTAGGCCAGTAAACCTTGCCTAAATGTACACCTCATGTACATGCCTCAGGTGCACCTTCAGATTCGCTTTCTCCCTCTCCCCGCATGGAGTCAGACCTTCCCGTGTGCTCTGCTGCAGTGCAGGGGACAACTCTGCATTGGGTCACAGCCAGGAGCATGTCCGGCACATTGAAGCACAGACTAGGGGAGCTGCTGTGGTACCGATTCGCAGCTGATCCTGGGGTAGTCAAAGCCAGGACTTCTCCGCCACTCTGCGGCCCCAGGTGCTCCATACAGCTTGAGGGATCAGCAGATGAGCAGGGTCTGACACAGGGGGTCACGGAGTCGGAGAGAAGTCGTCGTGCCAGGCTTCAAACCTCAGGCTGAAGAGGACGAGGAAAGAGCCTGAATGGGTGAGCTGGGCGTGAAAGCTGCAGGTCAAATACATGCAGGTTGATTTTTCCTTGCGGCGTACAACTAACTAGGGAACTTACTTATTGCTGCAAGGCTTTGTGGATGTCCAGAATGCAAGCAGATTCGAAAAGTATTTACCAGTTCGTGCAGGTAAAAATTATTGACAGCTATGTATATTAACACGTTGATAGCAGGAAAGGGAGTGATTTGGGGGGTAGAGTTGTAGTGGATGTTGTGTGAGGATGTGTAGATACAGTGTGAGGATTTGTACATCCTTAAGCAGCCTACCTGGTCCATGGGGAGAATTAAGGTTTTATTGCTAAGTTTAGTATTTTTTGTGGGTAAGACCTGCTCTTTCTTTTCTTCATTTCAGTGGCTCTTAGATCTGAGCTTATAATTTATAACTAATAAAGTATTAAATTAATTTTACTTCTTTTCCTGCAACAAGAATGTGGCTTTTACCAGCCACTCACTATTCAACCATATTTCCATTCGTTTAATTAGCTTTCTGGCTTCCAGGTGAAATCTGGGAATCCAGCTGCCTCGAAGCTCATACAGCACTGCTTCTTTCCCCAAATCAATGTTATTCTTCTAATAAGATGTGTGTGGAAAACAAATTTCAGAATCATTCCTGTGTTTGAGCTCAGTATTTAGCTTGTGCAAATATCTGGTCACGCAGTCATGCACTTGGCTTCAGGCCGTTATCCTTTTGGCTGGAATTACCTTAGCACGGGCCTTGTGCAAAGCAGCCAACCTGCCTCTCCGCGGCGGAGCTCCCCTTTGGATTCAAGGCCTTTCGTAGCAAGTTCGTTCAATCCCTCCGTGTCCTTTGTGGTCCCTGGTTCTGCCCACGCTTCTCCTAGCTCCAGTCCCAGCCTGCGTGCAAGCTTCCTCCCCCCTCCTTGTTTACATATTCCCTCTGCTTTTTCCTCGTGTCCCTGCACTGTCCCGCTTCCCTCTCTGCCGTGAGTCCCTCACCCCTTCCTCCTTCGGCTTGCATCGGCAGCCTTTGCGTGGCGCCCCGTCGTTCCAAGGGAAAGGCGCTACAAAACTGCGGTGAAGTAGCAGACACCAAACTACCTGAAGGATTGCCAGCTTTGTTGTGGGTTGGTCTTGTTTCTTTTGCAGCTCCTCTGCAGAGTTGCAGATACCCCCAGCCAAGGCCCGTGTGGAAGGGCCAAAATACCACGATGTCTAGTCCCCGCAGAAGTAAATGAGAGACCTACCGTCATTTAAAGTATGGCCAGGATTTCAGCCTCATAAAATCACTTTACGTTATTCTCAGAAAAAAAGTATTTAGAAAGGTTGTGAGAAAAATCCTACCGAAATTAGACCAGATGTCAGTCAGTCCCCAGAGGTTCTGGGAGCTTGAATAAAGGCTGGGTGCTTCGTGGCCGCCTTGATGTGCGTTTGCAATAGGCTTTAGCTTTGCCCATCACTCATCTTGACAACTGCAGTCCAACAAAGTTACCTCGCAATTCAGGTCGCTCAGATGGCATCCGAATGCATCATATTCCCACTTGGAACATTAGTCACGACTTGATCCAGTGAAGGTTTTGAAAACAGTGTGACTGCCAGTGTTGGGCTATCTATTCTCCCCGTAAGAGAGAGTCCGTGTAAGCTAATGAACAAGAGGATATTGATCAGAAATCCATTACTTGATTGACAGCTCTTGGCAATGTGAAAACCTGCAGATGAAAGCTCAAGCAGTTTAAAAGATCACCCAAACCTCAAAGCTGATTTGAAGCTTTAAAAGTCAATCCCTGCCTATCAATTATGGGGGGATTTTTTTTGTACTACACAGAGGAAAGTTATTCTTTGAAAATTTGCATGCAGGATGTCTAATTTAATTTCATGTAATAGTCACATTTCAGTGACAAATGTCAGATCACTTCTTTTTTAAGCATGTTAAGGTTTTCCAGCACTTACAAAGAATGAACACTCTGATTTAGTAATACGTTTAACTCAACCAGTGTATCAGACTTTGTGCGTTAATTATGTGCTCAGATAAAAAAAATGTTGTTTTTGCTTTACTAAACCTATGGCTTGTTATGAATAATTAAAAAAAATGGAATGGGAATACTTCTTAAATAAGAGATGTGGAAGCCAAATAATAGTTATTTAGTGTTGAAGCAGTGATAAATAGGAAGATACATTTCAGTTTGATGTCATGTATCCAAGTCAGGGCTTTCTGGTTTTTGTTTTTTACTGCTTCATGCTGCTGGGGAGGACACCGAGTAGCTGGAAGACGGGAACTATCACTCACACAGCTTGTAGTCGCTCTTTCATTTTCATAAACCAAAAGGAGGGCAGCGATGGATACAGCAGGGACTGATGATTTCTCAGATTTGCTGCAGTCTTATGTCAGCTTGGGCAGGGTTTCCCAGGCAGGTGGCTCAGCTTTGCTGAGTCTCGGTATTCGCAGCTGGGGCCAGGGCACCCAAAAGCGTTTGTTGATATCTTCCGAGCCCTCTTCACGTGCACCCTTAGCGCTGCAGCCTGGTCACAGAGCTTCGCCTGTAGGTAACAGTGGGATGCTGCGGTGGGGGGTTCAGTACGGTCCAGGCTGCAGGTCTGGACCCCGCTCGGTGCTCTCCACGAGGAAGGTGGTCTCCGCTCAGCTGCTCCGGCCGGCAGAGCCCTGCACACCTAGCTCCAGTGCGTGCTAGTCTTTCCCAAAACCTGCCTCTCTGGGGGTCATCTGCTCCTTAAGTGCAAAGGGGGCTTAGCACTCCTCCTCCTCCTGGAAGAGCTGTCGCAAAAGGGAATCGACACCAAAGCCCTCTATCCGCAAGCATTACCAGGCAACCGGCTTTTACCTCAGCGGTGCACTTAAAATAATAGCTGGTAGTGGGCCAGCAAGTAATCTAATAGGTGTCATTAATAAAAGGTTAGTCCGTTGCTAAGAAATGATGCTAACATAACAATTATAATGAAGTGTCATTGTCATTTCTTAACACCATGCTTGCGCTGGCTGGTTTAAAAATCTTGGTGGACGCTGCTACACCACGTCAGCGTTTGTGTTCATTCAGAGCACTTATTTTTCCTCTGTCAGCTCAACCGAGTTCTCGCTGGCCTCTGTGCAGCGTGCTGGGCGTGTTTGCAGTGTGCCTTTGGCAGCTGTAAGTCCCCCATTCATCCTTCATAACTTTTAACAGGTATAGCCTTTATATAAAAAGGGCTACCCAGTCTCTCGGAATAGTTCTTTAAAGCATCTGCGGAATAAAAGCTAACATTCCCCACTAAGATTTTGAAAATAAACAGGGGAAACAAAATCAAACTCTTTCAACATAGTCCCTCGAACTGAAGTCAGCTTGCAAAATCGCCCCTCACACAAAGTGAGCTTGTGGGCTGCGTTTCAGGCAAAACCCTCTTTTTGTTTTCCTTTCTTAACTACATCACATTACATTTAATTTTGTTCACTGTGGACAATGTCCTTATCTTCCAGTGAGAGCCTTCTGTTCCTCAGCAAGGCACACACTTCTGCAACACTTGCACACTGTCGAGACTCAGCTCCTGTGGAAATAATGAGCTGAGGAAAAGGAGTCTTGACTTGACATAGCAATAAATGAGGTGAAACTTTCCTCTTTTTTTTTTTTTTTTTGGTGAGAAAGGAGAGTTGGCACATAGAAAAAAAGAAGGAAAAAAAGACTGTTCTATTTTAATATGAAATATAAAACACCCATTGTACAAAAGTGGAATTTCTTTTTTTCAGAAGCAAAGAAAGAATAAAGATAAAGGCTGCAAGCGAATGAATGAGGAGAGAAAACTAAGATAATGTAGTCGATAATCAGTTCAAGGCAGAGCATTATCCGTAGGGCCATCGGTCCAGCCCTAGGGGAGAGCTTTTTAAAATGTCGCTGTATGTAGTTTAGCTTTGCTCATTACCATAGCATGTCTTTGAAACACCCGAGTGGCTTCGACTGGCAGCAGACATACCTGTGGAAGGAGCAGCCAGCCCACTTTAATCAGCCTCCCCCCAAGCATCCGCTGGCGAAGCCGCCGGTGCGCCAGCGCTCGGCTCCCGGGGGGACGCTGCTCCCGGGAGGGCAGCCAGCGCGCTGCTGAGCAGCCTGCCAAGCTGGTGGGAGGCTGCAGACTGCGCTCAAGCAAGGGCTCTCTTTTCATCGTGTGGCCGCGCGCTGCCCGGCACAGCGGGGGCCTCGCTCCTAGAAGAGGGTTTCGTGGACTCGGAGCCACATTGGGATGTAGGCGCCTAACTGTTTAGGGCCCTCGCTCCCCAGGGACCTCTGCCAAAATGAAGTTCTGTGTCCCAAGAAGCGATAGGCAGCTACATACCTTTGAAGATCTTGCCTCACACCGCAATGGCGATGATCCTGGTAATCAAAGCCGTGAGACGAAGAAAACTTGTTATTCTTGTAGGAATCTAAATCTCCTTTCCTTATCACAACCTGTGCTGGTAGCAATCACCAGGGTCTTCTCCTGGTTCTTGCACTGAGTGCTGGGCTTGTGTTGCTCCGTGGCAGGCAACAGTGAGGAATATCCACGTCCACAGGACTCCCAACCAGCCAAGGGCAAAAAAGCCACGTCCTCTCCAGGGCATCCCGGCTCCCATCACAGGAACCCAGCTGAGCAGCGATGATCCCAGTGCTCTCCAGCGCTCCTTGGCTGCAGCAGCAAAGCCAGAGCTGGGATGACCGATTTGCAGAGGCTGCCTTGCTGTGTACTGGGCAGACTCTGGCTGGATGAGCTCTGAGCTGCAGGCTTCGCAGTGCCAGCAAGGAAGAGCTAAGTTATGCCTTGTTTCCCCAAGGGGATTCGAGTTCTGGACCCACTGTTGCCATGGTGTCCCAAATGAACTCAAGGAAAAAAAGACTGGCCCTCCCAAGGAATGACTTTTTAATACCGTCTCTCTTTTTAACTGCATTTTAATTCTTCTGTGTTTCCAACCTCTTCTCACCCCTCCCTGCAGACCAGACTGATGACTATGAGTACTATGATGAGTACACCCAGCCAGAAGAGGAACCCCTCCTCCAAAGCCAACATGCTGAGGATCCTGACTGGTTTGAGGAACTATTTGGCTTCAGTGGTGCTAGAAAAGGTATTAGTAACTCTGCACTTCTCAGGGGTGGGCAGGGAGGCGAGGAAGGGGTAAAATCCCAACACTGTATTTTCAGTGTGAATGTGGCAGGCCTTGTCTGCCAGCATGCTCTCGAAATGCCTGCATCAAAGGGATGAGTTAGGAGGATTGTTTGCAGTGTTCTCCTTTGTATTTCTCTTGTAAGGAGCCTGTGTTTTATCTCTGGGTTTCGCAAGATGGATTCTGATCATGCAGAACATTTCTGATTGCTACTACAAAAAACACAGACTTATTTGTCTATAGACACTGTAAGATGTAATTGCTGTTTTCACGGGATATATGTTCTGAATTTACACTGGGAACACAAATGTAGGGAAGGTGTGCTTTTTTTTTTCTCTCTCTTTCTCTCTCAGTTGCAGGGTTCCTTTCTTTTCTTTCTCTATTTTGCCGTACTTCAGGGGAGCAGGAAGGGATCCTCAAAATTGCTCTGGGAACACAAAATAAGAGACAGGAAGTTGGTTATAACGTCTCCTAGGGTTATACTCTTGCGTAAAGAAAACAGAAGTGGTATGTAGCTGGCTTTGCTTGCCCCCAACACCAATTGCTCCTGGCAGCCTGGAGTGGAGTGGAGAGGTTTAGCACAGTATAAGGAACAGCACCCAAGTGACTCTTGGTAGGTGCCTGCTCCACTGGAGCTATAGCCAACCAGGGGTATTTTAGAGGATAATAGTGATAGATGGCTTTTCCAGGGGAGTTTTAGCAAGCCAAATCCAGCCACCTCCACACTAAGTATATGAAGACAGATGCCCAGGGCCAACTCTGATTCTTAATGCATCTGCTTCTGCAACTGTTAGAGAAGCAAATCTTCCCTGGAGTGAAGGACTGAACTTACCCAGTTACAGCTCAGTCACCTCCTTGGGAAGGAAGCTGGGGAGGGAGCTCCAGACACAAAAGCATGAGCTGAAACAGCTTGCACTAAGCTCCGTATCAATTCACAGATGCTCCTGCAGTTGTTGAACTGAGGTGTAAGCACGGTGTGTGTTAGACTGGATGCTGTGCTCAGGAAAGGCAGCCTTTTGCACAACACTGATAGGGCCTGTTAGTCAAAAAACATGAGAAGAGAAGGCAAGTGACAGAGGTGGAGAAGCTGAAAGTAAAGCTAAAAAAATCGCCGTCCTTGCCTCAACAGACCCCTGCTCCTCCAATCCCTGCAAGAACAATGGCTGGTGTGAAAAAATAGGAAGCCATTTCAGCTGCCACTGCCCCAAGCCGTATACTGGGTCTACGTGTGAGAAAGGTAACTGCTCCTTTTCCTAACTTATATTCCTTATCTTCATAACTAATGTTACTATTACTGCTCTATCCATGGAAACAAACACAGTGCTTTAGAAAAACATTTTTGCTGAGGTGAGGGTTTTGACAGCCCAATGTAGCCATGTCAATGGATCTTGAATCCAGCTCATGGTCTAGACCAGAGTTGTTTTAAAGCAGTTTCCAGTAAAATATACTACAGGTGTTCAGAAAGCACATCTGCCCTGGTGTGGGCAGTGGTGAATTGCCTGTTGGTCTTACAGCCCTTTTGCTGTAGCTATTGTGAAAAAGAAGGAAAAGTTCCTGTCCACACTGCTACAGGGTCTAGCGAGACAGCCAAATGAAAACCCCCACGGCAAGTCGGGAGAAAGCATGTCTTTCCATGATCCCTGTAGAGCACAGCCCTCATGCACATACAAATGCTGATGAAGTATCTTGTTTTTTCTGTTTTATCTGGCCTCACCACAGTGCAAGACATGTGTCTGGAGAAGAGGTGCGTCAGAGGAGACTGCCTTATTACATTAACTTCACCTTATTTCCAGTGCAGCTGTAGTCATCCCTACAAATTGCCAGACTGTCATCGAGGTGAGCACAACCCCACCAGAAAGGGCTCCTATTTAGCTGGGCGCTGTGTGAATTGCAGTGGGGACTGTATTGCATTATGGCTGAGAGGTCGGTGGAGGGAGAGCATGTGTGACCCACAGCAGAGGGTTTATTTAGAGATTCATCCCTGCCCTAGTTGTTAAGCCTGAGTCTGCTACAGCTTCCAGCCCTGGGGATCAACACCCTAGCCCAAACATTCGTGTTTGATTTACAAGGTGGTGGTTCAGTCACTAGCAAAACCTATGGTGATAAGCATTTTACAGAGTTCATTCGAGGTTAAAGCTTACAGGCTAAATGGGAGTTTTCCCTAATTTCCATCAGATGTGTGAGTGGCTGCATAGCTTCTAGCAAAGTGACAAACCTGTTCTGTGTTTTCCATGTTGACAGCATCTTCACCATGCAGGCCAAACCCATGTAAAAATGGAGGTATCTGTATACGGCACAGAATCAGATCAAAATTCACCTGCAACTGTCCTGAACCGTTTAGAGGGAGATTCTGTGAAATTGGTATGTCACCACTCCAGGGAAAAAGGCTGGGGGCTAAATCTCCAGTTAGCCAAAGGCTGGCTTCTCCATGCAGTCAGATTGACTGACACCCTCACTGCACAAGGAACCTAACTATGCACCTGCGGCACTGGCCTCCTCGGTGAGAGTTTCAGAGGAATAGGCTGACTTCTGCAGCCAGCATCAGCGAAGGGGTTCAAAACAGTTCCTGTAATCCTATTTTCTGAATTGTGCTTCAGCTAGCTCCCACTAGAAAAGAATGAATGAGCACACATTTCCAGAGGTCCTATGTGACCCATGGGTAAGGAATGTCAGGGTTTCCTTAAACACCAGAAAGCCAATGTAGGTAAGATTCATTCTGAGTTGTCTCTGACTCCCCAGGCTCAGGGGGGCAGCTGCTGGTACAGGGATGGGTGACTGAGGCCATCCTGACTCCCAGCCCGTGTGGAGTGTCTTATGCCTCTCTAGTGCCACACCACAGGCACCACACCCCCCACGCATTTCCAAGGTGCAGAACTTGTTTCATTCTCTTTTAAAAGTTTATTGCACTTCAAACAAACTCCATGTAAGATGAGTGCACCTCACTGCAGATGACCTTTCCTCCATCTGCCTACAGGTAAGGTCCACAACCCACAACCTTCCTTTTGGCACATCTATTCCCTTGTCATGATAGCAGTTCTGCACCCAGTTCTGGCTAATCCTGCTGATACCATTTCTTGGACAGGTCACTGGGGGAGTTATCCTAGTTTTCAAAGACACCACTTAGCTATTAAGTCCTTACAATGCAAAGAAGTTTCAGGCATTTGAAGTCAGTCTGTCTTCAGGCTGGACAGATGTTGGGACATGATTCTTATTTCTGTCCTACCTAAGATAAAGGATATCATTGTGTGAACTGTTGGGTCCTATAGCTCTTCTGCTCCTCCATGAATTGAACAGTAGGACAAGGAGGGAAAGGAAGAGGAACTGCTTCAGGGAAGGAACAGCAGAAGAAACATTTTCATATCAGAATTTTCTTCTTACAGGACCGGATGATTGCTATGAAGAGGGCTCCTTCGAGTACAGAGGAAGAGTGAACCAAGCAGCAAATGGAAAGACATGCCTGCACTGGAATTCCCACATTCTCTTGGACTACTCTATTAATTCATTCATGAAGGATGCTGACTATTATGGCATTGGTGAACATAACTTCTGCAGGTAATATTTTGAAAAAGCAACTGTAGAGGTCTCTGGTGAGGAAAGCAGTGAGTACAAATTGCTCCCACGGATTTGACAAGCATAGGGAAGTCCTTAGGTGGTGTTAAGATCTCACATCTTTTGATACATTGCCTGTCTAAAACATACCAGGGTGTTATAGGAGCATTTCCTAAGTGACTGTACTGATTTGAGAATTCCAGAGGCTGCCATCATTTCCCTGAATTCCCTAGTTTTTCTTAAGGTTAAGATGAGTGTGGGGATAATGACAGAGCCCCTCTCTTTCCCCCATCCCCCATCTCAGGCACCATCTTTCTCAAAACTTATAAAAAAACTTATAAAAGAATATCTCTGAAAGGTTTGTTCTCATGCTGGAGCAGGAGGCTACTCTGCTAAACGTCCTCAGATCTGTAAGCCAGTTTCACGGAGATTTCCCAGTCTGGTTGGCTGATGCTGTCAACTGTTCCCTTCAGGAATCCTGATGGTGATGAAAAACCCTGGTGCTACATCAAAAAAAAAAACAAGGTGGAATGGGACTTCTGTGACATTTCACCCTGCTCAGGAACAGGTAGAGTGGAAAATTATAAGTAAGCTGTTTGGCAGTGTGGAGGTGCTCCAGCCCAGCAGGTGCCTTGAGCTGGAGTCACTGATACATTACTAGTCACTGCCACAAAATTGTGGCACCTTTATTATCTTGTTTTAAATAGCATTCCTGGAAGTTCTGCCCTGGCATAGGTGATTCCTGCAGTACTCCGAGTATTCAAGTTCAAAGCAGTCAAATTCAGCTTCAAGTTCCAGCTATTCTAAATGTCCCGTTAGGTGTACCGCACCATATACATCCAGAAGGGGAACCTGTTGAAGTTGCTCACTGTCTGAGAGCACCCCATACAGCAAGGCGAAATCACATGCCCACAGTACAGTAAATTGATGTTAGAGCTGGAACTTGCAGGACTTACCCTGAGGCTCTGGGATTTACCACTGGTGAGGAGCTAAATATCCAAAGGCATACTGGGAAACTACGAGAAGTATGAGTGAGTGGGGAGTGACTCAGCTCACATACTTCAGACTGACTTGTTTCTGGGCAGAGATAGATCTGACCAAGCCTAGATCTTTCAAGAGTCTTTAAAGATGTTTTTGTTTCTGTATCTGGGTCTGCCTATTGCCAGGTTTAGTCTAGGTCAGCAGACGGAAGAGGGATAGCACCCTTTTGGAGGATTCCCAACAGATCTTCCACATGAAGACCCTTTACTATATTCATTCAGATGTCAAAGAATTCAATGGTATTTCCATTTGGACTATTTTACCTAGGCAATGGGGTGCTAACAGAATAATTACTAGAGACGGAGTTTATGTCTAAAACATGGTATAGAGTTTTGCCAGATGGATAGATTATTCTTTTTTATTAGCTCTACTTTCTCATTTCCCAAACTATCACTCCTGATCGTCCCCATCATACCCATGAGTCCCCAGAAACAAATACCTTCTTCCACAGGTGCCAGTCATGCCTGCAGAATTGTAATGCAGCCAATTGTCCCAGTGACTGGGAGTCACCCCCTGTTACTTAACTCTCCAGGTCCCAGTTTCCCAGTCTAATATAATCTCTGCATTACACATCTGCTGTCTCTCCCAATGCAGCTGAAGAGATGCCAGAGGCAACAGACAGCCCAGCTGTCCCACCTGGATCAAATGAAATATTCGAAACATGTGGACAACCAGAAAGTCAAAGGCCACTCAAGAGGATCTACGGTGGAGCCAAGACTAAAGCTGGCAAACATCCGTGGATGGTATCTCTGCAGAAAAAGACTTCAAGGAGGAGCAGGCATTTCTGTGGGGGAGTGCTAATTAAACCATGCTGGGTTCTTACTGCTGGACATTGCATTGAGTAGGTGGAAGTCCCATGTCTAGATAGCTAAACATAAAAAGAGAGACTGTCTGTTGAAGATGCCTTGAAATTTACAATCCAAATCATTGCTGGGAGTCAAATTAAAAGGAAGGCATACACACGAAAAAAATGAATATATACATGAAGCATATACATGAAACTCTACATATATTTTAAAATGGTACTTACTAGAACAACAAATTAAACTTACCTTCCTAATCACCTGAAGTGAGCTAAAAGAATAAAGAAGCTTTGCATTAGAGGGAAAGAGGAGTAATGTAAGAAGGTTTTGCAAGGTATGAAAGAAGGGCTCCATGAAAACCTCAAGGGATATCAGGATATCATGAGTGACATCACACATTACATCATAATTAAGACCTCCAGAAAAACATGCTTTTTGCTTCCAATTGCTTATGTGCCTGTTAGCTAAGGATATTACATTTCAAGCTTCCTTGAGCTTTTTTGTTGAAGATGTGTTAGAAACTGCTAGCCTTGGAAACTGGTAAATTCCACTCTGGCCAACATTCTGGCATAGATGATTTTAAGTATGACAAGACAATTGCAAGTGATGATTATACTCCCCTGGCTCCATGAGTTATCACTCATCATCATAGCCACAGTAATAGACTGTGTGCACACTCCTACTCTGCTCTAAATGCAAAGAAAAGCATGTTCATGCAGCTTTAAACAGTACCCATCATGACTGCAACAAGTTAAAAGAGCACATATACAGGCCAACATCACAGCTTTCCTGACTAAGCCCTCTTATAACAACCTCTTGAAATCTTCTGCCCATGCTCTACAACAACAGGAAGCGGCTATCTTGACTTCCACATACTAAAGCAGTAGCTTATCACCACCCTGTTAGACAATGTCTGCATGTAATGCGCTTTACTCTTTTTGCAGACACTCAGCAGAATATCTCCAAGTGGTCCTTGGAAAGCAAGATCTCAAGAAGAGAGAGCCTCACGAGCAGATATTTGATGTGGAGAAGACCATTGTACATAACAAATACAAAGACAAGGATGGTGTACAATACAATGATATTGGTAAATCCTTTTTATTGAATATTCATGTGACTCACCTCTGACCTCAGTTGTTTGAAGCACTTCTCTTCAACTGAAGTCAGTGTAAAATTTCCATCTGATAATATATTCTGGAAATAATTAGGCCAAATTGTGACTTACATCCCTTGGATCTTTGGGATGGGAATCATGATGGCCAGGCAGAAGTCATGGTGTGGGAAGAGTAAAAAAATAGAGACAGGCCCAGCATGTAGTGCAAATAACATATCAGATATTTGTAGCCTTCACAGGGTTATGTTACAGACTGATAAGGACTAAAATTAATTATAAATATTTTTTTGTTGTTGTTTATCTTGTATCCAGCATTACTTAAGTTGAAGCCAGTTGATGGTCACTGTGCTGTGGAAACAAAGTATGTGAAAACGGTGTGTTTGCCTAACTTCCTCTTTCCTGTTGGGACTGACTGCTTCATTTCAGGATGGGGTGCCACAGAGACAGGTATTTGTGGGCTAGCTTGTCTTTGGTTGGTGCTTCCTTGGCAAGGTGGCCTGGCACCTTCAGTGACAATTCCTAGATCCAAATTTAGATCTAGGCACTCAGTGAAACCAAGATTTGGAATTCAAAATTAAAGACAACTAAACCCTCGTAGGGAAATTAATCATTAACTGACATCTCCAACTGTCAGACCAACCAAACTTGTCAGAAAGTTCTGAAAAAAAACCACCCTTCACATTTTTTTGTTTGCCATCTGACACACCATGTCTTGGTTTCATCTGGAGCCAGCAACAGAAGCGAGAAAATATCAAGAGAGAGAGGCTATTGTATAGCTTATGTGTTTCAAAACAAGACCAAGAAAGATTGGAACTTTCACATGGTTTTCCAGCCCATTGGATCAGATAAAGCTTTTTAGAAGCAGCATCTGGATCTTCAGATGCACAGAAAATTTTTTTAAAAAAATCCAAAGCTTTTCAAGTTCAACCAGTGCTATCCAAAACCTTTCTTGCCCACAGTAAATCCTGAGGGGAGAAATTACTATGCTTAAAAAAAGATAATGGCAATTTTCTGAAAAATGCATTTTCTCATGTTCTGATTGATGTGTTGCTGTAAAGCAGCAGAAGGAAAATGTGTCACGGAGGCTGCAGTAGGTGTCCTACTGCTTTGTGACTGATACAGCCAGATACGATACTTAGGACCAAATTCTCCTTTCTGATGTAACTCTCATTGAAGTCCACAAGAGACAAGTGTATTCATTTGATCAGAATGCACCAACAGAATTTAATGGACATTTTTTTTAAGTTCCAAATAAAAAGTCTCTTAAAAAGGGTATGGGGATTTTTTTTTTTCCAACAAAGAATATGAAGTACCCTGTTCGTGTTCAAACTAGATAGTTCCTTCTTTTAGCAGAGCTATTATTAGAATTTCAGGAAATCACTGCAGAAATGGAATATTTCCTGAAACTCAAGTACAACCAAACTTATAAACCACCTTTAATTATCTACAGATGTAGTGTGTTGAAAATCTGGCTACTGCCTTTAGATGTCAAGTTATGTCTTTAGATTCACTATAATTAATCATTGCCTTTAAATATTGTACAATTTTCAGTTTTTATCTGTTTCATTAGTTTGCACATTAAAACAGCTAGTGGTACCACTCTGAGAAGTGCTGAACAGCTCTAAGTCCCCCGGGACCAATGGGAGCTGCACACCAGCACCTTTGAAAAGCAGAACGCCACCGACACACGCAGAGCTGATCTGAGCCAGATTCTGGGTGCCTGGTTTTGCTTTTGTTCAGGCAACAACCTCAGTGTCCTGAGTGAAGCTTCCAGGCTCCAACCATATTATTTCAGACAGACTAGCCCATGCATTCCCCCATCGCCACCCCCAGCTCCCCTTTCCCATCCAAATGGCAAAAAAGCTCATATTTTGAACAAAGACGACATATAACAGGATTGGGAGGAAGGTGACTCAATTTTTGGTGCACATCCTGTAGATGGAGAATCCCGTCAGCTGTTAGATGCCAACGTCAAGCTGATTTCGCAGAGGCAGTGCAATGCACGAAAAGCATATGATCACACGCTGGATGAAAGCATGTTCTGCGCAGGAAATCTTCGGAGGCCTGGAGTTGATTCTTGTCAGGTCTGTTGCTTTTTCTGTATTTGAACACTAATTTCTCATGTAAATAGGCAGGCAGTGCAGAGTAATAGCTTTGGAAGGTACTGCATATGTATCTGTTTCTCCCATCAGTATATTTCAACAGTCATCATCTTTCTTCAGTACAGTTTGAGATTTATATCCCTAGAGCTAATGTCATCCCTGTCAGCCACAGGCAGATCTATGGAAGCTAGAGACCTGCCTGGAAAAGTTTGGTTTCTGAGGCAGTTTGTCATAATAACTTGAAAATTTAGCTTTTTTTCCTCTCTATTCTATTACCGCCTCTGTTATCAGCAAAAATTCCAACTTGATTTTCACTATCAGAGCTAATACTTATAGGGGAAGTCAGGACTGATATTTCTTTTCATTACACTAGTGCAAATGTGAAGCAAGTTCATATTTACGCTGTTGTAAGACCGGGTAAGAGCTTGAGCAATGCTTCCTGAGGTGCAAACTACCACTGCAAACATACTAAGCAATAGAAACCACCAATGAAACTGAAAAATGAGACCAATCAGCTCAGAATAAAGTTTTGTTGCTGTTATTTTGGGGGGTGTGGGTGGATATCAAGCACTTTCATTTATGCCTAGGATCACATCTTTAACTTTTGGAACTCAGGCCCTGAATGCCTGGTACTTCATGCCTGGGAAATTTAATGTGACCTTGTCAGATATATGTCACAAACTTAAACAAAACCTTACATCTAAGAAAGTCTAGTTTCATTTGACCTGATTCCAGAAGAATTGCAAGCATACTCAGGAACTGAGCAGCACCTGTTGGTACATCTGTTAGAAAAAACAAAAAAATCACTCAAAGTCTTTTAATGAGGGAAGGGAATTCTTATACTGGTAAATGTTTTGCTTCACGTTTTGCACTTGTATTGCTTTTTCTCATCAGGGAGATTCTGGAGGCCCTCTAACTTGTGTACAAAATGGCTCCTACTATGTGTACGGCCTTGTAAGCTGGGGTGATCAGTGTGGGTTAAAAAACAAGCCAGGAGTCTATACCCAGGTGACAACATTTCTCAGTTGGATTAAATCCAAAATTCGGTACGAGTCAAGGTCACTTCATTAAGAGACAGCATTTGGAACAGCAAATGGTAAGCTTGAGAAATTTACTTATTTTTTAGTCTTCTCCCCAACTTCCTCTTCCTCAGTCAAAAACTTTGCTGATGCTTCTCATGACCTTGATGAGGTATCCAATGTCACCATCTTGGAAAAGGCATTAGAGTGGTTAATAGAATGTTGATTACAGTCTTCCTGTTCCGGGGGTTTTGAAGTAAGCCATCTTTTGTAGGCAAAACAGAACAGAAACTAAAGCAACTCCAGTTCTTCCCCAAATTAGTCACAGCAACACTCAGTTTCCCGTTTTGCTTTTCAAGTCTTTGTCCCTGAAAATTCTGCAGGCTCAGCTGCTACCACCCTTTCCCTCTTCCCCTCACGCCCCCTGCTGAGGTGTTTTTACTACAGTCACTGGAATCTGACACATCAAAGCTATTGGTGTGTGCTCCCAAAGTCAGTGGCATTTTGCAAATATATAAAATACATCATGCGCCTGTGTTTGCAAGACTGGAGCCATTGGAATAATCTGAAGAGGGAGGATCAGGCAGGAGAATTATTTTTAAAAGCCCTTCTGTAGAGCTAACAACCCTAAATTCCATCAGTGATGCATTCCAGATTGAAAAAGCAGGAAAAAAAAAAACCACTAGCAGAAATATTCTCTTTACTTCTGATGAGAGGATTAGTCATTATGCTCCAGACCCACAATGATATATATGTGCTTAACTGCACTTCATACCAATGAGACCTAGGGGCTTTTAAACTCCTTTGAAGAGTTGAATCTGAAGCTCTTGGATAATTCTTGGGTTTTTAGAAGGATTGCAGGTAGAATTGTGTATTTCTGACTAATGATTCTGCAACCCTAAAGGGAAATTTGGAAAATGGGATTCGAATTAAATCAGGACATAAAAATAGACATGCTTGCATGTGAAGAGTCAATTCATTAAAATAGTGATGTCTCTTTCATCTGAGTTCTAGGACTTACAACCTTCTCTGAGCAGCTACCTAATCTATCAATAGCTACTCCTACTGCAATAATTTCTAACAAACTAATTCTGATTTTTTGCATCAGAAGATTTGAAAAAGACTGAAGAGCTAACTGTGGTCTGAATACACACTGTAAATCGAGAACAACCTCTCCGGTGTCCGTTAAAAGACATGACCTCGGTTAGTCAATGATAACTTTGCTTCCACTGGCCCTTGTCTTGTTCATCTGTTAAGCCACCTAAATCATGCTTTTGTATCCTCTTAAGTCAATGGTACCAATAATCCAGGAACATAAAAGTCTCCAAAGATGACAAGTATGGAATCAGATTCATTTGATTTATTCAATACAAATGATTTTATATTCTACCAATCAGGTTCATTCATCTGTAGTACAAAGCTGAGTCTGCCAGTCATCTAGTATTAATTTCATTTACAGCTTTAAATAAATACCAGACTCTGTAATACATACGGTGATAAATAACAAAGTATCCACACAAAAATAGAAAGATCAGGTTTAAGTTGTAATGTGTAGGTTGCTTTTTAAAACAAAACATTTGTAGATGCCATGTATTTTGCTTCCCGGAAAACTGGAAGAGCTACAGCATTTGCAGGACAAGCCGGAAAAGAAATAATTGTTTTGTGTCATGTTTCTGCTTACTTCTTATACAGCTGCATTTTCCTTCTCTTCACTTGCAGAATTTCTGAAGCATCAGGGTTGACTGTGACTTGCTGATATCCTTCTGTCTCCAACTGGTCCTGTAAGATCAAACCCAACTAAACTGTGAGGATAGCCAGTAGACAGGAGAAGGTTTTAATTGTTTTATTATTCTGTAAAAATATTTACAAATTAAAAATTAACTCAACTGGCAAACAAATGGGCAAAATCTGAATTACTGCTCTGCACTGAACAAACCTCTACCATGAAAACATGCAAATAACTGACTCATTCATGTAAGTTAGATACTACAAGTATCCAAGGACAGAATGTGCTCAAGTCCTAATTTCTAGAGCAAACCAGCAAACACCTGATTTCCACATGGATAACGCACCTGTAGATTTCCCTGGGACTATCAGATCTTAACCACATGTAGGGCTTATGAAGATATTGTCTGCAGTCTCTACTGTCTGTATTAGTCAACCATAGTTATAATTCATTTCCTGAGTAACTTTTCAGATGGGGGAGTAAATCAGGGATATGTCCTGTTTCTCTTGGGCTGGCTTATTGTTTGGCTTGTTCCCAGAGTTAAAACTTAAATGAAACAAGTATTTAAAGTGCAGAGCTTCTCTTTTATTGTAACTTTTATTGTAACTTAATGCTTCCTAACAGGAGGGGCTACAAGGTCCCCCTATGGACTTTTGCTCTCTTGTACTGGGACGTTGCAGCCTAGGACCCACACCTGTGGAGGTGAGGCAGAAGGAAAACCTGGAAAATCCCAGCTTGTAATTTCTTGCAGCTTGGGAGGGACGGGGTGGAGGAGGCTGGAGTATTGCCCTTCACAAAAAGCCTGCCACAGCAATTGACATTATGCTGGTAGGCGTCTACCCTGAGCTTGTCGATACAGCTGTCAGTAGAGATTACATGGCAACATGTGTCTTACAGAAATTAGGAAAAGAGACAGGGAGTTGTATAGGGAGTTCCTTCCACCTCCACTTCTGCTCTCTTTGGAGATACTAGGATGTCTAGAGATATGAAGACATCCATGAGCTAAGAGCAATACATCCCAAAATATTACTAAATCCTATCCTGTGGCATCAACAGCCAGTACAGTGCTGAACTCCCTAGAGGAGCTCCTTCAAATTAAGGTTTAGACACATCCACAGAACTCAGTGAGGGAAGTATATATATTCTGTTTAAATAATGGGGAGAACTGTAGGCTCCAGG
The DNA here is from genome assembly GCF_036417845.1 of Apteryx mantelli. Classification (NCBI taxonomy): domain Eukaryota; kingdom Metazoa; phylum Chordata; class Aves; order Apterygiformes; family Apterygidae; genus Apteryx; species Apteryx mantelli. Next base: position 35,127,351 of record NC_089984.1, read on the forward strand.
GAGCATTCAAAAGCATTAAATGGGACGTGTGCCTGCCTGCCTTCTGGTGAGCAGTGCTGTTGGGATTTGTGAGAAGAATGGTTTACTCTACTTACAACTCCAGGTTCATACTGAGCAGAAGCACCCTGCAATTCCATTCCCTGAGCGTATGCCAGCTCAGCAGCTCTTCTTGCCATTTCAACTTTGTAAGAACCTGGGGGAGTCCAGCCAATGCCTTTGATCCAGTTCAAGTCAGACTTGTATTTGACCTGAGAGAATGAAACATATACCAGTGTGTATTATTTCATTTGGCTATCAAACTGCATGCTCTGGATCTTCAGGAGAGTGCATATCAAGAGCAACAGGCTCAATAATAAACCAATTGTTCATTCTCAGCAAACAGACTTTAGTCCTTTTAAGAATGCAATTTTGTTGCTAGGTAAAGTCTGCAAAACATATTGCCACAGACAGCTCCTAGCCCTCGAATGGACAGTTCTGCTCAGCTATACTTACATCACTCTGCAGCTTGTAGGCCTGCTTTGCATGCTTCACATTTAGCTGCTCAGGATCACAAGTGTATTGGTGAAGGGGCTGCCTGTAGTTAACATTGCTGGCAAGCTGCTGGCTTCTCTTAGCATGGAGGAATCCCGGCTGGTTAAGGTGACTCTTGAACTGCACCCTGTTTTGGGCATACCCACTCCTGTATTGGTTGTCACTCTGGAGCTTCCCCACTTTGAGGACATGCCTGATTTTGGGATCATCATTTGCACTGCGGAATCCAATCTGCTGACCTTTATCTCTCAGGAAAGCCTCTCTGTATTTGTACTGCAGGAGGAGTAGAGAGGAAAATCTCATTTTCAGATTCAGATTACATTCAAATTCCATTATGGAATAACTTACCCTCCCCTAGCTATCAGTGCTTCCTGTAGTGCACAGAGACCAAGGGTTTGTCTGATACCAAACTGTATCGCTTAATCTAACATGACACTCTAGGATAAGGACCTCTGTGCTAATTGTTAAAGGAGTGGAAAGATCAGGGATCCCCAAATACTCATCTCTTGAAAGCAGCCACAGTTCCTCTTATTCTTGTACTGTCTGGTGTACACAATAAATGGCTCAAGCAATGAAGCTCTTCCATCTTCAGCATTCCTGCCAACTGCAATCTCATGTGTTCAAAGGTGACCCACTCTAATCAAGCTCATGCTTTGACTATTCATAGTCTAGTTTACTTAAGTATATCATAATATACCTCTTTCTCAAGAATAGAGCTTTGAAATGAAACACACCAATCTGTTTTTGAATATTATTAATGGGAACCTATAGTTGGAAATCTTTGCGCTTACCAGCATTTGGTTTAACCAGGTCACCAGTTCTCCCAAACTAGACTATAAGGTTCACTTATGCCAGAATTTACCCATTTTTATGGGGTGGGGGTGTCATGGGAAGAGGGTTGGGAAGTGTTTGAAATAAAATAATTCTTACATCACTAGCAATCTCTCTTGAAGCCTTTGCTGTCTGGAATGGGATGGCGTCAATCCTAAAATCATAGCCAGATGCCCTTGTCTGTTCCCAAGATGTTTTATACACTTTCTGTGTTGAAAAGAAAAGAACAAAATAGTCATTTCCCCCTGCAGTTTCTTAAATGTAGTCCCATGACTGCAATAATAAATGTTTTATCCTACTGGGTTTATTTGTATCAAGAGTCATCAGTACCATCTCCAAGGTTTTGATCCACTTCTATAGCACAACTTCTTTTCTGTTCTCCATAATGATAAAATGTCTCATCTGAAAAGTGCCACCAGGGTTTCTTTTTGTACTTGAATGTGGTTGTTTTTTATTTGATTTAATTTCTATTAGAAACCGCAATGCATCAGTCACATCAATATTGCATTGATATTGCCCTTATTCTCTCTTTTGATGCATCTATTTGTAGTGTCTTGGGTTTCATGGCATCATAATTTCAATACCAGCTATTTCAAGCTTTTCTAGTGTTTCCTATCTGAATCCCCAGCCACATGTGGCTTCATTAACTCATCTGGAATAACAGCTACTTTAACATATTCAATGTGACTTTGAGGCTATGAAATACATTCACATCCTGAATAGAAATTGCTCTAGATTTGCTTCTTCTTCCATTAGTAGTATTCTTACAATAACTTCTAATTTGCTGTTCCCATTACACAGTCACTGTATCTTAGCTGACACTTCTAGTTCTCCCTTTCAGGTTTTATTCATTTGTTTTCTTAACACTTTGGTTCATCCCTTCTGCGGTTTGTGACCATATGAAAACCAGCACAAAGTCAACTTCACGTTTGAAAAGGTGTTCTTGTGTTTCACTGATGGGTAGTGCTAGGTAGTGGTTAATTTGAATGTAAACTGAGATGGCAAAAGTCCTGCATGAACTGGTAGAACAGTCCACACAGAAGCTATGTAAGTATTACTGTAAGCCCTGCTAACGAGTCTAGGGCTGATCCTGTATTCGTGTGCGTATTCACTCTTTTTATTTTTTTCCACTATGGCTTCAAAGAATGTAAATCTTAGTTGTTTCTTTCAGCTCTAGAGCACCTCCTACACAAACCAGCAACTCAAAGAATTTTTCAAACTAAGGTCACTCTGACTCCACAGTTAAAGAAGACAGGGAACAAAAAGTAGGGATAGACAACATGCCTCTGTCTGGAGTAGTGTGGAAGCAGAGCCCTTTAAAACAATCCCACTTACTGATACGGTTGCATCTGTGTTGATGACCCCTGTGTCTAAGGAAACAGTTTAAAATAAATTGTTGCAGCCTCATGAAGTTAGATTGCATAGTCAAGGAAAGGGATGGATTATTTTCTCCTCCCCCACCCAAATGGAAGTTCATGGATTTAAATTTGTAACTAACTATAGCTAGACTGAAAGACTGAAATGCTTGATAGCTTCCTGCCCTAGAAAGCAGAATTGATTCTCAAAAAGAAAAAAAAAAACAACAAAAAACAATAAACTTTTCCTAATCCCGCCAGCTCAGACCTAGCTACATGTTGGCTGTCTGCAACCTCTCACTTTTTCAGGCAGCAAAGAACTTAGGGTCTACACATACAGGAAAGTTTTTGCATTTCCAAGCAAGTTTGTTTTCCTTAAATGAGCATTACCAACCCTGAGGTAAAAGGCTCTGTTACTTACATCGCTGATTTGAAGTGCATTCTGGCGGGCTCGAATAAAATCTGGGTGATCGGGAGGCAGGGTGTACCTGTGCCTGGCTTCGGGGTCTCCAGCCTTGTACAGCCTCTGGGGGAGTCAAAAGTGAATACAAGTGATAGTGGAAGCAAGGCTGAGGTCAAATCATTGAAGTGCAACAAAAGTTAAGATCATTTATAGTAAAATCAAACCTACGTCACTGCACTGGAGATAGCTATTTTTAGCATGAACCAGATCTGGAGAGTCAACCACAGCAGTGAACTTCAAATTTTCTGGCTTCTGACGGTACTTTGTCTGCAAGGGATGCGGGGGAAGACAACAACAACAACAAAATCCAAGAGGTTTACGTTAGACAGAGATAAACCAGGATTCCAAATATGTGATAACTAGAGTAAAACATAAAAATCACCTTCTTGAGGCCACAGTATTAAAAAAATACTATTCTGCTTTAGTCTGAGTTGCTTTTTCAGCTAGGAAGCAGGGATGCCACTATATCACTTCAGTGGTGCCGAGGCACCAGACTTATTTTGTCTGTGAAAGTAGGGTTTTACATTGAAAATTCACATGTGAAAAGCTCTCAAACACTATGCTTAGGACAGCTCATAATTCTTCTTCATTAATACAGGATACTGAACAGGCTCATGCCCCCTTCAATGTGATTGTCAGTGCCGTGTATTTCTATATCACTTCCATAATCACCTGCTTAGAATTTCATAATAGAATTTACTGCATTTATTTATTGCTACATATTTTGTTTACACTCTTGTGTTTCATTCAGAATGGAAAATATTCAGCAGGTGCCACGCAGTGGACTTGTATATCCCATACTGCTTCATGGTAACTTGCACCTTGTATAAACAGGCTTCTGCATCAAAAGGAAACGATAAGCTACATTTGTAAGTGTCATGTAACGAGGAGCCTTGATGGTAAACAATTCCTACAGATGTGCTATCCCATGAAAGATTTATCAGTTACCTCGCTGATGAGCTCTCCAGCCCTCTTTACACTTTCTATCTGCGGAGATCTCAGAGCCATCCAACCAACCCCTTTCATGAAGTTCAGGTCTGATTTGTAGCGATGCTGTTAAAAATGAAAATCGCTAGCTATCAGTTTTGCATCCACAGCTATTAAGGTTTTTAAAAAGACTTCCTGATTCATATTAACGTTTCGAGGTTTTTCATTTGCCATGCATATATCACGCCGTAAAGCCAAACTGTTTGCATTTGTTCACTCCACCAGGAATTAAATAATGTATCATATGCAAGTTACAAGAGGAGGCCCCACAAGTGAATTAGTATGACTCAAAGCAGTAAGTAATAACCTGTTTGTACTGAGCGTAAAAGAACCCCTTTTGAAATAATTTTCTGAGGTGAATTCAAGCCAGGAATACTAATTATTTTAGCTGGTGCACGCTTCCTCATTAACCCCATTTCTAAGAGGAGACCATTACTCTGTTCTACCCACATTAAAGGCTTGCTCTACCTCCTGATTCAGTAAGGAAAAAACAAGATATACCCAATAAAAGGTGAAAGACCGTAAAGCACCCCTTCCTCCAACAATTCTGACTTCTTCAGAGTGACAGTGGATCGTTGTGTGACTTTAACCCGATCACTTAGCTTTTCAGAGTCTCAAACTCTCTATATGCAAGATGGAGATAACAAACGGCTGGCTCTAAGAGGTGCTGTACATTGCTCTTACTAGACAGTGATGAGATCAGACAAAACCATCTTGATCATTTCTCTGGATTCCTAACCTGTCCCTAAAGGCAGCAGACCAAGCCCTGAGGTTCTTATTCATTTCCTATTCTGTCCCTTGTAGGCAAGCTCTAAAGTACACCCTGATAAGCTCTAAGGACTAAGTCCCTGGAAAAGTTACTTTCCTGTAATGTAAGCCACCATCACAGATCGGTAAAGGCTAAAAAATCCTGCATATCTAGATCTAAGCAACTGATATGCCATCTGTTACCCATTACAGCAGAAAATAGGAATGGGAGTTGGAATGACAAAGAACTGCTTCTAGCAACAGTTTCTATTCCATCCCAAGAGTATCCCAAAAAACTTCCTAAATCCATTTGGTATCTCCACACCCTAAGACAACTTGCATACTAAGAGCATCCTGTCTTCTACCAGCAGCATACTGTGAGGACTAGTCATGAGGCAAACGGAGGCATCTGGAGAGCTCTACTGAACAATACACTGGGAAACAAAAGGTTTAATGAACCAAGCAGTGCTGATCTGCAAGGTAGGGTGACAGCATTAACAAATGAGGAAGAGGAATGCATAGACTGAGATTTCTGTGACTTCGCAGAGAAGGTACATACAGCCTGAGAAGGAAGATTAGAAAATTTTCCTCAGGGAATGGCCTTACATGAACGTACAGATTTTATTAAACACACATATATTTGTGTGTTTGTACATGTGTGTGCATGCGTGTATACATGTAATATGTATATATACATATAAAACGGACTGCTATGAAATATTTTTGAGGGCTTGATGACTAAAATTCCAGTGGTGAAAGAGCAACTAAAATGCAGTTGACAAACTCTGCTCTCGCCACTGAATACACTCTCTAGGGTCTGTTGTGCTACTCTGAAACTGGACTGAGATTCTCTTACTCATTCCTAAGCCCCACAGAACTTGCTCCCTTATTTTTGTTGTCCTACATTTGGATACCTCAGTTTCCTGGGGTAACACCTTCTTCTTTCCATCTGACAGAGAACAAAGACAACTGAAATCATAATAACAAAATCCAACAGGGATTCTTCAGTTGGATCATTTGCTTTCATTTGAAGACATAAATCACAGCGGGTTCTTTTAAGGTGCCTTTTCTGGCAATGAAGAGTGCATTTGGGATACCAGATAGCAAGTACACTGAGTAAGAAAGAAGGATGTGTACTCTCCATTGCTTTGATTGCCTCTCTGACTTTCATAGAGAGAATATCTATTCCCATCTTTTCATCAAATATCCCAGCACTTTGTCTCTCGATAAAATCTTGAGCTCAGTAAATGATCAGTTCCCTGAAGGCATATAAAAAAAAGCCAGCGCAACTTTGTGAGCAACCTTTTTCACTTCCTTGCTGAATCATTCAGTTTCTTTTCCTACACAACAAAAACCAGCCAAACAGAGCTTCCTGCTACACAGTGACTAATGAAAGATGACACCGGACCCTAAATTGTCAAAATACAACTACCTGCATACAGGCAGCTTTATACATGCACTCAACATCTGCATCTGTCTGGGAGCAGATATGGACAATGGCTTGTCCCCCTGAACAAATATACATGTGAACATGGAAACATACAAAGTTAACACAGATGTCGCCCATGCTGACTCCATCATTTCTGTCATCAAAGTTTGTCTGAACTTACATTTGCATGAGCAATTTCTGCTAATACATCCGGGGGACTGGTTGGTTGATATTACCAGCTCTGTTTGTAAAACAGCCTTCCAACATGATATCCCCAACCAGCCTCTGAACATTTAACCTCCTGCCCAAAGACTTCTGCATGTAAAGCAGTCATTGTCAAACCACTGGCTGGCTGTGACCTAACCAACTGAGAGATGATTTTGTATATTCCCCAGCTCTAGAATAAGTAATATGGACCACACTGATTTTCCATCAGGCGCATAACATGAGAACCTCTGTGTGACTCACTTATGTTCCGAATGTGGAGAGCAATCAGATATCCTGCTGCTCTGCATACCTAAGTTTACAAGTGCTCTTTCTAAAAACATTGCCCAACATCAATATACAATTTGTGCCAGTTATGTAAGGTTTTATTATTGCTAAACTCAATTTGCAGTTAACAGAAAGAAAGTCTTTACCTCACTCTGCAGCATATGGGCTCTTTTGGCCCATTTCATCTTCATGTCTTCCGGGATTGCTGTAAATTCATGGAATCTCTTTCTGTAATCCTGGTCACTCACTAAGGCCTGGGCTTTCTTAGCATGGACAAGATTCACCATGTCCATGGGCAGATGGTACCGAGACCAGACTCCTTGGGATCCTTTCTTATACTCCTGTTCACTCTGTAATTTAGCAGCATGCAAGCAATGCAGCAATCTGGTATCATCCAGAACACTTTTGGCACCAACATGCTTTCCTCTCTCCGCCACAAAGTTGTATTTATACTGGTACTAAAAACAAGAAAAGGTAAAAGCGACAAAGGGCCAAAGTTAGACTAATTACTCTAACTAATTGACTTAGGATAAGTCATTGAAACACCTATGCTGACAAAAACCAGCCAGGCTATACAGCACTAGAAAGTAATTGTTTGAATCTCTCATTGCTCTCAAGTTTAGATACCACAGTAGTTGCAACATTTAGGTTGAGCACAACTCAGTACATGCTCTGAATATGCCCAAAGCACAGATTATGTTTAACCTCAGATCATGTATTTTTATTTTATCTCCCATAGAATTATATTTCCATTACTAGGAATAAGAACATACAAGAAAGAAACAAAAGAAAAACGAAAAATCTATACAAGAGAAACATCATGCACTCTGTAGCCTTCAGATTTGCAAATGCCACCCAGCTATTTGAAAGAGTAAATTCAGCTTTCCTGGATCAATAACTATGCTGGGAAGCCTAAGATGGTGGTCTGAGCACAAGAATAAGCACCAGCAACCCCTCATTCTCATCTTAGCTGGGACTATGACTCTGCCTATGATCTTGCATTTATCCTCTCTGTGAAATGGTGATGATGATGATAATGATTATTTATACAGCATCAACAGGGTGTTTGGAACTTTAAAGAGAAAGCCTGGGCCCTGAAGAGTTCATAATGTAGTTGAAATGGGATAATAACACTTATCTACCACACAAGAGAGTTGTGAGGATTAAATTACACTAGCTAATGTTTATAAAGTGCTTCAAAGATGAAGGGCCAAATTCAGATCTGTTCTAAGTGCATGTAATTCTATTAGGGACTTGTACCCTTTAGAGCAGATCTGAAGCTATAACCAAAAGCACTCTGCAAAATATAGTTAAGTATACATTGTAAATTACAACTAGATAGAGTTGCTTCATAAATCAAATACACACTAAATATATTCATATTTTATCACATTAGAGAAAAAATATGCAACTAAAGGCTACACAAAATTAAGAGGGTTTTTTTTAAACTTAATTTTAGTTTAATTGTAGGTGCTTCTTATAATTTATTTCTGAAATTTCTTGCAAGGAAGAGATGAAATTACACTTTCTGAAAAAAGGATACCACCATGTCTGAGTGTTTTGCAAATAACAATCCAAGAGAGAAAACGTTTTTAAGGGGAAGAAAATTTGTTTTCCTTCTTTCAGAATTTAAGGGGACACCTTTACAGGAGCATCCACTAATTTTCACATCCTAACCAGACAGCCAGCTCTTGATTTTCAGAGATTCAAAGAACTTCAGCTTCTTGTGACTTCATTTCAACTCAGGGGCACTAAGCACTTCCAAAAGCCAGCTCAAAGCTAGTGGACAGAATTAGTGGGCACTTTACAATACGAGTAGCTGAAAGCCTGGAGAGCTTGGAGAATCTCTTTGATTTGGCTGTCTGTAAATACTTTAATTCACTAGCTATTTCCCACTGGAAGATGTTTAACCAAGCTTGGTTTCTGATTAGCAGTGATTTTTTTTTTTTTTTTAGTTCACACAAAGAATCTCATTCATAAGTAATATATTCTGTCTCATACTTGTCTCACATGGTTATGGAGTTGCTTTAAATCAGTGAAATCTGCTTTAGACATTGTTTTACATGAAGTTAACAGAAATTAGGCAAGATGGAAGGTTGAATCATTCAACTCACATCACTAGCAATTTCTCTGGAGGCCTTGGCAGTCTGGAAAGGCAGTGCTTCCGTTGTCAGCTTGTAGCCTTGAGCACGTAGATTATGCCAAGATTCCCTGTATTTCGCCTAAAGTAGGAAAGGCACATGTAGATTGCTGTTTCACTTTTAAATGCTCAAAGGAACAAACAAAATATGCCTCTTTCATTTGTTATTCTGAGTTAGAGTTTCATTCCTCATTCTCAAAGGATTTTTTTTTTAATTATCTTTACGAAATGCTACGAGCTCAGACAAAACATGCGTCTCATTCTTTATGTAGATTTAATTTACTCACAACTGTATACATGTTAATGGACATAGATATCGTTATAATCAAACCGGGGAAAGCATAAATACAACAGATCTAAAAATTCCTCGACTTATCCGTCATTCCTTGCCACTGTGCAATTCATCCTCCAGTCCGAACAAATGTAACAAACTTACATCACTGAGGTTGGCTGCATTTATTCTTGCCCGTGTAAACTCAGGCAGACCCAGTGTTGGTGTATAGTGATGCTGACTGTCCTCTCCTGCTGCTTTATACAAGCGCTAGAAGAGATCAAAAAAGACAATTGCAATTCATTTTTCTAATGTTTCAAAAATATAACAAAAATACTTAAGTTGTTTGTGATTATGACAACCATTATCAGCTAGCGCAAAACCAGCTAAGAATATATCAACACAACTGCAATTGCATTTTTTTTCTTCTAAATTAATAGTTCCGTATATATCAAGATGCCAACCAACTATATTCTTAGACTTGCATTAGTACGTTCCCAGCAGGCCAAAAGGCCAAAAATGGACCTAAGAATGTTAAGAGCATCATGAATATGTATTAAATAAAAGGGTAGATATTTCTGGTAGACTGGCCATATTTTCTAACTTTGATTATTCTTCATATTATTGTAGAGGCTTTTGATAATATGCTCGTGGGTTTTGTCTTGTTTTCAGAAATTAGCAAAGGGATTTTTTTTTTAGGAGGCCTCTAAAGAGGCCACACTATACAAGTGCACTCCCTCAAGAACACCCACCAGACTGATATTCTGAGGCTTTGTTTCATGTATAAAAAAACTGATAACAGGACTCTACTACATGAGCACTATTTGGCACAATGAGATTGAACTGAAAAATGGTGCTAAATGTTTGTCCAGGAATAAATTATTTGTGATCTAACTCTGCCGAAGCAGAAATCAGTGACGTTTTCTTTCCTTTTGATACATTCTGGTTTTCAGAACAAGGCTGTCTCTTTCCCTCTCTACCAACCCTAACTCACTGCATTTTGAAAAGCGTATTTTCTGATTCACATTAGAAGAGCCTACCTCATTAGCAATCATATTGCTGAATTTTGCATGAAGGAGGCCAGGAGAGTCTGTCACCGATGTGTACTTGAAGGAATGTGGTTGCTGACGATATTTACTCTGAGTTCACACGGAAAGAAAAACGAACAGAATCACTAAATTGTGATGTCAGATAAGTGACTTTTTTCTAATACTAGTGCTCTAATACTGCTTCTTGTGCTTAAAACACTACTTTGCAAAGGATACATATCTATTAAACATTAGGCTAATTTACCTTTTCTACTCTAGTGCATGCCTTGTCTCACTAGGGGAAACTAACAGTAAATAAGGAATTCTGTGTACTTAAAGAAAAATGTGCTGCTTTGCTGAATGCAGCAATGAGGTTATTTCACCCCTTCATGTCACTAGCCCGGGCTAACAAAATTAGAGGAAAGGCAATACAATCCTGACAGACGGTGCTGCACAAGCCTGCTGAACTTTTTTGTGGGAAAGATGAGATTCCACTTGGTCAGTGGTGCTAAGTCAGAATTGTGAAGAAAATAACTGCAAGCTCACTGCAACAGGGATCCATTCACTGGAATGCAGCTTGCACATCTACATGATGGCAATAGATCCAAGATTTGAAACTAGCAGAGAGTGTAAGGAGAGAACACAACAGAGGAAAGAAAAATCTGATTAACAAAGGGGTAAAAGAATAGGATGCAAAGGCAGCAAGTGAAAAACAGACTAAGACTGCAAAGCAGAAGGAGAGCTGAGGATAGCGTAACGGGCACTCTGGCACTGGGCTCTCTGCAAGTCAGTCTAATTTTGGAGAAACAGTACAAGGTGCCTAATAGAGTGCACAGACTTATTTTTAGCTGAAAAGGCACTTTTTAAATCTAAAATAAATCACATAAAATAACAACTATCTGGGTCTGAAACCCAGGAGAAAAGACTGGTGAAAACAGTTAGCAAAGTCTGCAAAACCTTGAACTCTGTCAGGTTCACCCATCTGTAGTTAGGACACGAATGGAGTGATCAAATGGAAGGGGAGGGAGCCTAGCATTATCCAGTGAGTCACTTTGCCAGCCCAGTTTAATAGAAAGACATCTGGCAAACTCTTGTTTGTAGCGGAGAAATCAAAACCCTCTTTTGTTACCTCACTGATGAGTTCAGAAGCTTTCTTCTTTTCTTCAATCTCTAGGGCCCCTGGAGTAATACATCCAACTCCTCGCATAAAGTTCATATCAGACCGGTATAAATTCTAAGGAAAACCAAGCAGAAGTAATTACAAGTTTGCATTTGAGATGCCCTATACTTATTCATCGAAAAATACACAATAAAGTTATTCAAATAAATCCATTAGAATTAGCATCTACTACAACAGGTTAATATACTTTACCCTATGCTCCTGTGCTTGTGTGTGCATGTGTGTGTGCAGGCACATTCATCATGAACAGGCGTAGACAGTACAAATGTAAGATTTGGAAGAGTACTAAATCCCATTAACACTGAATGATACTTGGGCTCCCAAATTCCACTTGTACCTTTGAAAAGAAACTTTTCCTAGATATATAACTTTTATTCATATATAATATAAAAATCATGTACTATTTATGTATAGATATATATAAAATGAGACTAGTTATATTCTTCAATAAAAGCTGGGAACTTTTAATAAGTAACATTTCAGACAAAATACCCTTGCTTTCAAACAGTTCTGAATGCTCATAATGTAAGCAGGGAACACTAGGGAAAAAACAGTGCTGTGCCACAGTATCTATTTTGTTAAAATGTTTTCTAGACCACCAAACACAGCAGCGAGTCATTGCAAATATTAGTTTTTCAAATACTATCAATAGCTTAGCACTAGATACATTAAGACAAATACTATTGCATTTGATGATGAGAAGAGTGATGATAAGGACAAGAATCATTTTATTCTCTGCTTGAAAAAAAAGTATAAAGATCAAACAACTAGTAAACACAGTTTTGCCTATTCAATGCACATGCGGAAGCTGCTACTGCTTACTAAGGGAAGAACTAGCTGTACTCAATGAGGAGTTTTGGTTCAGCAAGCCACTTGGAATGAAAACGAATTCTACCTTCATTTTATTCAGCCACGCAGGAGAGCAGAATTAACTCCTCTTTTATTCTCTCCTGCGTACGTCTGTCCAGTCTGGACTTTTTCTGTCCGGTCTGGACTCAAAGACATCACAGTGTTGTGTACAGGAAATATCCGTTGTGAGTAGATAGAAAGGACAAAAGACAGGCCTCTTTACTCACCTGTTGCCAGCTATTAGAGACGGCTTTTAAGAGAGGTAAATGCTACACTAAAAAGTGTTGCTGCCAATTAACATTTTATTCCCAACTCAGAAGACAGGCATGGAGGGAAACCTGCCTCAGAATCTCTGATTATGTGTGCTTTCACTCAAGTCAGGGCAGCACGACCGGCAGCTGATGTTAACACTTGTTCGAATACAGTCTGCCATCTTTAAGACTGTTAAAAGTGTAAAACTGATGTACAGTGGCATTTTGGGGCCAGATTTGTTTTTAAGATATAGTATCTCCTGAGGACTCCTGAGGCAATATAATCTATTAAATGCCCTTTGCTCAAGGCTGTGCCTACAGACACAACCTACCCTTGAATTTGTAAGGCATTATCCAGTTAATTCTACTCAAGATTACATACTAGGCTAAATTCATCCTTATTAGACTTTCAGTGGTTATATCTTGGACCATAGTTTACTGGTCTTTTACAAATCAGACATATTTTTAAACAATAGGCATCTTGCTTCTGGAAGTACCCATTAATCACACCCAGATGCAAACCAACTCAAAGATCAGCAGGTAAACAGTTTGCATGGTTAAAAAGACCTTAAAAAGAGTATTTCTCTAACAGTACAATCATCCCCACTTGCAAATACTTCTCTGCCCAGTCATCAAAGACTACTGTACTTTACATCTTGAAATGGTGTGATCACACACACTGTACAACTGCCTAATAAGATAAATGTCTCATTCCTGGATGTAATCAAGGGGGAACAGCCATTGTTTATCCCTCAACTGCTGTTGAAATACATACCATCAGCTGTCATGGTTGGGAACAGAACTATCTTGCATCAGACCCAGCAGGGAAATAACATTGGGATGTTTTGCAGTTACCTCACTCTGTAGTTTATGTGCGTTCTTGGCACACCGCAATCTCACATCATCAGTCAAAGAAGTGTACTGGTGCAGCAGCTGTCTGTATTCTTGTTCACTGACCAAAGACTGGGCTTTCCTGGCATGTACCAAGTTTATCATATCCAGTGGCAGATGGAAGTGAGTCTTCGTATGCTCAAAACCTTGCTTATATTTCACCTATCAAATTAAAAACAGATCACATATATATCACAGCATGGTAATCAAAATTCAGGTTTTGATCAAAAGAGACACTCTCTGTATTTCTCCATTTTCCAGTATAAATTATTCTTTCTAAAAGTAGGTTCTCTAACATATCTAACTGTACTGTGAATGACCAGTATGTATAATTAGAATATGCTGCAGTCTATTCCAGGTCAAAATAGTATCCATCTATGTTATATTTAAACAGACTGAGGGTTTTTTTTTTATAATTTTCATTTTTTGTTAAAACTGGATACATCTAATCTACAAAATTATCAAACTGACAAATGAATTCTTAATTCACTGCATTTCTAGAAAGCACAACAAAAAGTTGAAGTTACTGCCTGAAGATAAAACCCAAACAGCCATATTTAAATAAGAATCACTACAAATCCTCACTCAAAATATTTGTTGGTCTCAACTGATTTGGCCAGCTTCATTTTATAGTTTTAAATGCTATTTTGTGGGGGAAGGTTCCCCCACCTGTTGGATCTGGCCAGGAAAAGAAAGTCCTAGGGATCTTCAAAGAATTTTTTTCACACAAAATTTCCAGATAAGCTTATGCAACTTCAGATGTTCAGATAGTTCATCCAGAATTGTTGATGCTCATCAAAATAACTTAAAGTAACTTGGCAGATGGCCAAATTCTTCAGACACTTATTGCTATCTGTATGACTCTAAGCATACCATCATGCAAGAAAGTCCCAGTACAAGCCCAGCACTCACTGAAATCCATGAACACATTCCCATAATATCCATGATCAGGCTCGGTATGTGTAATTTTGGTAAGGAAATTTCTTCTGAGATTACTTATGTGCTAAAGTCAGACAAATGTTTCACTGCTTTCTGGTTTAAGCCACAGTGTTTAAAAGGTACTGAACAGTCACAATGCTTATAGACAATGAACGAAATGTGATTCTTAGCATTTCCCAAGACCAAGTGGGAACAACTGTATGACCAAAAAAAAAAAGCAACTTGAAATTCCATAATCTCATTCATTCTATAGCCTTTCAAGAAAACAGTAAATTGAAAATAATCACTAAACAACTTTGTACCTCTACCAAACTTAATTTACTTGTGTGCAAAGAATACTAGTAATTCTCAACTTAAACCGCCTCTGAGTGATAATTCCGCAGAGTAAAATGCTCTGTGCCAGGAAACAGTGGCTTGGAGCAAGGGCTGTGCAAGAATACATAGATCTGTTTTTACTGTCAATTAATGTTATTGTAAATCATGTGAAAAATGATAACATCATGATTATATCAAAATATCTAGAAAGCGCAAGAGAAAACCTGAAGTCTGAAAGAGTCTGACAGAAGTTAGTCCACAGCTAAGTACATCTTCCATGAAGAACTACGTTCTGTTAGGAAAAGAATTCCAAAATACCCACATCTTCTTTCTTGTACTTACATCACTCTGTACCAATGCTGCATGAACTGAATGAGCAATATGAATATCACCATCCAGGCCACGGGAGCCAACCATCTGTCCTTTCATTTTCTCAAATGCCTCCTTATACTTGTACTGAAAAGTAAATAAGAATAGAAATCTGAATAGAAGTGAAGGGACACAAGTATCAGTCAAAATTGTTAAAATGCAAATAAACGGGTTCTCATATTACAGAAGGAGAGCTATGGGCAATAAATTCTTGCTATACTTAATATGCTAATAAATCTGAATAAACCTTAAGAGGATGCTAAGAATACCTCATCTGTGTAAATATTTTAATATTTTATCCTATTTAGAGGAAAACCACAAGAAATACACAAATTAACACTTTCAAAAGTTAGTCACCTGCTATTACACAAGTGGTAGACCACAAGAACCTAGTGCAGGTGCTGCAGGTTCTACTGAGGAACCTCTCTCCATTGGCTCTCTAGAAAACTCAGAACAACAAGTATCCTATCCCTGAAATTAATTTATACCTCTTTACAACCTGTAAGTGACACCCAAAACATGGGTTTCTGAACAAGCCCTGTGACCTGCCAGCACATGAGCTGGTCAACTTTGCTAACAGATGTTTGCTTTAGCAAACTTCCCCTTGCTTAGTTACCAATAACACTTCATTGCATCGGCACCTTCAAAATCACAGCAATGAACTAGACTGAGGCACAATGTCTCCCAGCTGTAGAGTTGGCTGGACATGCTGTTTCCAACAAGAGTCACTCAGCAGAGCAGAAAGATTCTGGAGTGACTGAGGACAATATCAGCAGTAAGTTCACCTACATCACTTATGATTTCACCCGAAGCCTTTGCTGCCTGGAATGGAATGGCATCTAGTTTCAGTTGATAGCCACCATCTTTCATCTTTCCCCAGGATTCCTTATAGCGAATCTGGTAGGAAATATGGGACAGAAGTGAAGCAGAGTAGCTGTTCAGATGGTTGACACAGCAGCATTTCTGTTATCCTCGCAATATAAGCATGTTAATTACATCCTATTCGAACACAAAGGGCTGACATAAATGAAACTATCAACACACAACAGGATAATCAAATCGCAGATGTCCATTATAAAAATGTACCTGTTTGTTCATTCTTAATCTTACTAAATTAATAGAGGTTTGATATGAAGTTTGGTAAGAAGTTTAATTTCTCATTTTACTTCAAAAATATTTAGACCATAGAATGATTGCATACTGGGGAGAGGAAAAAAAATTTGTGATTTCCTGTGTAGGACAAATGGCAAAGCACTACTGAATTTTTCACTTTCCTCTAAAATATTAAAGGTCAGATTTGTACCTCACTGATATTCATAGCATTTAATTTGGCCTGAAGGATTTCAGGAAGATCTGCTGTTGGTGTATACTGATGTTTTACACTCTCTCCATGCTCCTTGTATAGTCTCTGCAAATAGAGAAAAATTTTAGTAGCAAGTACTCACTACACATTCAATCACTAGTTCAAATAAACATTAACAAATAGGTTAATGAAAAGCAAGGAGTACAGAAAAATGACAGCAGCATTAATTAATAAAGATAGTTGTATCAGTTAAAAAGTATGTAAAAAGTTTTGGGGCACGATATACCTATCAGCTAGAGTACACTAGAGAGGAACTCCTTGACGTTTTAAGGGTATAAATCAATGAATATGAAAATTCAGATATCTGAATATTAATTTGATAAGAATTCCAACATATGTGAGTAGAGAGAGGGAGAATTAACAGTTTTTATTAAGAATATGCAGCCATGAGTGGCCCACAGACACTTCTGTAATTCCATAGAATTAAATTCTGTAGATATAAAAGCCTCGGGTCCTAAAATAGGTGTGATGGGCCACTCGTATCACTTTTTGGAGGAAGCGTAGCAGGTTCGCTCAGGACTAGCTATCTTTCAGATGTCTGCAGACAGATAAGAGTTCTGTCCAGTTAACTTGAATTTCACCTACAGTGCCTTTTCAAATTTCGCCTCTTTCAAATTATTTTTCTTTCTTATCTTAGTTTCTTCTTACATTGACACTGTAGTTTTCAGACTAGTAGACTAGTACAGATAGCCTCCAGTTTCCTTTTTTTTTTTTTTTTTTGCTTTAGATATGACCCATGTCTTGACCACCCTTGTCTTTCCTAGAAATGTGATTCTACCTGAGAGTTTGAGACTAGGCAGAGACTAGGTTAGATGAACCTCAATATTTAACTCTGCTGCCACTTTCTGTTGCAGGTAGACCCTCTTGTACAGCAGCTCCATGAGAGGAAAGTCAATAAGAACTCCATACGTGAAGGAGTAGAGTAGCAGACTGATTTTGACTGTGGCTCAGTGGAACAAAATGACTTACATTTATCCTGCCTGAGATGCAAGTCTTTTGGATCTTATTAATTAAACCAAAGGCACAGACACTATATGTGTTATAACAGCATGTGTTTTACACAAAGTCTTTCATCTTCTTCTTCGTTTTAAAAATATCTATTTTCACAATAAAACATTCTCTCATGTTTGAAACTTGTCTTTTTTGAGTGACTTTTGCTTATTATTCACTTCTGCATTATCCCAGTTAAGTCTACAATAGTTCTAAATCGCTCTTCTATTAAAAATAAACATGTTTAAACACCAAACAGCCTCAGTTCTTCCCTTTTAGGTTCCCCTCCTGGATTTCTCTCTCAGCAGGGTGACAGCTTGAAATTATTAGTTTTTTCTTCCTTGTCATGCTGCCTCGCATTTTGTTTCCAAAGAATATGCAAAATTGAAATTTGAAAGATCTGTCTGAAAAGGGGAAGACCCCCAAATATTTTCTTCCTCAATGAGTCTCAAAAGGCCAAAAGTCTCTAAGAGTCAAAGGCCTGTCTTACTCCTAAGTTTTACTTCTGAAAAAAAAAATGGATATTTGTACATGAAACTCCCATTCACTTTAGTGTGGTCTCATGGCTTTCCGCTCCAAGTTAGAAACACGCTCTTTGTGAGATGCACCACACCAGAACACAGAAGTTTCATGGTTCCCAAGAATAATCTCAGAGAAAGAAACAGAGAGAAAGCCAGTGCTTCAATCAGGTCGTTCAAAGAGGATACCGCTCTTATAATCATAATGTATATATATTATAACTTACATCCACAGCCTGGTTATAACTAATTCTAGCCTGGATCATCTCAGGAGTGTCTTTAATACTGGTAAACTTCAAAGCATATGGATGCTGACGGTACTTCTTCTGTTGAGCAGAAAAAGATCAAAGCTGTGAATTTTGTGCTGCTCTTTCATGCTATTTGAAAGAGAAAAATCATAGGTTGCTGGAGATTAGAGTGAATTTGTGAACATAATTATTATTCCTCTTTCCTCATCTTTATGTCCTAGGTACTTTCAGATTAATATTTGTTTCAATTTAACAATAACCTTTTGCTGATTAATATTAAAGTATTTGTCCCCAAATATAAAGAAAACATTTCAAAATCAGATTATGCCTACTAAAATACTCCAGGACTCATGATTGGAAAATCTTTTTCAGATGGCTTCAAATACAGTATGACTGATTACATTTTTTATTTATAGCTGCTTTAAGCAAGAAATGGTATAAAATTGTAGTATGATAATAATGGCAATGGTTAAACTTATTGTTTAACGCTTATCTACAGCAAAACTGTACAGTTATTAACACAATGCCTAATTATTACAGTATATTTTCGAGGTACTGATATTAATTCTCCTTGTTTGAAAGGGCCCATAGCAACTTCTGAGAGATCTTGCTATATATACATAATTAAAATGAAGGCTGCCTGATGGCAAACTTACATTGTATCCATATGCCTC
The DNA here is from genome assembly GCF_036417845.1 of Apteryx mantelli. Taxonomy (NCBI): domain Eukaryota; kingdom Metazoa; phylum Chordata; class Aves; order Apterygiformes; family Apterygidae; genus Apteryx; species Apteryx mantelli. The sequence goes on from NC_089984.1 coordinate 35,146,212, forward strand.
GGTCACTAAAAGCTTCCCTTTCTGCATGGATTGTCATATATCCATCATTACTCTTATCTCTTCTCCAAGAAGAGTGTACTAAATTTTCCTGATGCCTGAGATGAACTCTCAAATCAATAAGTATGTTCATGGCACTTTTGGAAATGGTTTGTAGTTCAGCGTTCAAACCTAAAGGCATGTAAGCCTCCTTTAAACTGAGCTGTGATCCACAAAAATGTGTTTGAGGTAATTCCCTGATTCTTTGGGAATTCAAAACCCTGATGTAAAACATGTTAACTCTTTTAAGGGATTACAAGCTTATGAGCAATGTTTTGGTTTCAGAGCCAAATCCCTTAGCAATGAGCAACTATAACTGAGTTTAACTGGACACACAGGTAGCTTACTCCTTCTCCTGTTCAGTTGTGGAGACAAATGGTAGTTGACTAGAACATCTCTACTTTTAGTTCTGAGAAATATTATGGCATTTGCTTTTTAGCAATATTACAAGGGGTATTCATAGTGTGTATGTAAGGGAGGAGCGTCACAGACATCTATAATTATTTAGTACTCATTAAAAGCTTGATATGATCAGCCTAGCATGTCAAATTTCAATATGGCAAAGTTTTCACTACTACTGCATCAGCAACAACCCTAACCCAAGTCAGAACTACTATTTAAGTGGGATCATGCTTTAACAATAGTCTATCCCAAGCAATTTGCTCCTTATCACCAACTGCTCTACAAAAGTGGCAATCATCTAGGACAAAGGTATGCCTTGAAAGTATTTGCATTAGTTGACATCTGGGCACAGATTCACAGTTATTATCCTAGCTGGTATTGCTGCACTGGCATTTATGAAGTTACCTTGTTTTACACTAGCTGAGAATCTAGTTTATTGTGCCCCAAAAGTCAGTTTTCATTGCAGATGATTGTAGGGGGAAAAAATAAAGTCATGAATTAGACAGATGTGAAAGGACAACTGTATCTTTGCTCAGACACTATACCAGTGGTTACACTGTTTTTTTTAATTGAGTGAATGGACAGATGATTCCTGCCTCAGCAGTCATTATCTAAAACATCATGAGATTCAGTCTCCTACTGAAGCAGATTTGGCCAATAGGGCTCACTCTGAATCACTGCAACAGAATACTGTAAAGGATTCTAGAGCTTGCCTTTTCAAGCAAGTGATACTGGTTATAGAAAGAAATAAGGATGAAAACCACTGAGAAAGATAGATAGCTACAGAAATATATATGAATTTCAATATCTAATGTGAATATATATGAAAAAAGGAGCAAGAAAGAACTTGTATCTTTTACAAAAGAGGTTCTGGGTGCAATGACTGCATCTTTTCATCATCTTTCCTGTTTTGCTTCATTAAAAAAGTAGGCTAGTGGGTAGCAATTGAGCACTGTTTGATTGCCATTATTATTCATAATATCATTTGTCACCTACTTTGTTTTTGCAAAGGCTATATGGACTCCTACTGGTGTGTGTTTGGTATCTGGTTTCCCTCTAATTACCAGTCCTATCCCTGGTTTTGAGGGCTTTCATGTGGTATGCCTTTTTCTTTCCCCTTTGAGTGGAAATTATTTTAATTTTATACAGGCATTTTGCACGCATTATGCAGCAAATTCTGTTACATGCTGTCATGAAATCTCACCTCACTAATGAGTTCTCCCGCCTTTTTAGCCTGCTCCACATTTAATGACCCAGTGGCTATCCATCCGGCTCCTTTCATCCAGTTCAAATCTGCTCTGTATCGGTTCTGACAAAGAAAAAAACAGTCCTATTGTTGGTGCTCATACACTTAAAGTGCTGTTAAAGGATTCAGACAACTAGGGAGCAACAACGAAGTCAAATTAGTGCCTGCTTTTGTTATTCACTTCTGTGCAGCTGCAAGGAAAGCAAAAAAATTAGAGAATGAGATGGTGGTATCAGGACTCACCAGCACTTGCACAATATGCTTTGAAAAGCAATTTTTAAAAGTGGTCTATACCTTCCTGTCATTGGTAATTCCTCTTCTGACTGGGCAAAAACTTCAGCATCTGGTGTGCATTTTCAAAAGGACGTTAAGGATTTGCAATGATATGAAAATGACACTTAGCACTTCCCAACCGCTATCCTAGTGTTACACTGGAGGGAAAGCATTTCATTTGTTTTTTTCCCATACATCTTTAAGGAGGAAGGATATAGGTATACTTCTCCTTTTCCTCACAAATCTCTCATACCAACAGGCTACTAAATTCCAAAAGCTTATACAAGCACTACAGCTGGGACTCCCAAAGGACTAAATGTGATTCAGCACCTACATCTCAACAAGACTTGTAGACATATGTATCTTAGTTTCCTTTAGAAGTTCTGACTTAAAACCTCAGACTGGCAAGTCTGACTTACAGTAACCACATATAGTGTCAGACAGTGCATCTAAAGGTTACAGCAGAGCATGTGACCGTAAAACCTTAAATATACACACCTTAAATACCCCTCTTGGGCAAATTAGTAGTTAATATTAACAGTTTAAATATTAACTGTTTAATAGTTTAAAATGTTAATGCATAAATAGGTCATGGCCTTAAAAGCATAAATATCTAAAGAAACTCAGCCCTAAGCATCTGAAAGGGTTGAGTGAAACAGTGTTAAGCTCTGGACTTACATCACTTTGCAATCCATACGCCCACTTGGCCCATGCCACTTTCATGTCAGTAGGCAGAGCAGTGTAGTGATGGAGGGCCGTCTTGTATCCTCTATCTGTGGCCAAATTCTGAGCCTTTTTGGCATGGACAAGGTTGACCATATCCATGGAGACATGGAACTGAGTCTTTGTGTCCTCGAATGCCTTCTTGTACTCCAGATCACTCTGCAACTTTGACATTTGAAGGGAATGAGCCATCTGTGAATCTTCCTTCACAGCTTTCACTCCAATCAGCTTACCCTTTGTCTTCTCATAACTTTCCTTATATTTTATCTGGAAAGAAACAAATAGACCATGAATAAATGATATATGTTCTCAAGCCAGCAGCTCTGCTAGTAGTCAAGCAGTCATCTATAAATGTTGTGAAATGCTGGGTGAAGAAGCAAGTAAGAAATCCATTTGCAAAAGAGAATTAGAATGGCGTAGAAATTAGGAAGTGTCCATAAAGAATAAATCCTTTTCCAATATAAATATGTTCTCAAAAAGCTGTATAATTATTTTTACTATTATCTCCAAGAAAAACAACATTTTTTTAAGGAATGAGTCTCGAAGGTTCTTTTAGGAATTTTCTGGTGAGGCTCAAATGTATTAAGTTACAGTGTTTCACAGGAGATTTCTACTTCATTTTGAGCTCTAAAATTCACCCTTGGGTCAAAATGGGAACAGGAAAACACAGTCAGCATGTGGGCGGAAAAAAAAAAAAAGAACACGGAATTGCTCAGAGGAAATCTTCTGGCCAATTATGGAATGCCAATCACCCAATTCCTCCATTGCTCTTTAGCGTGAACAGAGCTCCGGGCACTGAGACAGAAGTGACATTCCCAACACTCTGGTAGCGACCTGGAATGTCAGTTGTCCTAAGAATAAAGAAGGCTGATGGAGTCCATACTCACATCACTTGCCAGATCCCTCTTTGCCTTAGCTGTCAAGAAAGACAAAGCATCAAGACGCAGCTCAAATCCTTTTTCCTTCTGCTTCTCCCAGCTACTCTTGTACAGTTTCTAAAAAGATGACAATAACACAATGACTTTATTACTATCAATATATTCTATTTGTTTTATAGTCACAGTCATAGCTCTCAAGTAAGTAATATCAGACTGGCATACACTCCACTAGGCATGCAATCCCTGAACCAGTGACCATATGTCTAATGATCCGATCCTAGTGTCTGTGCTTACATACCAGTGGATACTGTACACACATTATCTTATTGGTTCCATCAAAGCTGTTGATGTGCCACTGACCACTCATCTGAGTGAAGGTAACCATGTGGAAAATAAACAGCTTCAAACCCTAAAAGTGACAAGTCTTCAGTGCAGCAGATGTACCTAGTATTTAATTAAGCGCATGTAATTTGACCAGAAAGTTTTTACACCTAAAAGATTCAGACCATCTCAGAGAAAGGGCCTATTACCTACAGAACAAACATTTCAACAGCAGCTTTACTATTCACAGAAGTGAAAGAATCCAACTCATGATCTCCCGCAGTACCTCACTGATATTTGCAGCATTTGCTTTGGCCAGTATGAAGACAGGATCATCTTTGCTGATGGTGTACTGATGTAGGAACTGCTCTTTTCCTGACCTGTAGGCAACCTGTGCACAGAAAGCAAAGCACAATTAACAAACAATAGTCTATGCTTAGTTTCAAAGGAATACTGATTAAAGCACCAAAATATTCAAGGATTTACTAGGGCTAGTTTACTTGGTGAATTAGTGTTTAGCATCAGGACCTTTTCTACTTAGTCTGAATTTAAAAGCTGACCCAAAGAGCCAGGCTGACCAAATTAGTCATGGTTAAATGTCAGCAGTGAAACAACATGCAGTCCAGGATACCCTATTTCTCTTTCCTAAAGTTAGTTACTTAACTGGCTACAAAGCTGACATGAATTCATACTTGGTAGAAAACGTAAGCAAGAACATATTTCATCCAATATTAGAATGCAGCTTCTTTTCAGGTGGAATAAAACATATTTAATTGGACACAGTAATAATGAATTTTAGGCATGAAGTGAAGAATATTATGCACTTGAACCTGCAGAGAAAATTTGTGAAGTATAGGTAATTGCCTACATAATACTCCATCAAGGACTAACATTCCAACTTTAAATGAAAATATCAAGGATCCATTATGACCCAAGTAGGAAACATCTCCATTTTATATACCAGGACAATTTCAAAAGAGAGATGAGCTACTCTGCCTCAGAACCCCACAAAACTGTTGGAGGAGCTGTTGAAAAGCTATGAAAAGATGTTCCATTTCCTCAAGTGTTAAATTTCTTGCATCTCACAGGAAAAAAAAAATTGACCCTACTGTAAAGTTCTAACTCCAGGGCTACTAAACCGACCTCAACACCCATACAGAAAGACAGCATTATCCAGTACATAGGAGTTAAGTACCGGAAGTCAGCAGACCAGCGTTTTCCTCTGATTCATACTGGTTTAATCTTTGAAACACACAATACTTTCACCCAAGTAAGTGCCAGGTTTTCACTGACACAGAGGAGGAAAAGAGGAAATAAGGTAGCTTTCTGAAAAAGACCATTCATATTACAATTGAGAAGATGTCGGTATCTCCAGTTAAGGCCCAACATATTAAAAGGAAAAAAAAAAAAAAGAACTTGGCAAGTCACTATTGTCCCTAAATTAGTTGATCAGTAATTTTAGCAGTAGGTTTCTCTTGTTTCAGAAAGTTAAAAGTGAAGTGCTGCCAGCTAGGTCCTGCCAGGAATTCTCAGATGCCATCTGGTAAGGTAACTTAGCCATAAGGAAGAACAGGGAGTATTTTGAAGGCATTCAGCTTGGGAAAACGTGTCTATTTTATTGTTTTACTAAAAGTAGCTTAATAGCAACAGCTGAATAAGGTGCAGTCTAACATGGCCAATATAGTTTAAAATAGTCTGACACGGCCCTCAGTGGAAAGGAACACAGAACTTGGGTTGGATGTATATTAGTCTCTGATGATGCCTATTTTGTTTTGAAGTGCTGTCTAAGGATCAGACGGGAACACTCTGTTTTCCCTCCTGCTTGCTTCCTCCCTATCTCATGGATAGCCTATCTTGGTGTAGAAGACACTAATGCCACAGGAATACTCAGACGACCTCTCACAGACACATTTCAGCCTTACTTGAATCCAGTTTACAGACTTGCTGCCTGAACTATCAACAAGTGACCCAAGACTGTCTTGTAGAGGCATCCCCCCCTCTCTCTGGCCATTATGATCATTATGAGCATAGCAGCCTGTTTCTGTTCCCATCAGTTTTTGTTGTTTCTAGTTAAGAGAATTCAGAGAGAATTCATCAAATAAACAAATAAAAACCCTTAAAAATAAATCCCAAAAAATTTCAAACACTGGAAAGTTTCATGACTGGGTTGTCTGTTCCCCTCCCCCCCACCCCCAAAGCATACATACCTCAAGAATGAACATATTGGCAATAAAATGTCTGCAAAGAGAAAAATTCAATCAAGGACTCACATCACTTTGCAGTTCCTGGCTTTTCTTGGCATGTTTGATCTGAGAACTGTCAGCCACACTGGTGAACTTCAGAGCATCAGCCTTCTGTCTGTACTTTTTCTAGATCAAATTAAAGCGGGTTATGCAGAAGTCACTACAATATTCACCTTCCCCAAAAATTTAGTACTTTCAAACAGTGCATTCCTGATAAGAGTCAGAAGTCCCCTGTAAACTCCCAAGACAGTTTTAGTACAGAGATCAGCAAAATATGCTTGCAAATACTTTACAGTGCTAATATCTTCTGCTGGAAGGACCACAGTGGTGAATAGTCCAACAGAGATGCCAAATGTATTGTTGCTGACACTGCAGAGCTGCTCACTGGTGCCAGATGCACTAGCTATGTATTTACAGGATCTAGACTGCACATGGACTATTGTGTCCTTTGCAAACTGGGTATGATTTAAGTCAGTACCCAAGAAACTGTGTGAGCTGTGCAGCCAATATTACCATCACATTTTATTACATAAGATTTCTCAAGCGTATGAATGTGTTGTTCAAATCATGGTACAGCAGTGTTACTGAGATATTTTAAAATTATCAATTAAATTGAAACAGGAAGGGCAATTTTAGTTCTGCTGATTTAAACTTTTCTCCCTCTAGAATCCTGAAAGTAACTTTAGTTCAGGATTTTCCCCAACACCTCCCAGTTCTTTTCAAAACAGGGCTCAGCATAAACACCGCAGTCAAGCCTTCCTGAGAGTAATAGCCACAAGACCACAAGGCTCTAGTCTTGAATGTGGGAAGAAATATCCCATTCCATCCAGCCCTTGGTACCAGTAACTTACACAAACATCTATTTGCATGGACAAATTTGCAGAAAGACTAACACTTCTAGTTTGACAAATAAGACTGCGCTTACTTTTGTATCTGAAACACATTGCAGCAAATAGAAAAACATCCATTGACTTTCCACTGACACTGGCTTTGGATCAGGGCTGTTCTGAATCAAACTCTCTGCCTGAGCATTGTGAGTCTCTCCTTCAGAGCAAGCTAAACACTTCTTTCTGTCTTTGAGACAGTACTGGGAAATGTAACACACTATTTGAAGACCTATTTGGTATGATAGGGAGACCAGGCAAACACTTCTTGTATAGTTTAGTCAACTTCTTATTCTAACAGTTCAACAATGAAGTGGGACATTCTACCTAGGAAGGGTTTAAGTGCATTTTTTCATTATCTGGCATTTCAGGAGATAAATCCTTCTGTTTGAACTGATGGGTGAACAGATCAGTTTACACTGTGACTCTGCTAGGTGAACACAAAACAGAAGTTAAAAAAGCATGCAACACTTCAAAGAGGTGCTCATTGCTTTATTTTAGGAACCTGGAAGGGAGGGAGGCAGACTAAAAACCGCGCGTTTTGTCACATTGCATGGAACACAATGTAGTGACATTCTGCAAAGAAATGACAGAACACCAGACTCTGCATGGCAATAGAGATCTCTAAAACAATATCCATGAGTTTCCAGTTTAAGTGACTGTCAGGCATCTCTTGGCCTTACAAGGCACCAAAACGTAAAGGCAGATCATTATGGACTAAATATTTGTGGAAGTGATTATTACCACAGCACACCACAGCAGCAGATGTCAGTCTTTCTCTAGCAAGACACTGGATCTGAGAGCAGCTGCTCTTCTTTTGTTTCTAGGATGTATTTTTTCCCCTTGCAAGAGCAGTGAGTGAATGTCAGAGACCCAAGGTATCTGAGAGTGTGATCTCCCGTAACTAACTGGCTTCTGCTCCTTCCTCTAGCACTAAGTAGGATTTTATACATCTTGTCAAACTTCTAATTTATTCTTCTTTCTATCCTTTAACTTTCCTAGCACTAGTGAGACAACTCAACACAGCTAAGCAGCTGAGGAAGTGTACTTCCATAAGGTTAATGGCAGTGCAAAACCATGAATTAATCAAGTCAAAGCAATGAAAAGCAGCAGAAGCTGAAGCTGCCAGTAAGGGCACGGCAATTATTTGCTGAAGAGCAAGGAAATTTCCAAACGTAGCTGTCAAATATCTAATTTTTCAGCACTGCTCCTTAAAAGTCTACGTACTTCATGCAGCATGTCCCAAAGGAAATTTCAAATCTTTTCAGTACTGCTCAGCAAAATGGGCAGGTGAATAAAAAGGGGTGGAAGCACAGTTACAGGGAATTCTGCCTCACAATCTTGACAGAAATCAATAATCATATAATGAGAAAACGTAATTTTAACTCCAATGCAGGTTCTCCCAAACTGCCCTGTACTACATCTATACTATGTCCATCAGCTCTTCCAGTTCTCAGATTTCCAGTATTAGGAATTCTTTACCTATTCTACATAATGTAGTGGAATAAGTGTACATAAGCCTTTGAATAGACAACAGCCAGAGCACTTTGCTTACCTCACTGATCAAATCTCCTGCCTTTTTGGCTTGTTCTATATTAAGACTTCCTTCTCTGATACACCCAACTCCTTTCATCCACATCAGATCTGACCTATATTGAAGCTGTATAGGAAAACCACATTTATTAGCATGAGGGGCACAGCTACAATGTTTGCATGCGAATACGTGCACACTTTCAAGTTTCAAAAAAAAAAAAGTACAGTCTGAAGACATTTTAAGAAGTCATTTTATAAATCAAATAGTGTCCATATGAAATTAGAAATAGCACCAAATACTGAAAAACTGTTTAAACTTTCATTCTGTTTGTAATAATTGAATTGAATATATATTATCTTACATCACTCTGGAGTCCATAAGCCTTCTTGGCCCACTTTGTCTTCACATCTTCTGGAACCACTGTGTACTCATGGAGTCTCTTTCTGTAATCTAGGTCACTAGCAAGTGCCTGGGCCTTCTTAGCATGCTTCAGGTTTACCATATCCATAGGCAGATGGAAATGGGTCTTACTCGCCTCAAAACCTTTTTTGTAGGCAATCTGGAAAAAGAAGGAATGAAAAGAAGTTGCCTGTATCAGCACATCACAAAGCCAAACCTATCCTAAATCTCGACTCTTATTTGGATACTTATGCACATTAGGCAAAAAACATGTAGAAATCAGGTGTTATGAGGAATCCATAAAACAGATGCAAAATGGATTTTGCAGAGTCTAGGGCTACCATATCTATCACAGTACATCTTATTTTACAATATACTTCTGTCTGCTTGAAAGTTCCATTTAGAAGTGTTTATACTGGGGTTTTAATAGAATGATGTTATTTTCCTGCCCCAAAAGAACACCAATGCTCCAAAATTCCCCACAAGAACAAAAACACTGTGCATTCACTGTAGATTAACAGATTGGGGAAGGAAAACAATTTTTATCAAAGGCTTCCAAGGACTTATTATAGTGAAACATCAATAATGGTGGTGGGTGGTGTAGAGTTGATGAAAGATTTATAATTATTAAAAACACCTTTTAAGTATGAGAAATAAATAATTTACCTCACTACTCATCTTGGCCACCTGCAGAGAGTGCAAGAGTCTTGAATCTTTGGTTCCAATTGCTTTTCCTTTTGTTTTTTCATATTCTTCTTTGTATTTAACCTTTGGGGAAAAAAAGTCTAAGTTGAAGATCATTTTCCAGTTACTGCAGAGATAGCAATATTTATGTCACTGGCCATTTGGGTGGTCAAAATTTACAAGACCCTAGTGCGATTCTCATTTTGTCACTTCAGACTTGCAGATTTTCTCTGAAATTCCCAAAGGTGCCAGATTTCGTTTTCTTTAACCTCATTCTTTAAGGCTTGCTCCTTTGAAATGTGTATGTTTATAGATTTAAAATTTTCTGAATAACTAAATTATCTGGGTTATTTTCATTTTTCTCTGTCCAAGTATGTTACTTAATAAGGTTCTTAGAGCAAAAGATAAGAAACCAATCAGCTAAAAACCAAGCAAGAAATTCAAGATTTGACTCTCTTTAATGGGGTGGAGGGGAATGTTCTGTTAGCATAAAACTCTTCTATCCTACTCCATTCTAAAGATTTCTGCATCACCTTCATTGCCGAACACTTTCCAATTAAAGGATAACTCTTGTTTCTTCCTTTTCTACCTCTCCACAAGTTAAGAATTGCAAGATAAGTGGTTTTTAAGAGGGTTAGTTTGGAATTTTTTTAATGTGCATGTGTTTATATTAAAGAAGCAGGCTAAAGAAATACACTTTCCCTTTACAGTGGATGATAACAAAATTTTTGAGGCTTTAAATAATTCAAAGCACTGAATTTTACTATGGGAGGACTCAGCTATTGTCCTTTTGCAAACTTTGCTTACTTATGTACACTTTTATTTTAAAAAATCATTTTAAGAGAGTGAAATTTCATATCAGAGACTGAGAAAGTTTCCAACTGTTCAGCCTTTGAGAAAGATGAATACGCAACAGTCAAATGCAGGGCTTAAAAACCCAAATGAAGTGAGCTAAGCTTTATTTCCCTGTGCTACAGCAACTTATGTTAAGAATAATTCCTAGGTAATTAAATATAACCTACTTCACTAGCAAGATCCCTTGAAGCTTTGGCAGCAAGTAAAGGCAGAGAATCGAGTTTTATTTCAAAGCCCCGACCCTTACTCTTCTCCCAGCCTTCTTTGTACTTAATCTGAGAAAGAAAAGACAGCAACATGTCACTAACACACAAGAACTTCAAGTGAACATGGAAATGGCTAAGAGCAAAACAGAAGTATGAATATTTTCAATCCACAAACTGGAACCCTGTCAAGTCACAGTTCATTATCATTTTGGGTTAATTAATTGCCTAGGATTGAGTCAAGAGTTTTATTCTTGGAGTTCACAATCACTTTTAATCACAGAACATGCAGCAATAGCTCTAGATTTTGGTTGGATTTTCAAAAGAGTCTGTGATTATGTCTATATTTGCAAATACTACAGATCAATAGGAACTGATCTCTAGAGCAGAACAACTGGTGCTAAGAACAAGACATTTCAAGATTTTTCTTTTTTTTTTCCCCTCCAAACTAGAGCTAGTGTGGCCTGTTCACTGAATGCCTATTTGAAGCCGGAGTTCTTTAGATGAGCTCCTGGAGTGCATCTTTCAGTTTGGTTTCATTCAAAAGGAATCCAGTTTGTGTGCTTTGAGACCACTCCGCAACATGAACCAAAGATCAGGGAAGTAAGGACAATCAGGAGATTCGCTTCAAAAGCATGCTCACAACACACACTAAATCACAAATATAGGTGAACATCATGAGTCACATGCTTAAGTTCAGAAAGTTAATGGAAGTTAAAGTACTAACTGTTTAAGCTCTTTTTGATGGTTCCACTCTAAATTCCATTAGGCCAAGATCAAGTCTATTGCTATGTATACACCTAAAGAAGTATCCATCAATCCCTGTTTGCTGGATGTGGCTTTTGGTATTTCACTATTATCTAACAGTGAGCAGGCATCCCAACACATCACATCCACAAGGAGTGTTGCCCCACAATACTCCACCAATTCAAATCAAATTTAACTAAGAGAAAGAATATGAGGTATGAACAGGCCAGGAAAATCTTACAGTAATGCCAACTCAAAACCATGCAAAAATACGAAACAGGCTCAAAAATAACAGTTACACTAGTAATAAGTTTGAAGGTTTTACTGCATTTGTATTTATGTCTTGTTCATTTTTCCAAACACTTCCTACAACAATGGGGGCCTGAAAATTACTTAAAAATTAAATAAAAGTTAAGATTTTCATATAAGTGCCTGATTCTAAGTAAAACACTAAATATTGTGACAAAACATGAATGGCAACAAACAGTGGGCTCGATCTAAGTGCACTAAAGTTACTGCGATTCTTTCCATTGACTTCAATGGGCTTTGAGTTATTGTAGCTGTGTAAATCTGTAATCTGCATACAAATATCACCACAGAAGCAGTTAACTTTGTGAAGAGTACATTTATTTATTAAACAAATTCAAGTCATCTGAAAAGATCTTAAAAAAAAACCTACCAGTTTTACTGTACCTGAGATTGTATGCCTATCTATTCAGGTTACTGTATCTCATGTTGCTTAGTAAAGACAGATTAGAAAGGCTGAATGTTTCCAGAAAGAGTGTCATCATCTTTACGTTAATTTCTCTCTTTCAAGGGTACGTGCATACCAATATTTTCACATCACTTGGCTTACCTCACTGTATAATTCAGCATTGGCTTTTGCCTTGATTAACTGAGGTACATCTTGAGGTAGAGTGTAATTTGTTTTTGTCTTCTCATACTGGGCTCGATAGTTCAACTACCATACATTAGAAAAAGAAAGAAAGAAACAAACAAAACCCCCCCAACATCAGTTATTTTTAACTCACCAAACAATATGCCAGTAACATTGAGTGACTACTGTTGAATTTCAGGCTGTTAGTGCCATGTGTTAGAGATACAGTCATAGTTAAGGTTGACATCATAAACAGAGTGGAGGTACTAAGGCAATTATAACTTTTTCCTAGGTAGTAGGAAATAAAATAATTATTCTAGAAAGAGAATATTTTACTATAAATAATTGAGTATAAGTCAATCATAAAAATATAAAAATTATAAAAGCAAGCATTAATAAATACAAAGAAGATAAATCCCTTACAAAAGACACTTATACAACTTTTAAAAATGGAGGAAAGTATTATATTTTACTGATTTAATGGCATGCTTGCTATAGTTTTGAAAGTGATTTCATTCAATTTGTATTATTGCTTTCTTGGTAAATCTGCTGATTAATTATCAACAATTAAAAACACTTAAGAACTACAAATTTTTCATAGGTGAACTAAACTGTCTCCTAATTCTAATAAACAAAGATGGCTAATGATGACAGAACTTACATCGCTGAGCTGCTGCGCATTTATTTTGGCTTGAGTAATTTGTGGAGTGCTTGTAACAGAGCTGTACTTCAGCTTGTCTATGCTTTGCCTGTAGTTTACCTAATTAAAAATAAAAAACAAGATTTAATAAAGAAAGAAATGTTCAGATTGGAAAAATGAGAGATTGAGTACACAGTTTTGTTAGCTAATAGTCTAGATATATCACTACTTAAACAATAATAAATTGAGATGGGGAAACATGCCATGATCTCTTGGACAAGATCTGCAGTTAATGCTCTGAAAACTTCCTGGGCTGAGGTCACAATTTTTATTCCATTTTGAAAATGAGTTTCACTCACAACCTCTATCCCCACTAAAACACAAATTCTTAAAAAGACACAGTTTCAGCTGGTCCCCATAAAACATTCTATGAAACTGATATCCTTATCCATCACTCAGACTATTTTTCATCTTAATAGAGACTTATAATGTTCCTTCATAGGGAAGTCTGTCCAGTATAACACAGTACAGAGCAAATGAACTCTCTTATACTTTGTCTTTACTGACTTTCAATATAATAATTAATCATACAAGTTCCTTGCGTGGTAAGAGTTTTGTGTAGAGGATAAGGGAAGAAAAAGACATATATGTTATAAAAAAAGTCATTCCAATGTCAGCCATTGATAGTATTAGAACACACTAAATTCCTAACACATTAACATGGTAGCAGCAATAATAAGCTGTAAAAAGAAATACATTACATCCCCACATTATGCAAGACAAAATGTCATGGAGAAGCTTTCTTTTAAACCTGTTGCTGCCAAAGGCCTCAGTGTCACACTGCAGGACACAATTATCATTCTCTCACAATTATCATTCCTTAATTAATACTCACTGTAGTTAATCACCACTTTGCAAACACGGCACGTCACACTGTTAAAACTAGTTCCTTAAGAACACTTTTTTCAAAAAAGTGGAGTGTATTTCTAGAGACTTTGAGTTACTGAAACTATTTGAATGGGATCCTTTTTGTCTGAATTATCCTCACAAACTTTCTTCTTTCTACCATAATAACAAACATTAGGCAAAAGGCATGAATTATCTCACAGCTCCGAAGTGATCAAGGTACTTAAAGGTACTTTGGAAAGATAGCTAGGGTTTTACTTCATCAGAAGGTGATAATTTCCTTTTAGCTGAATATGTGTATTTATTGTTGCTTCTAATCTTATGAAAAAGAAGAAAGGTGCCAGTGTAATAAACCTGAACTCATGCTCAAAATGCAGAAATTAGTTCTACCCACTATAAACATTTCAGCACTGTATGTGACTGCACATTTAATAGTCAGCATCTGGTCTGGGAGCATGTAAACGAATTGGCCACAAAGAATCAGTTGCAGTAGACGTGATCATCAGCAAGTAGTTTAAAAGAGTCCCAAGGCCTGTCCACTCGCTAATAACTAACGTGTTCACTTTGTCCTCTTGAAGAATACAAGACTTTCACAAACTAAACAACGAAGCTACCTCTTTAAACATTTGTATGCCTTTTCAAAGACAAAACTGAAGTTACTGCTGAAACAAAAATAGTACACCTTACAATTGTAGTATATCAAATACATCCCCCAAAATGTCAGAGTTCTCAATTCTGCTTCTTTATGCTATTTTTTTCTTAGAAGGGGTCTTCGGGTCCAGCTACATCTCATTTAATTTTAATGGCCTCTGTGAGGCATCTTGCATTTTCCATGGAAAGACAGGTGACTCACATCTTAGGTAGTCTGAAATGCCCTGCAGAGGTGCCACTCTTCCCGTTGACTTTAAAAGTAATACATGGTAACTGTTCTCCTAGTTAAGGCACAGGTTAGGTTCCTAATGTTAGGTAAGATCAAGCAAGCCTTTAATGCTTGTGAAAGATGAAAGTATGGCATCCCCTGCGGACTGATGCTCTCCATTTATCTGTAGAGCACATATAACCACAGCAGTACACAATTTCCCTCACTTTGTTCCATCAGTATCTCAACCCCAAGCAGGAAAGAACACCTCTCTTGCACAGACCAGAGACCTAATGATGACTATATGCCCACTCAGGTCCTCCAGTAAAGGGGCCTAACCCTTCAATGAAGAATTTAACTGCTGCACTGAGCTTTGTGAGGAACACCTATCTTGTGGGAATTCACAAACAGTGGGAAGTCTACTTAAGTCTCCTTCTCCTTTCAGTGCTTGATGCTGTTGTCGAGGCTGCCCAGGATGGTGAGACCTTCTGTAAAACAGACTAGAGATTGGGCAGAACTAACTCATTTCATGTCACTGCACAACCTGTGCTGAACTGAAACCAATGATAGGAGGTGGCAGCACTTTCTCCTTTCTATTCCTCTGAGCCCTCCTGATTACCTGCACTTTTTTGCTTTGACTTTGTTATCACTAGCTGTTTGCTCCCATGATTAAATCATCATTTGACACAAACAGTCCATCACAATCTCTCCTACAGAGAGATGATGAGCCACACAAGCCATAGATAAAAACCCATAAAGTTATTTACATCTTTCAAAGGGACCAGCTTCCTTGTTGTCTGATATGAAGGAGTGAGAGTAGCTGGGTAATTGTAGTCAACACCATCATGTTTGTAATCAGATTTATAGGCTATCTGAAACACAGGGAGAACAAAAAATAAAAATAAACAAACATTCTTTTTTTAAGCTGTCATTTGTTTGAATAATTATCAGTCAAGAGGAAAGGAGAAACAATAATATTAATAGTAAATGCAGGAAACAAAGCAAGTTCAATGTCATCAGTGACAAAGAAAATGAAATTATTTGCATAGTTTAGCCACTAATTGATTCTTTTTCAGCTCCTCAATTAATCCAATGCCAACAGTGGGAGCATTAACTTAACTTCCACCTATGACACATCTCTTTTATCTTCCTGCTTAGTTCTCAAGCTTCTTACAGATTTGTAAATAATGTACTTGAAGGAATGGTATGTAACGAAATAGCTTCTTGACTAACCCAGTAAATTAAATTGGAATCCAGAAATCTTCATTAAAGACTGTTTCTCCAGCAAAGGTCTGACCCTCGCAGGGAGGGGGACTCAGGCAACCTCAGCTCCTGCTGATGTCAAAGAGAACTGAAGGAGCTCAGTGTGTTGCCAGATCACTGAATTTGCTTATTTTAGCTTCTTCCACATGGTGAGGCATAAATCAGGACAAAAGGGTTTCCAGAGTTTCCCCACTTTTCAACACATCCATCCTTCAGATAACCAATACAATTTGATCTTCATTTTTCTATCAATTTAATTCTGGTAAGATTTAAAGACAAAAAAGCAACACGTATACAAGTACAATTGAAAAAGACTTACATTGCTTGCCAAACTGCCAACTTTTATGGCATGTAACATCCGCTTATCCATGCCAATACCTTCATAATGACCTTTCATCTGGTTCTGGTATGTTTCTTTGTATTTGAGCTATGCACAAAAGCGAAAATACTCTGAGAAAATATATTTCATTTTTCTATGTGTTTTTATGTGTTTCATTAGTGAGACAAATTATTACAGCTGTGATTTACTAGTGTTGCACTACTACAGAAACTCACATGAGTCCACAACAACCTTGGTACTCTAAAAACGAAACCTAAAAACCCTCTGCAAGTTCTCTATCTTAAAAGACATCATTTATGTATTCCCCAAATCACCTGGATGCCACATAAAGGGGATACTCTACATTCTAATGCTGAATATTTTTTCATCAGAGATAAGCATTAGAATAAAGTTACAGGAAAGCACTATTTGTACATTAACAGATGAACAGATAACCATTAACCAAAACTGTGTTATTTTGGTGCAGCCTTCACCAAGCCCAGAGGAAGACATTTCGAGTCCAAAACAACACAGATTAACCACCCTACCATTTCATCTGTATCACAAAAGATTCACTCCTTCTGGATTTCAAGCAAAGGAAGCAAGCAGTATAATGTAAAATTATCAGTATCTTGAGATACAATTACTCTCATTGTTGATTATTAGTTTTATACACTAAATGTGCTCCTCTCCAACATTAACTCTGTTGAAGTATCTTCTGTCTATCTTTCCATTGAAGAAATGGACATACACAATGAAATAAGCAATAGATTATGAGAAATAACAGTAACAACTGGCAGCTATTTGTTTGGATTAGCAATCCATTATAAGTAACCTCTCTTCCATATATTACTTTGAATTCTTTTCATAATCCTAGATAAAAAGAGCCCTAATCGTCAACCAGGACCTACTGGGGTAGGTGCTATACAGACACAGATAAAAATCAGTTATAATCAAATTGCCAGTGCAGGCTTATCTGGAGCACACACATATACGAGCTGTGATTCCAGCAGCTACCAAGCTAAGCTTTCAGCAAGCCACACACGAGGTATGGAGAACTTACATCACTGGTGTATTTTGAGATCTTGCTCACATTCTTGAATTGCGGAGTCTCACAGTAGTTAATGCTGTGGCCTTTGTTGTTTCCCAGATCCTTCTTATACTCTACCTGAGCAACAAAAAGCTTAAGGGTAAGATATGGTAAAACCTTAACTTACTCTAGCCAGTGCCTACATGCATTATTTATTAGCTAGGCTCACTGTTCAGAGACTTTGATATGTGACTTTTATCAGATGGCATATGATGAAAATGAAGATTGATTTCATACACTCAGTTCTACCCTTGACAAGAACAGGTGATATATCTTCTAGACACTTTGGTATCTAAAATTCCAAAGGATACCAGTGACATCAGGCTGCTTGATTTCTGAATCTCCTACACATGGCACCTTGAAGGACCACATTTTTTAGAAACTGAAGTTTGTCAGTCTTCTGTAAATACAGAGACACAGAGATCCATATTACCCTGGAGACAGAGACCCACGTTTCAAATCTGTCTCTACCACCACCACAGCAGAGTTGTAAATGGCAAGAAATATGATTCTCAACTGTTAGAGTAGGCAGGGGCATCTTTAGTGAAAGGACATATTTATTTCTGTAGCCATTAAAAATAACAAAACTTTGCAGTATACTTAAACATCTAATTTTAAAGAAAACAATATGGCAAAATGTTCTTCAGCTATATAAATAAAAAGAGAACAAGGGCCCACTAAATAACAAGAACAGCAACAAGTTTATAGGCAGGAAAAAATGCAAACAGTCCCATTCATTTGGACCTCAAAGTACATGGGACTGTGCCAGGTGGAAAAGCATTAACAAAACCAGAGATCTGTGAAGGAATTTTAAAGGTGGGTGTGGACCAGGCTAAAGGAAAAAGAGCAATGGGTAATTTTGAACGGGAAGGATACAACAGGAGGAAGTTTACTAGCAGAATTCCTCAGAATAAAATTAAAGACAGATCCGGTTTATTATTTTCATTAACTATTCTTGCACTGAAATAGGAATGCGGTGATGAAATCTGGGAGGCACTGTCAGTTCAAAGGAATGTTGGAGGTCATAATAAAAGGTTTTGGAGACTAGAGTAACAGAAATGGGACTAAATTCAGCAGCGTAGAAGTTATTATACTTAAGGACTAGTCACAAAAATTTCAGCTGTAAGAGCCCATCATCTGGAAAGGCTGAGAAAGAGAAAAGTGTTCATAAGTAGGCTGACCACAGAATGATGGCAAGATGCCAAAGTAACGCAGCCATGGAAAAGGCAAACGCAGTCCAAGGCAGCAGCAAGAAAAAACTTTGGAGCAGCGACTGGGAAGTGCGCATGCTATGTACCAGGTTCCAGCAAGACCTCATCAGGAACCTATGTACTCTTACAGTCATTCCTGTTTAAAGAACATGCACTCAGCCTGTAACAGCTGCAGTGAAGGACTGTGAGAGGAGATTATAAGAATTTGGCTTGCTTAGTCTGGGAAAATAAAGGCAGAGAGAAGAAAATGACATCTGCTTATAAATCTCTCAGAAGGATAATCACCATGCAGAGAGAAGAACTTTTTAAACTAAAGGATAATGTTTGCACAAAACACAATGCTAATGAGATGGACAGGAATAAATGTAGCCTAGAAATGAGAAGAGGAGGATTATATGATATTGTGCTGAAATAGCAGGAGCCAGGAATCCCTGGCCCACGAGGCCCCTTCCAGTTCTACTTCTGTTTTTTTTTTTTTTATTATTGAAGATTTTAGACTTGAACATCTCAAGAGCATAAGTTTTTAGACTGTCATGGGGAAGCTCCTGAAACTCACATTTATTAATAGCTATATAGCTGATATGACACTATAAATAAATTAACAAGTCAGAATCTATTGAGAATTCCCTAGCAATCTTCTGTTACACCAAGTAGAGGAAGACTGCATTATCAGTAAGCCAGAGTCTTTTACAGAATAGAAGACAAAAGAAACCTGCATTAACACAGTTATACAAATTTTGGATGTATTGGTATTATTTTTAATTAACATTAGAACCTTCTTTGAAACACTGCAATATACATTCCCAAGTCATCCTAAAGCATTTATGTTTCTAACCTCATAGTGCATTAAGGGCACAGTACAGAGCTTTCTTAGATTTCTCCATGCGGCCAGAATTAGAAGTGCTTTCTGCCATACTTCCACTGAGAGATCACTGGAAGTGCCAGATCACAGTATCTGAAGAACAGTTCTTGCATCTTTCTCCCCAGTTACTGGGCTGCGCACAGATCAGTTTTGATAGTGACTGGACAGTAAGAATGACAGTTCTGTATATTTGTAGCCCTCACCAATCACGCACAAATGTTAGTAGGGGCCATCTCACCCCAGTGCATAGATCAGTTTAACTCCTTACCTCACTGACAAGCTTGTTAACACTCTGGGCTTGTTTAAGGACTAAGTTGTCTTGGGCTGTTAGGGAGTGAAAGTGAGCTGCACCCTTCATCTTGGAAAGATCTTTCTTGTATTTTATCTAAAAAAAAAAGTAGGAAAAAATATAAAATAGACACATATCTTTTCAACATTGCTGCTTATACTGGCTTTATGAGTCAGGATAAGACTTTTCCTATTCTTGTTTTCATAAGCAAACAGAACTTGCTAAGCTGAAAAATCACAAGTTGTTACTTCCTAAAATAAACCACACAGAAAAATCACAGGCCCACATCCCTGGCCAAGCTACTTCACTTCAACATTTTTTTTTAATCAGTTTTATGTGGATTGAACAGCATTGGCTGTTGTTTGTAGCTTGAACAGATAACTAGGAGATTCTTGGCTAGTGACTGGCTGGAGCTTGTGTGCTCTTCCATTACTGAAGTTAATTGTCAGTACTTTAATTTTAGCCTTCTAGCCAGAGAATTACAGATAGTGACCAAGCTCTCTGTGAACCTTCCTTTCATAGGAACCAGCTTTTTTAGTAAGCAACGTCATTCTGCACTTCTAAAGTTTTAAAGACAATTATATTTTTCCTTCTAAATAAACAGATATTGAGATGAGGAATCTGTTAGTTTAATTTAGACATCTGGTCACTGACTTAAACTGGGCTAGGACAGGTGAAGATAGATAATACTTACAAAGGCCTTTTGCCAAACTCTGCAACAAATAATATGTCAATATTTCTTACATACAAGGAGATGCTTAGGCTCTTTGTGTCACATTGTTATATATTTAGCTTTAAAAATCAGATTCATAATGTAAAAAATAACAAATGATTTGAAATGTGCTGAAGTGTTAATTTGTTTTTATTTTCCAAGTCTGCACACTGCTTCCCACACTTTAAAGAAATGAAGTGGCTTGATGAGTACTCTAGTTTGCTAATGTTACTGGCATGCACCATTCCTCCTTCCCACTCCAAATATTACAAATTCATATCGAAAATGCTGACCTTTAGCATTTTGAAAACCTATAAAATTGGCATCTTTAACTGTGAAGGTTAAATATTTCACATTTAAACAGGGAATCATTGGACTTGTCATCAAAATAGTGATCAGTCACAGGAGGTCTCAGGCTTTTTATATTCTCTCAGTCATAAATTTAAGTAATAGAATATGGTGGATCCTTTTCAGTCTAGTTTACTGCTGGCATCTCATCCAGGCTGGTACAAACTGAAAGACTCAACCATTTGTTAGCTCTTTAGAAAACAGACTGAAGCCATCAGCTCAAATAGCCCCAAAGGGCTATTGATGTCCCTACTACAGAAGCTGTCACTTCCAGGAACCTTCACAGCAGCAACAACAGAAGGGTATTGACCAGCAGACTGGCTCATTCTTGTCACTACTAGAAATGGTCTCCTCTAGCAGGGCTGAGGCTCTTTGATCAGTGAGCTGCATGCAAGAGTCACACATCACCACCCTTCTATGCCAAATTCTTTAGCTCACCACCCAAAACTAAAAATCACTAGAGTAGAAATAAGCTCGGTCTTGTGAAGTGACAATGTCATACTCTATGGTTTCTTTTCCTCCCTATGACTTGCTTTGTGCTAAAGGCAGGATACATCAAAATATCAAAACCAGTTCAGCTCATTCATCCTCCACTTGCTCACTACTGGGAATAACACAATAGTCCACAGGATGATTAAGGCAGTTGAAGGTTGCATTAATAATACAGGTGCAGATTTGCCAGGAGGGTTAACCTAACAGCAGGGATCCCCATTAGTTGCTGCATCCCTCTCCTCCCTCATGCAAGCTGGAGCTGTGTCCCCTTATATTAATGGATATTATTAATCCCCGAGTCATACAGGTCCCAGAAATGCAGGGAAATGTCACTGTTGTTTACTTCCCAAGTGTAATTTTAGCATTCTGCTCCTAGGCACTGCTCTGACAAACTGCTGTTTTTAATTGTTTATGAATTGTATTGATTCAGGTTTCATACTTACATCACTTGCCAATTCATTTGCTTTCTTGGCATTTTGATAAGCTGGAGTGATCATAGCAGGAAAGCTTCCTTTCCCTCTGCGTTCTTCATACTCATCCATATAATCCTGAAGAAAATGCAGGGTGTTTACTTACCACACATGAGCAGGTGGGCCATAAGTGATTTCACAAAACCCTTGTTAGTAGGAAAATTTCATTACTTCATTTTCTTTATGAAAAAAGAGAATAAAATGACCAATCATAAGAATAAAATCACCCATTAAATTAGCTGTGTCTGTAAAGTTACTTGTGTTGCATTGCTAGAGAAATTGAGGTAGCAGTTAGCTGTGGTCCAGACAGTATTCAAGTATACAATGATATACATCCTCCTAATCTCACCCTGATTCCTACAGCCAAAGAAGTGGTACCTGCTTACACCTGTCTACAATATATGTTGGCCAGGAAAACTGAAACAGTTTATAATGGTTGGGTAGTCAGGAGATTTGCTTAACCTTTGTAAGTTTAGCTTACAGTCAGCCTCTCTCTGTGACTTGATAGAAGACCCTTGAACATTGTTATTCCTCACATCATAATTGGCCAGAAAATAATATTTCTCTAGTTTAATGATGTACTTTGAAGATGGATTCATTAACAAAGCAGGAATACCTAGTTATTACAGTGGTAAGTTCCTTAGGAAGTAGACCAAGTCCATTTTCTTGATTTAAAAAAATTGTTCTGGAATTAATACTCTTAAATCTATCTATAAGCAAGTTTATGGGTAAATGTTTGCCAATTTGAAAAGCCTTCTGCTAATTTATTAATGAAATATTGGAAGCTTTTTCTTTTAGAATGATCGTGTACAATGGCCATCACAAAACTTTTCAGGGCAAAATCTGGGGAGAATATGATAAGTATACAAGCAAGTAAGGTATAGTGTAATCTTTCTCTGTAATATTTTAGAAAGCCTTTGTAGTAAAGAGCCAGTTTCAGTGAAAAGAGAATGTACAGCATGCCAAGAATGAATTTAAGAGTATAGCATACATAGTAAAAACTATAAATTTTTAGGATATCTCTCTTGGGACTTCTCAATACAAAACAATGTACTGTAGGTCATGCTGTGTAACATCAATGCCACATGATAAGATGGGTCATATCATAAGCCTGTCAACAATATAACATCAATTATAGTTACTGTGTCTAAATGATGCTATAAATAAGTACAGAAAATAAAAAATATCCCTGAATAATCAGTTGAGTTAATCTTTCAAAGGCCATTCACGAGCCAGAATTCTTCAGACTAACTCGTCATTTTCTTTTTCTCATAACTTCCTCAAATACATTTTAATATCATTACTCATATTGCTCAAATTCCAAAACAGTATTTTTAAAGTTCCAGATAATTAACTTTAGCCACTCCTAATATTTTTAAACACAAACAAAACAGGTGTTTACCAAATAGGAATTTACAGCAACATTCCTTAAATTGGTTCATGTTATATATGTCAGAATGAGGTAGGCTCATGATCTTGACAAACAGAATTCTAATCTGTTTACCCATGTTAAGTCACACTTCACTCAGAAAGATCCATTAATTTCAGTGTCTGTATGTTATATGAATAAAAATATCAAAATCCAATCTATAAAGATCAAAAATCAAGCTAAATTTGAAGTCTGTGACTGAAGTTTCAAAGATATTTTCAAAGAAAAAAAAATTAATTCTAAAGATATAAGCATTCTGATGCTTGAAAATGCAATTAGTACTTTTTCAAACTCATTCTATTTGCTTATTCTTAATAAAACTTGTGGAAGTTCAAATACAGAAACTAACTGAAAGCTTGCTATGTATTCTAAACTAACATGCTTCAATGGTGGTTTGTTTCCCACACTTATATAACATTAAAAAAAGATGTAGGTCCAGACAGAAACAGTGAAGAAATTTAAAACTCCCAAATGTCTTAGGACAATATATTCATTTTCCTTCATTTCTCCAAAGGCTATGTGTCTCATGAGGAGCTAGAATGAAAAACCTAAGAAGACTAACCAGATTGTTTTGTTTATACAACAATACTATTTGTCCTTTCAAATTCCCTTTAGCTGTATTCCTGGAATCAGCATAACTTCATTGGAACAGAACTTTGGATGCTTTTTGGCATACCACAAAAATAATTGTATTCCCTGAAAAATGAAATAAAAGCAAAAAGAATGCCATAGACCAAAACAGATAGGAAGCTTATTTGGTTATACAACTGCAGAAATACAACCTGTCAGGCTTAAAATACCACTTCTGCAGAAGAGCTGAAATCTAAGAGATTTTGTATGAATTTCAGTGCCACTTGTACATATTTAGAGCTGCAAAGCTTCTAAGATTTCTAGAAATATTGGCAGGGAGAAGATGCTTAACTACCATTTTTCTATCATTTTAAGCTCCTTTCACATTTTCTCCCAATTGAATTTACATTTTATTTCTCACGGAACAGGAAGGTCTCCACAAGTAAATACATTTTAGTGTGATGCATAACACCACCACAACAGAAGTGTACACATTTCCATAGATAAAACTTGCTGAGATAAAGTTTATCCATTAGAGTGACCCTACCATAAGGATCGTTTAATGACAGCGCACAGACATTGCAGTCTTATCTTGTAAGCACCAATGCCAAATGCATCACATATTCATAGTATGGTGCTGTGGCACATGAGCTAAAGCCTTGAGCAATTTGCCATAGTAATGATCATCATTAGCATGGATGTCTCTCAGGTGCTGCATACCTGGCCATACCAATCTACATTTTCTCTTGTGAAAGTAGCATCTGTTCCAGCTGTATGGCTGGCTTTTCCCTTGATCTCTTTCTCATATCTTTGATGATACTTCACCTAACAGGAAGAAAAGAAAATGGAAAGAATCATCCAGATGAGTTTATTCTGTTACACAGACGTTGCATAATAAATAGTAATAAATAAAATTCACATGTTGATAATAAAAGATTGTCAAAATTCCCATTGCCACCAAACTACAGAAGTCAAACAGGCCACTTCAAGATACGAAGAAAAAGAGTGGTGTACTTTTTAACAGTGCACTAAGAACATGGGATTTGCCATTTCAATCCAAACTGTTAGTTCTGTACACTCAGTACCCCCTGCTTGTCAGTGGCTAATCCCTGGTGCTCCAGCAGGTTAAAAAAATATAACTGATGGTAATGTAAATTCACAGATAGCACAGAACACTCCTTCCTGCCTGATCTGCCAGAGGTCAGCTGCGTTCCATTAATAAAGGGGCTTGTTCCTGAAAGACACCAATCTCTCCAGTGAACAATGGAATTTTGGCAATCAACTTTCAAGTTTACACCAATATTTACACTACTTCTGCTGAAGACAAAATAATGCCTAGAACTCAAGGCTGCCCTTTAATCACCATGTGTTTGCCGACACAAATGAAGGGTCTTCCACAGATCAAAGGCAAACAAAAACATTGAAATGTTTTAGACTCGGATGCTTTTGCCTTCAAATTTTCAGGCGCTTTTGCCTTCAAAATTGTAGATCTCCTCTGATTTTCCTTGATGGATCTTAATAATGTTTTAAGCTGACTTCCACCAAGCTAGCACAATATCTTATCTTCTCCAATGAAAAGAGCTTTCCTTTCACTCGCCAGTGACAAAATGGAATTAATTGTACATTTTGAAACAATATTGGTGTCCTTTGACAATGCTTTTTAAAGAATACAGGGATGTGGTTTTGTTCTGTTTTGAGAAGAAAAGAAAGTCAATAAAGATCAGTATAACACAGAGTGAAACAAAAACCTGTCACAGTAAAGAGAGTAAAATAAGTGTGGAATAGAAAGAAATATTTTAAACATCTATAACTATATCAGATGTGTGTGTGTTTATATACATACACATATATACATATACACACACACACATATATACATATATATATATATAAACGCATATTCAAGAAGCTAGTTTCTTTGGTTCATGAAAGCCTCTCTAAAATACTAACACACAGCTCAGTCCTGCAACAGCACTAATGAAGGAAAGGAGGAATGAACTGTAAGGACCCACTGGGAGCATGGAAAGGCATGGCAAAGTACAGCTCTGCAAACTCAGCCTTCCCCTGGTATCAAGTCACCTAGGAATATTGCGGCTGCTGTGTAAGTTAGAGCTGTTCTCCAGCACCTCTAACTCACACTGGGTTGGAGAAAATGAAATCAAAGACCTCAAGTTGTCTCCTCATGGTCCTCCTTCTTAGTAGTATGCAACAGGAGGTTGGGTAAATGGGAAGCTTTTGCCCACAAAAATCCATGGTGTTTGATTCTCGAATAAAATGCCTAATTTTTTCCTTGTGCATAAAACCCAACTTTGTCCCAGAAAAAAGAAAATCGCTTAAAAAATCTCTGGATGAAACGCACTGCTAGCATAATTCCACAATGATCATGGAATTTTTGCCAGTAAACATAAATTTAATCCAAAATCTGTGTGACAATTTTTTATTTATTTCCAAAAAAGAGACTTTGTTTTGGACACTTACATCACTAGCTAATTCGTTAGCTCTCTTGGCTATTTGATAAGCTGGAGTGATCATAGCAGGAAAGCTGCCTTTCCCTCTCCGCTGTTCAAAGTCTTCTGTGTATTTCAACTAGAAAAAAAAATCAAAACAGTTCAGGAGCAACTAGATCACAGAGACTTATCTTGATTATCACACATTATCAGTTTTTAAAGTTGCAAAGTCAGGCATTCCATAGCTAGGAATTTCTGGAAGGATGATGAACCATGAAGTCTGGATCTACCTCCTTTGTGTATATGTTTTACAACATAGTCTTTAATTATACGATCACATGCCTTCCACAGGACCTCTATGTCTCATTCAAGGTATAGGATGGATCACAGCTGTTTAAAGAAAATACTGAAGTTGTCTGCAAGGTACCTGCTCTATTTAAATTAGAGTCAGGCAGCTTCATGCTTTACCTTGAATGGGGCCCAGCTGCTGGCTATAGAACAAACTGGTTCTCTGTCTTCAGTTCTGACAGCCAGCTAGTCCTATAATGGCCTAGGACTGAACACTGTCTTTATATGTGGAAGCCTTAAACATTTAATGGTAAAATGTAGCATGGTAATACACACTTCAAGAGTCTGCATTTCAAATATTAATTTTTACTTCTCTTCATGTTCATATTTTTAAGCAATTTAGATATGTCCTAAGAGTCACTTGCGGAGTCAAAAAACAGTTTTCCTCTATTTCACTTACATCACTTGAAAGCTGTCCTCCAGCCTTAGAATGAAGGATATCTGGAGTGTCTACAACAGAGGTAAACTTCGAAACTCTTTCGTCATGTCCCCGCTTATATTCTACCTGGAGGAGAAAAGAGATATAAAATACATGTTACAAACAATAATTAGCAAATATCTATTTCCTGTCAGAAGGTCTCAACAGAAAATGGGCAACAGCAGTCATGACAATCCCAACTGTACAGTCAAGCTATTGGCATTATTTAAGGTCCAATCTCCTTAAAGTAAATGCCAGCAAGGGACAGAAATGGCCCCAAATAATCAAAGTTTCAAATTATACTAGATTTATGTGAGCCATACTTTTCATTAAAAATGTTATGAGAATAGTTGTTAATGGCACAAAGTACTAAGATCACACTGCAATGACAATGCAAACAGTGTTTGCAGAAACCAATGCAATACTTCAAAATTATTTTTACAGGTTTTATTTTTACTTGACTTATTTTTATAAAGCAGTAATTCTGTGTGCATATATGATTTAAAGTAGCTTGTATATAAATTCAGTTTAATATTACAGGTATTTAATTTCTTACAATAAAGAGGAAAAGATCAGAAGATGTAAATAAATACATTAATAAAGACGTAAAATGAAAATAAAGATAATGAAATAAACATTTTAGAGTGGTTCATTGATTTCTTTTAGGTTGTCAAAAATTAATATATGTTTCAGAAAATGTTTATATGTTTATATTGTCATTTATCCTATGTCTTCCCAAACCAAGTAGTTTGCTAGAATCTCCTGTGTCCATGTATCATATTAAGGTTTTCTCACTTTGTAGAATGTCCATCACAGAACCCACTGTTTAAGGTGAACGGCTTAAACCTAGGATTCTCCAACTTCAGAAATTCTAACATACATTTCAAAAAACTGAGACTTACATTACTGCTTAGTTGAGTGGCTCTCTTAGCAACCTGATAACCTGGAGTGATCATAGCAGGAAAGCTGCCTTTGCCTCTGCGTTGTTCATATTCTTCTGTATATTGTAACTAGAAAATTAACATTTTTGGTTTTGTTGTTATAGAAAAACCCACTGTTGTTTAATGTCATTCCTCTTTTAATGCCTGCTTCCTAAAGGTATGGGTCAATTCATGTTTTTTAAAAGTAAACAAATTAAGGTGCATATACTTTATAAGATTATTAGGTGGAAATATTTCCTACGTACAATAGAAAATATTCTCCATTCATATCAATTACCCACTGTTAATTGCCAACGTTGACTGGGTCACTAATGCATTGTATGGACTCAGACAATCGGTCATACTTCAGAAGTGATTTCCATCAGTCATGGAAAGACAGTCTATGAAAGGTCTACACTACAGAAGAGAAGGCCTGTTTTCCATCATGAGTTCTGCTCTACTGAGGTGAACAGCACTGCATGCTAGATCAGTAAATAATCAAGGTCACCTCAGATATCATTGGTCAGTAGTTGAAATCCACCTCAATTACATAAATACATAAATGTATGATTTCCAAGATAGGTAATAACATTGTCACTTGACTAACTACTTACATAGCTAACTATGGATATTCATAGAAGTAAACATGTCAGTCTCTCTTTTGGTAACATATTATTATAAGTTTGGCTTTAGTACACTGGAAAGTCTTCAGAATATGATAACCCATGAAAATAAAGCTATTCCAAACATCAGCCCACTTACATCATTTAAATTCTTCTGTGCCTGAGTCATCCTGACCATCTGAGGATCTGGGATGGCTCCTGAGTACAATGATTTTCCCTCCTCATAGGCAGCACAGTAGGCATTCTACAAAACAAAAATTGAATAACAAGCAATCCGTACCCCTGTTTTAATACACAAACAGTTGTTGTGACAGGAAAAAAGGAAACACACACAACAGCCTAGGAGTGAGATTTACCCTGTGCAGGTGTAACACACAGGGCCTATACTCTATGTATTTTTTGGGTGCCAAGGCAGAGCCTGTCTGGCCAGACCTGACATCAGCACATCAGGATCAAGATGTCAGCCTCCTGAGTGAGGCTCAAATGATTCCCCCTGGGAATCAGACCACTTCTGGTGAAGCTTTGGTGTCAACAGAAAGGAGACACTGAGTATGGCTGTACATGCAGCAGTCCAAACTGCTAATTGTACAGATACACTCTCCTGTCCCCATCTTCTGATTCTTGCACCTTAAGCTATAATCAAGCCATATTGCCTTGAAAAGTTTAGCCAAATGAAAAGTGATGGCTTTTTTAAGACAGAAATGCTGTGAGTAAAACCTTAACAACCAAAACAACCAAGGCCAATACTTAGTAGCCCACAGTCTGGCAGCTCTCCTGCAGGCAATGCCTTGGAGACTTGAGGGATATTTCTTACCTGGCTGGCCAGCTGTTGGACTTGACATGCAGCTTCAATGTCTCTGGACCTCACATCCCACTGAAAGACTGATTTGAATCGTTCACCTTCCTCTCGATATTTTATCTACAAAAAAATGACTTGGTATTAACAGTTTGCTAGTACACACACACACACACACACAGGCACACACACTCACACACCCCTCCCAGAAGGGATGCAAAAATGGACACAAACAAGGTGAATAGAGTCTCTTAGTCCAAAGTTATATGGATTCTGCATGAATTACAGCAAAAAATGGAGAGTAACGCACTGCTTCTGTTATTTTGACTTGGAATTCCCACCGTAACAAATCCACTTCAGTGCCTGCTACTTTTGACTGCAGTTTCACCATCACCTTAAACCAGTCCAAATGCAGGCTACTTCCAAGAACACCTCCCGCCATACTAGGTGTTAGTTTTAAGCCAAGTCAGTTCATTGGTCTGGCTCACTGCAAAACCATCAGTGCCAACCCAAGAGAGGCAAAGGAACAACCTAATTGCACAGAACTAATTCTTTGGGTGGCAATATTAACCTGGCTCAGCTTAAGACAATTTACTCTAGTCATAATGTTTACCTGTGTGCTCGTTAGATCTCCACTTACAACAAACCAGCCTAGTTTTCAGTGCCAACTAACAAATTCACCCTGAAGGCACATTTATATATGATACGAATGCAGAAACCTGTGGACTATGGCAAGCAAGCCCAATCCACCAAATTTCATCATTCCACAAGAAAATACCAATCACCTTCTGACAGCCTGCAAAAACTCTCCATCTTTCCTCCTTCTCCCTCTTTTCACCACCACCACTTCCAGCCTGCTCATGTGCACAAAGGCCTCATAGCCTGTAGCTCTACACCACGCAAAGACTACATAACTACTTCCTCTGCCTCCCATTCTTGGCAAAGCAGTCTACGGAAGAAAAGATTAGCTTTAGCCCTTAGATCAAACATCTACACTCCAAACCACACAGCCAGCTTCTACCTAAGATTTTTGCTATTACTGGAGCTGCATGTCTGTAAAGGAACGGCATATTATAGTTGAAATCTGGCATGAAGTTCTGAAAGAATAATTTGGTCTTTAGCTAACACTTTGAGGTGAAATAATCTATTAAGATAGAAATCCCCAAGAAATATTAAGCAGAACATACCAATCAAGCATTAGATGAAAGAACTGTTACCTGGTGCATAATGTCCTACTCTCCTGTTTCCCTGCACAGTGTCCATTAAGTATCAAGATTGTGTAAATGCAACTGAGCAGCATATTTAGTCCTGGGTCATCATTTTCCTACTGTTTCTTACTTTTATAAAGACAGCATAAAGAGATCCAAATGAAATCAAAGTCCTGTTATGCAACACACTCTACAGATGCAAAAAATACAGTCCCTGCCCTGAAGGGGTGTAATCCAAACTGAATGGACAGAAAAGTCACTGAGCATGTACACCATTATCCCTATTTTATAAATGAAGAACAGAAGGACAGAGAGATTACTGATTTGTCTGCTCACACAGAAATTCTGCATAGGTGGAGGGAACTGAATTTTTATCTCTACATTCTAGTCAGTGTCTCAACACAAGACTTACATGAGAGCATTTTGTTAGGATTTAAGAAACGTGTTAAATTTTCTGCATAAGAAACGCTCCTACGTATAAAATAATACAGTAGCTATTTAAACCTTTTCTCAGGTTAGCATTACTTTATACATTTACGCATGAAAAAGTTTTCCTAGATCAAAAATTTCTACAGAAGTACTCACTTCAAGTGAGTACTGCAGAACCAGCTTCTTTACTAACCATAGCAATTTTCTCTCTGGAGCTGAACCTCATTACATGATTGAAAAGAACAGAAGGTGATTTAGGTGTAAAAACCAAGTGAAAGTGATCTTTGAGCTATAATTTTCCTGGCATGTATATTCACAAACACTGGAAGTATCGGAGTCTCATATCACTGCCTAAAAACAGAAATAGATCCTGCAGTAATCCCAAACTCATTCTTGGCCAGATCTGTCACACAGTTTAAAGTAAGTGTCATAGCCACTGTTGAAATAGTTACAGCCAATGATATTGCAAAATCTGATGTATAAGAATACTGAACAAGAATGATAAAGAAAAGATATAGTATCTGGTAAGGGCTATTGAATGTACATCAACTTTGTACAGTTGATAGAAAAAATAGGAACTGTAGTATATTATAATATAAATAACACCACTTCCATCTCTTATTTTAATATGATGGCTGATCATATTTAAACACATTGGTTGGGTTACTAAATATAGTTATGCAATGAATGGTACTATTTTAGAGTACCAAAAGACATGACATTTGAGAAAGCCGCGTTACACTTAGAAATGAGCTAGCTACCAGTTATTATCGGCTGTGTTTCTGTTCTTTCCTCATTTTATAGAGTTCATATTAATACAAGTTTGAAACAAATGTATCTGGAGGAAAACAGTGCAAGACACAAAAGAAAGACATTCGAAAAGAAAAGACTTTGAGCGCCCCTAAGGGTTTGCAGATGCACAGCAGCTTTTTAGAGGATCGCTGCAGCTAAATGGCCATGAAAAGCTGCTCCATTCTTCACGTCTTAGCAAAACATTGTCAGCGAAACCAGGCAAGTCCATGCAAGTTCCCTGGGCTTTATGTGTTCTTACAAAGGGGGAATATCAGCCCAGGTTGGTCAGAAATAGTTAACAAAGCATGTCTGTGAACTTTTGCCTCCAGCCCCCGAGACGGAATTTATTTTTGTTTCACGCCACTTAGCATCAGGTTCAGACGAGATCTTAAAGCAAGTTGGTCACTCTTTTTCCCAAGGGTTGTGTAAACCCCCCTGATTTAGTTCCTAGGTTTGCATAGCTCTGGGCAGTATCTCTTGCAGTTTAAGTGAACAAGGCTTCCACGCAGGTAATCGGATTTGCCAGATAAGAGTCTGCGTCTCTGAAAGTATGAGCATATTCAAATATAAGCTTTTTACTTGGTTTCTTATGAGAGAATCCATTTGAAAAATTATGATTCAAACCTGAGTCCAGATTCTACTGCTGTGAAGGAACATAGGCAGGTAAATAAAGAATACCTATTTATATTTCTGAAACAAAACACAGTGTGATATCAAAATGGAAAACAAAGCTAAACACCTTTGGCGCTCAAACTTCTTACCTCGCTTACCACTTCCGATTGTTTTTTTGCATTTATGTTTACTGGTGTCTCAAATACACTTGTGAATGTGTTGTTTTTTGGATTATGCCTAAAAAAGAAAGCGTAAAAGGACATTAGGAATCTATCAGACAGTCCATCAGAAAGGTTCTCTGAGTACTCAGAAACACACCACCAACCTCCACCCTCCTATACATAACTTATCTCCCACTCACACAAAGATCTCAGATTACATTCATGTTATTATTATATGGAGAAAGTGCCTAGAGCAAAATTAATTTTAATGATCATCATATCAATGCTGTTTCTAATAACAAAAGAGAATAATAGAATAAAAAACAACTGTCATCTCTCCTTTTTCAGATGACAAATTTGACAGGAATTGATCATTACAAAATAAAAACTTCCTAGAACAAACCAACTCCAAAATCTGCATTTTACACATTTTTCTGATTATTAGCTCAACCCTGTTAACTCTTAAACACTGATGTGGAAAGCACTGAATTTTATGGTCGAGTTTATTTTCTTCCCAAAATACTGAAATGGCACTTAATTTGGTAACTTTTAACATAATGAACAAAACAGCAAATGAGGAAGCTTTATACACAGTAACAAGAATTTCCCATCATTTTTGATTCATGTAAATCCAGACAGATGCACTAAAGTCACTGACATTGCAGTTTCACACCACAGGTGGGACCAGACTGAGTCCAAATGGTGATTTTCTATTACATTAAGATTACTTGACATTTTAGACCTTTACTAAAAACAAAAACAAAAAAACAAAAAAACACTTACGCGTGACAGTAGGGCTTTTTCTCATGGCTAATAAAGTTATTTACTGTTAACATCATCTTGCATATTTCACAGTGAAAACAGGCTTTATGCCATATCTGGAAATACCAAAAAACAGAAACAAAACTGAAGTTATTTTTATTTCATTACCATTCTGTTGAGTTTTAAATCTCACTATTGATCCTTTCCATTTACTTCATGGATAACTATTCTTCTTCAAGCAATATGTCTACAATTAACTCATTTTGATTCTGGTCCCAGTTACGGGTTAAGAATTTTTGGAACCAAGAGATTTGCACTGTGTTAAAAGTGCTAATCCACACATTTATTATAGTCCAAAATAATAAAGAGAACTGACCTGATCTATACAGTTAATCTTCTCAGCAGGGTAAACCCCATAGCCACATCTAGCACACGGCTGCACATTCATCTTGAAATCCGCAGAGTGAAAAATATATAGGTTTATACAAAAGGTTCAAAGAGTATGAAAGTGACTTTTTGGCCTGTGCGAAGCACGCTCTAGACACTCCAGTCAGGGCCTTTTGCTGTGGTCAATGGCTCCCATCAAAGCTGCGAATTGAAGTCTGTTGCTCCCTTTGCTGACCTTCTGTTTCAAAGTCAGCTGCAGGCTGGCTTTTAAAGCTGCCAGTTAGTAAGAGTGGTTATTTTGGCAACTGTGTCAGTGCATAAGGGAGGGGAGCAATATCTTTCTCTAAATAGCAGAATGAACTCACAGAAATGAATCACGTTCAGGTGAGCATTAGAATCAGATCATTTAGTATTTCAGTTTTGCTGTAAAGCTAGTAGTCATAAGCCCAGGATGAAGAGAAATGTATATACAGAAGCAACAATTATCATAGTTGCTCTTCACCATGATATATAGCAAGTGACCTCATTTCGGACTAGTCTATGTATTTCCGAACGGCCTTACATCAGAAGGAAGCACCACCAGGGAAGAAGGCCAGAAAGGCACCTGTAGCATCCTGGCCCTTTGTCACCTCTAGAAGAGGTACGCCGGCATTGCCCCAGCCAAGCCACAAACTCCTTCCCTTGGAGCCAATTCAGTTTCTCTTGGTGTGTTATGGGGAGCTGAGCCAAACCACATTCATTCCTTGTCTTTCTCTGTCTAGTCAACCTACCACTCCGTCGCCACACATAGGACACACAGTGCAGTGGTCAGAGACTTTTATCTCAAAGAATTCTAAACAGGGTAGGTACAAATCCAAACATCTATCTTCCGTGGAAAAGTCATAGGAAAGGAACTATTTAGTATTGAACAGAATGAACAAAGCCGCTATTTAACAGTGAACATGAAGAGTAGAGTGGCATAGGTCAGAACATAAAAATTCCTTAGCCAAATAATGTTACTTAAGAATCATTATGCCTGATATTAGGATCCAACCAAGTTTTTAGGGTTATCAAGTCTGCTCTGAACAAAAGAAGCTATTAATTTTTACTGGCTACAAATGGTCAGGATTTGAGATTTACATCTCACCTGGATCATAAAACCTCCAGCTGCAGGGCTCCATCACACTGGGACGTTGCAGCTTTCTCTCTGCTGCCTCTACTCAGTCACCCATACATCCACCCCACTTCCCGTATCAGCAGCAGTCTTAGGACAGTGCTAAGCACTTTCCTTTTGTGTAAATTACAATCAACTCAATCAAAATCAGTGCCTTCTAAAGCTTATGTGTACACTTAGAAGGCCACCTACTCAAGACATGGAGATACCCAGCTCTGCTTAACTTACTATTGCTACTTTTACTGAATGCTGACAATGTACTGGCACAATGTACTGTCAGCAACTGGTGTGCTGAAAATAGAGCTCCTAATCTGAAGAGCAATGGCTATGGCACATCCTGCAGACACTTAAGGCCTTTCAAAATAGGTGATTAGTGTCAATATATAAACAATTATATTTTCATTAAAAGATCTTTTCAAAGAACACAACTTCTTGCATTAAAATACCTGCCGAGTTACCTGGTGCTATTCCTTTTAGGATCAGGAGCAATTTTATATTGACTATATTGACATCACTGTAATATTTATTATGCTCACATCTGTGAACCAAAGTAATTTGGAGGTCTTCCAGTTTCCTTCTCACACAGTTTTTCATCTTGTCCCAAACTGACATTATGTTTACAGGAATGACCTATATTAGGGTCACAGCAGCCGGGCTGTTCCCTTCTTGTTTAGTGCTGGACACACTACCAGCTGCTGCCTCTTTGTGCTCATCTACTCCAAGGGTCAACACACTGTATATTTTCTAGATAGTCCTGGTTTTGTTGTTTCTATTCAAACCCATGCTAGAATCCTAGGTCTTCCTACACCCTGGCAAGAAAGAAAGATGCACAAGGTCCTCCTGACCCTGCACAGAAAATACATTTTTAAGGCACTGCTGAAATGACTGCTGAGAGGTGCTGGAAGCAGGACATCCCCGAATGACACAAAACTACATGACTCAGCAGCTACAAAACAAACCATTCATCCAGGAGCCACCTGAAGATCTGGACATCAAGGCATACAACATAGTGTATACTGTGCACTCAGTCAGCATACTAGAGGTCCTGGAGAAGAACAAGACAATGTATTCCTTCCAAGAGGACTGTCAGAGCTAGAAGCTCTTCGTTTCACAGATAAAAGCTATTTCATTTCCATACACACGAAGCATGTTTGTTTCTTTTCATAATGCCACTTATTACCATCCTGGCTGAAAGTCAGCAAATACATTGTCCAAGTTCTCCTCCTTCTCCCAAGTAACAGCATGTTCAAAGAGGGAAGTATGAA
Source organism: Apteryx mantelli (assembly GCF_036417845.1). Classification (NCBI taxonomy): domain Eukaryota; kingdom Metazoa; phylum Chordata; class Aves; order Apterygiformes; family Apterygidae; genus Apteryx; species Apteryx mantelli. The sequence continues at coordinate 35,182,298 of NC_089984.1, forward strand.
AGGCAAAAATGCCCTAGACATTTACTTTTCTTTCCCAGCTGTTCCACTCCCTTCACATCCACTGTGTGCCAAATTCTGTTCAACTTTATTGAAGATTTCCTCAATTCTGAGCACCTCAGAACTGCCATATTGCTCTATTTAAGTGAACAGAGCAAAACTGCTCTATTCCTGACCATTCTGGATAAAAACTGAATTGCTAATAGAAAAGACAGTTTATTGAAAAACAAGCATTGTATGGTCTCATTACACTTCATTTTGATCATGCAAGGAATTAAATCACAAAACCAGTGCAAGTTTGTTATCTTGACAAATCTTAGCAAGGCATTTTCTCTTCAGTTAAAAGCTCATTGTGGCTTTTTTCCTCCTTCAAGTAAGGCCCTGTAAAGGCTTTTTGATATCAGTGAAAATTTTAAAAAGCTTTACTTAGCAGTAGAACCTTAATCAATGTGGTTTAAAAGTAGTGCCGTCATATATAAAGCACAAGGAAACAGCACATTGAAAGTGCAAATTAGTAGGACGAAATACTGTTACCTCTCCAACCACCTTAAACTCATTGCATTAACTGCACAGAAAGCTTGGAGCATGTCTGCATGGAATGTAGAATCACCCTGGTCACAGGAAGCAGCCTCCGAGGGCTCTAACATCCAAGTCCGGACTGCCTTTTCCATCATTCCTGAATCGTGGCTATGCCCTTCCAGCCACATGAAACAGCAGGAAGCCAGACACCAGCACACCCCAGCAACAGTATCTTCCTTCTGCTTGCAGAGAAAGGTGCCGTTTCCTCACACAGACTGCAGGACGTTACCCACTGTTAAAAGTCACCTGTAGAAGTTCAAACATTGGCCTTGCCTCAGCATAACCTTCTCTGAACCACATAGTTATTAAGATACCTAGACTCATAGCCTTTTGTCTCATATAGCTTTCTTCATGCTAAGCAAATTTAGCATAGTAACAAATTAGCTTGCAAAAACATTGAGTGAAAGGTGGAAAAGACTCATCAGCACCAGGATCTCCCAAGACTAGGCAAAAAGCTCTTTGGGACTGCCTTCCTATCTTTTCACATTTTGCTATTATGGAAACCAGCCAACAACTGATTACATTTCACAACTAAAAGCATTTGTACTTACACTTTCCCTTTGCTGCCAGAGTCTGGAAAACTTGAGCATGAAGGCATTTTGCAAATGCTTGTAATAGAGCAAGAGCAAAAAAGAGAGTGAGAGAAGAGAGAGACAGAAGAAAAGAACCAAAAGGCCAAGACGTAAGGCAGCACTGTTACAAAGCAGCTGAAGAACTGGTGAGGATGTGATACAACCTCAACTGAAAGCTTGAAGAAAAGTGTGCAAAACATGCACAACAGAACCTATGTGTGTACAGTGAGACCTCCAAGGACCAGATATTCGCGTTTGTCAGGTATTATAACCTAAAAATGCCCCAACTTTAAAACTAATAAAACATGGCAGTGTAATAGACCACTCCAGACAGATCACAGAGAAATCCCACCCAAACACACATGCAGAGTTGACTGGCTGCACTATTCTACCGAGATTCATAAACTCATGGTGTACAAAACCATACTGCACAATCTCAGTATTCCCACACATGCTTTCTTGCAAAATATACAAAATCCTAACAATTGTCATTTAGGGGGGAACATCTTGCGAGCTGCTCAAATTCCCCACCCTGAAAGTACCCCCACCTCTGTCTCCTGGGCCTCGGCAAAGCTCTCCCCTTGCTTTCACAGATGTTGTGCAGAACACAGCACACAGTTATTATTCCAGACAGGTACTATTTAGTTGCCTCAAGCCTTCTAGTTTGTACCTGCCATCTACCTTCCAATTTCCCAAAGGCACATTCCATTGTCATCCTGCAGCTGCTTAGGTGATAGTTAAACAGTTCTTTTCTACAATGCAAATATCCAGTCAAAAGCTTCATTATTAATGTTTTTAGAGAGTAGAGTGAGTCTCCAGGGATAAGAAAAGGAATGCTGATGCTATAGGTATCACACCGCTGGCTCTTCCCCCTGCCCAGTAATGCATATGGCCAGCTGTGCGATATTACACGAGAAAATTTTTCCTTCCTGACCCTTCCCCAGCTAGCAATCACTCCATGCCCTGAAGCAAGACACTTCCTTCTACTATCCTTTCTAATTTCCCCCTTACTCATTACTGAAAAAAGCATGATTTTGTGAAAAATCTAGCACTTTATATTCCATTAAAATTGGTTAATCTAACATGTAGTTAAGAAAGGCATTGCAGCGCACTAAGGAATCCATGTTTGTGAATGCCAACAACTGATGTGAAAAGAAAGCAGAAATAGGAGTTTCCTCAACAGTTCAAGTCAGAAATTCCCTATACATAAATCTATTAGTCACCTCTTGCAGATTGACAAGCATTTCAATACACAACAATACTACTTTCTCAAAGTCAATATACATGACTTTCAGAACAGATCCTGTTCTAGACCTACTAAATTTGGCCATGAGGAGCAGGTGATGATAATAAACATTTTCATCAGGAAAAATAAAGCTACTGCTAGCACACAGTCTCTGGATTCCCTAAGTAAACACCACATGTTGTTGGGAAAGTACATTTTCATATTCTGAAGTCAGGAGCCACTGCCAGTCACTGCTGGTGCACAGCAGAGTCCTCTCCCACCTTTCCTCTTCGTGCGTTTGCTTGAAGAACTAGTCATTTCCAGTGTCTCCATTGTCCACAATGATCTGTTACGGATTTGGAAATGCTGCTGGCTTCTTGAAAAGAAGCAGGCAACAGATGGCACGAGAGGAATGACAGGATTCTGCTAGAGTTTGGTTTTCAGGGGCAAACTTTGGCTACATCTCCAACCAGGAGCTGCAGGCATAACCCCACGAAGCAGAGACCAGCAGCAGCACGCAGAAACACAGCACCAGCCGCAGCGCAGTTCGGAAGCACCTCTGCCGCTCGGAAGTACCTCTGCCGCTCGGGAGCGATGACCTGTAGTGAAGCTAAAGGCTGTTTGTTACAGCACTTGTGTTTTGTGCCAATTACAAGGCAGTTACTCTGAAAAATGTCGCTCTGATGTAAATCTCTTCAGGTATTGAATGCTAAACACCACGCACTGCTGGGTAGGTGTATGATTTTGCAGGATTGGAGCCTAGATCCTAGATCCAGGAGTAATTAGCAAGACGGTGCCAATCTTCAGCCCGTGCACTGGACCGCTGGGCCTGATGCAGCGGCTACACAGCAGGGGATCATAATTAGCAGAGATGCAACACACTCAGTAATTGCAAAGATGAGGAAATGCCCCTGAAGCTTACATAGGGGAAAATTTTTCCTTACATCCAGACAATCTCATGTCACTTCATAACTTAGGGCTCCTCTTCCGAAGGGCAGTGACAGAACGCAGCTACCACAAGTAGTAATTTCCTTTTGCTGTGATGCAGCTCTCACTGCCAGGGAAGGGGGGAGGCCCGGGACACCTGAGCGCACCGCACCGCGCACCGCACCGGGCAGTGCGCTGGTCCCGAGGGGCCGCACGTCCGCCCCAGGCCGCCCCGGGCGGGCGGCAACGGCCGCGGCGCAGCGGCCGGGCCCCGCGGGGCGGGACGGGGCAGGGCGGGACGGGACGGGGACGGGCGGCGGCCGCCGCCGCCGCCGCTTTCGGTTTTGCTTCTGCCGCGCCGGACCGCCGCGCCAAGGCAAGGCAAGGCAAGGCAAGGCAAGCCCCTGCCCCGGCCCTGGCCCTGCGCGCCGCCGCGGGTCGGGGCGCCCCCCGCCCGCTTCCCGCTTCCCTGCCCGCTTCCCGCCGCGCCGCGCCCCTCCTCCCGCGCCCCCCTGCCCGCTTCCCGCCGCGCCTCCCGCCCGCCCCTCAGGCAGCCGCGGCGCTGCCGCCCTCCCCCAGCCCGCCGCTGCCCGCTGCGGTGCCCCGCTGGCCGCGCCGGGCCTGGCCGCGCCTCGCTGCGGGCTGCCGCCGGGGCGCCCGTGCGCGGGTGGGGGCAGCGCGGCTCCTTGGGCCTTGAGGCGGCTGGCGCTGGCGGCCGCCCGTCTGCGGGAGGGGGCGGGAACGCGGCAGCTTTAACGCTCGTCCCCGCGCGGCGCTGCCCGCGGCCGCCTGGGCGCCCGTTTCGGTGAAGATCCCCGAGGGAGGTGCCCGTCTGTCAGCACCGGGTTGAGCCCCGGCCTTCGGGAGCTGCTGGTGTCTCACGGGCCTCAAACACCTCCCGAGGCTAAAAAAACCTTTTCTTCCTGGTGTCCCGAACCTGGGCTCGGGTTACACTGACTGTCGCTCCGGCGCCCGCACCGAGCGGGTTACCGCCTTTTCACTTGTCGACGGCAAACAAAGTCCTTAATCCGTTGAAAGTTCAGCGGGGCAGTTTTCAAGTTAGGCGTCAAAGCGCGCTCCTCCGAGTTAAGTGTAACGTGCCAGCAAGTTTAGCCTGGCGAACCGCGGGGAGGGGCGGGAAGTGCTGAACCGAGGGGCTGCAGCTGCTCGAGGGGGCTCGGCCCGGTTCAGCGCGGGGAGCCCGGCCCGGCCCGGCCCGGCTCGGTTCAGCTCGGGGAGCCCGGCCTGGCCCCGCCGCGCCCCGCTCCGCGCTGAGCGGCCTCGGGCGGCTCCGCCACGGGAGCTGGTGACAAGCAGCCGCTCCTGGTGTGGGATCCCGGCAGCTTGGCGGCCTGAGCGGCCTCACCGAGGGAGCAGCTCGGCGCGGGGGGCGCCGTGAGAGAGGGGCCGCTTTTTCCCCTCGGAAAAAAGTTAGTAGATCGGCTCAGCCGTTTCGCCTAGCGACACCCTCTTTCCCTTCTGAGATGAGTGAAGATGTCTGAGTTTATACTGAAGTAATGTGGGGGGAAAATTGCTGAGCTATGGCAATTTGCGTAAGAGGCAGAGTGATGTCATGAAAATGCCTTTTAATTTCCAAGAAGGACTTCGCAACTCCTTGCTTTTCCTAAAGACCATACGCATGTATTACTTCATCATTAGAAGAATACAAAATTCATATTAAGGGTGAATATAGATAAAAGAGAGAAATTAAGAACTAAGACTGAGATTCCATCCATGGATTGTAATACCATGTTTTCTCTTATGCTTATTTGAAGAATATGCAAATGAAAACATGAGAGCTTTCTGGATGTTTCAGTATTGGATAGGACTGCAGTTCCAAATATTTTGGTGTTAGTTGTCCTTGCTTTCTTTCCAGCACACTTTTTTTCAAACTATTAAAAAATCTCCTGGGAATTGGTTAAAAGACCTTTCATCATAAGATGACTTTTATCTTTGTTCTTGTCTGCATTTCGGTATTAGAAGGGTCATTTTTTGGTAACTACCACAAAGTAATACAGCCACAGCTGATCATATGCAGTGTCGCATTAATGCAGGGCTGAAAATCTGTTTGGTTTATAGAAGTATTTCTAAAATAATAGTGTTCATTGAGGGACACTTACATTCTCATGCTCTTAACTTGTAGATGTCAGGAGACCAGCAGGTTGATTGCTCCACTCAAAACAGAGATGATGAAGATCATGGTGATGTAGTTGATGCAAAACCAGACAGAAGTAGCAGATTCTCACTTCTTGTAAAGTAAGTTACTACTTTTATTCCTGTTGTTATTGTATCAGCTATGATACTATCCTTATAATGGGATTTTGGTGTTCAGTTTGCCATGTCCACAGCATCACAGATGGGTCTAGACAGGGAGGTGGTTTTATGTGGTACAGGTTTAACATATTTGATCTGTGCCCTAAAGCTGAACAGCCATCAAGCTGCTCTGATTTACAAAGACCTAAAGTATTTCCCAGCAGCTTTATTTGGTAGTCAAGAGACCACTAAGTTCATTTAGCCTCAGCTGTAGCCCCTCATCTTAAATATTGCCCTTTGATGGAGCTTGGAATTAAATATGCCATTAATTGTCTGTTTTACTGCATTCAGCTTGGCTAATCTTCTACATATTGGAATCCCCTGCTGACTATTTAAGTTAGTTTAAAGCCTGAATGTGCTGTCTAGATTGTAGCACAAAGAAGCTTTGCTGAGTCTAGAGATGTAACCTGTTACAGAATAAATTAAAAGCCTTTCATTTTAAAGAGTAAGTAGTCTCACTGAAGCATAATCTCACTTTCATTAAATATATAGGAAACAAGAACTATGATTTGCTTGTCTGTACTCCTGAAAACAGTAGATAAATGTGATTGAAAATGCAAAAGATGAAAAGTAGATGTGTAAAATTTGCTGCTGAATGTAAGAAATTACTACTTCAGGTTGTGAACTTCTTGGATTTGGAGAGGTTTTATTGCAGGTGTTTATTACAAAGATTATATTTACACAGAGGTTTTGTTTTTTTTTTTTAACTGTTAGACATTCATGTTCAAGTGAACAATCTAATTCAAAGAAAATGCATGGAGAATATAATTTTATTTCTGCCACTTATTATAAAAGAATCTAATGTGGGTAACAAATCTAGGACTAATGCAGCTTCACTTCTTTTGCAGAAGACTTTTGACGTGCTGTTAGGCAAAATCACTTGACTTTTCCCGTCTCTCATGTTCACATTCCTAAAATGTGGTTTTTGATGTGTATGTGTTTTAATTTTTGCAAATTTACATGATACAAAATAGAGAAGATATTCTGGCTTTTGCTTCTAAGTCTTGCCAAATATTTTTCAAATATTTCTTCTAAAACTTATAAAATGTGTGTTTTAATATCTGAATTGGTCTTCTTTATATGAGGTGATACACTAATACTATTACTAAATTATACCACTCACAGTTAATCATTCCTGCAGGAAAGACAAGAATCAACATTTCTATCACTTTTTTTAATAAGAAGTTGTTCAAATAGTATTTTTCTTTTGGGAACCCCTTGAATATACAATTTGAAACATTTTTCTTTAGAAGTAAAAAATCACTCAGATTAAATAAATACAGAAAGAAAAATAAATATGAAGTAATTGAGAAGACTCAACATTTTGTAGAAGAAAATTAAGTCTGAAAAATCTATCAGAGACTTTTGAAGAAGGTGATGATTGTGTAAAGAGGGATGAGCTGGTTGACAGGGAAAGTCTTAAAAATCCAAGCACACTGACAAAGTCTTTGTCTTATAGAAACTAAAACCCTTTGGCCTGGAGAAAAACATGGAAGGGATGTGAGAGGATAAAGGAAGAGGGGATATGATAGAGGTCTAAAATCATGAGTGTCAGGGAGAAAGTAAATAGAGAATGATTGTTCATTGGGCTTCACATAAAGACTAGGGGACATCCAATGAAATGTCCAGGCAGTAGATTTAAAACAACCAGGAAGCTGTATTTTTTACGTAGTGCAAAATACTGGTGTAGAACTTAAAGCCATAAAGCAATGGAGATGTCAAGAGCTTAGATGAGTTCAAAAGTGATTAGATGAATTCATGGAAGAAAAGTCCACTGGGGATATCGATGTTAAAATCTTCGGTGCATGAAGGTTTCTGTGAGAATATTCTGCATCCAGTTTCTTTTGTTTGTTCTCTTAACACTTATTACCAGCCCCAACTTTTACTTGGAACCTCTGTGGCTCTGTGTCTGCCCCACCTTAGCAACACGAAATTAATACTCATAAAAAAGGTGTCTAGGAAGCTTTAGATAACTATAATTTTATGGTCCATAGATTTGTTTTAGCAAACCAGTGTTTACTAGCTGGGCAGTACTTTCAAGGAAATCATACAGTGTATTTCATTTATTATTGCTTAAATACATATGTAGACTCATAGGAGAACAGTTAACTTGTATTGTTAAATTAAGATGTTAATTTTAATGTCAAAAAGAACAAAACATTGAGAAATGAATTCGGAGCCATGCAGAAAGGCCAGCTACTTCCAGTAGCCACTTCCAGCCACTTCACAGCTCCAGTTCGTTCTTGTCTGGCCGTGACTGGAGATTTATGTAGCAAGAGCAGTAAACAGAAATAAGTGAAAATCTTCTTCCCTACGGCACGTTTCTCTCCGAGAAGCCCGTGAGCCAGCCTTACCGAGGAGCCCCCAGTGCGCAGAACGAGCCACGGCGTGGGCAAGCTCTTCTCTCTGCACCGCAGTTTAGGGATTTCTCTTCTGTATGTGTCCTTCTCTTGGAAAAAGTACTAATACTTACTTAGTTTTGGTGGGTAAAAAGTGTTTGGGAGGAGAAGTGTTTGAAGAAGTTTTGAATTAACATTTCCCTTTGCTTTGTTTGTTTTAGGGTTTTTTAGCCACTAGATGGCAGGCTAGTATCACTTTTGTTTACTACCAAAAAAAAGTTACTGTATCTGAGAATTTCCCGAGAGTTGCAGTTTAGCAAAACATTGTGCTTCAGAAAGCAGAAATAGCAGGATACTGTCCTGAGCACAGCACAGCTGTGAATGTCATGGATAAAAGAAGATTGGGCTGATGATTTGAAATGTGTATCTTAATTCTTTGTGTGATGATTAGAAACAAACCCATAGAACTTTTTCTTTTCTGTTCTCTGTGTGGTCCTGTAATATTATTTGAGGAATTATCTTTAAAAATAGTCTCACTTCCCTACAGGATTATTTAGTATCTTTATTTTGTGTCTTTTGTCTTTGGTTGGGGCACTCCATTGGGAGATAAGAAACGTGGTAGCCAGATATATTTTAGCATCCAGGTAACATCATGAAATAGAATAAAATTCTGGTTCCACAGTATTAAATAGAGCTAGGATTTCTCATACTCATAATGTAGGGTTTTTAAAAAAATGTGTGTCTGAAAATTACTAACGTTTGGTAGACTAGCATTTGCTCTATCAACAATCATGACTGTTTGTGGGCTTCAGTGAAGAATAATGCAGTAGAGGGTGAGCGTTAGTAGTATCTAGATACCAATTATTTTCTAATTTATTTGTATAGAACCGTTTGCCTGTTGGTTGCTTTTATCCTCTTTCTACTTCAGCCCTGCTCTCTGTTTTATGTTCAATATTCCTCTTTTCATTTGGAAGCATAAAACAGCATTCAAAACCATAATTAAAGATTCTTACGAATACCTAGTTATCATTGAAACTCTTTATGCTTCTGTAGCGGCTTTAATTCAGAAACATCAAATGAATAGTAACAAAACATCAGTGAGGAATTTGAGAGACTTGTAGGGTACACCGACATATAGTCACCAAGAGTACATCAGCTGTTTAACAGTGCAAAGCAGCAAAATATCTATGAAGTATTTATTTCTGCCAAGTCAGACCAATATAAAATTTGAGACTTCATTTTAATTAATTCGAAAGTCTGCCAAAAAAATCGGTGCATATCTGGTCTTCCATAGTTCAATAGTTATGAGATCTGCCAGTTAAATGCCCAGGCTTTGCAAATTAGTATTTAGATCAAAAAGGTTCACAGGTAAATAGGGCTTTTTTTTGATGTGTGTGGTGTTTATTGAGGTTTTAGAGCAACAAACTGGGGGAAGTGCAGATGTTACTAAAGTAGTGTAATTTAATTTCATTACCCATATCTCAGTATAACCATATTTCTCTAAATGGCCTTATCTTTCAAAGAAGAAGTACTTATTTTTGACACACAGCCTTAAAACATCCCTTTGTATATGGGAAGGAAGAAGAGGGCCGAACTGCTGTTGATGGGTTTTAAACACATTTGCATGAATATATAACCCTCATGATGCTGGCGGGTTGCTAAGTTAGTAGATCACCTAATTCAGTGAAATCTGAATCCCTTCAGGAAAATCCCTGATACAGATTAATAACCAGTTATAATGACAGCTTTGGAGCTGTAACAAGACCGGAAAATTGTCTTTGTGTCAGCCTTGCTCTTTTGTTGTTCTTCCATCCTTTAGGAGTTATTTTCCACCCACTTTTGATTGTCAACAGTTTCTTTTTATCTGGTTTATAGGAAGGTATTTCACAGGTAGAACTGGTGGAAGAATAGTTTCACAGAGTGTGTGGTTTTTTTCCCCTCACATCTGCATACATTTTCCAGAGTCACCCGTTTTATTTTGTTTGGGCCATTTGGAAACACTGTGCCTGATCTTATAAATGAATTGTTTCATCTGTAGAAAAGTTACCGCTGCTGGCAGCAGGTGCCTGGGAAGCACTGCGTTATCGTCAGCTTTTCCTGCCTTGAAACCGGCGTGTTCAAAGCCGAATGATGCCTTCAGTGATACCTCATCTGTTTCAACATAACTTTTACAGTTCTGTAACAGGTTTTTCAGCCACCGAATATTACTTTTCTTACCAATGTTTATTTTTAAAAGATCTGTATCTCTTTATCCTTAGATTAGATAGAATAAAAGTAGCCAAGTTAGTTTGCAACAGAGAACAGCTGGTGAATCTTTCATTAACTGAAGTTATGCTCTGAGCTGGAACTCAGAGGTCTGAACTGAACTCTTGGTTCAGCCTCCGGTTGCCTTTATGGCTCTAAGCACTCTGTGCCTTGGTTTACCCTGTAAAGGGATAATCTTTTTTTTTTTTTTTTTTTAACTATCTTCAAAGTATCCTGACTTTGAAGTTTACTAACTTCAAGTCCTGACTTCAAAGTCTAGCACAATATCAAATTAATTTTGTTTGGAGTTTGTGGGTTCTACTTTACACAAGCTAAATACCAGTATATATTCCCCTTAAAGCACTGAACATATAATTTCAGAAACAATAGGTTCAGGCATCTATAGTTTGTACTGCCAATGTTTATTCCTACAAAGACAATACAAGAGATTTTAACATAGTATAACAGATGTTTCATTTGCATTAGTCTCTTTTAAGCTAGTGGTTGGTTTTTATTTTTTGTTTTTGTAGTTTTTGTTAAATCTAGAACCCAACTTCTAGGGAATACTGCAGGAGTATTTGAATAACAGCTAGTTAAATTTGTGGTCAGTGCTTGTACTTTCCTCTTGGAGACTTACTGAATGTACTATATGGGAAATGCCCAAGTACCTTGAACTTATATCTAGTCTAAAGTGTAAGAAGTCATTAATTTGCAGCAAGTATTTGTTTCCAGTCTCCTTAGAGACTTTCTCATGTGAAGTGGAGCAAACACTGAGTTATCCTTGAACTGTATTCGTGGCAATCACAGTAGCAAATCAAGAATTGGAATCAAGAACTCCGTCATTGCAATAAACTCAGGGTTGTTATTGCTCAATATAGGGAGGAAAGCTATTGTACAGTGTAATTTTAATTTTTTTAAAGCAACTAACAACAAACAAATCCAAATTTATAATAAATCAAAAATGTGTAAAATATATAAGAAACAGTTCGATGAATTAGAGTGCAAAAGGGATTTTGTATACTGTGTATGCTAGTTTGCTTTTTTTTTTTTTTAAGAAATGTTCATTGTGTAAATATTGTAGTGATGGTGGATAAGTAAGGTTGTGAGAGAAGGAAGAAAGTTGTATTAAAAGTTAAAGTTTGCTATCTCACCTCCTACCTTGAGATCCACTGTATTTTCCTGCACTCTTGTGCTGGGGCAGTGTAGAATCAGAGTGATGGGAGCGTGTTTTCTGCTTGTCAGCAAAGGTAGGTCAGGCCTGCATGACCTCAGCTCGCAGGGCGATAGCTATGAAGGGCTGAATAGCCCCACAGAAAAGTCCAGCGTGACCCACTGCTGACACAGGCGAATCTTTGGGCCTGGACACAGAGCACCCTGTTTCACTCTCCAATGTAGCCCTGAGCATGGTGGGCTCCTAGCATTAGTAAAGAAGATTACGCTTGCTCTCGAGCACAAGGTGAAGCTATTTTCAGATGCAGTGTGGAGTGCCATTTGATGATGAGCCAAGGTACTGTAGAATGTGATGCATCTCCTTCCTTCTCTGCCGCCTTTCTGGAAGTCTCATGAATGCATATCCTAAAAGAGTTTAGCTTATATCAAGCTCATTATAACTCTATTGGCATTTTGCAATTGCTAATCCTAGCCAGAATGTTCTCTGAGAAATAGTATTTTTTGAGGTTTTGCTTTATTTTGAGTTATTTTCCATGCTGTCCATATAGAAGTATACCAGTTAATAGTTGTTAGTACCTATGATAGATAAGAGGAGCTTTCTCTTTTATTTTATGGCATAAATGGGAATTGCCGATATACATTATACTACCTAGGATACAATCCCACAAGATTTCCATTTCCAGAAAGCCTGCATGTGCAGATTTTGTAGAAATGAGCAGAAAGCCTTTCAGCAAGCAACAGTAGGCATTATCTTTTATTTGTAAAACTTTATCTTTTGAATGTTATTTGAATACTATGTTGCATAACACACTGTGAGTCCTGCACCGCAGATACCACGCAGAAAAATACTGAGGAACCTGAAGATGAATTACAAATCAAGGGTTGAGAGTCTGGAGCTTACTCCATTTTGGTCCTCTTAACTGCACGTGTTATGCCACAAAATTGTCATGTTGGCTGTAAATCAGTATTAAAATGTCAAGTGCCTAAAGACTAAGAAATTGCTGCCTGGCTTTTCTTTTTTTTCTCTCTCTCTTTCTCTTCTGTTAACTGTGGACACAATATTAGACATAATAGGCTGTTTCTGATAACTTTTTTTTATAAAATGAGGCTGGCTGAGCACCACTGTGCTTCATCTGTTTCATTTATATGTAATGAATAAAATTGCAGCCACAGTTTTGATTTTGGATTAGGTTCAGGCCATAGCACATAGTTCAAAAGGACAGGAAGACGTATTTAGATATAACTAACAAAATTCCAAGGGTGTATATATAAAGTACATAGTATGCTAGAAGTTATACTCTAAGACTTGCTTTTTCAAATAGCTCAGCTGCTTTCACTCCACGGCGCGCTTCCGGCTGGAGCAGTTGTCCCAGACGACGTTCTCTGGCTTCCAAGCTCCTAGCGAAGGTTCTCGCACCTGATTGAGGAAGGGTCTGAAATTAAAATGAGGCAAAAAAGCTGGAACAGTAGTTCAGAATCTGAAAAATGTCCTATAATGAGGAATTTAAAATGTAATTATTTATTTTCTGTAACTAAAATTGAAAGGTCATTTGATTGTAATATACAAGTATGTACCTGAAGGAGGAGATTAGGAGATGGGAAGCATTTTTCTAATTAAAGAATTCATAAACAGATCCAACACAGTGAAAGCTTATACCAAATAAATTCTGTCAGGCAGATTGTTAGTTGTGAGGCCATTTAACCGCTGGATATGGTTATGGACATGACATGTTTTAAAAAAAAAAAAAAAAGCAAACTAGCATGCACAGTATACAAAATCCGTTTTGCACTCTAATTCTATAAATCTAAAAGATGTTCTGTAGATTAAGCAGAAGCTACAAGTTTGTAGAAATTACTGAATAAGGTTTTGTGGCTCATTTTGTAAAAGAGCAAACAAAAAATATGCTCGCACACGGATGAGTAAGTTATTGCAGTTCAGCATGTTGCCGATCACCAGCTGATTTTGTGCACCGCCTGAACTGTTGCACTTGCGAAACAAAGTACGTTCAGCTAAGCCATCCTTGCGGTAGTTCAGGCCTTACTGTGGTTAAAGCCAATATATTTTACATCGTGCTTTCAAATGATGTGGAGCACACACATAACCATTACTGTAATTCTGCCAAGTAGTTGCAACTTGGTAAGCTGTGGTATCCTGACTGTTAAACCAAGGTCCCAGAGACCTTTAAGGCTATTACATACTTCGGGGAAATACTGTATTCTGTGGACTGCAACGTTGTCCATTTTGCAGTTGACATTAAATAATCCTGTACAGGCATTAAGGGTTTATCTATTCAGGGAAGCTAATGTGCAATAATCGTAAATAGGAATTTATAGTATACTAGCGGTTCTGCACTAAGGTCCACTCTTAGCCTCCAGAGTGCACAACTGCCTTTGTCTCAAGCGGTCGTTTCCGCCAGGAACATGGCAGTAGCTACCCCCGCACTCCGGACCTAAAGATTTTACAAATGTGTGATTGCTAAGGATAAAATAATGGATATTAAATTCATTCTCTAGGCTATTGCATACTCAAGTCCCTGTATAAAGAAGCCATGAAAGCTGCAATTGCTTTATGAGATAAATCTGTTTGGGCTCCATTTTATAATGGAAAACTTAAGACCTGAAAACGTGGAATTACTTTCCCAAAGTTATTCAACAGCAGTAGCACCATTCAAATTCAGTTCTCCATCCTGAGCACAACTCTATGGCTCTACATGTGAACAGTACAGTGTATCCCTCCCATAGAATCAGTCACATATTTTCTTTTTATTTAAGAGTTTGCATTAGATTAACTGAGCAAAGCACAGTTAACATATAATCTTAATAAATATTTTTTATGACTTGTGTTCTGTTGTGGGAGGTGATATAGCATGCTACAAGAAACTTAGGAAAATGGCAGGATTTCTTTTAAAAAATGAAGCATTTTACTTTGAGAATTTTCTGCAAAATCTGTAACAATACTGCTACATAACCTACTAGTGCTCTTATTATGACTTATTAATATGATACTCTCTTATTGGATGAATGAACCCAATCCTGCCTTGGGCAGAGAAATTTATTAATGATTCCTGAGATCTCTCACTGCCCTATTATCTTTGATTCTGTAAAATTTAATCTTGAGTCTTGCTTCCAGCCACCAGACATTTATGTGTTTTTATTCTAATGCATTTGGATGTAGAGTAGTTTATAAGCTCAAGGCAATAATTTCCACTGTTTACCTAACCTCTTTTTTAAGACTGCTTCAGCAACACCTTTCTTTCAAAATTAAGCCTAAGATTAGTCTTTAAAGTTATAAGGAAGGCTTGGGCAGGGGGGAGGGTGAGTTTCCTAAGAAACAAGCGTGGTCTTCATTAACTTCCTTGTTTGAGTTTCATTTGAGCGAAAGTCTTTTCTGTTGGTGACTTTAAAACTGGCCTTCTCTAGGGAGCTGAGAGTCTGCTTCCAAAGATGTCCTTAATAAATCATGGACTGAATGGCACCTTTAAAAAGAAGCTAGAAGCTAAATATTTATTGTGGCCCTGATCCTGAAAACACTTATGAACAGGCTTTGTTTTCCTGCATGATGAGTCCCGTTGCTTTTAGTAAGCCTGCTGCTAGGAGGAGAGTTGGGTGCATTGATGAGGACGTGCGGCGCTGGGATAGGCACAGTGGCCCTTACGTCTCCTTCCATCCCTTCCCAAAAGGGACTCTCAAGGTTTAGACGCTTGGGCAGAGCGGTATATGAAGAAGCAGACAATGCCCAGGCTTTATATATGTCCCTGAAAAATATAAACCTTAGACTGCAGTATTACCAGTTTGGCATTTTCACCATCATTTAAAATTGCATTTACAGGGAAAACAGGACCACTAAGGGGATCAGAAATCTAGGACTGGCTGACTGATTTTTATGCTTTTATGTTGTTGTTTTGTGTTGTATTGCTTATGTTGTGTTACTGCTTTCTAAATCACTGCTGACAGTTTTCGTGCCTTTTGTGTAAGACCAAAATAAGCCATAGTAAGCAATATAGGTGAAATAATGTCTAGGTGCTTTGGGGAAAAATTTTATGTTCAGTTGTGTAGGACCCCTTTTCTTTTTTGCTTCTAAATGAAGGATTTCTATTGAGAAGATTCTGACTTTAATATTAGAAATTTCTTTTATTTTCCTTTCTTATTTCTCTGGAGCATATTTAGAAATAGCCTTCTCTAAGGACTGGTTATTTTGTAGTGCTAATCTACCAAAGTCAACAGTCATCTCAAAACTGTCAGCTAATAGATTTCTGGAGGGAAATTGAAAGTATGCAATATTTACTTGAACCTTTTCCTGCATTATTGAAGCTCATCACGAGGCAATTATTTGAACTGTTAAGCTGCTTTTTAGTTTATCTACTGGCACATAATTTAGAAACTCAGGTAACCTTTGTTAAAAGGGATTGTGAGGGACTGTATTTATTTTCTTACTTGGTTTACAATTAGATTTAAGTTCTTTCAAGAGGGTAGTTGGCGAGGTGTTAACTGTCTGAAAAGAGACAGAAATGGCATCTGCCTTTGGAGTATGTTTCAAGCGAGGAGGTTTGAGAGCCTGTCGCGTGTGGCTGGCACGTGCATTGGGCAGTCGCAGCCCAGGCCCTGGAAGCTCTCGCGTGCAGACCGCGGGGCCGTGGGAAGGAGCTGCAGCAGGCGGCCGAGCCCCGGCCTCAGCAGGGGTGGGAGGAATTCCCTTGTGATCAGAGGGGGCCAAGCAGTGTTTGCTGCGACTCAGAAAGTCACTGTGTGAGATGCCTGGGAGCAAGGACCCAGCCTAGAAGGACACAGTGGTAAAAGAGTTATGCACAAACCTTTGGAATTCTGCCTTGTCTAGCTAGTTCACTTTGAGCTTTCTCTATCTAAAAAATTAATTATTTTAGTTTTTGTTCTGTCTTTTTGATGTGGAGAACCTTCTGGTATTCTTTAGGAGCTTGCTGTGGGAGAAGGTCTAGGCAAATCCTGCTTAAAACCATGGCCAGCTCAGAGTCCCATCACAAAGTTGGAACAGAACAGTTAAAATCCTTAAGTAGCTGTTAGATGAGAAAATTTCTGTGTAATATCAATAAACACCATATTGTATACCTGTGGGAGTTCAAAGAATGTGAGAGTTTGTAAGCAACCATTCCCATTATGCTTGTGGGAAAACTGAGAAGCAGAGGCATGATTGAATTGACAAGGCCATAAATTGATTCAGAGACAAAGATGGAAACAGAACTCAGATCTCTCAGTGGCCAACATCTTCTGCAGTGGTTCCTGTTAGTGTTTATAGTAGGTTTTACTCTGTACTCCAGCATGTAGCCTTCTTATGCATTTGACCCAGCATCACATCATCAAATGCAGTATAATACCATATTAGTATTTGGTATTAGCCATATATGTGTATATATACACACACACACATATATACATATATTTATACACATATACATTTTTATATACATATGTGCTTTTGTATGTTTATATACATTTTATATAAAATATACTGTATTAGTAGTAGCCTTTATGGTTAATACGTAATCCTTATCCCATATAATTTCTGCTTTCTGTTTATTAAAAGTAAAGGATTATCCATTTTATAAAAGACAGCCAATTCAAGTAGAAACATATTCTCTTTGTCCAGAAATTTTGTTACTTTGCCAGCGTGACGCAACATTAACAGGAAAAGGCAACAGGATAATCTGTTATTTGCCTGCCGCTCTAAATCTGCACGTCACTTTACCAAAGTGGATCTGACGAAGAACAAAGAGTCTGCCTTGAAGAACTTAAGATCTAAAAAAGCTCTAGTCAGGTTTAACAAGTGTCTTGTGCTTGTTATTGCTGATAGGTTTCAAGAACAAGAAATTCAAAGAGAGGAGAGTGTACAGTAATTACAGATGTACGAAATATGGTGAAATTAGACTGGATAAAAGCATTAAAGCTGGCAGTTTGGAAAGAAGGTTATGTAGGGGTAAGACCTAGTAATGCAGGATCATGAGAAAGTGACAGACCTATGAATAGACAGTTAATTACTGAGACTAATGTAGAAATGTAGAACCAAATTTTGAACACCGATTTGTCTAATTTATTAATTGTTTCCTGTTGTTCACTTCTTTTGGAAGAATAACTCTGAATTGGTCTCAAGCACATTCTACTTTGTTATACATAACTTGATGATGCTTTGTGAATTCAGGCACAATTAAGTTTGCATTTTTCACTATTTCCTCTCTATCCTTTAATTACTTATCAAAAAATTTCAATCCAGAATTTTTCCCCAGGAGAGTAAATATAGAACTTGTGATGAGCTGTAGTCACAAATATCATCTATACTGTACATGTAATAATGGAAGGAATTGTATTTTATTTTAGACAAAAAGAGAAGCATAGAACAATACTAACTGCATAGAAATAAAATCAGCAATATAGGCTACACAAATTTCTTCAGAGATCTTAAAACTAATGTATTTTCCCATGTGCTTACTGCACAGTATCATAACAATGGGGAATTTATTCAAAATTTTAAAAGGTCTTCAAACATAAGTCATTAGGAGGACATCTCAGTGACTAGTGATAGGTTGTTGCAGTTGTAAGATACCGGTTCAATTCCACATCATTAAGTGTATGAAAGTTCTCATGGATTTTGATGGATTGGCTGAGAAAAGTTGTCCCATAGGCTTTGTCACTTTATCACTGCTATAATCTTCTTGCCTGGACTGAACAGAAAGGATGAAGTCCTGGCTGGAACCAGAATAAAACTGTTCCCCAATACCAAAAGGCATGGGGACTCATGAAAGGATACTGGGATAATTTGTGTTCTGTAAGAACGGCGTGGTTTTTAAGACAAACAAATTTTCTTTTTAACAGAACCCTGTTATCAGTCATTAAAAATGATGTATTGTTACACATCATATTAAAGAAACATGCCAGAGTAAAAACAATCACAATATTCTGAAATATTCCTTATCCAGTTAAACTTTTTCAAGTTACTTAACTTCATATAGCAAGAATAAGTCAGTCAAGAGAGTTCTCTCTTTTTTTTTAATGTGTATACTTTAACTAGAAATGAATGTAATCAGTTTAACCTTTTCCACCCTCTTCTAAATGGTCACTTCCTTAAATAGAATAGTATTTTAATTGTAGGTTGTTGTTTTTTTTAACTACTCATCTTTTGGTATAGCCACAAAAGTCCCTAACTTTCCTGGCAGGGAGAGGGAACATGCCTGCTTCCAAAGCCCAGGTATGCCCATATAATAACACTTTCAGAATTCTTTTTGATTAAACACCTTAACTTCCTCTTGGGAGGAAAAAAATTTGGATTAGATTGCTTGTAAGGCAAAGAAGCTCAGGCTTTCAGAAGAGCTCTGTAGTCTGTGGGTTGCTATCAGTCTCTTTTTAATCACTGTTAATGTTCACGTGTAGTAAATGGATTGCTGTAACGGTTTCTACCCTCGAGATTGCATTTTCTTCTTCTTAATGGTCCCTTTTAGCCACTCTTCTCACTTGAGAATTTGCCCTGCATTACGCTGGCGCTGTAGCAAGGAGAGGCCCCGTCCTTACAGCAGGCCAGCTTTTCTAGAGCAAAGGTTTGTTGCAGGCACTGGCCTTTGCACCTTGCCCAAAGCTCAGCACTGCTGGACTGCACAGCTGAGCTCTTCTCATAGTATGCAGTCCTTCCCTGTAGTGTTTCCCTGTAAACATTAAGTAATGTTTAGAATATATGGTGTTCAAGGTGACAAACATATGCAAACTGAAGCTCTCCCATGGAAATATATCACGATAGGCTTGAACTTAAGCAGACAGTTCTCACTGAATTACTTGGAGCCCTGGAGGACTCGTGGACCTGAGCCCAGGAGCTGGGTGTAGCGGGTGAGAGATGTGATAAGAAACTAGAACATCCAAGGAAGCCAATGTACTGCACACTGCTTTTTATTGCATTAACATGGAACACCAATATACAGCAGAAAAGGAAAGTGCAGTGAGATGCCAATAGAAAGGAATCTAAAGGAGAAGAAATTACTGCTGCTAAGAGACTCTACTTTCAGTAAAATTGTCAAGATTTTATCTTCTTACTGAAAATAACCTTTAAATATATTTAAATGTTAACAGTGGCATTTTTAGCCTTTTAAACCCTTAAATCTTGATATCCTTACGCACTGAAATTATAATTTACTCACAGTGGAACAGAAAAGGAAGTTTATGATGTTAGCTAGCAGTCCTCTAGACAGTCATGGTCAGAGTTACTGTCGGTGCAATTGAATGTATCTCCATTGACTTTGATAGAATTTTAACCATTCACAGTGATGAGAAATTCAGCCTTTGGTATTGAAAAGTTCAGTAACAGAATAATAAATAGTATGGGAAAGCTTAGTTTTATATTCCCAGGGTTGACACCGATAAAGCGTAGCCTTTATGAAGTCACGTTCCCAGACATACCGTTGTCAAGCCTAAGGCCTAGATTTAGAGACACAGTAAGGATGAAAATGTGCAAGCCGTGTGTGAGGGTGCCAGAGTGGAGTTTCAGTTTTGCTAAACTCTTGACCAAAAGGAGAGAACTTGAAATATGTGAGAGTACTGATAGGCGGAATATTTCTATCTAAGGAAAAGATCAGATGTGACCACTAGTGGAGTGAGGAGTTACAGCACAGTTATAATTATAAGCTAAAGAAACAGGGAACAGTCATAAAATACAAATTAGTGTTCAGTCTGGACAAGTTTTAATCCAAAAAAAGGGAAATAGAAGGCACTGGATATCAGACAATCAGAAAGAAATAAAACTGAGGGCAAATAGTTTAAAACATTTTATAACAATACATAATAAACCTGTGGAAACCCTCTCACAAATTCTTTTTATTAGAAGGCTTAGTAAGAACAACAGCTGCAAACATCTATATTAGCATGTGCCCAGTTTAAAGGTTAGAAAATAAAAATTTATCTATAAAGCTTCATGCTTTGAGTCACAGACCGGTTTCTCACTGATAAGAAATTTCCCTTAAGGACTGACTGTTATGTAATGATTACATTATTGCTCATTATTACAAGGACTGATTTTCGCTTGATTAAGCCATAGGATAGGACCTTAAATTGCCAGTTCAGTCCAGTCGGGCAGTTCCTGTATTGTGCTATTGTGGCCCAGAGAACAGAACTTTCAAAAACCAGTTTCTGTCTGGACTGCAGCCCCGAAATATGTATATGCCGCAGCTTTGCTTCCTTAGTCTTTCGGTTTGGACAGGTACCCGACGTTTTCTGGAACTCTTTTGTTGTCTACCAGTAAATAAATTGTAGGCGTAAACCTACAGTAAATGTGGCTGCTTAGTACCTGATTAGCCTGTTCCGCTTGGAAGGAATCATTAGAACAAACCACATTATCCTCTGAAAAGGTGCGGGGAGATGAAAAGGATAGACTCCCGAGCGCTGTAACCGTACTGCCGAGGCTCTCCGTGACATTTGATGTTGTACAGCACATAGATTCTGGCCTGCTTTGGGGAATATCAGCAGTTGATGCATCCCTTAAAGTCTGGATATTTCTGCATGGATGAGTACACACAATTGAGGTTGGAAGTAAAGTGGTTTCAGAGGAGAAGCTGTATGGATACGTTATTATGCCACTTAACCCAGCTCATATTTTCAGTCAGGTTTCTTGAGTGGTAAGATGTCTGCATGACTTCTGAACTAGAATTAGCTCACCATCAGCATTTTAGAAAAGCAGACAGGGTAAACGTGATATTGTACCACTGATGTAGATCTGTCCTGAGAGTTTAGTACTGTTCCTGGGTGGGACATTAACAGAAATTTGTGTACAAACCTCTTAAAAATATCCTGTGGTGTGTAGCAACCACTGTTAGTTATAGAGCTCGTTCAGGAAGTCACTGAAGCCAACAAAAGCCTGTAGAAGCTTGCGTCCAATGTGGACTGAGAAAATTAGCCTCTTCATTGACCTGAGTCATTATTTGTTGTTTTGAAATTTCTTTTTCTCTTTTTTTTGCCAGAGATCTGTCTAGTGATACAGGACTGGAGGGATTTTTATGTTAAAATAAGAACCCTAGATCTCTTTGAAAGTCAAATGTAATATTAACATCATACAGCTATGGATAATTCTTTAAAAGGGTTAAAGTCTTTTCTTGAGGCAAAGTGTATTTAATTATTGCTCCCAGAGCACTCTAGAAGCAGTATGTGAGGAGAATACCAATACTTCCAGTTTGGTAGCAGAAACTGTGCTTCCCAAGTATCAAATAAAATCCTCAAGTGGAGACCATTCAAAACCTTATTTTGAAGTCTCTATGAGAAGACTAAGAGAGGAGATGATATTAGTATGGTTATGTGTAAAAAGAGTACAGAGAAGGTCTGCCAGAAGCAACTATTTAATTTGGCCTTTTATAACAGAGCATGAGTTTACTCAGGAGGAGACTGTTTTAAAATTGAATTGCGGTAGTATATAAAAATGAGGAATAATCTAGAGAAGGTTTGTTATGGTTTCCAATTTGTCTTTTCCCTTAGTAATTGGAAAAGAGGACACTTAGAGCTAAAGACAGCAGTTGTTGGATGGGGACAGTAAGAAAATACTTTTCCTAAACAACATTTAAATCAATTGGCAGCAATCTCATGTCTACAGGCTGTAATTGAAGCAAATAGTTTAGTAACTCTCCAGAAAGGCTTAGATGTCTGTGAGAATAGTGAAAGTTCTTAAATAAACTGAGATTATGGGAAAAATCAAATTTTGTTAAAAACAAACTATATAGTACAGTTATTTGTGCTGAGAGCAGGGGTTATGTTTTCTTTTAAGATGTCAGCAATATACTATTGGAAGCAGGATGCTGGGCTGACACTTTCTTCTGCCCTTTCTTGATTGTTGTTTTTAATCGGGCCTTCTCCAAAACTTGTTTGTATTTCTGGGGTTGATTCACACCCTTTTTAGGATCTCACTGGCTTCAATTCTGTTTGAGGAGATCTTTCCAACATCAGAAGCCATCTGTTTGGACCAAAAAGTCCACCCTAAAAGCAAGCACTAAAGTATCACCAAGTTCCTCATGCTTGTGCTGCAGGTGTGTCAAATGATGAGTCATATTGACTGTAATTGGTTTAGTTGCTTAATACTTCATTTAGGATAAATTGGTGAGTAAGGTCCCTATCCCTGTGCATCTCTTTCTAGTTGAATTTAAGACCCCCTCATATAGCAGAAAGGTCAGTACAGTCACATTAATGGAGAGTATTTGTCTGTTTTTTTTTCTTTTAATTGCATTCAAGATACAGATGATTACACCAAAATGTATTTAGCTTTTGCACAGGTTCTGAGCGTTTATTGGCAGATCAAGTTACCACATGACCTATTCACATATGTAAGCTTTATAAGTAGAAACTGCCTTGTGCTCTTTATCTTCAGAGAGTTTAGGGGTGCTGAGATTTAATAAAAAAATCCTATCCAGTCATTGGGTGAATTGCATATCTCCTTGCTGTGCTTGGAATCACTACTAAGTCCTGTCTGTTCTTCCATAAACTGTAGTAAAAGTAAAAAAAGCACTTAAGTCAAGGACCGTAGTTTGCAAAATGTTACTGCCAGCCTGACCTAAATTTTAGGCCATTTGTTTCATCCGTGAGGTTCAGGTCGAGGTCTGCATATACTGCTATTGGATGCCGTTCACTCTTGGGTGGTTTTAGCATCATCAGAATCCAATAGCGTACAGTAATTGCTGCATGCAAGTCACAAGATTCAATGGAAGAGTTATTATCTTTACACCTCTATCCGAAATATAAAGGAACACAAACATAAAAAAAGAAGAATTAGATAGGGCAGCCCTAATGGTGTGAATTAAGATAAGCAGCCGCAGTGCATGTGATCAGCCGCTAATAGTGTTTTCATTTGGTTCACATAGAAAAAAGAAGAATGGAGAAGAAGAGCAGCCAAAGCCCACTCTCAGTAATCAGTACCGAATTGTTACACCCACATTCCAGTATAATATGGACTACAAGAAAGTTGGCAAATGTATTATTATAAACAACAAAAATTTTGAGAAAAAAACAGGTAACTTTTTTCCTTTGATGATACTCATTACAGATTTTTGAGGTTTTACTCTTTCATTAATCAACAAGCCTGTTATTTCTAAGACATGTAATTTTAATGAATATATTTTTCTTATTTGGAAAATAGCTTGTTGCTACAAAGTACCTTTTCTTTTTCTTTTATATAAGAGCAGCTGTTGGCATCTCCTTTGCAGTAGGCACATCAAATATGGGTGTTTTAAAGAGTAAGGTCTACCAACTTCAAAATAAACCTTTGCCCCAAGTTTAAGATTGTGTTGTTAAAATTTTAACTTTGTCATCAGCAGCCCATGTTATAAGTTCTCTGTCCCAGAGCTACAGCTAAAAGACACTGCTGTGCTCTATTCACACTCCTGAGATAGCTGAATTTAACTTTCCAACTGTGGATGGCTTTGAAGCAGACAGATAATATATGTGTTACAGTCAACTTTATAGGTCTTTGCCAGGTCACAATGCCTTTTTTCTACACACTGTGCAAACACACTGAATGAGTTGTTTACTCCAAAGAATTTACATAAGTTTCTTTTATGTTGGCATCACAGCGGGATTTCTTATCTATAGAAAGATACCTGAGGAAATGACACCAAGTTCAGTTTTATGTGGAGCTGTAGCTGCAGATTTTTTGCTTTAATTTCATAGCTTTTGGTAGGGATTTTAAAGGTAATATTATGAGTGTTTAGATTTTTTTTTTTTTTTTAATGCTCAACACTCTTTAAACTCTTTATTCTTGGAATGCCTTATACATGTGTTATATTACATAGCCAAAAGGGAGATAGGGCCATAGAGGTCCCATGGTGCAAGATGCTGGGGGTATAGCAGCACTTCTCAGGACAAGATGCATATTATCATTGAACCTTGCCTTTTTTGCATTAAACTGAATCTCACAATTTGCTCTGAATGCAAGCAGGTTATTTCAGAAAGTTATTAAAGGATTGTTTTAAAATCATGTCACCATGACATTGTCAATAAATTGTAAACCTAAAAAGTTACCTATGAACATGTGAATTGTTTTGAATTGTTTTGTGTGCAATCAACTGTATTTGTTTTCTGGCAGGAATGGGCACACGCAATGGCACTGATAAAGATGCTGGAGATCTAGCTAAGAGTTTTAGAAACTTAGGTTTTGATGTTTGCACATACAATGATCGAAGCTGTGATGATATGGAAAAGTTACTGAAGCAAGGTAATAATTTAGAATCGTAGAATAATTTAGATTGCAAAGGACATCTGGAGGTCATCTAGTCCACCCCTCTGCTCAAAGCAGGTCAAATTAGAGCAGGTTGCGTAGACCCCCGTAAGTGCAATTTTCTATGTAGAAGGATTCAGTTTCTGAATGGATTAGGCTTAATTCCCCGCCTCTTCCTCCAGCATTAATTCATGTATATATAGTTTTCTTGTCATATTAGACTGAAGAGTGTGGTCTATCCTGCTTGCTCCAGTAGGCTAGACCGAGTCAAGTGAAGAGTGAAGTTCATGTATTTAACATACTCATCACATTGGTGAAAAGTGGGTTGTGTCATCTTCATCTGCTCTTTTTTCGTGCCTTCCATTGAAATAGAGACCCAGAGTAAATTTGGTCTTTGAAAGATATGTTTGCTAATTGTAATTTTCATTTAAAATGTTGCTTCCTTTGGGCTAAGAAGTGTTTGATTTGTAGCTGCTGAGGAGGATCACAGTGATGCTGCTTGTTTTGCCTGTATCCTTCTAAGCCATGGGGAAGAAGGCCTTATCTATGGCACGGATGGACCTATGGCAATCAAGAGTCTGACTGCACTCTTCAGAGGAGACAAATGTAAAAGCCTTATAGGCAAACCCAAATTATTTTTCATTCAGGTAATAGCCCTAAGGTAACTATAATATATTACTACTGCAGTGGGGAAAACATGTTATGTCGTTTGTCTGTTCTAGAAGGGCCCTGAAAGTTAATTTGTTGCATTTTGCTAGATGTTTGGTGGAAAAAAATGTCTTGGGAGAAGCTGACTATGGGTGACTTGTTTATTTTTAAAAGGTGATTTATATACAGGATTCATAGATGTAAAGAACATACTGTCATTGTAATTTTCTCCATCCACTTTTTTTGTGCATGGATCTCTTTGTTGTTGGTAATATATCAAGTTCAGAGAAGAAAGATAATCTCCCTCTGTGTGCAAACAGAGCTGAGGACAGTATGTGAGTATCAGTAGAAAGAATAGTGTCCAGATCCCTTTGAACAAAGGCTGTCTCTACAAATTACTGCATTCTACTAAAAGAAATATTTTTTTCTCTCTCTCAGTAGCCTGAAAATTGATATTGTATTATTACATTAGCATGTAATGAATAGTATATTACTTAAGCTTTTTAAAAACAGCTTTTCCAAGCAGTATTGACTGACACACCACGGGTCTGAATTCCCTTTTTTATCATAGTATTATGTACATATGGGAGTTGCAGCAGGTGTGTGGTTTTCCCTAGGCTGTTCCATCAATTAATCCTCAACCTCAAAGTCTATTTTAGGCTCTTCATACTACTAAAGTGATGTTTCTTTGGTTATAAGTTTATAATGGGTTCAGTGTTGCTTTAAAAATTATCTTAGTAAAGGCAACTCAGTTAGCAGACTGCCCAGCAGACTGCTGTAGCAGCTGTCACTCAGAACTACTGATCAAGGGCTGAAATTTAGTGGCTTGGTCTACGATCCTGGTGTATAGCTTAGCTAAACTACATGACTAAGAGGAAAATAGGAATAAAAGAGAGAAATGAAAAATGCTACACATCATAAATCTCTTTCTTTCCACAGTGTTAGTATACTTGATGCAGTATACTTGAAATATAGTGCTATGGCAGTGAATGTCAGGAACCAAAGACAATATGTAGTCCACTATAAAGAATATGTCCAGAAGTTACATTGCATAAGACAAAATGTGATAATTGAGTGCTGAGAACAACTCTAGAATAGTAAAATTGGTCATAGTTTAGAGTAAGTTGGCTAGTACACTTAAACTAACACTGATCTGGCACCTTGATAATCCCCTGAGGTCCAGAGCCTGCAAGACCACTGCTTCCCTTTACTGTACAGGAGAAACCCTATTTGAAAATAGGTAAGCTAGTCAGGGCCAGGCATGGTTCTCCATGAACATTATCACTAAGCAACTTAAATGACTTTAAGCATTACTTTTTTGTTTCTAATTCATGCAAAGTACTGCTTAAAGCTGTGTCAATTAAAAAATGTTAACGACTACTTCTTTGTGAAACACCTTGTTTCTCCTTATTAGTTTTCTTTGTCTTCTCTACTGTTTCAGGCATGCCGAGGCTCTGAATTTGATGAAGGGATACAGACTGACTCTGGACCTGCAAATGACACTCTGGAAACAGATGCCAATCCTAGATACAAAATCCCAGTAGAAGCAGATTTTCTGTTTGCATATTCCACAGTGCCAGGTAAAAAAAAAAAAAAAAAAGGTGGGGGGGGGTCAGCAGATGGAGAAAGCCTAACAATTTGCAATCATTTTTACTTGCAGTATTTGTATGTGTAAATTAGACATGTATTTTTACGCTTAAATTTCAGCTCATAGGTATGTATAAGTAAATAAAAAAGAAGTAGAATTATGCTCCATGAAGAACCTTTTCAAACTTTTTAAAAATTTGTTTTGTCTTGTCTTGAGCACTCTTACCATTTTTATTTTGGGAAAATACAAATAGAAGTGCCGTATTGGCTTTCACTACCGTTCAGAATTTGAATGTGCCATGGTCAGCACCCTTCATTCTTTCAATGAGAACTTAGAATCTAAGGAAAATATTCCCACTGTAGTGCTATGGAGCTAACAGTACAGGAATGCTTGTCATAGTAGCAGTAATTTTGTATAAGGTACATAGTTAACACAGAGAGTGTGAAGCTGAGTATGACAGCTGTCATCATCAGAAACAGAAATAAGTTATCTTAAATACTTGTTGAAGATTACTTGATAAAAAAGCATGATCTGAAGTAACTCCTTAATTATAGAGTAGACAGAGTTTGGAGAAAGACGATTAATCTCTTTGATTAGAGTAATTAATATAGCTGGGAAAAGTAGCCACTCATATCTTCAGTTTTCAATTGACAGTTTCCAACTGTAATAGTTGTTCTGATAAAACGTATTATTTCTGCAGAACTTGTTGTGTCTATACCTTACCTGTGACAGCTGCAGCACTACTACCACTAGTATTACAGACTGACCTGCATTGATGATACTTTGTACATTGGTGGACAAATCACATAAATTCCTTGAGCGGTACCTGTATCCACCCCTTTTATGCTAGCTACAGCTGGAACAGCAGAAGGGCAGCCCAGATTTGGCAGGTGAGAAGGCGCAGATATTACAGAAGGCAGATGCAGTGCTATTTTGGGAATCCTGTCCTTCTAAGACCCAGTTTAGTGAGTATGTTGAATGTGAGTTGAAGGCAGGAAGAGGAAGGTCTACACCGTTTATTCCTAGAAAGGAAAAGCATGGAATCTTACTTCTTGCATTTTCCCAAATGCAAAAATATAGCATGATACTTTAGTATCGTGAGGATCGGAGAGCTAAGAATACACAATATTCTCTGCTTTAATGAATTAGACTATGTTATACAAGTGATGAGAATTAAACTTTCCATCTGTGCATAGTTATTCCTTCACCCAGGACCTTTCACCTAAATTCATACCTCTCTGCCGTTCCACTTTTCAGCATGTGACAGTAAGAAAAAAGAGGAAAAACAACCCCCTGTACTTTCTTCTCTCTTTTTCCTGTAAGGTTATTATTCCTGGAGGAATCCTGGAAGAGGCTCTTGGTTTGTGCAGTCTCTGTGCTCTGTACTAAATGAGCATGGAAAACAACTTGAGATCATGCAGATCCTCACACGGGTCAACTACGTGGTGGCCACAAATTTTGAATCACAGTCTGATGATCCACGCTTCAGTGAGAAGAAGCAGATTCCCTGCGTAGTGTCTATGCTCACTAAGGAACTTTATTTCGGAAAATATATTTTAATGCAGCCAATGGCATGAGATCAGGGTACACCACTGGAGGAAGGTTTGATTATAAACTGGTGTAACACATTTTTTAATAATAGAAATATAATTATACTGGCTTTTTATATTGTATAAGCTGGGGTTTCTGAAGGATGGGTGATATACAGGATTTTAATGAAGAAACAAATGCTGTGGGTCAGCCATAGAGCTAACACTGATTACTGTGTCTCGATTTCCCTTAGTGTGATTTACGGATGCTAAAGATGTGTATCTCCATGCTTATAAGCAAAGAAAGCTTCCAAAATTACACCTATCTTCCGTATTACTTCATACACTCAAGAGATGCTGTGAACTTTTCTTTTATAATGTTCAACTGTTATGTTCCATTTTGTGTTTTTTGATTATTTATCCCCCCACCACTTAAAACTTTCCATATAATTTCATTCATGTTTTGGTTGCTGATATTTCTTTTTAATCTTACGTTGCTCTTGGTGCTGAACCACTATGAAGTGGAAACCTTTCAGTGTTTGCTGCTTCATAGGCTGAGTGGAATAAGAGATGTAATTTTAGGAACCAATGTTATCAGCTGCTAGGAGGAAGGACAGATAGATCACAAACTGGATCAGGGTAAGATTAAAGGAAATTATCTTGGTGGTTAGTTTTTGCTGTTCAGTTTTCACATTCACTAAACACTGGTCTTGCATATGCTGATATTGGAAAAGCAGAGAACTTTCCTCTCTAGAGGATAAAAATAAGTCCAAACGTGAAGCTAAGAAAATTGGCAATGTTCCTTTCTAGTTTCTGATGGAAATCAATGGAGTTGCGTGTTGTTTTGTTTCACGGAGTGGGTTTGGGTTTTTTTTGTTTGTTTTTTTTTTTTTTTAACTCAGGAAATATTTGATCTATTTTTCCATCTTGGGGAAAGAGGGAGAGACTTCAGTGATCTGAGATTCAGATGCCTGACCAGTAAAGGTTATTCCTTTTGACTAAATAATTGTTCATATATTCTGCATACTGCTAAAATGGCGGGGGGGGGGGCATGGTGTAAGCCTTACTTGGGGTTTGTGGGCGAGAAAGGAGGGGAAGTCTGTCTCTCAATCTAAATAAATTAAACAATCCCAGAAAGCAGATTGTAAATTAAAAAAAAGCAATCATGAGACTCCATTTTTCTTTCGCTAAATTACTGGTTCATGGAACAGTGACTTCCTTGGAAATTTCCTAAGAGCACCGTATTATGGGAATGTCCAGTGACAAACTGAATTTGTAGTTATTTAAGAGTGTTTCTTAGTCTAATATGTTCAGTTCTCTTTTGTGAGCATTATTAGTGAAGACAATTTGTTTGCTCTGTGCTTAATTTGAAAGTCAATTTACTTAGTTATGATTCTAGCATAAGGTGGATAAGTAAAGAATCAATATTTGTAGATGGTTTAGCTGAATAGCGTATAAATGTAACAAATAGAAAAATCAAAATGAAAATCTTTGTAAAACTGGGCAAACTGTAATTGGAGGAATCCTTATTAAAATACTGTAATAAAGAATTTTTCTTTGTAAATGACAGTTAAATGATAGAACAGCCTGAAACTGTGGTGTTGCAGTTTTTCTACTTGCAAAAAGAAAAATGTCTGCTTGGTAATTCAGAAATTCTGAACCAACAGAGAGTTAATGATTAGGTTTTGTTCTAAAACTTTAAATTTAAAATGTTGAATTGCTAGAATTGTATGTCTCAGTAATAAATATAAGTTTTTAGGTTTAATTTCTGTTTATGGGGAATTTGCCAAGACTGGAAGTACTTACTTGAATAGAAACCAGAAGTGCCTTTCTAGCTATGTATTGTCTTGATTTTGTATTTTGGAGCTATGTTAGTGATATCACATTCCTACTCTTTATATTCTCTTCAGAGTTGGTAGCTAGCTCAAAAAGCAAATTTAATGATTTGGCTAAACTGATAAATGAGTAGATAGTCACCCTTTTTCCAATTAATGTACTCTACACTTCTATGAAATTCTCTAAGAAAATAGGTGCATAGTAATTAGTGCCAAGTTACCAATTTTTTAAGTTTATTTTCCTACCAGTACTGCGATATAGTGAAGCATATTTTTTTCAGAAGTCCAATTTACAACTGTGTGAATTAAATAAATGACTGTTTTGTGGAAAACTTGAGCATGACACCAATAAAGACCTTTCTAGAAAAATTTTATATGAGTATCTGCCTGTTTAACATTTAATCTGGTGAAGTGAAAACAAACCAAAATACATCTCAAAACCTTTCTCAACAGAGATTACAGATGGTCTTCAGCATCTTTGTCAAGACAAGATTTCCAGTCTCAGTTGAAAAGTTGTTTCGAAGAGTAAGCTGGCATTTGATGACTTGGACTGACTTGATGACTTGGACTAGGCAGGCCAGATGCTCTCTCAGAGGAAACTAGAATTTTTGAAAGGATTTTGATGTAACTATCCTGATTTACCAGCCCTTGAAGTCTTGCCCAGTGCCTGTGATGTCTTTACACAGTAAACTAGTTACTGGTCTGGCAATTCATATGAAAATGCTCTTCCTATTACTTCTGGCAACTAGCCTTAACTTAAAGTAGTTTTCTGGCATTAAAGGTATTCTTGTTTTACCATGAGAAATATGTCCAGTCAACATTTTCAGTATTCCTTTTTTCTCTGGAAGTTCCTTCATATCTTATAGCTCATTAGTGTTTTTCCACTGCTGTTTATCCTGTTTTTAAAATTCTGTTGACAATGTTCTCCTCTCTCCAAGTCTGTCCTTTTATTCAGAAGTTGTAGCTCTGAAGCCACAGAGCTGTGGGGACAATAAAAGAGCAAGCAGATGTTCTGAATCGGGGCATTTATGGCTTTTAAAATAATCCCAAGAAATGGAACAGTCTAACAGCTAGGGAACACATTTCCTCTTGCCTGTACCTTTTTCTTAAAGGTTCTTTGGAAATGATCTTTAATAAAAAGAACTTTAGCGACCTTATCTTAAACGTAGAAGCCTTGGGAAAACATAGAAATTGCCTTCTTCTGTAGAGAGAGGCGTAAAGTCATCAGTGTCATTCAAAATCGCTTATGATAAAGATAGATGATTGAATAACTGTGCCAGGGTTTGTGTGCATCTCACCCCTCCCCATTTCCCTTACAAATAGTCCCTGGGCCAGCCTACATGGGACTGGCGAGGAAGAATCAGAGGAGTTAATATTAGTGTTTCCTCTAAGAGCAGGAAAAGCTCCTTGCCCTATTTGACATGGTCTCTAAGAGAAAAAAAAAAGTGGGGGGGGACAGGGAGGGCCTTTATCAGATTTTACTGTACGTTTACCACAGTGGACACCAAATCAGGACAGCTTGGAAGTTAACAGGTGACATGGTAGCTGTCTGTCCGAGAAGAAAGGCTAGCTGGTAGTGTTATTTGAAGCTCTTCAGTGCTCTAATATGGCAAAAATGGGCAGGGGAAAGCAACTTTTAAGTCTAACTTACAGTAGTGTGGAAAGAGAGAGAAAGGCATCATTCCTTGTGTTGGGACCAGTGTCTCTGCTAGATAGAACATTGCTTTACATCATGTCCAAAAAGTATTGTTAATATTACTCAAGAATAAAAATTCCCACCAGCCGACACCAGACTAGTGATGCGTTTACATCCTGATAGCTGTGTTAGCCAAATAGCTGTAAGGAGCCAGTTTGGAGTAAAGAGACCTTATCCTCTGACTTGCGCAAGACCGGACAGCTGAAGAGTGACTTATAAGCTGTAGGGTATTTTAGCCTATTGTCAGTTCGAATTTGTAATTATTTTCTGTCTAAAAGCAATTCCCTTGATATTTACAGGTTTAGTTGAACACAGTTTAGTGTGGAGTGACAAGACTTACTATAGTTAAGGATTTGTTGGCTATCTCTGCAGAGAAGCTAAAAAATTGACCTAGGAGCGAGACCAGTAATAAGCTGACGTGATATTGTAGACACTCTGCTCCGGGGAAAAGTAGGGACTGTTTAGAAAGCTGAACCAACAAAACAAAGTTATCTTTGTTTTTTTTTCTGCGTGGGAGACATTTATGGTTGGCTCAAATGTGTGCATTTTTTTTTCCTTGTAAGTGAACTACAAGGTTCACTTTCAGCCAGGTTTCCCCTTTGAGAACAATCTTTTATTTGCTTCCTGTGGTAGAAAAGGGAATTTCCTTGTGGGTCATATTTCAGGGTGTTCGTATTTATGCAAGGGTTATAAGAAAGCAGTCACTATGCAGAGCAATGACCCATTGTGTTGTGCTGCAGAAAACGATACAGGTAATTTGGAAATGCTTTAAGGAATATTTCTCCAAGACCTTCCACGCCATGAACGCATTTTGCCTGTAAGTATTAACACAGTGTGTTTGCCTTCTCCTGGTATTATATTTGAAGCTTTATAATAGCCTACATGTTATTTCATTTGCAGCACTTTATTTGCATTTTGACTGAAGTGCCCAGTTACATTTCAAAAGATTGAAAGCAATCAAATCTCTTAATGCCATGCATCCAAACATCTGAAGGGGTATAATCATGGAATTGGCATTGTCTATTCTGAATGAGAAGTAAGTGGTTTGAAAGGTTGCTTTCCACTGAAGAGAAAAGAATGATTAAATATAGCAATTAAAAACTTGTTTTCAAAATACAGAGTGAGATCACACAGATGATTAAGAGCCTATTGTAATCCCAGAGGTTTCTGTTTTTCCCCCTGCAGATCTTGACTTTTACTCAAACCTAGATGAGACTTTTATCCTGTCATGGACTCGTGTAATGTTGTTTTTGTGACAGATAGATCACTTGCCGGTGGTGGCGGCTTTGTAAGTCCAGCTGGGAAGAACATTACAGTGTCTCTGATTGAAACCCCAGGTGTGTCCCCCTACTATTGACACCAAGAATTGGAACGTACATTTGAGTTTGTGCACAGTCACTTCTTTTTTAGTTTTTTTTGCTTTCTGTCCTTTTTTCAGTAGGCAACAGGTGAAAACCCTAGGCAGTAAAGTTTATAGCATAGTTTTGTCACCACTTTTGTACAACAAATCTTTCTCCCAAGAAGGCAAAAATGCCGGTTTCCCTAACAAAAAAGTACAGGCAGAAACTCTCTAAAGAGTTCTCCTGTGGACCTAGGTTAGAAATGGGGCATTGGCATTGGCACCATGGTGTCATCTGAAACAGCAGCCACTGAAGCCTGTAACTTTAGCTGTGTGAGGGAGGTAAAACTTTGTGTAGCATAACAAACTGTTTCTGACCGCTACTCCTAACTGTATCATGATACTGTGGAGAAAATCTCCAAAGAAATACAAGCCAAGCAAACCACTTAAATCTCTCAGTCGAGGCAGGGCGTTCAGAAAGGACTAGAGAACTGCACTGCAGTCCTTCAGGTTTTCCCAGAGGCTGCGCAGCTTCGTGTCAGCAGGCATGTTAGAGAGTGTATAATGTTGCTGGAGCTGACAGATGAGTTGAAGCCGAGTTATTGCAAGAAAAGGATTTGATTTTGCAAGGAATGGGAGATTTATGGTGGGGCAAAAGGAAGTTTTGAAAACTGTGTTTCCCACATGGTATTACAAATGGACAAAACTTGGTATTGGTGGAAATGTAACTAAATAAGAGAAACTAGATCTGATTTTAAATAAACAAGCAAGTAATTGTGACATAAAAACTGTTCAGTGTGCAAAATATAGTGCCATACATGCAATTGACTGGCAGGGGTGCAGGGCTCCCATATGAATTGCAAAGAAAAGGCAGTACAATGCATATCTGGCTCTGTTATCCAGACCCCAAAAGAATGTTATTTGAGAGAAAGCATTGAAAGGCAAATGAACTTAAAAACAACAATAAAAGTCCATTAACCAAAACCACCTTTTACCTTCTAAATATTCTGTCTCTGTGTTCTTGCAATTATCAAATCCCACAGACCGCTACTTGCTTATTTTATTAAATGATTATCTAACAAAACTTTGGAGAAGAGCATGGTAGTGCGTTAGTGCATTTTGCCTTAATGTTAGCCTCTATCTCCATCTCTGCCACAGCCTGGCTATAGACAGTGAGCAGGTAATTCCACTTCTTCTGAGGGTTACAGTCAGGTTCCAGTTTCCCCGGTAAAACTGGAGGGGACGTTCTGAACATAAACTGACATAAATAAAGATAGATATTGTCTGTTCCCCCATCTGTAAAACCGTGATACTAATCCACATCTTAGAACGCTTTGAAATTTATTGCATCACTGTTTATAAATTGTTCTGAGGGCATTGTATTAAGGGTGCTACAGACTTGCAGATTATTAGACATGTAGTTTTATTACTAGATTTTTAAAATATCCTTAGATTTTAAGCTCTTTAGGCCAGGCTATGCCTACTTTTATGCAGTTTCAATCACACTGCTAAGGCACTGTCAGAAAGATGTATCTGATGCAATGCTCCTAGGTTGCAGCTGTTGTTTCTAATGCAAAGAAAGGGACAAAATGAGACTCCATTGGCAGATCTTCTCAGTTCCTGGGCAAATCATCCCTTTGAACTCTATAATTTTATAAAGTATATAATTTAATAATTATATAATATAGTAACAAAATACACATAATATTATAGCATATATAATTTTAATATATAATAT
Source organism: Apteryx mantelli (assembly GCF_036417845.1). NCBI lineage: Eukaryota > Metazoa > Chordata > Aves > Apterygiformes > Apterygidae > Apteryx > Apteryx mantelli. Next base: position 35,217,232 of record NC_089984.1, read on the forward strand.
GTAATAATTGTATATAATAAATATAGATTGTAATTGTATTTTTAAGCATTATAATTTATTATAGATTTTTATCTTTCTATATTTATTTGTATGTAGATTTATCATCACTATGGAAATAAACACTTTTGAGATACTTGTTATTTTCTCAGGTGACCATAAGTACAGTAAAATGCTGCTCAACAGGAATCCAAGTGAAAGGAATTAGCCTCAAGGTTTTTGCTCTCTTTATTTTCTGGGTGGAAGAAAAAATCAGGATGGCTTCCAGAAATAGAAGAAATTCTACAGGTACAAAATTTAATTTATGGAGATTTGTCAATTGTGTGTCAGGTTTCAAACCATTTTCATCAGTATTTGACACCATACCCTTCCCCTCCTTCTGCCAAGGACTTTGTGTTAAAAAGTTAGTGAAAAACAGGGAAAAACAGCATATTAGAAAAATCTGATGAGTCCGGCTGGACTTACTCTGTACGTTAATTCCATAACTCTACTCTTCTGCTTCCTTCTGTAATGAGTCTGTCCTAAATGCAGCCTGTCCCTTTAAAACAGAATCTTTCTTGTCCCTGACACAGAGGTTGGACGGACAATGTAAAAAGATTAAGATCCTTAAAAATTAACCAGGAACAGGGAGATACAGCCAGTAGTTCCAAGGCACTGATGATGAAATCTTACCTCCACTGAAGTCAGCTGTAAGTGGAATTTCAGCACAAAGCGTTTCTCGTGCCACCACAAAGTGGTTGGTTGCGGTACATTGCTGGTGTATTTCCCAGAACTTATGTACATCCTCAACTGTCCCTTACTGGAAGATCCAAAATGACGTTGACTGTGCTCCCTTCAGTCACTGAATTCTTTCAAAATCTTAATTTCCCATACGCAGTTTACAACTTAAAAGACGGAATGAGATTTCCACTCCTTACGTTGAGTGGTAAAGTGCATTAATAAGTAAAGGCTGAGATTTTGATTATAAATCCACCACTGATTAGAAAATACAAGTCTGAAACTGTAGCTGGCCACGGGGCGTATGCAGGGTCATGAATAAATACATTCAGATATTCCCACCCGCCCCCAAGGTTTTAGGTCATATTTTCCATGGCAGACATTCTCCTGGTGTTACAGCACAATTCACAGGGCAGGGTGCTTTGTCCTTAGTGGTGTTTGTGCCCCATCCAAATTGAATGCCGCCTACAAATGCTATTAGCATGCTGTTTACTCTCTTTCAGGTCACTAATAAGAAGTTAAATAAGACCAGACCAAGGCAGAGTCTTAAGATATCTTCCGAGCCGCCTCTCACAACACAATACACCACTGCTCTCCTTTGTTTACAGGTTTGGCCAGTTGTCAGCAGTAACAGTGATATCAGGGAAGGATGGCCTGGCCCTATGTTTTAAAGCTTTGATTTGTGCTTGTCATCTCTAATTGAATGTGCTTCATGGCCAGTTAGCACAGAAGCTGGGGATCAGCAACAATTTCCAGTTCAAGCAGGTCCTTGTAATAGATTAATTAGCAACGAATTGAATAATGGTGCCATTCATTTCTCTTTGATTGCTAGGAGCTCAAAACACATTCTGCCCCAACGATGAAGTTTGCAAACACGGATTCTTCACCAAATCTCCACCTCTTCAGCTTTTGAGCTCACAGGTATACTAGTGCAAATTAGTCATATTCCAGCAATCCCTCAAGAAACATCTGTTATTTCTGCTCTCCTGAGTATTGATGAAAGATAAATTATTTTCTCTTCGGCAGAGTTCCTGGAAAAGGCGGTTTTTCATCCTGTCCAAATCCAGCAAGGGTTATTACACCCTGAAGTATCTAAAAGGCCGGAATATAAAAGGCTCCATAGCTGTTGATCAGTATGTAACTCTAATGCATCACCTTTTTATTTTAAATCACATATCAACATTCTTAAATGTCCACTGACTGTGCGGACATTTGTTGCTGCTTGAGGTTCTTGAGCCAAATCCCACTGAAGTCAAGAGAAGAGTCCCATGGACTCTTCTAGGCTTTGGGTGCAGCTTATAGCATATGATTTATGTAGAAGTAAAAATCCTAAATGTTTCTGATGGAATCTGACACATTTATGTGAGGGATTGTGACAATGCATTGTCTGCAAAGCAGACAGCTTGGCTCCGTGATCCAGAAGGCTATATTCCTGTAGTAGAAGATACTTTTATCTTCTGTGAGTACAGCACTACGCATTTATTCACACACAAGTAAGGATGGGCTGTGCCGCTCATAACTGTTGAACAGAACCTTTCCCACCTTGCAACTTTACAAAGTGCTCCACAAGTTGAGCAGAAGTCTCACTGCTTTTACTTAGCCCTTTGGGCTGATGCTTGCTGCTTTGCTGCCACTTACTGCCCTGAGAAATTGTTCTGCTTGGCTCCTTTGGGCTGGTCTTTTCATTCTTCTCAGGACAGCGCCCATCGCAGGCTGCATCAAGGCTGGGTGTCATTTGCTTTGTACTAGTGCCCTTTATAGCGTCACCTGTGGTATTAAATATATAGAAGGGAAACAGTTCTGGCAAAGAAATATAAAGGTTTTCCCAGTCAGACTTGAGACCAGATCCAAAGGCCCCTGGACTTGCTAAGCATGGAATTCGCTGGACTCGCATTGCTGTTGTGTTTCTTCCATTAAAAGGATTTTTAGTGTGAAGCTTTAGAAAAATTTCCAACTTGCTCAGGGGTGTTTTATTATATTATTACTATCATTATCGTCATTGTCCTCACTGTTTTTACTACAACAGCAGTTTGGTCTAATTTAATGTCTTGGAAGTTAATGGAAGCAGTGCTTCCATTTAAGAATATATTAAGAGTGTATCTTGTTTATTCCTGCTATCCTCCATTAGAACACTGTTAATGTACAGTTGGTTTCAAATCAAACTTATTGTTTGATAAGTTGTTGAAAACTGTAGTTGTTGAAAAAAGATTTGCAAGGCATTTTTCTTACTATAACTTCTTTTTAAGATTCTACATTCGAGCATGAGCCCCCTTATTCAAAAATGAGTTTCCAAAATTGGGACATGAGTTATTGTAAAACTTTAATTTTATTTGTTTTACAGATTTTATTTGTTTGTTTTGGAGTTTTCTTTATTGAAAGACCAGAAAATGTTTTGGAAGTGTGCACTTATTTTCTTGAGAATTTTGGGGGGGAAAATATATACCTTTTTCCATGCAGATCCATGAAGTGTAAAATACACATACACACACATGTATATGTGTATATATGTGTGTATAGCTATATAGGATGTTTCATATGCTTATTTTCACAGAATCATAAATATAGAAATTGGCATAAGTAATTCTGAAAGGATGGCAACAGTAAGGAAGATGTTTAAATGCCCTCCTGAAGAGGTGATGTCTATCAGCACTGGAGACAGAAGTTACTACCTCATTGGAAGGAGCAGGTATGCATAGAAAGACACGTAAATGCAATCTGACATTACAATTAAGCTATTGTAACACCACGCTGCTGCCCCAGGGCAAAGTCCTTCTCCTTCCCTGCAGCTCTGGCCCGCTCTTCCAGTCTCTCCTTGTGTCAGATATATTGATTGTGCAACTTCAGGATGAAATGGTTCAGCTGGTTGATCCAGTGGAAAACTGGTCTGTATGTCTTCCTTTTTTTTCCTGTGGCAAGGTTAATTTTCTGTTGGTTCAGACAGCTGAATTAACTTCCCCAGTAGCCATGCTGTTACAAGATCCAACATGAGAAAGTAATGGAAGCACACAGCTGGGAGGAGGCATGGCAAAAGCATTTTATCAGTGTTCTAATGTAATGTCAAACTGTACCACTAAAGAGTCAAGGAAGAGCAGAGAGTTTTGCCTTCTAACCCTGTGGCTTCTGGGAGTTAGGAAAGCTAATGCTGCTTACGGATAAATGACAGGAAATAATCCTGCCCTGGAAAGAAGGTTATTGATCAAGAAAAGCAGAGTAAAGGGGAAAATTCTCGAGAGAGAAAACAGACTCCAGAAGGGAGTCTGGGCCTCCGTTCAGGGCCTCTGTTCAGATGGCTGGCTTTGCAGCTCAGCAGCACAGCTGCTGCACTCCCTGCCCTCCCAGTCTATAATCCAGCCTTCAGCAAGAGCCGAAATTACTGCTGTTGTGGTGATCAGCCAAAACTCAGTTAGGTGAGGGAGTACATTCGGCAAGGTGCTCCTCTGCTGCTACTTCCCAGCTTCCTCCCTCGCTTTCCCAGCCACAGGCATGTCAGGGTTTTTTCTGTCTTAATACGGAAGAGCAGCTGATGTGTGAAACGCTGCACAGAGGAAAACATATACCTATGTGTTGCTTGAGCATGCCGTTCCACACCTTCGCTCAGGGCACTCCTTTCACAAGTATTTGATGGGAAGTGGTCCAGAATTCATCAAACTAATCCCCCTTGCAAGCACAGAGCAGTGTTTCTATGGTGCATTCATGACCTGTTGCTCATTCTACCTGCCCAAACACGTTCGTAAGCCTTGCTGGCCATCTTTAGGGCAGTACACAGCAAAGCAGCATTACACATAGCAAATGAAGCAGAAGGAACCATTCCACCCCTCCTTCATCTCTCTTGCGTGTGCATACACACACACACACACCCCCCTTCATAGCTTTTAGCTCACAGTCCTGTGCTGCATCTCTTTACGGCCTGAACTTTGCCATCTGGCTGAGGCCACCCAAGCACACTCTCTTGAAAGGAAGAAACAATTTTCCCTGTTGATTTCGGAAAGTGTTATTTTAGGCCCATACGAGGAAGTGGGTGAGCAAGTGCATTTTCCTTGTGGTTTACTTAAGGGGTTTACATTTCTGTTGTTCCAACCTACAGGCAGGAGATAGAGGACTGGGTCACTGAGATATCTTCAATCTGCAGGGAGGCAAAAGGAGGTGGATGTCCTCAGGTGACTTGCTGCTACACTTGATTTAAGAAAGGAAGAAGTTTGTAAGTTCATTAGAAACTTGTGCTAAGAGGCAAGGAATTTTCCCGATTTTGGCCTTGCAGGTTGGCCCTTGCCTCTCTTTAATTTTCCATATAGATCCTGTATGCTGGGCTTATGAGTTTAGCAGGCATTGCACAGTCTGTGTTGCGCTGGGATTGATTTTACGTTGAAGGAATCTCTTTGAAGAATAAGCCACATGGAAATTAGGAGGCGATTGACATTATGCTGCAATGAATTGCACCTTTGCTGTCGCAGAATGAAAACTTGTGCACGGTTCTTACTGTGGGCTTTTCAGATATGTCTACATGCTGTTATACAAACTGATTCACATCTAGTCTGTCAGTGCTATGAACCAACTGGAAGCCCTGTTAATTCAATGTCAAGCCCAAGTTTCTGTACCTTGTCGGTCAGCTGGGCCTATTGGTTCAGACTCAGCACTATGCTACTTACATGTCAACAGCTTCCAGTCAGCTCAGAGTACAAGCAGGGCAAATTTATATTTGCCTGCAAAATACCACAGAGACAACCTATCTGAGCCTTTACAAGTAGAATTTGTACTACTGGGATGCCCTGGTACATTGTAGCCCATGCACTTCAGGTGCCTGTCGTCTTAAACTGCTGTTGTCCTGTCTCTAGAACCAAGATCCTGCAAATCCAGAAGTCAAAAGCCGGCCTTCCTCTTTGCCATTATCCTTGAATGATGTAGCTATGACCAGCCACCTGGAAAGGCAAAACATCCAGAAGGTAGATGGATTAGCAGTCCCTAATGAGTTTGCTGCCAGGGGTAACTGTGAAATTTGTTTGGTATAGGTGCTAGTTTCAATCCAAATAAGCTCTTCTGAGGTCATGCACTGAGTGCAAGGTGGAGTATTCTGCTTTATATTGGGGCTTTATATAGTAGGACCTGGATTATAATGTCAGAGAGTCCCCACACAGGGTCAGTACTGGCATGTTTGTTTACTAGTCTGCATTTAAGTAAGGGCAGGTGTTCATGGCAGTGAGCACTAATACTCATTGGCCATCTCAGCTGACTGGCAAAGACTGGTGGCCACCTTCTCATTCCTAAAATAAGCCCCTACAGATTAGCTTTGACGTGCCTCAGCAAGCCATGTGAATATTTTTTCCGCAGCTGCTGGCGACATTCTTCCTGTTTTGTGATTGTGCTTTTCTTTGACTCTCTCTTCAGACTTCAAAGCCTAGAGGGGAGTTCAGTTCCAGTGACATCCACTGGAACCTGGACTCCTAGCTGTCCTCTGTGCCTTTCAGATCTTCCCCCTCAATATGTAAATAGAAAGGAAGGAAAGCATTGCTACTATCCCAGAGGAATTACAGTCCCCATCCTTGGCGACAGACTGAATAGAAGCCAGGGAAGAGTTGGTTTTCTATAGTCACAAAGCTCTGCACAAATAGTCCTCCTGGAGAAAGCTTAATAAAGGCTGTGTTACCCAGCAACAAGGCAGGTAAAACATCTGCAGAGTATACAGGAGTCAACATTTTTCTTTTGCGTACAGGAGAAAGGTCCCTCAGAAGAAAAGAACAGGCCTAATTCAGATCCTGGCCCCCATCAGTCTCAGTACGACTCACTGAGAAGAGTTTTTCCAAGCCTGGTGAGCAGCTTTTGACTTGTTCAGTCTGCAGAAGTAACTGTTGGCTCTCATCTCGCTTGAATATCTGTAGCTATAGATTATTCACCTACTTCACAAGCGTGTTGAGTTGGTTTTCACTGTGCAGGTTTTCTAAATATAGCTAATCTCTTGTTTTATTTAGCATTGAAAATAACCTTCTGAGAACGTGCTTGAAATACCTTTCACTTACTTTGTTTCTTGGGGGCAGATCCTCAGAGTTTCTCTGCAGCAATTGCAACTTGTGGCACCTCTAAGCAGCTTGATAGAGAGCTCTGAAGTTGCACTACTTGAGGACTTGTCCCTCCCACCATATTTCTCAGCTGTTCCACTCTCTTCCTGAATGGTTTCTTTCTCTATCCTCTTTCAGAGTATGTGTGCAAGTAGCAGTTGAATCAATTTAACAGAACTAAAGAACAAGGTATTGTTAAATTGAGGCACACCTCAGGGCTGACCTTCTATCAGCATAAGTATGGCTTCCAGTAATTTAGCTTTCATATCTGGTAGAAATGATTCTAAAAGATAAAATAATAAACATAACCATGTACTATAGGCTAAGTGATCTGACCTGTGTTCCCTGAACAAATAGCTGCAGCAATTTCAAATGTTTTTCACCAGCCCTCTGCCCTTGGTTACTGCCTTTGCAGCAGAGTCAACAGAACAGAATACATGCCCAAGGCACCGCCATGCCAGTATACAGTTTGGCAGCTGATTATAAAGCCGTCTTTATTAGCAGTTTATACATTGGACTATGATCTAGAGTGGCTGAGACATAGGGAAAGAATCTGTTCTGCTATCACGGCTAGCAGGTTATTATATCACATGTTGCACTAACCATCCATGTATGTACAGCGTGGCAGCAAGTATGAGATAATACAGCTAAATTTAGTGTAATGAAGTGAAAATAGTTGAAACTACCTTGCAATGCCATGGGTAGTTACCACAGCTCAGAAGATACACAGTAATTTATGAAGGCGCGATAATTCAGTTGTCAGTCTGAGCCCCAAACTGGGTTGGGTTAACTCACCTTAAAATCAAACCCTTAGTTTGATTTTTAACTAGTGCTACTTTGTATGCCTGCCAAGGCTCCCTTTCTGTCTGTCTGTCTCTCTCTCACATAGCCCTTTCCTGCCTCTTTCATTAATCCTTCTCATACTTATGGTGACTCGGAGGGCATGTGTTATACGCTGCTGTTCAGAGTGGGACAGAGTGGTCACAAGGAGTAAACAATAAGGAGCCTGTGTTTTACCTGTTCTCTTTAATCGGAAGCAGAGGGAGTAGCAGGAAGCTCTCATTTTTGTTTCAGGATGGGTGAAAATATTATGAATGACCTTGTCAGAGAGCTAACAAGGAACAATGATTGTTCATTTGATAAAAATATTTTACTTGCCTCATAAGTTTAGTATCTGCTGACATCTCTGTATCTTTTCTCTGCTCAATGATATTTAGACAGCTCACTTCTAGATTAAACCCTTGTGTTTACTTCCTGTTAAAAGTATGACTCCGCATTCCTCGTATCTAGCTACTTTTGATGGTTCCCTCTTGCACCCCCTGATCCCAAAAACTCTTTGCTGAGTAACTATTACTCATGCAAACAAGGTCCTCAATGTCAGGGAGTCTAGTCAAAGAGTCAGGGACCCAGTAATCCAAGAGAGGTTTGGGGGACCTGGTTCCCTTTGAACCCACTTTCTGGAGCTACAAAATCAAGTCTCTGTTGACATGGAAGTTCAGTATCAGCTATTTCCATATGCAGCTTTCAATATCCAAAATACAATCAAAATAGTGAGTCCTCACTTGTGTCACCCCGTACGACTCATTACCGGCGTACAGGCCTACTGTCAGGATTAGGCATCCTAGTGAGGAACACTAGCTTTAATATGTGTTGGACACACAAGATTAAAAGAGAAGTCCCTCTTTCAAAGAGCTTAGCACATCACATAGCTTTTGACCCTTCCCCCAAAAGGTCTAAAACTAACAATTGCTCAGTTGTTTTCCAGTTACCCCTTTCATATTCCACCTTGTGCTATAGCTAATCTCCTTTGTAATCTGCTTTCTTCCTATTATAAATCCTCACCTTGGTTCAACATAGCCTTTACTAACTTACTTAGCTCTAAGGTTGAGAATAATTTTACACTGAAGTTAACCACGCTGCTCCACTTCCAAAGCACCTGGAAGAATTGAGATCTAGGCCAAATGCTGCTGATCTAGACCCAGTGCTGCAGCAGCTTAACCTTCTGCTTCCCATTATCCCCTAAATCTAAGATGGTGCCAAGAAAAACACTGTATTCATGTCACAAAAGCTGGCCACTGTCAGTGACTGAAGGATCAGTTTGGGAACCTGCTGAGTGCCATCTGCTCTTGAGAGGAGAGGAGCTGGAGGATCCCAAGACCTCATAAAATCACCTCCTTTACCCCCTTTTTCCCAAGCGTTTACTATGGGATTGATCCAAAGCCCCTGAAAATTCACTGGGAAACTCGTTCACAACTTTAGATCATGACCATAGAGTCAGTCCAGTTCCCACTAAGGATTTTTGTTACGCGCTTCCTGAGGGACCATTTGTAAGTGTGTTCTGACTCCTAGAACATGGGCTGCTTTTTAATGACATTTATATCCACAACAAACATAAACGCCTTCATCATCTCTAATTTCTATTCAGTGCCAGTTTCTTTTCTGCACGTGAAACAGTAATTAGTTTAATTTACTTTACCTTGAAAACAGTAATATATTCAGTGGCATATTTAGCAGTTATTAAAATTATCACCATGGAAACCTAGGGTGTAAGTAGAGAGATAAAGTATGATTGCATCAGAAACATGGCATGGAGAATTGCACTGGGAGGAAGCTAAATACTAATTACCGTACTCTTCATTATAGTGAAGTCGACAAGGAGACATAGGAATAAATCATTTATCTTTGTGACTTAAAAAGATAAACTTGGTGGAGGGATTAATTTCTCCTTGACTTATTAAATTGCCCCAAACTTACTATTCTGAGTATTTATGAAGCATCTTAAAGTAGAATATCACTCAGTTTACAAGGCATTCAATGTTGGGTCTCCAGCCCTCTAAGGTATGTTCTAGTTCATGGAGAAGTATGAGTTAACAGATTTGTCATTAATCAGGGAAGTCCCAAATTCATTCTTTACTTGATAGCAGTTAAAAGATGCTTAAAAATAACAAATATTTCCCTATCCAATTCTAGATTTTCTTTGGATTTTTTTCCTGGGGTAAAGACTCTAGGTCTGAACCCAAATAAAAAATCTTTTGTACACAAAAATATACCCTAAATGCATGCAGAGTCATATATAAGTATTTAACCCACTTAACTTGATTTTTAAATAAAATAACAGTTATTGAACACAGTCAACTGCAGCTTCCTGCTTACCACATATCAGTCTATGAGAAATACTAATATTAGTGGCCGGTATTGTGCATGTGCAGTTTATCTCAAAAATACAAGTAGAAGCACAATTACAGATACCTTGATCCTAAAACAGACTCGTATTAGCATTTCTGTCTTCAAGGAGAAGCAAGTCTTCCCATGTTTCCTGTGGATATTTGATGATTCTATTACTTTTCCAAATAAATGGAAAAATACACATTAAATAATCTGTATAACTGATGCTGTTAAATATAAAGCATTATTTTAACAGAATAAAAATATGGGAAAGACTGAGGAAAATCCACTGTCATCAGATACAGATGAAGACATCAAAGAGGAAGAAGATGACTATTACAAAACTCCGAGCAATCTTTTAGCAAAGGTAGTTTATCAGATGTGAGTTCTTCTGTTTTGTTAACTATAATCTAACTCCAAGGATACAGGATACATTTAACAATCCAAAGTGGAACTGGTATATATAGAAAGCTAATACTTTGCCAGAGAAATACATTGGTAAAGCACTAGGTGATAGAGCCTTCATTTGCATGAGAAAAAATATACTAGACTCATTCAAAGGATTTTTCTGGCAGCAAGTAGCATTTTGACAAAAACATTGTTGATTTTCTTGAAATTCCTCAAGTAGACTGCTTCACTGTAAATGGCTTTTGCCCACTCTATCACAGCTTTTTTCAGAAGCTGATAACTACTTCAGAAAATTTATCTGTACATTACTTTAAATATTTCAAAACATAATTCTACTGAAGTGTCAGTAAACTGCATAAAATCAAACAGTAATTTTAAAGTGCTGTGAAACATTTTGGTAGGTGCGCTTCAGTTTGAAACAAGGGAACAAGAGAAGTAATTTTGGTGGATACTTTAGAATATAGCTGGTTATGTTCCAGTCTGAAAGGAAAGCAAGCGATAGTGTCAATAATACCAGATAACATTAACTTCTAAGTTTCAACCATTTTTATAGCTCACTGTTTCTGGGAGGTGACTTGTCTGAGGGAAAGCTAAGCTGTATTAGCCAGTGTATTATCTTTAAACAGCACAAGTACTGAATAAAATAATGAAATTAAGATTTTTCTGTAGGCAGAACAAGAACGTTTACCTCAGATATTGTTATGTGTTTCTAACAGTGTAATACTGAAATACCAAAGCCTGACCCTGCAGTTGAGTCTAATGTCCCTGTGCAAGAGAAGCCAGTGCAGAAGAACACTGTAAAGGAGAACATTTATATGTCAATGAAATCACTGTAAGTAACAACTTTATTAAGGTTCTGAAAATTAAAAGTGATATAGTGATATAGGAAGAGCTGTCACTCATGGTATTTACCTAGTGATATCTAAAGGGTTCTCATCTTGTTTGAATGAGTTCGTATTGTTTCATCTTGGTTGAATGAGTCTGTGTTTGGTCTTGGTTCAGAAAGTTCAAAACTGCTGAGTATACCAGAGCGAAATTCAAACTTATCAAAGCGAAATTTAAACTCACTTTGCAAACCCATGCATTTAGATAGGCTCTGACTGTAGGATACAGCACTTCTAGTTGACTGATACTTTTTCTAGGCTTTTATGATGCAGCAGCCCACCACTGTACTCAGATACCCCAGCCAAGCTCCAGCGACACTTCAGCCAGCCAGACTCCACAGCAGGCAGCGCTGTCTAGTGGTTAAAAGAGAAAAAGAGACCTGGGATGTTAGATCCCAGTTTTGCCAGTAGGAAGTTATGTGATCTTGAACAGGTCATCTCCTTCCTTCTGCTATGCCATCCAAAGGATGGGTCTGTGGCTGCATACTTCAAAGGTACAGTATTTAGCATGCCACCAAGAAAGACCTGAAATTAGTGCCACAGTTCTAGTGCCACGATGAAATTTTACAACCGTCATGTTATGGCACATCATGCTGAAGAGAAGTGTGCCTTCGTGGTAGAAGGACACCAGCCCTGAGCCGGGGAAGAAGTGGTTACTTGTTAGCTAAGGCCTGCCGCTTGCTGATGGTCAGGTCTTGCTGCACCTAGTGGGAGGCGGTTGGAAATGCAAACCCATGAACCAGCTCGTTACAGTAGACTCGTTGAAGCGCCTCTGTGTGTTTGGGAGTCTTTCTGGAGGGAAGCACTATAAAAAAACCACAAGCCTATACCATCTGAGTTAAAACCCATCAAGAGCTGCTTTTGCTACTCAGCCCAGTCTTAGCAGGGGGAAGCCCCAGACGTTACATGGTTCATCAAATGACCTAAGAGGCATTTAAGCACGTCTGCATTATTGTATCCCCCAGGGGACAGTGTTACACCCCCACAGGAGCTCGTACAGCTAACGCCAACAATCTGTACTCACTTGCTTTGTCAAAGCATGTTTTTAGCTGGAATGTTTTCAGGCTTAATAGTAGTCTTTAAATATTGAAAAGGTTTATTCTGAGATTTATGATCCATTTTTAGAAGGACAGTTTATTTTCTTTAGCTGTAATTTTGTCCACTGGATATGCTACAAGAACTTGTTATTCGTTGCTTCACTGACAGCTATTTCATCCAGCTTCAAACCATGCAAAATTAACTGTGCCTGGAATGGCCAGACTAGTTCATTTTTTATTGACCTTTCTCTTCAGTCGGGTCCTGGATGAGAATCACCAGCTCTTGTGCACCAGTGATGGACTCCTGACTCCTCCCAAGTGCCAGGAAACCAATGTATGTCCAAGAGACCCGGTGGCAAACAGAGACCTAAAACTTGCAGAAAGCGGCACCAGGCAGCAGCCAACCTTCCAGAGAAAGCAAAACTTATTACCCCTTTCGGTGGTTCAGCTGACTCTACTACTCAGGTAAGTGTCTTCTTCATTTTTCATTGCAGAGAAGACAGATGTATTCATGGACTTCCGCTGAGGTACTGATAGAGCATGCCTCATCTCTGATGTTTTCTTTCACAGTCAAGTTACAGATGAGACCCAACTGCAGAAGTTGGATATTTTCATCCCCCTGATTGATATTGACAGTTACCTAACACTTACCGAAGCAGCAGGACAAATATGGTGAGTTCTGGATGTCTTATGATGGTGCCTGTCAGATGTGAATGAGTGACAATCAACGTAGAGATAGAAGTGTGCAACAGTATACCCCCATATACATTTTCGGCTGTGCAGAACAGGACAGAATCAGTGTGTGTTAGAACTCTAGAAATTTCCTACTGCTGTTTCTGACTGTTCCTGTACTTGAGTTCCTATTTCCCCGTTGAAAGGGACTGTATAGAATTGAGATGTCTATGGCATCTTGTGTAATAATTAGCGATTAAATCCCACCCAAAAGCTAATCTTCTAATATTCATGTGAATCACTTAATTACTGCTAGTCAATTTTGCCTTTGATTTGGTGAACTATAGAGATGATAGAGATGTGGTGAGGGGGTATATCTTATGATAGGATAAAAAGGGGTTTTCAACTAAAAATCTTGTTAGAGATTAGTATAGATGACCAATAATTTGTTATGCTTTGTTATTGATGATGAAGCTGAAAATTAGGAAACACATATAAGGTGCAGAATTCAAGTCCCACTTATCTGACTTCTGGCCACCGTACCCCCTTAAGTATGTTTATGCCTTATGAAGAAAAAGAAGATTTGTGGAAAGAGATGGCAGTTCTTTGGAAAGTCATAAAACCTGTCTGTCACTGGAAAGAGTGGCAAAATGGAACCTACGAGCACACAGGGGACCATTTCCAGATCTAGAAGATTCACTAATTCACTCTAATTCATCAAATCCTTTTGTCTCTTTTTTTCCCTTTAACATATTAGCCTGTGTCCCTAATATTATTCACATCTAGTAGCACCTGCAAAGCACATTAAGAGTCTCCAGTTAAGAGTGGGCTGTAAGTGAAAACTTAAATGATGTTAGATAAATCAAGCTGACTTGAGTTGGATCCCAGCATAAATTAATCTCAGAATTAATCCCAGCACTGGTTCACTGCTAGGAATCAGTTGTCGGGTCAGTTTTCACAAGTAGGTGTTTTGGGCTAGAGCGCATCGATCGCCCTGGTAGTCCCACTAGAAATCAGTGCTCTCCCTAGACCTTCAATATCAATGACTGTAGGAGAAAGAAGAGGGAGCAGAAAAAAATTCAGCGTATACTTTTTGCCTCCTTCTGTGCAGTCTGATGGTCTTTCACTGCCACACACCACCGAGGCTCCCTTTTGCTGCTCCCCTGAGATTCATACTTATCAAGTGCACTATGTGTGCAGGAAGTCGCTTTGTTTCAGCCACTATCAGCAAGAAGAGAAAATACCATAACAAAAAGGACTGGAAATGGGATGCAGCTGCAAAAATTAGATCTATATCAAAATTTATAGTACTTTTCTAGTGGAAATTCATACTGAAAGGATTTGGGGCTGGTTCCAGGACAGAACAGAGCACTAAGTCTGACTGTTGGGTCAGCCAGTCCTAGATAGCTGGTCATCAAGGAGAGTCTATCAGAGACAAGCAGGAAAGAAATACTGGAATTTCCGTTAGAGTCCAGGCAGGATTTTGGCTCATACAGTCACAAGGACAGTGATAGATCTGTGATTCTTATATCTTAGATAAAACACATGATTATAGGTTTTAGTTTAATCCTCTCCCCATGGAAGATTTCCAAAAATCATCTCAGTCAAGCATAGGGCTAAAATATCTGCAACGGTGGGCATATACCTGCACTGAGTTTGACCCACTGTGTTCAGACCCGAATCCCCAGCTTTCACTATTGACCTTGTTAACGCTAATATCGTGTTAGGGGGTCATTGTCAGTGTCATGTACACTTTTACGGGGACTTGTTAGGATGGAGGAAGCAGTTTTGCTTCAGCTAGAACCAGATCAAAAAGTTACAATATCACTTACTCTGTGTGTTATTTCAAGAGGGAAATATCAATAAATGCAATCCCATTTGGTCATCTTCATTCCATTAGCAGTAACTAGATATCCCATGTGATTCCTTTATTGTCTGTCCTTCAATTACCTAGTGTCTCACACTGGACTGGTCCTTACCGCCTGGGATGTATATTTAACCATGGAGACCGTATAGTGGCTGTGAATGACCTGCACCCAAAGAATGTGGAGGAAGCTTCCCTGTTTATCAGCAGGTCCACAAGAAAGGAGGTAAGCTCAACTAACTTGAAGATGATAGTCAAGTGAATTAAGCCAAATGAGAAAGCAAGTTATTTTTCACCTTTCAAAGAGCTTCATTCAAATGGGTTTACTCTATTTTGAGTTTGGCATTAGTAATCTCAGTGCCAAATGGCCCCTCAGCATCATTCTGACATAACGCTTATTATTCGTGAGCTATTTGGGGAATTCAGAGTCTACACTGCTGTGTTTGAGGACTTGATCTCAAAGAGCCTGAAGCAACCTTGCAGGATTCTGACCAACTGTAATTAAGAGTTACTTGGTATTTTGTAGATAAAGACCTTGAAATGCAAACTTTGAGGAGTAAAGGAATGCCTCCAGTGGGTGTGTAGTTGCTTGTGGTGGTTTCAGTCAAAAGGGTGTTCTCTCAAGGGTAGGTTAGCCATCTGGCTATTGAGCACAGAGAAAAGACCCTACCTCCTATTCCTTTTTTAATCAAGCACTACACAAGCTCCTTGTCTGATACTACTTTCTTTTGAAGAACCTGGGGGATTTCTTAGTGGTGCCTTAACAGCACAGAGATCTGCTGTGTGTTGACCTCTGTGTTTCTTTCAGATGGACTCCTATTTCAGTATCCAGGTTCTCCAACCTATACATGAACACCTTCCTGTTTGAATCTTGCTTAGAAAGTTGAGGTCACCAGATGTTGTTGTCACCTAAAGAATAGAAAGCCATTCTCAGCAAGAAAAAATACTTATCTATCCTAACATGGTATTTTTATTTAGCTAGTTAAAAATACAAGTCATATAGTAGCACAGATGTTGATCAGCTCTGTAACAAGCTGTAAAAGTTTTTTTTTCTTTTTTTTTCTTTTTTAAGGTGAAACTTACTGTATGTAGGATCCCAGATTCAGATATCTTCCATGTTAAAGGCTGCTCATGTTCCTGAAAAAAGACCTCAGCGATTAAGTGCTAAAGTTTGACAGAAGGAGTAGTGGAGAAGAATGTAATATATAGTGTACGGATGTAATCTTTACCTTCTAGAGCTGCCAGGCAACTTTTGGTGCTGAAGTTCAAAGAATGCAGGACGTGGATTTCATTTTCATTTTATGTCCTAACAACTTGTTTTGGGCACATGAATGGCATGTGTTTGGCCAGAGTGAATAGGTTGAACAAAACTGAAGGTGAAAGCATGTGTTAAACCTTTGTACTGTACACACTTTGTACCTCACTAGAAAGTATTGGTTCACACCTGTGCTTGCCTCTTTACACTGAATTACACTGATTTATACTGATCTCCTAATCATTTAGGGGTGTGGAAACAAGCTGCATTTGGAATAAAGACATGTTTTCCCTTGGTCTAACTACAGAAAGGCAAAGGCAAACTGAAACCTGTAATGCTGGAAGGAAGGTTGATAGATAAAGCATCGTGTAGTAGTAGTGGGGATGCCTCTTGTGTTATATTGCTCTTACATTACAGCCACGAAAAGACATTAGAGGGATGACAGGAAAAAGTGCTGGTTGGAAAAGGGGAATGTGTCTGAAGCACCTTTGGATTCTTTGGCAGCTGAACCAAGCCCTAAATGAAAAACACATGAACAGGAGCATTTGGGAGAGTGCAGAGCTGGCCTGCTCTGGGAAAGTGTTATTGATCAAGAGAACTGGGAAAACCAGAGAGAGAAATGAGGAATATGAAGGCATGTGCACACAACCCAATGCAAACAGAGTTCACTGAAAGATTTTTTATTCTACCAAATACTACCATGAGAACATCCCAGATACAGTGGCATTTCCAGAACAAGTGTTTATATATTTCCCAAACAAAGACATTTCCTGTAAATATGTAAATGTTTGTTTGTGAATATGCCTTGCTTCCATTAGTATCATAGAAACATGACTGATTTTCAGCTACTGTCATACCAAAATGTATTGGTGTTTGATATGGACATCTGCAGGGGTGCCTTTAATAGCTGCCGAAAGGTAGTCTTATCATGGACTAAAGTGACCTCTGTTGCTTACAGAAACACAGCGTAATATAGATTGTATGCAGAACACATACCTGTTCTCTATATAGATATATATACACATTTGCGTATACATGTGTGCGTGTGTGTGTGTTTACTTACATATATATCTTTCTGTAAGATAGATTGCATTAATGTACAATGGTGGGCCAACAAACCAAATCACCATCATATCTGAGAACAAATCATTTTATTTTGCCAGATACAGCCAAAATAATTACTGATTTTACTAGTCATAGTTTTACTAATGTTAGCAGATTTGTATAAGCTTTGATCAAGGTTGATTTGGTCCACAGACAGCATTTGTCCAGGTGCCAGTTGAATTAGATGGACCAAATCAGATACTAGTGTAAGAAACTGCTCTTATGAAAATCAGTGATGATGCCACTTATGCCAGTAGTAAATTTGACAAATGTGATTTGTATCCTTGCTTTAAAATTCCATCTCGTTTTTTTTTAATCTTTACAAGATGTTACTTAGCCAAAGATGAAAACAGCATTAGTAACTCAAAACAAACAAGCAAACAAAAATATTGGTACAATTAATTCAAACTGAGCTCACCTCCTCTTCAAAAGATTAATTTCCACACTGAATGTTTCGACAGCCTCTCTTTTCTTCTTAAAAGAGAAGAGTGTGTGTGATGTGCTTATTTCTGAAGGTGGGAAGGGATCACTTCATATTTCTCTTTCAGTTGTGTTCAAAGGCCCTTTTGTGCTGAATTCTGCATAAAGACAGAGGGAAACACAAGTTCTAGAACAACAGAGACTGAAAGTGGAAGAAAAGACATTTCTTAAGAGCTCTCCTCCAAAGTTGCTACGGAAGTCCTTTGCTTTGGACTGTCTCTTTGAGCACAACAAATCCCTTTCTGTCTAAGGAGTCTCTGACTGCTGGGATGACTAAGCCATAACCAGATAAGGCTTGTCCAGCTCTGTAACTATGTCAGCCTTTCAGGACAGTCTTTCAGGCATGAATCCTAAAATCACAAATCATCCAGCTCAAGAGTACCCACTGAGGATGTCTTCCCTCGACTGTTCCTGCTAAATGTTTGCGTGAACTCTTCCTAAGAACTCTAGAACAGGAAACCCTCCTGTGTTGTTCTAAGACTCATCCGTCTGTATGATTAGGAAGTTCCTTCTAATATTTATCCTAGAACATCTTTTCTGAAAATGAACTTGATTTTTTTTCTTGCCCTGTTTTCAGTGAACATGGGGAATGCTTGATCTCCATTGTCTCTAGAGAAATCTTCATTCTGGAAGATGGTTTTTTTGCTTGCTTTTCCATCTCTTTTCTAGAGCAACCATCCCCAGTTCTGTCTACCTTTTTCAAACATTTCCTGAAAATAGACATATGCCACTGAACTGTAACACAATGTACTTTGTTTTTCCAGTTATGGATGAACAAAGGAGGTGAGACAGTCTTAAAGCAATTTCATGACATTTCATAGAGAAACATTGCCAAAAAGAGATGAACTAACAAAGAAACTGCGAACCGTACATGGTGGTGAGTGGAAAGCCCCCAGTGAAACCTGGATGCATCCTTGCTGTTGAAGCATAAATTGAGCAATGCACACTGCAGCTTTCAACCAAGGAAGAATGTTGCTTTGGGGCAAAAATATGGTTTGGGCAGATTTATCAAGCACAGGATAATTCCAGAATACTTCAAGAAGTTGGGAGATATTGTTCTGTACTTCTGGAAATAGTCACTGAGGTGTTACTTCATTATGTCAGTTTGCACAGCAATAGATGTAGATAATTAATGTTACATATTGTCTGATTTACTGTTCATAGACTTGCTAGATGATATAAAATATGGAAGTGACTTCAGTACAGTAAATTTTGGTAGGGTATATGAAATTGTCCACCCACGTATGATTAATAAATTTACAACACATATTGTATTCCCCTGATTACATCACTTTCTCCTAATACAGTCCTTCCTCAGCCTCCAAAGATTACCTGTAGCTTTCCAGGAACCAATAACTGAGGCGCCAAGCAACCCTTTATAAAAATTTAATCTGATACCCTTGAATAAAAAAGATCAACCTGCTTCTGAAATATTTTTTTCCTATTATGAAAATTTTATCTTTCTTCAAATGAACAAATTCTGCCAAGTTATACTTGTCTGATGGGGGCAGAGCAGAGCCTTTGGCCAACGATGGCATTTCTAGATTCATGATTATCGTGCCTTAGAGAATTGTCCCAGGGTGCTTCTAGAAACAATGGCAAAGGGATGTACCTACATTCATAGTGTTACCCAGTGCTCTCTTTTAGCCCCAGAAGACCCCAAGATAATGCCAAGTGTTTAACTAAACATTAACACGCTCCTCACTAGCTGTATTTTATTTCCTGCCGTTGAATACAGCCAGTGCCTTTAGGTTGTTTCCCTGGCTGTGAATTCATGGCACATTCCCATGCTGCACTCACTCACTATTGGCTGCTAACTTTTTCCCTGAGATCCCAAATATCAGTCATACTCTTTCTACCACTCTAATACCCTTCACCAGCAGGAAAATGGCAATTGTCCAGGAGAAAAGCAAGTCCCAGAACAGAGAGAACGTAATGAGAAGAAAAGTCTCCAGATAGATTGATGTGATACCACTGAAGCTAAGCACAATAAAAAGCCCATTGCGCAGCAGGCACGGAACAGGCCGCACAGCCCCAGTACTTCCTCTTGGGGGCGACACCACTGAGAATTAGAGCCTTATATTGATCAGAGAGGGAACAAATCCCGCAGGAGGACAAGTCCAGCTGGGGAAGGGAGTCTGTGCTAACTGCGTCCATCCTGAACCTAGCTACCAACAAACTCTGCATAGTGCAATGTCTGGCCACAGTGCTTGGGACTGGATGTTGTTTAGGGTCTATCCAACCTGGGATACCCAACCAGAGATGCTGCAAAGTGGCTGGACTTTCAGCAGGTGGAAGCAGTAAAGGAGAGTGATATTATCTCCCATACCAGAGAGAAAATGGACCAATGGTGAACTGGGGACACTAGGGAGTGTTCTGTGTTTTGCCCCAGACTTTTTGGGTGACTTCAGGAGAGCCATTTCCTTGCTCTCCCTCAGTAGAATTCAAAAAGTGACTTCACACACGTTTGCATTGTGCTGTCACTTACAATGAATGCCATCGCCACCGTCACATCCAACAGAATTAACCATTTTTACTCCCAGAACATCTGCTGAAAGGTGCAGACATATGCAGAGGCGGGGGTCATCAGTGCCTGTCTTGTGCTATGAAGAGATGCTGGTGTTCAGTGCTAAGGGAGAATTCATCCTTAGTGCAGAAAAGTAGCTTATGCTCAGGTGTCCTTCAGACAGCACTTTCATGAGTGAACATTAGGTGATGCTCCCACTTCTCCGCAGGGAACTGGCTCATCCAGGGTGTGTGCTGCTTGCAGAGAGCAGCACCAACCAGTATCTAGGGAATTCTCAGTCAAATGGATTCTGCAAGTACTTCAGGCCCTATTATTAGTTATATTTACAAGGGTACTTCCTTGCTGGTGCTCCTTTTATCAGGGTAGGGGCTAGAAAGAGAGTGTTGCATCCTAGCAGAAAGTCTTAGCCACAGGGCAATCCATCTTCAGGTTTGGGGAGCTGACAGAGTAACCTTAGATGTGCTGTGGGCTTTTTTGGTTGGTTTCCCTGGGAAGAACAGCCATGGCACAACCATGCTTCTCTGTAGCTACCCACTTCCCTTCTGCAGGCCGGCCAGCAGGTCATTGCAAAGAACTTGGAACATTTGAGGCAGTTCCTAGAAATGCCACTGGAATTTCAAATGTTGCCATTGGCCCCTTACCACTTTCTAATTTATTGCATCATTTCAAGAAAATGAGAGGTTGGCCAAGGTTAATCCGAATCTTTCATTCAGCAAAAACACCTTAAGAGAAACCCGATCTCTGCACTCTGCAACAATGAAGATGGTCAGCAGCCAGGAGCTATTTCCTTGCTACCAGCAGCTGCTCAGTGACTCAGCCTTCCCACTTTTTGAAGTCACAGCAGGGCCAGCTCTTTGGTAGGTACGAAGCCGCTCTGGTGCCAGCAGGATCAGACTTATAGCAGACGAGTGTCTGGCGTAGTTGAATTTTCCATCCTGGAGTGGCTGGAATCAAACACAGATCAGATACATGCCTGAGAATCAGTTTCTTTTATAACCCAGAAGTTGAGGGCAAAGAAGTTAAGCAGACAATGGAAGTGCTTAAGTCTGCGGTTAGGAGTGATGCTAATACCACATTTTAAAATGCTGAATCTGTTATTATCATCATTACAAGATGTGCTTCAGAGCCCTAGTCACAGGCCAGAGGTTCTCAGCCCAGGGGTCTCTTCCCTGGAGGACTCAACATCTCCCCGACTAAAAAGAGGGAACCATCTGCATATCGTAGTTTAGGTCTGCAAGGTCTCACTTACATTACCCTTCTCAGTTCGGCTCATTTCCTCAATCACAATGAGGAAATGGGCTTGACAAAGCTGATCAAGGGATATAAAAACAAACTCTGTCAGGTGAATCCCCAGATGGCAGCAGAGAAGATGATAGCCACATGTGCTCCATCTCTGGCCCTGACACTTTTAGATGTGGATGTTTTCAGCGCTGACTGTGCCAAACAAGCTGTGTGCTGAGGCATAATGTTGGCCTAAGCAGACATAATTCTAGGCAGTGCTGTATTATAATTAAGCAGTTTGTAAGTAAGACTATCTGAAACAGCCGCTGCCATGCACACTAAGGATGCTGCTGTCTCTTTCAGTAATGTTTTTGCGAATACATACAGGCAAAGTAGCTAGAGAAGGAGAGTGCCTTTCCTGGGATATTCTGTTGCAACCCTGCCCTAGTCAGCATCTATCAGGAACCATCACAACTGGATGCAGGCTTGTCTCTAACGGCCCTTGGAACAGGAAAAAAAATCAACACAAAAAAACAAAGCAAAAAGGATTCTGACTTTTTTTCCCCAGGGGAGAAGTTTCCTTTTAAAAGTGATATCCTCAAACACTTGCTCTAGAAGGCAAAAACAAATTAATCTAGGCATCCATCTCTGTAATCCCCGAAGAAAAATGAGAAAAGGAAAAAAAGCTTGGAAGAACTACAGCATTTGCCTTGTCTGCCTTTATTTTTCTGTGAAAAGCACTGAATTATTAGTGGTATGCTATGAAACCCATCTGGAAAGGCCCACCACATGTTTGCATTTCTCAGACTTGTCCTTTTCCACCTGGAAATGTTGCCCTGGCAGACTGCAGGGAGCTTGTATAGTTGCCCAGGATATCTGGACATGTGAACATGCTGAGCACTGATCAGCTCCAGTATGAAGCACCAGATTAGCGTGCTTGTGCTGCAGAGATGGTCTGTGCAGACATATGAAAACCAGCAAAGCAAAGCAACTGCACTGTATGTGCACCAGTCAGCACCCTGCGCCCGAGGGTCCCAGGAAGCATTGCTGCATGTCCACTAACCAGTTCCTCTGCAAACAGTCCTAGCCGGGGAACCCCAGGCTGAAATTCCCAGTACTTGAATTACTGACACCAACAGTAAATTTTGGGAAGCCATCACTTCTGGCAGTGGACAGGAGGAGAGCTGCGTTTTTTGCAGGCAGAATGGACATCAAAAAGCCACAGAACATCCTCCTGAGATCCAGCCAACAACTGCGCTTGTTGTCATGGCCTTCAAGAGACCTATGTCCATTTTTTTTTCTGTCTCTGTAAGTTTTCTCATAAAATCTGTTTCTGTTTCCAGTCTGTGCCTATAAAGCACAGCATAAAGCCGGTGTTCATGTCACTCCAAGAGTTGTTAGATGGCTGCTACTACCATCAGCTATGAAGATTGCTCAATTTTTTCACCCAAGAGAAGCTCATTTTTTCAAGCACTCAAGCTCCTCAGCAGCCCCTAGTGATCAGTCCTGGGGAAGCTGGATATTTGACATCAGGACACATTTTGCCAAAATAACCTCATTTATATTCTAAATGTCCTTAAACTGATTAGATGCCCTGAAGGCTTTCTGGCCTTCTGTCCACAGATTTGCCCCTCTTCTATCTTATTTGATGTCCAAAGTCATTCTTCACAGAAGTCATTTTGCTTCCAAGGAAATGTTCTTGTGCTCCTTTTTCTAAGAATGAAGGTGAGTGCTGGTAGTGCAACATTTCTGAGAAAGTCCCAGTAGTGGGAGGGTGGCTAGGAGGGTGGACAATAACAGAGAGAAAGGAAAACTGAGTCACAAGTAGATATAGACAGCAAGAGGGACAGGGGGTAGGAAAAAATGAAGTCAAAGCCTGTAAAATAGAAGCACTCTGATGTAAGTTTTTGATATATTCAATGATTTGAAATAAATCAGCTTAAGGTTATTCCTAGCATCAGGCTAGTGGCAGTACCTGCTCTTCAAGGCCAGCTGAAGCATTAAAATAACTCAAAATAAATATGTGTCCAATCTCTCTGGCACTGTGATGAAACATTGCTAAAAACAACAGCCCCATGGTCCTGGCACCCTGAGAGTTTCCATTCATTTTTATTTGTCTTGTTTAACTCCTGCAAATGGAATTCGCTGCTGCTGATGAAGATCAAGAAGCTAGGAATAGTCCAGGGATATTTTGGCATCGCAGCAAGGAGACAGAAGGATAATGTAACAGAATGTACCCATGCAGAACTGAATCAATAAGCAACTGTCATATCTAAGGGCTATTGAACAAGTCAGCCAGCAACTAAGCAAGTGCAGAACCTCTGGGAATAAATTCCTTATAATAATTCGATGATTATTATTAAATGCTAGCAGGATTGCTCCTGCCAAGCACAGACCCTCTTACAGGTTTGAGACACCGAGTATGCCCTAGACAAGACAAGGGCATCTATACTCTGTCTCTGGGGTCAGCGATAGCTGCTGTCCTCCCAGGGTGTGCACCTGCAGGAGTGGACTGCCACCTCCCCAGCCCGTGCACCCCAGCAGGTAGTGGTCACTGGTCTTCTCCCGTATATGGGCCAGGGAACACATGCATACACTGCTTCTTCCTCAGGATCTATGGCACATGTATTATAAAGCCCAAGAAAAGTAAAGTGAAAGAAAGTAGAGGCTCCAACGTGTACCTGAGGGCATGATCTGAGCCATAGTTCTTTGTTGCAGTAACCAGCCGTCCTCAGTGACTGGCTGCTGTTTGCCTTTACCTGCTCCCAGTGCTTTCTGAGGAACAGCCTGGGGCCATGGCCAAATCTCCTGAGGACAAAGGTAAGATGTTTATTGTCCCCAGCAGGCAGAGGCCTCAGGCTGCTTGTTTGGAGGAACATCCTGGGAACAAAACAGTAGGCACCAAAACGGGAGATGAGAGCCCAAACATCTGCTGGCTTTGATTGAAAAGTCACTGAGTATCCAGTTCTGTTGCTGTGTAATCACTGAAATTTCCCTAATTGATTAAGCATTACATTTTATGGCTGGTGCAGTGTGCAACCCACTTAAATCTTCATTCGCTCCAGCAAGCTCTGTCACTATCATATTCATTACAGACACACAGAGAGTCCTTCATTTCCTTTTCTGGACTTTCTCTTCTGTGCATTAAGCTCCTTCTGCATGCACTGTCTGCCTTTGGATTGGACTCCGATTTGCACACCAGTGTCGCCAGCTGCAATTAGTACTGCTCAAAGGATTAAAAAGGCGAGAGGGAAAAAAGAAGAAAATGAGTTGGCAACAGAGTGAAATGACTTGATTATAATCATTTAATGGATGAGCTGTTTTATGAGCTTACTGTCTCTGCTGGTGTTCCCTAGGTTCTTCCATGGACCTTTTGATTTCATTCATGAGTGAGAGTGGATCAGTGATGGCTCCTTGCAGGTTCGCATATGACAGAAGCGATATAAATCAGGCAGCGAAAGCAGTGCAGTGGATAACAGCCATCTCTTTGGTTGTGTTTGGTGCGTATCTCAGGAGATCATTAAGGTGGTCCGCTGGATTTCACAAGCTGCCCCGTGCGGGGCCCTCACAAAGCTGGTGATTGATAGACACACAAGCGGCTGCTGGGTCCCAGCCAGTCCGTCTCTCTGGAGCAGGGAAGTTCACGGCAGGTTCCTGCTTTGGTCCCACAGGTGGGATATCGCCTGCTGCCTTCTGCCAGGGCGCTGTCAGCACACGGTACTTAGCAGGCAGGTTTAGAAATGCCACCAGGGCATGTCAGAGGGAGCAGGCACATGCTGAGCAACAGAGGCCGAGGGGCTGCGGGGGCTGCGGGGTGCTGGTGGGGGCACCGCCGTGGGGACGCTGCAGAGCCCCCGCTCCGCCGGCGGCAGCTGCGCAGAGCCGTGCCCTGCACGCCTCCCGCTTTGCCGCGCGCTCTTCGAGCCACGCGCGGCCCTTTGCCGGATGAGTGCGGGGGATATCGCTCTTCCCACTCCCGTGGGCTGCCCACCCACCTGCTCGCCTTCACTCTGTTCGGATAGTTTGGAGAGCTGGTCGTCGCCCGAGGAGCTGCCTCCGAGCGTGCAGTTGTACCAGCCTCTCCCCTCTGCCTTCGGCACCTTTTCGTCTGTGTCGAAAACGGAGGGCTTTACAGTGGGAAAGCTTGTTGTCGGAGGGCAGCAAAACAGGCACTTTCGTGTGCTGCTGGGAGGGTTTGGCAGGGCCCTGTGGGCGCCAGCAGCTCTCCCTGCCCCTGCCCCCAGCCCAGCCCCAGCCCCATTTCAGCCCGGCCCAGGGCTGGGGCTGCCCCAGCTGCCCCGCTCCGCTCCCGAGGGGCAGCGAGGCCCAGCCCTGCCCCACGGGCACCCCCGGCCCATGCGGCACCCCGACCTCGGTACCAGCTTATCTATCTGAGCTGCTCTTGTCACTGCTGTTTCTCCTTCAGCTCACTGGCTGGCTGTTCCTTGGCGGAGGGAGCTGAGGCTGTCTCTTGCCCAAAAACACGGCATGCTAAGGTAGTCTTTTCCTGCTAAGCAAGCGGCAGTGCCTTCTCCCTGTTTAACTAAGGCACCTCCCTTGGGCATGCTGCAGTTTGCCTGCTGCTCCTGAGGACAACGCTGCGATGGCAAGCTGCGTCTCCTTCCAGTACCAGGAAAATTGGCATGGAGATTGGCACTACCCCATCACACCTCCAAGAAGATGACAGTGTTTGCAAACACGGTTTTATTTCCAGGCAGGGCCATGGGGTAACATAAGAAGGGACTGCGTGGGTGGGCAAGGAGATTATTCATGGGAATTTCCATAACGCATCTCCCAAGTCCAGGAGACTGCCCAGGCTGAAGCCCAGCAGATGCAGGCTGCTCCTCTCTGACAGTAACTTCAATCCACCCGTTCACTGAGAGTCATGTAGGTAAATTAGCAGATTGGACCTAGCTCTTAGATGCTGCTTTTCACCTGCAAAGCCAACTGTTATATAAAGCTGGTCTAGATCACTACTGCAGACTTAGCAATAGGAAAACTGAGAAGGAGAGTGAAGTGTCTTGCAGCAATCCAGGCCCCTGCATCTCCTGAGCCTCAGTTGAGTGCTTCCTGTGCAATTTCCCCTGCCTGCAGAGCTGCTCAGCAGCCCCAGGACACTCTGGAGGACTGAGTGCAGTTACTACTTTCCTGCTTAAACTAGGACTCTTCATTGAGCCGTTACCAGCAGACAACCCACAACTGGTTTGCAATAGCAGGAAGGTATCTGGTTTCCTGTGGCTGCAGAGCCTCTTTCTGTAGAAGACCTGGGAGGAATTAGCTGTTCTGTGAGTCGTTATGAAGGTGCTATAGAAAAAAACATGTTTCTGCTGTGCTGCAGAGCTCAATTCCTCAGTTACTGGGTAGCAGCAGAAATAACTGAATTTCAGCATTAGCTCCCTTGTTCAGGCAATAGGTCCAACCAAGAGCAGGGCAGAGCATCAAGCAAATAACACAGCTTTGATACTAGGGTACCTCTGATGGAGGAAGCCCTGCTGGGATACCTGCACCAACCCATCTCTCCACCAAAACAGGAGCAGAGAAGTGGGTTAGATCCTGCAACAGGGAGTCTGCAGTAGTGCTGGTCAGTGCTGCACACATGAAGGTCTCTGCTGGGAGCTGACAAGGGATGGGAGTGATCAGGCAAAACTCCGTTTTGCTTCCCCCAACACAGTTCGCAGAAGTCAGTGTTTTCCTGCATGGAGAAAGGCTGGTAGGCAGCCAGGAGAGGTGGGAGGCAGCAGCAGTCAGTACATGCAGAACCTTATTGCTAGTCCCGATCTTGCTGAACTCGGCTCCAAAATCACCCTTGTTTGCATTTGTGTCCTTGTATCACCTTTCCTCAGGTGCATTATTTGTAGCTTCTTCCCTGAGACAGTACCTTTTTTCTCCTTCCATCCTTAACAACCGATACAATGTACAGGAGGAAAAGTGAACAAATTTCAAATGCCAAAGAGAAAAGCTTGGAGATTTTAAAAACAATTTGTTTATATAGGCACTTATTGGAAACGGGCACAAACAGGCCCCTATCATCTGCTCTGAGATACAACAGCACATGCAAATGTGACAGAGTGGAAAAGCCTCTTCCCTGCCAAAACATTTGCTGGAGATTCGATAACAAGGTGCCGTTGTACAATAGCGGGTAAAGGTTCAGAGGGGGAAGTAGAAACAGAAGGGGCATCTGTGCGGTGCAGGGCTCTGCCCTTGCAGACCACGGGTCCTTCACTGAAATCCTTGTGAGCGTTATTCCATGTCTACGCTGGCTAACCATAAATCCTAAAAATGTAAAGCAGACCCTGCCCCACTCTCACATGAGCTACTCCTACTTGTTTTGATTCTGAAACGAGAAGTAGCTGCTTTTCTGCAGCTAAGGAAAGACGAGAAAGTTTGGGGTGAATTTTTTTTTGTTCACAAAACTCACCTGCTTTTTGTCCCTCCCCCAAAAAATCACTGTAACATTCAATAGACACAGAAAACACCAAGACGAAAACTGCATCTTTAGCCTGACATGATAGCAAGGCTCTTATGTAACCCCAGGAAGCATTCTTCATATTCAAGACATAGTCTTGGTACAAATCAGTCCCAAATTGCTTGAAGGATATGTTGGAAGCCATATTATCTTAAAAACAACAACAACAACATCAACAAAACAAGCCATTAAGCATCTATTTAATTTAATAGCCTTCACTAAGAACATATGGGTAGACAGGTTTGATCACAGATAAGAGACATGCTTTCGCCATCCCAGTGACATCTCAGTTCCTTTCTCCACTCTGAGTAACTGCCAACATTTACTTCATGGCACGGTTTTAAAAGATACCCAACACCTTGAAGCTCCCCTTAATTGCCCATATATGCTTTTGTTCAGCAACACCTTTGAACTTGCCTTCCTGGCGTCCTCTTCAGTGATGATGGTGGGGCATGAGGCACAGTTTTCATTTACCGCAGCAAGTCTATCACACATTGCCTGACTCAGTAAAATTAGTGTGCTGCTTTCTTCCTTTTCCCTTCCCCTCCCTCTACCCTTTTCAAAGTGCTGCTTTTAGCTCATTTATCTGCTTATTGGGGTGATATGTAATGGGAGCAGGGAGTCCTGATGGGAAATGCAACATGATTCTTCAGAGTGGTTGGCTTTGAAAACCATCCTGGGCACTCATGAAGCTGGTGTTACAGCCGCTCTTTTTGTTTGCTTTGCCTTCTGCCCTAAGTCTGTTAGCACTGAACAAATTGGGAGAGCATCCAGCAATCTTGCTTTAGTAAAATATAATATTATTTATGTAAACACTTGACACATGTTTGATGTGAGGGTAAGGACAGAGTCTGACTCATCCACCCACTGTATACTGAACTCTGGTCTAGTCTCGCTGTAACTTAACAAAGACCAAAAATCACCCAGTCCGTTGCCTTTGAAAAATGATACCTTCTCTGTACATAGAGCCAATGCTGTTAACTTGAATAACAAATCTTTCGACTCCTGTATCTGTAACGCCAACACCATCAGAGACTAAAAATACATTCACTCCTTCACATGCAAAAGCAGAGCTTTCCCTAAATCCTAATTAATTACACTTGGGCCACAACTCTGAAATTAGGTTTATCATGTCTAAGCTTTCCAAAAAGACTTGATCTGCTGCGATCAGAAAGCCCACCCAGCAACAAACTAGAAAAGGAAAGAGAAAAGGTCCTATTACAAATCTTTCTACGAAATTCTTGTTTAATTAAAATTGTTCTCCACATCTGCTTATACGACCTCCTTGGTAATCTAAGCAGACACTTCCTGTTATTAATCATCTTCCTTTACAATAAGGTCAACAAAAATAACTTCTTCCTGAGTTCAGATTCTGAAACGATTCTTTTTTCCCCACATGAAGGAGGCCAAGTAAAGAGCTTGCAGAGCTGCTACTGTGAAGGTGGATGAAATGCTGCAGAGCTTAAGTCCACCCACGAAAAACAGCTGGTAGAAGTGCAAATACAAACCAGAAAGAGGGAGGAATGAAAGCAGCTAGAGGGCTGATGTGTGAATACCTACAGGAGAGCAGGCAACCAAAACCAGACCCCAACACATACAGACAAGAAAGCAATCCAATACAAAAGCTTTGTGGACTGCAGTCAGAGTTGCAGCCTCTGTTCCAAATCAGGACACAATTAATGGCTGAAAACCTACAAGTCAGTCAGTCCAGTAGACGCTAACGTCAGTGTAGGTCAAGTTATATCGTTGTTGTGGTTAATTTCAGAAATAAGTTTGCCTTTAAAGAAAAAAAAAAAAAAATCCTCCATTCCAGGTAACAACATGTCATCTGAAACCAACAGAGGGTGCGAACTGAGAGCTTGAAGTAAAGAGCAACAGGTGAGGCAACAGGTTCCTGAAGGGACCAGTTGCAGTGAAAGCTAATGTTGGTTCCGTATTATCATTCACACACAGGATAACGAGTTGAATCCCAAACCTGCAACAGCATCAACATGTTGGGAGCACATACACATGCTCATTCTGTAGGGATATTCTTTCCTGAAAACAGGATTGTAGAAGCAAGAGGATGTCAGAGCTGCGATTAAGGTTTTTACTTTGGTGCACTTACTCCAGATCCTTATACCTGGCGCAAAATTAGCCAGGGAGAAGACTTGGGAGGCAAAACCATGGGTGCAACCATTAATGATGCAACCATTAATGATGCAGGAGCATTTTCCTGCCAAGGAGAATCCCCAGTTTTGCTCTGGTTTGTACAAGGGGCTAAAATCAGGTTCAGTGTTTGCACAGACTATGAAAGACATTTTCATACACCTACTCCAACAAGGAGTGAAATGCTAGGAATCAATAAGTCACATCCAGGACAATTAACACTTATTGTGATAAGGGAAGGTAGCATAATGAATTATGCATCTTAAATACTGTTAAAACAAAAACTTAAATTCCTTTAATTGCATAATTCAAACAGCACCATTTAACAATGCCATATTTCAGTGAATGTACTAAAAGAATTGTGAATCAGCAAAGAACTTCTTTTCCATCAGTTTCACACAGTGATACTGTTCCTCTGAGAAGGCAGAAATAAAATTAAGTAATTTTATATTACAGAGTTGATCAAAGACAAGTGCCTGTTCACATTACACAGTTCATTAAAGGAATGTTTTCCCACCAAAAAGCACACTGGAGATTTCAGATTAGCTTTTGGGGGGGGGGGTGGTGGATGGTCCGTTATCCATGATGCAACTTTTATATCTCCTGAAAGTTTGGAACGAATATTATTGTATTGTTTAAAATTATAATAGTGTGACTGCATACACCCACACACTTCAGCATCATAAATACCAAGCGAGATTCAAAAACAAGCAGCACTGAGAATCTTGTAGGATTCAGGGGAAAAACACAAAGCGGAACTTACCTGTTACTAATACTAGTATTTGCCTTTCTTGTTTTTCCAGAAATCAAGTGATAAGCCTATATATACAATCCTGCAAATCCAAATACAATACAGGAGACTATCTGGAGAGGGATCACTTTCTGTGCTGACATATTTGCACTACATGGGACCAATCTTATATAGCCTGTACAAACAAGTAGTATTTACAGAATGCTCATCGAATATGTTAGAGAGGTTTGTTGGATTGGCAACTGAAGTAGTGAAAACAATACGCTTCCCTCTAACTTAAAAAGAACACACACATCATGTAGATTCTTTATTTTAAAAAAAAAAAGTTTATAAAATCTTGAGCGGAATGTAAGTAGCAACATCTTTTTTTAAAAATTATTCTTCAAGTTGCTGCAACAGCCCAAACCAATCCTCTGTCATAAGGTAAATTTTCTTTACATGCTTTAAATCATCGTTGTCACAATAGCCAATTCTGCCTAATGAAATGAGCTTCTCTGAAGCCAGTATTGACATCACGCCACATAAGATCAGTATTACTGTTTCATTTATTACCATAACTTCTTTTCAGAAATCCTTAACCTGGAATCGTTCTATCCCCCAGCATTTTATATCTGAGCATCTCCATGGTCTTGGGAAAATAAAGAACATGGAAGAAAAAGGAGTAAGATAAAATCAGCTGAAATACACATTTGCAGACAAGTTATAAGTTATTGGATACTAAATTAATAGGTACATTAGAAATGCGAGATGCCCATTTTTCCTAAATACTGCTTTTTCATGAGAACAGCAGCTTAGTCCTACTCAAACGGGTCTCCACAGAAAAAGGAGGAGTCAAACACAGGCACTTCAATTCCCTGTCTCCTTTGAAGTATGCATCCTTCCTTATTTTTATTTATGCCCATTGCCCTCAATCATCCAGTCTCTAAACCGCTTCTCCATCAAGCTTCTGGCTTTCCAGTCACCAGCATTTACAGTGGGGATGATTTTCCGTGGCTTCAACCACTGAACAAAACGCTTCATTTCTAGGTAACTGCTGTGTTCACTGTAAGGAATCCCTGAAATGAAACAAATCAGAGAGATCTGTCAGTCTAGTTAGCTTGTTGCAAAAATACTTCTAGGAAGACTTCCAGTTAAGAATACTTCAAATAACGTTTTAATTCAAACTGGAGATCTAAGGTTTACAGCAAGGGTAAAATGAAAATCTAGACTTTATTACTGGAAAAAATACCTAGCATTCATTTACCAAGTCAATTATCGAACTGAGCAACACCTAATATTTGGTTTAATTAGCATTAAATTTTTATGAGATTTAACTCCCCCCACAGACTAGAACTGGGAGGAAAAGGAAGGCCCACACTCTCTCAAGTGGGATGAGATATGGAATGAAATCCTGACTCTGGAACCGCACTGCCACCATCATTAGTGGGGCCGAGATTTCATCCCTAAAGTCTTTGTTTATATTAGATAAAAACCTTTAGTTGCAAGAGGATAGCAGGAGAGGAAAGTATGTAAAAATCTGTATTTACAGCAGCGTTTTGGATTACTCAGTCCACAAACCTGTCCTGGAGAGATCCATCTGTTCAGTTTCTCACAGAAGAGTTATCAGAAAGCACTGGTTACAATGAATGGTAGGAGTTTCCCAAATAAAAATATGAAAACTATCCATACAAAATTAAATGCAGCAAATCTTTACCACACTTATACCATATATGGTGATCTTTCCTCTTGTCTGAGGTTTGATATCCACCAGAGAAAGGTACGAATCCGAGTAGGTCCACCCAGTAGGTTTGAAAGCCAGAACTTGATCAAAATTCTCAGAAAACTTATTCAAGTGATCTTGCAAGCCCTGTTAAAGGAATACAGCACATACTGAAACCTATTAAATAGCTCATTAGTCTAAAGGGTTGGGGATTTGGTAAT
The DNA here is from genome assembly GCF_036417845.1 of Apteryx mantelli. Classification (NCBI taxonomy): domain Eukaryota; kingdom Metazoa; phylum Chordata; class Aves; order Apterygiformes; family Apterygidae; genus Apteryx; species Apteryx mantelli. The sequence goes on from NC_089984.1 coordinate 35,249,898, forward strand.
GAAGAGACTTCAGACTGAATTTTATTTTCATGTTTTGATATAGAACTTTTTTCTTTTAATACCATTTGCCTTCAAATTAATAATGACAAATATTTACATTTGCAGAGCACCTTATACCTTAGGATCTCAATTGCTTCACCTGAATAAGAACATATGAATAGTGTGCATGACAGACCAGAGCACAGAAGACATAGTCACATCTTCTTGTAGACCTTGAGGGAACAGTGTAATTGCCCCCAAGCTATTCATTTCCTCCTCTCAGCTGGAGGCCAGCACTCCAGCAGCTGAGTTGTGATAAAAGATTGAGAAAGCCTGTTTCAGTAAAAACCATCTGGTTAAAGGTGCCACTGACATTCTGACACCTGCCTGTGCCCAGAAGCACTCAGATTTAGTAAACTACCAAAAAACCTCACAGCAAGTCAGTGCATGAGTTTAGTAAGGAATCTAGGTCTTGCTCTGAGCACTAAACTACGCTTTACCACACTTCCAGTCATGATCAGAAGGAAACCACCCCTCATCTCTTCACTTTAAAAAAAAATTAATTTGAAACTTTCTCAAGTTGGCTAAGTTAGCCTTCAGTGTTGTTTAAGCTAGAATAGGGAAAAGGATGAGAGGGAAGTACAAGGAATGTGCAATCCTACTTTTGGATAAAGTGAAGTCAATGATATTTCAAACCAAAAATAGAAAACCTATTTCATGTGTCCTGTATAAAATCTTAAAGGCACATTCTCCATTTGAAAGTTCAAGATTTTCATTCTCCAAAGCACAAACATTATGTCAGCAGCAGGCAGAGGAATGTAAAATAAAGACTGCCAAAAGAAAAAAAAGCTGTGACAGAACACCAACTAACAGGTCTGACATTTGAAAATTTTTGAGTAGGGAAGTGGAAAGCTGCCTGTGACACTGCCACATTTAACAGCACCTTCAATACAGTGTCCAGTAGCAACATACAGGGCCCATTAAACTGGACACATTAAAGAGCAGTAATGTAAAATCCCACCATAAGACACATTTCATTCAGCAACAGGAATTAAGACTAGCCTCCATGACTCTTAATGCACTGCAGAATTCCGGTGTTCACTGGAACAAAAATACAATTGTAGCATTTTATTTCTCCTTCACACTTCATTTTAAAAGGACCAACATAGCATTCACAAAACTACAATTCACAAAACTGCATTTGCCCGCCTTGCCTCAGTGAAATCCAAACACACTACTTCAAATACAGCGATTACAATATTAACCTATCAATCGGGTGTGCAATGTTAACACTAAGGATGCAATTTCAATCTCAAAAATTGTGTGTGCATTTCAATCACAATCATTTTTTGAAAACCTCACCTTAATGGTAGCACACGACATTACTGGGATAAGCAATACAGAAGTGCTGCACCCACAGCGTATGCACCACGAAGACTTAAAAACTCTCTGGAAATGTTCCACTGCATATTCAAGTGGCAGAAGTCTCTACTTTTCACTGTTACAAAAAGTTGTTTGTTGCAAAAGAAATATATATGCATTTTAGAAAAGATGGCCTCTTTCCATGAAACAAATGGCTACAGTGCTTATTCATAACAAGTACACTTCAAATATACCTTCCAAGTTCTTTTCTTTCTTTAGCCAACGCTGTTCTAACACCTCCATCCTTTTAAAATGGAAAATATATTTCATTGCTAAATCAGCCTCCTTCAATCACCATGACAACCCATTATCTACAGCACTGCTAAAGTCAGCAGTACATGCGAGTGGCTTCCACATGGTATGAGAAGGCTCAAACATGATTAAATGGTTAATTCACTATCAGCTCTAACACCACCTTATTCAAAAGGAGCTTTTCATGAACATATACAGTGATCCCTATATTTTACAGGGGTTAAACCAAACATTGCAGTGAAATATCACATCTCTTTGAATTAGTATTTTTTTAATCCTTCTTTTTCATGTATCACACCCACTTTCAATACTGCAGCAATTAATGTTTTGTTCGTCCTTTGTTCGACAAAGGATATCCGTTAAGAACATCCAGAACACGAATCCAGAGCACGTCATCTCTCTTTTGACCCCAGTAGTTACTGAAGAAAGTTATACTTAAATCCAATTGCATCAAATCCTATAAAAAATTCCTACAGAAACTCAGGGAGGTATGTTAAAAACAACAACAACAACAACAACAACAACAACACCGCCAAATCTCAGTGGTATGACAATACAAGAAGCTTATTCCTCTGCCACTGTACCTCCCCTGCCTCTGATCCCCTGATGCTTTTTCCTTCTACTTTTACTCTTCAAACTTCACACACATTAGGCAAACACTAATTTTCAAGCACTGGTTCTCTTCAAGGGGGCAGTTATAAGGCCTGGATTAAGTACATTAAGTCTACTGATACTTGGGCAGGTATTCAATATTACAGACGGGACTGCTTTCATCCTAACTGCAGATGGAGACTACGCATACAAATTCAGCTGGACAAGGATATTATTCATAAAGCAGAAAAGATGTATTTTCTTTCTAAATTTGGGCTCACTTCTTCAGCAGATTTTGGGACACTGATACAACTCTCAATGTAGCGATAGAATACCGCCCAGCATTTGTCACTCAAACAAATGTTCGAGGATAAAAAGTGACAGAAGCATTCAAGCCAGGTAAGAGTCTCCTCCACGATGGATGCATTTGTATAGAAGCGCGCACATCTTTACACAGACAGCTCAAGTATGAAAGGGAAGTACCCTGTGCACTAGACTAGTTGCCAAGCACTTGGCTAAGTGAAAAGCTAGGGTACAGCACACATAATTCTAGGGATGCTGGGGGTTTATAGAAATCAGCTTTCAGCCTCTTCTGTCACAAACCATTCAGTGCTCAGCCTGTTTTTCATACTGGATTTAACACAATTATGTGTTAAACACCATTCATTTTTGTTTGCTTCAGTTCCAGGCAAAAGGTACTGGCATTAAAAAAAAAACAAAACACTTTAACTCTCTGGGAGAAAGACGGCAAAAGAGGTTTAGCAGTTTCTGTACTTTTCAAAGTGCTTGTGAATTTTAGGTGAGTGAGGCTCTCTCAAAACAGTATCTATAAATCATATGTGAACAGCTAAGCTGGTTGTTCACAAATAATAAAACAGCCGACTCCAAAATGAAAAATGAAAAAACATGTTTGATATTACCCTTGAAAATCAACACAGAAAAGAGCAGGAGATTTCAAATACCCCCAAACCTGCAACAGTTGGACGATTCCACTAAAAGGAAAAAAAAATTCACAACAACATACAGAGACTGCAAAAATACTTCTAAAATTCTGGAATATGTATTTAAATATATATTTTGTAAAGATAAAAAAACTATAGCTATATACATTATATATCATATATATAAAAACATATATATATATTTATAACTTATTCCCCATTAATTTTGAGAACTGTCATCACTGGAAACTCGAGGCTCAGAAAAAAAGGCTGTGATTACAGCAGAAGGCCTGGGAGCAAACTAAATGCAGAATCTTCTTGTATCAATGAACTCATTTTTGTTAAAAACTCATGAGTCAAATTAGCCCATTCCCTGCCAGCTTGAATTAATATTTGCCAAATAGGAGCAAATTAGACTCAACTGGGTAGAAAGGAAAGCTGAGGCCATCTAGATTTGCTCTTGGGAACTCCCAGCTATAGAAATATAGAAGCTTTCCTTGGGTGTGTATACTTTTATCAACAGTTATCACAAGCTAGACTTCAATCATGGTAAGCCTGTGTAGTTTATGCAGCTTCTCTTCTGTCCTTTATCTAGAAACAGATCAGAGAATTTTTTTAGTAATGTTAAGGCCGAAGTATCACACATACAGCTCTTAGAACTATCAAGCCTGGAGCACAGAGAGTGTTAGTAAACACCACAACAAAAAAAAAAATCCTAGGGTATAAAACTGGAGCTTCTAGGACCTATTATAATATAACATCAGGGTTTGGCTTTTTGCATTCCACTGAAAAGGTAATTGATGTACAAAATCACAGCTGTATTCAACTTACTAAATAAGGATTGAATCCAATCTTTTGATTGAGAATACTCCCACAAGGATTTCATGGATTTATAGGTTTCTCAGCTTGAAACTACATGAGTAGGAAATTAGCCTGAATTAAGAAGTAGAATTGGGTTCTTAAGTAGAGCTAAGGACCAAATAAAATACAGGAGCTAGGAGAGACCTAGAAAAAGATAATGAAGGCTAAGGCTTACGCCACTGAAAGCTATTTTGTATTTAGCGACGAGGTCTGCTAAAAGATTCTGTAGAGTCAGTAATTCAGGCCAAAGCTTGTGTAATCGAGGGCACAAGAAAAACGTACAACTGGAGATGGTGACATCAACATTTACATGGCGTCTAAAAACAGGATAATATCATTCATTGTTCTTTAACTAGAACAGGGGACTACAAGTGACCAGATAATATACTCTCAAAAATATTGTCTTTCTGAGTTCATGGTTACTGACGTCGCTGGAGCAGACAGATAAATGGCTATATGAATTCATCTTTAAATATTTAACATTCTCCACATCTTACTGATACTACGTATCACCTGCGCATTGATCTAGGTATTGGCCTCCTTGGAAGATTAGCACTCTGGAAGTCCACCTAGCATGACTAGTTTATATGGACACAATATTACTAATCATAGCTGGAGATCACATTCAAACTTCATACATGACGTTAAAGCCCCAGTACAGAACATGGCAGCTGTTACACCACGACTGTACTGCCTCAGCCCACAGGACATCGGTGCCTTTATCTTTCCCTGAGCCTGACCAGGGTCCGGACATTGCTGCTGGCAAGCTGCACATTTGTCTAGAATCTCCATTCTGAGAGGTGAGACCCTGCCACGCAACCCACCAGCCTCCCTCTGAGAATAAGGCTCTCTAGAGATCCTTGCAGTTCAAGCACACCCTCTGCCAGAAATCCAGCTGCGTGAGTACTCTACAAGCGCAGGGATACACGACAGCAGTATCACATAACAAACAAACTCTGGGCAAGAAACTAAAACATACTGCTGTTTAAGACAACACAACACATTGAGCTAAACATAATGAATCTATATGCATTTCCATTACTCATTTTTACCCCACTATGGAAAAGATTATAGAATAAGTTTAAGCCATTAAGATGTTAAGTTCCTTCTCCTGCAGCTCCTGTCCAAATCATATAGCTTCTTTTTCTCCTTTTTAGGTCAACTCTGACCTTGGCTGGTCCTGCAGCTAAATACTATGTTGTTAAGAAGGATTTGCTTGAGCTCACAGAGTAGACCTTAGGCAGAGCAAGAAAATGAATCCAAGTGAGAAAGGCTGAAGTGACCAGTGTTTTTCTTCTCTCTCTCTGGCTACCTTTAAACTAGAGCCTGCTGCTTTGCTTTAATGTCATTCTGTATTTTGGGGTCTATTTAAAAACATGTTTTCCCATGAATCAGTCACCTTTCCCAACTAAGAAATTCCCACAAAAATCTCCACAGTCAAATCCCAATGTCTCGATTCTCTTGAATAAAATGTCACTTGCATGTGAAAAAACTAAAGAATGTATATGTATGTATATTTATGAGGTGTCCTTCAACCCACTCAACTGCATGCACTTGTTTGTGTATGAGTTTTCACTGGTTTTCAAGTATCCATATCTCCATGTTGATCTTCATCATAGGATGAGAGAGAATATTCTTTTAACTGCTGAAATTATGATTGTAAAGCCATGGAAATAGAACTGAGAGGAACACAGAGGACCCGATTCTTTCATTATGTCAAAAAACAGATTGGAAGTTTGCAATGTTTGTGGGCTGCCTCTAAATAAAGAAACCCTCAGGCAGAAAATCCTTCTAGTCTTTTCCTACATCATACAAGGCAAAAGGCAGGCCAAAAACAGGGACCAAGTGTCACAATATATTAATTGTTAATAGGATAGATCCTGCAGTCATTACATAAACCTACTTCAAAAGACCTGCAAAGAGCAAGGCTTTGAACAAATCTCATCTCATCTTGTACGAGCACTGCATTAATGTGAAATTACACTTTCTGTGCATCATGTTTGAAGACAGTTATTAATACTTAATTGCATCTCATTTTCAATGTATTGCTATATGTCAAAACTTTACTAAATAAATACAATCTGACAGGAGGTTAAAAAGCAACAGACAATGTAGGTTGGGATGAGCCAACAATAAGGTTTGCCATTAGGTTAATCAACACATTGTATTTTCTAAACTTACCTTAAAATTAATTTGCATCATAGGAAGAACATGAAGCAAACTACCATCCCAATCCATACTGATGAGGGAATTAACAGCTGCCGACTCCAAGCACTGCAGTGTTTTGTACTTATCACGGGACATACTTGCTTTTGAGCCCAAAACTTCAGCAATTGCTTTAGAATGAAGTACCAAAAAAAAAAAAAAAAAAAAAAAAGATAAAAAGAAAATGATAAGTAAGAGTACTTGTCTTGGAGATATTCCTAATTATTGCCCTGGAACATTTTTACTATTAAAAAAAATCCATATTCAACAAGATACAATATTCCATGTTCTAAAATTAAGAGCAGAAAACTGTAATGACTTAAAATACAGGGGCTCTTATATTTTAGCTCCAGAATTCTGTAGGACAATTGGAAAGAGAAGCAAAACAGAAGTATATTCTTCAGTTACAAGTTGTGTTTCTTTGGTAAAATGTTTTGGGGGTGAACTGGTATTTATTTCAAAGAACCACATGTACTTTTTGGAATATGGCACAAATAGCCCAAGTAACTACAGACTGAATTTCAGAGAAAGTCTTGCACTGATGACTTTAAAATCTACTCAAATGCACAAATAGTACACAGCTGTCTGCTCTAAAAAATACACTCAGCTAATCATTATGGTTTCTAATGCTGTAATTGAGTGAAGCATAACACACAGATGATTCTCATTGAGACAGAAAAGACGTGTTTTGTTTTTGGGAATGCTTTGTTAAAATCGATCCCATTAAAACTGGTTACTATAAGTATTTACAAAAATACAAAAAACAAACCTTGAGGGAAAAATGTGTTAACAAGATAGATGTTTAAGAACAATTAAGATCCCCCCTTTGTTGTTTCTTGACAACATTTGAGATTACTAAAACCAAAAGCATCCTAAAGCTCTCATTTATGTTTTTTAAATTATTATTAAAATTATTATTATTTCCTCACCACCACCACCAGAGCTGCTCACTCACCTTAGTATATGAATAGATATTTTGTACATTTGGGGGGCTGTAAACATGGCAGAAAAACATTTCTTTCAGAATGCTAAAGCTGAAGGAGGGAAAAAAAAAAGACTACTGGCAGAATTACTAAATGTATTTATCTTCTTTATGCAATATTTGACCATCAAGCCTAAGATACCCTGTACATCTTTTAAGGAAAAGGTCATTTAACACTGATTCAGACAGGTACTTAGTCATTTGATCTAGTACGTTTATTTTACATACCTAAAAAAACTTTTTCTTTTCCAATGGAATAGGTGCCACAGACAACTAGAGTACGTGGGTTTAAAGTTACTGTCTCAAAAGCAGTATTGACAGCAAACTGGATAACCTCTTGTTGAGAAGGAAAAGTATATTCAGGACTACAGTATCTGAGACATAGAAACAAGATGTTACGCAAACACTTTGCTATACAAGGTGGAAGGTATATTCGTTTTCCTAAAAGACCTTCAAAACTGCATGCATAGAGTAAAACAGAAATGCAAAAGGTGTTATCTATCAATTTAATTTCAAACTATCTATTTGTTAGAGAACACTGTGGTACCCAGATGAAATTGTTGTAATAAAATTTATGTTCAGTATATGCCCACTTTCTATACAACTATTCACTTGTCTGAAACTGACACTGAATTTGGTATTTATAGAGGAAAAAAACCTACAAAGTGCTCTTTCAAGACAGATATTTGTATCGCATACTAATTACATCCTTATGTCTATTTTTTGTCATGCACACAAACCATAACAGAAAGCATTATTCATTCACAAAAACATATGGAACAGAAATAAAAAACTGCAGCTGGGCATTAGTCATCATATACAGAAAAACAATTTTATATAGCTGAGTCAGAGAAAGATCTAATGAAAACCTGGACATCTGACTTAACCATTTTGCATTCTTTCATTCTTTAAATTTTCTTTTTCCTTTTTTCCATAATAGATCTGAATCCACCTAAAACCATTTGCTCCATAAACCTCTATTTTTAGAGTTGAACACTCAACATATGAACTTCGACATCTAGAATTTAATATCACTTATAAATAATAAGGCCACCTCAATAAATACTTCGGCAACTTTTCCACCACCCACCTTTATTCTCACTCCTATAACAATATAACAGATGAAGAGGCCAGACATACACGGACTTTTAAAAATTATCTAATTTTATATAACACTGAACACACCTAATGAGTGTTAAAAACAGAAAGGTCACTCATATTACAATTTATTTGATTCATATAAAATCTTAGTCAAGTGAAACAAGGGTTATACTGAATAAATAAAGACTTACGTGGTATCAAGGTAAAGGGTATGGACTGTTCGACCAACCAAAGAAGGATAGCGCTCCATAGAAGGATCTGCCCTGAAGTCTCCTGTATGCAGGATAACATTTCCAGTAGGTAGACAAAAAAGGATCATTGTTGCACCTGGACAACTGGAAAAACAAAACAAAAAGCAAAAAAACCACGCACACATTATGTTAATTCTCTATATTGATGAACTGCCTTAAGACAAGAGATATACTGCCTCCCAGTAGCAGAAAGGCACAGAGAACAGAATTTTAAATTACAGCTACTATGCAACCCAGGTTTGCTAGAAATTCCTATTTTCTAAAGGAATTCTAAAGCTCTCCTCATGGCCATAGACAAGCTAACTTGATTTTTCAGCCGAGATGGAAAGAAGAAAAATATATCAACAGTAAAGTAATCAAGCATTAATTGCCTTTGTAGGATGCTCTGTCTTCCTCTAGGTATGACACAGATGCTGCCTCAGTTCCAATCTCTGTGGTTCCATTAGACTTGATTTAAAGGGGAAACGGCACACTAAAGACGAGAGGTATTCTTATTTTGGAGAAACAGAATTGTATTATTGCAAATGCCATCCTCACTCCTGTAAAACTTACTGAAGCTTTTGCTTTTAAATTCTATTTACAGATTTTAAACATTATCCTCCATCCAGAATTCACTGTTTATAAACACAATTCTTTTGTTGACCACAGCCACAGGGAGTCCTTTGCATCTTCTGCAGTTCTTCACTAAAGGAGGGCAAGTGCTCAGACTGGGAAATGAGAGTGGGACTATTTTGGACATGAATCATCTGTAAAGGGTAAACAAAATCTCAGAAAGGAAACACTGTCAAGAATCAGAGCTAAAAATGACAGAATTGGTAAGCTCTCCAAAAATTTGAACTTTGTACCTAGGGTTGATATGCCTTTTTATATTGAAGCAGGGGATCGAGGAGCAAATCAGGAAAAATGAGAAGTGTCCAAATTACATAAGCAACAAGGCTTCTTTCATTCCCAGAAAGGGTTCTCAAAGGACTTCATGCAATCTTATCTCTCCGACTATAAACAAAACCATAGATAAGTAATATTCAAACCAGCTGTGACACAGTGCATTTCAATATATACTTTAGGGAAAGAACTCTTCTTTCATCCCATAGCCAAATAAGGCACCAAGAGGAAGAATGGCAAGGGCACAGGACTGGAAGCAGAAGCTACTGAATTCGAACTGCAGCATTACCATACACACTGCCAGTATAAAACTGGGCAAAATCTCACCCTTTGTCATTGAATCCAATAAAAATCTTGTTATTGATTTCAACAAGGTTTAGAGTTCAATTTTTAAACTATTGGTTAGGATGGTTGGATGAAAATCTACCATGATCCAAAGTACCACATTTTTCTTTAGCTGAAGATTTTACTGTCTACAGGGGAAGCTACAGAAACCTAACATACCTGAAAATCAGGTGTAGGATGTTCCCAACTAGACACCAAAGACTGAAGTGTCCAGACCACTAGAAAATCATTCAACCTCTCAGCAAATGTAAAAAGTTAAGGAACTGCGTATGGATGACACCATGGACTCATCACAAGCCAACAAAAAGTTATCCAAAAAAAAAAAAAAAAGTCTAGGTTTCAGTTTCAAAAGTAACTCAGCAATTTCAAAAGCTATCTACTTGCAAGAAATTTAGGCTCCTTTGTGCCTAAGTCACTTCTGAAATAAAAATTCTTGTTATTAAGTTAACTTGAGCATCTGAACTATTTTTAGCCTTAATTTTTCAGGTCCACTGAAGCCATCAGGATCATGAAACCATAAACTGCATACATACAGCTGTTTATCTTTAATATTCTATATATATAAACACTGTTCAACAAATGCAATGATACATACTGATTGGCATCAAGCAACAATACTTTGATCCCATTTACTGTACATTCTGTGTCCATTGGCAACACGTGGATGTATTGCTCTTTGACTCGGAGTTTGCTCTTCACCAGATTGCCAGTTATCTGTAACAGCAAAAGGATTTAATATAAAATAGAAACAAAATGTTCAGAAAAACCTCTTTATTTATTTTAGAAACAAAGGCTCTCTAACTCAGACAGTCTGGCTCAGAGAGAAACTATGAGATCCTGGGTATAATCAAGCCTTTCAGTAGCATTTCAACCCTCAAAAAGCAAACTGAAAAAAAAAGCTGCCTTAAAAAAAAAGCAAACTTTTTAAAAGCAAACTTTAAAAAGCTTGTCGACAGGTTATGGATCAGAATCAGTGAGGAGGCCCAAAAAGGATGAGCAACCTGGTGAACATCCATTACAAATTCCCCAGGAAAGAAGAGGAGGTGGACCAAGCCTTCTCTGAATAACTGAAGAAGTTTCCAAGTCACAGGCCTGGGAGGACTAATCATCCCAACACCATGGGGGACTGTAATCACCCCAGCACCTGCTGGAGGGGCAACATGGTGGGACACAAGCAATCCAGGAGACTTCTGGCATACATCAGAACAGGTTCTGTATGGACTGATTAGGCAAGGTGCTCTCCTGCATCATGAATACAGAAGAGCTGTTGGAAATACAATATTCAATGGCAGTTTCAGCCATTCAGAAGGCTGAAGCACAGAACACAGGCTAAGACGACTGCGTTTACTTAATGTGGAGAAGAGATGGCTTAAGGGGACTCTCATTGCAGTCTTCCACCACCTGAAGAGAGTTACAGAGAAGATGGAGCCAGATTCTTCTCTACAATGTACACAAAAAGAACCAGAAGCTATGGCTACAAGCTGCAAAAAGGGACATTTTGGTTGAATATAAGAAAAAAGTTTCAGAGTAATTAAGCACTGGAACAGGTTGCAAAGAGAGGTTCTGGAAACTGTCTTCAGATATTTTCAAAATTTGACTGGCAAAGGTTCTGAGCAATTTGATCCAACTGTGAAGTTAGCCCTGCTTTGAGCAGGAGATCGGACTATATGACCTCTAGGGGACCCTTTAAACCTAAATTTTTCCATGTTATCTAGTCAGGGAAATTTCACTAATCTTCCTTATCAGCCAAATCAGGGTAAGAAGATCTCTTACCAGAGGATCCCAGGTTCATCTATACAAATACTGGGCCTACTGCCCCAACAGTGGAACCTCTGCTCCTGTACTTATTATCATCAGTATAAAAGTGATTATAGTTGCATATGGATTTGATAATATATAGTAATCTTGGAAAATCTTACCTTATTACAATAGATTGGAAACATGAAGTTTTTCGTTAGCCCACAATAGTGATCAGAGTGAAAATGAGTGAGGAAATAGGCTGTACAGCCTTCAATTTCTCCATACTGGAAGGCATCAACTGTAAAACCAGTTCCTGCAGAAAAAGGGGAAGAAAAGTCAGTCAGTAAATACGCATAGTTCAGAACTGTTTTCTATATAGATTTTTTTTTCCTTTTTTTTTTTTTTCCAAAAAGGGAAATACAGTTTAAAAAGGGAATACAGTTTCAAGGTATACAATTAAAGGAAGCATTTAAAGATGAACATGGTTTGCATATGAGTTAACAGTCACAAAAGAGTTTTTCATTTATTAAAATAAAGCTTATCAAAATGTTCATGCACAAACAGCTTCACAGGCCACCCAAATATCTGTTGTTCAAATGCCACCTTCCATAGATGGCAATTGGTTAAGCAAAATACATCTATCTATATTCAGCTGGTATTTTTGAAAGTTCACGTGGATTAAAGTCTAATACCAGCATCTTAACACAAAATACAACAGACAACTACACCTTAACAAAACACATTTTGCAGTCAAACTGTAGTTTTTTCAATTATTATATGTTTAATATTCCTCCTAAAACATGCCACTATATAGTTATCAAGCAAGTGATCTGTGGTCTTTGAAAACACCTGCTGAGATAAAACTTCACTTATTTGCCACTGTATGTTTTCAATGAGGCATTGTTTGTATAAAGCTGTTGTATAAAAACAGCTGTATAAAATATAGTCCTTTTCTCTAAAAAATTTTTTTTTTTTTTTTAATTCAAACATACTGACAAATAGTCCTTTTACATTTGGCTCTACTTTCTTAAAGCCATCAAATATTGCACAGAATTAATCCGTCTGCTGGCACTCAAATAATTTTAATTTTATTTCATGCAAATTGTTCAGATCTTTCAAATAGTTCTATTTACTTGATGCTAGAACTTTTAAGTATTTGCAACTCCCCCCAAAGAAACCCACACGGCAGTCTGGAAATTAAAAAACAAAAGCCCAGAAATTCCCAGCTGTTTGAGAAGTAACAGATTTGAAACTTCAATGAGATTGAATTATAGTAGGCCACAGGATAAATGCGTTATCATTAGCAATATTGAAAATGCAGTTAAATATACTTCAAGTGCACTAACAAAATTCAGAACAAAAGTGATATAGAGAGATGATAGCAAATCAGCTTGAAAATTTCACTGTAGGAGTCGATCCTTCAAATTTATTATATATGGAAAATTCTCTCAGCCCATGGAACCCATGATACTGGTGTAACTCCGCAAAGGCTTAAAGTCAGTCTTCAAGCAGCAGCTAGGCATTTAGGATCACTACTACATTTCTACTTTGCTTCTTCAAATTTCTATCTGGGATGCTAAAACCAAACAGTACAAGTAAGACAGACCTTTAGTAGTAAACTGCGAGCGTCTGAAGTTTTTCAAGCTGCCGATCCATCAGCAGCATCCTGTATCTCTGATAATTGCTTGAGGAGATTCTGAGAAATTCTTGGCTCTTTCCATAGCTAAATTCTTCTGTTTGGTTTTCATTTCTTTGTTTTCACAGTTGTAGCACTTAATATTTCTAATACTACTTGTGAATTTTAATAAAAAATGAAACTCAGTTTTTTATTTAGTGTAAGGAAATAATTGCTATTGACAGACTTATTTTCCAGGCACAAATGAAGTTATGTAAAAGATTAAATTTGGGAATTAGAAGAAGGGAATATTAAGGAGGGATATATTCAAAATAATTTAAGAAAGTACATCTGTCTTTCAAAACTCCTTATGTTTCTTACTCTCTCAAACATATTTGAAAATCTGTCTTTGAAATCATTTTTCAGAGATAATTATTTCACTATACTTTACTGACAAAGCCTTTGATGATTCTAATTCTGCCGTCAGCTTCTGGAGACCTGCACTTTCACAAAATCTGATTGACTTAGGTGAGGGAAGGAAAACTCATTAGGGACTGGAGTCCCTAGGGACAAATGGTTATGGAGAGTAAAGAATACAGTCTAAAATTATGGGAAAAAAATACAACACTCCAGTCTGATTAATTAACCACTACAAAAGCAGTAATTATCTCTCACCTGGTATTTTCTTGTAGAAGGGGCACTGTTTTTTTCTTGTTCCTTCTCCTGTAGTAGAGGATTCTCTAAATTTTTTTCTCCACCTTCGTTGGCCACCAGAATTGGTATCTGCAAAGACTGCATTTTTATTTGAACTTCCTATAACTGCTTCTGCATCCTCCACAGATCCTTCAGCTTTCCTTTTGCGCTGTCTGGGCCTCTTTCCATTGGGAGTAACTGGACTTGATATCTGCGTTCCTTCACTTGAACACGTCTCTCCTTTGCTTTCCTCTTTTGCCTTGGGTTTTAACCCAAAGAAAACACCAATGTCCATTTGTTTGAGTTCTTTGGCAGAACTGGATTTGGCATTCATACTTGCTAAAGAAACAAACTGCACTGTTTTAGAGACTGGGCTAGGACAGCATGCAGCAGCTGTATTAGGAAGATTTCCTTCTTTCCTCATTACTGACTGCAAACTCTCCTGGCATACTGCTTTTTCAATTGTGTTAGCAGTCATTTTATCTGTACTAGTTAAAAGGTTACTTGGGTCCTTCAAAACATTACTTTCCTGTAACAGGAGAGACCTAGCACCTTCTCTGACTTGCAGCAGTGGCATGTCAGTAAGAGACACACATGCAGAATCCAAAGCACAAATGTCTTTAGACTCTTTATTACCTGCATTAGCAACAGAGGAAATCAATTCTGACTGTTCAACCTCCTCCCTAATTATATTATAATTAAGAGGAAAAGAGGGTTCTGTGGTTAGCACCTCTTGCTGATGCTGATTATCAACACATGCTGAATTAGAGAATTTGCTATTCACGTGACACGGAGAAACAGTTTTTACACTATGATCTAGATAGCTTGATATATTTACTTTCTCACAGTGTTCTTTTTCCGTTGTGAAACTTTCCATTTTAATACACTCATACTGATGTGTCTGCTGTAAGAGAAGCCCATCAAGTTTTTTAAACAACACAGAATTAGATTCTTCAGAGTTCTGGACTTCAAATAATTTATTTTGTGACATTTTTACTTTCTTCTCCTCTTCCCCAGTTTCCTCTTCACTTTCCTCACAAGTACTTAGTGGAGAAAAAGAAATTTCACAGTCACTGAAATCAGCTTTTGACTGTAGCAGACTTAGCTGATTTGTATCTTTCTGACTATCCAGATCTTCTCCTATTTCACTTTCTTGAGAGGATGCAAAGTCATAAAATTCAAATTTGCAACTATCATCTGTGGTCTGTGTGAACTGAAGTGTCTGTTGAGACCTTTGAACATTTGCAGAAGAGGAAGTACTTTCACTGGTTATATTTAGAGATTTCATTTGTGTTGAACTCTGTACCATCAATGTACACTCATCATTTGGGACATTACTGCATGACTTCTCATTCTGTGAGACTGCCTCCACAAGAGTTGGGAAACAGCTGGACTCTGCAGCAGTAGAACATGTGATCTTCCTCTCTGAAGTGTATATTGAAGAGTTTACAAGATAATCTCCTGCCCTGCTTGCTGCAAGTAGAAAATGGGTATAGCGCTTGTAGTGGGATGGAATGGTGGAAGCGCATAGCAAACCATCAGGACACTCTATGGAAAGTTAAGCAGAGAGCACTGTTAATATCTTTGCAACGATATGCACTTAGCATAAATATTTAAAATTATATATGACATTTCATTTAAAAGCTTTTTCTTATACATTCAGTCATCAGAGGATAGAAGGCGCTACTCCAAAATAATCTGCAATCAGCCAAGAGCTCCTGCTCTAAGCCGGCTAGAAGTAAAACTGCTTCCAACCTAAAATTGAATAGCTGCTGTAAACACAACACTAAGCCTGAATTAATACACCCATCTAACAAGAAGGGTGTGTTGGCTTGTTCCAGTGTGCTAGCATAGTTATACAGCTTCTAGTTTAGAACCGTCTCAAGCAATGAGCTCAGAGCAGTGGCACTGCAAAAGGCAATAAACATGTTTCAAAACAAACCAAATCTGGGTTCTGAATTAACTTGAAATTCCATTTCAAAGTTGTCTGGTGGGTTACACATTAAATAAAGAAAATAAAAAAGTAATTACTTATGTGCAAAAAGTATACAGGATTCAGATGCAAGAACAGTTTAGTATTGTCCCTTAAGACTTTTTTGTTGATAGCTTGCTGGCCTAACTTTTGAGAATTTAAAGGTGAACGCATAGAAGAAATCAGACAGATTTTTCATTTCTTAATTATGGGAGGAAGAGATGGAAATGAGATGTTAACATCTGCCTTAGGTGAAGAACACCAGCAAACTCAGGATTAAGAGCTCGCATTTCATTGTCCTGAAGGTGAAGCCTTGAGAAAAGTCAGACGGATATGAAAAGGAAAGTGACTGTATTAATTAAAACAGCAGCCTTTACTTCAAGTTTTCTGACTGTACACTTTCTGTTTTTCAAAAGTTATGAGGTGTATTAACAATGTGGGTTGGATGCCTGGATCTGTTCAGATACTTGTAAATATATGGTATTTCCTCATGTAAAACTAGCAATTGGAATGGTTCAGTGTTTATTTCTCTTGTGAACTCAGAAAAAAGTGATATCCTATGATCATGCCCTCACATGGCAGACAAGTTTCACAGGCACAAACACAGAAATGTTCACATATAATTCTGTACAAAATTTCTAAAATACACTGGAAGAGGGGCTAACACTTCAAGTACGTTAGCCTAACAGACTGACTTCAGCTTGCAACTATCCATAGACAACTGGGCAAATCACACAGAGATGTGGGTATGCAATAACAGAATTCACACGCAAGGAGAAATAAATTCTGTGTCCAAAGTAGCAGTCTCTTAATCGAAGGAGGCTTTTTCTGAATACTGACTGAATAATTCAAACAGGTGTCAAAGTTGATCACGACCATTGTTTTAAAGTGGTAAATATGCAATATGCTGAATGCCTTCTACTTCTTAGTTAAGGCTTGTGAAATGGGAGTTTGAAGAACAACCATGAATCTTTATCAATACTCCACAAAGTTTTGAAATAAAGTTATTATATTATTATTTTCATATCAGTTCCATGTTCTTTATAAAGAATCCAAATTCTGATATGAAAATAAAGCTGATAAATGATCAATAACAACATTCTAAAAATCATACCAACTATCACCTCAGATTTTGAACTAAATATGAAAAATAGAGTTTATAGCAACATTATGTGATGTGTCTTTAACATCTTTTTAAAAAGACTTTTTCTTACGCTACTCATACCTTTTTCCATGGATCCTGGAGTATCCAAACATTCAGCAACATGCCACCGAGGTGTCTGGACTAACAGTAAAGAGAAAGGCATCTGACAGCTTGGACAGTATCCATCATGAACTGGCTTTGCATTTTGTGAGCTTTGCTCTGTCAGGCTACTAACACTTTCCTGGGACTGCACAATAGTATCATCTTTACTTTGCTCTAGATCCTGATCTGGTCTTGATCTCTGCTTGCTTTTCTTAACAGTATCAGGTTTTTCCACTGATTTTTTTTTATTTCCATTTCCCTTTCTTTTTGGCCTGCACTTGTCATTACTTATTTGCTGCACAGGTGTAGAGATGCACTCTGAACTATTTTGACACACCAACTTTTGTTTCCTAATGGATTTGTATTCCCAAATGTCCTCTTCCAATAAAGCATCTTCAGACATGGCAACACATGAAATACTTTCCTTGCTCTTAGGCAGCAGTTCACTAGTCTAGTTTTCCTTCTGTTAATATGTTTTCTCTCTCCCCCCCTCTTCACTAGCTGAAGAAAAGCACTTGAACTCCATTTTAAAAAAGCAAGACTGGGCCACAAACCGAACAGCAATCCCTGATGAGATAGAAGCATGGTGGCTCCTACCCTAAAAATAATTTAAGGAGTGTCTCTCTGAATATTTGTAAGCACAGCTGTTAAACAAAACCCGAGGCTGCAAGATGCAGAGATACTCGCAGAGAGAGCCATTTCCTTCGGTTATTCCTCTCGCAAGCCCCTCGCCGGCCTCGCAGGGCGAAGCCCAGCTACCCCCGCGCCCGACTGCCACCTCGCTGGCCGAAGCGGGGAGGATTTCAAAAGAAAACGACACGGATGCCCGCTCCGGCGCCGCTGCCGGGAGGCACCGCACGCCAGAGGCCGGCACGGCACTGCCTCCCCCGCCGCTCGCCGCCACCGGCGCTGCCGGGCACCGCGGGTCGCGGCCGCCGCCGCATTCGCCGCGGCAGCTTCGTCACTACGGCCGCCGCTCAGCTGTCCGGATCTCCCGTAGCTTTCGAAAGAAAAAAGAAAAACCCCGTTTAATTACTGGTGCCGTGCTGGACTGTGTCCCTAGCCCCCCGATTTTCAGATTTTCCGCTTAAAAATAAATAAGTCACTGGGCGGGAAAAAAGGCTGTGCTGAATCTGCTGGGCCGAAATCAGCACTAGGGAGCCTCTTGGCGAATATGCTACCGAGAATATCAGAGCTATATAAAAACACGAATTTATTAGAAGCAGTCTCCCTTTAAAACACACGATTTATTTCGTGTTTGTGCTTAGGGGATTTTTTTTTAATTGCTCCTTCGGTTCCCCGGTGTTGCCGGAGCGGGAGCTGTCGAATGTGGAACGGGGAAGAGGCAGGGCAGCAAAGCGCGGCCCTCCCTCCGCGCGCCCGGGCGGCGCCATGGCGGCGGCGGGGGCCCTGGCGGCGCTGCTGCCCGCCCAGACGCAGCTGGAGTACGGCCTGCTGGACGCCGACGCCCCCCCGGAGAAGGAGGACTTGGTCTACCAGTACCTGAAGAAGATGGACAGCCGGGAGCGGGACCTGGCGGTGCCCGAGCTCGGCAGAGGTGGGTGGCGGGGCCCGAGCGGGCCGGGCCCCCTCGGGCAGCGGAGCGGAGCTCGGCCCCGCGGGCGGCGGCGGCAGCTGCCCCCGCCCCGGGCCCCCCGACCGCCGCCGGGCCCCGGGCCCCGGGCCCGAGCCCTGGCTCCCGCCCTCCGGCGTGTGGTGTCTTCTTTGAAGCCCTGCTGCCTAGGGGGTCGTTTAATTACGGCCCTGTTAATTTAAGGCCTCGTTAACTGCCTTTTTAGAAGAAGAAAATATTTGCCCTCGTTGCAAGAAATGTGACTCCTGAAAGTACCAGCAGGAAAAGACAAGTGCAAAGAATCCCTTTATAAGCGCTTTGCTAGTGTTTGTAAAAATGTGTTTTTTAAAATTTCTCTCCTAAGCTTCTGATATGTAGTTTCACTGCTTTACCGTTTTTAATAAAACGTTTCTCTTCTCTGCAGTATGTGATACCTGCCCTTGGCCTTACCCACTCTGTCAGCTTCCTCTTGAGCTCACTTGGTTTCACTGCAGCCCCTTAAGATGTTTCCCAGCTCTCTCCCCATGACTTACCCACGTTTGTCAATTTTTGTGTTTCTGATAATACAGACTAGTTTCTGATAATACAGACTATGCTGGAGATGTCATCCTCGTTCAGTGGTGTGCCCATTTCCCTTTCACACATTTCACACATTTCTATATCTCTTTTTACACTCGGTGTGAATCAAAGGTTAAGTTTTGTAAGATCTTGTAAGTCCTGCTCAGAGTCCTGGTAACCTAGTGAGATGCTCCGAAACCATGAGAGCTCACGAAAGGAGTTTGCAAGACAAAGACCTAAAAAGCTAAACTTCGGTGTTAAAATCACATACATATCACGGGACTGAATTCTGACTTAACCAAAGAAGTAAAGTGAATGCTCTTTCTCTCTGGATTTGGATTTCTGAGTTGAACTTTCACCTTTGTCATTAGTGTCATTTCACTTTTTGTATTCTTTCAGAGCTTATGTTCTTTTCTGAAAAGCAGCTCAAATAAATAGTCAACATTTTTAATTTACAGTATATTTTGATAAAAGATTCTTTAGTGAAAAAGGGAGCAATACCATAAAATAAATAACCTATTCTTTTAAAAACAAAACATTTATCGAGTTTATGCATGATTTCCTCAGTGTACAGGCAAGGGTTTACTAAGTCTTATTATTGTCACCAAAGCAATGACTATGTGTGCGTCCATTTACGTTTATGTGTATGTAGGTAGTGAACAAACCTCCTCTTAGTGAAGCAGAAAACAATCCTCCTGCTGACCTGAGTAGTAGCAACTTGTTCTGGGGATGTGGGAAGTAAAAACTTGTTGAAACTGTCAGGATGGAATTTTTGGATGTTTTTGGGTTACCAAAGCACACGTGTACATCTTTTTTTAAAAAGTAACCCTTCAAGAATTTAGTTTGGCTGTGATATATCATTATTATTCATGGATGTCCATATTATCAATGGGTATCCATATCCATTATTTTAAGGAATGTTGAGTGATAATAAGGGCCGAAAGTATTCTAGGATTTTTGTTTCCTACCTTGATACCAGTTTCTTATGGGATCAGAGGAGTATCAGTTACCTCTTTGTGAGTACGTACATAAAATGAGAAAACACTGCCTTAATGTCTCGTATCAGGTGATTGAAAATAAATGAGCAGAAGTAGTACCAAGTACATGTGAAAGGGTTTTATTTCTTCAAATTCAGCATATAACATCATTAATTTATACCTGCTATTTCAAACTGTTCAAACTCAAGATCAAAACTATAAATACAGAAATATTTCAGTAGTCTCTGATATTAGTTCTTTACAAAAATGTAAAATCTCCAAGAGTTTAGGAGATTTTTATCTGCTTACTAGCATGTATTTGTTGAATTTTAAATAAATAAGCATTACCCATATGACTTTCTTAGGGATTGGATAATGTAGATCATGCTTTACAATAGATGAAAATTGTTCTGAGGCTTGCATATGCTTTCCATTAAAAGGTGCCTATTTAAATATATAATCTGCACTTTCAATATTACATTAAATCTTGTTAACTTAATTTTGCTTAATGCTACTTAATAATTAGTACATTTTATTTGCTAATTATGAAAAATTGTGGAGCATAAGGGTGAGTTTGATAAATGTAAGACTTTTTGTTTGCCTTCCTACCTGGATAGAAACATTTGAACATTTTTTAAGTTAACTATGCTAGGAATGTTGTCTCTTCTCATGGAAGTTAGGTATAAAGGTGTTCCTTTCGCTACCCCTCACCCCTAATTGAGAAACCTCTGTTCTCTGAATTCCAGATTTACAGTGGCTGAACACTGAAGGTCCCATTTCTCTTCACAAAGACCTTGGTGGAAAAGTGGTGGTGCTGGATTTCTTTACTTACTGCTGCATCAACTGTTTGCACTTGCTGCCTGATCTCCATGCCTTAGAGCACCAGTACTCTGATAAAGGTAAAAGTGCTTTGGCTTGCTTAGAATAGAACTTCCTGGCAGTGTTGCAGGTGGAGTAGCTGAGTCATTTTGTTGCTCATTACTAAAAGCTGGCAAAATTTCAGGGGGGCCTAAAAGTGTCTTAAAATCTTTTATGTAACCTAGTAAAAGTGACTGTTTGTATCCCCATCACATTTTAAAATGGGGTTAAATGTGGTAGCTATTGTGTCTGTATAATTAAAGAAATGGGATATGTACTTAAAGCCCAAATCTGATGTTATAAATAGAGCTATTTGAAAAATGCTACACAAGGATGTAAGATAGGGGCTCAAAATTAGTATATATATGTAATCCTCTACATTTGACTAAGGAACCAGCTCAGAGCAGGACATAGTACAGGTAGTGGAATGGATGTAGATAAGATTACTTCCCCTGCCCTGTTCTAACTGAAATAACAAAATACATAAACTTGATTTAAGATTGATTTGGTATTCCCTGCATCATCACTTTTTTTTTTCCATTAGTAGTCCTCTTTGCTCTGGAGAGAGATTTAAGCACATTAAATTCAGGTCTGTGAAAAAATCTCCATCTCTCTCTGATTGAATAAAAATGCAGGACAATTACTATTTAGAATTTGGTCTCTTGTCATTATGATGACTAGGCAGAGGTAAGCTTTATTCTTACACAACATTGCAGCAGCCACTAACTTACCAAGGATATTTTAACAGGCTGAACAGTGAGATGTAAAACAATATCAATTTCAGTCCTCAAAAATTTATATTAAATACTGTAATAAAATAATATTACTTTATAATGCTTAATAAGGTTCTGATGGATTATTAAATTGTTAACTGCATGAATTCTAGCATTACAGTAGTATAAAGCTATAAATGGATATATGCATGTATACATATATCAAGGCAATAAAGGTTGAGGGATTTTTTAAGCTGTAAACAAACACTTCAGTAGAGGGTTTTATGTCAGCGTGCATCTTCTTCACTGAAGGGGGAAATTACTTATCAGTCACCAAGGAAAAGAGGTTAAGAGAGCTGGCTTGAGAAAGCTGAGAAAAATAAAGGTCAGAAGAATAAGGTTAAGGAAGAAAGGACATCTGACATATCAAAAAAAAAAACCAAAAAACAAATTTCAATATTAATGCAAGTGTCTTGGTGTTCAGTGCCTTATGCTGGAGTTCCAGCCCATTTTAGTTAAGGGAAGTCTCTTCTCCCTTGGGGAATGGGGGGCAGCTTCACTTTCAGTTGGATGAGTTCTCCAGTGTGTGCTACCTTGTGATCGCACAAATGCTAATTTTGGTGCAATCGAATGGCAAAATCACTCCTTTTGAGAGCAGCATGTCAGGTTAAATAGATAGTGAAACTACAGCTTTACCAAACTTAAGGTGTGTATTTATAGGGCGTATTTGCACATTTCATCTATATATTTACAGTGCAATGGTAGTGATAAAGGGTGCTGACCTAGCAGACAATATTGTTTGGAATGAAAACAATCATCTTATTTTGCTAAAGCATCTAACTCAAAGTGCATTTAGATCTTTAATCTGTTGTTGGAATGTCTGAAGTAATGTTTCCTATATCTTTCTGCTTAACTGAGGACACATATCAATATAGGTATAATTCATAGCAGTGTCTTTTTCTTTGACTCTACACCAGGTATATAAACTTTTGATATTCTGATAATGTTTTTATTGTTCACATGGTGTAAGTACCCTCTTACGCAGGAGTATGTTGGAACGTCAGCAATGTGATAATCAGACATGAGATGTGCAAACACAAGAAGCTGTTGTTTTAGGATGATCGTAACCATCAAATACATCCTTGCGCATATGCACACATTTTTATTGTCTGGAACTTCAATAGATTTGTCTCAAAGACTACTTTCCATAGACTTAAATGGCTGCTTAGCATCTTTATCTGATATGCTCTTGCTGCTATCTTCAGTGGTGCTATTTCTGTTTTCATAGTGGCATTCAGAAAGTTATTTTAAACCCCAGTGCATATTCAGTTCATGTTATCAGCAGTCCAGAAATGACTTCTATAAGAGGGAGTACTTTTTATATATTCAGAAATAGCTTGGCACAAGTCCAGCGTTATGCTCTGGTATAATCCTGCAAATAAAGTGTTTTAAATGGTGTGCATATTCATATAGACTCAAATAACATTTGTGAGTTTCCACAAGAGTTTTCCTCATGAGATGGTATTTTATCCTATTTGTGCTGTACAGGTGTCGAGAATAGAGTTCTTCTAGCTTTGTTGATTCTTTGGAAGGACAAGTGTAAGCACTGCTGCTGACACTATTATAGTGGAAATGTTTGACATGCTGTTGGAGTTCAACAGTTTATGATATTGTGACTTCAACTATCTGATATTGCAACATGCTGTGCCTCTGGGATTAACAAAGACTGCATCCGTTATAGTGATTTTGTAATCTGTGAACCTGTTTTATTCAACTAAGTTTCATTGCTTTCCTGCTGTGCAGCTCTTTATCCTTTCTCGTTCTCATATTGAAATATTGCCATTCCTGCAGATGTTATACTTCTCCATTGATACGGTGTTATGGTTGAGGGAGGAGAAGGGCTAGTAGAGAAAAATAGTTTTCCATTTCTCTGTAACCAAAGAAAAAGCCGACCTGAGATTGAATTAGTTTTTTAGAAGGAAAGAAACTCCTCCGAGCTCAAATACAACTATTTAAGACCTGAAATAACTGCCTTTCTTACATTTCTACCACAAAACCAACAAAGTAGATTACTTAAAATAAAAATAAAATATGGATTTTGCTGTCAAAACAATAATGACTCTGGCAATACTCCATTATTATAGAGCTAATTCATCAAATGCTAGCAATACAGTGTGCGTTACAGCAGAAAATTTCTTTCCTTGAATAAGTGTCAAACAACCGTATTGTATCTTGGAACACTGAGTCCCCTTTTGGAACAAGGGAGTATTTATGCTTTGGTTTTGTATTGTATAATACAGTAAAAAAGAGAACAGCTACATTTTTATGTGGTGCTATGGAGTTAGTCGATAATCTGTATTAAGGAACTATAGGTTTAAGCTTTGAAACTTTTAAAAGTACGGTGAAAGCACTAGAAACAGCAGTACAGCTGTTCATGGTGGGAGTGCTTTCATAAGTGGAGCTGGATTTTTACATTGCAAAATAGAGAAATTGAATGTATGTTCTCTTACTACCAGCAGTTTGGAACAGCAAAGAAGAAAACATGCTGTTAGGATTAGAAAGAAAACTTGGGATGGCAGCTTCGCAAAGCTGTAAGGAGATGTAAGGATTTAGTAACAACTGAATTGCAGAGATTTTTTAAGTGTGAGGAGAAGAACCGTTAGCTATATTGGGTTGTGTGTTTTTACACACAAAGTTGATTTAAAAAAAAAAAAAAGTTCTGCAGAGCAGCAGGAAAGGAAGGTATTTGCAGCTGTTCTTTTAGGTAGACTGAAGAAGAGCAGCCTGAAGAAAAAGAGACTGCAGTCTTAAATTCAAACCAGCTCAACTGGGATTACTGTTTTGGCAGTAGAGCCTTGAAGAATTTGAAATGCTGTAGAAAAAACAATGGCAGGATTTAGCAAAGGCCCAAATATAATCAGTAGCTACAGGTAAGGGAGTGAAAGATTTCTTAACAGGAATGGGTTTGTGTAACAGGAAGCATTCTTTATGTGCTAGGAAAATCAAGGATCAGGAATTTGAGAAGAAAACATGTTAGACTAAATTAGTCAAATTCAGTGTTGGCATAATATGGCATTGCCGACATTCATTTCTTTTTGTTGTCAAAATATTTTCTAATACTGAAGTAAAATTAACTGGAATGGGTGTAAACTGCAAGAATATTCTCCTTTCCCGTTTGATTTCACTCCTCTCCTCAGAATGACACAAAAGATGAAAATTTAAAACTTTTATTTGCATAAAGAAGTAGAAAGATCCCAGATGTTACTGTGGTTCCAAAATGCTACTGCTATCCAGAAACATGCGTAATTTTTGGATAAGTAGTAAGGTTAACTTCTAAGGATTTCTATTAGATTAACAGTTCTGGTTTAAAAGTACTGTATTGCAGTTTTCTACAACTGCATGGTTACTGCTGTAACCTTTTTTGCTCTGTTTAGGAAAAATCTTAAATGCTTCATTCTATCGTGATGGCTGTGAGCAACAGACTCTGTAAATAGATATGTTTCAAAACTTAGTCCAGCATTACTCAGATCTCCAAAGTTTAAAAAAATCATCACAGAATTCACAGGTTACTTTGGCTATAAGAAGGTTATTTTTATGCCTAATAATATTCTCTAAGTATGAAGTGAGACGAAGTATAATATTGATGTCATGCATGTTGTTTGCTTCATTTGGTAGAGATTTTGCTAGTAAAACATAATTTAAAATCCCCCCCAAAGGGTGTAGTCTTTCTTTTGCTCCTAGAAAGTATTGAAAAGTGACTTGATTAAAAGAAGGCTCTTCATTCTTTTTCTGTTGGGTAGATAGGGGGAATGGAAAATTTGGGGCTGCTTCCATAATGTCTACATGTGGAAGAAGTGAGTAAATTTGCTTTTATCACATGAATAAAAACAGCTAAAGTCTGAGCCACAGATTTTTATCTCTGTGCTTGATTTCATGAAACTGAGAAAATAAGCTATTCAGAGAAGCTGATTGCTTCCTAGTGTGCTTTTGATGGATTTTAGGGTTGGTGCTATATATGCAATGTATATAACTTAATTATAATACTTTGTTCTTATGCAGCACCTTTCATATTAGGATCTCAAGTGAAGTTATCCTTATTATGGAAAACCTAAACTCTTCATTGTCTTTACAGGTCAAATACAGAAATTAGGTTAAACATGTGAAGAGAAGGGGCAAAAATCCATGATTAATCCTTTCTTTAAAAAAAAGGTTTTAAGCCTGATATGTCACAAGCACTATTTGTCATAGTTTTCAATGTTGCCAGTTTAGCTGAAATATAGAATACAGTATTGATTTCAGAAGCCTATACATTTTTTCATTATTTATCTGGAGTTAGATATTCCAGGATAACTCTGGACTTCCAGAGTTCAGTGTTACATTTGTGACTTCTAGTTAATAGTGGAAAATAATTCATTTTCTAAAAAAGGATAATTGTGTTGGGGAATCAAAAGACAAAGAGGTATGGTAAACACCTGAAAAAATAAAGTATCAGGTGAACTGTTCAGCTTACTCGTAATTATTTTGAAAGTATTTTCTGCCTTTGTACGCTGAGGTTCATGAATTAAAAACAATTTATGCCATATTAAATGTCAGCCAGCTGGAGAAGTAATGGTAGTCAAGTTCAGTAATTTTACTGATAATTTATTTCCGAGTTTCAGTATTTTGTATACATAGCTATATTCCTACTGAGATGTAATCATTTATTATTTGTTCAAATCTTCTTTCATTCTGTAATGCAGTAAGTTACATTGTGAGATAACTGTGCTTCATTTTTACTTTTTTTATTAAATTTTTATTATTTCAGATACAAATATGTTTCAATGCAAAACTCTGCTTTTCCTTTCAGATGGTCTTGTTATTGTTGGTGTCCATTCAGCGAAATTCCCAAACGAAAAAGTTCTGGATAATATTAGAAGTGCAGTTCTGAGATACAATATTGCCCACCCTGTAGTAAATGATGCAGATGCAACACTTTGGCATGAACTAGAAGTGTCCTGCTGGCCAACTCTTGTCATTCTTGGGCCTCGTGGCAACGTGCTGTTTTCACTTGTTGGAGAGGGACACAAAGAGAAGTTGTTTTTATTTACTTCTGTAGCACTGAAGTTCTACAAAGAGAGAGGACAAATCAAAGATAACAAAATTGGAATAAAGCTATACAGAGACTCCCTCCCACCTTCTCCCTTGCTATTTCCTGGCAAAGTGACTGTAGATGATTCAGGAGAAAGGTTGGTAATAGCAGACACTGGACATCACAGGATTTTGGTTACCCGGAAAAATGGACAAATTCTACACACTATTGGAGGTAAGGTTATGCAAGTTTCTTATAGTAGTTTTATTTTATGAATGGAATATATTCTCTGAGGCTACTCGTCTGATTATTTTCTTAGAGCTTTTCTTATGCTGACTCTTTTCTTAGAGCACCTAGCAGTTTATAGGTATTGTTAGGAAAAAAAATTTCTAAAATAACTTGTAGTGGATATTGGGGGGATATGATACAGTACCATCAGTAGGATTGCTCTGTTAATGCAGCTGGTTGAGATGTCTAATGTTTTTTTCTTTGTTTTATTGAAGTATTTTTTATGTTGTGTCCAACATGAAGCACAAATGGCGTATTCTATATTCTTATGTAAGAGTTGCAGATGGGTTTAGGTTTAAGTGATGTACACCCACGTACCTACCAGTAGCAAGGCAGGGAAAAGAGAGACAGTAATGCCTCCCTTCCCAATAGAAAAAAATGTTGTTGTTGTTGTTTTTTTAATCACAAGTATCCCTCTGTAGGATCCCTGTCTGGTTTTGAGAGGAGGGGAGAATTATTTTGAAGAACAGTGGCATTGTACCAGTGCATAGGCACCTGAAAATGAAGTTGCCTAAATATTTATGAAAAGGCCTGTGTTCTCATCAAAATTCAAGTGTAACATGTAAACAAGTTATCGAAATAGAGAAAAATTAAGTATTTTAAGTTTACTTTTGTTACAAACCTTGTATTAGGAACATTCCTACTTTAAAAATCTCTTTGTTTTCATAAATTGCTATCAGCTCTACAATGCAAATCAAGAAAATTCAGTTGAACTTGCCCACTTTTTATATGACTTATTCTTTCATAAATGAAACGTTCAGAACTGTTTCTTTTTTTTTATCTAGTATGCTGGTCAAAAGTACAGCCTAATGCACCAAGTAAATAGCTGTCAGGACAGTCCATTTACAAGCAGCCATTATAGACAGATTTAGGAAAGGTTTGTATCTTCAAACCGTTGAAAACAATGGTTCATTTATGTCTCTGAATCAAGACCGGTATGCGACCTGGGGTGTATTACTTAATCTAGTATTGACTAATACCTGACCCATGGTGGGAATAGTACAAGCTTTATAAAAATACCATTGGCACTGCTGTTTAAGCACGGAGGAAAATCTCTCATTATTTAAAGTAATACTGCATTGAATAGACAGACTAATTATCCTAGTTAACCTGATAAAGGCATCAGTCTTAATGCCCTTCTATAAGGAAATTACAAATAGAATTTCTTATGATGAAACTCAAGGAATTTGGTTTCTGTTTGATCTGTGAGATGCAGTCTCTGTCAACAAGGTACCCTTTTGTATTCTGGGATATTCATTAAATAGCAGCTCAGAGGGAAGTGTCCTAACCTTTGAGCTGATACCACCTGTGGCACTCTGTGCCCTCCCCTAGGCATTTGGACTCTTGTGCTTACCAAGGGGAACCAGTGAAATCTGCTACAGTAGCACCCCTGCCCTTCCTGTTTATTAATGTCTAAACTGTCTTCTGACAGTTAGTTGTGGAAGTTGTGTATTTTAGTGACTCAGTTAAATGGTTCTGTGGCCAGAAAATAATATAATAAAGCTGATCATACAGTAATAAATGTGGGAATGCACAAAGGTTAAAGTTACTATATGTGATGCAAACATAATAACTCATGTATCTAAATGTCTTCTGTTGACACATACTGCTAATGCACTTTAAATGTTACTCCCTCTAAAATATGATGCTTACCTTCATACTGTTTTATTCAGGTCCTGTTTCTTTTCTCTTTCTTGATTATGCTGTGCAGAAGACTGTCACTC
Organism: Apteryx mantelli; assembly: GCF_036417845.1. NCBI lineage: Eukaryota > Metazoa > Chordata > Aves > Apterygiformes > Apterygidae > Apteryx > Apteryx mantelli. The sequence continues at coordinate 35,278,735 of NC_089984.1, forward strand.
CATCATTCTCACTGTTTTTTCACATAATTAGTTCCATGTCATCTTTTTGCTAATTATTATTCATAAGAAGACACTGCTGAGTATTAGTTTCATTTGTAACTTGCACCAGAATCTAAATCATTGAAATGAAATTGAGTTTTGGAATTTAAAATCTTTGCTGCTGGCTTGCTTTGATGCAATCAGGAATAAAAAGACTGAATTTCTTATTTTTGTCTTCTCTTGTTGCTGCTGTTTCCTAATGCAATGAAACAGGAACAATTTAGACCCTTATTAAGACCTTTCTTTAGAGAATAAGCCAAAGATGCAGAGAACTTAAGGAAAAACGTAATAGCACCTGATTGTTGTCATTGTTGTCACAAAGCACAGTGACTAAAATGAGACTACATAAAATATTAATAACTTAAGCTGTACAAGGTGCTATGAAAGCACCTTTTAGAATATGTAATTATCTTACAGATTTAAATATATGCACTTTGATTATTTTTAAGTTCCTTTTTCTAAAATGACTTTTGAGTTTGCTTTGTTTCGTTGATAGGTCCAAACAGCGGAAGAAAAGATGGAAGATTTTCGGAGGCAGCTTTCAACTCACCTCAAGGGATCGCTATAAAAAATAATGTTATTTACGTAGCTGATACAGAAAATCATCTAATTAGAAAGGTAAATTTTCCCTAAGACAATTTAAAGTTTGATCTATTACACCTATCCCACCTACACAGATGAAAATTTACACCAAATGAATTATTTTACAAATACATTCTATATCAAGAAGGAAGTTTAGCCTAATATCTTATAAATAAGTGCTGTAGTGCAGTTTGTTTTTTAAAGGGCTACATATACATTTATACATCCTTTCAAATGGAGACGATATGCACTACTTGTTCTAACATAGCTGGGTTTGTTTTTGTTTTTTTCCTAGTGTTTCTTGCTTTCATTGTGAGAAACATTTTTTCTTAGTATTGGAAACAGAAATTGTTTTTGCTTCACTTCCAAAACTGTCAGATTCTTATCTACAGTTGTTGTTCTCTTATGGTTCAATGGATATCTACATCTTTGTTACATAGCTGTTGGGTCTACAAATGACAGGTAACTGGTTTAATTTGAGAATTATCTGCATGTGGATTTTTTGGATTAAACACAAGGTTTTAGCACATAGGAACATTAGTCAATATAAATTGTAGTTTGACTTTAAATTTGGTTACATCAAATTTAGAATAATTAGAAGTTAAATTTGCTGAAGCAATAAAGTATTAGCTTATTATTAAAAGTATTTTATGCATGTTCAGAACATCTTGTACCTAGATCCTAACCAGTATTTGGGTGTCTGATTCATTATTAGAGAAAGTACTTACTTACTTAATTTGGGGTGCCTTTGTACTGTTAAATTGGCTAATTTTTTATCTTACTTCAAAGCACTAGTCTACAAACTCTCCCTACTCTTTACATTCTAGTTTGCTCCCAAGCTTTATTCTGGAAAGGACCAAGGTGGCCCTGTTGGTAAGGAAGCATTGTTACAAAAAAACCCCAATAGTTTGCTCCAGAGTTCTCATCTTACTAATATTCATCATTGTAGCCTGGAGACCACAGATAATTAAGTGGTTTGGGTAACAAAGATAGTACAGGGACAGCTGAAGATTTGGGTCATACTGCTTCAGCATTTTTCATGGTTTCTAACATGACATCAGGATATCCCAGGATTAAAGAATTAAGGTAATATAATGCAACAGCTACAGGCACATGCTTTCAACTGCTTATGCAAGACACAGGCTGTGTAAAAGGGAGGCATTTATTGCTGCAGAAGTTAGATGATGCTATGCATGCAAGACTCTACTTTTCTACGTAGTCGTCACAATAAATTCATGATACTTATTAGCAGTGACTTAGAAAATACACAGAAAGGGAGGGAAAGAGAAAGGCATTTAGGTGGCAGAAATGAAATAAAAAATATTTTTTCCTCCAGGGCATGGACTATTTGTAAATCTTGCTAATGAAATAAACTGCAAAAATTATTTGCTTTGTACAGATTATCATATATAGAGATGTGAGGTACTGTTACAGTATTTGAGTTTTTGTAGTATATTCCATTAAAACTGGTTTAAAATGAAACATCCACATCTATTGTCCATCTGAATGCTTCTCTAGAAAATCTTTATACTTTTTTTTCCAAAGTTCTACCTAACTTTGGCAGGTCAGTGTTCATTTTTGTGCAGTTGGAAGAGAAATACAAACATTCTTTTTTTTTTTCCTCCTATCTAAAGAAATACCTGAAACTTGTTGGGATTTGGTTTCTCTCTGTCAGCAAAGATCCTCTGTTTTTGGCATTTAGCTCAGATTATCTGTATTGACTCAGCTTGCTGTTGTACACTCAATTTATATAATTTTGTTTCATATAGATTGACCTAGAATTAGAGATGGTGAGCACTGTAGCAGGTGTTGGGATACAAGGCGTTGACAAGGAAGGTGGAGCAAAAGGAGAAGAACAGCCCATCAGCTCTCCGTGGGATGTGGTCTTCGGAAATTCGAGTATTGTATCAGTTGAGATTTTAACTTCTTTTATTTACACATGCATGAGTGTTCACTATATATTTTCCTTTTTTGGTAATCTGAGATACGAAAAAGTAAAGATTTACTTTACTGCACGACTGAGTTTAAAAAACAGTGGTTTCTTCAGCAAAAATATCACAGTTATCAGCTGAGATCAAGCTTCTGTTTTGGGTCCTGAAAAAATGTGGACCTCTATTATCTGAGACAAAGCCAAATTTTTTGTAGCAAGTTATGTAATTATCTGTATCTAAATAGAAAAGGAAGTTGTGATTGCTGTTGCTAGGTTAATGCTTTATGCCAGCATCACTGAAGAAGCATATGCATTTTATAGGAAGTGGACATTGTCTAAAAGTTCCTTTTCTTGACTCCACAGACATGTCTGACCATTTGTAAATATTGGAGTTTGTGACCTATATTTATTACTGTTCAGGTGACATAAAATCATTAGACTGAAGATCATAGTAGATTCAGACTGACAGCAGAGGAATATCTCTGGAAAAACCTTGCAAGCATCGGGGCAAAAACAGAATCTTTGCATAACAGGAAAGATGCAAGTATCAGCTTCCAAGGATTTAATAAGCTTTTTCTTTCCTGATGCGCCTAACACATACCTGAGCTTGACATCACATAGCTGTGATGCTGTTAAATATTATTAGCTGTGAGTTAATATTCTACTTTCTCATTTAGTTTTCATTTCAATATAATTTAAGAGTTGGAACTGCAGATTTCTTAACAATGAGCAATCAATGTTTAAATGTGGCATAAAACTCTGGAGCCAGCATTTTTGGTGTGAAACTTGACTGCTAACATCGGGTTTTCTTGAATCTGCAGATGAAGGGGTGAGGAAGAGCATAACAATTGTAGCATGATTTACATCTGTTATCTTTAAATTAGAAGTGCTTTGCAAGAGCAGTAATTAGAACATTTTAATGACCTGAAAGCATGCTATAATCTTGAGTGAGTTACCCAGGAGAAAAAAACCTCAAATTTAGTTTAAGGGAACATAAAGCTATTTCATAAATGCAAATCATTGGAAGTCTTCTGGTGCAAATATGTTCTCAGTATAGACAATGTACTTTGACTACTAAAACAACCAACAGGAACCAGTTCTTAGATTTAACATTTTTACTAATGTGACTTCTACAAAAAAAGCCCAGCACTATATTGAAAGGCTCTGCCAATGACCCTTACACATTGTCTGTGTTAAGGATACTGCCGGAGGTAAGAGGTGAAAGAGAGTCTCACCAGATGTGGGTTGCTGTAAATGAGTTGCTGCATGAGTTCTTCTGAATAGTTTCCCATCTGATTGTGCTGATGTGGTCCAGTAGACTGTTGTGTGGTCAGATGCAATGGTTTTCATGCTCTCCTGAACTGGCAAGCTGATCTCTGTGGGATGTTGTGGCAAAACTGTTTCACAGATCAGCAAGGAAGGAGACTAATAACTCATCATAGGTATTGCCTCAGTGCTTCAGAAGCTTAAGCCGATTATCAGAGCTATTCAAAATACCCTGTTATTTTACTTATTATTTTACCTATTATTTTTCATGATGCTTCCTTCTGCTTCTGCCAATAGCTGAATATCTGTTGATATTTTTTATTTCTGAGAGCTCTGCTTGTTAAATGAAATGTTAATTGATATGATTGTTATCAGCATGAACATAGTCAGTGCTCAATTAGTCACCTGTAGAGAATTAGTCACCTGAACTGCTTAACATTGACTGCTGAGTTTTTATCACTGTTTCTATGAAAATCAGATCTTCTAAATGCACTCTGTTCAGAGAAGTATAGATTTTTTTCATATTGAGTTCAGTCCTATCTGTCAGTTGTCTATTTAGATCTCCATCAAAATGCAGTATCACCTGTGAGTTAAGAGGAGATGAAATCAATTTAATTTCCTTCTTTGAGAAGGTAATAGGCCAAATATATAAAACTTTTTCTGTTTTTAATTTATTTTTTTAATACTTCTGATACCATTTTGTGTGAGCAAAATAAGCTAGGGAAAAAGACTTGATGAAGTTACTATAATACTTACATAAAATTGTTTAGAAAACTATGACCAGAGAGACTTCAAAACAGAGGACTATGTCGAGTACAGTGTTGGCAGGAGTCTGTTCCTGATCCTAGTAACACCTGAGCGGAAAGGATAGCCAGTAAAATGATGAAAAGATGAGTTCAAAATGACTTAGATTCCCTGGAAATATGGCCTGGAAAAATTTGGTGTTATTTAGTAGGAAGAAGTACTAGGTTCTCCACATACAAAGGAATGATCAAATGTGTAGAAAACTGCGACTGTGCGAAAGAGAGGAGTCTTGTTTTCCAGGTCTGTGGTGGGTGGGACAAGAATTGGCATGAAAAAAAAAAGGTAAAATTGGTAAAATTTCCTGACTGACAAAATTACAGAGTCTTCTCTTTACAGGCATTGAAAAATGGGTTAGACAATCTTTCAGGAATGAGCTGGATGTGTTTAGTATCTCCTTGGAGAAGGATAGTGTACTAGATCACTTCTTGGAGGCTCTCTCCGTCATCATTATTATTCTTTGGAAGATTTGCACTGTTTCATCCTCTCCTTGGAGTACATGGTTGTTTGTCACTAAAAGACATTTCTTCCCCTCCTTCTCTCTGACTGTTACCCTGGAGTAATATATTCCCTGGATAGATACCCTGGAGTAATGTGTTGGGGAGCTGTGTTTTAGTCACTTCAAGATTAATTCAATTTTGAAAAGAAAATACTTCATGTGTGAAATCAGTCAGCTATTTTTAATCTTGGAGAAAATATAGAAATCCTTTAAAAAAAAAGTTTGCATATAATGGGACAAAGTTATATTAGTTATTAAGATTATTTACAAAAATGTCCTCTTAGCACTGCTGCCTTCTCCCATTGTCTTTTCCTTTTGCAGAGAAAATGTGGGAAAGTTGGCATAAAGCACAAACAAAGACTTTTTGACTGTACCATCCTAGGGTAGAGTACCCCAGTCCTGCTTACTTTAAGATAGTTTCCTTCTGCATTCCCTGAGACTGCAAACCTCCTGCAGAGAACCACCTCACATTCTTTCAAAACAGGCTTGTATTGTCAAAGCTTAATTAGTTCAGCCACGGCTGTTCTTCTCAGTGCAGCCTTCTTGAATCCTTGTATGTGGCAGTGTGATGCCACAGTTGTTTTAATAGATTTATGGCTGTTTTCTTTCTGTAAACATTATATGAAAATTAAGGGACATCACAAATGCTGGAATTCAAATGGAGCGCTTGTGGTTGAACTCAGCATAACAATCTGTATAATCTGAGTTTTAGGGAGTCATTCTGGGGGATTTAGCATACTGACCTAAAATGAAATGTGTCAAAATATACCTAGCAACGGTGAGCCACTGGCAAAAGTACTTACGTGTTCTTGGTGCCTGTGCAGAATTTTGGCAGTGCCAGTTTATAGATTGTAAGATAAGTGTTTTTTAGGGGACCAGGACTCCAGGATGCACTTAAATCACCAATTTCAAGGACCTGTTGGAAGAATCAAAGGAGGTTTGGGCAGGGGGGTGAATGGTGCTTACTGAGGTGTTGTCTCAAGATACAGCGCAAACACAGCAAGAATGTGCATGAGGAACCAGGACTGTGTGTTGTAGCCTGCAATGCATTTGCTTTACAGCATAGATATAGTCATGAGCTGCAGTGGCTTTTATTTTATTTATTTATTTATTTTTAAGTTTTGTGTTAGGCATCAAAAGAGTTTATCACCATTGCAGTAGAGTTTGTCGAAGTTCTATTGTTACTGCAGATTGCTTGAGCCTGGTAGGCTCTTCTGTTACTCTCCGGTATGTTATAGTGTACATTCGTTATTCAGCAAATGCGTAGGAAGCACAGCTCTGTAGGAAGTCTTCAGTGTCCTGGCCGAACAAATAGAGTTCTGCTCCTGGGCAGAGACCCAGCCTTCTGTTGGTTGTTCTCAGTGTGCTGTCCTACCACAAGTAGATACGCTGATGTTGTTAGTGTACTAAAAAATAGTGTGTTAATGTCTACTAATGAATTTGGATGGATGAAGTAGTTGATCTGTGTTTCAGAAGTTGCTTTTCTTTGTGTCCACACAGTGGTGCCCATTTGCAGTATCCTTTTTTACATATGCTTATATGTATCTCTGTGCAAGTTCGAGGAGGTTACATACACTTCAGAAAGTTAAGGTTCATTATTACATATTTATAATGTAATAAGTTTTTTTGTAATTTGAGTTAACTGGCACGGTATACAGGAAATGAAATAGGTTCATAGTTTTTCATTTCCCTTAGATCTACATACCTTAAGCTGTGCACAAGAGGACTTTTTTTTTCAGAACATAGTTCTACGGATTTCATACTTTTTAAACAAGTGATGCTTCCGTGAGCCTCCTTTTAATGCTCAAAGCTGTGCTGTCCAGAACATGAAAGGCAGAAGAAAAAAAGCTTAAAAGTTTAAGCTCTTTATGTGCTATGCAAGATACTTACAGTATTAAACAGCTTATACTGACCTTTTTCAAAATCTCAAAGGGAAAGGTTACCTCTTAAAAGATAAACTTCTTTTCCATGTCAATCATATCTCTTAAAACATTACTCCTCTACATACAGTTTAGAATATGTGTTGGTAAATTAAAAAACTTCATTGTTTGCATTTGTTTATTTTAATGTATAAATTGTTGTGGAATGAAACAAACCTAAATCATGGTCTAAAAGATGCCATTTAAAGAACCAAGAAATGTCCTTGCTAATCTTAGAACACTATGTTCACAAGTCACTATTGCTTTGAGATGGTTGGTTTCAAAGATATGAAGTAAATACACAGTTTAGTTGTTGGATTCCAGAGGACATCAGGCCTGATCCAAAACCCATGGAAGTCATCAGATCTGTTCCTGACATCTGGCTTGAAGATTCAGGAAGGTTATTTTATATCATCAATAGAGAATAAATCACTTGTGGTTTTGAGGTGTAGTTTTGTGAAATTGTTTAAGTGAATGATATTTTTATGTTAATTTGACTCCAAGTATAGTAAGAGTCCGACTTCTCATTTTCTTACGCAGTTCAGCGCTGTGGTGTCTGATCTTAGTGTGATCACTTTGAAAATATTTCTGAGAATCTGTATTCATAAGGATAAAGTTTTCGGATAATCAGACAAGCAAAACCAAGACCTGAAAGAGTATGATGGCATCTTTATCAAAACCAAATGTATCCATTAGTAGACAGTTTTGTGATTGGAATTTGCTTTGTATACATTTGAAAGATAAAAATATTGAGAAAAATGTTAATGAGGAAGCAGATCTCTTCGTTCTTAGAACAGATATTACCAAGTATCTCAGCATACTTTTAACCTAGCCTCATAGTATTTACAAGAGGCAGTAAGCTTTGTTTCCCCATTTTGTACAGATGTTGAAGACTGAGGCAAAGAGGTTAAGTGACTGTGAAATACCATTTGAAAGAAAGTTGACACAATTGTCTCCCTTTAAGGTAGGGGAATTAATGGAGACAAAACACAGGGTAGGATTCAGACAGACAATATTCTTTGTCATATTTTTAGTTACTTTAGTTATGGCCACTGAACTTTTGTTTTACCCTCCTTTAAAATTCTTGAGTGAACTCCATGGATTAAATTCTGGCTTTGTTGAAGTTGATACTGAAATTTGCATTGACATGAATTGTATAGGAAATGCATAATATAGGGCCAGCAGTTTAAAAATGCATTATTAAATTAGTGTGTGGCTTTTTTTTTTTTAAGCTTTCTCCATTGTCCTGTTCTATTTTTATTCAGTGGGTGTTGAAAGCAAGTGATACTTAAATGCACAGTTGATCTAAGTGTGAAATGTTCCTGATAGCTGCGTTCTTGCTGGAAGGAACAGAATGATGACCTGTGCATGGTGGCATAACTGTGTGGTTTAGATTCCAAAATCTTCCAAAATCCAGTCTTAAATTGCATGATTGTAAGCTATTTATAGAAATTCCCAAGTACAGTATTGACCATGCTTTCAATAAATGAGTTGGAAATTTGTGCTTCAATATAGGTTTTACATAGATATTATTAAATGAAAGTGCTACATATCATTGTCATGCTGGTGCAATCTTTATAACCCTTAAAAAGCAAAAGTATGTAAGATTTTTTCCATGTTTCTGCTAGAGGATTGTTTAGAACTGCATTCCAAAGGAAAGATTTTTTTCCTGGAATTATTCATAGTGATTCTTCCATAATTTTACCAAAAAAAGCAATAACCAATTAACTACCTGGGTGAGCTCAGAGTGTATCTGAACTATCTGATCTTGAAAGTACGCTATCTACGTGTCTTTTTCCTTCTCGTCTTGTCTCGTTCTGGCATTGATGCTCTAGCCTTCGTTGTCTTGTGAAAGGAATTTCCCCTGGTAATAGCTGAAAATAAGAGCTGCTTTTGAGATCATCTGGGATTAATTTTGAATCATGTTTCTTTATAACTCAAAATTTGAATTACTCTAAATGCATGTTGCTTGTAATATGACTGCATGACGTGCAGGGCTGGACTCATTTGGAATGCAGGAGACCTCGTCTTTTCAGCAGCGTCCTGCGCAAAGTACAAACTCACAGATACCCCGTTCAGCTTTGGGCTGTAGCTGCCCTCATGGAAGTTCAGTTTCTCAGAAAATAATGTTTAAGATGTCACTGGCATTTAACAGCATTGTCTGTCCTTCTCTTGTTGATTTAAATCCTAAATTTGCTTGTAAATGAAATTACTTTTTCTTTAAAATACTGCAAATTTCAAGAAAAAAAAAGTAATTTCATAATTAAAGATAGGGCTAAAGTTAAGCAAAAGACTTATTATAGGGTTTCATTCCCATATATGAACTGTTTAAGGAGAAAAAGTGTTTTGAGAAACATGACATTAAAAAGTTGCAATGAAGGACTGCAATGAAGAGAGTATTACCCGGGAATGTTTTGGGAGGACTTCTAAAGTGCACAATTTTCCCGTATATATTGTCTGAACGGGTCAGTCGGATTCCTGTTGAATTCCAAAGAGGGGCTAGTCAAGTTAGCAGAAGTTTTCACGTGTCCTGAAGTAATTTGTGTATAGGTTCTGTCATCCCTAAAGAGCTTTTGTACCTGCTCCTAAACTGGCGCTCTTTTGGGGGGGTTGTGCCCTCTGTCTCGCTGAAGAAAGAGCAATGACTCTCCAGTCATGCTGTCAGTCAGATTCAGATGTAGTTTATTAAACCTGCACTGACTTAAGTGAAGATAAGACTTATATTCGTATGTGTACATAGACAGCATACATGTCTGTAAGCAGGGTGCCTGTTACCTGAAAATCATTCCATTTTTACCTTTTGTATGTTGGCAAATGAGTGTACCAACAGACAATATATATATATTTTTTTAAGATAAAATGAGTAGATGGGAAAAATATTTGCAATTATAGTCTTTTTAGAAAATGTCAGTGCTGTCATCCACAAAATGTGACTTTGATTCCCAGACTTTTAATTCCTGGATTGGAAGTAAGCATGCAGTCCCAGATAGGGAAACTAGAAGTGTTCAGTATTCCTGGGAATGGAATCTTTGCAAATAGCTACTGCTGTTGACTGCTACTAAAGAAAGTCTTTTCTCATTCTTTGTATTAAAAAAGGAAAGAATACGGCATCTAGCAACCACTTATCTCTGTGTTCAGATTGACTTACAGTTAGTGCCTTAGGAATGTCAGCATTACTACTGACATGTTTAAAATTGAATACATATGTGAACAGGACTGTGAATTGTTAAAAGCATGGATACATAGCAGAGGCAGATTCAGGAACTAGAAAAGCACGGAAGTACAGTACAGGATCATGCTGCCACATGGAACAATCGTGCATCCAGCGCTCTAGTTCATTATTAGTGAATCTTTATAACATAAGTGTATTGCATTTACAAGCCATACTTTGCTTTGATACAAACAGCCCTAAAGATAAGAAAGTGCATATCCTAATAAGGAGAAAATACACTGGATTTTAAAAACAGCTTGAGATAGGTTGGAATGTGGTGCTTAATTGAATAAATGCAAAAGAATTACTTTGTTCTTTTATGTTGTTTTGTAATAAATTCTGTTAAAAATAAATTCTTTCCATTCAAGGATGATAAGGAGTAGTTGGTGGCAGCATTATCATAACTTTTAGCATGCTTGTTCTCCCTGCCCCCCCTTCTCCTATGAGAATAGTAGAAGGGTGACGCTGGTGACACATCCCCAAACGGTTTTCTCCTCAAAGAAGAATGTTTTCCATCTTCTGCTTTAGAATGTTAAACATTAAACTCTCTAGTGTCGGGACCATCATGTGATAAAATACGCAACCACAGGCATTTTTTTTACTTCTCTGTTTTGTATAATTTTCCGGTTAAAGCTCTGACGTATTTTTCGCAATTCAGTGTATGCATTCTGTTTCCATGCTTGTATCCATTCCCTTTGTTCTACTTGCTATCCAGAAGAAAATGTTTAACTTGCATTAAAATTTATAACAGTTACAAGTCTCTTTCTTATTTTGACTGTCTTATTCTCCAGTTGAAGAAAGAATCTTCTCTCTATTGATCTTATGTATGCAGTAAAATTTGAAATTAATATTGATACTTTTTTCTTGTATTTTGTGTTTGATAAGCCTTTCAGTATGTATAACTGGAGTAAGGTGTCTCTTCAATTTTTCAACTTCTGGCTGTCACAAGATAGTTCTCAGTGCGTAGAACTACAAAATTTGATTTATGCAATAGATTTTTCTAAAGTGCTCAGCTCTATTCTTACTGCTCCATTTCATTGGTGGATGAAGTGGATATTAAATAATTTACAAAGCACTTTGAGATCCTTCAGAATGAGCTGGATAGCATAAATGCAAGATAAAAAACCCACTTTCTGAATTAACCAGTGATTTTAACACTGCTCATTCTGCAGTACTCAGAATAGTAGCATCTGAAAAATGCAAGCTATGCAGCATAGAAACATAAAATCCTGGGAGTTGAACATGTACTATATAGGAGGTAGTCAGATGATTGCCTAGCCTGTTTTCTTAATTAAGTCTCCTAGAAACAAGTCCTAATCAAAGATCATTCTGTGGTTTGGGGGTTTTCAGGGTTTTTTTTTTTTTGGCATTGCTAGTACTTTCTTAGCATCACTGATGATTTGTAGAATATTTGTTTTCCAGCTCATTTTGTGAACCTTTCCACTCATCAAAAGCTTTGAGGTGCTGTGGAAGTTTAACTTTTATTCTTGGGATTCCAGTTTGCATAAAAACATGGAACATGTGGAGATGCAGAAGAGATTCAGCAGAGTTGTTTTTGATCACAGGCTTGGAAACTTTTATCTTGATCCCAGAAAAAGAAAAGGCTGAAGATAAACTACATTAAAATCATATTAATACTACTCTTAAGAGGGCTTAAATAGGAGGAAATTGTTTCTGTAGATAGAAGGGTACTAATTTTTTCCTCTTCTAATGTATGATGTAAGAATGCTTGAGAAGTGGAAGATGCAAGGATCTCAATTTGGGGAATGGCAATAATTTTATTTTAGGAAGATTGATTTAGTCTAACTTTTCAGGTTTAAAATGTTTGCAAGCATTTTACATAAAATTACTTGTATTCTGAAACTGCAAAATCTGAGGGGCTGCTGTTTGTTGCAAGGAACAGTGCTGTGGGACCCACATTGTTTTATAAGTTCATACAAGTAAAAAGCTTCTGTGAGCATTTGGAAGATATTTTTCAGTTGACTAGCTAATAGTTATTCCAATATCTGTTGCATTGATTTAGAAAAACTTTTTAATGTTGCTTCTGACTAGATGGGACAGTTCTGTATAGTGTGTATAGACTAGTACAGTGTTAGGAGGATAACACTGTACCTGTTTTAATGCAGCTTTTGAATGTCAATTTTCTGTTCCTTTTCAGAAAAAGCTAAGTAAATTTGTTCTGATTTTTATGGCCTTTCACTACTCGTCTTCATGCATTCTTTCTTATGCTGCAATATGATCTTTTTTAAGCTATAGAGCACTTACCTGTTCTTCTGTTTTCATTTATATCATTTTATTTTGGAAGTATTATCTCATCAAGCTTTGTTTAATTTTATAAGTTTGGATTGGTGAATAATAGTTTTATACTTTTATGAGCTGAAAAAAACAGATACACATTTGAACACTTTTCGGTCAGAAGGTCACTGTTCTGCTATCTGCATCTTGCATTTGTGATACCACCTATACACGTATACACGAAGAGAGTATCACTTGGAAGCTGGTTAGAGTAGAGGGAAATTGGTGATTGCACACATCACACCTTACCTTTGAATAAATAGCAGTTGTTATTCTCTATAGCATAAATCTACATGACATCCAAGCACTAGTTTCTGTTGTCTTGAAAACAGTTATGTACCCTGTCTTTACTACCATCAGTATTACCATTGATTTCAGTGGGATTACTAGGATAAGAGAACATATGAATTTGCAGGATAAAAGATCTGTAATTAAAATGAGCATATGAGCTGAAAGATACTGTCATTGTTCTCACAAACCTTGGAAACAATTGCCAATAATTATTTGGAATATCAAACTTTGTCACTAGCTTGGTAAAAAAATATACATGCTTAGCAAACGTATATACATATTTGTTGACCAGTAAGAATCCAAAAATAACAGGTGAAACATGAACCCAACAGCAAAATCATGCAAACAGCAAATCCTGTCTTTACCAGAGATATCAAAAAGAAATTTTTTATTATCTTGGAAAGAGAACAGAAGAATAAAGACAGAGTGTCCCATGGCAAAAGATGTGCTAGGTGGGGAAGATCAGGGCTGGTTTGTTGACTTCTTGGTTTTATAAAACGCGTCCAAAGGATTTTTTTTTCCTCCTGTTTTTATACATCTTTTTTTAAAAGTTTCAGGTACCCAGGAAGGCGATGTTTTATGGATAGCCATGACAGGCACTCATCAGATCTGGGCACTGATGTTGGAAAGTGGAAAACTACCAAAGGGAAGGTAAGCAGCTTTAATGAGAGACATAAAAAAATTGCTGTTTGTTTGATAAACAGCCTTCAAACCCCAAAGAGAGATAATCACATTAAACTCAAAGTAATTTTCCTCAACCTGTACTTAGCTTGAAGTATGCTGCTTCTCTTCAGACTTAAAAGGCTTGTGTACTTTAAAGTCTGCCTGGTTTTTTTTCCCACATAAGTTAGATGAAATGAAAGATGCTACTTTTGCTATAAAACTATGACTTGGTAAGCTACGTTCGTATAACTGGATGTTACTTTTCATTGCATTTGCTGAATTATCTAATGATGAATGATAAACTAAGGTAAAATAAAAGTTAGCACAGAGGCAATGCAAATAATTCCTTGTGCTGCAGTACAGTTGTTTATAACTCACATGCTTTTCCTGTAACTTCAGTTTATGCATAATGTCTAAAGTATTTCAAACTTATTCTTTAACTTGGATACTGTTTTCCTTCAGTGATTTGAAGAAAGGAGTCTGCATTCGATTTGCTGGGAGTGGAAATGAAGAGAACAGAAACAATGCATACCCGCATAAGGCAGGCTTTGCCCAGCCTTCGGGTCTCTCTCTGGCTTCTGAGGATCCGTGGAATTGCCTTTTTGTAGCAGATAGCGAGAGCAGCACGGTGCGAACGGTCTCTCTGAAAGACGGAGCAGTGAAGCACCTTGTAGGAGGAGAGAGAGATCCATTGGTAATCACTTCAAACTTCCCCACACTGCCCTACTAATATTCCTCAAGCCTGACCTGGAAGAGCCACTTCTGGGGTGAGAGGGGAAATCCGTTTCCATGGCCATCTGTTTCTTAACTTTGCTGCTTGGAATGCAAATGTGTGCCAGTCGCGGTGCTCACGTTGTAGTGCAGATTGTTGCTCTAGGGATTCACTTAGTTATAAAATAACCACACTTGAGATGGCATTGCCTGGTTTTTAAAGTCAGCTGTATTCATATTGATAACTTAACTGTCATGGTCTCTATTTCCATGGTCAGCGTCCATAGTTTCCAGTTCTCAGTATCCTTGTTTTGAAGTTGTCTTACTTTGTTTTTTAAAAAGTCAGTTAATTTCCATTTAATTATAATCATTTAAACTTATGTCAGCATTGAATAATCAAATTTTAATTTAATAACATACTTTTTTAGAATTTGTTTGCCTTTGGTGATGTGGATGGGGCAGGCATAAATGCAAAGTTGCAGCATCCCCTAGGAATAACATGGGACAAGAAAAGAAAACTGCTGTATGTGGCTGATTCCTATAATCATAAGGTAAGTCTACGGGAGCATATTGCATACGGTTTTACGGTTCTTACCACTATGAGAGATTATTTTAGGAACATACAAAGATTGTGTTTGGAGGAGTTGAAGAAACAAATGATGAGTTCTTTGTGGGTTCTCTTTTGTTCCTTCCCTTGTGGGTCTTTCTCTTAACTCATTGTTTTTTTATCACATGTTGTACGGATATGATGGCAGGTTTGCTACTGCAGGTTTGCTAAAACTTGTAGTCCAAAAGGACTTGCTTTTGAACTTCCTTAAAAAAAACACATATATTTTTGATAAGAAATATTGTGGGTGGCCCTCATGGAATTGTGAGTCCCTGCAGAGATAAGAAAGGTTGTGTTGTGTGATTCTTCTCATGCGGTGATATATAAGCTTTGATGCCTATAAGCTTGTCAACATCTACCTTGATTAAATGCATTAAGAAAAAAGTAATTTGTTTTATTTTAATTTGCAGAGTAAAATATATACACTAAATACTCATTAAAGTTTATATAGCAAATTAGTTTTTTTTTTCTTGAAGTAATGGCAAAATAAACACTGAAACTGCATTTTGTGCAATACTTGAAACAAAATTTAACTCACCCATTTTTAGAAAGAATGATATAAAAGTCAGCCTGCTGGTTTTGTTATGCTTCAACCATTTTGCAAATGTTTCCAGAAAGGTAGCAAATATAAGAAGAACGTGCCATTCAGCATACTTCCATAGCAGAGGGGTAGGTAGCTTAGAAATGATAAGAGAACACTAAATGGAGACCAAGGGAAGCAATGAAGTCCAGCAGGGAAATCAAGGAGAAAGGGAGGTATTTTTTGTTAAAGGATGATAACCTGGCAACCACATAGTTTCAGGGATAGACACTTGTTAGCTAAGTTACTCAAAGTTAATGCTGGCTTCTGAAAATGTTGGGTGTAAGATAATGTAGAACTTTTAAATACTGGTGTGGTTTTTTCCTCAGCTTGGTTTGTTTGTTTGTTTATCTTAGATTAAGGTCGTAGATCCTAAAATGAAGAATTGCACCACCCTGGCAGGCACAGGAGAAGCAAGCAATGTTACTGCTTCCAGCTTTACACAGTCAACTTTTAATGAACCAGGAGGTTTATGTGTTGAGGAAAATGGCCGCTTGATGTATGTTGCAGACACAAATAATCATCAGATTAAAGTGCTGGATTTGGAAACAAAAATTCTTTCCACGGTAAGTAATATTTGTTAAACATGCTGATGGTGTTTCTTGGTATAAATTACTATTACAGACTTTGGTAAATGGTATAAAAATCATATAGCTAGTGAAATTTTGGTACAGTAGTTATATTCACATAATATTTTGTGGCAAAACATTATGTGATTTGGCAAACAAACATTGCTTGTTAGCACATTTGTTGAAAGCCTTAGTCTTTGGGAAGGCTACTTTTGCATAGAAACAGAAAGTGATGATCCTCTATAAATAATATGGAAACGTGAGCTGTCTTAAAAAAATACAGCGCAGTTTTGCAATATGAAAGGCATTTCATGAGCCCTTGCAACTCTCTTTGGAATAAGTAGAAGATGAAGTTGGTTGCCAAGTCATGTAGTTAAGCCACAAGAGATGATTTTGAGAGGTCAGCCACTTCAGGCATGATATACAGATGATCAAGTTATCTTCAGGACACACTAGAGTGTCATTTATGCCAAATTTCAGCTATTCTACATTTACTACTGTGAACTGCTGTGCTGCAAAGTAAATGCAAGGCACCTCGCCCCTTGTGATTTGTGTTTGTGTCTAGATTACCTTGCAATATCTTGCTTTTTTTCGCACATTGTTTTTACTAATCTTATATCTATTGACATCATTGTCTCTAATTCTGCATCTGTATGTCTGATCTTTAATTATATCCAGAAGCATGTAGAATATTGAGATATGTAAAATAAAATAAAGATAAGTTGCAACAGTCAACTGGAGAGAAATGTCCTCAATAGGTTATTTAATATGGCTACTATTGGGAGAGCAGAAGAGCTTCCTTCTAGGTTGAAAAAAGAAAATTTCTAAATCAGAATTCTTCCAAATCTTTCAAAAATTTTGGTACTACGAAGTCTTGCTTTTACTATTACAATGCTAAACTTTTGAAGCTTACTTTTAAATGATGTCCAACTTTTAATATGTGCAATGCAGAATTTTAATATTCTTTTCTTGGGCTTCCAAGTTGTCAAATCAAAACCACTTTCAGAATTAAGCACTGCTCTCTTTGCTTATACCACATGAGGGCAAAACAACTTTGAATTCCTGTCCATCTTATAATGGCTCTATGTCTTACTGTTTTCATACAGGTATGGCAGAATGTCATACTGTCTTTGTGTAGGTTTTAATTTTCATATTAAATGTAACATTCTGGGAAATAATCCTTTGCTTTGCTGTGTAATCTGCGTGGTTAAAATCTTGGATTTTATTACCTAAAGGTACAGATACTACCAGAATAGGAGAAAATACCTGTAACATTTATTAAACTAAAAATGTAATGAAACTGTTAAAATTTTAAATTAAAGTATACTGTAACTAATGGAAACTCTTAAGTGGTAGATTTTATGATTTTAATAGTGAATATTATTTTTCTCAATTTTATATATTTCTATATCAATTTTATATATTTTATATATTTTTAACTTTTAAAAAACCTGTCCTTTATTTCTGTCAGTGCAGTACTGTTGCATTCTGTCTTGTCATATGTTAGTTTTCCTAGTCCATGTCAGCTATGAATGTGTGATTGTATTGTGAAAGCCTGTTTGCTCTACAGCACAAATAAAAACTAATATTTTGTTTGATTTCTGCTGATAGTTGCCTATCCTGAATCCAGAAGCATGTGATGTTCCAGATCATCTCCCTGTACAAAGGGATAAAATAGCAAACCTTCCAAAACTGCCTAAATCCGCACCAAACATTCAGCTTCCTTCACTGACTGTGTCTCCTGGCCAGACAATTCAATTTCTGTTAAAGTTGACTCTTCCTCCAGATACAAAACTGAATGAAGAAGCACCTAATTCCTGGTTCATCACAGCAGAAGGTAAAGTGCCTGTGTTGTCACATCAGTTCTACATGAAAAGATAAGATATAAAGTGGATTATATCATGACATGCCTACAAAACAAGGGATCTCGATCTCATGGACCAAAATGTCCCTTGCAGACCTGTGTTCCCATATGACATTGTGATGTGATGTATAATATTTAGGGTTGCTACGTTTAACAGCTGGAGTGGGAGGATTAAGAAAAAAATGATAATGACTGCTTTTTGCATGAATTAACACATGCTACATTCACTTTTTAGAGTTGCTTGGAACAAGCTGCCAGTGAGGGTTGGCAAAGATACTGCTCCCAAAACAGTCAGGCTTTTTGATTTTTAGACACTTGCCTTCTCCACTCTGTCTCTATGAATAGATTATCCCAGCCCTAATGTCTGATTTTTGGAGAAAGCTTACCATAAACCTGAAGTATATTCCTGAAAGAGCTCCTTTTTTTTCATTTTCTCTCTTCAAAAAATTATTTGAGGTATATTTTTACCTACCCACTTTGAACCTATTTTGTTATAGTTCATATTTGCATATTTCTGCTTGAATACAGCATTTCTATAACAAGGCATATATTCTCACATAAGAGTTAAATTGTTATGTCAAGGCAGCAGAAATGACTGGCCTTTATTTCAAGTTCTTTTGCTGACTTCCTGTGTGACCTTGCACAATTCTTTTGGTCGCTGTGTACCTTGGTTACTGTAAAATGGGAATAATAATATTTCATGTCACAGCAGTGTTGGGAAGCTAAATTAATCAGTATCTCTCAACTCTAAGTATTTGAAAAGAGCACAGAGAACATGTTCTTATGGCCTGCGATTGGAGTGGTTTAATTCCATCCATCATTGCCAGTCTTACACTGGAGATTGCTGTTCCCATAGCATAACTGGCAGAATGGAACATGTGAGCATTCCCTAAAATTTCCTTCAGTACAAAAATAGCAAGGTTATCTGAAGCTCCTCCTTGGGCAGGGTGATCATTAATGAGTGTTTGGAGACAGTGTTTTCCAGTGTTCCAGCTATACCTAGAAGGGAACGTATCAGTGTCCTCGAAAGTACCGTGTGAAAGCCAATATAGAAAATAACCTACATGTTTTTCGGATGCTTTGTGCGGTGAAACAGTTTTGCCTGGTTATTGAGTTGCTCAGGTGTGACTCATTTGCTTTAACACATTTACGCTCTAGGAATAAATCTTTGATCTCACTAGAATGTTAATGCTTCTAAAAGGTATCCTGTACTATGCACTGTGTGCCTAAGTAAAACTGCTGCTATAAACTAGTGTTTCTGGGGATGCAGGGAAGACACTCAGTATGCAGACGCTGAGAAAAAATCTGAACCTTATAAACACATCTGCTGTTAGTCTCTAGGTTCCCTAGAAGTACATGATGCAGTGTACAGAGAACTGTTACGTCTAGGAGGGAGTGGACAGGTTACCTCCTAAGCAAGTACAGAGCAACAGAAAGCTTAACTGACTGTTTAGAGTTGCTAAACAGTTAAAAAAAAGTCTAGGATGTCATTTTTCTTTGGTTTTCTTTGTCAAGTTATGGATGTTGAAAATGCCTCATTTGTGCCTTCAGTAAATTTTGGGGAAGTCATAGAGAAAACAATTATATTTAAATTATTTTCACTCATTGGTAGCACTGCACTGGAAAGCATTCCATTTTAGAAATGCTGCTGGGTTTTAAAATTCTGCTAATTATTAGTAATTGTTCTCAGGCTGAATTGTCTGTTACAATCTATTTATACTGTTAATAGTCATCAGTGCATGCAGATGCAATTAAACAGATCTAAAACTAAACATCTTATCTTTGACTAGTCTTTTGTTGGCCAGCTTTCAAAGTGCCTCTATATCCATATGGTACCTTAATTAGATGGGTTGTTTTTAAAACAATCAAAAAATACCGTACAGCACTGTGATTTGTTTGTACACCTTGTGGTTTGAGGAAGTTTCTCGTCCCACTCTGTGCCTTTAGAGAATAGACAGACTCTTTCCAGGAGTATCAGCACACCTTTGGGCCTAAAAATCTCCAAATATTGTTGAGGTAAAGAGATATGTCATAGTGTCAAGGGCTGGTAAAACTGCAGAATGTAAGCGACTGAAACTCAACAAGCCGTTTCAAGCTCATATATTCTAGAGCCAAATTGTGGATACTTGCTAAAAAATGCCAAAAAGAACACTTCATCCATCTCACTTATGGCAAAATACAGAGTACAATGCAATGAGTTAGGTGCAATTCATTTTTCAGCTCACATACTCCTAAATATTTAAATAAATATGAAGCTCAGGTTCCATCGTAACAGTCAGCCTGAACATTACTAAATTATAGCAACCCACTTATAAAGCCAGCATTTCTGTTTGGAAATGTCATACAGTGCCTGCAGTTCTATGCATTTATGGCAGTCACCTTGCCTTGAGTATTAGGCCTCTGATACAAATCTGTAACAGCCCATTAATGTAAGGAGTTTTGATTACGTATCTCAGAATAAATTTTAATATTCTTTTTAGAGCTTATAGGACAAGTTGCAGATGCATTGCATTTAACTAAGGCGTACTTCTTAAATCAAAGCTATGGATCCTTCCACCTTAAATGACTACCAAAGAAACATTTATAAATTGCTTTTCCTTTTTCTCTGTGACTGGAAAAATTAGATGAAATTTCCCCTAGTATTGCACATGGAAAGAAAGTCCATGTTGTCTGATAAGTAAAATCATGCTTTCTATAGGTTTTAGACACGATGTTGAATGTCCTAATGATAAAACCTGGTTTTTTTTGTTTTGTTTTGTTTTTTTGTTTTACAGATAATACGTGGTTGCTTCAAGGACAGTGTCTGTCTGGAGGAATTAAGGATGTTTCCTATCAAACTCTCATTCCCTTTCAGTTACCCGGTAGCTGTCTGTCACCTGAAGCTATCCTGGCTGTCAAAGCGTGCCTCTATTATTGCAGCAAAGATAGCAGTGCCTGTATGATGAAAGGAATCTCATTCAGTCAGCCTTTACAGATAGCTAATACAAACCAAGGTAGCTTGGCTCAAGTTGAATTGACACACGCATTTTTAACTGACTAACTAACCCAAAGCCAACTAATTTCATGCTTTATTTTAGTGTCCAATGTTTCTGTAGGAGAAAATACGAATAGATAACTTTTCTCCATTGTTCATTTTCCTACAACTTATGAAGAAGCTAAGAAATAATATACTTGATAAAATGAAGTAGAGTTCCTCACAATTTAACATGAAAATTTATAATCACCACCTCAGTTCTTCTCATTACTGTAGCAGCAATAATATAGTAACACTCTAGATTCTGTTGCCAATTGTGAATATATGGGATGTATGCCACTGAGCAATGAGCAACAGTTTCAAGAGTTCTTTTGGAAGAGGTAGTATTGCTTTGTGATGTTACTGTAATAAGTTCTTTGCACTGTGCATACTGCTAGAACAGCTACTTTGTTATGGACTAACAGCTGGAAATTCCTTTCATGCCCTTAACTTTTAACAGAATGTCACAACCAGTGCTTTCTTTCTCCAGGTTATAAGAGTTATCTTTCTTATTTTTCAGTGTTGGCATTTATGACGTGTATTTTGAAAATACATCTTAAACTAGGTGCAGCTCGAATTTTATGCAAACTGTGTTTTACTTAATTAGATATGACCGCCTTATATGAAAAGCACAGTTTCATGAAAAAATTTCTGTGAAAGGAAGTGTTTAAGTTCCTACAGAAGCATTTCATACTGATTTCTAACAAAGAATGTGCCTCTCTCTAATGTATATATAAAAAACCTGTCAGAGTTTTTCTGTTATATATTTTATAGTAAATTGTAGGTTATAGTTGAATATCTAAACTGCAAAAATTAAACATCAGCCATTTCAAGCAGGTGAATCGCTTTTTCTTCCCACTGCTATGATTTCTGTGTGAAGACCTGTCTGAAGACACATAAGTGTCTTGCAAACATTTATGATTATGAATAGTATTGTATTTTTGAAATCTAATTCAAAGCCTTTTAAGTCGTTTGTTATAGTGGCCTCTGAACCAGAACCGTACATTTAATGATGGATTATTTGCATTCACGTTCATGTTTGCAGGATCTGAGCTTTTGCTAGTAAACTGGTGTTCTAACCTTTGAGTAAGGTGCTTTAAAACTGCCTTCCAAAACTCTGCCTTTGCTGTTTAAATGTTTTGCAAGTAAAATCCTATCAATTCGCCATAGCACATAGCAGGAGTACTGGAGTGTGTGCGAGTTTCTTGCACAAATTGGTAGTGATTCCACTGGGCTTCAGTGATACTTGTATTGGGCTGAGTGCTTGGATCACGAGGATCAGTTCTAAGAAGATGAACTTGTCCTAAGTTTGAAGATATGCTTTAACTTACAGTTTGAAGATAGACTTTAACATATAGTTTGAAGATACACTTTAACACATAGTTTGAAGATACACTTTAACATATAGTTTGAAGATATACTATTATATATATTATGAAACACAGTAGTGAAAAAATTATATAGTTTTTTCTAAAACAAATGCCATTGTTCCTGACATCTGTCGGTAAATCCCCAGTATGATTTGTTGTTGCTCTTTCCTACTTAAAAGCTGATTGAAATGTTGGTCATGAACTCCAGAGGCTTTTGTTTTAAGGAAACCATACGGATTGGTGTGTTTTTTCCTTCCATTGAAATGCCAGCGTATCTGTGAGCTCTGTACTACCAGAAATGATAATTATCTCACCTGTCAACAAGGCAAGGACTGAACTATTATTTTTCTTGTGTTTTTTAAGCAACTTTTCTAATTTAGCCTTTCTGCTCACATGTAGTTTTGAGGAACGAGAAAGCTTTGCTACTTTGTTCAGTTTGTAAATGCTGTTTGAAAGATGAAAGCAAAGAATTTGCATTTACCATTTTTCTTACGTTTTAGTACAACTCCTTCTTTCTGAAATACTTTTTGTTTAACTTTGGATAGTAGCCAGGAAGCCTTAGATTAGCTTCCAGCTAGCTCATACATTTTCTATCGCTTACTGAAAAAAAACAAGCACTAGTTTCAGGAGTTCAAAATGATGAATCAAACTGTTACTGTTATCTTGAGTATATCATTCAGCAGATGGATTTGTTCTCTAAATTCCAACCAGAATTATTTGGTATTTGTCTATTTCAATTGGACATGGTAATTAAATTTGACCTGTTTAACTTCCTGTATTCAAAAAAGCAACCCATGTGTCAACATATCTGTTATCTTAGTGGCACTTTTTAACATATTGCTGAAGGGGGAAAAAAATATATTCCTAACTTTTATTTAAATATAATATGCAGTATTTAAATATAGTATTGTAGATATGTTTTCTGTCCAAATGTGCATGTATAAATGTATGCTTAAGGGTCACAGTCATTTCATTTTTCAAGTCTCAACTTGCAGTTACTGTATGTATGCATACTCAGAACCACTGTAAGCTTATTGGGAGAGGATGTGAGTAGACAGTAGGAAAACTGTTGCATAAACATCAAGCTAAAGTCCAGGATCAGACTCTAAAGGACCTTTAAATATTTAGTCATGGCCAAATTTTAATAATTGTATTCCAAGGAAAAGAGTTTCTGCTTAACTAGCAAAGGATAGGAATATATCCATTTGGACCATTTTTTTCTTTCTTTTTTATGTCCATGTCTTGCAGCAATGGACTGAATCCTATATAACTCAAGGAGAGGTAGAAGTTGTTAATTTGGTGATGCTAATCCAGCACCAAAAGCTTTTTCATTAAATTTAATGACTGTTCGCAGCTTCCCTCATGCATTTTTCAAATGAGCTTTGTAA
Organism: Apteryx mantelli; assembly: GCF_036417845.1. NCBI lineage: Eukaryota > Metazoa > Chordata > Aves > Apterygiformes > Apterygidae > Apteryx > Apteryx mantelli. Next base: position 35,302,333 of record NC_089984.1, read on the forward strand.
AGATATTATATCCTTGCTAGTGCTTTGCTTTCCACAAAGTCTGAAAGTGTTCCTTGCTGCTATAATGTCTTTATGCTAAAAATAGAAAACAGGGGCAGAAGATGTGATTCCATCTCAAAAAGACACACCACCTATTATTTACGAAGAAAAGCTATATGTTGGAGGTAGCAGAATCTGGTGGGTTTTCACGACCCAGGTCAATTCCTCCTGGTCCAGTCAGTAGCAATGCTGAGCACACATTCCTGATAGGCACGCATATGTGTGCACGTGCAGAGTACACATATAGAGTACACACACAGCCAGCTCCACAGATCAACACAGCCGGAGAGATGTAATTTACTGATACTCTCCTAAACAGACACAGCACTCACATAAAAAGGAACGGCACAGGCAGCCCCCTCTTTCGCTGATCAGGATTGAAGTGGAATATATATATGTGTGTGTGTGTGTGTATGTATGTATATACGGGTGCGTGTGTGTTTACACTTACATACAATATGGGATTCTGCAGTAACTGCTCTTAGGCACTTGATCTATCCAGTAGTTAGCCTCCAGGCTCCTCCAGTTGCTGGCACCTGAACCTGTGAGCCCCTGTGGTTTGTGCTTCCCCTCCAGTTGCTGCTCAGTCCTCTTCTCCTGCTCACTGGCTAGCCTGTCCTGAAGCTTAGCAGCATTCACACACAGGCACAGGGTAGAGAGCACACCCCCACAAAAAATAGTTAAAAGTAGGATTTAATACAAATGTAGGCTAGACTGGTGATCAAACACAAGGCTTGATCAGACAAGTGCTGAATAGTCCTGTTTATACTCAACTAGCCTTTTTTATCCTCTTTTCCCTGTATTTTCCCATGCTTGTTCCTCCTCAGTCCACCTTGATCCCTCCCTTTCCCCACCTTTGATATTCCCCTAAACATCCCATAGTAAGTTTTGCACTTTCCCTCAGTCCCCTTAAAACACCCCCAAAATATAGTCCCAAAATGCTTTCCCTCCCGCATCCCATAGTAAGTCCTACACCCCTTTAGGCAATAACCCCTTTAGTTTGCAAGAGAGTTTTCTTTCCCTGGCTCATCTCAGTGGCTTCACACAGGAGCAGTGCTTAATCCTTCCCCTTCATAGGCTTAGGAGTAGCTGCTTCTCAGTGTGCTCCGGCTCTCACTGGTGAGGTTACTGGGTCACTGAACCTGCCATTGCTCCTCTGAATCTTGCTTCCTCTTTGTGTTCACTGTAATTGGTCTTTAGTCACATAGCCTAATGCTGTATTTTGTCCATTGAATAGCATACACATTCCCTGAATCCCTTCTTCTGTTTCACTTGTGGTGTGCAGACATTTGAATGCTCTATAATTACAGTAACACATTTTTAAAAAAATTTATGATATTTATTTTATGAAAGGGATTATGGTTCTGTTGCTTCCTCCAGGGTTTACAAGATGCTCTTATACTAAAGCAGCGCCATGAACATAACCAAATAGGCAAACAGAATAGCTAAAGCAAGCTGCAGCAATTTCAGTTAAGTACCAGAAAGGATCCTCAAAATATGATTCATAAAATTGGAAAGTGTTACTGTTGTGTCTAAATACAGAAAAATCACATGTACTGATGGCTGCTAACTCTTTGTATCATAATTTAGTTCATTAGTGTTTCCTGATATAAAAATTTTGGTAAGGCTCAGGTTGTTATGGCTCAGCGCTCCCAGGTATTTGTATCTTACAGTGAAAGTATGTAATTCAAGGCCTCATGAAATCATGTCTTTCTACTCAGTGCTATAAGTTTTACATCAGACCTTAAAATATTAAACAATAGTAAAATATAATGAATGTCTAAAGAGTATTGGTCATGGTTGTACTGTATAATGGAGACAAGTTCAGTGGCATTTGCAGTTTTTAGGGCTAATGTTTGTTTTCCTAGAACAGCTTATTTCTTTCTGTTGAAAAAGGGATGGGAGGGATACTGACTGTGTAAGCTTATTGATGTAAGTATATTTCATGCATATGTATTTAGTTGATTCCTTCTTGTGCTAGCTTCTCACATATCATTTTGGGCTCTTCTGTTGGATGCATCCCGTCATAGTTCATATTTTGCCCCTCATGTCTTCCACTTGTAGAAACTTGTACTTCTATAATGCTGCAGTAATGTAGTGATTCAAAGCAAGTACAAACCAGATCTGTAATACACAAGAAGGTAGTCTTATAGCATCATATAAATCTGCTTAGCCTGAGAAAACATATATATGGGTTTCAGTGTATTGTATATATTCTTAATGCACCACTTTTTCCAGTGGGCAAATCTTGTAGTTCAAACCATGGGTAAAACTATTATTTGTGAGAACATGGAGAGCAACATATTCCTTATCTCTTACTCAGAAAAGGGAGATGATCAGAATCAAGTGACTTTCCTTCTTGTACAGGGGAATGTCATTCTGTTCATTTACCTACTGACTATTTAAGCAAAGATAGATGTATTATTGACTGTGCAGTTGCAAATTCTCTTGAATTTTTGGTTCCTAACAAGGTTTATTACATAGATGAAGCACTTACTTGTTTGTAGAGTTATGAGTATTTAGCTGGAAAGAACTTATAAATACCTCTGCTATTGTCTGCTAAATTACTACATTCTTATGATCCTTAACTTTTAAAAATCACTGTTATTCATTAACACTTACCTCAAAGATACATTGCAGCTAAGGTCCCACAGGAGTGTGTGCATAAACTATGTGTTGCAAGTCAAAAGGAAGTTTTCTTTCTCGTATGACGTGACAGATGATGTAACAGGGCATGTGCATGTGTCCTCCAGGCAGCAGTTTGTTAGCTGAAGAGTTTACCACACAAAGTAGCTTATCACTTGCCCTTCCTGACAGTAACTCTCTGCTCAGATCTGCCAGCAGAGTTGTTCCTATAATCAGTTAAAATAACTCATTAGCAAAATGTTAGCAAAATTAGCAAAACTCATTAGCGTTAGGAAAAATCTAGTGTTTTAAGTGAAGTTTAATCATTTTCATTGAAAGAGGTTTGTCAGGGATTAAATGAGCTTTATACCCAGCTAGAAAGCTGAAAGGATGCTGACAGTTAGTTATGGACGGTAAGCTTTACAGTCATTGCAAAAGTGAGACGTGGTTATTTTGAATTATTCTACGACATCTGCCGTTGTATTCTACAGCAGATCATAAATATAGAAACAATATTTCTAATAATATTTCTATATTCAATTATGTTCATATAACCAATCTTGACCACTATCTTCCATCAGAACTACCTGTTCCTATATTTTGTAGTTTCTATATAATTATATGTAAAATCACCTGCTCTTGTTAAGGATTCAGTTTCCAGGTTTATTTTGGCTTCTTTGTCTTAATATTGTTATGCAGGGTTTTGGTTAGGCTTTCCTATCATTTCCCCCAAGGCTGTAGTCCAGCCGGTTTCTTGATACCTCAGAGGGATACAAGTAGGACAATTACCTCTTCCACCTCTCCCCGCTCCTGCTTTAGGGAGGCGGATGTAAATAGACAGTGCAATAGGGCTGTTCCACCTAAAGTTAATGTTCCCTGGCAGCTCACTCACAGTGGTGCAAATGAGGTGAGAGTTTCATGATGACCTACACCATGACACTGATTCTCAAAATGGATAGACCCAGTGCATACTGGCTTTCTGGGGTTACCTATTTCCAAGGTCCTGTTTATATTCTCTACAATCTTGCTCCATACAGAAGGCAAAAATGTTGCCCTTATTCTTCCTGCAGAAATCTGTAATCATCTGATCCAATAGTACTCTATCTTGAGATAACCAGGTAATAATTTTTGAAATCTAGGTGGTATCTGGACACTCCCCCACAGTTCTAGGTAGCATTTGAATGAGATTATGTTCTCATGTCAGCTTCATGAAGCTTTACGCTGGTGCAGCTACCATCAGCATTTTTACCATTGCCTCTGGCCTATGCAGTAAGGTCCTACAGTCGTTTTTGGACCTTCCAGAGCATCCCAGTAAACTTGAGTGGCCTATGCAGGGATTTTGATGGCTCTTAGTTTCAGGAAATTTGGATGTTACAGAAAATACTTTGGATGTTAGGTGATTTGAAAGATACTCCAGCTTGCTTTCTTGATGCAGATTTTGCTTAATTATTATTGGAGGTTAACATACTTTGTCGTAGCTGAAAAGCTAAAAACCTTGGATATAAGTTGGGTACTGTCTGTGCAGCTATAATTACTATTATGATTGTCTGGTGTACCTCGTCTTTGTTCATCCATTGCTTTCAAGTATATCAGAGAACATTTTGTCCGATTACAGGCCCCAGAACTAAGCAAAAGAATTACAAGTATTTTTCAAATCTTGCCTAGTTTGTTTGCAGCATTGGCAATTTAAACTAAAGAAACACCACTTGTAAAAATCTGTTCTTAAGTCCACCTAAATTTAATGGAATTTAATGTTTGTACTCAACATGTCTCGGTAGAGCAATATTGCACGCTAAGTTTTTCCCCTTTTGAGTAAGTATTTAGAAACTCAACCTGTCTGGCTTATGAAGTTGACAGGCTTCATAGTAAACAAGATAACTATTCCCAATTTGATTTTACATTAATGTTTTAAAAAATAAGAGCTTGTTCTTCAAGCTTTTGTTTAAACTGAAATACCTGCTTTTGAACCATCCAGTCCAGTAATCTGTCCTGAGAGTTGTCTATATCAGGTAACTGACTTCCAAATTAAAAAAAATTGGAGTTGATAGTAAAGTGGAGGAACAGAATTCCTAAATGTTTTATATGTTTAAATGCTTAACTTCAGAGTTATCCAGTTTCACTTTTAAAGGAGAATTAACGCAATAAAAACTTTCTCACATGTAAATCATTGTACATCCGTTAAAACCTGTAATGGTTCTATTTGATTTTATAAGGGCACTAATAAAGAAAAATGAGGTCGTTGTGAAACTGTGGGCGAAGTCCTGGCTTTCCAAGGTTAATGGTAAATATCTTTTGGGGCAGTAGTTCAGCCTCAGACCAAAATATCACATTTTCATTATATCATGATGACTGAAGGAAAAATCAGTGCCTTACTTAAAAATATTTGAATGCATATCTTTACAGAACTGCTGAAGTATTGTTTGAAATATGGTATTTGTTTGACCTTCATGGTTTGTAAATTGGAATTTTTTTACTTCTTTATTAATTTGGAAACTGTGAAGTGTTTTCCCTCTCCATTATGTCTTTGAATGAAGTAGAAAGGAAAGTGCTTTCCATTCAATCTATTCTTATGAAGTACTTTTTTGTAAAAACATTTTTTCTCAGTCTTGTGAACCTGCTTCTGAGACTGTTGTTACATATTGCGCACACTTCAAAACACATTTGGCAGGGAGTCTGCAAACATCTTGCTGAAGTTCTGATTTGAGTGAAATGAAGGGCAAAACTTCCGATGATCTAAAAGGGTGAGGATTATGTTGCCTTGGTATTTTGGAGGTGAGAGGTTGGTTTTAGTTTTGTTTTTTTTTCCTGTTCTGCAGAACAGCAAAGATGCTGTAAATGGCAGAGGGTTGTGCATACAGGCAGCTATGAAGGGTCAGGTTCTCTCACTATGTAAAACCATATAACTTCGTTTAGGTTCTGATGTTGGGATGTCTAAAAATCCCAGCAGTTTACCACTGGTGAAGAAAGTCACATTTGAGTACTTAACACCTTCATAATTATGTCTCCACGTTGTTTATGGGGAAAGAGGGGGAATTTTATTTTGTTTTCCTTTCCTGAGAACTTAAGTGTTGCATTGTGGACATTGGAATATTTTTGTTGCTGTTTGACATACTGAACCTCTGTTTTTCCATTACATGTGATGCAAAGCCTTTTAAAAATTCTGAATATTTAAGATGTTTTATATTTGCTGCTGCAAAATGTGCAAAGAATTAAACTGAAGGCGCTTCATCTACAGCTGATACAGAGTAAATTGCTCACATGTAGTGCTATCTAGTAGAATTCTTAACAACGTGCAAGGATTATAGTCCTTGTAAATAAAAAGTAAATGTCCCGTAATATTCTGAGAAGAAATACACTGTAGAAGAAGTTGCAGCCTCAGATATCAATTCAACAAATAAACAGTGATTAAAGAATATACTGTTTCTCTAGTAAAACCTGTTTCTCCTTGTAAAGCTTTTTTGTGGAAAAATAAACATAAAAATTATATCTTTTAAGGCTTGTCTTGTCTGTCAATCTTTATATCAACATAGATGTGAAAGTAATGAAATATGTATGCCATAAGGGGTGACAGCTTTGTTAAAATCCTTTAACTAGCAAGAGTAGTTTGCTTCACGTTCACCTGCCGACAGGGCTCTGCAGTCATGGGTTTCAGCTGGTCATTCAATGTCCTGAAGTTCTGCAATGGTTGTGAGGACTCCCCAGCTTCAGGTTTACCCAGTGGTCTGGAAACAAGAGGTCTGATGTCCTTCCCTTCCTGCACATCAGAGATGAGAGATGGTATACTGCACGAGTCGTAGACTGGCTGTTTTGCAAACTTCAGTTCATCGCAGAGATCCCAGAGCTAGCTTCGATACTGGAAGAGGTCTAGCTGCATTGAGGCCCTCACTGGAGTTTTTTGGCAGTGGCTGTTAGCCTTATTACTGTGGCTAGACTGTGCTGCAGCAGCTTGCGGTGTGTGGATGCCTGTACAGACAGCTATTCTCCTTCTACCCAACTTCGTTTGCATGGTACCTGAAAAGGAGGAAGTTCCTGTAACCATATGCTTGGTTTGATTTCCCCCATATCTTAACATGGGGGGTGAAGGGAATATACCTTCCCCCCCCCCCCCCATTTCTGTCTCACTTGCCTAGGGAGGTGAACATTTTATTCTGTTGACAACAGTAGCTGTCGTAGTAAAAATGTTTAATTTGAATAATCATGGTTGAACCACATTTCAGCAGCTTTGAATAAGACCCTTTGGGATACTGAATATTACTGTAGGCTTTTCACATGCAGTGATACAAGTGAGGAGCAATACCAAGATGCCTAAAAAGATGATCTCTTACTTATGACTCCCATCATGCTTTTACTGATACAGTGATTTAGCTTTAATGAAAATTGTATGCCAAAAATTCTGGCTTGTTTACCATAGGTGAGCCATACCATTAGTAGTGTAGCTATGTTGTTTTTTTTCTATGATAAAAATTTCTCCTTATGTCTATTCAAATATTTAAAGCATTTACAAACCCTACCTATAAAATTTGGTTAATATTCTTTGATTTCTGTTCAGATTAAGTATATCAGCTTAGCCTGATGCAAGTCCAAACTGGACAAACATTCAGACAAATTTATTTGTAATTTCTATGTTTTGTTATAAAGTGCATATAAAGCTTCTGCCAAACCCAACTAAATTAGCTTACGTAGGGTGGTGCGATCTCTCAGCATCTTAGTTAGCATTTGCTTCAAATCATAAAGCTGAAAGTTTATTTGCTTTCAGATATCTCTTCTGAAATGACGCCTTCCCCAGCCTTTCGGCTAAGAATTATTGAAACAGGCTTGTACATTCTATGTGCAAATCCATAGATGCTTACATAGGAGTAAGTAAGTGCCATTACGTATAATGGTGTTTGTGCGACGAAGCTGGATTTGTCTGTTTTGCCAGAACCCAGGAAGGCACTGCCCATTACGGATTTCCATGGTGTCAAACTGGCCATCTGGGGAATGAGTCCTTACCTTGTTTCTAAAGGCAGAGGAAAGGAGCCTTTTATCTGAAATTCACTAATGGGGCCAAGATGTTTTCTTGTTATTGCAAGAGAATCTGCAGTCTGCCTCCAGGAAGAATTTGCCTGGAGGTTGTGTAGTTGAGGCATTAGAAGGCTTCTCTCCCTACCGTGTCCTTCCAATCTAAAGTACAGTTTGCTGAAGCTGCTCAACATTATGACCCTGCTGCCTCAACTGAATTCTGTCTTTTTGACCTGCCACGCCAGTATTTCGTGCACACAATCCTACCAGAACTTGCGAAGTGGTGTCTGGTGACTGTTATATGCTGCCTGTGTGTAGTAATACTCTACCCTAGTTGTATTTAGGCTCTCTAGAGCTTGTTTGTGCTCCTTTGCCCTTTCTTAAGCACTGAAATCAAAGCAGAGGTGATGATTTCAGCTTTCATATGTAAAAGAGTAGCTTTCTAAAGTTAGTGCTACAGGAGTATGTATTTTCTCTTTTTTGAAAAAGCATTAGCAAGTTGTAACTTAGTTAAATCCCCCCATCTTTTTACTATCTTAGGCATTTCCTTAAATGGAATATGTGAGACTATTAATGCTCAGAGAGCCTAACAACAGGCTGTAAGTAATGGGTATACTTTCCAAAAGTGGAACAAACCTGCAGTATTAAGGAGCAGTTAGATGATAATGAAGAGATTACATTGTTAAAACCAAATACTTAACCAAATTTACCTGTATCCTGTATTGTCATTTCAAAACTCCTACTATACAGTGTTATTTTTGATCTTTGAAGCTGAAGTTGCAATGACAATAATTTTGGAAGCTGAAAATTGTTCTAAAGTCATCTTTATATACTAATGAGAAGGCAGTAAGTCAGGTTTATTATCTTCTTTATATCACAGGGCTTGGAAAAGCACATCACTTCCCTAGCAAAGGTCTGAATCCTAAATTTGAGATGACTGCACATAAATATGAAGTGTTTTAAGCAAAGCAAAGTACCATCAACAGTCTAAAAGTCAGCAGCAAGCGTAAGTAATAGTTAAATCAAGTGCACTTTCTCTCCCTCCTCTCTCCATACAGACACTGACACACTAATGATTTGAATAAAGCTGTGATGTTTTACGAGTTGTTGTCTGGGGTTACAATCCTAAAATACAGAGATCATTAAGAATGAGAGATGTAGCTGTTTTTCAGAATCTTAACGCATTAGGCAAATGGAATCACACAAAAGAATATAAAATTTAAATGTGTCAAACAGTGCGTAGGAGCATCTATGTTTAAATGGCAGTTCAATCCAAGGGAAATTTGCTGGGGGCTACTGAGAAACCCATCATTTAAATTTTTTTCTCCTTTATACAGTTGAGTGAAGAAGATGGATTTAATTAGCATTTTTGCCATGCTGTTAGCAGTGTTATAAAATGCTGGTGTTACTGTAGACTTGAATCAAAGGAGGATGTGGCAGAACTTCCCAGACCGTATATGGAAGGTGTGGAGGATACACTGGGACTCTCAAAAATGGAGTCTTTAGCAAAGAGTGACACGGTCATATTTGCTTCACAAATTTATTGATAATTGTAAAATGAAGCATCTACTGAAACATTAGAGGAGTAGTTATGAAATTAATCGGGGTTAAAATTTTTTGTTTACTTAAGGCTGCTAAACAGAGCAGTTCTCTTCACAGTAGGTTTAAATTAAGAGGAAGTGCATCAAATACAGAAAATAGAACTTTACCAGGAGAAGCAAAGAGGTGGGGTGAATGCTGTACTTTTTTACATAGATGTGTAAACATCTTTTTTTCTAATACCGAGAGCTTGTTGATTTAAAAAAATATTTTTATATGTTGGTGGATGGAGAGCCTCAGCAAATTTATGACCTGCTTCAGGTCTGTGTAAGTATATCCCCTTTCGCAAAGTTTTCTGATATGCTCAGTACCAGGGTCTCCTGCTTCACGTACCATGGTAGCATAATCACTGTGATGCCATTCATTACTCTGCCTATCACAGTTTTGATCTTGCTTGCAGGAAAGACTACCTTACTATAGGCATCTGACAAGACACATACATTTGTTTTTGAAGAATGGTCTAGCTCGGATGAATACTTCATAGTAATTGTTTTCCATTTTCTTCTAATGTGCAGAAAGCTAGTGGTGTACCTTATTACAGCAGACAAGTAAAAACTGATGAGGATTCTTTTAGATTTAATCAGTATTGGAGTTTCTCACAGTCTTGAAAGAAATTCATATTTGTGATTAAAGTGGTCCCAGGAAAGTACTAATCTGCTATTTGGAAAAAATCCCAACAAATTTATGTTGTTAACCTAGAACACATGAATATTTTTAAATGAGAAATGTTTACAGCCAAGTAAAGGAATTTTCAGAAAAAGTTATTCTATGATCATGTTATTCTAAAGCAATTCTGACCTGTCAGCTTGACAATATGTTTTGAGTACTGTTATAAGCAATGACATATCCTATCCATTATTTTGTTAGTCAAGAAAAATAGGAAAATCCATTAGGATTACACTTCTGTGAGGCACTTCAATAGTACATATCAGCATTAAAGTCTAAGGAAATCTCAAACTGGGAAGAGACTCAGATTTAATAGCATGATATTTGACTCTATGATATCACCATGTGAAGGCTGAATCCTTAGATGGGATAAATCAGAATTGTTCTCTTTAGCAATATGTTTGTCACATCACAATGGATCCTGAACATTTTCACTCATTCAGAGGGGTCAGCCCAGCCCGGGTAAAAATCCGTGGTGATGGAGAAAGGAAGACTGTGGCTGCTATTACCTCAGAAGACATAGCAAAATGCACAGGTTCCTAAGCAGATGTGCACCTAGCCAGTGCCTCTGGCCTCTCAGCTAATCCTTTCTTTGCCTTCACATCTGCTTTCAACCTGTAACTTCCCTTCAACTGTCCCATCTATGAGAAGTCCAGACATTTCACATGGCTCTGATAGTATCTTCAAGAGTGCATATTAATTTTCTTACTTCTAATTGGGCAGTAGAGTTTATACATTTCTCCCAGGCAGCAAATAGGTGTATTTATCACTGCATGGCTGGACTTGTCTCTCTAATGTTTATTGAGCTTCTCCTTAGTGACTATCACTTGATCCTTTTCACTTTACCTTTTCATCTCTCTAATTTGTCCTCCCAGACTTTGCAGCCCATTGAGTATCAGCTTGTAACTCTTTTCCCTCACAAAGGAAAAGTAATTTATTCTCTTTCATATTAAAAAAAAAATTGCTAACCTTTTCATCCCTTTCCCCTTTCATGAAATATGCTATTAACAGTAGCTCCTGCTTCCTCTCTTTCACTTCTATATTACATTCCCACTAATTTGGCTGTTCCCATGCTGACCACTGAAATTGCTCTCAGCAAGGTTTCTAATGATCTGTTGCTCACCAGATCTCTCCAAACTTCTTGACCTGTCAGTTGCCTTGAACACATGCAACCAGCCTTTTATTTTTTGAAATCTTCGTTTCTCTTTGCTTCTGTACTTCCCTTTATTCTGGCATTCTGTTTACTTTGGAAACTGTTCCTTCATCATGTCCCTGGCTGAATAGTCCTCATCTTCCCTTTCCCCAGCTTTCTGCAGGAATTCCACTGGACTCTGTCACTGTTCCTTCCCTCTTCTCGTTCCACACTTTGTATTGTACAAAGTTCAACCATCACTTGTGCTCTCTCTCCTTCAGAACTCTGTCTTTCTAACAAAGCTAAATCTCACCCTTTATCTCTGACTTTTGTAATACTCAGTATAGCTAAAGGGAACTCCTAATCATCTCTTCACTGTTCTTTCTTGTTGCTCCCTTTCTCAATCAAGCAATCGTGCTGATCACCTAAGGCTTAGAACTTGAGCGTTCTTTTAGATTTCAGCCTCTCACTAGATCCTTACATTTGAGCAGTATCTGGATCTTGCATAATCTTTTTACACCTCTTGCTTCTCCTATCTCTTTACAGTCTGAGCATTTGTTAAAGGTCTCCTGACCTCGTGTCTCAATTGCTCCAATATCCAGTGTTAGTTAATGGAATCTTGTCCCACTCTTACCTATGCAAATGCAACTTCAGGTATTGCCCATAAACTGAAGACTGAAACATTACTCTGTTGAATCCTACTGCCATCTTTCCCTACTTGCTAGTTTCAATCAGATGCTGCACCTACTCATTTTGAAGGCCATTCACAGCGTATTCACATCCTGTCTGTGAGTTTTTATTCATTTTTGGGATACCAGCTCCTGCTTCTGATTGTTCCATCTTACTAGCCACCATTTTCCACTTATTATTCTTGAAACAAGTTCCTCCAAGGCTGCCCTTCATTTTCAGAAGCATTTCCTCATAAATGCCAACAAAGCCTTTCTATAGCGTTCAAAAACATTGTCAAAATGTTGACAGTATTTAGGCCCTTGTGCACTAAGATCTATCACTCTTAAACCAACATCATCTCATTGTTTGCTGTCAGTCTCTCTCTCTTATCTGCATTGTATCATTTGTTGACTTATATTTTACATGGATTGTAAGCTCTTTGTGGATAGGGCATTTTCTTCTTATGTGTTTACATAATACCTAATGCAATGGAGTTTTTATTCCTGAGAAGAACTCCTAGGCACTATGGTAGTATAAATAATAATAATAATATTAGTGAGTATGACATATTTATTTCCCTAGTAGTGTATAATCTCAACAAAACAGCTTTAAAAATAGATTCGAAAGCCAGAATAATAAATGAATTCTACAAAATCTGAAGTTCTGCTTCCATCATTCCAGTGGCTTGTTCTAGCCTTTCTTTTCATATACAAAACTCCCATTGTTTTTCCTCCTGAAGCTTCAGCAATGTACAAGCAAATAAATTTAAAAAACTTCCTGAACTGGGGGATTAAAAGTCATTAGTCCAGGAATTCCAGAAGGGCAAATGGAGTTCAGTTGAACTGGATGTCTTTCCAGATTCAACCCCTAAAGGGTCTAGAGATTTTATCAAGCTTGTTTTGTGGATGTTTGATCACATGCTGAAAAAATGTTGAAATTGGCCACAGATGCAGCAGTCTTTGCAATATTTATTGGCTTTTTTCGTTTGTTCTAGTGAATAAAGAGGTGTTTGATTAGAATTCATAGAAAACAAAATAGTACAGGACATAGGGTTGAATCCTGCACTGTGGTACATCTGTCTTTCACTGAAACACAACAGATCCTAGCCACATGTGAGTCAAGGGATGAGTCTTTCCATTGTAGGGTGTTGCAAAACTATTCATTTCTCACCAGTGTTCACTAGGTGATTTTTGATCAGTCTGATCAACAGGAAGCAGTACCTTGATACCAGCCATGTTGAACCAATAACATGCTGTATGCTGAGTTCATGGCTGATAAATGTAGTAGTACACTACACCAGTCTGAAGGAATGAATATGATCAGGACAAGACTGAAAGTCAGAAGACAGGAGGCACCATAACACAGAACAGGAGGAATAGATTCCACATACACTAGACAAGTAGAGCATAAAGCTCACAGGCCAGGCTTGAGTCTCCTTGGTAGCCTGGCAGTAGCGAAGCTGATTGTCTGAGCCTGAAACGTGGTCTGCCAGCACCCCTGTCAAACAATACAACTCAGAATACCCCTCAGGTGACGGCTGAACTGTAATGCATGAAACAAGTTTATAGCTGATGATCTGGTACTGTGAGGCTACAACAACAAATTTTATATACTTTCCTTGTGTGTAATTTTACAGCACTCAGAAAGGATAATTTGCATTTTTACAGCTTTTTTCTGGCCTCCTTATCATAATGGCTGAGCATCTTCCATTTTGTGTTGATCTACATATAAGTGGGAGCCATCATTTGTGGTTCATTCTTTCTCTCATCTTCTCCTCTGAAGAAGACGTGGATTGGCAAGGGAGTGTTTGTAGGAGCTGAGGTTTGTGGGAATGTTTAGTTCCATATAGGAGTTTATAGCTGGTTTTGGACAAGCCCAAACTGCTAAATTTTACCCTTACAATGGAAATCTCAGTGATTGATCAGTGTTCTTTCTTAATGTCTGACTTTTTTATGTTTGTCATTGAATGTCTGGAAGATAATGAACAATTTCATGAGTTTTACTTGATATTTTGAGCAAAAGGATTCAGTTTCCTCAGCTAGATATCTGCTGTTCTGTATAAGCTGTTCTCTCCACATTTTTCTACACCCTGCATCAGAAGCTGCTTCCCACCATTCCCATATCCTTGGAGGATGCATCCTACCGCTGCTCCTGCGGAGTGGCACGGAATGGGGTAAAACCTCCGAAGAAGTAGTCAGTGCTCTCTGTCAGGAGGAGGCTTTTTAGCTGCTGGACCGTAAGTCATTTCCTCTGAAGAAAGGCGGTGGTCTGAATCCTGTTAATGCCAGCTAGATGACACTGTTCTATGAGAAGCCTGTCTCAATAAAAGAGGGAGACATGTAATGACCTTTCATTTGCTGACTTTGGTGTAGTTCCTAAAACAGTTATGATTTCATGTTCAGTATTGCACTGCTACTGTCCAGGCAAGACGTTATAATGAAAGGCATTTATAACCGAGGCCAGTAGTCTGCCAGGATAGGAACCTCCTAGTCAGCCGGAGAAGGTAGAAAGTATTACTCACAGATGGTGTTTTGTGAGAGCTTAGTGTCAGTGAGGAATCTAGAAGTACTCCTGTTGCGATGTAAATACCCAGACAGATACTCAAGAAGCCTTTTCTTGGGGAATTTCTGCAACTGTATATAAATCTCCTCCTAGCTTGGCCTGGTTTATTCTTACCCTAATCCTGAAGAATTCCTGTCTGATATTCTAACCTTATTTTCGCATGTTTTATTAGAACTAACTTACCAAGCTTCATTCCAGTATGCGTGGGATCCTGAGTTTAGCCTTTCATTAAAAGTTGCCTTTTTAACTCTTTCACACCTTCCCCTAGTTGATTTTCTTTTTAAGATAGTGTGGTATCTGAAGAAAATATTGGAAAGAGCAATGCGACATTTTCACTTTTCTATGAAGTGGAGGGACTTGAAATGTAAAGCACCTAGTATATGATATTAACATTGGGAAATTAGTGCCTAAGACCATAAAGTTCAGCAAAATTTTTAAGATATTACCATAGCCTAGGAACTTAAATAATTGTTTCAGATTCCTTAACTTCAGTCCTAAGTTCCCAAGAGAGTCACAGATACATCTTTTAAGATTACAAACTATAGCTAAGGCAACTAATATTTTAAGTAGTTTTGAGTAGTCAAGAATGTAAGACATGGTTATAAAACCAAAACTGTCTTAAACACAAGCAGACCACCAGTGGGGTCTTGTCTGTTATGCCAGTGGGATATGAGAATACTTGGTTCAGTATGATTATGTATCAGTTTCTTAATCCCCTAGACCATAATTAAGCACTACTTTTGTTGGTACGGGCTTAATAGTACTTTTGGCAAGCTTTTCTTCTGTCTGTTGTTTCATCAAATTATAAATTTCTGTACAAAACTGACAACTTCAGTGACATTTTGATTTTTCAGTTAGGAGAATCTAAACAAAAAGTATTTGAGCCAGCCTTCTATAAATATTTATCTTTTTTTTTCTGAAAATCTAATTGTTTAACTTAGGTTGAAAATACTTAAAATACTTTCTTTTTTTTTTTTTTTTTTTTAGTTTTTACACATGAAATCACTTCCAATTCAGAATGAAAAAATGTTTTCATTTATTTTTCCTACTAAGAAAACTCATTTTTAACTGTCAACATTCCCCCACAAACAAAATTGTGTTTCTTGATCAATTGTATATGACAGAAATAGGGATGCTGCATCAGAGCCTAGGTCCCCCAGCCCAAATGTGGCAGGTGAAGACCCACCATATAACAAGAACTCCCTGCCCAGAAGAACTTAACAATTTGGGAGTGAACTAAGAAACAGGAGCTGGACATTACAAGCAGAGGGAGCACAATGCAGTGGAAGTGAGATATTTCAGACCGGAGCAGTAAGCAAGAGCCCAGCATACCTTGGTGTTCTCTGTTACATATTCTCTGTTCTCTGTCACAGACACTATATATTAATTTGAATGCATTCCCAATCTGACCACAGTCTACATTGGTACTAGAAAATTAGATAGTGACAGGAAACATTCCTGGACACTGGAGCTTCCCTGTTTGTAGCAGCAAATTGTTGGAACAGTCCCTGGCATGCTTGAGGCCTAGAACAAAAACCACTCTAAGTATTTCCAAGGTATGGTTCGGGGCATAGCAGGGCCCGGCAGTTTACAAGCGTTCACCCAATTTTGCAGACTGACAGAGTCTAATACCACCTATGCTCTTCCATGCTTGTTCATCTTACTGCCAAGGAAAGGTCCTAAACAGTTTTAATTTACTAGTATAGATATAGTTTCTGTGACTGAATACCCTAGAAGACAAATCCTACATAGGATTTGTTTTGGAAGACTATGAGATTTGTAGGTTCTATTTGTTGATCCCAGTTTTTCAAAAACTATATTCATGCTTTGCTGCCCAGGAACATCCTTGCTGATAACAAAGAGCTTATCCACTGTAGTAGAGATCTGTACGTAAATAAATATATAGCTGAATAAGCACAGCCTAAATTTTTCATGTGCCTAGCACAGTGGGGCCCTAGTCCTAACTTGGGATTGCTGAGCACTGCTTTAATAGGAATAAATGATGAAAATTATAGATTCTTTCTTAGATGCCCATTATAGCTTTTTAAAAATTCTACACTTTTACTTACTTAAAAACTTTGACTGCAGACCACCCCCTCTCCAGGAGAACTGACAGCCTGTTATAAGCAGGCCTGTTTGATGACAGATATGTGATTATATTTAAATAGCCCTGTCATAAAAAGTATTTCCTAGGTTGTTTTTTTCTTAGCCTGGTATTTGAAAGGTTGCATTTCATTTTCTGCATTTTTAAATGAAAGCCTTTGGCAGTGTGAAAAAGGAGTTAAAAGCCCTGAATAAGCCTGTAGATTCCATTTACCATATGAAATAAATATGTAAAAATGCAAAAATAAATGCATAAAATATATCTGAGGGTTTGTTGTGGCGGCAAAACATGTTCCAGTCAGTTCAAAATGCAGGCAAATTTGAATCTCACTTACAAAGAAAGGCTCATATTCCTAATGTCCGGTGTCCTGCTGTTTTAATTCAACAGCTTCAGATCTGATAAGAACATGTTATTATGCAAACTATCAAAGTTTATATACACAGTTTCTTAGAACAGATTCTTTCAGTGGTATGGCCCGGTGGTTAGTATCTATTGTCGAACTTTTTATGCATGCTGGTTCAGTAGTACACAGCAAGGGCACTGTCCACTGTAGAATGCTCTATAATCCTACTTCTAAGGGACTAACACTAATTCCCATCTTTAATCTTCTGGAATCCTTCTTTTCCTTTAATTTTGAAATCTGTGAACATTTTCACAGAGCACATCCTTCAGTAAACACAAAAAGAAAACAAATAATCTAAACAGCATTAAGTTGAGAATTAAACTATATATCAAGCAAGAATCTAGCAATGCAATGTTTATCCACTGTAAAGCCTTTCATCTTTGAAAATCCTGGGAGCACTCTAGAATTCCCAGACTGTGAGGTGGGCCCTCTGCTCTAAATATTTTTAAGTGATTTAAATGATACCTCAGTTTTGAGACACCCATCTTAATATTCCCTCAAATGCATCTAATTTTTAAAGGATGGCTGTTCAATGCTTTCTGAATGTTTTTCTTCAGGTGTCTATAAACTGAGGCAACAGAGATTGGTCATCTCTTTTTTAAGTGTAGGACACATTTTTAATGTGTTTAATTTGACTACAAACCATTCATAGCAGCTGTATAATGTTAGGTCTTCTCCATATATTTAGAAGGCTTTGTTTCTGTGTTTAATATAAATCCCAGAATAAAATGTATTAGTAAAAATGGCAAATGGAGATATCAGTCTATACACAAAGGAAATACTGGAAGATTTATAATCACTGAATTTTTAAAATCAACTTCAACATAGCTATGCCAACATTTTCCAGAATAGGTTTTGCTGCCATTTTTCACATCCATAGGTAGAGAATTTGGGGAGGATTCTTGGAGAGCTCAAACTCAACCTAATGGAACTGACTGTAATGAAGTGTCTTCCACTGAGTGCCAAACTACCAAGGGCTGTTGGAAAGCACAACCCCAAATGAGGACTCTGAAGTCATGCCTAAACTTTACTGAAGTCAGTGAAGCTGAGAGTGGAAGCTTTTTGTTGTTGAGAACTTCAGTGACTGAATGCTACAGGGATCAAAATTTTACCCCTGATTCTCAGAAAGGAGCTTTAGCTTGGAACCATTGACAAATTAGGTCAATTATTTCAGTGTCTAAATGATAAATAACAACTTGCCCAACTTTAGATTCATAACTGTTAACACAACTCCCATTATATTTATATTGTTACATCTTTACAGTTACAGTAACTTTACATGCAGTTACATTAACCTCAACATGATGTAATGTAGATGTGCTTAAATGTTTTCTCCATATTATCAAAAGTCTTTCTACTTTTTGTTCAGTCTCCTGGCTCTCAAATCTTCTTTGGAAATGGGATTGAGCTGCAGAATCACTTGATTGTTTTGAAAAAATATAAGTCTTCTTGAATCATAAGTCAAGTTACAGCAACATATAAGATCAGTTGGACGTGTCTGTAGCCTATGTCACAAGCAAGTTTATTGAGTGAGCCCATCTTCACTGAAGGCCACAGTAATTTAGATTACTTTGCAGCTGCTGTGGACTAGAAGACCACAGAGCTTCAAGGTGGTAGCAAGGACAGAAAAAAAGTCACCTGAGTTGTATTGCAAATTCTAGCCAAAGTCTCACTGAGCAATTTTAGGTAACTTGACTTTTTTTTTACAAAAATAGAAAAAAGTGCTTCAAGAATGCTACTTTTAAGAATCTTGCACATTGCAAATGCTTTACAAATGCTTCCACAGCTTTGGAGTCCAAAAATGATTTTCACTTCCCCATCTCTTTTTATTTTATTTAATGATGAGTGCCTCAAAACTTCATACTGGTTTGCAGCTAAAGCTTGGCCTTTGTTTTTCCTCAACAAGTAACACGCTAAAATTATGCAACAGACGAGAAAGAAAATTAATCATCCAGCTAAGAAAGACTTTTGAAACTGTAGGAAAATATACACATGGGCACATGGTTCTAGAGTTGATTAAATCACCACAATTGCAAATCCTTAGGCCTTACCTCACTGTAAAGTTGATTTAAAATCCAGAGGGAAAGGCCGCAGGCAAAGTTTGCAGAAGAGAAGTGTGTATTATCATAAGGCTTCCCAAAGTGAGGTTGTTCTTCACACAGAAGGCCTGTAAAGCTCCTTGCCTTATTTTGCTGAGGATGCCAAAGGCTCACATGGGCTCAAGGGAAGACTGGATACGTTTGTGGAAGAGTAATCCACAGATGGTTGTTACATACAGTAAAGGATGCATCTGGTGCAGGAAGTCCCTGTACTGGTTGGAGCCTAGGAGGCTACTAAGAGGAAGTATCAGATAGTCACTGTGAGGGTGACAGAGCACTGGAACAGGTTGCCCAGAGAGGTTGTGGACTTTCCTTCTCTGGAGATTTTCAAAACCCACCTGGACACGGTCCTGTGCAATGTGCTCTAGGTGACCCTGCTTGAGCAGGGGGGTTGGACTAGATGATCTCCAGAGGTCCTTTCCAATCTCAACCCATTCTGTGATTCTGTGATTCTGTGAAGAGTATACAGAAGCGTGGGAGCAGAACAATACACAAGAACAGTAAGGCAAGGTTTCTGATAGATCACATGGTGGGGAGGACGGAAGCACTCATAGTATGTTGCAGATTCTATGCATATGGATTACATTTTCAATCAGGGTACATCTACCAAAAGTCTGCTCTTTCATATGAGAAACTGGAACTCTTGCTGGTTGGAAGATTTCAAAGTAGGAAGAGAACAAGCATTGCCCACTTTATACATACTTAATACCTATTATTGGTGGTCTCAGTCTACTTTCTCAGTAGCCACGAAGCCACTCTCCAGGAAAATGCCATCATAACTAACTTGCATTAGATTGACTTTGCAGAAAGGTAAAATACTGAGAAAAGTGGGAAACAGAAGCGCCTTTGAGCTGGTTGTTCCAGAACTGAGCTGAAGCCCAGTGCTGAAGAGACAATAACAGCAGTTTTTATGCAGCATATTTTGTACAAAAATGTGGTTAATCTTGAATAGCTGCTGTCAGGACTGGGCCTGTTCTGTGAATGAAAGGACTATAGTTCTCTACCCCAAACCAGAAAGAATGTGCAGAAAGCAAAGATACACAAATCAAAGCCAGCCAACATGTTCAAGACTTTATTTATGTTGGGAAGGCAAAAGACAGAGCAATCTTTCTAGATTTTTTTAGTAAATTAGAATGATTTAAAAATATGGCTAGTCAACACAGTGTAGAGACCTTAAGCTGTTCTGCCAACTCATCTAAGTTGTCATCTGCAGCATCACTTGCTATTTGGTTACTAAACGTTCTTGGAATCGAGCATTTCAGCATGCTACAAGATAGCCAAACTGTTTCATCTGGTTTTGTGTTGTCACTTTAAAAAATGGATCTGTGCTAATAGAGAATGTGATTGAATAAACAATTTCATTTGCCTTTGTGGCCTGCTCTTGAACTTGGACCTAGGATGCAGTGAAAGGCCAGTGCTATCTGCATATCAATTGCAGAGAGAAATCAGTGGGAGCTGTGTGGTTCTGCAGCTCATTACGGTTCAGAGACACCATCTGAAGCTGAAAAGACTGACTAATGTGACAGGGAATGAGCAGTGGAAAGGTAACAACCTGGGATTCTAATCTGCATTTGAGACGCGTTACACAGTGGAAGAGATTTTCCGATTTGGTGCAGGGTGAGAGAGGAAATTTTTGTCCATATGTCAAGTGTGTCTTCCACTGTTAGGATCTGGAGAGTGAGGTGATGACACTAATAATTGCAATAAAGAGATAAACTTTCAAGCTAAACTTCCAATGGAGTTGAGTGAGACAAGGCTTTATGGATGCTTGGTTGGAGTCCTTCACATGTGCTTACCTTTACATGGTACCTTTCCTCTGGGAGGTCATTTAAGAGCTATACAGTTTTATAGACCAGCATATTATGTATCACTTCACCATATGGAAACATAAACCTATGAGGAATATGACATACATAACAACTTAAAGGTTATTGCTTTCTGCCGTAACATCACATGGAAAATATAGGTAAAATGAAAGTAACTGTCTTAGCTGTAATCTGGAGAGAATACCCCTCGGCTTTTTAATGACGAAGGAACAGCAGAGCCTTGTACTGGAGTCTCATTTGACAAAAGAATAATTAATCTAATGGTGCTAGGTTAGATGCTAGGCTTGTGCTTAAAATTGAGCTCTAAGAAGACCCAGTAACATGATTTGTTCAAAGTCATACATTCCACCTTAGGGAGCTATAATCCCTAAATTGTAGAGTTGCCTCACCCCACAACTGCTAACAGATATCTACCCTTGTAAATGCTTGAGAACACCTGAATGAAATGCCAAGACTTCTCTATACGATAAAAAGAAAGGCCATTGGAATCTGAATGGGACACTCTTCTCTCCTCACTGTCTGTATAGGAAGGTTAGGTGCTTACAAATGCTTTCCATGGGGAGCCTGTCTAAAATACCTTTCTTCTCTTGACCATAAGCACCAGTCAGGTGCTCATTATCCATTGTCCACTTGAGATTCAGAGCATGAAGTCTGACTCAGAGGCCAGGCATCTAACTGAGCAATGACTCGCTTATTCAGCTGGGGTTCCTCCAAGTCAAGACTTGCTATGCAATGGATGTGCTCAAGTAGGAGTGGCCTGTTTGGTCTCCCTTATTGCCCCAGAGGGAAGGGAGGTGCTAGCACCTCAGTACCAGGGCCCTTCTAACACATGTGGGTGCCTAAACATACTTGAGCAGTCAAAAATGGAGATGGTGGTTAGGTTCCTCTGGGGTTGGCGCTGGTGGCACGCAGGCATTCTGAACCACTCTCCTTGACTAGACTTACACTCCACCTGAGTAAGCAGCTGGAATTTCACCCTTAACTGCAAGTCCTTTTTTTCACTGTTGTCCAGGGTCCTTCTTGAGCTTTTAAATCCTTGCCTTGAGAATCTTTTCTCTTGATAAGATACATGATTTAATAACCCTTTTAAAAAATAATAAGAAAGACACAAAATTAAGAGCCTAAGTTTTGCAAAGTAAGGTCAAATACTCAGTTCCTTTTCCAGGCTGAGCTCATCATGCTTGGAAAACTCAGGACATAGCTTTGTTGGTCCAGCTTTTCTTTAAAGTGTTTTAACCTGATGTCCAAAACAAAGCAGTAAATTAGATGAACCTGTCAGCTGAATTCAATGTCCTTAGCTGAAACTTGGCGTGTAGCTCTGCCAGCTCAGTTATAGGTTTGTGATGACTATTTGGCTTATTATTTCTTTCTGTGCCTTTTTTTTCTTCCTCCTTCTTCTTTTCTGCCTTAAAATGTATTTTCCATTACAATATTTTGGGCACAAGAAAGCACCACCTTACTAACTTCTCATTTCACTTAAATTTTCTAGGCACTAGAGTCACGTCCTATTAAACTTACAAGTTTCTTTCTGTTATTGAAACACACTTTTGAATGTAAACTTTTTTGTTTTGGAGATGTATGGAAATTACTGTAATGTGGAATTTCACTTTGCTCGAATGAGACTAAACAAAGCATTAAAAAAGGTACAAAAGCAATGATCCTGAGCAATGCAGAGACATCTTCTAGTTCGTTTCCATTGCTGAGTTCTATAATTCTAGGATTTGTGATATTTGTTTTTCTCTAGGTAGATCTTAGTTCAACACTGAATAACATAGTTTGTTTCAAAGATCCAAGTTTTATCAGTGCACACTTTTGGAGTCACTTTACATCAAAGTTATTACTGCACTGTTTAGAATTACAAAGGAAAAGTTTTTTGAAAGTCAGTTTGTTCCCTTTCCTTTCTCATCTAGGCCCCATAATGATGACATCAGCACTTAAATAAATCCTATTCTCTGCTTGCTTGTTACATTCGAAATACTACATCCCTAATTTACTTGGAGGTCATTAACATCTTGAGAGGGATCTGAGCTGGCATGAGAGAAGGTAGCTTGAATTGTCACTCTCTTCTCCATCCTCAGCTGACTGACAGCAATGCTGATTCAGGGACTGTCAGAAGTGCTTAGACACTTTAAATTGCTGCCCTTTCTCTGGCTTCTGGAGTTGCTTTCTTTTTGATAACAATTCTAAAGAAGCCATGGTTCTCCAGCACAGAAAGCAGTATTCACTGTCTTTTCTTGAACTTGCCACCATTTCTTCCTGAATTTTCTTCAAAATCAATAAGGGAAGCACAAACAAACAAAAATACCTGAAGTGAAAAACTTTTCTTAGGAGGAAAAATAAACTAAGGTAGCTTTATAAAGAAGAAGAGAATGATTTGAGGAAAGTTGGCTTTATTAAATTCCGTTATAAGGTTTGCCCTTAAGTTTCACAGGTCACCTCAACACCAGCAGCACTTTATGTATTTGTCCTGTTGATGACCCTTGTTCCTAATAAACCCCAAGGAGAATGAGATCATACACTTTCAGCTGGTTACAAAAGGAAGCAAGTCTGAATCTCCCAACATCATACATTTGAAAGATTTCCTACAAGTGATGCTAATCTAAAGGCATGGCTTTATCTATCTCCCTTATACTAAATGAACCAGAATTGGACCACCCAACCCTTTCAAACTTACAGTCATTTCTTAGTCGAGGTAGAATCCCAATCTTATTCATGACAGTGAGAATTCAGAGTACTCCCACTATTAGAAATTTGCATCAAAAGAGTAGGTGTCAATCCTGTAATGATGTGTATATATCTTTGTTTAAATGTAGATCTAGCTCCGTTTTCTTTGTTCTATTAAGTATAAAGTGCTGACATATGGGTTGGAAGTGAAAGTTTCACCTCTAGTCCCAGTAGCCCTTTTATCAAGCTTAGTATCTCAGATCTGTTCCTATGGTTCTAGGGGAAGAATATCTTTCATTTCTATTTAAATATCTCTTCAAACATTAATGTATCAAATTTCAACTGTATCATGGTTATAGCTGTCTCAGAAGGACACACCTCAGGTACTAAAGTATGGAGAGAAAATAGCTTGCTCACAAAAAGAAAAGATTTAACAGAATTCAAAATGAAATCCTTATCTCTTTTCCAGCCTGTGCTTTTATTATAACACCTTCTTTTTTCTTGGAGCAGAGGAACAACAAAAGAAATATAATCTAGTGCAGATTTTATCTTCAGCAGAATAGTTACTAAATAACAGCTCCACAAAATCACTGTCCTGTACATAGTGAGAGTGACTCATTAGCAGAGTGTCAAGGGTTGTTTGCTCTTCTTATCTGCTCATTTACAGAGCTGCATCTAGAAGCCTGCTTGTTTACACAGGATTCCTTTCCTATGTTTACTATTTTCTGTTAAGAACAATACCTCTCACCTTAATTCTTTGCTACTGGGAGCTACATGCCAGCAGTTGGCTGTGAGGAGATACCCAGTCACTGGTGGTGCAGAAATCACTAACGTTCCAAGAAGAACAGACGGATGATCGGTTTAGATGGGATAATTACCTGGCTTTTGAAACTATCAGCATTCTCAAAAGATAATAGCAACATTCATTTTGGAAGGGCTACAGATCCACTCCACAGGTTTTCAGTCTTAAAGCAATCTGTAGCTTTCCAGAGTTACCTTTTGTTTCCTGCAGTATCCAGCACCTTCCTGCTTCAGGATTCTTTGCCCTTTTGTCTGTGTGTTTAAGTGGATAGCAACCTTTATCTATAAGAGCAATCTCTCTGTTGCCTTTATTGAACAACATACATACAGACACAGAAGGTTAACTTTTATTTTTGCCATGAGATGGTCTCTCAGTAAATAAAAGAGTTAAGGATAATCTTGTAATTAGGAACAGCTTGACTTCATATTTTTGCCCTATCAGTCTTCCTAACAGAAAGGTCTGAATGCACATGAAGAAAAAAAATATCCTTCATGACATTCACAGATGGTGATTACTCAAGATTAGATTTTATGACTAAGATGTGTCTTTAATAACAACAGCAAACTAGCAACAAGTAGAGCTAGCAACAAGTAGAGGTTGAAAAAAAAAGAGGGAGAGCACCCTCTCTCTCCCTTAGACTTCAGCTAAAATTGGTTAAATTGAATGTTTCTAGTTTAACACAATTCGCCCTAAGCCTTAGAAGTGCAACTACTCATATAACGTTTCTCACTTATTTCCACTCGAAAGTTTGGACTAGTAATTATTTCTATTCTGGCAATGAATACAGACTACATATCTAGGGTTTGCAATGGGAAATCTTCAGCAGCATCAATTGCATTTATTTTTCTTTTTACAGCTTGTTTTTGTCATGTACCTTTCCTCTTTGGTTATTCCACAGTTTAAGAAAGCAAGTATTAGGCAGCTCCATATATGTTATAACCTCCCATTATATTTCAACATTCCTAGCTGATGGACTGTTAGAGATTAAATGTCAACTCACAAGTACTGTACAGAGAATGAAAAGGGGTTGATTAAAAGCTGCATTGTTTGATGAACCTTTGTGGCTCACATTTGAAAATTTATAATTAAGTTTACTTTCTTGTAAACCTAGCACTAAGCATCTTCTCAGAGCATTTGGGAGCCCAGAGCACTGTTATTTACTTAGTGCTGAAATTCTTCTAAGCAATTTTTAGTACTTTATACACAAATCCACATCTTACTGATTTTTAACATTTTTGCAGGACAGTATATTCAATATAGAACCTAAGTTTCACCATAACTGCTACCTAGTAGTGCTCTACAACTTTAGTATTTCAAGCTTGAAATGTAAAGCTGATGTTTTCGTTCAATTAGGTGATGGCTAAAGTAAAATCCCTGATTTTCAAATACCTCTAACTTCTCTGTCCTTTTCCTTTTGCTTTCTTTTCTATTCTTCACATGGTTATGAAAACTTTCAGTTGAACAGAGTTGTCTTTAGTAAATTAGTTTAATGATGGTAACTTTTCCATAAGCCAATGATGCACATTAAAGATTCAGAGTGCATTTTAGGGCAATCAAAAATGCGGAAAATAGCAAGATACCAGGGCACTCCTCCTCTAAATTATAGACAGAGTAGTAGATTCTGCTCTCAGTCATGCAGGTGCAAATCCATTAATTTCTGAGCAGCTGCTTCAGGTTGATATTGATGTGACTGACATCACAATCTGCTTTGGGAGTTGAGTGCTTTCCCGTTACTCTTGGCAATTGGAAAGTACCCGATGCCTTGACTCATCCTACCAATCACCCTCTTTTCTGCCATACTGAATTATAACATGCATACTGGGTGTGCAAATAGGATATTCCATGTCCATTTCTTTAAGTTGTAGCAGGGTGTCTGGGGAACTGAGGGATGCATCTGTGAGTAACATATGGAAATATTTGGAAATCTAGTTCAGCTGTTTTCATCTAATGATCCTTGGGTCCCTGAGGCTTGGTGGAATACCATGTGGGGCTCTTTGTGACTAAGTCTATGTTGGTGAGCTTCAGTTTGCCATAAATGGATCTATGCATCCGTTGGAGAACATTTTACAAATATGCAAATAGAAAAAAAGATGTAAAACAGTGATTTAGTTTGCTTTTTCTCCACTGCATATTTTATTATATTTAGCTTTAAACTGGATAGCATTCCACTTAAACTATTTTTATAAGCTTTGGTGTAGTTTTCAATATTCCTGATAGACCCCAAAGGAACTCTAGGTATGCTAGAGTTTATTTATGCTAAAAAATCAAATCTGTTCTTTCAGCCCCATTTGCTACATCTTCTGAATCAGTGAAGCATGAGATTTTTTACTTTCTTGAGGGACAACAGAAGGACACATTTAAATTATGCAGAACTGGTGAAGGAAGAGCTATTATGAAAAAAAACTTTGACACTTATTTGGCCAGATCCTCAGCTGGGGTCATCTTAGAAAATCAATCTGAAATCAGTACTAGCTCACATTATTTGGAGATTTAAATTGTATACTCTAATGTCTCATTTGAGGAGCTCAGTGTATAGAATAAAGGTGCAGGTTGATACCATCATTTTAGAAATGTAAAAATCAAGTTACAAAGAAACCGTAGATTTTTCTCCCCAGAATTAAAAAGTGACAGTCAGGAAGAGATCCCAGGAGTCCCTTTTTCTAAGTTTACAGCACTTCCTTTGCTAAAGCTTAGACTGTAGGGACAGGGCTTGTAATCCTCATTTTGTCAGCCTTTGCCTCTGTAAGTGCAGCAAACAGGAGTTTTCAAGTGGGTTAAAGAGCTTTCTGGCTTGAATCTTTTAAGCAAAGGAAAGCCATCTCGTTTGTATTGCCTTGCAGAGCTAGTCCCAAACTCCTACATCCTCAGACAGCACAGTCTGTATTTGCAAAAATTTGCAGATAGGTTTAGATAAATTTGTCTGAGTAACAAAATAACGTGAGGATTAGGAATTGCCTATAAAATGTGAGCTTTGGTAATAAACCAGAATGTGTGAGAGTTCTGCTCTAAAGCGGGAATAGTTCTTGGTGCAAGGAGACTCAGTAAATAAACATCTCAGCATGTTCTCAGCATGCTATTAAAATCTAGCTCTTCCTAATTTTGGGTTGTCTTTGCATGGATGTGGTAGATGAGAATACATTCATTTTTAATAGGTATGAAGGCCTTCTGTGCTTTCATTTCAGTAATAATGGAAATGATAGTATGTTACAGGGCTTTGAGAAGGCAGAGTGAGATGTGTGTGTACTTTTTTATTTGAGCTACTCTTTGTGAGCCTATCTGTGGTGATATTGCCCCTTCTTGCTGCAGGTCACAGGCCCAGCAGTGGTAGGTTATACACATGATCTGACAACTGCCTGATTGTCTTGTGACAGTATTTCCAAGAAAAAGAATGAGGTTGATGGAAATTAATGGAAAAGACCATTACAGCTGTGTTGTCTTCCACAAAGGATTTCATCTCTCTGATCTTCATCCTTCCACTATCAATGAGGGCATTACAGATAATGTGATTTTAAAGGGAAAAAGATCTAAACAATTTGCTTTGCTGTATTAGAAACAGGCTTAATTATCTGGAGATTTGCTGGATCTCTGTGTAAACTATTGCAGGCTGAATTGAAATCCTTTTGAAATGCCATGTAATATTTCCCTTTACTGTTTCTTCTATCTAAGTACTCTGATAAGTCATATATATTTGTGTTAATTAGGCTAGTGTTCTGCAATCTCTTTGTTCCTTTTTTGTTTTGAGGAAAAAAAACAAATAGTCAAGACAGAGTATCCCAAGGGACCAACCAGCAATAAGCCTGTTAACACCTCCCTTACAAGTGAATATCTCCACAGCCAATTACAGACGCCCCAAACCTGAACAAGAAAATTATGGCAAAGAAATAATGGGCTCTAAAAATATCTCTTGTCTTTAATCAAGGGACCCAGAGAAGACTGTAAGTGACAGGTGTGCGGAATAGGAAGCATACACATTGTACACATTATCTGGGCTGTGGGTGATGAAGTGCCATCTCTAGCTATAGAGTAAGACCTTTGAAGTGCTATGAAAAGCTATAAAGTAAGAACTTTGTTATGTGACAGTTCAATTCAGTCTCAGGGTTTCTTCAAGATGCTATGAACATTGAGATTTCTGCTGTTCCCTCTGAACATTCTCTAAAAATGGAGTTTAAACTTTTCTTTGGCAATTTGTATTCACTGTGTGTGCATGTTAGATTGAAGTGATACTTCCCTATCAACATTTCTCTGGTGACTCAATTAGTTTCTGAAGAATCTAATTAAAGTAATTGTTCATGTCTCTTTGTGCTGCAAAAAACCCTCCTGAGCACAAATGGAAGGAGTTCTTTCTCCCAAGATCTTAGTTAGGTAGAAACACTGAAGTGAATGAGTGCTTGATATGGCATTTCTCAAGTTCTGCCAAGACGAACCAAAGTCTGAGAAGCGTGAGCTGTGCCTCTTCATGTCAGTCATTGATACCTAATTAAAATTCATCTTTGTACATGTGTACTGCGCTGGCCACAGGTGTATAGGACCTTCTATTCCCATATGGTTTCTCCAGGATGGAGACCTATGTTATCAAAGCTGTGTTTCTGGTCCCTCACAAGTACGTATCCACATAAATAGGTCATGTTACAGAGTGACCATACAGCCACTCCACTCTTTGCTTGCCAAGTGTTACCAGAAAGGTCTTTGGGTTTTGGTACATTGGTCAGACAAAATCTGATTACCACCAATGTTTTCTTCACCGTTTTTGTCTGACACCCTTTGTATTATTAACTGGTAATAACATTTCTAAAGCTGGAAGATGAAAGGAATTGATACTCAAGCTCATATAAGAAATTAACTTGATTTTTCAAGGGCCGTTTCTGTGAGCTTTTTATTGCTGCTTTTCCCCTGTCCTTTCCTTTCTGCTGCTGGAATGCTTGGTGTTACTTGCTGGTTTGATCAGCCTCCTGTGGGCTCTCTCCGTCTGAGGGATCTGCCAAGAATTGTCTAGTAAGCTGTAGGTTCAGCTAAGCTGCTGGCCTGACTGCTTAGGCTGGAAAATGTTTTCTGTGGGTTCAGCTCTGTGTCTGTGATTTAATGCAGTGCTAATATTAAAAATCCAGTGCAATAAAATGTTGTTCTAAACCAAGCAATAACATAGGAATAGGTAGCTATGTGAAAAAAATGGACTTTTCATATTCAGGTTGGAGACAGGATATAAAGTAAGACTGGGAACATTTTGTCTCCAGGGTCCCAGCAGTGACTTAGAAACTAGAGGCAGAGGTCTCCTTTTTATAACTTTCCGATATAATATTTCACGAAAAAGCTATAGAGAGCTGCAGTGACAGCCACTGCATTCAACCTTCTTGCTGTTTTCTATGTATTCAGACAAAGAGAGCTGGAAAGAGCCTTCTGTATCATCCACTGCAGTGCAAGCAACCATTGTTAACTTAATATAGTACCTTCCATTTCTACTGCGAAATAGAAAGTATGGACATAAAGAAGACAGGATATTTCAGAAAGACTTAGCATGTGAATGAGTCTGCAAACAGAATTGCTTGTGTTGGAAACCAGTCTAGGATGAACCCATGCCCATCTCCCCATTTATATCTCTATTTATATTTCAAAGAGATTCTCAGAAAGGAAGAGGCAGGTTTTGCCTTTTTTTCTCCTCTACCACAGAAAGCAAGTTGCAAAGTAAGTCAGTATAAGGATTCAGAAATCAGAATCCAATCTATCTGAGATACCTTCCTGAAATCTCAGTTTGCTCCTACATTACTCTGTACATATGGAGAGTGTTTAGATTCCAGGTTCCTGTTAAGCCTTTTAGAGAAAATGCTGGGATTTCACAAGCTTTGGAGGTTATTTTCAAGTACTCCCAAATTGCTCGAGTTGGACAAATGGCAGAGGTGGGATCTCTTCATGGATTTGTAGATCTGGGTTTGAGTCTGCTTTTAAGTCTGTTACCAGCCAGGGTTTGTGCTGCTTGGTGGTCTTGTTCAGCCCTGTCTGTAGTCCAAATATTAAATGTGGATGTATTCTTTTCAGGACAGAAGACATCAATTAAAAGGGATTTCTTTAGTTTCTGCTGTACAACACCATACTGTCAAGCAACCACAAACTGTTCAACTGTGATTTAATTTCTTTGCTCAGAGAAATAGTCTGAGCTATCCAAATTCATACAGTAATGAACATTGGCCCATACCTAACATTTTATTTTAAACATGAGTTATTCATTACAGAGTCATCCCACATTTTTCTGGCCTATCACCTACTGTTCTCATTAAAAAGTGACATGCATAACAAACCTACTTTTACAGCACAAAGAGAACCATAGAGCCAGGCTGATTGACTCCTGAGGATTTCCCTTGCTGTGCTCAGCCTCACAGGTCCACTCCTCTCCCTTGAACTGTTTTGTGCTGTAGCCCAAAGTTGCAGTGTAGAACACACCTTAGACCAGGACATCAAATTGATCGGGGGCCAAATTACAAAGTTGGCCGTATGTGATCTCCACTGGACCCAGGACACAGAGATAAGCATCCTCCAGTTTTTATCCTAAGCTAGTTAGATCAGGTCCTCCTACTGACTGAACATCACTGTTCTAAATCTTAATCAAGCTGAAACTTAATCAATCAAAGTACTTGATGAGAAAGGCCAGGGTCATGATCTCTATTTTGAGGATGTGGACTGAAAGGAAATTTGATTTGGCCAAAATCAACCTGTCAGGCCATTGGCAATGCTAGAAGTTAAAGCCCCTGATTTCCTGAATTCTACTATACTGCTTATCTAGTGGGTGTATGGTAAAGTAAGTAAGTGTTCAAACACACACATGCGCATGCGCACACACAAACACACACACACACACACACACACGTATACAGTCCCCTCAGTTATAAAACTATAAAATACTATATTAAGTTGCTGGTAAAACCACCATTCTCCTGGCATTTTTCAGTACTCTTCTAGACATCTAACAGAGATCCTTTCATGTTATCTTAGAATTGTTTTCACATTGCTGAGTAAAAATGAAATGCAATATGTTCTACGCATGTGCTGACTCCACTATATTTATATTAAACAATAGCTTACTGATTTGCTGAGTAAGGTATTGTGACTTCTTCATCTACATTATGTTTCTCACCTGCATAAACAGGATGGAAAAGCTGCTAAGGCAAACTGTAGATTTCCAGTTCACGTAGGCAGAACTAACAGAGCTGAGCACCTTCTTCACTTCGTAATAGCTGTAAAGAAAGATATTGTTTCTATACATAGTGTCCTGTTGTGTTCTCTAAACAATTGGGTAACTGGGATGCAAGGAAAGCACTCTGTTATACAATACAAGCCGAGATAATAGCTGGCTTTTGAAAAGTGATGTCAAAACCACAATGGATGAGAGTTTACAGGCTCCTTTAGAGCATGGACAACATGAACAATAACACTGCTAGTTCAAAGGAACTCTTCACATGAGCAATAGCTAGCATTGCTGCAGAAGATTGGACTAAACTCCTGAAAACATGGTGGATATTAAAATCACTGGTAGGACAGACATGCCAAAAATATGAGCCAAGTCAATCAAATGTGTTTCTGAAAATAGAACACAGAGGGGAAAAAATGGGGGGATATTCTCTGAAACAAAAGTTAGCATACATTGACCCAGAGTAAATTGGACCTTAGCCTTTTGTTATGACTTCTCTGAGATGTTCTTTCTTGGAAATAAAATAGATAACCAGATAACAGAGAACTAGGAAATTACGCACATCAGAGCCTTTTTTGCTAGATGAATTATATGTGGCATAGTTATATCTGACAGTGGGCTACAGATTCATGCTCATGAATTCAAGCAGCTTGAAGTGAATTATCAGTTCTGATATATAACCTCTAATCCGATCCCAGCTATCTTCTGTGTGGTAGTGGAAAACAATCTCAAACTAAGAGTATACTAAACTAGTAGTTAAATGAACAGGGAAATTAATGATATTCTGTCCTCTGTATTTGTGTCTTATGCCTAGGTTATCTTGTGTCTGATAGACACTCCAGCAAGCTCCAGCTGAATTTTTTTTTCTGCAGCTGCAATGTTCTCCCAAACACTTATTTTCTTTGATGTCCAATGGGGAGTGAACCCACTGCCTCTTTCCCATAGTAATAAATAATAGTAATAGTCTCTCTTTCCCATTCAACTATTTTTTCTGTTACTACCTTTTTAGTTTGCTATACTTCATGAAACTTGATAAAATTTGTCTAAAGGCTTAAAAAGTTAACAGGAAAGGGATAGCAGAAATAAATGCAGAGTTCATACATTTTATTTGGAGACAAGGCTAAAAAGGATCTGATCTGCATTTAACACAGATAAATATATTTTCCAAATCCCCAGATTAGGTAGGTAAAAATTACTGAATTGATCACTTTGTCCAAAAAGGTCTCAAGATAGTCGTACTGCGTAATAAGGCACAACCAGAAGTGGTGTAGATACCTCAGCTGGCGTCTCAAGAGAGTCCTGTGAGACTAGAACAGCTTCTAATATGTATAAGAGCTTATCTACCTTAATAAATGGAGACTGATATGTTTTGTAAGGGGGATACATGACATAGCTGCCTCCCACAGCGAGGGGTAGATTCAGTGACACTGCGAATTCCATCTTATTCTATGGTTCTGGCACTTGGATGGAGCTTTCCTGGATCAGGTGCGTAGTTAGGGTAGTGGCAACATGACTTGAAGATCAAATTGTACTAAGAGTGTAAAGAGATGTAGGAGATACACCACTGTAGTGTACTCATCTAATGATATACATGATAAAAGTGGTAAGTGTCAGTGTGGGAGCCCAGAACTGGCCTATTATGTTCTCCAATGATTTGAGGGAGCCACTGTGCCCCTGTCCTTACTTTATTCCTCTGCAGAGTGGGGATATGTTTAGCTAGCTCACAAATAAATATAAAACATAGTAAGCGTGCTTAGTGCTGTAAGTTTGCAATCAGTATACCATAACTTATTAGCAACTCCAGTTTTCTGTTCATATTCTTTTTTGCCACTGAGAGTTAATTAAATGACAAAGTCTACATAGGTCCGACTATCTGAATATACAGTTAGATCTGGGAGAAAGTCTGCGTTTAATTACTAAGCCTAAGAACAAAGTGTAGCCTTTTGTATCCCTCCCAGTACTGTGCGTCAAAAATGCATACAAAGACAGCTTTACAGCTACAATAGGTTTTTGCAACTCTCTGAAACCCAAAAAAGTAAGTCAAGGCTCTCCCACTGGCTGTGCTGATTAGCTCTTGGCTGTGAGGAGAAAGGATCTGTAATAGATACAGCATCTTCTGCAGGAACATTTTCCATTGCTGATCTCCTTCTGTCTGCTCCTGCTGCCAGTGACACACAGAGTAGCATCTTTCCAACTTGTTTTGCTTTGATTTCCGGAAACAAAATTATCTAAGAGTGACAAGGGCATATTTTTGCAGTAGTCTGTAAAAAGGCTTATTGTTGCCATCTGTCTCTGCTCAACCTTTGTACTGTATAATTTTTCCATAACTCGTGTCTGTAAGTATTACTGATGCCATTTACTCTGTAGGAAAATAAAGGTGTTTTTTATTCAGTGTATCCCAGCTCTACAAAATCTCAGAGTAAAGTGATTTAATTTTGGGCAAACTGAAGCAGGAATGTTTCAGGGAAACAAACATTTTAGTTTGGGGTCAAACTCAAACATTTCATCCACCTTTAAGCTCTACTTTTTGGCTGATTTTCAGGTTATTTAATACTCTTTTTTAGATATTTAAATTTAAATACATTTTTACAAAAAATGCCTTTTGAAAAAAGGAAAGTTTCTTTTGGAAAACATCAAAATAAAAATGTTCATTGTTTCCAAGAGGAAACATTTCATTTAAACACTGTCAAAGGAAAATGTCTTAATATTGAAAAACAATTCCCTGGATCAGCTTTTTCAGCCATAAGGTATTACTGAATTCAACCCAGATCCACAAAAAGCATCAGTTCTCCTAAAAGTCGTCTCATCTAGATGAAGGTGCAGGCTATCTGATGCCTCAGTCACCATCCTCCTGAAGTTTTCCAGCTATCTTATTTTATATCTTTTCCAACTTTAAACCAAAAGTAAAGGCAGACTTTATCACAGCATCCAGTGCTTTTTTTTTTCCTGATAAACCTTGTAAACACTGCATGTGTACACTCAGAGCAAGCATCTGCCATCACTTAGCATGTCTCTTTGCCACCAGGGCCCAGACGTGCAAATTCAGCGTCTCACACCCCCAGTGGGTTGTAGCATGAAAAAGGAAATTGGTTGACTGCGGTTAGTGGAAGAGTGTTGTATTAATGATCATGGAGACACAAGCCTGTTGCCATTAGACCCTAGCTAGGCCCATTTGTCAATGGCAGTGTAAGCTTCACTGATGTTTATAACTCTGTCCTTCCAGGGGAGCACTTACAAGGAGTGACATGGCAGTTCAGTTTTCCTGCACATTCTTCCTTCAGCCCCTCTGCTAAAAGTACATCATATATGATAACGTAGATGGCCGTTAAGAATTAGCATAAATTCCCCAAATTCACTTCTCAGAGACCAATTAGCAGCCTCTGATGAAAATAACTGTTGACCACAAGGAAGCTGGACAGCATTCAAATTGCTGCCCTAATAGCAGAGTCTTTGGGTATTGTGAGACTTTTCCCATATGTAATGACTCTGTCGCCACCAAATGCCTTCCTCTCTGATATAATTAAAGGCATCCCTGTTTCACTGTTGCTGGAGAAGCAGGATTAGTCAGTATCATGGAAAAATGTACTCTGAGGACCAACACCACTGCCTCTTTTCCTCTCCAGAACAATTTGTCAGTTAAAAAAATACCAACTCTTATGGTCTTTTTTTTTTTTTAACTAGCAAGTACCTCAGAATGCAGATGAAAGCTGCTCGCTCTGATCCACATGTCATCAGTGCCTTGCTATGGGGAACTGTGTGGACAGACACAGCATCATTTCAATAAGTTTCTCAGCAAGAAACAGCTAGATGCACCAGGTCAGCTTGAAATGCAAATTAAGTTTGTGTGATTCACAGCCATTGCTGACACTTTTCCCCCAGCTCAGCCTAGGTCTTCCCACTTGCTCAAGTGAGATGATTTTATTGCAAAGGCACTCACAATGAGCTACTATCACCTGAAAACTTCAGAGCTAAATAACAGCTTTCCAGATACATGGCATAAAATGAAAAGAGGAATTTTTAGATGAAGAAACAGGGTCTACTGGGGACTTGGATTTATTCCTGACCCTGTGTCACGTGGAAGGGAGGTCTCCTGATTCCACACCCTGCTATTGCTACAGAGCCAGCCATTTGTCTATTTCTTTTCCTTTATCTGTCTTGTGTATGTAGATTCTAAGAACTCAAAGTCATAAATGCCTAAATAGCTGTATGTGAACCCAGCACAGTGGGTTCTGATGTTGCTTTGATCTAGCATTAATCTTGGAATGGCTAAGTAGTAATGCATGAAGAGGGAGAGAAAAGAGATTATCCATTTAAGAATGGTGAGGTACTGGAAAATACAGGGGGGATTGAGTTTTAGCTTTGCTAAAAGTGATCAAACAAAAAAACTATTCAGACAGGAACATCACAAAGACAAGTGGAAGGTAAGGATCGGATGAAGGTCAAAAATGGTGAGTTCCATACCCTTATTCTGCACAGCACCAAAAATATGTTCTCCAGGATGTTTAGCTACAAGATCTAAAATATTTTGG
This sequence comes from Apteryx mantelli, assembly GCF_036417845.1. NCBI lineage: Eukaryota > Metazoa > Chordata > Aves > Apterygiformes > Apterygidae > Apteryx > Apteryx mantelli. The sequence goes on from NC_089984.1 coordinate 35,338,230, forward strand.
TTAACAAACTGATTAGATGTTGGATAAGCCTAAAAGAGCGGATGGGATTAGGAAAGAAAAGAATGAAATGGAAGGATGAAAAGAGGACACTTTTTTTTTTGTGCAACACCTGTTTGTGTCATTAAGGTCACTGCACACACAAGCACTTGCTATTTACTTTGCCAGAGGTAGAAGAACAATCTCATACCTGCCTCTGTTTGAAGTTGCTAAGTTATAAAAACGCAAGCTCCACAGCAGGCTCACGAACGGGTATGCTTTGTTACCTCCTCAAAGGAGTCACGTATTGGTCATGAGCAACAGCAGCTCTGCAGTGGCCCTCCCAGAAAAGGTAAAGGAAGAGGGAGAACACAAATTACATGGCAGACCTAGACAAGCCAATAGAGTTATGCTTGAACACTGTTGTGCTTGAACACTGTTTCAGTCTGTGGATGTATTTGTGCAGAGCAATTCAAATCATGGGAGTATGGAGACCTTAGAGATCCCTGAATAAAGATGCCTGTAAGCACAGTCACAGACCAGCCTCTTTCCAGTTCTGCGGTTTTTCTTTACATAAATGTTGATTCAAAGTGACTTATTTTTCATAATAACCCACAGAAGTAAAAAGGAGAAGGGTGCAGTACTTTTTAAAAAATCACTAGAGATGTTAGCTATATGTTTTTTCTTTTCCTGGAGATTTCTGGAGGATTTCAAAAGTTCTTTTTCATGGATGGATCTAGTTGTCCTTCAGAAAGGGATCCACGCACTGCCTCCTTAAGAAACAGCCCAAAGGAAAAGCTCCGGCTGTAGTGCTATGCTCACAAATGAAATGGTTTGGCCACTCATTGCCTTCTTGGAGGATTATTAACACCAAGCCTACCTTGATATAACATTTTTTAAAATAAAAGTTAATAAAAGTGTCTTTGCATCTGATTAGAATATTCTTTGCAGGAAACTTGCAGTTCCAGTACCTAGAACAATAGTGAACATTTGAGTGCTTACCTTTGTTTCGTAGTTAATTTATTCATAGCTATATTGTGCACAGTCCTCTCTGGAGAAGTAGTAACACTGAAAATAAAGCTAGAATCCAGGAAGAACTCTGCTGAAATTTTTGATGGTTCTTAGAACATCTAAATGTGAACTACATAAGTAATTTTCTCCAAATCTTTTTCAGTCTCTCCGTATTTTTGAATGGCTAGAGAGATATATCATGTAAGAAAGTTTCCTGATAATCTACTCAACAAGTTATCACCCTCCTTCAGAATGCAATTAGAAATGGATGGTTCACTTTTACAGTTCACTGGCATTTATTGCTTCAGCTGAGAGATCTCTTGCAGTGTCACAATAATATAAAACCTGTGTGAAAGTTCAGTTAAGGAAAGATAGGGAAATAGCAACTTTTAGCTGAGACGAGCTTAATAAAGTCATGGAGTTTTTCATGTTTCAGAGCACTTGAACTTCCTATGACAAATTGCAGTTAGAGTCTTATCTAAAATGGTGAACAAGAAACCTTCCTGGCAAGTCCTGCTGTAAACATTCAAGTAATTCATTGATTCTATTCTTGTCTCTCAGGATGAGTCACAAGGCATATTGGTCATACCTCCATACATGGACAAAGGCAAATGAGACAGAATACTGAATAATATGTGTGTGTGCTTAAATTTAGTAAAAGATTTTACTTCAGTCTATTAATCGAATTGACTCCTTTATTTTGACAGTAATGTTGGGAGGTACGTTGAATTTTTTGTGACCTAATTGTATACGTGCAGGTGCAAAACAACTGACTATGCCTGCCAGTGCTAATTTGCCTGTATGATTTTGTATTCATCATTAGTGAATTTAAACATGCAAGGAAGTGCCTCATTTGCAGCCATGTAGAACACAGGCCTTCTGGATATCTGCCTTTTGCAGTGATGGGTGATGTAACATCCTAAATGCATTGTACTTGTACACTGTCACATGAAACAGCACACATTATCACAAAACTTTCTCAAGGTTACCCTGTGGTTTGTGATATATACCCATCCGGGAGAGCTGGAGGGACTGAGGAGCCACCTTCTGCTTTACCCACAGCATCCAGATGTTGGCATGTTGGCATGCTTACAAGGGTGGGGAGAGAGAGTTAGAGGGCATGCACTCAAACTGGGAAACCTGCCTTTTGTTAGGGTAACTGGTCTTTAGGAGTGATGTTGAGTGACCTGGTATGGGCTAGCTGTTAGAGGTAGATAGTTTTGTGGTCTGCCTTCCTGGGACCTTTGTCTCATAATCTATAGGAAATTTATCTAGAGGTTTAAGATGATATTGCTGCAACTGTTGCTACCCCTCCCCTCTGGCAGCCACCTACACGCTCTCCCCATCTGCCGCAGTTACCACTGCAGTAGTTGGGCTGACAGAGAAAAATATTTGTCAGCTCTTCAGAGTCAGAGTTGACTGTTTGGCATAACAGTGATGGAGAGGGCCTTGTCATGAGCCTTTGTTTTAGTGTTCAGCAGTGTTTGAAAGATAGACATGAGTACTTTATCCAGCGGTTAAACCTTGTTGTGGCAGGTTAGGAACCATTTTATGTTCTTATATAAACTTAGGATACGCTGTCAAGGCAAAAAGCCAGTCAGCTCCAAAATTATGTGTGTTCATAAATGTAATAAAGAAGCTCTCTTTAAAAAGCTCGTTCTTCTTAAAAGCATTTCACAGTTTATTCATGGTGAGGAAAGCTTCTGTCTGAATTTTCAGACAACTGGGGTCTTCAGAATTTATAAGAATGTGAAACAAATTTGACTTTCATTGTCACCTGTGGAAATGTTTTTAAATTAGGAGAAAAAGGAAGAAGGATGGTGTGTGATTCCGACAGTATTTATGAATTAAAGGTGTCCTTTTATATCTGCCTTAACTGCAAAACAGTTTTCTGTGGAACTGTTATATCTCATTCTTCACATTAAACAGTTGCTGCATTTTCACTCAATGGTAAGACAAGAGGTATCACTGCATCTCTTACAAGAGCATATGAGGGTTTCAGTACCCTCTTTGAGTTTATGAATCTCTGTATGCTATATTTGTCATTACTAAAGATAGAAATGAAATACACCAATCCACTTAACAGTATTTAAAATGTAATTGCTCTCCAGTTCCGTCAGCTTTTCTCCTATTTCAGGTGGGGAAAATATTCAATATCTCCTGTATGTTAGTTGTCTCAGGAAGATTTGTGCGTGTACATGAAAATCATAAATGCTTGATTGCCTGAACCTTTATTACTATTGTCCTTTTGCCCACTGCAAAGTGATTACTTCATTACCCCAAGATATGCAACTAAAGTAAACAAGATACACAGCAAGATTGTTCTGATTTTGGCTTGATTCTCAGTATGTGGGATCCTTTTTACTCTGGGAAACATAAGATATTCTCTGCTGTTTGCAGAACTAGTGATAACTTGCTCCACTAACGACAGAAAACTTACGTTAAACTTGATTTCAAAACATTACTTAATCTTGGGGCACTATCTAGGATGGTCTCTGTTTCAACAGAGGTTCAAGTTCATGTCCCTTCGATGCTGTAAATGGGAGCATGCCTGGCTTGCTGACGCAGTATAAAACGTACTGTGTGCTTTTATAAGAACAATTTAACAAATTATCTGAGGGTTAGCATGCTCTGCTTTACATGCTGAAAATTCAGAGGGAGTGACTTTAAAAGCTAGTTTGTGTTTTCTTTCCTGTCCTCAAATTTCATTCACCTGTATTGTCATTCTTGTTTCTTTTGCTGATTTAGAACATCTGGTTATCTCAGCAGAATTTATATACACTTGACCACAAAGTTTAAATGAGAAACAGGAGGCAATCCTTATCCCTGTGTTGATCCCCACGGTAGCAAATACTACTTCACACGGGAATTGAGGTCCACTTTCCTTCAAGGATCAAAGCCCTGAGGTTGCTCTAATATGATTAAAAGTAGTAAGATTGTTCTGACAGACATATGTATGTTCTCTTTCATTAACAAACATTAAAGAAATGGGTGAATATTTTATTATATTTAAAAAATAATAATGGAAATATAATGGAAATATTAATGGTATCTTTGCAGCTCTTTACCCCTTTCAATCATTCATTGGATCAGCTGAGGGTTTTTTTGTTTCAAATTATGGTGCACTTTTGAATTTCAACAGGAAAATGTTTTGAATATTTCAGTTTGGCTTGTTATTTTCTGTCTACGTCTTATTTTTTACTGTCTTTTTACATGGTATCCCCTCCCAGTAATGGAAAAGAAATGTCAAACCTTTCTATATTCACTGCAAGTGTCAGTATAGCTAAGACATGATTACATCCCAAGGACCAGTCAAGCAGATATAAAGGGTGTTCAGCATGGAACTCGGTGTTCCAAGGCTGGTTGCTTTGGTATATGCTTTTCTGTTCCTCCAAAGGTAGTGCTTCTGATGTGATTTCTTTTCTATATTCAAAGCACCAAAGCCAAGGGCAAGAAATTAAGTAAAATATCAAGGAGGTATTGAATTTACAGCAGTAGTCTAATTGCTGTGTCATCTTTTCCTCATGCTTCTAATGCTAAGAAGACAAATGTTTCCCAGTTATCATGAGAAAAGATATGGCACTCTTCAGAGAATTTTCCTATGTGCAGCTGGTTATATACAATGCTGAGTTAGGTCAAAATCACGTATTGACTGTAAATTATCTCTTAAAGACAACATCTAGTCTGCTGAGGGCGGAAATGTTAGAACTCTAGTTGAATAGCTGGTTCTCATATCAATAAAGTGATTTCTCTCGTGTATCTTCAGTCATAGGTGGTTTACTTCTGAACAGCTATAAAATAGCTTTTCTTTCAGGAAAGAAAATTTCTGTGGCAGAAAATAGTATTATGGGTGGAGGCACACATGTTGGAAAGATCTAGGTAATAACCTAGATGTATGGCAGAGTCATCAAAGATAAGAATCTTATCTTTCCCTTCCAAGACAAGTCATGTAGGTGATTTATGATGGACTTCTTTTGGATTTCACTGTTGCACTATGAAAAAAAATGCTGTCCCAACAGAGTCAGTAATATCCAGGACAGAGAACTGAATGCTGAATTTGGGAGGGTTATTTTAAGAATAATTCGGTAAGAAAAAGGAACAGAAGAGGATCTTTTGCTTAAAGCAATACATCAAGAATGCAGATGCCTGGGCTTCATTCCCATCTCTGTCTGGATTCTTGGGGTCATCAAGAGCAGTAACATCATTCCTCTATGCCTTAATTCTCCTTATAGGAGAAAGACCACCATTGCCTGTCTGACAGGGATCAGAGAATGACTACATGAGATATTCAGATAATCAGGAAGACTATCTAATGAACAAGAAAAATTGAAAGTGTTCAGAGAACCTTAAAGAAACAAGCTCATTTGTAGCCCTCAGCTACAACAACAGAGCTACCAACAGAGAAGTCTATTTTGATTTCAATAACTGCTTAAATACCAAAGAAAGCTTAAATCCCTACTTAATTCTCTGTCTTATTCTGGAGTAAGATACAATGCTACAAGTATCTTCATATAACTTCATCCTGTAGCTATAAGGATGTGTTATTTTCTCTGTATCAATGTAGGGTTTTTTATAAACAGGGTTAAGGAGACATGAGGGAGCTGCTGAAATCTTTTTTGAGCCACCCAGACAACATCTAGTTGCGGTTATTTTCTTTTATTTTCTACTCCTTAATGCCTAAGCTCTTCTCTTGATATTTGCAGCAGGCAGTTGCCAACTTAAATTTCCATTCCCTTTTCCTTCTTTAGTTAACTCTGAGATATCGGAAAATGTAATCAACTCAGCAGATACATTACCAGTGTTGCCACGGAGTTGGGAACTTGCCTGGGTAGGATTACACCAGCTGCTTGGGGTGACTAGTCTGTCAGCCTGCTTGACAAATTAATTTTCTTTTAACTGGTTAAAGATGATTGCCTTTTAAAACCTTAGTTGCAGAATTTTGCCTTTGTTATTATTACCATATGAGGAACTGTAAGTGAGATGGTGAAGGAGATGGGAAAGTTAGTATTTTCAGAGTAGTTTGGGCAGCAGCTATTTTTCTTTTGTTATTCAGCTTACTGTATTAAACTCATCAGAGATGGACAAAAGAGGAGAAAGAAATAAATCTTAGACAAAAAAACACTGACCCAATCCTACTTTGTCTTGTATAAATTTGAAGCAACTGGAATTCTGGCTGCGTAGACTGCATAAGGTTTACAATGGAAAAGAGGAGGATTTGGCTTATTGTTCTAGGGATTTATGAGTATAAAATAATTCAAGTGTATTTGAGTGGTTTCTTAAACTAGAACCTTAAATCACAAAGCTTAATGCCCTGTCAGTCGAACTTGGTACCAATCTTTCAGTAGTACAGAATTTACTAGTGAACATTTCTGCCTAGCAAGGTCAAATAGACTGTGACTAGTTACCCCAGACAGCAAAGGAAGCCCGTTGATGGAGTCATGTGGAACAGAACAGTAAGTTACCACAGGGAGTGATGCTATATAAGAAGTCTTCACTATGTTTTCCTCAGACTTAAGCCTAGATGCTGAATTTTCAGCACTGTTCTCTTCTGCAGTTCCTCTGTGTACTGAGCTGCCTGTACTGAACTGACCTAAAATGTTCCTATTTCCCATCTTTCATTGTGTTGGCTGACAGAGTCCAGAAAAATTACTGCTGTAAATAGGTTTACAACCTTATAAGGAGAAATCCTGTAAGATGATGAGAGGCTGGTTGCATGGGTGGAGCACCTCATTAGGTCAGGAGACTGGAGGTGTAGCTCCTCTTCTGCCCTTGAGCTGCTGTGGCCTTCCAGCCTGTGTGACATTTGTCTCACAGTGTTTCTTCTTCCACAGTCTTTCTGTCAAAGCAAGGGAAGCACTGATCACATCAAACTGGATTCTGTCAATTGAACCTTAAGCTGTACACAAAGGCAGTGTTGATCCAATGCCATTCTGAAAGCTCTTAAGAAAGGCACAGACAAAGAATAAGCAACACACACAAACTCCTCTCATTCCTACTGCCTATCAGTGTTGCCTGACTGACATAAGGACTGCACTGGAGGAATATTTTGGTGGCAAAATCAGACTCTCCATGTTCAGGAAATGGCAGAATTTCACAAATCTCTGCCTATCAGGTTTGGTCCTCCTACATGTTTGCGTTATGATGCAATCTTTAATAATATGGTCACATCATTCTTCTTTCCACAAGATTTCCTTCCTCTGGGTGGAAGGCAACTATGATAAGGAGGCTACAGTGGTGGATGTATCATAAATCTTGCAGTCAATCAGCAGTGTTTAGGAAGAGAGCATGACTGTACTTGCACAGTTTTCACCAAAGAGGTCTTATAATGCACAAGATGCAGCTAAGAACATGACAGGTCACTCTGACTAGATTGACGCTTCTCTAAGAAGTTAGAAGTGGCTTTGCTTCAGTCAGGATGATGAACAGCAAGAGCAAGCTCTATTGTGTTAAGAATTGCAGGAGCGAGTGCTTATCTGCAGGAAAATTACAGAAGTAGTAACTGCCCATTAGAGCTCTCCAGTTGGGGATCCTGTCTTTAACCATGTCTATAGCAAACTGTAAGAGAAAGATGCAAGAAACCCGTATTCAACAAGATAATATATTTAAGAGAAAGTTACTTCCTAGCTTATCATTTAGCTAATCTGCAGTGACATTATAGCCTGTAAATTTGTATTTCTTCTAATGTCTCGGGGTCGTAGGGGATTAGTGTAACCTGAGGTGGTGTTGTTTATCCATACAAATGTCCAATCAGCCTTTGAATCCCACCCTTGGCCTAAATCATCTCTCATGGTGATGAATTCTCACCTATTAAATGTGTCAGAAATATGTGTGAAAATCAGTGTTGAAGGCGCTTCAAGTCTTTGCCTTTTGAGAGCAGCAGTTATCTGACATGACAGCAAAATTCAGACAGTAATGAATGCTTTTGTGGGGAGAAACTGTCAAAAGCTTCTGTTGCCTGAAAGGATTGAGTTGTGTACCTTCATACTGTTTTACTTACGAGTAATTGTAACTAAAAGACAATGTGAAGCCAATTACAATTAAACCATTTTTTTTTAAGGGAAAGAGAAAGGAGTTTCCATGTTTTGAATGAGTAGAAAATTAATACTTTGGATGTCAGGTAACCAGGGGTGAGAACAGATTTCTCTATTGAATGTGTATGACATAAGTGGATGAGTAGAAACACATTTTCCACATATTTTTAATCACACATTCACACCCTCCTTTTTCAAGCCTCAATTGGGATATGGGCATAGAGGAATAAAGTGGTTTTGTATCACTGTTACATGATGTTTTATTTCTATAAAGTGAGTGCTGTGCCTTAGTGAGCTCTAAATATTAAAAATGCCTTTGTAACCTTTGAAACTAACACAACAGTTGTCAGTGTAAGATCTGGATCTCTGCTACCACTCAAGGGTGTTAAATAAACAGCTTATTTGAATGGTGGTAAACTGGTGAGAAGAAAACAGTGTTCTAGTGATTAGCTGTTAGGACCATGCAACGTGGCAAGGCCTTGGTATCAGCTGTGAGAGTTTTGTCACATTTAATTAGCCTTATAATCACACTCCCTGACCCACTGTAGACCTGGCTAAAGTACAGCGTTCAAGGTCAGGAACCAAAAAATATGACTCCTAGGTCATACTCTATCTTGAGACTAGTTTGAATCTAGCCCTCAGATGCTCAGCTTTGCCCCATTCCATCAGCAACTTCTCCCAGGTTCAGCAGTCACTGGAGGAGCAGGGCATGGGTGAGGCTGCCCTAGACTTTCTCAGTGGTACACAGCACTCGCATGAACTACTAAACAGAGACCACTGCCTCCCTCAGAAGGGCAATCTCAAGTGAAATGTTGTTCCTCAGTGACCCAGGGGGAATAGAAAGGTAAATGAGAATTCTTTACTTTTCAGATGAAGGAAAAATTTCAAAAGAACAAATTCAACTGATAATTCAACAGAACATTTGTTTTCTCATTGGGATAAATAATCATTTGGGTGGGTAGTGTTCCTATTTTGACTTAGATTAATTAGTTGAAAGTCACATTGTGGAAATATTGTATATAGCCATCTCTTCTGCTCAGCAGGGGATGAGAGGGACAGCAAGTTGATTTGCAGCAAGTTGATTCTTTTGCTTAGTTCTAATATTGGCACACTTCTCAACTTTCTCAAGTCCATGCAGTCAAGTCTCATACCTGATTTACATGGCAGGTGTTGTGCCTTTGTGCTGGGTTATATGAGCCCAAAGCCTGTAGGGAGAGAACATGCCAAGCTCCCAAACTCTTATTTGAATGCAGAAATCAGTAGAAAGGGTCCCAAGTTGCAAGAAGAATCAATGTCATAGAAGTCACAGTTTGAAATATTACATGCTCTCTTATCTTCTATTTGCAAGGTAAAATTTTTGCCCTGTGCTTCAATGAGGCCAGGATTTCATTCATGTTCTTCAGATCGAATGGCTAGGTAATTCTACATACTCATATTAACACTCTTTAAAATTGGAGAGGGCATTGTTTTTTGGTTCTAACATGATGCTTGTGAGATGCAGTTTAAACATCAGGATTGCAATATTATTAGTGCAGCGTAGGTGTGGATAGTGCATTATTGTACACAGGCATTCATTTCTATTTGAAGGAGCATTCACACAATGACACAGGGATATCATAATGCTCTAAAAATCAATTATTAGGGAAATAAGTGATATTTCAACTTTGCAGAATGTAAAATCTGTGCTATCAAGTACAGATTAGGTATAGCAAATAATGACTAGCTAATGAAAAGTAGAACTGCAAATTAACTTTTTTTTTGTAGTGCGAGGAAGTGAGGGAAAGACCAGAGGTGACTTCCTGCCACTTCATATGTTTTCCTGCTTTGCTCTGTGTTTCTGTGCTCTTCTAAGAATTTTGCCAATTCGAAGAAGCAGTGTTGACAACAGCCCATTGGGTACTAATTAAATTTTCTGAATTATGTTCTAATTCTGTTTCACTGTTGCAAGGGTGGATATAATTTAGCTTCCTGGACTAACTGCAGCACTGTCAAAAGACTCAAACTTAGCTAGAAAGTAGAGAGTAAGTCCTGTCGTTTTCTTTTCTTCAAACTGTCCTCATAAGTTTTAGGAAATTTGTTTTCCTCTATCACTTTTTCAGAACAAAAAATGAAGAAAGGGCCAGAAGTTGTTTCCCATTCTCTGCCTTCATATTCATCTGTTTCTCAGGGTGGAACTGAACAGATGTAGCTTCTGGCTAACAGCACCTCCATAGCCTATCAGGATTGCATTAAGCTGCTGTTTGCAACTTCAGGGGCAACATAAGATACACAGACTCCATTTTTTGCCAGCTGCTGGTTTTTTTATAAATAGATTTAGGAAGGAGAACACACTCTCTTCTTTTCATAGATCCTACCAGTTGACAGGACCAGTTTCTATCATAAAATTCACAATCCTGCTGACAATAATTAATCAGAAATCACAAAAATGTTCCAAAGTAGACTGTATTCTCCCCTCTCAAAAAAAGTAATTTCACTTCACAACAAATATACAGATATCATGCAGCCAGAACCTGAAGCATCACCCACACGCTTTCTGCAGGTCATAAGTTTGACTAAAAATCAAAAAGTATTTTTAAAAACTGTATCTGGAATATTTTGCTTTTATGGATTATATTTTCAAGTTTCTCTGCAATCACAAAGGTTAGACAAGTTACTAGGGTCTTTTGGCTGACTTATGTTTTGTAACGAGTGAAAGTTTTAATCCTTAATACCAAAGATTCTCAGATCTCAAGTGCCAGCAAAAGTGACAATTCAATTCAATTCATTCTCTTCCTCCTGTTTTGACTTAGGCAGAAAATCCTTTGGGACAGACATTTTCTTAATTCTTGTGGGTTAAAAGCATCTTGCACAATTGATACTGCTCAGTTAATAATAACAGTGGACTGAACACTGCTAATTATTAACCATTAGCCTCAGAGCAAGTATGGTGCCTGATATCAGGGAATATATTTTCCTCATCATAGAAAATATGACTAAAAGAATATCCAATGTACTATGTAGGTGCCTGAATCTAGAAGAGTCAGAAATTATACTCTTTCTACACAGAAACCCAGACCTGAAAAAGAAGACTTATTCCTTTGCTAATGCTGCTTAATGTCTCTAGGCCTGACCATTATTCATTATTCTTAATAATGTTATATGAATCTAAATATGTGCCTGGAACTAACTCCTCATTAATAGGAATAAATTCTGCAAAGTTTAACATTAGATAAAAGTGCTATATAAATGGAAAATATATGTGTGTATGTGCATATGTGTATGTGCAGGATCTCTATATAGGTAAATCTGGAAGAGACTCCAAGAGGTTATCTAATATATCTCTTTGCCAAGTCCTGACAGGTGCTCTTTTTTTTTTTTACTTTTTAAAACCCACAATTGATGAAGTTATGTAAACATTGATTTGGATAATTTGGTTCTTGAAAAAAATTAAAGGCTTAATGTTATGTGAAAAACCTTTATTATATCAGTAACACAAACCAACTGTGAAAGAGGACATTGAGGCTTTCATGTTTAGTGCTAGTGAAGATTTTACTACCCACATATTTCTGATAAAACCACACACTTTTCTGCTTACCTATACATACAGTATAACTGGAGGGGTGATAGCTTGTTGACAAAGAATCTTGAAATTCTATATTTTTATTCCGATCAGTAATCTGAACAAATCAAATCAAAATCCATACAAGAAAAATATCTCCATCTTGTCAACATATGGATGCCTTTCCTCAGCTACTCAACATCTTTGAGTCTAAAAATTTTCTCCATATCTTGATCTGAATGGATGAAGTATTATAGTGGGGTCAGAGCCAAGCAAATAAAAGGAGCATTGGAAATATGTAAAAGCAGAACTAAAAGAGGAATACTTGGTGAAAGAGTTATGGTAGTAATGGCAATCTCCAACTGGGGCTTGTGCTCTATAAAGACACATCGTAATAATAAGAAGAATTAGGAAGAACCTTCCAAACTGTTCTCAGAATGCTTACCAAGATCAAAGGTGGAAGGTCAAGCAAAGGCACTGGAAGATGGAGATTTCCCGTTAGTGTAGTAAGAAGACAGGCATAGCCAGGCAGTCCATCTTGCCATACCATGTATGGTGCCTTATGTACTATAACACCATTCCACACTGAAAAGAGACCCCATACCAAAGTCCTCACCTATATTCTCTACAATTCTCTGATTTATCTTTTTAGCTGTTAGCATTTGTGTCCCATTCCAGTTCCCAGTTTAATGCCTTATCTTTTACCTTCCTAAATATTTGCTACAGTTTCTGCTGAGCAGTCCCTTTCTAAAACTGACAGTATGGTACAGTTATGCACTACTGAAAATATTTGGCACATGTTGATCTTCAGATAGCTACATATCACTTAGGGCTAACACAGCTTCAAAGTCCTTGTCTCCATGTGTTGTACAGGGGAAACACCTCCACTTACTGTTGTGCGATAGCTTGAAGGAAATGTGATGGATGCACTACTGTTGGGAAAACAATCCATTTAAATATAATGGTGCCTAAAACAGATAGTTCCTTTGTCTGTAAATTCCCTGATATCGTTTCTGTTATTCTAAGCTGAAATGGATTTTTTTATCACAAATCAGTTGACAAAGAAGCTGGGAAAACACAATAGCAAATGCCAACTCTTTTTTTCCCCCCTTCTTCTCCACAAAGTGAGTCCAGACGTTCAGATAAGCTGGAAAAACAACAGGAAATCAAAGATCTATTTTTAAGGGCTTCCAGCACTTCACTTTCTAAAAGCGTCTCACAGCACAAAACAGCAGTAGTTCCCAAAAGGTGGAGAAGGCGCTGTTCCAGAGCTCGCTGTGACCTTCAGAATTCTGATTTTATTGGCTCCGTGGGCTTTGTGTCACACTCGTAATGCCTTTGGTACAACCTGTTGGCTGCTCCACAGCCACCCCTGTGGACAAAGTCACCTCAGAGGGGAATTGACACCTTTTAGCTGAAAGCCCTGCACTCCCCACTAATGTATTAGCCAGCTCTTAGCTTATCAAGTTTCTCTGAGTCCCCAGTGGCAGCTTGTTCAGCTTGCTTATTATCTCTTCCGTCACATAATTCTGAGTTTTCCCTCATGCCTCTCTTGTTGAAAAATGTTCATAGGAAAATTCATAATACTGCTACTTTATCCTACTTTGAATCTTTCTTGAAACCTGCTTCAGCTGTTACACCTGCCTATCTATGTTCAGGCCAGTGGCTAGTTAAGATTTCTTCTTTCACATCAACTTTTGCTGATTTTAGTTACATCAGTTTCCCTATATCCATTCACAATATGTCAGAAAAGGCCCTTGCCTCACTACTTCTCTCAGCTATGTCTCACACACCAGGATATCTTTGAATTACCTTTACCCCAAAGAAAAGAAAAAAAATAAATGTCTGTGTTGTTTAATGCCACTGCTGCTTTGAAAGAGTGGTGATATTCCTGCAAGGCACTTTGATTTGAATGGCCTTAGTGGAGTGCTAAACATTACTAGTCCTATTTCCTTGCCCTTGGACTCAAAGGTAGGCTGGGGTTTTACAGTAGTAATTTCCAGATGTTTAGGAGGTTTGAACTCCATCTGACCTAGCTCTATCTACAATTAAAGACAGTAGGATTTGCCTGCGTTATGAATGTCTCAGGAGAAGTTTTGAAAATATCTCATTATTAAAAAGGGTAGCAATATTACCCAAGGAGCCTGTTTGGGAAAAAGAACAGTTTTTCAAGTAGCTCTGACAAGTATTCTGGAGGACATCAACTCTTTGGATGACTGGGAAATTAAAATAAGTTCACGTAACTGTGACCATTAGAAGAGAAAGGAACCAATATTTTGCCCTCTTGGTAATATGTTAACAGAGAATTTTTAGAGAGGGAGTAGCAAGTGAGAAGGGTATTTGCCATGAAAATAAGCCTCTAGAAGCGTTCACATCTAACACATTTCAGAGATGTAAACTCAGATTACTTGCTCCTGATTTCTTAAGTTAACAAGACCTATTATCTTTTCCATAAAACTTAGGAATACTGAGCCTAATTCGCTAACCAGATTTGGCATATGCTCTATGATTTTTAATAGAAATGTCAATATCCTTTTTAATGAGCCCAGTAATGAAGGATTAGATCTTCCTTTCCAAAGCTGTCTTTTCTCTCTACCAGGCACAGTCTATCTGTATCAACGTCCAGTCTGGTGTAGATCACTTCAGGGCAAGGATGATCTTCCAGAGCTGTAGAAGTAAACAGAGAGTTCCTGTTCTGTGGGAGGCTATGGGAGCTGTACAAAAGAGGTATGGCCAGTATTCCTCTGCTCACTCATTAACTAACTGAATTATTTCTGGCCTTCTGTTGCTGTTGAAGATTAATGTAAGTTGGAGCAGCACTGATAGTTCTAACATAGCACAGGTGAAAAAGGCTGTGCTAAGCAAGAACAAAATCAGAGGAATATGACAGCAAGCTTTATGCAGCTTTTTGCATGACATGCTGACGTGTGCACAAAGCATCTTGACTATGCCCAAGAATCTGGCCCTTTGTCTGTGAAGCTTGATGATAGCATTGACATCTTAGCTGAAAAGCCTTAAATCATCTGATCATTAATACCTTTCAGTTTTTGTCAAACCATGGGTGAAAACTCCAAACAGAACTTGGTGCAAAGTTCATTAAGCTGGCAACAGTCTTAGGTACATGAGCCAGGAGCTTAAATCCAGACTCTAATGAATTTTGTTTATATGTGTCATTACCCAAAATGGTCAGAAATGGAAACCAACAGTGGACAGCACTGCAGGCTACATCTCTCTCCTGTGACTTCTGCATTAAAACAAAAAAGTTGCAACCATCTCTAAAGTCAATACGATTCTTAGTGATAGCAAAGGAAATGTCCATGTTTAAAAGCACAAGTCTATCTTTCTCTTCTTCTTGAACAGAGAGCAGCTTGAACTTTGGACAAAGTATGAAAGTTAACTGCCTGCTTTTCCCCTTTTTCAAGGTTTTATGTTCTCTATGCAGAGATGGAAGTTTCTGTTCATAATTTTATGATGACCCTTGTGACAAAATTCAAGGATCATGGGGTCTCAGAGCTTTTCATGTACAGAACTGTCATTCTTCAGTGAAGCTGTTGGAACCTCCATTGGCGTTTCCTACTGGGTGTCGCTTGGTGAAGTATAAACTCCAGTGCACTCTAGTTACATCCTCTTGCAGCTGCTGTGAGCCATATAAGTTTCTTTGTTTCCATCTTCAGTAGATATCTTACTATTATTTGCCTGCAGCAGCGTGGCACAAATGATATGGGCCAAATTCACTGCTAATGTAAATAGGTGCTGTTCTAGGCACAACAGTGGAGCATCATTCCTTTGCACCAGCAAATAATTTGCACCACAAATGTGTGTGTGTGTGTGTGTGTGTGTGTGTGTTGCAAAATGCATATGGTAGCAAAATTGAGGTCCTCGTGTTCTGTTCCCTGCAAGCACCATGGTAACTCACAGCAGTGCTGAAGTCCTGTCTCCCTATAGTGTGCTACATGATGCTATTTATAGCTTCAAGATTTGTCTGAATGAGGAGACAGAGTTATGTAATTTTGGTATCTGTCAAGCCACATGCATCTGCAAACAGCTGCTAAATATATATATATTTTTTTGCTCCAAGTAAAATATCCAGTGTAATGTGCTTCTGTTAGTGCTGTGGTGATATTTCTGTGACAAAAAGAATCAGGTTCTCTTAAACCAGCAAATCTATGAAAATGATTTTAAAAGTCAGGATCAATATGAATTCATTAACAAAGATGCAGGACAGAGTTTAATCTCTCCTTTCCTGGGATCAGAAATGTGAAGGCTTCTGGAATGCCTAAGAGTGATTCACTGGCTACTGAATATCTACTGCCACTGCTAAATCAGTCTTCAGGTAGTCCAACTTGCCTCTGGAATGATTCAGTCAGGAAAACTGGGGAATTTCTTAAGTTGCACGTTCCAGTTGACCACAAACCAGCTTCAACTACAACAGGAATCTCTTGCTTAGAAGTTCTAGTGGTGCACATTTTTGTTCAGTAGCACCCAATACTTTTACACTAAAACTTGTGTAGGTGGCTGTCATAGGCTTTAAGCCATAACCCCAACTCACACTGTAAACATACCTAGTGCATATTCACAGAGAACCGACACCTCTCTGAGGTGTTAATCTCCCCCCAGCTTTGCAAAGTTGGTATACAGGGCTTGGCTTCCATCACTGCTATGTCGACTGATATTGGCCACAGGTAATAATAGTGGTGAGGCAGTTGCCAACGGAAGAGCGGAAGTGTCCTGACAGACTACATACAGGAGGTCCTGACAATGGTAGGACTCAGCAGAGTATCAGAAGACCTGCCAGCAATGTAAATGTTTTGTGAATTTGTCTTAGTTTTGCTTAAATGTCCATGAATAACAAACCATAATAAATGGTGAAAGCTGAAATTTTTCATGTTAACATCTCCAGCCAGAATATTTGGTTTCCAGTTGGAAATGGCTCTTCATTTAGAAATTTCATTCCACTTTATTTGAGAAAATAGATGTTAGAACATCCTAAAATGCTCAAATCTGAAATAAAATGTTTTCTTTACTCCAAATTCCAGAAACTTGTGGGGTGGGGAGTTGGAGGGATTGTAATGATATTTTTTTTAAATAAACAAAACCATCAATCATAAGAAAAGTTCTCTTCCTGGCTCTGCCTCTACCTTCTGATGGAATTTGGGGGTATCTTGGTGCTCTTTCTAACCCTGTGATTTGCCAGCTTCATTTGGAGTTATAGCAGTTCCTGCCTGTGTTAATGCTACACCAGTGGGTTTCTGGTCTCAATTGGGCTCTATTCTAACAAACAGTGCAATGTTACCAGGAACAGCAACACAGTGGAAGATATTTTTCTTTCCACTTTTCTGTATATCTCACACTAGACAGTTCCACTTCTCTCATTTTGTCCTCCCTAGGCCTCCTAATAGTCTCAGTTGCTTGGTCTCACTAAAACTGTTGACGTAACATGGATGAGAGCCTGTCATAAGAGGCCATGTATCTTCTCCCTTGTTCTGCTTGCTTCTGCCTCTCTAGAAGCTTACACAAGAGAGAGCAGATAGCTTGTTCTAAAAGAGCAAACATGTTTCCTGTACAGGTCCCTAAGGTACTGTCCCCAGAGCATTGCAATCATGAACAAGCCAGCCCTGCCAGATGGGAGTGGGGCAGGATAATCTGCCCCTGTCCAGAGCTCTCATGATAACCAGTGCAAGATGAGCCAGGACAGATGACAGACTCCAACTTCTGCTACTCTCCAGTGCCAGCAATTACTTTAGCCAAAGCATGACCATATTCACACACAAGATTAGCCATTCTTTTCCATGAATACCAGTACAGTTTCTCCTGTAATCCTCTAGTTTCTTTCCTCTTAAGAGTCCTGAGAAAACTTCTGCTGGCACAAATTATCCTGACTTTACAGAAATCAGCAGAGCTCCGACAATTTTTATTCCAAGTCAGCTTCTTCTGCTGCTTGGCAAGGAGACCCACAGGGTATTAGGGTAACCTGATAGAAGAATTCAGGTCTTTGTCCCCACTCTTGGACCTGCTTTACTAAGAGGGAAAGTAGAGTTAAGGGAATGAGAGTGAAAGGCCAATATGTTGTTTAACAGATATGAATGCCATCATAATGTCATCATCATCTGCAATTACAATGGATCTATCTTAATGGCAGTGAGTTTGGAGTCAGGATTGCATTGACTCAGTTTTCATGACCTCAAGCAAATTCTCATCTAGTTCTGCTTGTTTGTAGTAAAAACAGTCAGGCAGCAGATAGAATACCGCTTGCTTTCATTGAGTGTTTTGGGAAATGTGGTTGATGGCCTAGATGGATAGTGTTATAGTTTGTGCTGTCAAAGTAACTCTTCATGCATAACAGTACAGCGCTGTATATATCAAAAAAACCTTGACAAAGTAATAGTAAATCGTTTTTATGAACAAAAAATAAGTAAAATCAAGATTAGTACCAGGAAAGATAGAAATTTCTCTTGGGCAGGGTCCTCTGAAGTTATTTCTGTAATATTTGGGTATAATGTACCTTATCCAGAAACATCTGTTTGTGTGTGTAAGAAAGAAATATTATCTCAGTCCCCTGCAGCAGTGTCCAAAAATGAGTTAGTAAGTATCACTTCCTCATCATGTACAAATGGGGCTTGTGCATATGCCAAGATCATAATATGAACACCGGAATAAAAGTGCAAACAGACAAGGCAAAAGGGCAAATACCTGAAAGCTTTTAGCTAGCCTTTCCATCCCCTGAGCCTCAGTAGTCTGCTCCAATAAAGCTTTACTGAAGCTTTGTTTTCTGAGGACATTTATAATCTGTTAGGAAAGCGCAAACATCTCTAACAATAGCCTTGTGTCAGGCAGCAATTGTTTGTATTCCTTGATGCTCATGAAGGCTATTAAAAAGAAAAAAAGTCAGCCAACGCCCCATAGGATCTGGAAGAGCTGGACAATTTTGATGTCAGGTTCACTTCCAGTTTCAAGCATTGTTAGACAGAGGATCTCAAATCTCCTGATTCCATCAAGAGAGAATATCTGCTAAATTTACAGAGGGCATTAAACTGGGAGGGGTTGCAAGCACTTTGGCAATCACGATTCAAATACAAAATATCTTTGCAAACTGGAAGAAAAGTCTGGAAGAAGATAGTTCTGTAGGGATTGTGCAGGACAGAAATAATAAAACATAGCTGCAGAAAAGGGGGTGAGAATGAATTACAAGCTGAGTTTGATGTTATTCCTTCCCAAAAAAAGGCAAGCAGCATGCTGGGATACACAGGCTAGGAGCATAGCCTGCAAAGGCATGCAGAGGAAACCTGCTGCTGCATGTAGGATTGGGAACACCTGAGCTGAAGTCTTAATTGCAGCTTGGGAGATTCAGACATTAGGAAAAATCTTTTAACTGAAAGAATAGGGAAGCACTGCAATAGATTGCTTGAAGATAGCACAGAATCACTGTATCACAGGGGATTTTGAAAAACAAGTGAATAAACACCTGTCAGGAATGGATGAGAGCGATAAAAGCAAAGTTAGTTCTGTCCTGGAGGAGGAGCAGGACCCAGCTGAGCCTAACTCTCCTATTTCCCATGACTGTTCCTTGGATTGCTGTGCCTGAGTTTCAGCTTGAGTTCAAAGCCGACTGGGGTTAGATCCAGTTGTGCCCACGCAACTGTGTCCACGGTTGTGCCCCTGTGCAGCGCAGGAGGTCATGTAAGAGAACAGTGTGTTTTCCATGCACTTCCTCAGAGTGTCTTCATTTTAATTCATTACCTAAAGGGCTCTGCAACATAAAGAGGAAGGAAGCATTACAAGTAAAGCATCCCTGACTGCCCTTTAGTGCCCCCAGTTA
Source organism: Apteryx mantelli (assembly GCF_036417845.1). Classification (NCBI taxonomy): domain Eukaryota; kingdom Metazoa; phylum Chordata; class Aves; order Apterygiformes; family Apterygidae; genus Apteryx; species Apteryx mantelli. Next base: position 35,357,602 of record NC_089984.1, read on the forward strand.
TTCCCTCTGCTGGAAAAGCCGACTCACTCCAGTCTTGTGTCAAGGTGTAAGTCAGTTTAGATAATCAGGGAGTTTGGGTTCAAACAGAAGACTCCAGCCAAAATAACAGTAGATATAGCCACTATCTTCAAGGAAATAAAGACATCACTTAACATATAAAGGCATCTTTCATCACATCAGTGAGACATGCATACTTATTGTCATATTGAGCCAGAGCAGTAGTCCATCTAGTTAAGCCCCTGTGTGTTTCCCTGTAAATCAGATCCTTTCTCCAGAAAAGCACCTTTGGAGATACTTCCAGATATTGACAATTGGCAGGAATGCAGCAGAGCAATAGTGGCATCTTGCAGTCATGAATAGTTTTGCCTGGGCAGAAGCCTTATAACTTGTATGCATAGAATCATGCACAAGAAACAATCAATTCCATCCAGCCACACAGAAATCAAAATATCATATCCTTTTCTGATACTGAATCTAAACAATAATTCACATCCCATCATTCCTTATAGAGCTAGGAAGTGGGGAAAACAGACTACTTCTCTGAAGAACACTTTATACGTATTTGAAAGAGTGTGTTTTTTTCATGCTTCCTAAGAACGTCTTCGTTTTTCCTCATCATCTAGAGGACATGCACAGGAGGGAAGCATTTTAAGTAAATCACTCCAGCCTGACTTCAAAGGAAAGTGAACTGAACAAGATGTGCGAAAGGGTTTAACATCTGCTCCATTCCTACAAAGCATTGCTTTGTCCTTCTTACTTAGTGAGGAGACACCCACATGTGTTTTCCACTTTCATTGTGAAAGCAGGAAATGTTTAATTAAAATCAAGCTTAGCCTACTTTGTTTGCTCTTCATGCAGAAGTAACATCAATCGCTGAGAGGGAGGACCTGCTAGTCTTGGCACCTAAATGTTCTCACTAAGCTGAGGGACAGAGCTGGACGGATCCTTTAGGGTGATATTTGAGTCCCCAGGGTACAGAAACACATTAGGTCGTGTACCAGGAAGGTCAGAACTTCCAGTGCGCTGGTGAAATTCCAACACAGATAATTCTATGGGGCCAAAGTCTGTTGTTATTTATATAAAATGACAGAAAACAGTAATGGAAAGAACCTGGACAGGACATCTGGTCCATTCTCTTTCTTAAGTCTATCACTCTGAACAGCCACAGTGACTTGGAGTTGTGATAGTTTAAGTGAGGGTAGCCCTGGGATTAGCTGCAGAAACTGTACTCCAGGAACCTCCTTGAACCTGGCAGCCACAGACAGAGTCACCAGATTAGATTAAAAAACTCAGAGATGTAACTGGCTAATATCCTCTCTGGGTCAGGCAAAACAGAGGACACTCCAGCCAACTAGCTATTGAGCTAAGGACTGAACAGACTATTGAGACCCTTTTGACTGGCCGTATCATAACACAAACGTGTAAAAACAAACAATCATGTTTGAAAGGAAGTTTTGGGCTGCAGGTTCTTTGCCCAGAGACCTCTCCACTTGCAGTTACGTATCATTACCTGTAGAATACATCTTCACCCTGGGAGGTATGCTCAAATGCTTTTTTGTTATGGCACTGGAAGTAAGAGAGGCACCAGTTCTGTTAGGGAAAAAACACATGTAACAGGAACTTTCCATCCACTGGTCATAAATAAAGTCCCTGGAGGCATCCACCAGGCCACTTTAGAAAACCTTGTAGCATCAAGGTAGACTGAGTAGTGTATTTTAAAGAACATAATTACTTGTGTAAAAATTTGAACCAATTTAGATTAATTGCATTCTTCAAATAATTTGGTGTATTGGACAAATCTCTCTGTGTGCTCTTCTTGCAAAAAATGGGAGACTAAAGTCAATTTAGAAAGAAGTTAACATTCACAGTTTTCATAAATTTCCCAGCCAGCTGTTAACTGTCCTATTTGTAGGTTCAGAGAAAATTTTGGGGAAGGCCAGTCTGACCTGTGAAGTGCTATTTAAAAACACATTGGGTTTGTCATATTTATTAACATAATCACTGACATTTTTCTATAATTTAGACGAGGTCTTCAGTGCTTAGAAGAATAGCAGCCATATTATAGTACTAACCATGATTCCATTATTGAAGGACACCCCCCTGCCCATTGGAACATAATCCCTGGCTCATATAGTATATATAAAGTAGGCCAAAATAGCTTCCTCAATTGCAAATGGGGAAACTGAGGATGGGAAAGAAACAAGCTACCCAGAAAACAGGATTTTCCTTGTCCATCAAACTATAGTATCTTGCAGCAAAGGGAAGGCTGAGAGACAATGAATTACCTAAACATATTGTCATGTTTATGTATCCAAGTCAGTGAGAACGGTATGGGTGGATTAGTCCTGTATATCAGTACTATGACAACAGAGATTTGTCTCAATCACCTTCATGCCACTCCTTGTTTTCTTTCCATTCCACTTTGGCTCATCCTGACATCCTATGCGAGGTGAAATTGAAGGGAAAATGTGCAAGTTTGACAGCCATAACTGAATACCAACACTGAATGCCAACCGCTGCAAGAAGCCAGTGCCTATGAAAAACTCTGAGCTTTATTTATTTATTTCTTTTTTTTTTAACCAATTTCCCTGTTTAATCAGACCAGTGACAATGGGAACACCATGCCACGATCTGACAACAACAGGCTGTCTCAAAATGTATAGTCCTCTGGTTGGAGGATTCCTTTTTCCTTATTCTCTTGTATTCATAAATTATTTGCCTTTGACCCTAAGGAAGCAGATAATGGTTCTTTTTCAATGAGGACAAACTGATAGCAATAGACCTTTCAGTTCATAGGAGGGTTTTTCTTTGTTTTCAAGTCAAAATCCACTGGCTCAGATATAGCCAGTTGTCTTGAGTTTCTGGATGTGGCTCTGGAGCAGGGTTTTAAAACTACATCCAGCATTGTTTAATTGATGAGGATTCATGCTTCTGAGCTGTGGAGAGAAGACATATCAAACAATAAGTAGTGATGAAGGCCAAGTGCTATATTTAATATACTGTGTAGGTCAACCCTTCCATGCATCTGCTGTTTTTGCAAAAATAAATCTGTAGCTAGTCTCCTCTAGCTTCTGTTTTGTTTCTATCTCCCTCAAAGCAGATAGCTCATGCTATGTTGAATTCCCAAGAGTAGGAATAGTCTATATCTTTCTGTTTGAGTATGACTGATCACATTTCTGTTCTGTCTATTCTGTAATGATGGAGCCTAGTCTAGTAGATCTCACCAGCAGGAAGGTTTGCTTGGTATTCCTCCTCATTCTTCAATTGGCCTAGATATATTCGGGTGTCTTACTTAAAGCCATTCTTCAGGGCATCGACCATTATGTTACCAACTTCATTGCATTTCATACAAGTTCTTCTCTAGCAGTTCGCTGTAGGCCTCTTCAGTAGTACAATGGGACTGGTATCTGTCATATGGGGCTTATTTTCTTTCTTTCCCTCCACATTCCTTCCTGCAATCATCTTCCTGTGAAATTAAGCACACATGCAGTCAGATTTTCAAAGCTAGATCCTGTTCTAAAGGGGCACCTACTTTGAGGCTTAACAGAGCTTAACAGGCTCACCCACTGTTGCTGTTGAGAATGGCTTATGCTGGTCATCCAGGCACTGGAGAGGGAGTCCAGCTCTTCTGATCTCAATGGGAGGTTGACTTTCATCTCTAGTGAAAGCATAATTTCCATACTGAGAACATACCCCACTTCACCTAAACTACACAAGTGAATACTGGGGTCTTACCTCTTAATTTGGCCACCAAAGCCTTCCAGTTATTTTTACTTCTCACTTTGAAGTTCCTTTTTGATTCCCAGTTGCCATTAAGAAATGTGCCATTCTGCTGGCTGTGCAGAATGTCAAGGGCTTTGAGAAGAGGAGCCACACAAAGGTTAAATGACTTGTCCAAAGCTGGGAGCACACAACCTAGTGGGGATTGTAACTAAGGGGCTAGTGGCCTCCTTTCCTGTATAGTCACACTGCTGTCTGCACTGTGATGATTTCATTCACCAAAACATAGTCATGGACAAAGAACGGACTCTGCAAAAACAGACCCTTATCTGCTCCCTGCCTGCCTCTTGTCCAAGTCATGTGCGATTAGTTTACTGACACAAACACCCCTCTGGAGCCAAAGCAGCTGCAATAGCAAGCTGTGCTCTGATATAGTTCATGCCTTTACAGCAGCGTAACAGCAGTAGCTACGGTCTAGCTGAGTCCAGGAGCTTCACTGTTTATAGAGCTGGAAGAAACAAACAGCTTAATTGTAAGGTATCGAGTAGACCTGGCTAGCTGACAATTAAAAAAAAATCAACTCTGATTTGTAATGATAGGTGGAGTGAGTATGACATAAAGATTACGTGGGGGAAACAAATACAGCACAAGGAAATGTCATTCCCAGGAGATGTTTTTCCTTCTCTTCTTTTCTTTGTCGATAAGAAATAGATGGGTTCAAAAACTTGGGGTAGGGAGACCAGGAGTAGGTGGCAGCAGAGCCTCTAGATGCCAACCAAATCTCTTCTAAACAATTATTCCTGTGAAAATTAGAACTAGAGGAAGCCTGATATCAACAGGTCTGTGCTATGTGGATTTTTAATATCTACTAAGTATCTACTAAGAGCTCTGCAGCTGTCTTTCCCTAAGCGAGGTACTAATAGGCTTTCTTCGCTCTACACAACTCTTACTTCGATTAAAAATTGTAGGAGCTTATTTTATCGGAGGTCTCTCATCCTCTGTCAAATTCAGTTGAATTTGGCCAACAGGAGGAAGGATAGACGTGTACACATATCACAGACAGTGTGAGTTTGTAAGCCTCCTTCCGTTGAGAAGACAGGCTAAAATCAGAAGCATGCTTTGCATTCATACTGTCAGCATTCCAGTATTGCCTGGAACAGGGACAGTGAAAGCATGCCCTTTGCACCGATGGGTTTAGCATGTGCTGTATTACAGGCCTCCAGGCTGTGCTGCTACAAAGTCCCACCATTCAGAAAGAGACTGCAACAGCTTTCACAACACAAGTGTTTTGATTCTGCTTTTAAATCTCAAGTCCATGCTTTTCCCAATTTTAACTACAGAGAGATCATTCGAGACAGTCAGGCTGCTACGAGAGTGTTTGGTGCTAATTAACCTAAGAAAAATCCCCCATATTGTCTTAATCTACAGTAATGATGTTATAGATACACTTTTTTGATGCTACATCTTTTTACCTGATAGTACAGTCAGATGATTAAGAAGTTGCCATGGCATTTTTTCTAGTTTTTCACTCCACTTTCTCATATTTATAATGAATCGCTGAAAACTGAGACTGAAATCTATTTCCCATTTACCTGGATGTTTAGCACTTACACTGGATTATGACCTACTACGTAAAATGTTAGTCATTGCTGGGGTTTTTTACAAGAAAAATGGTTTAGCTGGAAAGGGCTACAAAGATGATTAGGGCTACAAAGATGATTAGGGGACTGGAGCATCTCTCTTTTGAGGAAAGGCTGAGAGAGCTGGGCCTGTTTAGCTTGGAGAAGAGAAGGCTGAGAGGAGATCTTATCAATGTGTACAAGTATCTGAAGGGAGGGTGTCGAGAGGATGGGACCAGACTCTTTTCAGTGGTGCCGAGCGACAGGACGCAAGGCAATGGGCACAAACTGAAACACAGACACTTCCATCTGAACATGAGGAAAAACTTCTTCACAGTGAGGGTGACAGAGCACTGGAACAGGTTGCCCCGAGAGGTGGTGGAGTCTCCTTCTCTGGAGATATTCAAAACCCGCCTGGATGCAATCCTGTGCAACGTGCTCTAGGTGACCCTGCTTGAGCAGGGGGGTTGGACTAGATGATCTCCAGAGGTCCCTTCCAACCTCAGTGATTCTGTGATTCTGTGATTCTGTGAAAAGCCTTCAAAATAATTTTTATATATTCAAAGGGCAATTCATGAAAAAGTTTGTTGCAGTAAACAAATCATTAACCTCCCTGGGGAACAGGAGATATGTATTATGCTAAGGTTGTTCAAACTTCTGTAAAGCAAATATTCACTGTTGAACATAGCATGTAAACTGAAAAGCAATGATGAAAGCAGAGACTGGAGTCCGTGACATAGGACCCACTGGGTCTGCTGTTGAGTCACAGTGTCAGTAAGGCCCAGGCCCATTCATTTAACTTTAGGCACTTAAACAAATTGTCTAAAGTAGGAAACTGGGCTCCCTCACTAGTTAACTTGAGGTAAAAGCTTCTCCACAAAGAGTTAAAGAGTGGCCTAAATCACTATATCTCTTTACTATGTATAGAAGAAGTCTAAACTCTGAAGTTCCATGACGCTTCTAATTTGGAGACCTCACTTAAGTGCACAAAGCTAGGTGGGTGAATCAGGATCATATTTTATAGGTCATATTGATGAGAATTTTCTGCAAAAGTCCTCTTACAATCCTGACAATTGCTACCTGCATTTGAGAAGCCTAATGCCCTTTACATATCTGCCTTCTTGTTTATGCATCCTGCATTTTTACCTGTACAATGCATCTAAACAAACATTCATAACTTGCCAGGAAGGGATATCCATCAGTCATATGGTCCATCCCCCCCATGCCAAAAGTGGTTTAGTTTTATATACATAGTTCCTGACAGACACTTCTCAACATCTTCTTAAAATTTTAATGGTTAAACACTCTACTCCGTTCCCAGGCAATATAGTCCAGAGTTTAACCATCTCTACCGATAAAATATCTTTCTAATGTGCAACTTAAATGTCTCTTTCTGCAATTTATGTCCATTCATCCTTGTCCTATATCCAGGGGATGGAGAGAAAAGTTTACTCCTTTCTTCTTTACGGGAACTTTTTACATAGTTGAAGATTGTCATCATGTGCCCCCTTAATCTTCTCTTTAGAGTGAACAAACCCAGTTTTTTCAGTCCTTCCACTTGAATCACAGTGGCCTCTGATCATTCTCACTGCTTGCTTTTGGGATCATTCCACTAGGTTTACATATTTCTAAAAGTTGGCACCCAAATCTGGACACAGGCATTGCCAATAGAGTGATGCCAGGCATTGATTTTCTAGGCCTTGAATAGAGTCGAGGGATTATTTTACATCTTGCATGCAACACTCCTGCTTCTGATGCGTGTGTAGTAGTGGTCACCACCCTTCATAAACCTTACAGCATGTCAGGCTTATTAGACCTTTTCACTGACAGAAACAAAGGCCCCAGCACCTAAGCCCTACTCCCACAAAAAGGTTATTTCATTGTATGGTAACTAATACCAAGAATAAGAAGAGCAGGAAGTGTGAAAATGGTACAATAAGAAAAATAAAACTTTAGTGGAATCAGTAGGTAGTAATCCAATAGACTGAATATGGACTGAGGTGCTGAAGCTGTGAGTTCTGGTCCTACCTTTACAGCAGTCCTTCTGGATGCCAGTGGGAAGGTCATTTAACCTGTTTGTCACTTTTATTCCCTTCCTAACTGCTAACTAACTAGCCTGTTAGCTCTTTAGGAGGGCACTTGTTTTAGCAGGTGCCAGAGTTGGTGGTACTCCTATCTCACTCAGACAACTGAACTGCATTGTAATACAACTAAGAGTAGCAACTGAACTAAGGAGTTTCAAGAGCAATGTCCCCTCCTCAGCCCTTTCTCCAAAAGTACATGGGAATGAATCCGTGATTTCAGAAACAGTAGAATGAGAGCTGCAGAGATGTGTGAAATAACTAGCTGCCCAAATATTCATATTAAAAGCACTCTTGTGCCTTCTAGAAATGCCTTTCCTGGGTTTGAGACTCATCAGTCAGAGAACAAAAGTAATGTCACATGATATAGTTTATAGTGATTTATGAGTTCTATAGAACAGCAAATGATGAAGAGCAAATACTTACAGCAATTAGAAAGGCAAAGAACATGCAAGGAGCCTGTGGCCTGAAATATGTTTGCATAAACAAATTCCTTGGATCATTATGAGTGATTAAGGTGTAAAAACCAAAACTCTTTCCTGGACAGACTGCAGAATAAAGGGATAAATAAATCATAAGGAACAAAGTGCTTGCTGAGTGAGAATAACTAAGCTAACTAGGAGCTTAGCAGTTTCTGATTTAGAGGCTGCAGTGAGTGGTCTGTGGTTACTGTCAAGAACAGGTTGAATACAGAGGTCTGTCAATAATAGTTCTGCTATTTAAAACAGTAATATTATTCTGTCTACAGGAGACTTTTCAGCTGAGGACTGCAAAGTGGTTCACAGCTATTAAGCTTCAGAAAAACCCTGTGAGGGCAGAGAGAGTATTTATTTTATGCAGTTAGTTACAGCATTGTTACTAATACATTACAAAATTATTGGCAGATGCAAGTTTCTGCTACTCACATGTGAGGAGCTATAAGCATAAATTATAATAGCTGATGGAGAAAACTTAAAAAGAAAAAGCTAATCTCCCTTTTTGCCCAAAGGTATTGTGTATAAACAGCAGGTATATCAAGAATTACTTGTAGGTGTCATTTATGTCACTGGGTCATAAAGGTATTTGGTTTGAAGGCATAGCGTGGTATTTGTAGATTATTAAGTGTCTCACTGATTGAACAGGAGGAGAAAAATGGAAGTATAGTTAAGCTGAATTGAAAATTAGGCCCTTCAATGAAAATTGAGATAAAACTCAAGAATGACTTTGTTTCACCAGAATGTGAACAAAACTAGAGAAGCATAAGCCTGGCAGAGCAATGTTAAGTGTCTCTGCTACATAGCAAAGCTGGCCTAGATCCTGGTGAAAAGGATGAAATAAGACCCCCAGGCCAGCACAACACCAGCGCTCATTCCTCCCTTCTCCCATCTCCCTTGCATGGTCCTCGAGTCCTTTCAGCCTGAGGATTTAGATACAGGTGCACTGTCTGTGCAGTCTATAGCTAAAGTACTCTGTCATGACTGTACCAGCACTAACCAGTTTCCCCTTTGTAGGTATTTGCCAGGCCACTAAGTTTAGGGACGAACAGGCTGGATCAATATCTGGGCCTGAGAAAAAGTCAGGTACTAGGTTTGTTTGGTTTCACAGGCAAGTTTTTAGAGTGTAGGGCCTTGTTCCTTTCACTGGGCACTGAAGTCCTGCTGGTTAGCAACCTTAATTCCATGAGTTATATTGAGCCCCTTGGATCCTCAAGCAGCTTAATAATCCTGCTCTGCTCTAGACCTCTAACTCTGTAGAAATCCTGCTCTATAGGTAGACCCTCCTGGGATATTTGGTAGGGGAGAACCAACAGTCACAAAACTTTCCCAAAGGATTCTAAAATGAATCACTCCTTACTTTAGGCATCAGAAAATGTTCAATTTAAGAAAAAACACTAAAGTAACAGTGTAGGTTCCATGTCTTTATTTCTTCATCATCCTTGAGTGCTCTTCAAGATTTGGGTCAGAGCCCTTCTAGGATTCCATATCCCCTTTCCTGGGCTCTTCTCCTCTGAAATAGGAAGTCTTCTGTCTCCTTCCCTCTCTCTCTCTCCATCTCTATCGCTCCACCTTTCAGTCAACTTTCCCTGGCTAATCAAAAAATCTCATCTTCCCCTGAGTTTTGCTACCCATATCTGAGGCCTTTGTCCTTCTGACCTGTCCTCTGATACTTTTCCCTTCATTTTCTTATTTTGAGAATTGTCCATTCTCCAGTGCTCTGTTCCAGCAGAGAAACATGGTCAAACTGCTTCTTCCAGCTTTCACTTTCTGTTTACCATAAACTTTGTCTTGACTGTGCATAGACATTAAACATGTTTGTTTGTGCTATGGCTCTTCCATACACACAGGGACCAAGAGTGACTATGGGTGAAAGAACAAGGCTCTTGGTAATACATAAATTACAGCAAAACTAACCAGAATACAGAAGCTGTGAATTGGAGGAACCTGCCTAGAACCACATCAACAGATTAGCTCCAGTAATGTCACTACAGCTTTGGTGATTTACCCACACTGATTGACTGTCCCTCTTGCTCCATCTTTTTTTGTCAAAAAGATACAGTTTTAAGAACTCAGGCAGCCTTTTTAGGCATAAAAAGGCCAAAGGGAACGTCTTTTCAAGAGAAATACATTTTATTCAACTTGGGACATCTCAATGAAGAGGCGTCAGGATGAGGAGGTTACTAACATTAACGTTGGTGTTGTTTCCCTCCTCTTGTGAAATAGTTTAAATTAATGATAGCTTGAGGAGTCTGACAAGAAGGCATTGTAATTTTCAGATTAGGTGTTCACTGATGGTCTAATCTTGCAAGGGGTAAGTACCCTCCAATCTTCCCAAAATCCCTGGGAGTTTTGGGCTAGCCTACTACCAGGCTGGATCAGAGCTTCCCATCTGCCATTCCTCTAGTTTTAACACTACAGCCCAACACTGGAGGTTGCAGGCCTATAGGGTAGCAGAAGCAACTGTGAGGTGTGATGGGCATCTTGCTCCTTGATTCATGGTATACAGAGTCATGTTAAACAAACGGAGATGAATCTTATTACGTTGCCATCATCATGGCTGGAGGTAGGCACTTGTGCAGGAGAAGCAAATACTGGTTCACACAGAGGGAGGGCTCCAGGAACCAGCTTCACAATAAAAGTGTAAGAGCTCTGAAGTCACTGGTTGATTGCACCACAAGCACTGCTTTGTCAGGAAAGGTGTAGAGAGGGATCGGGGCTGCCAACACTGGGTTGAAATCTGGATCATGTTCTATGCTCAGGAGTTTATGGAATCCATGACAGACAGAAAGTCAGATGCAGATTTCTGAGCAAAGACTATAGTTAGATTCCAATACCATCACAGCATAGGATTTTAGATGCAGGACAGTAATTTAGCTCAAAAAGGACACTGGGCCAAGTTATAACAAAAAGAAAGATGCTCAGACCAAGAACAAGATCTAGGATCAGTCCAGCTCCATTTCTAGTGACAGCTGTGCATTAAGAACATGATCATTTTGTTGAAAGATCTGGTTATATAGCTTTCAATTCCGGCCAGATTTTCATAAGTACAGAGCAAATGTTTCTCCACTTTACCTCTGGGAAACTGGGGTTCCTCATATATATCTGGTGCTAAATACAGACTAAGAGGCACTTTCCAACAGAAAGCATCTAAACAGCATCAGAAACATGCTATTACTTATCATTAGTGATGCTTTTACAAATAGATAAGCAAAATGGTGAACAGCAAAGCAATTTCTCACTATCTCAGCATGATTTTATGACAGACAAAAGAAAAAAGAGCATGCCATGGTCCAAAACCATTGAAGAGCAAAACATCCATAGGCAACAAATAGTCTAATCAAAATGGGCAGTAGCAAGGCCAGAGAGAAGTGGTCAGCAGATGGATTTCTCCTAGCCAGTAAGAAAAGGCAAGCAGGAGCAATGCATAACATTAAGCCTTGACTCTGACTCATTCATTCAGGGCAGCACTCAACAGTGGGATCATAGAAATGTTCTGTCTATTATAACAACCACTTCAGACCTGAACAAACAAATAAAATGTTGATAAAACGATTTGCCAGTCATGTTCTAAGTTATTTTTACTCCTTTTGTATCACAATAAGCCAGGATTTTATTTTGGGTCTTATTAGTTGATTGAGGTGAATCTCTGAATTCAGTCCTTCTTCAACTCTAGTTTGTTGCCTGGATACTTGGAATTTTAGTGTCTTTTAGAAATCTAGTGGTTTATAATCACTGCTATGAGAAAGAAGATATATATGCACAGAGGGTTATGTTCACATCTCTCATTAACACCACAAGCTAGGGAGTCTGGTCCATGGCTCTGTCAAAGAGTTCAATCTTTACTCCAATGACTAGAGTTGGCTGAACAGACTTTGCAGTTCTGAACACTAATTTTTCACTTAATCTTCAAAGGAGCTAATGCTAGACCTCTTTACAAAAGTAAACATCATTCTAAGTTTACATGATTAGTGAGCCAGACAGAGACAAAGTGCTGTATTACAGGTGCTTTTTAGTGAATATAAAATGATGCTGAACCACGTAAGTCCTTTCACTCACTTCACATAAATTTCATTATAAATTATGTATCTTGTCAGGTTGGGTATGAGGCTTGCAGCTTTCTTCTTAAGTTTATGGTTCTTTAAGACAAAGATAAAGAAAATAACAACAAAAGCCTTCTCCTGTGAACTCTTGGTAACAAGTATCACACAATAAACTGATTTGTGGGAATGGGTGAGCAAAGCATGTGAATAGAGAAAATGGCACTGATCCAAATGTCCCAAAACATAGCACGTACAGCTGATCCCCCTGGGGATGCTGAATACTGATAACAAAATCTAACCTGGAAGGCCCTACAGCCTGCGGGTAGTCAACACTCCTCAAAAACTATGGACGTAAACATAACATTTAACCACTGATCGCTTTGGGACCAGAGCCAGGCCTGCAACAATATGTTTAAAAGAAGTAAGTGTAACAGGACTAGCACTTCTCCTTTCCCACTTGCCAGAGGACTCCAGTGGTCTGCAAGTCAACCAGTGCAACACATATTAATTGGCAGCAAGCTAGTTTACCCAGATCTGAGTCAAGAGTTTATTCTCTGACAACTGAACCATAGGAGCATTCACTCAATGAATGACATGCATTTACCATATCTAAGGTTGATGTTAATGATGTTTAGACTTTCACAGCTGTTTCCAGTACTAGATATGAAAGGTATATATCAGAAAGGTCCAAAACAACAGGTTAGAAAGAAAAAAATGGAATTAGGTGAAAGTAGCTGCATAGATTTCCACGGAAGGATTTTCAGTATAACTGTTAGCTTTGGGGCTTTTTTAATGTCAGATAATAGGAATGCCACATGGCTCTGCATGCCACATGCTGACAGTGTTCAACATGTGCATTCTACTGCTTCTTCCTCTTTTAGCTAATCCTATAATTATTTGCACCAAATAAAAGCAATCAGTAGTCTGACACACTTTATGGAGGGGCACATCCCTCATTACTTCAAAGTAGCTTTATTTTATTCAGTGTGTAGTAAAGATAGTATCCACTTGAGTATGTGGCATGACAGGTTAATGTTGTATGTTTGATAGCTAGCTGAGAGACGTGCAAGGCTACAGATGGATGCTAACAGGCAGCAATTATTGCTTATGAAATAGCAAGGCTTGTTTTTACCTTTAACCAAAAAAAAACAAAACTGGCTTAAAAGGTACTAAGACACCTTACAAGAATTGTTACTTAGAAAAACCTTGTGACTGAACATTATGAAATTCCTGAAAGACAAACAGGTTTGAAAAATAAAACTTAGAACTCAGCATTCCCAAAAAGCTTCAAAAGGCACTTTTACTGCCACCAAAAAGGAATAACCATCCAGCTTTTTCACATGTTGTAATGTAGTCTCAGCCATGCAGAGCTCCTTCCCAGGGTACCTCCTTAAGTTAGTATGAACTGCAATTGACTTTTCTGGCTTAAAAAAAAATATCCAGAATATTTTTTCTCCGAGTGGGAGCCCTAACCCATTTCCCTAAAGAGTCTAAAGTTCTGGTCCTACATCTAAAGATGCCCAGCCAACAACATTGGGCTGTCCAGACATCAAAATCACCCCTACCACCCACCATCACAGCCAGCTGGAGCTAGACTCCACACCCCCTCTGCTCAAGTCAGTCTTTTTGCTGTCCAGAACATATACAGGTGCTTGTAAAGCATTAGCTCTTTGTTCCAATTAAAATATCAGCTGATATTTCCTGAAACAAACAACTTTCATCTTACAGATGGGTAAGCTAAGATATGGAGAAATGAAGCAACTGCTTGCAGCAAATGTGTGTTGAAGTGGGAATGGACTGGAATAAAATCTCAGAGGACTTGTAGTCATCACTTCTCCACTCTAATCTCTCGGCTGCATTCTCTCTGTATAAACAAAGACTCTAACTACTGCAATGTTTTCTGGCTTGCTTTAAATGTTCCGCCACCCCTCTCAAAGGAATCGCTGATGCTTAAAAAAGAGGCAGTCTTGGGCTCTTCTCACAGTGCAAGTGTTTCTGTCTGGGATTCTGGATGTCAGGAAAGAATAGGTGCAGACAGTGAGACTTGGCAGCTCAAGCAATTAAAGGCAAATGTTATTTATAATCTGGATTAATCATTGACCCTTTATTGCTCTAGATTAATATTAGTTCAGATTGAAATGAAAACTGTTCTGTCAAATAGCTTTAGGGGATTAACTTAATGAAAACTGCATCAACAGCAAAAGGAACTCTGCTTCCAGAAATGCCAAAACTAGTTTGTTTTTAGCAAAGTTTGGGCATTGCTTTTACCCAGAAAAAATTCAGTCCTGCAGGATGAAGAGTAACACAATGGTAAAATCACTGCATGCCTTGGGACATCAGTCCAGGGACCGACTGATCACACAAATTCTAAAGTGTCACTGAGAAAGATGGAATAAGAATCTCTCCTGAGTGAGATGCTCAAAAATTGAATTACAGATGTCCTATGAGGCATATGGCATGGGGTTGGTGAGGAGGGGATTTTGAAAACTATCAGCGGGACTGACAAAGAGCAAGCTCATCAACAAGCATAAATTGATGTAACTCCTTTAGACTTCTATGCCACAAATAAATATATCTGGCATGAGCCAGAAATTTTACTCCCAGTCCAAACTTCAGCATATACAAATCCAAACCCATGTTTTGAAAGAGACACATTTCCAGACTAAAATCAGCCCTTTCCTTTGCTCACCTAATGAGACCTCAATCCAGGGCCCTACATTTAAGTTGTGGATAGGATTACAAAAAGCATCACAATTCTCATGAAATACTGGAAAAATAGAGACTTGAGTTCAATCCTACAGAGAAAAATAAAGGATCTTCAAAATTTTTATCCCTAAAGGGCACTGGAATAAAAGAAGTCCACAGTCCATTTTGGAAGGATTGAATGGAGCTGAGCTCACTGGTCAAACTCAACCTTTTCCTGAGGTTTGACTTTTTAAAAACAGCACAACCCAGAATTCAGGACACAAGGACCAAAAGACAGAGAGTCATTGCACCTCTTTAATCACTTGGAGGGAATTAATGAATCAGCATGCTTGTAAGAGGGTCCTGTGATGAAAAACTGCTCTAAACAACATCTGTGTTAACATGGCAGGGTCTTTCAGAGCAGCAGGACTTATCTGTGTGCATTCAGATTGATTCAGAGCTTTTCAGACTGTTGGTATGGTGGGTCCTGTACACGCTAACCAATGCACCAACTACAGCTCAGAAGTCAATAGGGATTGTCACTAGGCATTCAAAACCTTGGACGCACCAAGTTAAACTCAGAGTGCTCTTACTAATGTAGCACATACTACTGCATAGCATATCTCATGTAATTATTGTGCCAAACACTCAGTATAGGGCTGGAAAGTATGGCCACTTCTGTTGTTCAATACGTTTGTTTTATATTTCTATTGCATTGTTTGACTAAAAGCAAGTATATACAGTATTTGGCGCACTGTCACATATAATCAAGAGATAATGTCAATGGAATTGCATGTTGTCACAGGATAACGGTCTCCCACTGTTACAGAAATGCCAAATTGAAGCTGAGGCATTTATGGAAAATAAATGTCAAGTCAAAGCCAAGATGTTTATTTTAAAAACAAGAGACATGGATCTTGTGGCAGTGTTCCATCACGTCTCTATTTCTCTAATAACAAATGTCTGATGAGAATATAGCCCAGTGACAGTTTCTTCATGGGACAAAACAGAGGGTGAAGCCTGATTACTTTGTATAAAGACTTGAAAAGTTGTTTCTCATCTGCTTTCCTTCAGTTTAGGTTTTAGTGAAAATGTTTAGATAACCAACACAAAATGGTTTCTCGGATGTATGCTGAGTTTACAAAGGGATTTAGGAGGACAGCAAGAAGAAAAAGTGACAGCAAATGCATTTTTAATTTGCCTTTACATAGTTCTTGCTCTCCAGAGAAAGAAGAATGACAACAGTGCATAACTCACTGAAATCAACAGGAGGCCTTCCAAGCATTTCAGTGGACTTCAACTAATGCCTAAAAGAACAAACAGTTGATATTTAAGTTTATATTAAATGAATAACGGTAATGCCTGATTTTGATTGCAATGAGGGCATGGCTGGACAATGATGATAAGATCCTGCCAGGTTGTAAGTGTCTGGCTAGTTCCCTGCAAGCACAGCCTCACCTTGTGCTGGGCAGGCAGCTGTTCAGTCCAGTTGGTGGCCAGCTCTGCTCTGTCCATACAAGCCTAATAGCCAGGGACAAACTATTCCTTCACTCCACATCTCCAGTAAATCTTCCTTAAATTCAGCTGGTTACCCAGTAGCAAAGCTCAGAGAGATTATTTTTCTTTGCACTAGGAAAACTGAAGGATACTTGATAAGACTCAGGTTGCTGAGATATGGTAGGAAACCATGCTAAAGCTGGAAGTAAGAGCTGGAAATGACCAGATCTTAGAGATGGTGCAGTTTGATCCAAAGCTGAGAATTAGAGTTTTGTCAAATCTAACTATAAAGGCCAGAGTGATGAGACATCCACTGCTACTTCTGGCAACCTAATGGGTTTGACATCCTAAAAGCTCTTTCAGATATTCATATCAAATTTCCCCTTTCATCATATTACCCCTCAATAAATCTTCTTGTATTCATCTAAATTATTCCTCTCCCTCCCTGACAATTTTTTCTTCCTGCAACTGCATTAAGAGATTACAATGTCATCAATAAGCTAAAATAGTCTCTTCAGTCTTCTCATTTATTAACTCCACCATCTTTCTTTCTGTAAACATTCATCACCTCTCTGCTGTGCATCCTACTTCTCCTACCAACCACGCAGGCTGTGTAAGAGTGCCAAGACATGCTACAAAGAGCTCAGAAACCCCCAGAAATCCAGGCCCTGGCTACCAGCAGCAAGTCACCAGCCTGTCCACAGGACACAGGTTTAACAACAACAAATCCATTGTCTCCAGCACTGCCCCAGCCTGCTGCAACAACAAGGTTTAGCTCCTCTGCCCAGCCCCCATTCCCAGCCCTCATTCCTGGTGCTGCTACTATTGACATTCCCAGAACAGTGCCATATATGTAGATGTATGCACACCCAACAGGACCTTCATCTTGCAGTCTGTTTTGCATGGACAGAGGTGAGGAGACAACGGAAAGCTGTACAAAGCATCTCAAAAGACTAGGGTTTAAAATATACCTAGATAACCCATTGCAGTTCCTGAAATGTTGAAGCTTCACAGCTCATGCCAACAGGGTCCCTCAAATGCAATAGATGTTGACTTCCTGTTGGTCTATCTATTATCCTATGCGCAATATAAGACTGATCTGACCTAATTACAACTGTTTATTTTTTTAAATAAATTCTAGGGGAAAACATAAATTAGTTGTTCATTAAAAACTGTGATATGGAGTGCAAGTAGAAACAATACATTTCAGTTTTGAATGCTCTTCTCTTGACCTGACATCCTTAAATAATATGGAAACAAAGAGCTATAGTAAAATCATGTTAAGAGTTGTCTGAAATTCAAAAGCACAAGCAAATTTCAAGTTAAAGGCAATTTACAAAAGGTATCTCTCTGAAAGGGGTTAATCCTACAGTTATGTGGCTGTTCTATGCTGCAAGAGCCAGAGGGATGTTCTGTACAAAAATTGCAAATGTACTTATTTTTTCCTTTGGAGTTGCATTGTTTCCCAAAGACATTCTTGCTCCAGCTCTGATCTGACATTCCATATTGGTGTGTGTTGAACCAAAAAGATATTGGGAAGCAATGATTATGTGTCTTCTGGTTTACTGCATACTAGATAGACAGTAACTTCCTTTATTTCTCCAATCTTTAAGCTTATCTTCCTTTGCAAAGCAGTTAGAGATCCTTATCTGATAGGACAGGTTGATAGGCAAAGAGCTGGCATTGATTAGGTTGTGGTATTTATTAACTATATAGGGATACTATAGCAATAAAAGGTCTGAACACATGATGGATGGATGATGCTCCAAGATTAGTGAGATGGTACTCCTAACTTTGCTTCCCACCATCAGTGTCATCTTGGGAAAGGCATTTAAGATTTTATCGGATTTTAACCTGGCTGATTTTGCATTAAAATGGAGCACACACCTTCACAAAATCCATCAGAGTGTCTCTCAACTGTGAAGGCTTTGGGGTTGTAATGGACAGCAGAGCTGGTAACTACTTTAACTGTTCCAGCTAGATCCGGAAAAAAAATTGGTTCTGTCCCAAAGCTCCACTGTTCTAAACTGTTGTCTGTATGTGGACAGACTTCAAGAGATGATGCAGCCTGCCTGAGTTTAGGAAAATTAAAAGGTGGCTTTTGATTGATCAGCCAAATTCTCCTCTGCCCCCTTTGGTTTGGGGCAGTGAGCACATACGTGAAGGCTTGCAAACCAAATCCACTGAAGATTGCATTTATAGCAACTTACAGTAAAGCTGCAGCCCCATCTCCCAGTGTCCCGAGTTCTTTCCTGCTGAAAGATTCAGTGCAGAGAGGCAGCAACTATTCCTGTGACCAGGCTGTTGAAGATCAGGACCGACTGACACATTTTTGTTTCCTCATCAGTGTCATAGGTACCTGTGATAGACAAGTATCCCCAGCCACAATCCTTCAGCATTAGGCCTCCCTTTGCCCCTGAAGATGCCATGCCTCCCTCCCTCCCCATCAAAGGAGGTCGCACTTTGGTCCATCAGATGGCAAGCAGCAAAGCAAAGTCCATGGGAACGCTCGGGAATAGTTTGCCAAGCAGCAGGTCCAAGCTGGTGTGTGGCCTTTAGTCAGGGTTAAGTAAATAGCATGTAAATAAATAAATAATTCGCTCCCAGGTTGCGACCTTGTAAATCAAGTCTGAGCCTGGAAGGGATTTTTGTGGTCCAGCTGGAACAACGAAGCAGCCTTAGCAGAATAAATATATATGGGGAAAAAAATAACTGTTCCTTCCAGTTGCTCCCAGACTGCTGTGGGGAATGTTTGGTGCTGCTGTAAGACATGCCGGTGATTAAAAAAAGGGAGAGAGGGGAACTGGCTCTCATTTACCCAACAGCTGTTTTATATTATTTTAAGAGGTTTAAAAGAGGAGTAAAAACATTTAAACTCACCCAAGAATAATCTTCTAGTTTCAGAGCTGAACAAAGGGCTGAACAAGTAGTTGAGAATACAGACCAACCATTTTAGCCAGTTAATGGCGGTAGGTTTCACCGAAGTAGGTAAGAGCAGGACGGGGATTTGTATGGAATGCGTTATGCAGGCATTATAGCCCTGGGCTACTTCGTGTGCTTTATTCATCATTAACAAATAACAATACTAAAAATTACAGCAGTCTGTAGATTTAGCAGTGTTTGACCAGACCGGGTAAAAGTCGCATTTTAACAAGTCCAGAGAGACCGGTTCAAAGCAACAGAGAAAAACCAGGAACAGAAGCCAAGTCTCCCAGCTCCCAGGCTCCGAAGCTGCAGGGGCTGGAGCTGGGAGCCCCGAGGAGGCCAGGAGAAACAGGGCTTGCGACGGAGAGATGCACAGGGCTTGAAAAGAAAGGCACATGCACGCACACGCGCACACGAGTCACAAGCCACAGTACTTGCGTAGTGCTGCCAGCACTGGTCTCCTAAACTGGAGGTTTATAAATCAAATCTGGGCAAGCCGAGCCCGGCGGCAGGGCAGCGATGCCGGACCCGTCCTTCTTGTATTTGTCGCGGTGCAGGCGATATCCCTGGAAGCTATTGCCCCAAGCGCTACTGCGTGTCACCTGCAAATACTGGAGGGGAAAGAGGGAGGTTGTAAAGGCCTTTTTCTCTTTCTAATCAAGAGTGATATTAACAGTAGCAACTCTTGGCATTTTACACTTTTCAAGCGTAAAGAAGTGAAACACCTGCAGGAATAGTTTGCGCCCATGTGCCTGACAGGCACAGCCGGGAGCTGAGGCGCCAGCGCGGGGTGTTTCCCAGCAGGGGTGCAGGATCCCTGCGTTTAGGCCATTTCCAGCTGCCGGGGGGATTCGGGACCGCCTGCCCCAGACCCCGAGGCAAGGTGATAAAGCACAATTACAAAGCACAATGGAGTCACAGCAAAATGTCGTTCACTCAGTGGACTTTGGATCAGGGCCACAGTGAACATTTTGGTTTGAAACGCTATATATTCACCAGGACCAGGCGGGGGTGTGTTACAAATAGCAGCTGAGACCCCTTTTCTCCTGGCCCGCTCCTGCAGAGCAGCAGCGGCTGTGAAACAGGCAGGAGAGCAAAGGCGCTGCCGGTGGGTACACCGCTCGACTACACTGCCACGGTGCACCCTGACTCCCAGGGTGGCAGCCCCAAAAGGGGACAGGTTCCCCTCTGTGCTGTGCCAATACGGCGAGACCTGCCTCTCCGGGGCCGCTGCCTTCCCCATGCTGCCTTTCTGGGCCTGGGCTCCCGCTGCCACCCTGGCGCAGGCAGCCTGCCCCACCAACAGCCAGGCAGGGGCAGGGGTAGGGGCAGGACAGGGCAGGGGAACGGTAGAGGCAGGGCAGGGGCACAGGCAGGGGCAGGGCACAGGCAGGGCTCAGGCAGGGCAGGAGCAAGGCACAAGCAGGGCAGGAGCAGGGCAGGAGCAGGGCACAGGCACAGGCACAGGCACAGGCACAGGCAGGGCAGGGGCAGGGCACAGGCACAGGCACAGGCAAGACAGGGCAGGGCACAGGCAGGGTAGGGGCAGGACATGGGCAGGGCACAGGCAGGGCAGGGGCAGGACCGGGCAGGGCAGAACAGGGCAGGGCACACGCAGGGCACAGGCAGAGGCAGGACAGGGCAGGGCACAGGCACAGGCAGGGCAGGGCACAAGCAGGACAGAGGCAGGACAGGGCAGGGCACAGGCAGGGCAGGGCACAGGCAGGACAGGGGCAGGGCACGGGCAGGGCACAGGCACAGGCAGGGCAGGGGCAGGACCGGGCAGGGCAGAACAGGGCAGGGCACACGCAGGGCACAGGCAGAGGCAGGACAGGGCAGGGCACAGGCACAGGCAGGGCAGGGCACAGGCAGGGCAGGGGCAGGACCGGGCAGGGCAGGCGCGCGCAGAGTGGGCGGGGCGGGGCGGCCCCGCCCCCGCGGCGCCGATTGGCGGCGGGCCGTGACGCGAGGGGCGGGGCGGCGGGCGCGGGAGCCGGCGGCGGCGGCGGCGCGGGGCCATGCGGCAGCCCGGGCGCGGGGACGGCGGCGGCGGCGGCGGCGGGGAGCGGCGGGGAGCGGCGCGGCGCCGCCGCCTTCCTGCCCGCGGCGCAGCTCGGCGGCCCTGAGCGCCCCCGCGCAGCCATGGGCGACGGGTGGCTGCCGCCGGACTGCGGCCCCCACAACCGCTCCGGCCCTGGCCCCGGCGCCGGCGCCGGCCCCGGCGGGGCGACGGCGACGGCGACGGCGCCGCCCCCCCCCGGGAGCCGGCAGCTGCCCGGCGAGCTGCTCTCGCAGCAGTGGGCCGTGGGCATGAGCCTGCTGATGGCCCTGGTGGTGCTGCTCATCGTGGCGGGCAACGTGCTGGTGATCGCGGCCATCGGGCGCACGCAGCGGCTGCAGACCCTCACCAACCTCTTCATCACCTCCCTGGCCTGCGCCGACCTGGTGATGGGGCTGCTGGTGGTGCCCTTCGGGGCCACGCTGGTGGTGCGGGGCACCTGGCTCTGGGGCTCCTTCCTCTGCGAGTGCTGGACCTCCCTGGACGTGCTCTGCGTGACGGCCAGCATCGAGACCTTGTGCGTCATCGCCATCGACCGCTACCTGGCCATCACCTCGCCTTTCCGCTACCAGAGCCTCATGACCAAGGGTCGGGCCAAGGGCATCATCTGCACCGTCTGGGCCATCTCCGCCCTGGTCTCCTTTCTGCCCATCATGATGCACTGGTGGCGGGACGAGGACCCCCAGGCGCTGGAGTGCTACCAGGATCCGGGCTGCTGCGACTTCGTCACCAACAGGGCTTACGCCATCGCCTCGTCCATCATTTCCTTCTATATCCCCCTCCTCATAATGATCTTTGTGTACATCCGGGTGTACAGAGAAGCCAAGGAGCAGATCAGGAAGATCGATAGGTGCGAGGGCCGCTTCTACGGGAGCCACGAGCAGCAGCAGCCGCCCCCGCACCCTCCCCCTCACCCCCACCACCAGCCCATCCTCGGCAACGGCCGAGCCAGCAAGCGGAAGACCTCCCGGATCATGGCCATGAAGGAGCAGAAAGCCCTGAAGACTTTGGGCATCATCATGGGGGTCTTCACCCTCTGCTGGCTCCCTTTCTTCCTGGTGAACATTGTCAACGTCTTCAACAGGGACCTGGTGCCGGACTGGCTCTTCGTCTTCTTCAACTGGCTGGGCTATGCCAACTCCGCTTTCAACCCCATCATCTACTGCCGCAGCCCCGACTTCCGCAAGGCCTTCAAGCGGCTGCTCTGCTGCCCCCGGAGAGGCGGCCGGAGGCTGCGCGCCGGCAGCGGGGAGCTCTCCCGGCTCCCGGGGGGCTTCATCAGCACGCTGGGCTCCCCCGAGCGCGGCCTCGGCGGGACCTGGTCCGATTGCAATGGGGGCACGCAGGGAGGCAGTGAATCCAGCCTGGAGGAGAGAAATAGCAAAACTTCCAATTCGGAGTCCAAGGTATAGGGCGGGCGCTGGGGACGTGGGGCGGGGGGGCACGGGGCGCCTCGGCCGAGCGGCAGCAGCACGGCAGGCAGGGAAATCGGCCCGAGCGGAAAAGTCCCCGGCAGAAGCCTGGTCGTAAGGCTAACGCCCAGCAGAACGGCGCTCTGCCTTACTGGGGAGAGAAATCTGTGTTTACTTAGGAATACAAGCAGGTGAACTTGTGTACAGCATACCTCATCTGAAGCTAAAGCAAGCAGGAAACCCACTGACCAGAGAGCGACGAAAATAAACAACCAGACCCAAATATAATCAGATCATATTTAGCTTTGAAAGAGACTCAGATGTGGGTGGGCTGGAGAAGAACAACTGGAAGGGAATGTGAAAATCCCCCTCGCAGGTTAAGTTTTCTCGGGGCCGTGCTGGTGGTCGAACCTGAGACGGGAGCGT
Organism: Apteryx mantelli; assembly: GCF_036417845.1. Taxonomy (NCBI): domain Eukaryota; kingdom Metazoa; phylum Chordata; class Aves; order Apterygiformes; family Apterygidae; genus Apteryx; species Apteryx mantelli. The sequence continues at coordinate 35,380,542 of NC_089984.1, forward strand.
TGCAGCGCCGGCGTTTGGCCATTGACTTCAGTTGTGGGCAGCATCAGCGCCGTTCCCGACCTTGTTTGGGGCTATCAGATGTCCCAGTTTTTATTTCCGAGGGCCGCAGGGGTAGTCTCTCATGCACGGGAAAGTCGGCCGATTTTTGGCAAAGCGTAGGCTTCCTAAAAACCCACTGAAGTCGCTGGCAACTGCAGGTGCGCTGCGCTTCTGCAGACCAGGCTGGCAATATTTATCCTCTGGCAAGTTTTGTTTTAAACTCTTAGTAGCTGCGCTCCCCTGTTACCCAGAGTAGAAACAGAGAAAAAAATAGTAATGAGGAACACAGATATATTTTGAAAGAGGGGGAAAAAGCCCTCTCTGCTTTTTCCCTCCGCAGCAGCAACCGGTGAATTATTGTCCTTATCTTCTTTGGCCAGACAATAACAGTCAGGCTGAGAAACTTCTACCTCAAACTGTGCATATTGTACAGGGGAATAAATGGGCCATGTTTATATTAAACAGCTTATTTATGTATCACTAGTAGTATTTTATAAAAAAAAGGGGGGGGGGAACAAGCCTTCTGCAGTTTGTTCATTGTAATTACAGATGAACAGAAAAAAAAATCCTGGCAACAACAAAAATTTACTGCACATGTAAAAAGAAATGGCGACAAAGCCATTTTTTGCACAGTGTTAAGAATTATAAGGTTATCTGAAGATGTTACTTGCACATGCATACACACAACAAATTAAAAATGAAACAGAGGTTTAAATAACATCAAACCTGAAACTGATTTCTGTTTTTGTCTGATCTATTATAGTTTTATTGAGAGTGACTTTTTATATTATTTTATGAAGGTACTGTAAATATATCCATATTATAAATTAAAATATCTTAAGGGACTTTTATTATTTTTATCTCCAAGTGCCCACGTGAATCTGCTGTTATTTTAGCACTTGTGTGTCATTTCCATTTTCCTCCGTGTGTGTTTTATAACATATTTATACTCTGGTGCAATTTACTACTGTGTAAGTAATTGGTCTATGTGCAATAAATACCATTGCAGCACAAGCAAGCGTGTCTCTATAGGTTTTGAAACAATATCTCTCTATAATGGGAAGAACAGCATTTGTTTTTCTCAAAAGATGGCTCAGATTACCAATACAACTCTACCTAATGGCTTTTCCTGACACAGTATTATAAAAAACATGTTTGAAACCAAATAAGGTTGTGTTCCTGTTGCACTGAGGTCTGCCGACTTCCCTTAAAATTAATGGCTAAAGACAAGGTGTTTCCAGTCTGATAATGAATATACTATTTTTCTGTAACTATTCCTTACGGGGATATATTCCTCTTTTTGTTAAGAGTATGGGAGTGGGAGTCAGGAGGACCCAGAGTATTTAAGAATACAGAGCTGTTTCATGATGCTTAATTTGAAAGCTAAAAATGGTCTTGAGTAGAAAGAAATCTCATTACGCAGTAACTGGCGCTCCACAAATAACGTCACCTGGTGCAGGCGGTGGGCCTGGTCCGGGGGTCGGCGGTGGGCGGTCAGGAGCGCCGGACCCTGCGTGCGGAGTCACGGGGAGCCCGCGGGAACGAACGGCAGCGAGGGGCAGCTCGTGCCCAGGAGCAGGAGCGGTGGCGGCAGCTTGGGAGCCGGGCGGAGCAGTCCAGACTTTTGTTGCCTTTTCTTGTAAAAAAGAGATTAACCTCGGGGAGAATGGCTGAGACTTTACTGGGGCAGGATCAGACTCTGGAGCAGGTTTAAACCCCACTGAAATCAGTGGAAACCTTTTCTGTTGTCACCAGGTAAAATAAAACCATATCGTTTGTAGATCATAAAGCTAAAGATAATGTGAAGTGGGGCTTACTTTGTAGTTGCCAATAGTCACATATTCCTGGAGGGCCAGGTCATGATAATTGAATGTTTAACAGCGCCTTAGAGATAATACCCATATTGACTGATCCAGATAGGGAGGTGCTGGGAATAGAAGGCTTGCAGAGCTGGGTCCTGGGTGCGTACCCTGAATAAAACAAGACTTGAGTGTAAAAAAGATTGTCTTCCTTTATTGCTTTGTGAAGGTACACTGGTTTTTTGTAGTTTCATAAAATATTACTGCAATGAATACATGGCAGATAGAGCAACCAAAAGACAGGGGTAGACCTCGTAAAACACCTCCTAATGTCAGTACAGAATAAAAGTGAAGCCATTTTTTAGCTTTATTACATAAAGCATTATTTAGCTTTATTTATAGCTTTATTATTTATTAAATAAAGCAATTAGCTTTATTATTTTAGCTATTATTTTAGCTTTATTAATTAGAAATTAGCTCTTAAGAAGAATATTTCTCAAAGTAAGCTCCTCAGGGTAGCGGCCATAGGTTCATTTTGAAAATCATCTGTTTTTTTGTTACTGTTGTTTTAAAAAATAAGGAATTTGCTTTTAGCAGTTTTCAGTACTGTATTTTAAGGCTAAAAAGAGAAGTTAATGCTTTTTATGCCAGGACAAAATAAAGGGGCTAGTGATCTAGATTATATTTTTCCACTAATTTAGTTGGGGTTAGGATGTGAGCTGCAGCTGATAGTTTCTCACCTGGCAATAGTTAAATGGGCTCCTTGAAATGCCGAGGTGAAGCCAGATCAGTTACTAAATTAAATGTGCTCTGGCACCTTATGACTTTTTTTTATCCCACGGATCCGGTTTTCTCTGTGATTCCAGCAAAGTCAACAGGACTGTAAGGGTGTACGGTAGGGCGAAGGCTGACGCCAGCCGACGGCACCGGAGGGCTGGCTGCGTGAACCGGTCGGGAAGGGCCCAGAAGGCAGCGCTGCCTCTTGCCGGGCAAGGCGAAGGGCATTGCCCGCGCGCGCCCTGCGCTGCCGAGAGCCGGGGCAGCCCCGACCGGTGGTGCCGCCGGGCGGGAGGGGCTGTACAGCCCGTGGGAGGTGCCGTCTGTGGTAGCGGTGAAGGACCCTGGGGAAGTGCAGCGACTGATGGCTACGTTGGCGTTACGCTGGTGGGTCAGACTGAGGGACTTCGGTCTTAATCTCATAAATCAGCTCACAAACTTAATTTTAACCGTCTGAACGTTCCCAGTGGAGTGCTCACTCATGTCCGTAGACTTAACAGGTGATTAAATTCTTGGCTCAGCAGGGACCTTAGAGGGGAAATTTAGGGCCAGAACTTGCTCAGCTTATCCTGCTGAATAAGTGCGCTGGGTCACAGTTCCCCTTGATGAGCGTAATGACATTAAAGTCAAGGAGGTTAAATGCAGGATGAATTTGACGACACGGGACCAGCTGTGTGAGTAAACTGATCAGGATTTGTCTGCCACGGGGTTTTGGCCAGTCGATGACCTGACAGAAAAGTTTGGAGGTTGGCATGTTTAATCCCTTAGTAGACAGTTAAGATAATCCATCTGGCAACACGTGTGGTGGATGCCTGTCTGTCTCGTACGGTGGCACAGTAACCTTACAGATCAAGCAAGACATATGGCACGCATGTGTGTGAGCGAGGGAAGGTATTGGCCAGCAGTCCCCCACGGATCACTCTCAGAACAGGCTGTTCTTAGCGGTGAAGAAGTGTATTCTGAAAAGAGTTACGGGGCAGCTGAAATGCTCTGGAGGCAATGAGTCAAACATTCATGATGAATATTTTTTTGAAGAAAACCAGACATGGATTAACAATTGGAGCTGCAAGTCAGAAAGTATAGGTGGTAGACATGCAGCTACACACGTACGTGCACAGAAAGTTACAGCAAAGAGCCGCAGACCTGCAGGGAAGGGAGAAGCAGGTAAAACAGAAATCCAGTATGAGAAAATGTCCCACATCTGTCAGGGCGAAAACTGGCAAGGCTGCCTTAGACTTCCACATGTAAGAGGCCTGATTCTCAAAGGCGCCCGTTGCTCTCTGAGCAGTAGTGGCCCAGCACTTCTGGAAGGAAAGCTGCATTTCTCTACATCTTTTAATGTATCAGATGGAAAGCATGACTTCATTTCTTGTGTATTCAGGAAACTTAAAGAAGAGGGGAGATATATGTTTTAGAAGTCTAAATGTAGTGATAGGCATATAGAAAAATTTTCAAACATACCTGCACATCACTGAGTTAGGCACAAAAGCACTCTTGAAAATTCATGATACTTTGACTGTGACCCTAGTCACAAACTGACTGTAGATTTGTACCAAGCAATAACTGAATAATTACTCAATGAGGATTGCAACTAATCAAATTATGTGCAGTAAGTGTGCTTAAAATTATGATAATTAGATCTGAACTTGTGCCCACAGTGCACACAGAATTTGTCAGCATCGATCGTTCGTTTGTGATAGCATGCAGTGTTTCTTTTGCAAACAGCTGCTTTCCCATTTGGGTAGGCATATATTTTCAAATATAGAGACAACTTCTTTGTCAGCTTTTTTTTCCCTAAACCCTATCTGAAGTTGACATTTTATTAATAACTTTTAAGTGGCTATTTTGCAAACCTTCCTTGTGCTGCACACTTTCCTAATTCATTGTAATTTCCTGTCCGGTGGACTGCACTTACTTCCTTTATGTAATATATCAACTGCAGGGCTGGAAATTGTGCAGCTATGAACTAAAAGAGCAGACTTTCTTGAGGCCAAATGCAGTCACACATTGCCATGGGTAGCAGAATTTGACCTGATAATCTAATCTTTTATGTGAGAATATCTCCAGAAAAGTCTACTGTCACCAGCAGTAAATAACCTCTGCTAATGAAGCTGGAGCAATTAGTCCTACTCAAAGCTGTCAAGAAAATGTTAACTGCTAAACAACAGTTAATGCTGGATAACTCACATAATGAGCGTTTTGTTTGCTGGTCTGTGTTAGGTGATGTGTTGGGAAATAATTATCCTTTGACTAGCAGCCAGCTTTGTACTAATCAGAAAGGAGAAGTCATGTTCTGTTTGAAGGATTATACCTAAAAATAGTTCTGCTACAGCCACATCAACGAGTGAAATGAAGCAAACTCACAGAGACATACACACCTTCTTAGTATTTCACTTTTAGTCCTAAAAGCTCATTGTTCAGTTGAAACTTTCTGTTTGATCATGTCAAAAGTACGAATTGATCTCCTGCAATAATGTTAAGCACACTCTCCCGAGGATTATTACCGTATGCACTACTGACTTGCTTTCAGAGACTGCCAAATTCAGAAATGCCTAAGGAGGAAGTAAGTAGTCTTTTTCTTTATGTATGCAGTCACGTATAATGTAAGATCAACAATATTTGTTAGAATGTCTCACAGAAGAGATCAATATGTTTTTTATTTTCCTTAAAGTTGTTATTTCTGCCTGCCCGTCCGAAAGCAATAGCCATGGTAACAACAAGTGGTTTGTTCATGCAGTTCAGTAACTTCAGGCTGTCAAACCGCGTTAGAAGAAGTGACTGAGATGGGAAAAGGATCAAACAGGTGATGCTGGGGAGCAGACCTGGGGTTGTCATTGCAAGCAGCAGAAGCAGAGACATCTTTCGCTGTGCTATAGAAGTTGCCTGTTACTGGAAAAGTCTAACTCATTTTGATAGAGAGGTGCCAGGCAGGTGCACTATAGAAACACAGGCTTAGAGGTGCAATAGGCATCTTTCCGTACAGGACTGTGCCGCCACGGGACTGACAGCGGAAACACGCGGTTCCACCTCTGCAGCCGTCGGCTTCTCGCAATCGCTGCGGGAGCGTGCACGCCGCCTCCGTCAAGCGCGCTGCTCAACGAGGCCCGCAGCACCCCTGCCTCTCCGGATCTACCCGGCGCCCCCTCGGCTGCGGCTTTCCGCCAGGCCTGGCGGGATGCGGAGAGGCCCCAGGCCAGGGCGCAGGGAGCCCCCGCCTCTGCGCGGCCCCCGGGGCGGCCCGGCCCTGGCGCAGGTGCGCGTTCGGGCGCGGGAGCCGAGCGCCCGGCCGTCCGGCTGGGTCCCGCCAGGCTGCGGCGCTCGGCCAGGGCGGCCATGCTCGGCGCGGGCGGCCGAGGCGCCGGCCCATCCGTGCCGCTCAGCTCACGTGAGTCACCGCTTCGTCCTGCGAACGCCAGCCACGGCGTTGGGGCCACGGCGCTCGAAGCTGTACAGTGTTTGGGTGCGTTACCTAAGTGCTCAACAAGCTTCCTGGTTCACGTTAACCGACGCCTTCACGCACGCGTTCACCTCGGCCGGCCCTGTCGTCTCCGGGCTGTTTGGCTCCGGGGCTTTTTTGTGTTGTTGTTTACTCGCTCGTGCTGCCGCAGCGTCCAGGAGCTCGAGTTTGCAGCCAGGCCCACGCAGCAGCCTGGATCCGAATGCAAACGTTACCAGACTCGAGGGAGAGTTTAGCTCTTCCGGTTTGGTTCAGCCTCGCTCCTAGCAGTTTGGTGTGCGAGTTATTAATATTAGCTACACCAAAGTGTGAAAGCCCCAAACAAGTACAAACTGTTTCCTGACCTCAGTCAGCAACGTGAAAGAGAAAGCAGAAACTCATTTAGGCTTTTGCCATCACTCTGGTTAGCAGCGCATCTCAAGCGTGCTCAGAGCACGCCTTTTCTCCTCGGACCCTACGTAACGCACCCGGTTCTCTCGTCCTGAAGGAGACTCAGCGAGGGTTTTCTGCTAGCTTGGAGCTCCTGCCTTAAGCTGCTCTTCAGCATCTCTCAGCAGCAATACACCTTTGCATGCCCGAGCCAAAGTCTTTCTCAAAGCCATGACCTCTAGACTTCTTACCGAAATTATTTTGATAATTGTTCTTAAGTTAGCTGGGACAAGGCTTTTAAAGGTATATTTATGTGAATATAGCAAAGAGGCAATCTGAGCCACTAAGGAGCTCAGAATCTCAACGACTAATGGGTGTATAAATATTTCAGCTACCAAACAAGTCATTTTTCAGGGCAACATGAGTGCTGCAGACCCTTTAAAGCCTCTCCGATATGCTTCCTCCAAGGAGCGCTACTACCTTGTGATCGTAAGGGGCAAAAATGGAGGAACAACAGAACAGCTCATGATAAAAGATTTGCTATGTGGTCGAAATATAAGTGCTCTGTAGTCAAAATTTTAAAGTGCTTCTTTTTAAGAAGAAGGAATACAGACAAGTAGAATTTCCTCAAAGGAAATGGAGAACAAGTTTGGGGATGAAAATTTCCAAGCACACATGAAGAGCCTCTTTTCGCCCCTCACTAAGTGATCCAGCAAGTTACAGCAATGCCACCAGCACACAGGCAGCTCCAGGGCTGTGCAAGCCTCAGCCGCGTCCAGGGATGAGTGGTATCCGTCAGTGCCACTCTCCAGAGACAGCCCTGCTGTGGAGCACATGGTGCCCTCAGATGCACTCTTTCTGTCCCCTTTTTTGTTGTATAACATGCTCTTTCGTGCTGCCAATGCCAGCCACGCTGCCCCAGCTGGGGTGGCCTGGGGCCAGCGTGCTCCCACGGACTGAGCGGCACACGAGCACTGGCTCCCGTTGCGCCGGGCGCAGGGCACCACTCACCTGCCTCGCCGTCCCCGTGCAAATGGACTTGGGCGCCGCAGGTGGCACCTGCCATTTGATTCCACCGGGCGCTGCTGGGGCTACAGCTGCAGCTTCATGAACATTGCGTGGTCAGTCACTGAATGGCTGTTAAGCCTCACAAATGGGTTTTAAATCATCATTAGAGCTGCTACTTAAAAAGCAGCAGCTGTCTTGCAAGGCTATGCCCAGACCACCGGTTGTCCTCTGTGCGAAAGCCCATCCCAGGCCAACGCCTTCCCGCAGCAAGATCTCCAGCGGCAGCCCAGCATGCGGCAGCATTGCGGGATCTGCGTGGTGCCCTGCGGCACAGCGGGCAGGGGAGGCAGCAGAAGGTGGCCCTGAGGCATGGAAACCCCTGCTTTTCCCTCCCGCCTGCCCCAGGCAGAGGCGCCGGGAGCTGTCGCGCTGCTGGGTGGAGGGGAGCTCCTGCCCGCAGCCGTTCCTGGCCTCCCCGGCCGCCGGGGCTGCGCGGAGCCCGGCGGGAGTCTGGCTGTCAGGGGCGCTGGAAAAGGAGCTTTTCCTCTGCTTTAGCCTTCCATTGTTCGAGGCCCCGGGGTTGTGGTTTCCATCAGCCTGCGGGGAGAGGCCGCGCTCAGGCGCGAACGCGCCGGCACGGGGGGATCTGGGAAGGGCAGTCGCCTGGCTTGGCAGGAAGAGCTGCTCTGGGGTTAGCCTGGCCTCGGCGTTCACTTCCTTCACGTGACTGCCGTCCCAAGGGCTCGCCGTCTCAGGCCTCGCAGGCTTTTCCTCACCGGCGCTCGTGAGGTGCAGGATTTGCCTGTACGAGCGAGGAAGCGGTGAAAGGTGGGATCTCAGAGGTGGTCCTCGCTGACGCCTGCCAGGGAAAGCAAGAGCTGTGACACGAAGGTATGTGCCAGCCTGCGTCCCTAGTTTGGGATTAGTGAAACAACTATTGTGCTTCAGAGGGAGGAGCACTTCCTCTTGGACTGGAACAGGTAAATTGGGAGAAGTCCCACAAAGCTTCCATTGTTTAACAGCTAAATCACTGTCTGAGCCCAGACTTTCAAGGAGGGATGTTTTGTTTGTCTGTTCTTCCCCTAACTATTCGCTTGGGAGCCTTCAAATAAAATCTCAATCAGATCATTTACGCCACTGAGTTAGTCAAAACCAGTGTGGGATTTGTTCTCTAGCAGATAGCTACCCTCACTGCAGGATGGCAGTGCAGCCTGGAGGAGCTGGGGCAGGGGGGCCGGGGACCGGCTGCGCACACCTACAGACCAAATTATCCCCGCTGCTGGGGCGGAGTCCCACTAGCAGGCCGGGACGGCCACCCCGTCGGAGCTCCCGTCTGCACCAGGAGCGCAGGCCCTCGCCCAGCACCGCCTGATCTGCTCAGAGATCAGCTCCAGCCCTGCAGCAGCGGTTCAGGGCTGCCCACCCAAATCTGCCGGGGCCTCGCACTGGGCAGAGCTGGGGCAGCGACTGCAGCACGTGTCAGTGTAGCCAGCCTGGCTTAGGAAAGCGGCCACAGGAGCGTAGCTGGTCGCCCGGCGGTGAGCCAGTGGTCCCTGCACGGCTACTTCTCTACCAGGGCGAAAAACGCTCTGTTTTCTGCAGTCACTGCAAATGGGATAATAGTAGCACTCCCTAGCTTACAGGAGAGAAGGTAGGATAAAAAAAGTGCATTGAAGTGCTCTCACCACCAATAGAGGCCAATATGATTATGTAAAATAATCAGGCTTTGGGGAGTTTTTATGTAATAGTCAGTGCAAGACAGCTGCTGCTACTGCAGTAATTGCCAGCAACAGGTATAGTAGCAGTACTTTAAACCACCTCAAGAGCATCCACAGGAGAGCTTTTGCTCCTGTTTCACTGCAAGCTGGTTGCCAACTAGCTAGCAACGGGGTGACTGGGTGTCAGCCTGCCCGCGCCTGGGCTGTGGTTGGAGGGACGGTGCTCACAGCCTGCTGCCCGCAGCCCTGGCCCCAGCTGCGTGCCCGCTGCCTCGACTGGCACTGCTGCTTGCGCACCCGCGTGGGCGATGAGATCAGCTGGCTGAAAACCAGCCCCTTTAGAAGAAGGTTTATTTCAGCTGAGCACATGGGCCGCACAAGTGCTGGTAATGGCATGACGGAAATGGGACTGTGCGGGGTGAAAGGGATGAGGTCATCTGCTTTGGTTGCAGCCCACATTTAGCTCTAGTCAACTTGATCACAAAAATCTCATCTCTGGTTTTGATGCTGAGGAAGTTGAGATCCAGATCAACACCCTCTTGCCTGTTATTTTGCATGACCTGAGTTAGTCCATTAACCTGTTTGAAATGAGGAACAGGACTTGTCATCTAACCCTGTCCCTCGCTGGAGGGGCTCCTCCAAATATTATATTGTCCCCAGCACATGTTCGAAGCAACCTTTCTGGAGCCAAAGCTTGTACTTCCTATGCAAAGTGTAGCTAATGGGCCCAGCCCTGTGCAGAATTAAACTCCCAGTGAGTGGCTGTAATTCAGATGTGGAGCTGAGTAGAACAGGAGGCTGCCAAACAATCCTGTGGCTTCCCAAGGCCTAAGTACAGCCAATGAGCTAGTACGGTCTCTGGGTAGGTTCAGGAGAGATGAGCGCTGTTCCCAGCTCTGCGTAAGATTTCCTTTCTCACCTGGACTAAGTGATTAAGCTTCTCAGTGCATGTGGAAAGAAAAAAAATTCATTTTGCACAAATATTCAGTGTCATAGAAGAAAAAACATGCTTTAGGTCTGATTATCCACTGTGTAATCGTATCTTAATGAAGCACATGGGACAGACTCATCAATTTTTGGCAGACATATGGACTACCCAAGCTGAAAGAGCAACTCGGGGGCCTGGTGACAGCACAAAGCTGTTCCTAGCTGCAATAGGGTGACATGGCAACAAACCGGAGGTAAGCCAAAAACCATGGGCAGTGGCAAGCAATTCCCTAGGGACAGCAACTCTGTTTGTTCGCACAATGTCTTTATGTGGATCACAGTGTGGATGGGCACCATTAAACCATTAGTGACCTGTGGGTAATCCATATCATGCATGTCTTTTGGTGGATGAAATTTAACTGCTCTTACTCCTGATCACTTTGCTCATGTGGGAGCAAGGAATGCAATGATAAAAAGGCTGGAATACTTTCAGTGCTGGATTGTTTCCATTAATATAGTTCTCACTATATAACACTTCCATCATCGTACAAATTCTGCTAACATACTTTTAGGAAGATGGAACATCTGTACAGATCCATAATTAAGAAAGATGCCTTGTAGAGGAGACTGGGCTTTGGTCAGATACTTTCTAATTGTACCGGATGTGTTTGGGTTTTTGCATGTCATAGACTTCTTTGCCTTTATGTTATGAGGCACCTCATAAATTAAATGGTTGATGTTGTCAAATGCATGCCATTAACACTTTGAACAGATAATCCATTCAGTGACCTCTGCAGAGTCTATCACACTGCCTGTCTCCAGATAAAACCTCTGGAAGAAGAACAATGGTGCTCTGAATTCCTTGTGACCTCAACTCTTTAGTTCTGCACTTCAGAAGAGAAAAATTATCATTATCTGCATGGTTCAAGCTCTCTTTGAAATGCAGTTATTTTTTACTCATACATTTCAAGTATTTTTTATATGATATAAGTTGGAAACTTGAAGCTCCCTTTGAGGAGAAAAAGATTTCTTGCAGCCCTACTATTAAAGAAAATGGATAGATCAAGTGGTAAGGTTCAATGACTTACTTAATGTTAAATAAGAAAGAGAATAATGAATTGAATTTTGTGTGCCTGTTTTTCCTCTGCAGGGAACAGTCAGAATAATGGATTTGCATTGCCTTCTGCTTCTACTCATCAGAGTTTAGGTGAGTTCAAAACACTTTTTTGCTTTCATTTTTTTGCTCACTTGTTACAACTTTTAATATTTGGAGTCTAGCAAGCAAATCGGTTTGTGTGCCATCAACACCATCCTGGCTGGCTGAGGAAACGGTGCAAGGTTAACTGCTTACGTCCAACGATAATTTGTGGCCTTGTGTGTAGACATCTGCGTTTTATGCTAGGTAGCAGCAAGTAGGCAACTCCTTGCTTAGGGTGGACACTAGTTTCCTACTATTATGAGCTCTATCCTTAACGTCCTTCAAGAGAAACATTATTTTCCTATTGGGTTTACCAAAAAACGTTTGGGTCTCCAAACTCCTCCTTTGTTTACGGGCCTTGTCAGGAGCTCACTGTAGAGCTTTTTATTGGGGAAGGAAGGGAGGTGGTGTATGAGGAAACTATTACAAAGCCATACAACATAAACAACTTTCCAACGTAAACTCCAAAGACCGCTTGGCAAGGAAGAGGTTAAAGTTGGGGGGAGGATGGGGGGGCTCATTAGGGCAAAGATAAAAACAGAAGCCCGGGAAGGCTGGGGAGGGACTCGAAGGGAAGAGGAAGTGATTGAGAGCATTGAACCTAGGCGGGACGGACCCCCTTGGTTTGCAAGGGGCTGAAAGCCCTTTGCTGCTCTGCCCCCTTGGTTTGAACCTGGTTAACACCAGTCTGGATCCTCTTTATGTTGGACTGGAGTGGGCAGATGCTCAGCCCAGGCTATGTGTGCCGTAAAGCAGCTGACTGCCAAGGTTCGGTTTGGGTGCTGGGGGTCCGCAGGGCCGGAGAGCAGTAGGGGCTGTGGAGCAGGCAGATGGAGGAGGAAGGCTGGGTTCGGTGCCCCGTGGGAGACTGACAAGCTTGAGTGGAGACGCTCTGGGTGTCTGCAGCCCTTTCTGCAGTCAACTTTGATCAGCCCTTCCTCATCTGTAAAAGGGATGCCGCAGAGGGGCTGTGATGATAGGATGGCTGAAAAATCCCTGATGTGCTCAGCTGCTCCTGGAGAAGAGCAATGAGTGGTGCCAGTGTGCACAAGCCATGCCCAGGAAGGGCTGCAGGTGTCCAGGGCTGGTGCCTGGCCACCTCCTTGGACCTGCAGGGGCCATGTAGATACCGTGCAAAACTGACCAAGTTCAGGCAATGCAGGAGGACAAGGGAAGACCACACTCTTTCAAAGGTGAACCTGAGAGGTGTACAGATCACCTGAAGGCTTTCTATGCAGCCAGAAATCTCTGCTGCTCCCATCTCCCCCTTTCTGCCCCAAACTTTTTTTGGGTCCGTCAGTGCCTGCTAAGAGCTGGGGAGCTGCTCGCTGCCTGCTAGGATGGTCAGAGCAGGATTTCCGTTTTCCTACCAGTCTTGGTGCCTTAGGCTTTCTGGGTTGTTTTTTGTCTGAATGGGAAATGCATAATGAGAAACTGTTTAAACAACTTGCGGTACAAGGAAACTCGCTGGAGTAAAGTACAACGTTGTAATTTCTTTCCAAGGAAATGATGCACTCTCCAAAAAAATAGCTCTCAAGCATTGCAATTTAAAGTTGCAGGATAGTCGCCGGTCCCCTTCAGTGCTGCCTGCAATCGGGGCCCTTGCAGGCCACCAGCTCTCTCGCAGGTCTGAATGTGGAGCACAAGGAGGGTAGGAGTCTGGTCTGGGACCATCTGTTCCTGCCACCAGCCTCTAGTGTCCCAGGCAATTGGTGAAGACCTGCTGTCGATTAAAAGTTCATCGGTAGGTTTTTGCAGAGCTTTGTACGCAATGAGGTGTTTACTGTGGGTATATCTCTGCTGGTGAAAAAGGCACTAGGCAATTGTCAGTATTGCATACTGACAATATATCTGTTATACAAACTCTGTGCCAATGGATATGATAAGATACATATAAATGTTAGTGAGGGCATTTCCATAACAATATTTTGAACCACCGTAGCTAAGCCAGTACAACAACTGTGTAGAGCAAGAGGACAAACTGCAGAGTGTGACCAAACATACCTCATCCAAAAAGAAGGACCATCTCTCCTAGTCATCAAACTCCTAGGCAAGGTTGGTACCCAGGCACAGCTGACAGCCTGAGGTTCAGGAAGGGGCTCGCTGTTAAAGCTGGCCTATCTTTTTGCTTATGTGGGTGAGTCTAGACTTACTGGTGCTGATGAGGAAAAGCCCAGGAACTGCCATAGCCGGAGGAATTCTCTCATGCTATTTCCAGCCCTGCTTTTTAGATACAAAGGGTTTCAGATCAGATGCATTTCTGAAGCTTATCTGAGTGAACATTTGGCTGCTTAGCCAAACAGAACAAAAACCTTCAAACCTTTTGAGGTCCATCCATCAAGAGCCTTATCTCCCCCATGTCACCATGCGGCTCCTAGCCACCGCCGCTCTGAGCCTCCCACCGCGTGGGACTCAGCACTCCCAGCAAGCCTCCATCGTCCCCTCTCTGGGGCTGCTTCGCTACATTATCCACAGTCGCCTGCTTGGCTTTCTGCCACTTCAGTGACAGCCCTTGTGTGCACACAGGAGCAGCAAGCCTGGTTTGCAGCGTGATTTACTGCTGGCCAACATCCTGACTGACTGCATTTGTGATATTGTATCACCGCCTGTCTTCTCTGCTCCCTACATCCGTAGCCATCTGGGCTGTCGCCACAGACATGACCAGAGTGGAGTGCTCTAACTCTACTTGGCTCCAAGAAAGGATAACATTTATCTTTTTTAATGGGATATTAATGAGGCCCGAGTAAAGGAATCCAGTCTGCTCTAGCAAAGCTTCAAAGAATGAGATATCCAAGGAGAAACTTTCTGATCCCCTCTGTGGTTAAAAGGAGGTTTTGTAAGACCCCTAAAACCATGTTGTTTGGTTAGCGTGTGTATTAGGGGCCTGCAGGGCTCATCTTCTTCCCCACCCTGGCCTGGGGGCATCATGCTCAGCCCTCAGTGCCTGAATCTGTCTTCTCTTGCAAGAGCCAGCCTCACTGCTGCAGACTGGGCTGTTTAAAATATCTAAAAGCACGCCTAAAAATCCAGGCTAGCTCTACTACTTTGTAGCTTAACGTGATGCACAAGTCAACGGGACGCACACGAAGCATGGTGAGCATGCGGGTGAGGAAGCCAGTGTCAGCAGCCTCGTGGAGATTCTTGGCCATGTAAAACAATTGCGTAATTACTCCTGTGCTGAATTTATACAATACGTTATTCAGCCTTGTCAGAAGAGCCCTTACAGAGCTTTGTGCTTGGTATTGGGGTCACAGAACATTTCTTACTTTGAAGTTGAGCTGGCACAAGAAATCGTCTGCAGTCCTGCAATCCTGTCAAAGCCATTGCCAAAAATAACAGGGTGAAGACTTCGAAAAGAGCCACCCATTCACAGTGTAAAACTGAGTTAAAATGGGGACCTGGCTGGCTCAGGGCTTGAGAACAGCTTTTAAATAGGTTGTAGGTTCAAATCCTGTGCAGTCTGGCAGGGATCAAAAGCTTCTGCAGCTTGGTACCATTTTGGCTTGACCCAGTTCTAGATGAGCTTCAGCATCAAGGTGGCCTTTTCCAGTGAGCACCATTCCCTTATGGTCCTTTTCATAAGAGAATCTGAGCCATGGGTTGTTGCCATTCACCTCCTAGTGATTTTATGCTTTTTTTCTATGTTGGTATTAGGAAGGGTAATACTAATTTCCATATAACAACGAATTTGACTCAATAGCACCAAGATAAATGTATTTTTCATACTGTGGTGTATAATAAGCTATTTATAAATATCATGTCACTTCTGGGTCATCTTCAGGGTTCAAAATAAAATCTTAAACAGTTTTTCAATGTTGACAGATATGATAAATGCATTTTTGTTCAAATGAAACCAAATTTTGACAATGTTTTGCAAAATTCATTACAAGCTAAGGATTATTTCCCCAATTTGTTGCTCTGTTTGTCTCCATGTTCCAGTGTTTAGTTTAATGTTACATTCCATTAGAGAAAAAACATCTGTGACTACAGTTCACCAAAGCCTCTGCTTAAGAGACAGGAGGATGCTCTTGCAGATGAAGGATAGAGGAAGGAGTTAGCATTTGCCATGGAGGCATTAGGGGCAGTTGCAGCACTTCTCTGCACCATTTTGGGACACCATACTTTCCTTGCAGCTCCATGAGAGACTAAAAGTGGTAACTGCCACTGGGAGATACTCTGCCTTGAAGCAACCCCCCCCCCCCCGACACATGAGTAATGACAGCAGTACATTAACATTGCTCACAGAGCATTACACGTTTGTGCAGCGGCCCAAGACACAGGGCCCTCTGCTCTCTGGGCTCCAGTGGCAAGCAGGACTTTTCTTACATTTGAGCTCCCGCATTTAAATCATGCCCATAGGTGGCCACTTCCTTCCCTCTAGAGCATCTCCCTTTTCTTCCAGAGGCTGGTTCACAAACCTTGGGGCAGGTCACTGGACCAGCTCTCAGATGCACTGCTGGAAAGTCCAGTGGCTTTTTGGCGACTGAGCTAACCTTGATAATCAAAGTGTTCCTAAATGAAAGCCAGGCAACTGGACACAGTAGTAAAGACGTCATGTCTGAAAGGTGGGATTAAGCAGAAGGCTTCCATCTACGGGAAAGTTGTTTTCTTGTTGCCCAACCTACCCACCCTCACTGAGCCAATTCCCTCCAAAATTTCTCTGGGCTTTTTTTGGTTTTCTAGCTTTCCCATGTAAATAGCTGTTGCTAGGCAGATTTCTTTTTCTGGCTTCAAATATTTTCATTCTCCAGTAAAATACCATACTCTTATATCAGCTACTATGATATTGTGGATATAAATGCGACACAATCTTTAAATGTTGTGGGGCAGGTACTTCATTTGTACAGCAAAAGTATAAGGAACGATGAGCAGGAAAACAATTTGTTTTAAAGTGCTTTAAAGTTACTGTCTTCTGAGCCCTGCAGGTTACAGCCCATACTTCCCATGCTGCCTCCCTGTTAGACAGTCAAACGAGAAATGATGCTGTCCGAAGAGCAGCATGGTAGCAACTGTGTGTGTTGGAGACTTGCAAACACTGACCCTTGTAATCATGTGGACTGACCTTTATCTGCTAGGAGTTTCCAGTTGTTGCACTGAAAATACCTGGAAAAGGAATATGCAGAAGTGGAGGGAGGACTTCTTCTGACAGGTTGCCATGGACAGCACTCAGTCTGCTTTCATGGAGACACCTAAAGGACGTCACTTGGTACAGCCAGCTCGCAATAATCCTTTCAGTGGGAACAGGTGCTGTAGGATAATCCTGCTGTTTTTCTTGGTTATGGTTGACTTCAGTCATTAAGACTGAGCAAACAGGATTATTATAACAGCGATTCATGAGGTGAAGTTACAGTGCGGTGTGTCCATGGATCTGTGGATGTTTGTTTCTGATGCAGATGCCTGCTCTGCTAAGCAATCTGCCCATGTGATGGCAGGGGATGAGCTGTCTGCACCAAAGGACTTCCCTGGCTGCCTCCTTCCCCATCAGTTATTGCTCGGGACTGGACTGAGCACCCTTAGGGAAGAGGACTGGATTCGAGATGCAAAGCCTGTGCTCTGCACAGCTTTCACAGAAAGACAGGATTGAAACATGACTTCGCACAGCCTCCTGCCCTTCGCCTGTGACTATTATACATGGGATGAAAACTGCTAAGCTGTCAGGGAGGGAAATAGTTAACAATATCGCCACCTGAACAGCCGGGTCGAGCATTCCCAGATGAGCTGAGGAAGGGCTCTTCAAAGGGACAAGGAGCAGCAACTCCAGCCTGGGCTGCCAGCTCAGGTCTGGAGGGGAAGGCTTGAAGCACTGCAGACTCTCATGGGGTTTATGACGAACCAGCCCATTCTGACTCTGTGAAACTTCAGAGCGAGTTCATCCCTGTGTAAGTGCAGGCTCATTCCCTGAGCAGACTTTAATGTATTGTACAGTTTTGCTTCAAATCCCCAGAGTGCTACACTCTTCCATTCCTCGTCAGGCCTCCTCCACTGCTCTTAGAGACCAGAGTGCGCTATGGTGATACTCCTTGCTATTCAACGTAAATACTCCTCTGTTCCTATTTTATCTTTTTGCTTCTCCTGATAACCCTTGAACCACTCAAACAATTCCTTTCTCTATCAGCAGGAGAGGAAGTGTAAGTTTCTTGGCATCTGTCTTTATGCAGACTCTGTGCATAGAGGTATGTTTTCCTTTACTGGTTTGCTTCAGGACTTAGTTGACACCTAATTACAGTAATAGCAAAACAATTGATCTTGGCTTCATCATTTTGTGGCAATCTTGGCCTGAAGCTGTTGTAAATAACATACTGCAAAAATAAGCAAGCATGTACAGAGACTGATACAAAACTCTAGAAATAGGAACTAGAGAAGCACAGCTAAGTAAGGGCTGTTAAAGCTTCCAGTTTGTAGCGATGCTGATAAGGCAGTTTCCAAGAAACTGCCCAACCCTTAAATTCTAGAAACTCTCTCTTCCCAGGTCAATAACCGTTTATAGACTGAATCTTCGTGTCGTCCTACAAATAAACAAAGTCAAGGCAGGATCTAGTGCAAGTGGTGCAACAGAAAGAAAACCCAGGTCTATAAGAACAAATCTTGAAATCAGAGGTCTCTCTGGCATAATAAACTAAAACACACAATGTAAAGCATATTTGGTAATTTTGGTAGTTTGAGAAAGCACAAGAAAATGCTCTGGGCAACTTCACTCTTCTTTGGACAAGTCTCTTCTTGGTCTGAAAGGAGATCGGGGCAGCTTTAGCTGAGCTACTGTTCTTTTACCTTTATGCTGCTCATCTCTATGCAGCCTAAAGGGAGTAGTCATTTCTGGAAAAAAATAGAGACTCTCACCAGCAGGCAGATATCTGCCTGAAGCACAGTGGGGCCCAGTTAGTGGGCTTAGTGAGAAGCCAACACTCTAAGTACCTCACCAGCTTGGTTTTCAAGGCAAGAAAATCAAGACTTTGCTATTTCAGGGCAATGCTCTATCACTTCCTACCCTCAGCCCCTTCTCCTCAAGGTGCCCATATGGATCTGAAATGTTGAAGTACCTTGAAGTCAACAACACGTCTCAACCTTTCAGTTTATCAGTGAGAGAAATGTGTCATTTCTTCCTGCATTGTGCAGGCAGTCTAGAAGCCCAGCAGCAGGCTGCGGTGCATGGCAAGGCTCGTAAGCCCTCCAAGACCTCCCCACTTCCCAGGAAGCACAGTCACCCGCCCCGGGGAGCTGAGCTTTGCACCTAGGCTGCCTCCTGATACCAGCTCCCCTGCAGTTTCACTCACTGCTTTTCACCAACTTTAAATTCAGACAGGAACAGAGACTCTTTGGAGTGAACATTTTCCATAACATTCTGCAGCTCAGCTAGCAAAAATATTCAACGTGGCTCTAGCTGGAGCACTAAGGTGGGCTTAGACTCACTCAGGTGTTTGGCTCCCTTATTTCATGGGGATGGAGCTTTTTAAAATAGCTCCTGCAGGTGTGGGAGTTGACACAACAAAGCACGCAATGTTTTAAAGTCCATCCAGCTTATGCATAAACACTGCTAGTCCTTTTTTAAAACTCTTATGAATTGTTTTGTAAACATAAAATACCTTGCTTAATTTCCAAACCATGTGCCATTTGCTTACCAGACCCCATGGTAGAGGACCCACTCGTGGCCAGCAGCCCGCAATGCTGCAACCTCCAGAACAACTCCCACGTCTCTTCTAGAGCAGCACTATGAGGCAGAGAAGCCATGTTTGATGGCACCAGACCTGGGCATAGGCTACCACCTACTGGAGTTTTCTGATTGACTTACTGCTCTATAGATTGCCACAATCCTATTTATGTTCTATATTAACACTTTTCTGTGAAACTACAGAATTGTTACGTGCTCAGCATTGTGGCACAAACACGTATCATTAGCTCTTTATATACAAAGGGCAGCTCTTTATAAAAAAAAGAGCTAATGAGATGTGAATAACTGATGTAAATTGTGAGGAAGCCCAATGTACAGCTCTGTGGGCCTGATTCTGTTTGGGGTCTGACATGTGTTTTACTGAATCCAGATCTTCTCTTTTCCTGGTTGGTCTTACAGAATAGGGGAACTTTTCTGTGCTGAGGTAAATTGCTGCGGCTTTGCTGAACTGGGAAACCTGGATATCCCTGCAGAAACTTGCTTCTACCAGAAAAGAAATTACTTTTCCCACAGTCCTTAAGAAGGAGAAATAAAATTCATATATACTGGATGGACACATGCCTGAATTTAAGCAAGATCCCATCCCTGCATCCTCTGTGTGTTTAGTTGTCTTCACTGAAATCAGTGCTACAGCTCTGCTCATGCTGTCGTGCAGCAGTGCAATGCAGGCAGCACTCCCGAGAGAGAGACTGGGTCAGGTTCATGGGGCCTGCTTACATCTGTGAGTGTGGAGGACTTGGTTCATGTAATTCAGGCCACCCAGGGCCATGCTTGCTCCATTCAAAGAGCTCAGTCAAATCAAGGAGCCCCTAAATCCTGTAGCCTTCAAAGTAAGAAACTTAGCATCGGCTTCAGATGGGTGAACTTCAGGGATTTGGCAGGGTTGAATGCCTACTGCTGTTGACTTGTCCAGGGGAGGCTTGTGATGTTGCAGCATGCACCTTTTTAGGGCAGAAACGTTGTTTTTCCACCAAGTACACTGAATGCTATGGATGTAATTTCCTGATCCAGGCTCTTTGGATTGAACTGCTCTTTTGAGTTGCCCTAAGGCTCATCAGGTCATGCTAGCCAGCCACCTACAGTGCATCAGACCTCTGCTGCCCAATTAGCCAGCCCCCAGGAAGGTCACTGGGAGGACTCAAGTGGCCTCAAATAGGAGTTGACTCATGCCCCATGAGGTCAAAACAAAATGTCTATGCATATTAAAAATTATTATGGAAACTGTCTCATTCATGCACAAAAGCCACACTTCAAACTTTATCATTATATTTTAAAGGGAAAGAAAAATTGCATAAGACCTGGCATGCATTAAAATTGTTGGCCTGTGAAAAAGTCCCTTCCCATAAACACAACTATTTCTTGGGGTCTGGCACACAAGTAGGCATCTGAAGCTAGCAAACTTGGACCCTTTCTGCGCTCCTTCAAGGCATTAATTTATCTGTAGCAGTGATTCATTTCTAGGCTCATCCTTTGTGTCATCAAGACTAATCCAGAGCAAACACTTATGGTCCAGATATAAATATCAGGAGATGGGGCTTTGTGAAATGAGTGCTTCAGGCCCTCTTAAATATAGCAGCAATGTCAGCAAATGCTGCTTGGTGGCAGAGATGGGTACTCAGAGCATCTTACATACATGCTGCAGCACTTGGCTGTTAGGCCTTTGTGGGAGGTTTGGCTCTGTAGTAAAATCCTGTCCCACTGATGTTGGCTAGGATTTGACAGTGGAGCTGCTTAATGCAGAGACCCTGTAGTTCCCACAGCCGCCATCTGCAGCCTGACTGTATTCCAGCGAGAGTGAATTGCCATGTCCCAGGGAGCAGTATTCCACATATCACCTTGTCAAAAAGAGCAGAGAACTGCTCTGCATGCACAGTAGGTGTATTTTTTCAGGAAAAAAAGAATTGATGCAGGTATTAACCAACAATTTGTCATACAGCTTCTAAAGTCAGCTTCTGATGCTGTGAAATATGCAGCGAAAGATGGATACTTTTCCCTCTCCTCTGGCATCCCTGAAGTTCTTCAGTGCTGGAAGTGACCAAGAATCACCAAGTCTAAGGCTGTTTTCTGCTCAGCAAATGGGAGAAACCACCATGAACACATCTGCTGCTCACTGCAAGTGGCTCTCTCTTCTGGTCTGGAGCCATGGGGCAAAGCAGCTCAGCCTTTCGATCTGTGCATCCCTTACTCCTCAGCTGGAAGCCTTCACAAGACAGGCACATTAGGAGCTGACTTTGGACACTGCAGAAGCACTGTCCACCTCCACCCAGGCATGGCCCAGTAGGCTGGACACAAAGCATTTTCCATTTAGCATTCTGCTGTGCCTCATGAGCGCTGCCCTGTGACACCACACACACAGGCCCCAGCTGCAGGGCCTGAAGGCAACCACATTCAAGCATCATGTTACAGCACTACGAGAAACAACCTACCTGCACCTTCTGTCCACTATTGCAATCACAACACCCTTTTTTCCCTAAAACACATTCTGTTTACTGATCTAAATGAAAAGAAAGCCAATACATCACGTGTCCTGCAGACCCATCCCTGGTCTGTGCATGTGGAGAGTGGGGAGCTTGACATGTCTGACGAAGGCTGCAGGCTCTTGGACTGTCTTGCCCCAGTGTTTTGGGCTGACTGTAGAGTGTTCAGCTAACTGGGTTATACTGGTTCCCTCCTGGAGCATGTTCTCCTGACGTCAGGAGACATCCAGCTGCTATGACTAAGCCCTTGCTATATTTCAGAAATCCAAAGAAAAAATATTTCTTGAAAGTAAATTAGTGTTTTGTTTTGAGAAACAGAATGACCCATCAGCTTGGCTGCTTTCGTGTATAAGATAATGTTTCACGGGAACCTGCTGGGCACCAAGCAATAACACGAATATCTTGCCTTCCTGCCTTCCAAGCTGGCTTCTCCTCCTTCGATAGGCTTGGAATGAGCTCTGGAGGTCTAACTATGGAGAGTAATGATGTGTGAAAGCTCCCTTTCATTTTTCACTCTAATTTTTTGGAAGGTGGAACATTTTACAGTTGACAGTACCATGCTAAAGCCATATGAGGCAAACAACTATTTTTAACCAGACGGAGACTATTTGAGAGTCTACTGCTGAATCATTTTAAACAACGAAGGAATCATGACATTCAGAAGTGTTTCTGCAGAAGCCGTGGGGGGGGGGAGGGAGGGGGGATGGAAAGGCTTTTATCACGCATTTGTTCCAGCAACTTTTCAACTACTCCCAAGAATATGATTACAACCATCTCAAAGACACACTGTCTGTAAAGTTACTTTGAGTAGTGGCTGCATTTTACAAAATGCTTTTGCTTTGAGGCAGACAGATGATCAAGTTAAAGCAGCTTGAGAGGCTACCTGTGTTTGCTAAACTCCCTTCACATCCTGACATGGTGCTCTGAACCAGACCAAATGGGAGAAGACGCTTGAACTTAGACTTTTCATCGTTGCACTTCCCACGACCCCATCATCCCATCACACATAAGAGCAGTTAGCTGGGTACAATATGCTGAGCGCTTGTGGGACCACAGTCCAGAGTGAGATGAAGAAAGGGTACCCTTAGCCCTATTTTGTATGTCTTTTCTGTATGTCTTTCCATGTAAAAGAGAAAAACATTGTTTCACCCTCCACTGCCCATACAATTGCAAAAGTGGCCTCTTTGAATAACTCAAGTTGCAGCTGTATGAAGCTAGCCTTATGGCTAAACGAAGGGATTTTCTTCCTATTTCCTTTTTCTAACACATCTCAAAGTCACAGCAACATCTCTTCTGGCTGAAGAGGTGGAAATGACTCACTAGTGCATCTCCTTGCACAGGGAAAGAGAGTATCACAGTACGGCTTACTGTAACTCTGAGAGGGGCTATGACCCAAACTGTGTTATAAGCCAAAAAAACAAAGTACAGGTGTTTAAATTGCAATAAGTTTGTTCATAACAACACTGTAGGTAGCTGTTCTTCAATTAGATTCGCCCCTCCCCGCCAAAAAAGAAAGGG
Organism: Apteryx mantelli; assembly: GCF_036417845.1. Classification (NCBI taxonomy): domain Eukaryota; kingdom Metazoa; phylum Chordata; class Aves; order Apterygiformes; family Apterygidae; genus Apteryx; species Apteryx mantelli. The sequence continues at coordinate 35,403,495 of NC_089984.1, forward strand.
AATGAGTCACTTTTACAGTAATCTCTAACACTTACATAAAGATGACTGATAACCAGTTTTGGATTACCAGTAAGCTATAAACCCTGTAATTTCATCCCAGAAAGTGCACTGGGATTCTCCAGACTATTCCTGCCTGTGCTGCTTGGGCATCCCCTGAGAACAGCACAATTTATTCCCTGCTGAATGTGGTGGTAAAATGCTGACTTCGTCCTGAGAGGTTAGCGTAAAGCCCACGTTAAATTTTGCAATGTTGGCTAGATGGGTGGAACTCCCTGAAATCTGTGGAGCTAGTCCAGATGTAGGTTCTCCTGCCTCTTCTGAATACAAACTACTAGTATTTTGCCTCCAAACACAAGATCACTAGAGGATCAGGAAAGAATTTTTCATCTGTGCATCAGAGAGCTCTGACATGTTCGGCAGAGAAAGTAGGTCATCGCTGGAGGCAGAACAGGGAACTAGATGAGTCTGTTAAGGCAAATCCTGTGTTTCTTAAGGATCTCTAACCAACCAGGCACAAAGTACTGTTCCCCACTTTAAAAATCTCTTGGCCACTGCTTTTGATCTTGTGAAGTCCAGATATGCCAAGAATGAATAGAGTCAATGTTCAGCATATTAATGTGAATTAATGCATACTCTATTTATATTCACTCAGAGCACAAGAATGATAAATAAATACATTGGTTTTGGTTATGCTCTGAAGTTTGTGGCTCCTTTGCATGTGTAACACTTGGCCTCGGAGCTGAGCTGAGCCCGCATAGAAAAGCTGCACTGCTCGAGCACACTGGTGACAACGCCAAGGGCAGGGAGGAATGCTTCTGCAAATCGACCCCACTGTAGCCTGCAGAAAGCATTCTGCAATGGGAAAACAAACCTCCTTCCATGACCTAGTTTCAGACTTGGTCACTGGCCTGTCTTCTCAGCGTCACTGAAACCGTGGTGGGATACATGTCCCAGGCCCCCTTTAGCCCAGTCTCTTGACTCTGAATTCCCAACCCTGCTGCCCCTGGATTGCTCTGTAATGAGAACAAAAGTCAAACCCTGCTCAAGTATGCCCTGCAACAAGACTGGAGTGGCGTGTGCAGAGATAAGGCTTCACAGAGAGGTCCTACGTCTGTTTGTCATGCAACAAGACATGGTTTCTCACTTTGGGGGACAAGGGAAATTTCAGACTAACCTTTTCTCTACCAAGCCATTAATAACATTTACAGGAACGGTAAGTGCAGTTTAAGAGTATTTCTAGTTGCCAACTTAGTGGCAGTCTTGAATGGGGAGTCTGTTGCCCAAGGTAGGTAGGTTGCAGCTCTCCCTGTGTCTCTGCTGCACTGCATTTGCCTTTGCAAATGTCCTAAATGTGAGAGAAAAGAATGGTGGACTCTCTGGCTGCCAGAACCCCCAAAATTAGCCAAAGGGACTGGAAACGTCTCCTTTAAAAAGTCCTCAGTCAGCATCTCCAAAATGGGTAATGGAGATCAAAAGAAGTGATCCTTAAACTCAGAGACTGCTTTTAAGAACAATCTCAAAGTGAGTGGAACTCAACATGGCCTGCTGTGATTGCCACCAAACTCTGCACAAAACTCAGAGCATTGCAAAGGCCCCTAACTTCAGACAGTTATAGCTATCACTGTAGCTGTCACCCGGCTTTGCTCTTACATGCAATGGAAAGAAGTGAGAAGTAGGGTTTGCATTGCTAACTATGATCTTAAAAAGAGTGTTTACTGCCAAGTTCACATTTGTGATTTGTTGGGCCCTTGCAAAACAAGAGACTCTTGCAGCTCCCATGGGACTCAGCTCCCAAAAGGGAGCTGGTTTGGTCAGGCTGGAGAGCAGAAGGTGAGGGGGATCTAATTGCTGTCTTTAGTGACTTTAGGGTTTGTAGGGAAGGCAGTCTTCATTTTCACTAACATTTTCATATGAGAGGTAAAGCAGGGTCCCAGGCAGGCTGTGGGATCTCCATCCCTGCAGATGTCCAGACCTTGACCTAACTTGGAAGTTGGCCCTGCTTTGAGCAGTGTTTGGACTCAGGGTCCCTTCTGGCCTGAGGAATTCACTGAGCCTAACAGCTACTAACCCAGCCCTTTTCCCTCCACTAGTGACAGAATTGCACAACAAACTCCAGTTGTGCTAACTCCTCTTTGCAAGCCCCGCAGCTTTCCTGTCCTTTAGATACATCATCTACAAAATAAGATGTAGGATAACAATAAACTGTAGGATAACAGCTACTTTCTCTGCTGACACCCCCTGTCTGAGGGTCCTATGCATCACAGCAAATGTAACAGTGACTTGAACGCAAGGTATGACTACAGTGTCGCAAAACACTTTCAAGCCCTTCAAAACCCTAGTCTTCTCCCCTTTTCCCTTGGGTATTTCCTACTGTCCCTGTTCTCACCTGTCCTCTGATCTGGGGAAGAGACCGTTCTCTATTTTGACAACAGCAGGCCTGGCTAGCAGGTCAGTGCTCAGTGCTGGTGCTTCCTCAGCTCTGCGTAGCACAGACAGGCACTGCGGTGCGCCTGTGCCCTGGGTGCACCCCAGCCAACAAGCAGAGCTTATTGTCATGGCCTAAACTTATTTCCCCTTCATACTCCTGGCCAGGACCTTGGTGTCTGCCACACCTTCAGAGTTGGAGAAAACCGGGACCTATAAAGTAAATGCTAGACAAGTTTCAAGCCATTTCTTCACATCTGGGAGCACAGCTAGGGTACAGCAGCAACAATTAGAGCTCAACACTGCCCCTATGGACACTTTGGCACCATGGGCTCTCATTTGAGATGGAACTGCACTCTTTTTGCTTTGATTGAAACAGATCCCACCCAAAGACAAGGGACAGTATTATCGGTCTTTCAATTTCTTGGCTTTCACAGGGAACATTCCTGTTGCTAATCCTATTCCTTGAAGGACAGAAGACAGAAAAGCTCCTACAGGCCTTGGATTCTCCTGCACAAAACCAATATGCTCCTTTACTCGAGGAAATGTGCAGTTCAGAAGGCTGCTAAATGGCATCCGGCATGCTCATACTTGTACACCACACATGGCTTATTTTATCCCCAGGTCTGTAATCTTGAGTAATGGGGCCTGACGTGTGTGTTTTTCCATAACACAATCTCTTCAGGTCAAATTAATTCTATGATTTCCATCTGCTTCCTCCTCTACATAAATGATGAAGACTTCCTGAAGCTAACGGCCAAACTTGCTCAAAACTGGGCATTAAAATTAATCCTTTGTTCTTAAGTACTTTTTGTAGACTGATTTACTCCAGGTTTTACTTCTCCCTTCTTTTCTCATAGATGTGTAGGTCCCAAAGCAGCAGACAAAAGAGGTATTTTATAGGGGGGGAGAGAGGACGGTGGGAAGACCAGGACAGTGTAGAGTGTGAAGTGACTTGTAGGTGGGATTGAGCCTGTCTTTATGCTCACAGTCACAAAAATTGCAAAAAGTCTTTGCTGAGATCTTTCTGTTGAGTTGCTGTCAGGGTCTGTGCCTGCATGTGGGGCAAGGGCAGTTTTGTGGCTGTAGATCAGGTCCCTGAGCCTGAGGTTCACCGCAGACTTCCTTTCCAACCTTGAATGAGCTCATGCCTGCACCCTGCTTCCCTGTTCGAAGGATGAGGTCAGCGATCTCCTAGACATTTCTGAGAAAATGTTAACCGAGGTCTGTGTTTAAAAATATCGGTCTCTGCTTACCAATTTCACAGGGTGCTCTACAACCAGGAGTTTTATATTTGAGCCCAAGTAACACTGTGCCCTGTAGGTCCTCTTTGCGTTAAGAGGAACTGAGATTTGGAGGGGAACATCTTGTATTGTGCATGCATTTCCCCTCTCCTGCTTATCAGGCATTGCATCATGTTGCTTGTGCTAAAGTCTAAAATACAGATGAAGCTGTGAAACATGAATAATCAGTAGATACCCCAGAAGTACATCCAATTAAGAAAGGGTGTTGGGTGAATAAAATGTATTTTACTCCCTCATCAAGAAATGTTTGTTCATTGCTTTTTAGTAAAATATAGGGGTGGGTCGGAGCAAGGAGATTTGTATCTTTGTGTGGGCACTATACAACTAGGCATTTTATCATGCCTAGTTTATTACTTGAATGGAATGCTAGCAAAAGCAGTGCTGGGACCACAATATTTTCATAACCTGTGAAAGGCATGGAGCAGAAGTCTAGACAACATAACCTGTATCTCCCACCTGCAATGCAACCAGCAGAATTTATCTTACTGGTAGGACATCTCTCAAGCAGAGATCTCAAAGCCCTCGGTGGAGTGTATTCCTTCTCTTTTCAAAAGGGCATGATGCTCATCACATCCTTATCCAGCTTTAGCATGACTCTTTGTTTGGGCAAGATGAGGCATCCTCATGCAGAAGTCTAGCTTTCTTAGGTTGTTCTGCTCACCAAATGGATCTGCTCTAGTTGTAGTTTTAGATGTGGTGGGTTTAAAACTAATCTAGCCAAAAATTTACAAACCTGAGCATGCATTCTTCATTCTTCCTTCAATATCACTCCTCAGAGAAAGGTCTGGTTGGTGCTTTCTGTAAGGTTGAGGTCTTGCTCTCATTCAGATGGTGTGCTGCCACACAGCAAGGAGAGAAGGCAGCTGTAAGCAACATCTCCCCCATCAGGCCCCTTTATTGTAACACTGCTTTAAGCTAGGTCATTTGCTTTATTTGTGTTTGTTCTTGTGTCTATAGGTTCAAAGAATCACCCATTTTTACCTGTGAATTATGGGGTCTATATCTGTGTTACACAAATAAATACTGTAGGTGTTTTTCTTCTTGATTGTCCTGCGAGTAATTTATATTCTACTGGCAGCAGTTGAATTATGTCATTGCATCACTTTATCTGTTTTTCTTGGAGGCAATTTTGATTTCCTTGGCATTACAGTGAAGGCATCTTTGCAGACCTGTGCACCTGCTAGCTGTACACTCAGTCTCCCCTTTTGTGCACCTTGCACTAGCCTCTGGAAGTCTAAACTTTGCAAAGTACTTATTTTGAAATTCTTTCCTTGCTAGTTCACAAAGGCCAAGATAATTTCTCTTCCCCTTAATTTTGGTATGTGAAACCTTTAAACTTTTCTTTTTGATAGTAGTGTCTAGAAGATCCAGGCAAGAACCAGGAACGATTCATGCTGGGTTCTGCATAGGCAAAACCCAACAATCCCTGTCCCCAAGTGTTTCTGAGGTAACCTTCACACAAGACAACAGATGGATACGGACAGAAGAACAGAAGCATCAGGAAATGATGATGCAGCATTACCCAGCATGACAGACATACGTGCTTGGCATGTTAACCATTTTCAGACCTTTGCAAGCAGCAGTGTAAAGGGTTTTTAAAAGAACCGTAAATGATGAATAGTTACTTTTGAGGCAGTTCTTTTGCAGTGCTTTTCCTTCACTGCATCCATAGCTCTACTGTAACATGTCCCTCTTTGTATGTGCACCTTTCCAAAAGATTGAATTTTGGCTCGTATTTTTCCCTCAGCTATTTTTCAAACCCCACTCCCTAGTCCTGGCTGTTCTGCTTTGAAGGTATTGCCAGCTTCCCACAACATTAGTGCAGGGCTCTTGGTGCTTTCACGTTCAAATCCTTGCGTTTTTCATCCTCACTCCTGTGATAATACAATCTCCCCTCCCTTGCAAGAGCTGACAGGCAAATCAGACATGTATAGTTTGCCAGTGCAGAGTTGTCTGTGGTCTTATATTACCGATTATATTTCTTACCGATTATATTCCCCTCAGCATGTCCTGCCAGGAGTGCCCCATGCAGCGCTCATCCCCGCAGTGCTGCTGCAGGATGCTCGTGGGGACGGAGCGCGCGAGGGGCACCTGGCTGACGGGCCCAGTGGGCCACCTTTGCTTTCAAGGGGCACCAGCAAACGGCGCCTTCACCACACGAGCAGGATGGAGGGCAGGAGCGTGGCTGGAAGCCGGCTCTCTCCTCTCGGCCCAGGCAGCCCTGCCGTGGGCCTGGGGCTACGGGAAGCTAGCTGGCCTGTACCCCGGGGGCAAGCATGGCTTGTGTCATTCTTCCCACTGAGATGAGCAAATTCTCCAAACTTTGGGCATCCAGGAACCCAACAGCGAACTAGAACTGCGAGCAACTTGCTGTCCTCACGACTTCTTGTCATAAGATCTAGGAAGAAGCAGGAAAGAAATGGAACCAGCAATTACTATGAGACCAAGCGATGCTCAAAGCGCTTCCCTTTGCATTGCACAGCTTCTGGGTAGGCCCATGCAAAGCTGAACTGGGTGGATTTTTCCTACGATGAGTACGTGTCTTATTCCTCAATAGAAATGCAACTAAATAATCAAGAAGCTGAGTGAGGTCTGGCAGGGGCTGGAGCTTCTGGCTCCCTGTGGAGGCAGCAAACTCACAGGAACACGGGTAAGAAAGAGGGGAAGGGAAAATTGATGGGCTTCGGAGCTGACAAGGGCCAACGCAGGCAGATGTTTCGCAAAAGGAACCTCCAAAGTAAATACATTTTGTAAAAGCAAATTCTGTGCCACGCTGCCAAGAGCAGTCAGCCTTTTCTGTTTCTTTTTCATAAATATTCACTTAAAATTGAATCTTTTGGATGCTCCAGAGTTTAATATGGAGAAGTTAAGATTGTGCTTTGAGTTGCACTCCAGATTTGGACTTGCAGTGGGCACTGTTCATTTTCTGTCAAGAAGAGGAAACACCGTGGCTCTGTCCGCGAACACTAGCTTGCTGTGAACCCTTCAGCAGGCAACGCGGTGCAAGCTTGCTCACCCACGCTGCTCAGACAACTTCTTCTCACATTGGGACTTTGGTCTGTTCCAAAAACCAAGTGGTTGTTTTCTTCTGTGCCAGTACTACTTTTTTAAAAAAAACATTTCTTCCTTTTTTCTCTTAGCTTTTTCCCAGCTAGCCACTTCCTAGCCCTTTCTTCTCACTTGTATTTTAATTTTTAACCTTTTCTACTTGGCCAAAACAGTTTCCTCCCACCCAGAGCTGTTCAGAAGAGTAGCTTGTGACAACTGTGTTCAAGGTAATACTGGTAATTAGAAAGCAAGTGTGGGGTTTTCTCACACAACTTTTTTGTTTTTATCATGTGTTTAACTAGCTTGTTTTTTCTGATACCACAAGTAGCAGTGACTAACCCAAACTTGCCTTCTGAAACCTAGCAAAGGCATAACAATAAACTGAGTTAGGGATTTTTTTTAAAAGTATGATGTTTTCAGAAATAGAGTTTTTGTTCAGGCCTAACCTCAACATGTCACAAACAAGCTCAATTCCTCAATTCACAGGCAAATTGCAGGTAGAAAAGTCCCACAAGGACAAGACTTGTTGCAGCGTCTGCTCCATCCTCCCGACAGTGCAAGCTTGGATTTCCACTTCCTGGGGGCAGACCTTCACAGCCGCAGCTAACGCAGCCACATTTGGTATCCCCCCAGGGAGAGAAAGGCTGGCTGGGTAGTCGCAGCAGAAGCAACATAGCTGTAAAGCCACTTTCTTTTCCAGCTCTGCCTCAGCTACTCTGGCTAACCTCATTCCTGCTTAAAGGTTTCCCCTAACTGGTGACCTGGCAGGTTGGTAAAGGAACATCGGGTCCTTCAGATGTCCCTGTACTGTTTGTTGCGTATATTGGGTCCCTAGAGGCCAGAAGACTGTAAACTCTAAGGAACCTTCATATTTTGGACAACTTATGAATTTTTCATCTTTACACGTATCAAGGATCAGGACCCCAGCTGAAATTCCCCCTACCCTGCTGCTGTGTCCAAGATGGACTCCTCTTCAGTTCACAAAGCACCTGCACAAAGGAAGGTGCCGGTCAGGCAAACTGCTTCTCCATGCCCTGGCCCTGTGCTCCCTGCACGGTCGGGGATGGGGGATTGGAGCAGAAGCCCTGTGCAGTTGGCCCAAGTCACCCTTTGGAAGTGCCTCGCTTCCTTGCTTGTCTATTCAAGACTGCCTTTCTTGCCAGAAATGTTCCTCAGCAGCTGGTGCTAAGCTTACCGCTTTGGGTTGGGAAGTTTGTTTTCAATGTTTGCTCTGACACACAATTAATTAAACCTAAGTCCCTCTTTTTATTGCTCTCAAGAGAAATCATACTGGCTTGCATGCCCCAGCCTTTGGGGAGGTTTCCATTGTTTCAGCTACCGCCGCAGCCAAGAAAGGCTAAATCACACTCTCGCTCAGTGTGGATGGGAGGGAGTTTGCCTGCCACCATGCCTCAGCACGCCTTGCAGGTGCCTATACATATTTTTTGAGCAAGAGACACATTGCAGTGAATCTGACATCGCAAGGTGACCACTACCAGCAAGGTATCTGCTATGTAACCAACTGAGCAAGGTGAAAATTTAAATAGTTGAACTCTCCTTCACTGTCAACAAGCAGCCTTTGAAGACAGCAGGGGAAGTCTGAGAGAGGAAAAGTTAACCTAAGTCAGGTTTAAAAAAAAAAATTTAACATGGGGTCCTGGCTTACTGCCAAGTCCATCACTTCTCTTCCATAAGCTTCACCTGCCTTAGGAGCAAAGATAAATTTGGTTCAGCCTGTGGTTTGTCAGGTCCCAATTTAAAGGTTCACCTACATTTGTGAAGTGCCAATGTGGTAGCATGTTGCTGCCAGCAGCCTGTCTTGGGGCGTTTGGTGGCAAGGTTGTAGGGCCCCTCTGGGTACAGACTCAAGAACAACTGCAAGGGCTTCAAAGCCTGGCTCCGCAGGGCCACAGCTACCTGGATCAATCTTTACTCACTTCACCGCATTGGCTTACAAAGCAGGGACTTTCCTCCGCCAGTCCTTGCTGATGGAAAACGCCTGCGTGGCTCCAGCTGGATCTAATGCCCAGAAATGTCTGAGTAAAGCCAAATGAAACAAGGGGCTGTGAGCGCTGGAGGAGCAGGGCTTACCTGGAGGCACACAGCCTTTTCGCTGCCAGCCCTCCTGCCTCCCTCGAGGAGTTCCTGTCCCTGCAGCATGGATGACTCGGGGGGGGGGGGGGTGCCACTGCCTCTGACATGCTACAGGTCACAGGCTTGTCAGGGAGAACAGATACTATTTTTGCTTGGCCTCAAAAGGCTGAGCAGTGACCTGCAGTGGGTCAGGAGCTGATTGAACAGGCTAATAACTGCACAGCTTGAGGAGCAGGTGGACAGCTGTGGGCAATAGCCTCCCCAGCATCATACATTTCAGCTAGAGCCCTGGGCCAGTCCTGGCTCTTCCCTGCCGCAGTGGAGTCCTGTCCCCTGTGTAAACCATCCCCACCGGCTGATTGAGCACTAGGGTCAGATTAGACACATGGCACCAGCTCACAGGCAAGGGGAAGGGAACAGGAAAGGGTCACCATGAGCCAAGTTGCCAGTAGCTCCTGTCATTCCCAACTTTAAACCCATGATAAGCTGATATCAGCTTTTTCTAATTTGTCACTTCAGTTCATGGGTGAAAAACCTCTTCCACTTCCATCTCCAGAAGGGTGAAGTCCTTAAACATTTTCTAGAGTCTATCTAATCAATACTTCTCCTGTAATCTAATTACTAAAGTGAAATAAGACCAGCTGATTGGTACAAGCCACTTAGAGCATTAACAGGTTGCAGGTCTGAGCCCGAGGTCAGACTTTTTCAGCCTCTTTGACTTGCCAGAGTTTCCAGAGAATCTGCGGAGCCATGAAACAGATTTAAACTGACTGGCACTAGGCTTGCTTTTCTTCGGGCATAGCTTTGCCATACCCTGCTTTTACCTGCAGTGCTGATATAAGGAATTCTCACCTTCTCCCCTGTGTCCGGCTCTGACTGGAGTTAAAATAATTTCAGATCGAATAATTTTCTTTCAGAATATTTTTAACCAGCTGCTTTTACAGTGCAGCCCCACAAACTCTTCTGTCAGATGAATGTGGGGACTTACAGCACTGAGGCAAGAATGGTCAGGAGCAATTCACGAAGCCACTCTCTGAAATCACAGCCTCAGTTACCTCTTACAGACCATAGCTTGAAAAAACATTGCCCTAAACTCATGGCTTGCTTCAAGCTATCTTCATCTTCAAAGGCAGCACCTGCTCCTGAATAACTGCAGATTAGACAGCCCAGGGCAGTATTCAAGGACTTCTCAGAGACCTCTAAGGGAATGGCTCTTCTTGTTAGGCTGTACTCACCTACCTCGTGTCAAAACACAAGCATTTTAGGTTAGAATTTAGAGGCTTCTCAGTGCTTTCATGTGTTAATTTGCCTTATTGCATTCTCATGAGATTATTTCTTTAATAGAAACTGCTTAAGCAGCCCACAGGCATTCAGAGCAGAATGAATCCAGTCCTTTAGTCAGCTAGGTGCTTCACTTGAGGCATTAGAGCAGCCTCGCTGAGAGCAGTGGGCAGCTGCACATGGTGAAGAGCCCAGCAAAACCGGAAGGCCGAACATTTTCCCAACTATAGGGCACCCACTAAGGCAAAACAGCTACGAACATATTTAATGGCTTATTTACAAGCATTAGATGAGAACAACTTGTTCAGAAGCGCTCACTCTTCTACTACAACAGGTACATTTATGCATGCAAAAATCTTGCAAAGTCTGGAACTGTGGTTTAGTGCAAAATAGCCTAAAACCAGCAGCAATAACAAAACCTCAACCCCCTGTTTAAAAAAAAAAGTCTTAAAATAGGGCAAGGAGTGAGACAGGAAAGCAGGAAAGTAGCAGTGATTTTCTCAGTCAGCTAGACAAGTTACTAGCATCGAGTTCTATATTTATTACCCAATAGCTCCAGTATCAGATTGGCTTGCTTCAAGGCTGAGTACTTAACACCGTTGTGCTGGGAGAACCCTTCCTCTGCAAACACAGTTGTGCTGTTCCAGTCTGAAATGCAGACCTACCTATAAAATGGGGATGAGAAGTTGTTTGCCAGATGACTACTTGCAAATAACAAAGCCAAGATTTGTATTTGAGGAAACTTTGCTTTAGGCTGCTGTTTCCAAACAACAGTGTAAAGTACTGGAAGCACAAAAAGAAAAAAATCTTGATTTTTGTCTCATCTGTCAGCAAGAGCTGCATCTGCTCCCAGTGGAAAAGGCTGAAAGAACAGCAGTGAACTGCAAAACAACTCCAGCATATGACCATACAAATAATAGTAACTAAAAAAAAAAACACACCAGGAGCCTTTACCCTGCTCCTGAGAAGCTAGTGGGAGTTTGCCGTCAAATTTCTACAGAAAATATGACCCCGTCTTCTTTCACTTAAGGCACTCCAGGAGATACTAAAATATAGTCCACAAGTTATCCCCTTCTCAGTCTTCCTTCTTCCCTGTCCCCCTGCAATTAGTTTGCATGGGCAAGACAATCCATACAAAACTGATTCCTGGGCTTTTAATACAGGCATAGTAAACAGGCAGCAATGACAGTATCACTTTTCTATAATGATATCATGGTTAAAACCAAAGACAGATCTCTCTAACTGAATAAATAAAACACAGTAGCAAGTAACAATATGCCAAATGTGGAGCTGTGACCAAGGGAACTGGCCCTTGCTACTGGGAGTATGAGACTGTCAAATTCACATTACACAAGGGAGAACAGGAATCCAGTAGTAAGGTCACTTACTGGAACTGACAGTGAATCACAGCAGTACTCAATTGTAGCACACCTACCACCAGTCCTTAGGATGGAAGAAATCTCACCCCCATTTCCAAGAGCTTCTGAAGCATGGTATGAAAGGTGTGCAGGCCTGTTTCCCCGGCTTTGCTGTTGGACGGTCTTGCAATATCTGAGGTACACAACAAAGATGCACTGCCATCTCTTGTTCAGAGAGTGCAATAGAAAAGCACAGGCAGCAGCAAGACTTGCCCTGCCAGGCTGTAGGTAGCAAGCCCTCCAACTGCAGATTATATGATTTTGGCATATATAGTTATATCTCCTGAAGGAAAACAAGAAGGTGCTTTTATGGTGCACTCCCAGTCACCATACTAACAAGAACAATTAGCTAGCAATGAATTTGCTTTTAGCCCAGAGCACATGTTTACAAGCCACACACGAGGCCATTTCTGCACTGCGAGAAGGAAGACTCCCCCTCAGAAAAGATGACTGCTACCCAGCATGGAGCACAACGCCACCACCACAAGCCTTCACTCAGAGCTAGCCCAGGTCTCTCTGTAATCTAGAATTAGACTGTGGTAAACAGGCAATGGTGCAAACCACAAACTCAAAACAGACGCTCACATATTTGTATGTTTATTATTTCAAAGTACAATATATACATAATGTATAGTGATGTCTTCCAAAACTTTATACAGAAACAAGTATCTACAAAATTAGATCAATAGACATTTGTGTACATTCAGACAACATACATATATTGGAAGAGTCAACATAGTTTCACTGTCAGAACACAAAAATAGGAAGTAAAGGAAACCCCATCCACCTTGAAAAAGCTCTAAATACCACCCTCCTCCCTCTGTAACTCAGCGATTTGCCTTTTGAAAGGTTTCAGGCTGTTTTGGAGGCATGATAAAGCTGATTTCTAGTGCCACCTACTGTTAACGTTTATCACCACAGTTGTTTCCATTGGCAGCTAAAAGAGTAAATGAGCCCATTCCTACAGGATGCATCAGGCCTTGTTCCCTGGACCACTGGGACTCGATCCCAGTTCTGTAGCATGCCAGCACTCAGCTTTAAACTCGATTCAGTGGGAGCCAGAGACCCGATTTTTCTAGTTATGAAACAAATCTTTTAATGAAGAGTTTTCCAAAGGGTAACTTGTGTTTTAGTAGTTGGAGATACTGCAGCTGTTGCCAGCAACAGGTGAAGAAGATGAGAACATCTCTGACAAGCATAAATCGATCCCCACTGCTTTGGGGAGACTGAAACTATTGCACAAGTTTATGTGGCAGAAAACCAGTGATTTTTATAGCATGAAGTGGTACCCTTCAGTTAGGAAGGTCTGGCTTAAGACAACTTCAGTGCTGGATTTTAGAAGGTGGAAAAGCGTAGGCAGCTTTTCTGTAGGGCCTCTAAGAACATCAGGATGTGGGATGTTTGCATTAAAAAGAGCACCCTGAGTATTCAAGAAACAGATGTAGGATACCTGCCTGTAGGATACAACTAGCTACAAGCTTGGCATTTTCAAAAAAAGCCTGTGGCAATTAGGAATCTAATGGACACTGAATTTCAATGGCACATATGTAGCTAACTGCTCCAGGCTGTCTTCAAAATACCAGTTTATCTGAGGACAATTTTCAGTCTAATATTCATAACATAATGATAAGAAGCTTCCAAAATAAGTGAAAAGTGATTGCTGCACAAGCCTTGCATCCACTCTAGAGCAGCCAGGGTTCACCTGTGTGATATAAACCCATCCCTCAGAAACCCAGTAGCCTGTTCTCCATTACGCAGCTTTTCACAGAAAGCATCCTTGCTATGTGCACCAACAATATTAGATATCTGACACTTAATTTAGCCCATGAAAAAAGGCAGGTGGCTTGACAGCAACTTTTATATGGATAATACAGCATTCCCTCTCAGGAATAAGCAACATTACTACGCAAAGTTGCTAACTGACCCTGTCACGTATTCAAATTTCTTGGCTTACTCTAGTCATTTGCCAGTGTGCAAACTAGAATGAAATTTCCATCTTTCACAGGTATGTTTAAAATAAAGCATCTAGAAGAAAACCTTGGTCCATGTAAATACAGTATGCAATAAACAAAGTGATTTTTTTGGGCTGCTTTGTGTGTCTCCATAACCAAGAAAAAAAGTCTGAAAATTCACCTAGTGTTACAGAGAGGAAGCAGCATTTTCAGCAGGGCAGGAGGACAACTAACCAGGTTTCTCAAATAACTTAAAAAGAGAAACAACATGCCAAAAAGAAGTAAAAATTCCCACAATATCATTGCACTTATTCCATCTGCATCACACCTCTCCTTCATTCACATTGCACACCTGAAGAACATATATGATTACAATATTAACATGGCATCTAAAATACTGGAGTCATTCAGCTGAATGCTGGAAAAATATCCAGAGAGCTGGTACATTAAAGCATGAAAACACAAACATACAAGAGCTAAGCTATGTTTTGACATGCGAATTTTTCTTCCTAAAATTCTTTCTTTCCGCAGAAGGTCTAGTCCAGTTGGGGCAACTGCCTGTTTGCTCCAGGTGAGCTCTCAGCTTTCTGGAAGATGGTGACAAATCTGTTTCAGCAGAACCTGGAATTTTCTCCTCCACATCACTTAAACAACAATAAAGCCGGACTCCCATGACTGGATGAGTCAAAATTCCCTAACACTTTGCATAACCATTGCTCTCAGGAGTTAAAAAAAAAAAAAAAAAGATAGATATGTATAAAAACCCATCCAGGTTAAAGGGTCACAGTTCCTACAGTGCTCATCAAGTTTTAAATCACTTGTTTTTATCCTCCCTTTCTAAACAAATACTTAATCCTCTTACACTAAAAGGACCAGCTATTCAAGACTCCAGAGGCTCTTTGGGCAACTTACCAGGCCTTAACCTTGCAAGCACCTTCAGAGATGTCTATCTTCAAAGTAAAAAGGAAGTCTCCCTCTCTTGCACCAAACTACTCATAAGAATCAAATTAGGCCCTTATGCTCAATTCAGTTCATTACAAAGCCCCCAAACTGCTCAAGTGACTCAGTGGCACCTGAAAATGGAGCACACACACCTAAGTCGTCCAGGTGCTTTGATAAATTTTTCTCCCTTGTGCTATAGCATTCAGGCCTCTTGTTTTATATATGATGCAAATGGCAACTGGGATAAGACAAAAGAAACATTTTTTCAAGTGTCTTTTCTAATTAAAATAGCTGAAGCATTATTCTTTTAAGTGCACGCTAAATATTTTTTTCATGATAATAGGAAGTGCAAATATTTAATAAAAAGACAAAATATATATTTACACTGTGACCTGGTCTGGCTCTGATCAATAAATTTTGGTCAAAAGGCAATAAATACATAAATCTATGCATTTACTGCTGGAATAAAGACATTCCAGTTCCTGTAAATTATTCTGGAATTAAAATGTGAAAATGACATCGTGACAAACTAGATTCTTGTCATCTTGATACTCTTCCTCCACCACACTCTCAGTCACTGAAGGATTAAGTATCAGATCTGAGTTCATACCATTTTGACAGTCTCCTCCACAACAGGAAAACAGAGTCTCTCCGATTCTGTGCCACTTTTATAGTCCAACCAACAGACTGCAAACCCACTTAAACACATTTCCCATTTCTTACTGTCGCTGTCACTGGCTGGTCTATCCATAGTTAATGAGAAAACTCAGTAGGCTTAAATTTTGAAAACAGATTGAATCAGGAGGTCTCTCTGTACATATGTAACAGTGGGCAATTTAAACTCCTACTTTTTAAATGTTATTAGTTATGCAGAAAGTAAGAGAACTTTAGTAACCAACTACCTGAGATCAGAATTCTTTAGATTCATACGTATAAAGATCAGGGGTTTATAAGATTTGTTGAGTTGACACTTGTTTTAATCACATATACTCAACAACTGAACCAGCAAGTTTCTTAATCCCTTATTTTTAATATTGCTTCACTTCTTTTAAATAAAGAAACACCAAGTTGAATGTTAACCTAAAGTAGAAAATATGCAATACCATGGCCATCACTTAAAAAACAAATTTTGTGACAAAGCATTATTCTTCCATGCTCATATCAAAAATGCTTAATCAACCTAAATATCAGAAATAATATGCAAGGAAGTAATGTCTGAAAGCCCTTAAAGCTCAGTAACACTGGATATGTTCAACAGCAACTAAAAAATAATCAGCTTTATTTTTCCAAGCTCCATCATTAAAAAAGTGATTAATTATACAGTGCAGAAATTAAAATCTCATTGCAACTCACTCAATACACAGTATGCACTGCAAATCGTCTGTATGTCATTTCAAACAAAATTTTTATCTCAATGTAGTGTGTAGTAAAATTCAGCAACATCTCAGGCTGGTAGATAGAACCATGCTGATGCCAAACCCTGTAGACCTTCTCTCACATGGAGGACAGCCTGTATAGTTAAAGGTTGTATATGTAAAGTACTGGATGCTTGTGCTAGCAGGTAACCATATTTCAGGAAAACTGTAAAAAAGCAATGGTCTGTAGCACCTGCCTTTTCCGCATCTTCATGCTGCTTATTCCATAAGAGTTTTAGTTATGTTGGCTTCATTCCAGGCCTTTCCAGTTCATGCTGGTGTTTAGTAAGCCGTTCTATTTCTGTTCCTAGAGTCTGAAGGTTTTCCTTGGGGGGGGGGGGGGGGGGGGGAGATAAATAATACAGGAAAAATGAGACAATCAGCACAAAATGCACCGATAAGTTAAAGTTACCATCTAAGTCAGCAGATTGAAATTTCAAGTATCCAGAACAAATAAAAATGATTAGCTGGGGGTGGGGAAAACCAAACCCATTTCAATAAAGGATGCGAAGCTCTGAACAAGTCTTTGGTAGTCAGTAAGATTCTAAGGGCTGTCCCTAGAAGGCACAGCACTCCAAGGGGACCAGTGCTTACAGGAAGAGATTTCCACTTCTGCAATACTGCAGTCCAGCGGGCAGCCTGCAGAACATTTTCCAGCCTGCCATGTTTCCATCACAGCAGACATGCTGCCCCAACAGCTCAAAATGGTATCCAGCTGTTGGTACAGGGCCAGGCACAAGTCACTGATTCCCAGTGATGGGAGGAGGGTATGGAGAGAGCCCTTCTCCCCTGACTGTGCAGGCAGTCCAAAATTTACTGCTGAGAGCCAGCCCATCAACGTGTCATATGATGGGACCCCAAAACAGAGGTTCAGACTGGACCATGTTACAGCACAAGTCATCTATTTCAAGTGCTCTTTGATTACTCAATGCTAAACATCACCAGTTCACAATGAGCTGAAAGAACAGTTACTCACTTTCAGTGTAATATTCTTCAGTAAGGTATCTTCTAACACAGCCTGCAGCTTCCTGTTTATCTCCAAGGAGAGTTCTAATGTGAGACCGCTGTCTGCGGGATGAGAAGTGTACAGAGATGCCATAATCCCACCCCGCCTGCTCAAGTGTACTTTGTTGAAGTCAGAGGCCTCTGAGGAAAGTGTTCCAGCTTCTTCCCGCAAAATGTAACTCTGAATAATTCTGGGGGGGGGGGTTAAAAAAAAAAAAAAAAAGACATCATAGCATTACAAGGCAGTGAAAAGGCAGACAAAGTAACTTCAAATTCCTGACATATTGCGTGCGTGTGTGTGTGCGCAAATAAATATTTTCCCCCTCATTGTTTTCAAGCACTACTGTTTCACCGGAAAGGCAATAAATTCAAATCCTGACCAACATAAATGGAAACTGCAATTTCCAGGATAGAGGAAAACCTAAATAACACAGATGCTATATGAGATGTCGACAGCAGAGAGACTACAACATTGTACAAGGATTACATATTCAGAGGTTCTTGAAGAAGTACTAATGCTGCTGGAGGAAAAAGGATGCTTAAAAGATGCCTCTTCATCTACTTCTCTTTCCTGAAAGGTCAAACAACATGCTGGACAATCCCACTTAAGTGGGATTTAAAGTTACCCCAAAATTTGAAACATCGTGCAGTTGAAGTCTGTTGTATGAAATATGATACAATCTCCAATTTTAAGATTAGTTTTCCAGAAAACCTGTCTTTCTCAGCACACAGGGCAGATCTGCTCCATTAATGTAGCAGCACATGCTGAAATTGGAAATGGCGCTACAAAGTAAGCAAGCCATGAGAGCTAGGAGGACGACTCTAGGATGGTAACCTGCAAATCTAGCTACCGTGCTCAAACATGCTCACAGATCTTATGCACGCAAGAAATGTTGCTTAAACCAACTTTTCCAGTAATGGCTATGATTACGTGCCTCACTTTCTGCCTGACTTGAGACCCTGGGGCTAGGCTTGCAGCAGTGCTGATAGTTCTCAGTAGCAACTGAGGTAAGTGGCATTAAATCCTGAATGCTTTCAAGGTGAGATAATTGGGGAGCAATATCTAGCATTTTTAAGCCTGGACCGAGAGCTAAAATCATCCATTATTGAACAGTTATTGAAGCATCCAAACTGTCCATCCAGCTCATAACTATCACTTCTTCAATTCACTTCAATGAAAGTTAGGTGGACAATAACAAAAATACACCATGAACTTTTAAAGGAAATAAGTCCTGAATATTCTACAGCCTCTTATGAATAACTGATATCAAATAATTAAAAATACCAGACAAAGTATGTAAAGATTATTAAAAATAATGCCTAGACTATATGTAATTTAAATTATTTTGCCTCTTTTTTGTTATAGTGTTTACAGACTCCAGACATGGAATCAAAGCCTTAAGATTTCCGAAGATGAAATAATAAATACAGAGGCTCTACAAGAGAGTCTTCACAAGCTGTAATTTAGTCCCTTGAAACGGTACCATATGAGTAGAAGTGTATAGACATGTTAAGAAAGGACAGTACTTAACAATCAGCAATACTTTTCAGAAGGTATATGCCACAATTTCTTCCTCTCCCTATGTTCTAGACATCACTCTAAAAAGAGTAGGTTTCCATGCAAGGGGAATCTTGTATCACTTGTTAAATACAGACAATCTTTTGTTAAGATATAATATATGTTTGGCATGCATGCCAGGCTGCAATCTGGAATTACGCAGTCTCTCATTCTAAAACAAATACTTACAATCAGCACCTTTTTAAGCACAGACTGAACTCTCTTGTTAGCCAATGGCAATGATCCACCTCAAATCAGCAACCAGGCGACCATTTTGCTACCAAAAAACTTGCATCATTCTATTTCTCCTGACAAATTTTAGTAGTAATGGACCCAAGATATAGATAAGAAGGTAACAACTCAGACAGCAATTACATAACAGCTGGGAAAAGGAAAAAAAAAAAAATCTAAGATTAACTATACTTTTGAGATCTGTCACTGAAATAATGTCTTAACTATTTTCATTCAGACAATTACTTGTCCTAAATAAAATCCAGACTTCTGTCCAGTGCAGCAGCTGAAAACTGAGAAACCATAAGAACCAAACTCAGAACATACTTAGTTTTTTTCCTGATTTCCTCCACTAGTTGTTTAATGTGATCCTCCATGAACTCCATCTTTTCATTTTTTCGAGCATGTGCCTTCTGTAGTCTCACTATTCTTTCAATCAAGACAGACTTGTCCACTTCTGGGAAGCTATCTACAGCTACTGAAGATCCAGTATTCTCAGGCGACCGATCCTCGTTGCTGCTGCGAGCATTAAGGGAACCTGCCAATACATTTGCATTTGTAAAGCTCTTTCTGCTATTACAACAGGTAGAATGTCTCCCACCAGTATGTTACATTCCCAGTAGTTTAGGATAGACAAAATATTTTTTTAAAATGTCAATCTCGCTTAGATGCTACTGAATTTCTATATAAGCAACATTTATAGCATTTTAATTATACATGCTGAAACAGTAGTATAGTCCCCTAGCATGAACATACTTCCACTAGTATAACTGTGCTTACACCAGTAATGCTTATTCCTACATAAGTACCTTCATATTAATATTACTTTGTACAAGACTGAGCTGACTTTAAACAGATCAGTTTTAGAGTCCACTAAAATTACAAACGTATGAAACCAGTATATAGACTGGCAAAAGCCCTATGCATAAATACTCTGCAGCATTCATCGCTTAGAAATAGCAAGAAGAACAGAGAGCAAAGCAAGTATTTCAAGCTCAATCTCTCTTATACAGTAAGATTAGAAGATACTTGTACAGAATTAAACCAGTTTAAAACTCAAACATATTGAGGAAGAAAACAGATGATGTTTTCAGTGCTAAAGATACTTTTTATCTAATTAGAAGTAAAAGAGTTAACGAGCTTTACACAAACATATGAGTGCCTCTAAACATGCTAATTGATTTACCATTTACACAGTGACAACTGTCAATAGTGCAATTAAACAATGTTGGAAGCAGCTGTTAATTTTTGTTTTGCCTCTGGCTGCATTTAAGAGGTCTTCTATTTATTAGTCCTCCGAGCTTCCTCCGAACATAAAAGCAACAAAAAGGCCATCATTTAAAAAAATAAAATAAAACAGGAAAGAAAATATAAACATTAAACTTTAATCTTGTAATAGGAATAAGCACCTGCAATTGTATTCAGAGCCAGCTGCATTTTAGTGCTTGAAGGCTATTTTGTCAGCTTTAATGGGATACTGCCCACACACTACATGTGTGCAAGCCATAGAAAGAGCAAGGCTCATAGCAGCACACCATGGCAACCTTATTAAGAGCAAAGGATGGTTCTGCCAGCCCCGCTATTTGCTATAATACCTGATGAACTAGAACGGCTCCCCATGCTGCTGACTTCCTTGTCATAATTACCATTTTCCATCTGATCCAATTTCTTCCGTGCTGAAAGCATAATGAAATGATGGTTATTAACAGAAGACTAAAGAAAAAAAAAATCGTACCATGACACAGCATACCCAAACCCTTATGATCTGCAATAATTTAACAGTTTGACAACTGAAAGATAATGTCAGCAACTAAAATCTCAAGAAGAAATAACAAACAGTCCCCCTTCCTTACCCCACCCCCAACCACAAAGTACCTGGATGCAACATCCACCAAGAACCCGATGCCCTGCAGTAGCTCCCAGTCGAAGGGGTAACACCCTTCATAGGGCTGAGTGGGAACAGCAAGATGTAAATCTGATTTTACTTTTGATTAGGACCACTATGTAAGTAACTAATGAATGACAGAAGAGCAGCTCTGTTGTGGTATCTCATGACTACCATCACTACTGGGAGCTGAGTATAGTACCTGTGCCCAGAAGCACCATTCCTTTAATAAGGGTAAGAAAGAAAATGTACTACTGTTCATATATGTACAAAAAGGGATATAGAACTTCCTCCTGCACCATACAGGCACAAAAAATAGGTATTCATTCAACAACAAACAGATCTGATTATATTCAAATCAGCTTGCATTCAGAGTATATGCACTCCTGGGTATCTAATGATTTCCATTTGCTGACAGAACAAAATTAGTCATCAGTCCCTCCATATCAATCATTAATAACTAATGTGCTCTGTTTAATAGATTAAATAATAATTACCACCAGTAATTCCTGACAGTCAGCAGTTAGGAAACTGCCAGCAAATTCTGAATGTATTCCTACACAGGCCATGATCCAAATATACCCAGAAACAGCAACACTTCAGTAGTCACATACAGGATAAGAAAGAATATGCTACTCAAATAAATCTTTCCTTTTATGAATAAGCCCATTTCAAAAGTTATAGGTGAGACTAACTCTAAGGCCTTTTTACTGTAACTACAGTTTCCCACTTGTAAGATTCAGCTTGCCCACTCACTATTATTTTCTTTAGGGTCACGGAGAGGTTGCACGGGCTGTACCCAAGGAGTGCATGAACACAGACAGGACCATAGTCTCTAACAGACTGTGCGAAGGAGGTTACAAACTGGGCTGACTTATTATATCTGAAAATAATGTCAACCTAGCTGAAGTTGTTTGGTGAGATCTTTCAGGTTTGCTGCATGTTTGCGCTTCTGGGTAGCTAGTTCGTCTTTCAGTTCATCCACGTGGGTCTTCCTCGCTGCTAGTTCTTTCTGCTCTGAAGCCAGCTGAGCCTGTAGTGTCTCAACCTCTAGCTTTCGCAGGTCCTCCTCCTTCTGCAACTTGGTGGCCTGAAATTGATTTTCTTTTAAATCATATACAAAAAAAAAAATTGTCCAGCCTATCTGTACGCTCAGCAGCTCTAAACCTGCACTTCACTTTTTACCCAAGAATCTCACATTTTATATTTAGTTAGGCTGATCACTACCACTGTGAATGAGTTTGCAGCACCATGCAATACTGCAGTAACAAATTCCTGAACTACCTCCAGAACATCTATATAACACAGTAGAGTGCCAGAGTTGTGCTGTAGTCACATTAACTGTTGTGACACACCAAGCTCATTGAACGTGACATTCATCTACCTCATGATCACAGTACAAGCAGGACCTAAGTAACAGTTTACAGTGATAAATTTCATGCACAAATCAAAACCTTCAGATTGTTTTAATGGCAGCACAGAGAACAACTCTGTCCTCCCAGAAAGGCAGAAATAGCAACACAGTAACACCCACCATTCCAGGACAGGGTGCCTTGGTTTCTTGCGCCCATGAAAACACCAGGTGTTTGCATCCCATTGCTATTACTCTATCAGAGTAGCAAACTCAAGTCACTACAGCAGTCACATGCAAGCCACTGATGTATGAACAAACAGTAGCTACAGTCTGCTCCAAGCTTAGTTTTTTTCTGTGGCAAGCTCATACTAACGAGCAGTGTGTTCATTTGAAAAGCTGAGAAAGAAGCAAATAGCACAGAGATGGATACTGGAAAGCATGAGAAAGTTGTCCCCACAACTAAAAGTGAATTTGTCAATACTGAAGCCAAGCTATGGCACTTCTAGGGCTCATACCACATATTCACAGGTTTTCTGATGCGTGATAGCTTGACTTGCCCCAGGCTAACCACTCAGACCAAATGGTCAGGAATAAAAGCCAGACAATCAGTACAAGTTTTATTTAAAGCCTTCAGGAAAGCCTAAGATTCTGCCTTCGCTTGGGGTGGGGTTCTCATGCCTAAACATAGGCACCTACTGCCATTCAAGAAGCCCTGGAGCACCTTGCCTGGATTCCAGGAGAACACGGTTCTCTTGCAGGTCCTGTGCCATAGCAGCTTGTTCCACACACATCTCCAAAGCCCATGGGCGTCTAAAGTAGCACTAGAGCCCTACACTTAGATAAGCAGGGACACAAGGTGGGATTCACGTCCCACATCTTTATTAGTATCAGACATCTTACTAGTGCAAAAAACAAGCTGTATGCTGTACTCACCAGATCATCTTTAGCCTGTCGAACACGTTCCAGCTGATTCTGCAGCTCTCTTTCGCTGTAAGAGAGCTTATCCAACTGGCTCTGTAAGGAATTGTTTTCAGACTGAAGCTGCGCATTCTTACTGGTTAACTTTTCAGTGAATATCAATAGCTCAGACTCTCTTTTCCGACTACCTTCAATGTCCTTTTGGAGATCAGCAATTAGAGAATTGAGACCATCTACTTCTTCCTTTAAAGCACTTATTTCTTGTTCATCTCTGTCAAAGCAATTGCATCTTATTAGTGTAACCTGAGTTTAAAAACATCAAATACAAAACACTTATGAAATAAAAGCATTCAGGTCCAGATCAGGTAAGGTAAATGAACTATACATCACCCTAGGGAATCTGCTAGTCACTGCATGGTTTTAAATGCCAAGATGTTTTGCAGATTCCTTTTCATGACACGTTGTCATGCCAAAGTGACAAAGAGGTCCTGCACCCCACAGAAGGGCACGCAGCCATCAGCTTCCTCAAGGAAGACTACCCTTCTGTACTCAGCTTCATGAGCTTCAGTACAGGGTCTAAACAAAACCTTCAGAAACAGATACTGCAAATGGGAGGGAGGCTTGCAAACACAAAACAGTCATTTTGGAAGAGGACTTCTTGTCTTTAAGAGACAGGGAAATACTCCAGTTCTAAGCTTCTCCAGGACAGCAGTATGGCAACTTCTGAAACATCCTTATCCAAGTTGTGCAGTTCTGATTTAAAGGAACTTTCTTACTCCATTCTGCTTTCTCCTCTTGGGAGTGCTTCAGTAGAAACAAGAACTGGTTTTGTAGGGTGGGAGATTTCAAATATATCACTGGCAGTCCATTTAAGAAAGGTATAATGTCATAGCTTCAGTTAAGATCAATATTTTGGAGAAAGTAATTAAAATTAATTCTGAAATTAAATAGCTGTTAAAAATTTTTATAAACAGACTAAAAACATCCTCCTCTTGCATTTGCTCTTGCAGTATTATTTCATTAGTTCTTCAATCATAGGATTTTCTACACCTTTTAAAAATCTTATATTCTGACTTCAGGGAAAAAAAAATCCTCCCTTCCTGACAGGCAGTGTGTACATTCAAATTCAAAAATAAAAGAAAAGGTACACAAACCAAGCACACAGATCTCAATTCCTTGGCAGACAGTGCAATTACTAAGAGGCTCAGTTCACTCTAAACAAACAACCCCATATCAACATGTTTTTTCAAGTACAGATGAGCTCAGACAATACTAATATTATTAATTTTGAAAATGAAGTACAATTTTGTAGAACTAGGTAGCTGAATTTTACTAGATCTCTATTACTATAAGTTACATCCTTCCAACTACCAAAATGAAGAGTTCATGTAGTTAATGTAGTTAATATAATGACAACAGGAGTATGGTTAGCATTTCTCTCCCAAAGAACATGAAATGTATTACATCCTATCTTTACAGTCTCTAAGCTAATTCCATCCTTCAGAAGACAAAAGATTGAACAACTACAGCAGATGTGAATTCTTCAGCTACTAATGCTGCAAAAAATCTCTTCCGTAGCTCCCATTGAAAACCTATGTCAAAACCTACATCACATTTCCAAATATGTTGTTTCGTTACAACATGAGAAGTTTCTAGTTAAACCATCAGGGCTGAACCAGACAGCAGAACACAATTAATATTTAGACCATCCTGGAAGAGATCTCTAGCTTGTCCTTAAAATTCTCCAAAGAAGGAGAATTTTCTGAAGGTAATCAGTATCTAGCTCAACAGTCACAAAATGCTTCCTAGCATTCAACTTTATTTCTATCCTTCCTCATGTGTGCAAAGAATAGCTGAACATTTTCTTTTTAACAGTGTTTCATGCATTTTAAGGACATGTCTCACTTCAGTCTTCTCCTTGCTAGACTGAACAAGTCTGCTTCCTTTATCTTCGTCTGAGAACACACGCAATATTTTGCTTGAATTAAGATAAGATTCCTTCCATTTACTTCAAGAAAATCAAAGGCAGTAGGTTTGCTTATTGTAAGTGAAAATAACAGAGGTCAAGACTTCTGCTTCATAGATGATAACAGAAACTTACTGATTCAAGTTTTAACTCTCAGTTTGAGATTTCACAACTTTATCAAACATTCTAGGGAGTAACAAAAACATGTTCAAGCCATTCTGAAAGAGAAATATAGGACTATACAAAAACTGATGTGGGGATAATAAATGTTGTACGGAAAAGAAACTTTAAAAATACTTTTGATCCAAGTTTTATAGGAATAGAAGAGACGTGGACATTTTAGCATGTCTCTCTACTATTGTTGAGATGAAAAGATAATCGGAAAACACATTTGAAGTTTTAATTCATCTGACAAGATCCCAAGCCAAAAAAAAAAGGAGAAAAAAACCACTACTGATCAAGGTGTAAGCTTCAGTTATCTCAATAACTGGCCGCAGCTTCCCTAGCAAGACTTATGACAGCACTAATGCAGCTGACCAGCACAGAGCAAATGGAAGACGCTTCATTCTCTGAACCCTGAGGAAGGCACATACTTGCTGAAATATTTTTCAATAACAAATAACTATTTAAAAAGCACAGGAGACACGTGGGTGGTTCTGTTAGAACCTGGCAGCACCGTTTGAATCAGTGAAGAGGACAGCATTTGTTTATACTCCAGTTCACATGCGCCATATGGAAACAAGACGATGTTCAGACATTCTAAAGAGTTTGTGAACCAAACTCTCCTCCAAGAAAACTTTATTTCCCTCCTTTATTTCCTTCACATTCTTAAATGGGGAAACTTTGACACAGCAGAACCAGTGCTAGTCCATTAGAAATACAAGTGCTCCTAACATTAACCGACTATCTGAACGCAACAGTGGCCAAGAATATTAAGCTGTTTTTGTTAAATACTTAAATTAATCCATCATAATTAGAGATCTGCTTTTCCAGTACAGTTGTTTTCCCCCAATCTTTCAATAAAATGAGCACTGGGCAGAATCCTAGAAGACGCAACTTCCCGTAGAGTATGCTGGAAAGCAAGGACTTCTTATCCTGATAAAGAAAGATATAAAATTGGATTTACCAGCCTCAATCCACTTGACTTATTCATAAAGGGCCAAAGTTATCTCCAATACTGGCAATATTGAATTAGATTAGAAAAAATACTTAAATTAGAACATGGATTCTCCAAATCAGAATATATTTTAAAGCATCAGTAATTTCAATAAAGAAAAACATTAATGACAAGAAAATCTGTCAAATCGGTCCTCAAAGTACTTAGTTGTACCTCTGATGTTGATCCTGCAGACAATCTACAATTTTGACTCTGTCCAGCAAATTCTGAATTTCAGTTTTCTGTCTGTTAATGATTTCTTTATACTTGGATAATTCATCTTCTGTTCTCAAACGTTCATCCTCTAGGCACTTTACCTAAGTAGAAAATGAGAAACTACTTACACTTCTGCCAAACTTCAGAACTGAATTATTTTGATCAAATGTCTAGACCATTGTACAAAGCTTTCTGGTTTTTGTTTTGTTTTTTGGTTGCTCAGAATGATAAAATCCTAAATATATCACATAGGCCAAATAAGGTCAAAAAATAAACAGACAAAAAATAACATACGCAAAAATCATCAAATGAAGTAAGCAGGATTAACATTAATCTTTCCAAAACACTCAAATTTATGGGCCTGATGGACCAAAAATTCAAAGCCATCATCTTTTTCCAGTTACCCAAGTCAACTGCATATCATGTCTTCCTCCCTTTTACTAAGGTCCCACATTGCTAAATCTCTGATCTGGACTGAGTGGCCAGCAGGCTGATCTACAGACCCTTCAGAAGTTAGGGTTAGCACATTCTCTATGCCACCACAGGCTGCATGCATGATCTCCACAAATCTAGGTTCAGAGATGGAAAAAAGTTTACTAACATTTTTCATTTACCAAAGTTACTAACTTTACTGAGTGTTTACTAAAATGTTTCCAAAAAGTTTGCAGTCAAATGAGATGTACACCATGAAACAAAAGAGCATTGTATTTTTACTTCCTTTTAAATAAAGTGTGACATGGAGACTGGCTGACATGAGACCAAAAGGATACATAACTGTGACTCTGGGCAGCCTTTCTTAGGAAACATCAGTTGATCCATAATACAATGAGCAGATTCAATTTAATCTCATTCAAAAATCCAGCATAGCACTGTAGCTCCATAGCAATCCAGAACACGTTACCTTTGTTCTTAGTGTTCGAAGCTCATCCATGCCCTCTTTAAACGTTCTCTTCAAGTCTTCCAGCTCTTTTATTTTTGCATGATGCACCTTTTTAAAGGGTGAGAAACTGCTTGAGAAATCTAAAAAGACACTGGCATCCCTAGGATGTCAAAAGAATTTAGGCCTAAGTAGGCCAGCATAACAGCTGAGAGGGCTTGAGGCAAGACAAGTACCCTAAAGGTTGGTTTGTTTTTAAATAAGGAAAACAAAACAAAGCATAAAAGCTTTTCATTCTCAGAAGAACAGAAAGCAAAAATGAGATTATGCACTCTGTTTTTAATTGTACAAATCCACATCGCAACAGCCTCAGGGGAAAGTTCTAGGCACACTGATGCTGGGTTAACACTGAAAATGACTCATACACAGGAGCTGTGAGCGGATCCAGCATGCAAGGTAAGAACTGAATCACTACAAAGTCTAGTTTGGGGGCTAGCAAACCTCTACAGTGAATGAGAGAATAGAGGCTGTTCCCTGACTCCCTTTCACCATACAGCTTGGTAAAATACCAGACAGTAAAAGGCAATCCTGCCTATCAGCTGAATTTGTGTTCTAAACCATACCAACAATATTTATTAAATGAAAGAGCAGTTTTGTCCTTGTAACATCCTCTTTTTTTCCATAAATTTGTTCTTAGAAGTAGATTCAATGTAATAGCTAAAAATACCTTCCAAAATCATGGGTGGAAGCAGATATGTGGGATGTGAAATTAAGCCAAAATAATCTAAAGACATCTAAAGATATCACCATGTATTTACCTCCAGGTGGTCAGACTTTTCCTGCATCTGTTTCTCTAGTTCTCCTTTTGTTACTCGCAGCTTTGCATCCAATTCATTTGATTTGATTTCTTCTGACTCCTAAAAGGGAAGAAGAGACCTAAGTGCAGTTTTAGAGCTTTATGTTCCCCTTTCCTGTTTTAGGAACATGCACACAATATTGCACATCACTGAACCTCTTTCCAGTAGGTATGTATCTAACAACCCTGAATATGTCAGGACCACCCCACTGAATCCCAATAAAGATAAACATCTTCCTTCTTATTTAGGAACTTTCCAAGTAAGGAAATCTGTGACTGTGTTCTCAGCTTTGCAGCTTGCACTGGGTAATTCTCCTCTACTGCAGTTTAAGATAGAAGGGGGAGAGGGAGGGACCTGATGCTAAACATTAATTTCATCTCCTGAGAAAATGTGCCTACTTGATATGTTTTTATCATTTCTTGACAGTTTTTCCTTATCTGGTCTGCTTCTTCTTTTGCTTGAGTTAGTTTTGTTGTTGCATCTTTGAGGCGATCCTTGGTTTCCTAAAAAACAAGGAAACAAACCAACCAACCACAAATAGCAATGAGTAACCAGTTACACCTACTAATCCAGCCTAACTTGGGTAAAAGCACTTCTCATAACAATGGTTTCCTATTTCAGTTAGGAACGAATCCACAGGAAAAAAAAATCTATATCCAGTATTTTTCCCCCTTCTTGCTTCCATTCAACAGTTAATGTAATTTTGTTTGTTCCAACACTGAAAGCACAGAAGGACCTCTTGGTTATGTGCTGTGCACATTTTCAGGTGACAGACTGAGTTAAATCTATCATACAAGAAACTAAGTTAAAAGTTGATCACCAGGATAAAACAACCCCCCCCCCCCACACACACACGTTGCCTCACACCCTTTCAACACTTTCACTTCAGTATCAGTATCTTTAGAAGCACTACTATATTCTGCTGCAGGTGGCCAAATGGAAGAAAAACTTTTAAAAGCAGATTTTAGTGATACTAAAAAAGGAATTAGCATAGCATCTACATTTCATTGACTGCAGTTTCATGTCACAGTACCACTTCACTAACCTTGTGTGAATCCATTTCTGTTTTCAATTTGTTCTGAGCCCATTTTACTTTGATAACATGAGAATTGATTTCTTCTTTCAGTTTTTCTATTTCTTTGTTCAGTCGAGTGGCTTCGCCATCCTAAGAAAATGTCATAGGTTTTATTTTATGGATTTAAATCATCCAGTGCTTCTACAAGAACAAAACTCGTATGTAAGCGCCAAGCGCAGGATTTTTAAGGTCCTGATTTTGCAAAAACATGCACACAATTAACAGCATTCAGTAATGCTTTAACCCTTAATCCAGTAAAAAATATCAGCATTCAGGTTTGAGTAGCAAGATAAAGCTGCATTAAGATGCAGCTTTTATATGCATTAACATTATGTATGTGTTAAAAAGCACAAGCTAGTCAGGTCTAAAATATGCATCTCCTGGGTAAGCTGCAAAGGCCCCATTTTGCTTTTTTTTGCCAACTTGTTGAAAAGATGCAGGTTCAACGTGGCAGAGTCATAAATTTTAGTCTGTAGCCTTCTATAACCATGACACCAATGGAAGGGTGTTACCCACTCTACAGGTACAGACTACAGGGAGCACTGACAGCAAGGTGTTCACAGCTCCAATCACCAACCTGTAAATCAGTGCCAAAAGATGTTGTTAACGGAAGCATGCTGCTGGACTAATCTTTTATACCAGTATCTACAGACCACTGCAGTAAGCCAAAAGTCCACACTGTTTCTGTAGTAATACCAAAAAGAAGTTTGCAGAAGCACCGTGTGAGGGCAGTACAATCCCTGTTAAGTCCCTAGTCTGAAGTCCGAAGATAGTTGGCAGATGAAGTTTTGTTTAGGAAGCCTAACTCATGCTCCCACTTCCCTTTCGTGTGTGTGTGAGCGAGAGAGCAGACAGAGATGTGATTTTTTGCATCAGAGGCATAATTTTTAGGACTTTCAATAAGATGTATTTTTCTGATCCATCTGTTCTTGTCAACAGTGCATGGTAAAATTACTCAAAAGAAGGAGAGCAAATCAATATAGCAAAGTCTGAATTCTATTAATTTATCAGTTGCTGGATCTTCCACATGAAACACAGTTGTGCAGCACACTATAAGAAGATCTCGATAATTTAAGAGGCTAATGAAAATCTCTTACTGGCTAACAAAAAAGTGTCAAATTTTTGCAACCAGGCCTGAAAAATCCTATTGTTTATTACTGCTTTTTTTTTTTAAAGCAGGAATATAGTACAAAATGGACACTACAGGGTGAAAAAACTTGCAGAAATTGCAATAAAGACTGCAATAATTTAATGTCACTACAGTCTTAAAAACAACAAAAAACACACACACACACACACACACCCCAAACAGAACAAATAACAAAGAAACTCCCCCAAAAATCCAGGCACATGCAACAGACTTTCAAATTTTGTCAAAAGGAAGTAGGGCTTTACAAGCTAGTATTCAAGGAAATACAAAAGGGGATTTCAAGATGATGACAATAAGAGTTCAGTTACTTCTTCCCCTTCACCAGAGGAAAGGGGTTCTTTTATGGCTATATAGCAAAAACAAACGAAAACAGGTTTCTTTCACCAAGTATAATAGCAAACCAGTGTCGATCAGGCTGTTCTGAGAGTGCTTTTATTTACTTAAGCCATATAGTAATGCTTAGAGCACCTTGGTTTCATAGAGCTGGTGCAATCTTCCTTTCTCCTGAGAAAGCTGTTTGATTTTATTAGTATGCTTTTCAATTTCTTTGTTTGCATCTCTCATCCTTCTCTCAAGGATCTCCTTTTCCTTTCGGAGGTCAAGTGATTCCTTCTCCCCTCGGACATATTTCATCACCATTGTTTCCTTTTCATGGCGTGCTTCTTCACATTTCTTGTTTGCCTGGAAAATATTAAAACAGAATGAATTAATCTTGCACTAGTATTTAGGTTTTATAAGCCAATATTGGATATGTTCAGCACTGCAGTATAGTAGCATAACAAAGTGGGACTCAAAAGCTTCAGTTTTGCAAAGACCAACATTAGACCCTTACATAACTATCATGAGTCCAATTGATTCAACTGGAATTATTCACATTTGTAACAGTAAATATATACCCAAGCAGCTGCAGTTTCAAAGCTAAACATCTTAAGTGAGTTATCAGTACATCAGTAATTTTGAGTACAATCTGTTGTTTCAGAGAGAAGTGCATTTGATAAATTTTAGCAAAAAAGTATTTTTGTAAATACCCAGTATCAGTCCTCTCTCCTCCCTTATCCACATGCGAATTGCACAATCATTATCCATTATTTATGAGATGGGGCTCCCTCCCACTCCAGATTGTCAAGTTTCACTTTATACAAACAAAAGAAGCAGAAACTGAGCTGTAGAATTAACAGAATTAAGTATTTCTCGCTATATTACATGACACTAAGAAGGAAAAAAAAAAAACAAAAAACCTCAGCTCTCAGTAACAACACATGAGACAAAAATAAGAGCCATGTGTTTGATTTGAGAAAAGTATTAGTTTAATTGACAAGTAATAGCAGCTGTCAGCTTTTACCCTCTTTTAAACCCAGATCAGTTTACAGGCAGGGAAAATTAAATGTCTTTGAGGACTGAACTGTGGATATATATATAAACATATATGTTAAAAGAGCAGGCTATGAGTCACTCTAGAACATTAACAGCTATTTGGAAATTCATTGATGCTAGTTATCAAACACATACATAGCTGAACTGTAGTAATTCCAATTTTGGAAAATTTTGACTGATCTCGTGATTTAAGAACTTAGGCTGCATGTTTCCTACATGAAATAGGTTTGTTTGTGATGCTCAGCAATTAGAAGTTTTCTACATTACCTGGTCCATTCGAAATGCCATCTCTTTATGCAACTGCTGAATAGCATTCTTGGCTGCTGCATCTTGGCTTAAAAGTTTGTCTTTACTAGTTTTCACTTCTTTATTAAGCTCTTCTATTCTTGCTTCCAGCTATAAAGAAGACATTATGATATAATTATAGGAAAAAAGACTTTGATCATGTTTTGTACAGATAGGAACATTTCACACAAAAGCAGATGCTACATCAGATCTTTACATGTATTTTACACTTTTCAAGCTGCAACAGCCAGTATCAACATCTAGCTTTGTATTAAAGTACAAGCATGAAAGAAGCCAATTCTCATCTGCAGTGAGACAACTGCATGAAATCAATTAAGACATGATGTATAATAATCCACTATGTTTAAAAAAAAAAAAAAAAAAAAAAGAGGGATTGATGGCAAATGCTGAGATGCCAAAGCAGGGCTGGCTGCTGTCTCAAGCTGCTTCATCTTCCACCTTTTTTTCCCTGCTATCCCTGTGTCACCTCCTCCACTGTGCCAGCACAGTATTCATGCCTCCATACTGAACTGGACTGGGAATTAATTCACTGAAAAATAGCTCAGCAAATAAAGAGGCGCTCAGTCATTGTGCTGGCACATGTTTCTTTAGCCGCCCAGTGAACCAGACCAGAGAACTGATCCATCACTGACGTTCAGCTGGAACACTTCCAGAGCTTGTTCACTGCCCAGCCACGCCAGCGCTACTGCAACAGTAAGGAGCAGCACTAGCACAAGAGCTAGTGGTAGCTAGGGAACTGTAATGCTGCCAAAGGCTGTTCAAACTGTGCCTTAATGACTATCTTCTTGTCCCAGGGGAAAGTCAATTCAACAAGTCAACAGTTTTTTTTGTTAGTTCATTTTAAGAGTAAAGATCTCATGGTTAGCATGTTATAGTTTTGTGCAGTTCTAAACTCCTGCATAAAAGGCAATAAGTTAAAAACTTCTGTTGCCAACCCTCTTTAGCTTTGCAAATGAATCACTGCCTAACGTGCAAAAAAAAAATTCACATGTGCAAGCACGCACGTATTTTTTGCTTGCAGTTGAGCTTTCGTTTACTAGAAGAGACAAGTTATCACACTAAACACACTCACATGGCACAAAAAAAACCACAACCCAACAACAACAACACCCCAGTGTTTTCCCGCAACTTATCTTAAAACTCCAGTTGCTATCCAACTACAATATCAAAGCATTACACTCAAAACCAGTATTTTCTAAAATCATCTGTGGACAAGTGGTATCAGAGATCCTACTTATCTGACAAGAAACAAAGATAAACTCCCTCACAAGTATTTTTTTACAGAACAGGATACAGCAGCTGCTGCATGGCACATCTTCATGAAATCTGGGTGATATCATGGAAATACAGACAAGAGATAATGAGCAAGTTGCTCACATTGATGTATTCAGGCACACGTGATTTCAAATTGTAGCTTCGCACACACACACAAATCTTTTCAATTCAAATTTCAATCACGTCATGGATTTTCAATGATTCTTTGAAATTAACCAACGACAGACTAAGTTCCTGTATGTGTGAACTTGTTCTTCAGGAACACTAAGCCTGACATACTGTTCGGGGAACAGATTTCTGCGTGATGCAGACATTAACAGAAAAATATCTGACAACTAGGGTGATATCACCAGTACTTCAACACACAGAAATTAACAGTTTAAATATTATCCATCACCAGATTTCTAAGCTGCAACCAGCTTTCAAAACTAGGCTGAGGAACTGTAGGAGTATCAGTGACTGATTCTGAAGCAGTGACACTTGACGTGACACCTTTCCTTCCCACACTAACACTAGCCTACATCAGTACACACCACAGATGTTCCTCTTTGGCCTGTCGTGGTTCTGACCAACTCACTGAAGAAACGCCCGTACATAGCAACTGATAACACTTAAATTATGAGCAATACCACAGAAGATATGCTCCACTCTTTATACGCCCCCCACATTAACATTTATAACTGTAACCACACACACTCACTTACTATTAGCAGATGCAGCAGTTAATAATGGAAAATAAGGGAGGCAGATCAAGAAGAAATTAGATAGGATAAAATGCCCAAGTGAGATTCCCTTTATGTCTATGTACAAAAAGTAAATCTTATCATGGTAAGAAACTGAGATTTTGCAGAAAGGCCTAGCAAGTCTTCAACACACAGTCTCAAACAGGAAACCAAGGTACGCCTTAACATTCTTATCAAGGCTACCCACAGAGTTTAATCCCCATATTATTGCATAACTAGAACTCACTTGACCTTAAAGAGACTTCCAGATACTGAACACCTAAGTGATTTGAATCTAGAAACTGAAGTTAACCAAAGACAGTAAATGCTTTTAGCCAGTGAGTAATTTTCTTGGAACAGAAAAGCAGATTTAACCTCATAAAATGCTCAGGATATAAGCATGGGCATTCTTTCTTTCTCCCCTATGCTTCCAGAGACGTCTTAATAAACAGTAGCAATAATGGCATCAAACAGGTGAAACACTAACACTTCTGGTTTGTTATCTGTACCTGTTTAATAATGTTGAGGTGCTGCTTTTCCGTTTCTGTTCGTTTTTTCAGTTCATCTTTTAAGTTGTCCTTTTCTGAGCAGATTTCCAAAATCAGTTCCTGATGTTTCTTATTTTCTTTAATCAATCTGTAAAGAAAAAAGGAAGCAAGATACTTCAGTACTGTATTTTTTTTCCAGTTTGAGATTTACGCATTTTCCTTGTTGATCTGTAAATTCCTTTGGAAATACAGCCAACAACACTAAAGAAATTCACCAAGGCCTTACAGAAACAAAGCAGAAGTATACCGTGCATGTGAAACTTAACTCTTAAGCAAGCAAGCAGCATCTCCCATGTAAGCAGATTGCTTATTTCCAGCATTTTGCATTGTTACTGTCAATGGTGAAGTGAGACATTCAGTAATCTATGCAACTTACAGAACTAGCACAGAGCTTTGTACTTATTAACAGTTTTAAGGTATTTATAAGACAGTAACATCCAGTCAGATGGCTCCATTAGTCGAGTCTGAAAACATGGATATTATATTCATTTCACGGTGGGAAGAGCAATGGGGTGAATTGCTCAGAGTAGCCCATGATGTCCACAACCCAGTAAGAGACAAAACCCAGATTTTCTAAGTCCTAACTAAGTATGTATCTATAAACAGTATCCATGCTCAAACTCCTTGCAAAGTTCAAATTTTTAATAATAGTTTGTTCCTTTACAACTCAGCAGTTTGAAGGCCAAGTTGGAGCTGATGCCTCAACAATAATCTATTTAGTTTGATCTTCCAGCATTGTAATAGAAGATGTACCTAAACCTCAGAAGTCATTGCCAGAAGTGCTGAATAAACACATTCTCAAATGCATTTGAATGTTTAAAGACAGTCAGATGGTGGATATTTTCAAAAGCACCAAAGCAGATTAGGCCACTAATTGCATGAATTTCAGTCGGAATCAAGTACTTAATCTGAACAGGATTTATAAACATCCTGTTAGACATATACTTACATCTTCAGTCCCTTTTGAAAAAAAATCTGTTCTCTGAATAAACTAGGCTCCTAAATTACAAAGGCTTCAAAGCCATCAGTGAAAGAGCTCAGCACTTTTTTTTAAAATGATGCCTGTATTAATGTATATTCCCAGATTACAAATTCTTAAAGGTAGTCAGGATTCATGCAACTAACTTGCTGCTGACCTATATATCTTAGATCTGACTGTAGGAGAAAAATTAGGCTATTCCAGAGCACTGCTACAGGAAATTCTGCTGATCATAAAATAAGGGACACAAGAGAAGGAAAAAAAACAAACACCCACCCACCCACAACCTAGAACACACAACCTAGAAGGCCCTTTGGGCCAAACACAAGATGTTGCACAGTAGTTTTACACTCCTGAAGCAAGTCCCAAGGAGGCCAAGGGGAACAGCTGGCCTCACTGCTCTAGGGATACTAGCCGGAGGAAAAAAAGAGACTAAATGGACATTTTGGTACAAACTCTATGTGTGTGGGGGGCGGTGGGGGAAATATATCTATATATAAATATGTGCTCACATATTTATAGAGAGAGATTCTATATAACTATGTACATTCAATCTACATTCAATGTACATTACATATAACTATATGTACATTCAACCTAAAAAAGTAATTGGTCCACTGCTGACAATACTGACCTGCCTTTGAGTTTACTGTAAACAAGTAAAACCCAAGTAACCTTTCCACTTACAATCTCCTGGGTTTACAGCCATCCACACACCCATCACTTCAGATTCTCACTCCTCCTCCTCCCTGCTGAATGCCTAACTACGCACTCCCAAGCTTTGCTGTCATCAAGGGACTTTCTTCCCACCTGTATGCCTTCAGTCACGGGGTAACTGGAGAGGCAGTAGGGAACGCTTTCCTCACCCTGCTTTTTGGGAGTCTCTCTCTCTCTCTCTCTGTTTTTCCCTCCCTTTGATATCCTCCCCTGCCACGGTATCAGTGTCTTATATGAAAAGCAGTACACACACCATTCATTTCCAGCTCTGCAAGCAAGAATAAATTTAAAGTTAAAGATTATATTTTGTTAGCAAGAAACATTTCTAGTGGTCGTAACAGACTATAAAAGGCCAAGTGGGGAATCAAGAAGTCATCCAGAGAAACTGGCTTTTCATGAATAGAAGTATTCTTCACTTCGTAAACTGTATGGTAGAACTAGCAAGCCCAACTTATTACAGCAAAATTTATAAAGCCTTGTATTTCAAAAGCCTTCCTGTAAAATTCGTTAAGACAGTGAGACAGTAGTTTCCAACTCAGAAAATACCTTTTGATTGATTAACTTTGCTGAATTATGATGAAAGACTGAATTTTAAAAGCACATAAAAGAAACAAGCAATTTCAAGCTCATAAAGTAAACACATAGTGGGAGTTAGCAATTTCAAAGGTTCATTTCTCCAAAGAAACACATGGACTGAATGAATCTTGGATTATTTTTATATCACCATTACTTTTACAGTACTTAAGTAGTTCTAGATATTGTCAAGCTATTCAACTGAACAGTTAGCTATTCAGCTTCTGCCAAATTTCACAAGAATTCAGAGATCTAAGCGCACAGTTTTATTTACAAGTACATACCGTGAGTAAAAATAATTCCCCATTTCCTTTAAAAAAAGCTCATTAACTGTCTTCATAACAATTCCCAAGGTACTATTTGTAACATACCACAACGCTGTGTTCACACAATATGCAACTGAATTCATTCACTGTGCACCTCCATATTCATGATGAGACTATTCAAATACTCACTTCTTTATAGTTTGCTCCTGCTCCAAGTATTTATCTTGGACACACTTTTCAAACACAGCCAACGCATGTTCACCCTTTCTCACGCCATTTGGGAATTTGCGTTCTTTTGAGAAGTCTGTAGATAAAAGTTCAGATTCTATTTCTTCTAGCAAATCCTCCTGTGAGGAAGTCTGATGTATTGTGGAAATAAGCTTCTTTGTACAGTCTGTGTCATAAGGGCTTTCTGAATAGATTTTATCGATAGATTTTTTCATAAAGTCAGACTCCTCCCTTAGCTCCTGTAATATTTCCATTAGGGATTGTTCTGTCTGATTAGATTTTGGATCTTGTTGCTCAAATTCTCCGCTAGGGAAATGCCCTGTTTTCATGGGGCCTTCTACCTTTCTTTCAAAGCAGGTATTGGCACAGCAGTCCCCACCTCCACCGTGATCAGGCATACACTGCTGCTCCTGTCTTTCTGCCAGGGTCCCATCGCCGCTTGTGTCAATAGCTGTTGAATCATGGTTCAAGAGGAACAAGTCAGATTCCCTTTCCAAGGTATTAGCCTCATCTCCAGTACAACAGGTGTTTGAGCAGTCCTTCATTTCAGGTGTTTTATCAGGCTCCTTGTTATCTGGGGAGCTGGAAGAGGTGTTGTCCGACAGATTGACATTCTCCAGGGTGCTTTGCATTTCTGGCAAATGCTCTTCCATCATTTTCTTTTGAAAATCTAGAAGGAGAATTCACATTACACAACATTATATTCAAAGTCAAAATTAAACAGAGATTGAGATAGGGGAGGAAAAAGGCTACTGGAAAGTAACATTCTAAGGGTAAAAATAATTAGGTACGTAAGTTTTATGCAGAGCTTGTCAATTTTCCAGCCTGACTTTTAAATAAATGTTCCAGTGCAAGTTCCTAAAAGGAGAATAAAGAATAGGGATAGCAAACACAAAGCAGTCGGACAGTAAGTGACAAGGCAACTAAAAAAATAGCAGAGCTTTTCAGAATTAACCAATTTATTTCTTTTTAAATCCACAGAAAGTCCAAGTGATCACCTCTGAAAATACTTCAGATAAATACAACAACAACAACAAAAAAATCTAAAAATCTACAGCTTTACAGCTCTCATTTTCTAATAGGTTGTTTGAAGGTAACAATATGCCTTGACATATGCATTTTTACAACACAGGGTTACTCATCCAGCCAATGAGAATATACATACAACTTCCTTACTGTCGTGTCCTGACCAATTACCCATATATACTTATATAGCAAAATGCCTCTATACCCAGCAACCTGAAGGAATGCAGGGGAGGAAAAAAAAATTCTCGCCCCCATCTGTTCGCAGGCAGCACAAATCCTTTGCTGCAAGAGCACAGATGGTCTGTGGCAGATTTGCTCTCTCAAAAGTAGCTTGTAGAACAAACATCTGAGGAGTCAAAAAGCTATGTAGAAAGCGTTCTTACAGCAAAGTACATCATATGATGACCCAAATAGCTAGAATATTTAAGGAAGAGCCTGGTTAGTGTTGTATCTTCCGTTTCAGGAATCCCAGATGGTCAGGTGTCTAGAAAGACTGCTGGCATTTTTAGCCAACACAAGAAGCCCTTGAGATATCATTTCCATCAGGAGAAATGCGTTACAACAGTCATAACTTTCATATGCAATCCTGTGCCCCTGGCACTGGAGAAGCTATTTAT
Organism: Apteryx mantelli; assembly: GCF_036417845.1. NCBI lineage: Eukaryota > Metazoa > Chordata > Aves > Apterygiformes > Apterygidae > Apteryx > Apteryx mantelli. The sequence continues at coordinate 35,442,252 of NC_089984.1, forward strand.
AAATTATTAAATAACAAATTACTAAAATATTGAGTAATTATTTTTATATATGTACCTTTATTTATAAACAGGAGGCATATTCATTAGTTTAGGAATTCAACTTTATTTTTCCAATAATTCTCAATGGAAGCAGTGACTTTGCCATCTTACAGTATCAAGCATGTTTGCACACTTGCTTTCTGATTCGTTTAGCTTTCTCTTCATATTCACACAATCCCACTCATCCAACTACATGCTCCAGGCCCTGCACTTTGATTCAGGCTGGAAGGAAACCCTTTGTGCCACTTGGCTCCACTTCTCCCGAGTTCCTGCCTTATTAATCAACATACTGTACTGTGGCTTACGCTGTTTTTGACTACTGTTAAAACAGAGAGGGATTCAGGAATGCCATTAGGTCTGTGACAAATCACTACCATTACAACCTTCCACCGTTAGGTACAAGAGTCAGGGAAGGAAGAGAGAAGAAACCTCAGCCCAGCTGTTTCTACAAGGAAGTACTGTCACACACACACACACATATATATGTATACACACACACATAAATCGACAACAACAAAGACCACCACTGGTAACCGAAACCAACAGCAAGGCTGCAACTGCCAGTTAAACAACAAAAGAAGAATATAAAAGGCAACAGGGCATAAGGACAGGTGTATGCATGTCCAGCCATGCCTGGACAACATTCACAAGTCACCAGCAAACAGTGAGACAGAGAACGGAATAGGTATGTAGAAGGGGTACAAAGACACCTACAGGAAACAGCAAGATGCGTGGCTATTTTGAAAAAGTGACAATTTATATTTTTAAGTACCTGTAACAAGCAAAGCACTTGTCCTCCTCACTTTCAAAGCAAAAACTGAATGCTACAGCATCTAAAACAGTATGAAACAATGGGAACCAGAAGGCAAATAGTAAGTAAAACTGTAAATTAGAATGGAGGTGGTGAATAAGAAACCTTATGCACAACATACAATGTGAAACTTTTACAAGGGCTCTCAATTTTATTGATATCAAAGAAGATCTGTTTGCAACACTCCCGATCCCCTTTGCTTCAAAGAATTTATACTCAGTCAACACTGGTGTCAGCAAATCCATAACCCCCAAACTCTTGGCCTCTTGTTTGGTTTGTGCAGACAAAACAATTCCTCTGTTGGTACCAACTGACTTTTTGATAATTTCTTCCAGTTCACGATGTACTACATGAAACAACTACAACAAAACAACCCTCACTGACCATTTAAATCTGCATGCAAATAGAAGAGAATGAACGTAACTGCAGGAGAAAGCAACTAATTTGATGGTATAAGAACACTAGTTCTACTTAATTAAAAAGCTGTTTAAAATAAATTGAGAATGTGTATTTAACATAGTCAATAAGACAATATGTAAATAATGCAGTTAAGAGGAAAGACAAATTCACCTTCCAGTATTTGTTCCCTCTTGTCACAGGTGGCTTATATTCCACACACTCAGCAGGTTTGCCTGTAGAAAGAGACCTTATTAGTAACAAAGCTGAGGTGCAAGTTTATTCTATAGTAGGTACTGCAGTCCAAGTTCTTGCAGATACTTTCTCTGGGATGATCAGAGGGATTTTTAGGCTCATTTTAAGCTTCTTCTGAAGTACTTTCTAAAGGGTCATAAAAACCCCAAAATGTGTAGTTGTTTGATGTATTACTGCCTCAAAGCTGCTCATTACTGTCCAGCTGCTGGAGTTCACCACTCCCACAAGAAAAGAACTGGTAAAATCAGATATGTGAACTTCCTAATCCATGTTGGTTACCATATCCAGGATCTCCAGTACAGTCGGAAGTATACTGGATGGCATTTCTCTTCATTTAAGAGCAGCAAGTGAAAAATACAGCCTACTGGCTTCCTTCCAACATATTGTCTAAGTTTTTATTTTTCTGGATTACTTCCTTCTAATATTAAGTCACAGTACTATTTAAAGGGTAAGATCAATTTATTTGCAAGCAGAAATAAAGCTACTTGCATAACTCAAGTTACTATTAACAGAATAAAATGCTACCAACTCCATACCCAAAAGATCCTATGCTTAATACCAAATGAAAACAAAGAGCCTAGGTTTCACAGCAAACACATGGGAATTTCAACAGCGACTAAACAAAACTATTAAAGCAAAAGAAAATTAAGAGGATTCAGTGTTCCCTGCAGACTTGCTGCAAATTTAAATGGTAACCATATTAAGAATGTTACTAGCCTTCCTGATTGCCAAACACTGGATTTTAAATGTCTGCCCAAATTTGAGCCCAAATTTGAACCCTAAGCAGATGGATTTTTTTTCCCCACTGCTGCTGGATAGTACTAATTTTCATATTCTAATTACTAACTTTTAAATAAAAATAAAACTTAACAATTTGTCATAAGGTCACAATTGATCTTAACATCAGAAATATGTAGCCAAAAAACTATGTGAAGTAACTGTCTATGCAAGTTCATCTTGATATTCAAATGTCTCTTGCATACTCAAAGTTTGTTGCATTTACCTTGGGCAACTAAGTATAGCAGGTACCTCCTTTATAAAGGAGGAGGCAGAAAACTGCAATAACAAGAGTAAAGAAAAGGTTCCTGCTTTGTCAGCAAAAGAGTTTTTTTGTTTGGAAGTAGCTTAAAAAGATCAACACCACCAAACTAGCAGTTGCTAGCTGAAATGAAACATGCTAACAGTAGAGTGTCTGCTTCGCAATATCAAACAAATACAGCAGGTCCCACATAGTACGCAGACACCAGACATATTTCAGAGCAGTTTCACATTTTTCCAGGTTTTATATCCATCTTACAAAAATGGGTAGGATAATAAAAGTAAGACTTCCAAAAATCAAGCAAGTAAAAGTTACTGGTATCATTCTCTTACAAAATACTGCACCAAGAAAACAAAATAGCTCAGTGTCTTTTATGATGCCTTCAGAAGGTGTCAAAAGCAAACACAAAAAAGGCAAATCATGATTCAAGTTATTAATTGCTCTACATAATGAAATTTGTTTACTTTCCTCTGAGTTAATTATCCTCAGAATTAATGATCACCCCAACAGTGGGGTGAGAGTACCTTGCGCCTCAGTCACTTCCACACACAGAGTTCACCGCAGCTTCGCTGGTACGTGTTCCCTTCTGTTGCCTACGCTACAGGAGGCTGTAATCACAACCAAGTCAACTCAAAATGCCCAGCGTAGGAACGTCTCAAATTATCACTGCAAGATTAGCCTAAGCTTGTCTGTCTGCATACCTTGAATAACCAGTCATCTTCCGAGACCGGCATGTGCCTGGTGCCGCACGTGGGAAGTTTCCTGTCGCTAAGTTATAACACTTCTTTGTTGCTGTGACGGGACTAACACAGGCACAACTGGTTTGACCAGTCCTTCCCCTAATCTGATTTTATAATTCACAGTTGGTTTGACACTCTACTCCTGGCACGCATCTTCCTTATGTTCTTGCCCTTATTCTTATGCTAAGGAGACAGCTGCCCACGGTTCTTCACAATGCAATAGTACAGAGTAAAGCAGAATTGCACAGATTGAAAAACTGGTTAAATGATTAGAGGGCAATGAGGAATACTAACAGAGTTCAACCATGCTTCCTTTAGATCCATAAAGGCCCTAGGTACTGCGCATAAACAAACAAGAAACCCTTCCTGCATACAGACACTGGAATATAGTTTATGTCCATTTTAAGCATTACGTTAGTACTTGGGAAGGAGTTTAACTCCAGCCTCCACCCAGCAGGCACAAAACATTAAAGGCTGGTATGGACAACAGTGCAACAATTTCTCACCCTACTTAACTTAGATGTGCTAATCTGCTAAACTGCTGATACCCAAACTGACCAGAATGAAAGCAGGAAGACGACAGCCTGCAGATACAACAGGTGGACAGCCCACCAACTTTTTTTTTTTAAAGGCAAAAATGCCTTGCATATACATAGCAAGGAAAACAAGATCTCAGGAAATAGACAGGACTTTTTTTATTAGCTTTCTTTAGAACAGAATAAAAACATCCTCTATTTACTGCCAACTGAATGATAAAAATACAAATATTATGACAACGATTCATTTAGGCTCTGTAGTTAAGCATCTGATATAACATAGTACTTATCCATGGGGAAAATGGAAAAATCTTGATATGTGGTCCTGTTAAAGGCCAAGAAATGAGAAAAAAAACTTCTAACTTCCTTCAGTACCGGTTATTTTAAGTGTCTGTTAAGCCCTGGCCTCAATCCCCTACTTAAAAGGGCTACTCGTGACTATAAAGTAAAGAACACCAAGAAATGCTTGCAGAATTATTACTTTTAAAAAGGTAAAACTTGCAGATGAGTAGAATGTCGAGGCTACTGGGATTTATTTGGATGGTTCCATTTACATTCTATTCTCTGGAAGTAATTTGTCTCACAGTTTAAAACCACTTAAAAATTAAATCATAAATGTTTAAAATTTAGCTACTTTAACTGACTGCAGACTAGACTTTAACTTCTGAAGACTATCAGTACGTAACATGAAGGCCTTAACTAGTTCTACTAAATTGATCTCAGTAAGTGGACAAGTCAAGCAACTTTTGTTCTTATCCCAGACTTGCTTTCACTCTTGCAGACTGCGTACTAACTATGGTACGAACTGTTAGCTTGATTTTTGGTATTAAAAATTCTAATTAGCATACTATACCATAATAAGTCATCATACTGATAATCAGGTACTTGTCTATAATGTTATTTTTACAGTGAAATGAATAAAAATTCCAGAAGCACCAGTGACATCACGTTTCCACACTAATTTGACTGTTTATGAATCCAAGATTTATTAAGCTAAGTAAAATAACTGAGTAAGAAAGTATGTGATTAGACATTAATATTTAGTTACTGGACTAAAAGCACAGCAATTACCTGCAGAAATAAAAAGCTAATTAATGGCTGTAAGACATCTCACTTATTTTAAAATCTCTTCCAATTCAAATTCTGATTTGAATACCAATATATATTCATGATAAATTAGGTTATGAGAATTAACTTTCTCACGCAGTAGCAAAACAAGAATTTTCAACTGTGGTTTTAGGATCATTCTTCTAAATATACTGTTAGACAGGACATTAAATTCACAGATGTCCAAATATAAGCCAGCAATGAATAGCTTCTAAGGATAAAACTCTAGAAACAAGATTAGAGATTAAAAAATTTCAAGCAAAAACTACATCAAACCACTTAGCTCCTCTATTTAACTTCACTACAAGAACGTTTTATTGGAAAATGCATAAGATGACTGTATTTGTTTTCTGTGTTTGCAGAGAGCCAAGACCTACCATTTTAACCTCAAAGTTTAAGCCTTTTCTCCTTCCTGTACTCATATTTTCTTCTCCCTCTTTCTTCCCATTACCAAGTATTAAGCAACAGCAAATACAACAGTAAAGATGGGAGACAGAAGAACAAAAAAAGAAAAATTGACTACTGATGTTGTTCATTTCCATATGTGCTTTAAACAGTAAATTCCCACCTTGGACTGCTCATTCACTAAGAAGCAATTTCCCTTGGTGCCAATCCTCCCCTTTTCTCTGCAGAAGAGTACGCACCCCCTACCCTGCAAGGATGCTCCTGACAGATTCAGCCCTTGGCTGTCCATTAGGTTACCCATTACACCACTCAGAAAGCTCTGGTCTCCATTCCGGCATTGCCGATTCCCAGGCACTAGAAGGTAGCTCATGATGAAAGCAATTCCTGGTACGCTGCCTACCCTCTGCACAGATCTAATTAGCAACACAACCTTTCCTAGCTATAGCCTGCTTTCCTGTTATTACAGGCATGCACTGGGAGTCTGCTACATTTTAATTCAGCATCATGCCGTTTCAAACTGCCTCAATTTTCAGTCATCTTACAGAGCACAAACACAATTCTTTTAAATCCCAGACTATAAAGAACTTCCTAAGCAGATGCACTGTTAACGCTAGCATTTAACATCACAAAACAGGCAGTTCGACCCATTTAACACTTATGTTATAAATGGATGAGAAGGAGAAAGCAGCTTTGTTTCAGCCAATTTCAAACCATGTGAAACGGCATCTAAAGAAACACATCAAGTGACAGAACTATAGGAAGCATTTCCTGAGGTTGGGCTGCCTAGAAGAATTCATTAACAATAAGGCAAAAAAGAAAATATGTCTTGTCACCTAATAACTATCACATCTGTGCCCTTTTAAAAGAAAGGGCAAAGAATGACATTGTGTGCCTGGGGGGAGGGTGGGACTGTAAGCAAATGGGCTGACAGTGAAGGTCCCGGAAGATAAAGATCACTACTAGAAGAGAAAAATATCTTTAAGTTGCAAAGCTTAAAGATACTGGAGAGAAGGGAGGCAAAGAAGGGAAAGAGGGACTAATGTTTCGGGGGATGGGGAGGGGGGTGTGTGTGCACACCTGTGAAGACCTGTTGAAACCAGGGTGGACTTTGGAAAAAAAAGAAAGTGAAGAGTTGAGATAAGTAGCTCTGAGGAGCTTAACCTTCTGAAAGAGCACAGCTTCTGCTAACAAGGAGCCCATTGTAACCGTACCACGCTTTCAAAGGCCACTTGGTCCCATTGATGCTGGCTGGCTAAACAGCGGTAGCTCATCTATAACCATACTTATAGTGAATTTAAATACAGGTCACCAGATGTATTCAGTCATGCATTAAATAATATACCGGAGAGTAATAGTCAATTATGCCAGTTCCTTTCAACAAGAACCAGTTCACATTGTCTTTGGGTAAACTTTTTCCCCTATATATATCCTCCTGACTATATACTTTCTTCTAAGAGAAACCTTGTAGCAGAGCCACTGATGAATTAAGAAGTCCCTTCACCCATCCCCGCTAGCAAACAAATACAGATGTGTTCCACAAAACAGTCAAACCACAGTTCTCTCACATCATCAGTGAACACTGATGCAGCATATCTGTCACAGCAGAAGACTCAAAATCTCTAAATGCTTTAAGCAACACACTGAAGTCTTAAAATGACCAAAAGCTGCTATATAGATAAAACACTCTTCAGAAAGTAGGTGGGGGACAAGGAAGCAAGGTTTATGTGCTTCTAGGATCCTAAGTACCATGGCCAGACAAGGCCAGCAGGTGAGTAGCAGAAAAATTTTGCAATACCAACACAAGCAGCAGAAGTTCCCAGAGGTCCCTACCTCTCCCATATGGACGTCATCTAAGCATTTTACACATACATTGCCACTACGGTCTGCATTGCAACCTAATTAGGGAAACCCTGCATACCTCTACACAGTCATTCTGTTTATAGGAAAAATAAAAACCTACAGAACAGTGAAATTGCTTCAGACCAGTTCTCTTCACACTGTAATTTGAGAACCTGATTTCCTGATCCTTTCTTAAACTCTGCTCTGATCAATAACTTAAATAGTAACAGCACCACATTTCTATGTTCCTTTTCAAGACAGCACCTTCTTCTCAAGGTAAACTCCATTGGAAATTCATGATAAAATAAGTGAACACCTTAAGCAATAATCCCTTTAAATGCCCTGCAATATCCACTAACCTTCCATTTTGGCTCCTATTTCTGAACTCATGACAAACGAAAATAAGTGAAACAATTTATCTCTTATTACACATTTCAGGTTGAGTGTGCAGCCTGTCCTGTCAGTAACTGGGAGAAGCGATAACGCGTTTCCTTTCACTTTTTGACAGCATCCTATGAAGATAGCTAGAAAAAGGGTTTTACTCTTTTATTACTCTTTTTATACCCTCATCCTGTTCAGTGAGAGAAAGTCACTTATTCTTCCTTTCCTTATTACTAGGCCAGAAGCCTTGGGCAGCACTATGTAACTCAAATAACCAGCTGTCTATCCCAGGTGCTGTATTACTGTTCTCTGTACCAGTTTCCAACTGATTTTACAAACACCTATGCTCCTTTGTGTCCTCCTCTCCAGTTCAGCCAAAAGTGCTTATTTGATCTTCTACTCTGACAGATTCTTTGCCAGCAGACCCCAACATTATGGGAGCAAATGAGGAAAGAATAGCTGCATTCTGATACTGAAAAAGGTGCCAGGTGCAGACACTTATGAATCATTCAATTTCTGGCAAAGCTTAATTTAGGAAAGCAGATGCCTACACATTTAGAAAACTGTACTTTTAATCTCTGTATAAGCCAAGTGCTAAATGAATGCAACTCGATACCTCAGTTAGAAACAGGACTTAATATTTTCACGATGGCTGCACTGAACATCCACCTGCAATTCTCTGCATATCAAAGACAGCACAGAAGCACCTGAAATTGTAGCTGATCTAAACAGGTTTCATAAGCTGTATCCTCTGTTTTCATTATTCTACTTTTCTGATAGCTCTCCAAAAAATAAAAATAAAAAAATCAAGATCTGTTCCTTGATATACATTATATCCAAAGGTTGAAATACTATCAAATTAGCCATGTGACCTTTCAAATCTGATCTAATGAAAAAAACAAAACCCAAAACAACAAAAAGGCTACTAAGAAAAAAAATCCACGCTAGAGAGCCAATTCTAGTTCTGGGGAACTGAAAGGCAGACTCTAAGTGAAAAGCATTAGCCTCTTGGAATTAAAGCTGCTGAAGAAAACATTCTGTGGCTTTTTCTAAACCTCCCAATAATAAATTAAAATGCTGCAATTTCAACTTCCATGAGCAAACTGCATGCATTTTACAGCTGTTTTGAAAATTCATGCTTACACCTCATGACACACAGTAATACATTTTGCCACTACTTCAGCCCTCTAACTAGAAATTAAAGCTCTCTACAATACACGCAGCATGCTTACTGCCATACACTGCTCTCCCAGATTAAACTACAGGTGAAACTTCATTATATGCCTTTACGCCACTCCATATCTTGACCTTTAGAAGAACTGAGTATTAGAAGCTCCCCATCTTTTGCAAAGACACAGAGGACACGGGGTTGGAACCTCATGTCTTTTTGCTAGGATGGAATGCAATATTTGCTTAGCATGCAATTGAGCGAATCTCAGTTCAGTAATACTGAGTAATACATTTTAATACACGCCTTTCTCTGGCATGATTTTCAAAAATTCCCTTAAAAAAAGATCACCAACATCCTAAGTCTATCCTGAGACAGCAAGTTTACAGCCATCCCTTGTAAATTGTGATCTCACAAAAACTGCAATTTTTAAAAGCTGTAATATGACATAGTGTACATGTCAATGCATAATCAATATGTACATCATCTTATAAATAACTCTTCCTTAGCCTTCTATTCACTCCTATTAAGCACATTAAAATATTAAGATCTTGTCCTGATTTGTACAAGTGATTCATTACACTCAAGCAGAACCCCAACTCAGCTGCACCTCTCTCTATGTGCAAACAGCTATTAAAGCTTTTAAAACAATGACATAGATGTAACTATAACAAAACCACAACTATACTTGGATAATCTGTTGACTCTTTATCACTGCAATCCGGAGCAAAGGCTCTGGTAAAGAGATGTTTGATGTTATCTTACATTTTGACTCATAGGTCTGTGTAGGCATATTGCTGAAGCTTCAGTAGTTAAAAGGCTTTTTGCAGTGACACTCTGACGTTCACCAGATGACTCAACAAAAACAAAAGCTGTATCAGCACCATTTGAACAGTTTGGTTAGAGAACCACTTGCCTCCTGCAAGTTTCTGGGCAACAAAAAGCCACAGCACAAGTCAAAGCCTTCAGCTGCAAGTTCAAGGACTAATCCATGAGGTGCAAGATAATCCAGTATAACAGAAAACATGGGGGAAGGATTTTATCTGAAGCAGTTAATGATGGCTAATTGGCTGAAGAATACTGAAGGGGATGATAACGATTCTTACAATTTTCTTGACAAGTCCCAAGAATATGAAGTAACCAGCAACGAAAGTAAGGTTAGAAGAAATTATATGCAGAAAAGCTTCACAAATACCAAAGCATTTAGCAAGACCATAACCCATTTGTCTGAACAGTTTGTTCTACAAAGGGCCATTCCTCTCCTTTTAATACCATGCTACCAAATAACCTATTAGAAACAATCTGAGATGAATCACAGTAAAATAATACATCCTATCATCCTTGAACAGATTATTGTAACACAGATGCATTACAGTAACTATTAACAATCGTACAACTGTAGACTCACAGAAACGACCATTTAATTTTAATTCTGCTTTAATTTTCAATCTCTTGCACTTCAGTAAGAAGTAATGAGGCTGTAAGACAGCTGACACTATCACATGTACAATGACTTCAACAAGACTGCTACAGAAATAATTGATCTGGAAATATGACAATGCTGTATTTTTTTGCATAGTTGTGCTTTTCATTGTAAAAGCCAGGATGCATCCCTTCAAGAACTTTTCACACCTTTATTACACAATAATCTTTTAATTATACGAGTAAACTAAAATGCTTTTCCAAATCAGTGCCAACCTGTCCTTGCACCAGGACTCTTGCTAACATTTGTGCAAGACAATAAAACTAGAAATAAAATGTAAGAGAAATCTCACAGGCTGTATTAGCATACAGCTGTAGGGTAATCTTAATCTTCATTCATACCTTCACCTAAACTGAACAGAACCAAACTCATCTTTGTACTTCACTTGTTGGATTTTTTTTTTTTCTTTCTAAAGCAAGAGCTCTTTGGCTACTGTCTACTGCTCATTACACTGACTAAGAAAACAAACTTTCTTGTTTCCAAGCCAATACCACCCAGTGTATCTGTATGATAAATTTCACAAAAAGTCCACCTCAGATGGACTTTTCCAAACTAAGTATTACACCACCAGATAAAAATAACAGAAAAAGAGGGAATTCAAGTCCTAGAGAGAATTGTGTTTTCAACTGAGATTTATAAATAAATGAGGAAGCAGCCATAGAAATTCTGTTCTATATGACAAGATATGAAAAACAGCCTACTGTATACCAGCTGTGTAGTGGGACAGAGCAAAAAAGTTTCAGCCAAATTAAAAGGGCCTGTGAGAGAGAGGTCCGCAAGGTCAGACATTTTACATAATCTAGAATGAGACGTTTGAACACGAAGCCAAAAGAGGTATTTGAAATACAGTTAGTTACATCTCCACACGTGAAGACAATCATAGCAGCAAGCCACTCAAGTTAAATTAGAAGTGATGAAACACGATAAAGGGATGGATCAGGCTGAAAAAGCAGCACAACACCTACAAAAAAGTAGGAAAAACAACAGCTTCAGAAGAGATAAAACTGTATCAAATACACAGCGCTGACCATAACAGATGATGGCCATGAGGTCTAATGCACTGACACCCTTCCTCTATTTACATATTGCACATTTAGGAAACAAATATAAAACCAGTTGAGTTCCACCTACATCAGCTCTTCCAGTATTAACTCACTTTTGACCTAAACCAAATGCAAGGTATCTGACAGAAGATATAGGGCCTACTGGGATATCACCCAGTAGTGCTAAGAAGGTAGATGTAACGCAATGAGGTCCCATCTACACAGAAAAGCTAGAGGACTACAGTACAGACAGGACAAGTTTTTTGTTCACAGTACAAGCTGTGTACTGGGACACCAAGTTCCCTAGCCCAGGCATAACTTGACATAGCTCCCTGATTGCGCTCACACAAAGACTTGCTTTGATGCAGATGCTAGAAAGAACGGAGAGGAAGGGTGGGTATACACAGTGAGCATTCTCTAGATTTCCTTGCTTTTAGCAGTTTAATACTTAAGCTCAATAATACTTAAGCTCATTTTTAATCTTACTTTATATAAACACTGATTGCACACTGCTCCATGTCACTGCCAAGGTGCAAAGCTCAGTGTTACTATCAGTTCTTTTAAAATGAGTCAAGTGCTTTACAAGACAAGGTTTACTCATTTTTTACTTTTGATTTTCTTTGCTTACATCACAAGTTAAACAGCTGAGCAGTACTGTATAATTTCCTTCAAGGCATCAGTAGGTTTTCTACTGATCTCATACAAGTGCTTAACAGTATGATCCTATTAACGTCGCATCATGGAGACACGTAACAGCACAGCTCCAAAATAAAGTTTAACAGTTAGGGCTTAATGAGCAGGACTGGATTTGTTCCTATCATAACACAAGTCACTAGGTATCTTGAGAGTGTTACTCTTTAGCCAGACTAGTCCCAAGGTTAGCTTAGAGTTCATGTTTCAGCAAAAAAAAAAAAAAAAAAAAAAGCGCTAGCAACAGGGCCCTTCTACAGTGAACTTCAAACGATGCTTGGTATTTAAGGGTTTGTGCACAGACTTGTAATCTTTTATAGGTAGAGCTTCTTCAGCACACAACAACCCTTATTCTTCTAAAGAAGAAAACTCTCACCTACACCACTCAGTAATCTGTGTTCCACTGGCAACAGCACTACTGTAACCTCCAGCATTTTAGCCATCATGCCTTCAGCCCTGCTTAAAACAAGATATGAGTCTTGGCATATTTGCAATCACAGGTTCTTTTCAAATGTTGTTTCCAGAACATGCAATAGGGTTGTAAAATCCCAAGCATGGCAGAACTGTCTGCCTGACCACTGTATACTGAAAAGGCCATTCATGAGGATGTTAAGGCACTACTGTGTTCAAACCTGATCTTCCTGCAGTGTTTCTCCAGTATCCCTAGTGGGGGGAAAAAAAAGTTTCAATCCTTTAAAGATCTGAATGGGTAAACTGTAAGCTTTACAGAATACAGACTTCTGTTAATTAGAAAGAGGTAGTACTATACACAATATTATCATCTGAAAATATCAGTATTTCATCTGTTTCTTGAAAGTAGCATCATGATTTTTTCCTACATCTCCTTTGCCTTGACACTGATCTGTTCCTGACGAGATTTTTGCCTCAATTTCAGGCATTGGGGTCTCCATCAATGGTTTAAAGACAAGCTGCCCTTAAGACAACTTGCTTGTTTTTGCAACAGGAAAAGCAGTAGTTCAGAACAAGCCATCCTAGAACTAAACACAGGATATTGCCAGCCCACCTGTTATTGAAAGTTGCAGGTCACTCAATTAGCATATTTTGCCTAACAAGTACTGCATCCAGAATATAACTTGTTTTTTTTCCATAGCTCTTTATAAAGCCATCTTTAGGAAATTCACCATTACCCTATGGTAGTGAAAAACACCACACCCATTAGATAGGACCAAAGAAACCATTCTCGGTAACTTGTTTTTCACTTCCTTTCTCAACACTTTGAAACAGTGAACCTTGCTATGATAATAAACATCTGTCAACAACCCCTAATCAAGTAGGTCTTTTAAAACAGCAATATAATAGAAAAATTTGTTTTAAAGCCAAGGCTTTAAAGCTAAGCCAAGCAAGGATGATTAGAGAACTCCAGAAAAAGAGGAAGAGACCTCAAAAGGTAATACAGAACTAGTCTGCTTTATTTTTATAAAAAGGATGATACTTCAAATTGAGTATCTCTTGAAACAGCTTCAGAACTTCTGTCTCTCCAACTTTTAGAGCCTAATCTTCTCCTCCTAAAGGCAACGGTAACATAAGCATTCATAGCAGCCAGTAATTACAGTGATTACATTTCCTTTTTGATATAAAAGTGCAGCTGTTTTTCATGCTGTTTCAACAACTTCTTTATACAAAAAAAATCACGTTGGGACTCCGGTCATGTGTGTTTATTAGTAGTATTCTGTTTGTCATATTTTAATTTCTGAAAGGCAATTTTACAAGATAAAGCAAGCCAAGTAACAGAAAACCAAGACTACCATATTCCTGACCTTGTGTACAGCTCTCAGTCCTCCAAGAGACCCTCTCCTGGTCTACACAGTCTCCCTGGAAGTATGCACAAGATCAGACCCACCTGTGCAGGACATTTTCCAGGACAAGAGCCAAAATCTGCATGCGTACATCATAACCAACTCACTGAAGCTGCAATGAAGCTGCCTGCTTTCAAACCTGCAAGGGCAAGCTGCTTTTACAAACCGAGCATGCAAAAACGAGGACACCTACTCTACCACAACACCGCTGCAGGCTTTAAAACAATAACCTTCATACTGGGTATGCTGTATCGGCTGCTGCTTTTTGTCATTAAACTATTTAACCACACAGCGAAAGCACCACGCAACAAAACCAACAGGACAACCTGGTTAGTAACTCGGCGGAGAAGAAAGCTGCCAAGAAACAAAGGCGCAGCAGCCAGCAGAGAGCTGGAGTCGGGCGCCGGGGAGGCCCCGACCCGCCGGGCGCCGCCGGGGCAGCACGTTACCCGCCGCACTTCGCCTCGCCTCGCCCGGTGCCGGTGCCGGTGCCCGCCCGCGGCGGGGCTCCCCCCCCCCCCGCCCCGCGCCTTCCTCCGCGCCGCCCCGCCCCGCCACGCGGCCGGGGGCTGCGCGGGAGCCCCCCGCGCCCGCCCCTTCGCCGCCAGGCCCCCTCGGCGCCGCGGCCCCGCCGGGGCAGGACTGAGCCGGCCCCCGCCCCCCTCCCGCCGGGCCCGCGGACCCCCGCGCCGCGCAGGGCTGAGGGGCGCCGGCAGGCACCCCCCCCGGCCGCCCGCCCGCCCGCCGCCGCCGCCGCCCACCCGCCCGGGCCGCCTCACCCGCTGGCTACGAGGGCGGCAGGCAGGGCGGCAGCTCCCCCATGGCGGCGGCGCGCGCCGCTGGCTGCGGCAGCCCCGGCGAGCTGACACATCAACAAAGATGGCGGCGGCGGGCGGCGCTCCAGACCGGCCGCGGGGGGCGGCGGCGGGCAGGGGCGGGGCGGGGCGGGGCCAGCCCGGCGTGCTGCCCGCAGTGGGCGGGGCCGGCGGCGGCGCGCGCCCGCGGGCCCCGGGGCCGCCCGCACGCGGGGCTTCACCGCGAGAGGCTCTAACCCCTCGCGGGGCGGGCGGGTCCCGCGTGCAGGGCCCCCGCGAGCAGGGAGCCCCGTGCAGGGTCCCCACAAACAGGGACCCGTGTGCAGGATCCCCTGTGCAGGGTCCCCCATGCAGGGTCCCCACGAGCAGGGTCCCCTGTGCAGGGTCCCCACAAACAGGGACCCCTGTGCAGGGTCCCCTGTGCAGGATCCCCCATGCAGGATCCCCTGTGCAGGGTCCCCCATGCAGGGTCCCCACGAACAGGGACCCCTGTGCAGGGTCCCCCGTGCAGGATCCCCCATGCAGGGTCCCCACAAACAGGGTCCCCACGAGCAGGGAGCCCTGTGCAGGATACCCTGTGCAGGGTCCCCCATGCAGGGTCCCCACAAACAGGGACCCGTGTGCAGGGTCCCCCGTGCAGGATCCCCACGAGCAGGGTCCCCACGAGCAGGGTACCCCATGCAGGGTCCCCACGAGCAGGGACCCCTGTGCAGGGTCCTCCATGCAGGATCCCCCATGCAGGGTCCCCACGAGCAGGGCCCCCCATGCAGCGACCCCTGCAAGCAAAGAGGCAGCAGAGCCAAAGGGAAAGCACATCAGGTTACATCCCTGTCTTGGGGGACTGAGGAAACCGCCCCTCGGGCCGGGTCCAGTAACTTTCCAGGGGCTGGATGAGCACGTTTTTTCCTTCGGGCCTCATCCTTCCCACCTATTCTTGACACCTTTTCTCTGTTCCTTTTACTGTTGTCATTATATTAAAAACTTGCTGCCTAGAAGTGTGCTAACAAGTGACAGATTTAAGGAAACTAAACAAGACATTAACTGAATGTGCTAACAGCTCCAAAAACTGAAACTGCTGTTTTTACACATTAGATAATTTTGAGCATGTGTATAAATATTATTTAAATTGGGAGTTGGGTTTTTCTTCTTATGACTATTTAAACATATATTACAAGTTTTCTGGGGCAAGTGATCTCTTGTATCTGGCATTTTTATCACACTACATAAGACCACAGCCCTGAGAAGGAACTGTACGGGAAGAATTCTCCCCCCCCCCCCCCACAAATTTAAAGAGATGGTCACACAGATACCTCCTTTTTTGCACAAGCAAATAAGTAATAATAAATAATAAAGATCTCTTCTTCCCTAAGAAAATGGCATCTACTTTTCCAGAACCAACCCGTCCATACGAAGTCAAAATGTCATGTATGAGTAAAACCCAGTGATATTAATGAATATAATCCAACTTCTGTCTGTTGGTGCTTCATTACTTATTCTGACAGGATACAATTGTTTTTGGTGTATTTTTTTTTGTGTAAAATTTCTAGGCATCGAAATTTAAGTGCCAGGGTTGACTGTGCAATTGAGATTGGTAATCAAAAAAGCCCCAAAATCTGGAGTATGTTTCAGTGGTGGAAGAAGCAATTTCTCTGCGGAACACAAGGCTTTGGGGAATCCAGAGCACTACAGAAGTGCCATTTTATTTTATCTAATAAAAAACAAATGGAAAGAGCTACCTTGGCAGACAACCTGTAAGTGAAAATAGTTGTATTTACTCTAGCAGATCAGCTAAAGTAAGTAATTTCATCCTTCCTGACGGGCAAGCTATCAACTTCTTAAAGGTAACAGCAGAAAAACAAGTTAGAATCCTAGAATAATTTAGGCTGGAAGGGACCTCGGGAACTTATCTGGTCCAATCCCCTGCTCAAGGCAGGGCTAACTTTGATGTTATAACAGATCGCTCCTTTATTTTGCCTTATTTATTTTTATATACATATAAAACCTAACATATAAAGCCCAATGATCGTTTTTACACGGTTGATATATTGGAGGCCTTTTGGAATAGAATGCAACGCATACATTTGCTTACAAAAATTAATTGGGAAGGTTACTACAGAGCAAGTCATTTTTCTCCTTATTCTTTTTGTATAATTGGAATTTCAAAACCACAAATGCAAGTTTTGAGGACTTAGAAAATGTTCCCTTGAAATCTTTTTACAGATCCTTGAAAACAACAGTGGTGTCTTAGAAAAAAAGCAACCACAAAGCATTCAGAGCTATCATAAGTTTTTGCATGTTCATTATTTTGGGAATGAAAATATAGCTTCAAATTAAATGCTGATATCCCAACCATCACCTCTAAGGCAGTGAAGGAGTCAGATAAAGGTGTATCTATCTAAAGACATTATTTAGCTGATAGCATAAACTAAAGTCACTGTGGAGAGAACTCCAGGCCTGTTTTAACCTCCAAACAACATTTTGAAGGCAAAAATCTATCCCTTGCTTTGCTTGTAATATGCTGCACATTCCCAGTTGCTAAAACTGTAAAAAGAAAAAAAAATCTGACAGATAGGGATAGAGATAAGCAAATTTGTTCATTTTTAGTAAGCAGCGCCATGCAAGACTAACTTGCTAATTGTCAGGCAGCCCGAGGTAAGTTTTGGTTTCAGAAAGGCTCCTTCGCCAGCCCTGCTGCTGTTCTGCAAATGAGCTGCAAAGTTCACATACTCCCGGCTGTTCTGTCACAAAGTCATTTCAGTTCCCAAATGCTTCCTATTTGGTCCTCTCCTCCAGCCATTTAAGTGCATTTGCAGAAACACCAGCGTACTATTGCCTCAGTCCTACCAAGATTTGTGTTTTAGCTTTGCTGTACACTTTGTCTGCAATCCCACTGATGTCCATTGCATATGGCTTAGTGCCTCCCATCAGACTTTGCAGAATTGCAGCCAATTCTCACTTTTCATGCTAGATCTGGTTTTCAGCAGGACTGAAATTAGGTTAAGAAAATCAAGCCCAAGTCACCGGTTAGTGGAGTTGTTCCTTGGAGGCAGACAAAAAGGGCTTCTTCATACTGAGCTAGAATCTCCACGGCTCTAACTCCAGCATCCTGAGGCTCAGAAAACTCTTCATCCTCTTTTAATACCTATTTTCAGGCCAAATTCCCATCTAAGTAGTATCTTATCCCCAGAAGCCAGTCACAAATACTTAGGGAATGATACAATGGCAAGACATAGAGACATCTTCCCAAACTGCCTGTGCTCATATTAAACAACTGACTAAATTACTGTACCTGTTATTTAGCCAGTGATGGCTCTCATTCAGCATGTAGAAATGCAGAGAAAGACAATTTCTGAGTGAGAGAATTTATCATTTAAAATATAGACAGTCACGTGCAATCAGACTTCTGCTGCAGACACAAGGTCTGCATTGCAGAGACAGAAGCAGAACTTCACCTGTATTTTCAAAAGGCTGTAATTGGGACTTTTGGTTCTTAGCTGTTATCTAAGGGAAACAAAAAGAAATGGCCATATAATTGTTCCATTTCCAGCTGAGAGCTGTTCATTATACATAGCATTTTTATAGCTCTGCCCTTTGGAAGGGCTTAAAACTCTATGCACTGTCCTTCAACTAATAAGTGCTAGTATCTCCATTTTAAGAGATAAATGAACAAAGAGGTGGCTGAAACAGCAGACGTGCTGAACGCCCCGCGCTCCCCTGGGACCACAGGCGAGTGCCACAGCTGGCGCAGCCGGGGGAGGCTGGGAGCAGAAGGCAGGTGGCTTGACTCCCAGCCTCCGCGCTCCTCGGAAGGCTGGGCTGCTCTAATGCCATTACTGCAGCCTGGTTTGATTCCTGCATTTCACATCACAGAAACATCACATAAAAGGTTATTATTGTCTTCATTAAGAAGAAATTACTTTCATTGGCTAGCTATTTTATTCTAAGCAGGCATGGCTTACCAGGAGGATTTCAGGGAGCACCATCAACAAAGCCCAAGGAACCATGTCCTCCCTCCTGGTGTCAGGGAGGGACAGCATCACTTTGCAGCCTCCTGCTGCATGGCTGTAGCTGCATTCCTGGTGCTACAGCCTTGCCACTACACAGTCATGTCTAATTTACGTGCGGTATAGTTAAATCCTTAGCGTGACTCTAATTATACAAGTGCTCTGAATAAATTACACCTGGAAAAAACTATTTTCATCACATGTTGTTTTGACTGTCCGGCATGTAGCACTGTGGTGTCACAACTAGCTCCTAGGCTCTGAGATCCTACAAATTAGAACTAATGATACACGAGTAGAGTATTGCAAAACCTGCATGGAGGCAAGCCCAAAGCGCTGACTAGAAACAGCAGGCAAGCCCCATCGAACTGCTGCAGCTACTCTGGACCTGCTCCTGATCACCCTCCACACTAACAGCACTCTCTGCAGTAACCTCTGGCACTCGTTTGCATTTATCCTTTTTCAGTGCTACAGCCAGACCTGTTATTTTTCTTTTAGAATTAGTTTCTACTGGTGTCATTTCCTGGTCCAGTAATGGTAATGGAACTGGATGAGTAATACTGCTTCCAGTTTCCTAAGGTATGGAAAGTCCCCTACGACTGAATAGCATTTAAGAAGCAAAAACAATGAAAAAGAACACTTGCCCTGGCTCAAATGTTCTTTCAAAAATTTAACTGCAAAAAAAACCACCTTCATGCCTGCTCACATAGTGAGGAAGTTCTGTGTCCCCACAGATACTTGATTTTCCTTTTCATTGCATCCTATCAGATACTTCCAGTTTAGTCTTTAGTGTCGGTATAATTTCAAAAGACTGTTCAGACTGGCAGTGTTGTTTTCATTCAGGCAGGCCTTAGGGATGGAACTAGTTAGCCAGCTAAATCCTCTGAAAAAATCCGGATGTTTTAAGTCATAAAGATTGCCTTAAGTTTTTCTACAGAGGCTTGAATGAGAGAGAAGCATTTCTTAATGCCTAACCTACTGCCTCTTAGGCACTAAGATCTGGGGGCCAATCTTGGGGCCTGAGGAACACAGTGCAGGGAGGTAACGGAGGCTGCACGACTATGAATTGCTCTGTCTCCCTCCGACCTCCAGTGTGCAATTAGGCCTACTCCGGTATGAAACTATGGGCAATTTGGCACATGGATTTCCTGAAATCCCACTTAATCCTACCTATTTTATTTTCCTGTTCTCAGAGCAGCCTACAATACAGTCAGCCTCTATTGCTACTCAGATTGCAGCTGCGGACTAAAAGTCCATTGGAGCCAAGAGGAGTCTGTCCTCTGACTTTGGTAGGTCATATCTAAGGTCCCTAGAAAAAAACGAGCAAGCGTTCGATGTGTTGTTCCCTTTTCTATTGAGTAGTATATTAGGGAATGATAGTTTAAGGGACAGAACCCTGCACTTAGAAGATTCAGACAGAAAAGCCACCTCAGCCTGATTCCAACTGACTTTAAGGCAAAATAGCTATCCTCCAAGTTCCTCTCTGTGAACAAGGATAATTCTTCCCTGCCCCACAAGACTGTATTAGGAGTAAAATGCACCACTGTATACGCTTCAGTATACACTTCAATAACGAGTACAACAGTATAAGCACTAAAATAGACCAGATTCATCCATTTTTGGTGCAAGTTTAATGGCACAACACTGGAAACACCTGAAAGCATGTCTGCCTAAGCAGAAGTAGTGCGTAACAGCAGCAGTGTTGAAGATGTGATATGTTTTTAGTGTAGATACAGCCAAGAGAAACAAAATTTAAAAGAGGAAAAGGAGAAAATACCTTGTATAGAAAAGAAAGGAGAAACGGCAAATGAAACAAGAGAGAGAATGGGTTGGAAATAGGAGACAAAGCAAATATTTTCTAGGCTGCAGGGCAAAATTCATTTTTTTTAATAAAAATATAGTGATTTCATGTATCAAATGTCATAGTTCTTGCATAGTTCTTACAGTCACCTTCTGAATTTGTATGAAACAAGGTTGTCTAACTGATGGCCTGGGAGGATTTTAATTTTATTGGTGAAAATACATAAAGCAGATTTACACATGGTTGTCAGACACCTTGCTTGCTGCTGAACTATTCTCATTTGGCACCAGACGCGGGTATGCTTGTCACTGTGAAGCGCTGGCAGTCCCAGTGAGGAAAAGTAGTTCAGGCATATTCAGAGCTGTGAATACAACCTGTAAGCTTGTCTGAAACGCAGAGCTGAAGAAGACAGTGGTACACACTGCTCCCTGTAGCTATTATTTTCTGTGAATTACTTGGATCATTTTGTGTCAGTAAAAGCAGCACACTACGCAGTTCTCTGAAGACGCATGGGATTAGCGGTATAACCAGGGATATTTGTTTTTCACAAAATTCTGTGGAAGGCCAGAGTGAAAACAGCCATGCTGCTTTTGAGTATAAAGACAGTGTCTTGCAATATGGCCTACGTAATGCGGTTCATGACTGATGCTTTTTCAGCCGGGGCTCTGACAGCCGGGCAGCGATTTAAGGGTGCGTACTGACCACAACATAACCAGAGCGGCAAGTATGAGCAGGTGCCAACGATTCGCTCTTTCTGCTCCCTTCAGGGCAGTGAAGGAGTCACAGACGCAAGGAGGTAGCTGCAGCGGCAGCACCTTCACGTGTGTCTGACTCCTTGCCGCGGCTTTCCCCCTGCACTCCAGGCCAGGTCTACGCAAATTCAAATAATTTGTTATAGTTTTTACCTGCAAAAAAGGTCCAGCCCTTCCTACGCACTCACTACTGCCACCTGCCTGGTCTTCAGGCTGTCCTTAGCCCTGTACCTCTCACTTCTATTCAGAAACATCGCATCTGTTTTATTTTGGAGCAAAGGATGCAAGAGGATCTCCTGGCAGGCAGGCAGGCAGGCAGGCGGGCGCACAGCACAGCTCGCTCCGGCAGAGCCAGGCGCTCCCGCCGGGCCAAGCCGCAGGCGGCGCCGGCAGGGCAGCGCGGAGCCCCACCCCGCAGCGGCCCCCCCCGCCGCACCGCGCCGGCCATGGCGCTGTGGCGCCGCAGCGCCCGGCGGCGCCCCCAGACCGGCCCAAACCGGCCGCGACCTGCTCCCGCGGCCCCGCCCCGCCGCGCCGCGCGCAGCGGCCGTTGGCGGGCGCTAGCGGCCGGGCCCGCGCCCAGCGCTGTCGCCTGGCGGCGGGAAGGTGCGGCCGCGCCACTCTGAGCCCCGCGCCCGCTCCGGAGAAGGCGCCGTCTCACCTCGGTGGGCCGGGGAGGCCTCTGCGGGCGCCGTCTGCCGTCGAGCGGGGGCGGCCCAGCCCCGCGGCCGGCAGCCCGCCCGTGCGGCGCCCCTCAGGCGGCGGTGCAGGGGCGAGCGCCGCGCCAGGCCGCGCCAGGCCGCGGGGGAGGGTTTGGGGGGCCGCGGCGGGCGCGGCGCCCGGGCGCTGCTCGCCCTTGGGGGGCTCGCTCCCCGCTTGCACCCCGCCGGGAGTGGGCTGCCAGGCCTTGGCTGGAAGGGGAAGGGGGCAAGGAAAACGGGGCTCGCAGGCTCGGCCCGGCGCTGGCGAGGCCTTTGGCAGTCTGTTGCACTTTGAGAGACAAATGTGTGAAAGCATCAGCCTACCACTGAGTTCAGGTTGCTGACTGTGGTTTGTGACATACTTAATTTCATCCCAAATTAATTATTCAAAGCAATGCTATTTGAAAGAGTGCTATTGGTGTTATTCAGTTGCAGTTGGGATAGCTGGTGCCTGTTTGACTTGGCTTCAGTGTAAATATGTTCAAAGACTTTGTTCAGCTTTCTTTCAAGTTCATTTTTGTTTCATTTCTTTAACATAATGTAGTAAGAGAGTTTTTTCATAATTAAAACAGTTAACGTTGTATGTGAACTTTTGGAAAGCGGGTGCTAAAAATTTGTTTTGGCAAAATCCAGTATAGCATTTTCACTCAGATAATGACTTTGTCAAATCAGAAGTTGGTTGTCTTTTTAGGGCTTCAGCATGCAATACTTCAGAGCCTTCACTTGTGGTTTACTCCCAGTACTGAAGAGCAAATGAATATAGCTTATGCTTTAATGTAGATGTGGCTTTTTAAAATAGTTCAACAAGATCTCTCTTGAGTTCAACAGAATCAGCAGTTTATCTGTGACTACTGTTCCTGCTTGTCAGTGAATTCCTGTAGGACAGAACCTTTATTTATTTATTTATTTTTAATCTGGAGGGTCTGTTGTTGATATCTTTAACACGTAAAGTATTTTACTGTTTACTGTGCAAATTACAGAAATAGTGGAGAATTATCCTTCCGAAATTGGTGTTTTAACTTCAAAACTTGACTGGAAGATATTAAAATACTTAATTAGTGTGTATGTGTGCATGAACTAATTTTAAATCCATGCTTTTGTAGTTACCTGGCATATGACCGTATTAACGCCTTTTGTCATACTTGGATGTGAACATTTTTATGATGGCCCAACCACTTCGCATAAAGAACAAAGGTAATAAAGTTTCAGATGAAGGTTTAAGCAGCAGAATCATAGCTCTCAATTTCCTGTCAAAAAGCCCTCAGTTTGGAGGCACAACTTCTGAATCATCTAACAGAAATTCAGCATTCTGTGGACAAACTGAACAGTTTTTTGCCAAGTGTAAAACAGTACAGAAGGTGCTAGCTTAAGCTGCAACACTAGAGTGGTCAACTGCAATAAAAAGAGACTAGGTCAAAGGTGGGCAAAGGTATTTAATTTTGTTTTTCTGTAGCTGTATATATGCTTGATTATTGATAAAGATCATCAGTATGATTATGGCTTATAAATACAGCTAACTCGTTATTATCCAGGCTTGTGTGGGCTGGAATGCCTTAGATAATTGAAAAACCTGGATAATTGGGTACTGGGGAAGTCAGTGCAGATACAAGCAGTGGGAGTTGGAGCTGCTTCAGTAACGTTTCTTGCCTTCAGCACCATCTCAGTGCTGTCTGATTCATGCTCTCCATTACTCTTAATGAAAAGAACTTGGTTCTGGGAGATCTGAGATATCTTGGTATGTAGCTATCTTGAGTCTGGAGGGTTCATTGAACTTGATTGCATTTTGAGCAAAAGAGTGATTAATCTGCTTCAAGGCCTAAAAAAGCCATGTAAGCTGTGTGGCTGTGTTGGCTCAGAGGAGAATTTGGACTAATAAGCCTGTCAGACCAGAACAAACTCAGAGTGGCATATGTAGTCTGACTGCAACAGATTACTTGTAGGAAAATGAATTGCCCATTTGTTTAAAAAAAAAAAAAAAAAAAAAAAGTAATTCCTGATATGTCAGTAGGCAGACTTACCTGAAAGTTTGTATGTCTGGTAAAAGTGTTTGGCTAAAGAATAAGCTCACTGGAAAGACCACATTGTTTGTAAGGTGCTCATTTTAAAAATCAGACTCTCTTAAGTTGTTTTAAAATATTTTGTTTCTGAATGTTTGTTGATGTGACAAAAACTATGTGTAACTATAAGCTGAACATAGACCACATGTTCAACAATACTGAAAGAAAATAGAAAAGGCTACCTCGTACTATAGCTATTGTACAACTGTCTATTCTGAGTTTTCTCCCTTTGGGTGTTGGAAATTGTGTGTGTGTATATAATTTTTTAAATTCACACTGAACAACTTTAATTGGAACAAATTTATGGATGGGAGGCATTAACCCCCTCTACTGAGGGATAGGCACAGAACAGTGAAACTGTAGCTCTAATGTTGTCACTGGTGGTAAGATTTGAATCTGTGTAGTATCAGAGTAATAATAAGAAGTGAATGTGATAGCAAAATAATAGGAATAGATAAATGTTTCATATTTAACTGCAGATTTCCCAAACACAGCATGCATGAGTGTTGTTAAATCACTTTTCAAATACTTCTGTTCTTAGGAAGTTCAGTGGAAGGCGTAACTCGTAGCAGGAAGTTGTGGTTGACAGCTGCAACTGATGAAGGAAACGCTGTGAGTTACTGTACTTTATGATTGCCCCTAATAATCTGAGCATTTCTAGATAGCAGAAATGATAAGCATGTATTGCTATTGCTGGAACTTTGAAATTTTAACTCATTTTTTGTTGCCATACTCTGAGATAGTATGTTTCTATCCCAGAGGACTGCATTTTCTGGTAAGAATCACCTGAGATTTTTCTCTTACAGTTACCACATTCTGATGTGATTCAGGAGAAGCCAAAGAAGCTGCAATATTCCTCCGAGAATGTTTTCTCTATTGGCTATGATCAGAGTCTCTTTAGTTCGTTAATATCACCCCCACAAAAGATGACTTGCCATCACTGTGGTCTATTTGGTAAGTTTCCTTTATCCTGTAGTCTGTGATACGGAGTATATTTATTAATGAAACTGGATCAGGACAATTGCTCGGAAACATACCTTCCAGACTCTTGCCATAAAACAGATGTGTATTTTATCATCTCTCAGATGCAAGTGTAGTAACTATTTAGAACATGGTTGGAGTTACAGAATCAATGAACAGAAGATAATTTCCTGCTTCACTGAGTGTTATCTTTTTCAATTTTAAATATGGACAAACTTTGGTCAATTGGGGCAGCAGTGTCTGATAGATAGCTGCAGAAGAATAAAAATACCAATTTGTATGTATTTAGAACTGTAGTGATACCTTCTTGTAATGTAGTCATTAAATAATACCTGGGGTCTTTAATTTAACGACTGTCATCTCTTCTGACGTAGATGTTTCTCTCTGACTTCATATTTTTTTAGGATCCCTGAGGTGTTCACAATGTAAGCAGATATACTATTGTTCTACAGACTGCCAGAAGAAAGATTGGCGAACGCATGCTGTTGTATGCAAGCCAATTAAACAGGAGTAAGTTTGTTAAAAGTTCTGCCAAATAATGTTTACAGAAAGACAATATTCCTACTAATATAACTTAAGTTACAATGTAAATACAATATTACAGTAAAATGTTGATTATTCTTAGGTTAGTATTGTATTATCTGATACTTGTCAGCTCAGCTCTGCTGCGTTAGAAGGATGACTTGAAAGGTATTATTGGATTTCTCAGGATGTTCTATAAAGTGGTTTCACAGTTGGCTTAAGTCAAAATAAATGGTTCTGCTTTGTGTCCATATTCAGAATTATGTGAACATGCAGTAAGAATACCAGCTTACTGCATGGCTTCGCTATTGCTCTTGAAGATGTAGGGAACTGAGTGACACAGTTAATGCATTGCCTTAAACAGGCTCCAAAAAGGCACCCTTTGAGTCCAAATGTAGCTTTGGTGAACTTCATTGATATTTTATCTTTGGTCAGCACAGCTGCGATTTGAAGAAGTTCTCTCAGCCTGGTCATCGTCTAGCTGCTCATTATCACTCTTTGACCTGCCAGCTGAGATGCTTGGGAATGATCTGAGCTGCTAAGGGGGCAGCCTCTAGCAAGGGATGATGATAGCAGTCTGAGGAAATAGTACATTGCTCAGCAAATTTGCAGCCAGGTGTCCGTAATCAAAGTTTACAAGAGAATACCCTTATTTTTCCCCTAAGTTTTGCTACAGTGGCTGAATCTGACTTTTTTTTTTTTTTTTTAATCAAGCTGGCATATGTTGTTTCAATTTTACTTATGTTCTCAACTGAAATAGCAAATCTATCTTTTTCATGCTTTTACAGTTTTGTAGGCTTGCCTAGGATTACAGTGTTAGAACTCCACACAAGCAGTGTGAGATTACTTCTCCAATTTGATTAAATTTAAATTTTTGTTATATTTTAAGTTTTGGTGGCATCAGGAAAAGCATACTGAGTGTTGCTTGGCAGGGAGCTAACAAATTTGTCATTCCCCTTTTTCTTGGAGGAAGAGTAAGTGTTGACGTGAACCACATACAATGAACGCAGCCTTTTTGTTTTATTTGCAGATAGGTGTTACTGATGTTACTTGCCTGCCTTTGATTCTTCAAAAATAACACATTTTTCTTTGATCACAGTTTAAGCAGTAACAGTGGAGGCAAGCTACCTGCTAAAGCCAAGAGGAGAGTTTGTCTTAAGGTATGGAATATGGTTTTAATGAGTTCTGTGTCTTGAATGGCCCTGCTGTGAGCTAGTTACAATATGTTTAATTTAACCTGTATAGGAAAGGAACAAATTCCACAGTTAGTCTTTTACTCCTTCTAGAAAGAGTTAGTGCTGCAAATCAGAAGTTACTGCGAGAAGCACTGAAAAGTATGTTACTGCTTAAAGCTCTTAGCAAAACTGTGACAAAACTCACTTTTTGCTGAAAAAAGTGTTTGTGAAAAAGTTAAAAATCAGGACATGTGTGATGGTTGCTAGGGAAATATTTTAGGAAGGATACAAGCTTAGCTTGTCCAATTCAGAAAAAATTTAGTGTCATTTTCTTTTTTTCTTCTGCCCCAATCACAAGCTGATGCTGAGACCCGTTTTAATCGTATGGAAATACATTTAATGGAGTATTGTGTATTAACAAATACAGATAAAATCTTGTTTCCTTAGTGTAGCAGAAATAAAACCTGATGCAGTTTTCCTTTCTAACAGTTTCTAGCCTCTCTCAATCTCAGTATTAGCCAAACAGTTCTTCCTGTAGTCTTCCTGTGAGCTGTTATGCAGGAGATCATTTTGCTGTTGTCTTGGTTTCCTGGGATCATATTTATGGAAGCAACTAAATATGCATACCTCCAATTAGCTCCATGTTTGCACTGTATAACAAAATTCCCCTGTCATATACTTCTTTGAGGTAGCTCATTCATCTGTTTGACTTTCTGAAGGAATTTAGAAAGGAGGCTCTGTCTTAGGTTATGACATTTCTGTTAGTTCATCCTGATAGCTTCCTGCTATGTGTGCTTGTGTCTGTGTGTTTTAGTAAAACTAACCTTATCCCCCTTTTCTGTTTATATACAGTGCTTTGACAGTCATCTGTAGTAGGTCTTAACTGTAGTACCTATTCCATGTGTACAAGGGTATTCAACTGAATAAAAATGCCGATGAATAACTGATAGGAGGAGGCCTTTATATCAAGAGGAAATACTGTATGAATAAACAATTTGTATTTTGAAATAATGGAAGGTTTTTATTTCTTCCTGGTTCATCCTCTGGGTCTCAAGCGAGCTGGCAGGGAGGGTAAGATAAGCTCATCATTGTATATTGAGGAATTTTTAATGTATTTTGCTATTGTACCATCAGATGCATTTTTATTAGAAGGATATTTGTCAGTAAACAAACAATTTGGTAACTACAACAGAAATCTGTCACCATGCATTTTTTCTGAAGTGTGTTGGTCCAAATGATTGTTAGAAAAAGAGGCTTTCTCTAATGATGTGTGTGAGAGTATTTTTCTAATGTTTTTAGGGTGTCATGGACACAGATGCTATGCATTAGGTATGTTAGACTAAATGTTAAAACTTCCATTAAAAAAAAAAAAAGTATGCCCTCTGTTAAAGCAGTAGCAGCTGTTATATACCCTAGTAACTGTGGTGTTAAAGCTACAACACAGCAGGTGGAATTCAATTCCACTTACTTATGAAAACATCAAAGGCAGGAAATATTTTGAAGTTGTCAGTGCTGTTTAAGCAGGTATGAAAGGAACAGATGAATTCATGCCTCTGTCGGCTGCCATTGTGCAAGTGCTTCAGCACTTCTGATTTTTTTCACTGCGTGCTCACTGTATCTCTGTGCTAATGTTTTAAGGGTTATATTTTCAAATGTAATAAGGAGTCTTTAAGACTTTTATCTTGTTGAAAGACAACAAAAGCACTTTCATAAATGTTACTTGAGATGCTAAAGGTTATTCTTTCTTCCCTTGTTGTTACAAAAGCATTTATCTAAACAACTTCAACTTAAACATAACTTCTAGCTGTTTTAAATAGGGTAATTCAGTGTCTGTGGATTCCCTCAAGGTAGAAGAGCACATCAAGAAGATAATGCTTTCGGATCTCCAAACTCTAGGGCTCAAAAAAGCTATGGAAATAAAGGTACTTTTATTTTGAGAAAATACTAAGATGCTCTGTTAGATTGCATTGAAGATTTTGCTAAGCATGTCTACCTGCATATGTCACTTCAGCTGTTTGCCTGAGTTTGCTTGCTTATAAAATCTGATTGTTTTTTAAGAAGACAAGTAAATGTAATGGGGGAATAAGGAAGAAAGATGTTTCTGTGAAAGTGAATATCACTGGTATTTGTTTCCTACAGTTCTTACTGCTAGATAAGAAAACAGAATCAACTGTAAAGTGTAATGCATTTATTAAAATGCACACTGGTCCTGGATGATATACTGCATGTTGCTGTTGCATGATTCTCATGTACTATGGCTTTTCTCTTTAGGGTATAGTAACAGAGTTCAGGAATCCAAGTGAGTTTTATGTCCAGATAAGTTCTCCAGAAGTTTTAGACCGTATCAATAAAATTTCTGTGAAACTGCAAGACTGTTACGCTAATACAGTTATTCAAGAGGAGTATATTCCTATCAAAGGGGAAGTCTGTGTTGCAAAATATTCTTTGGATCAGGTAACAACTTACTGTCCCTAAAATGACAATTCTGTGTTGAGCCCATTGAACTGCATGTGTTGCTTTTGTGCCTCTGTCAGTGAAATTAGAGATCCTCTTATGATGGTGTTTGGAGAACATAGTAATAAACTTTGTAATATATGGAATGCAAGTTTAAGACACTTAAGTTTTTCTCCAAAAGCTTTACTTCTATGTATTTGCAAGTACTTAGACCTTGTAGGAGTGGTTTGTCTTACTGTTGTTTAAAGGCTCTGTGTTTTTAGTAAATTTATATTACTACAGTTGAAAGAGTTTGGAATATGATTCTGCTTATTTAGGGAAGTTATTCTTACTTCATTTCTCATCTGACTTTTCTGATTGCATTTCCATAGTCACCTGTAGTAAAACTGTTCCCATTTCCCTTCCCGTCAGCATTTTTTCTATTCCTTCCCCTTCTTTCTCCTCTGTTGTAGGTAGATTCTGGATTGCCAGCCCGTGTCAGTAGAAGTGGTATTCTGTCCTCACAGCAGCTAACGCTACACTGAGCTGTGTTCATTTGAGTTGCTTCAGTATTGCTCAGTTGCCTTTTCTTAAAAACAAACCTGATGAAATAGAGTAAATATTGAAGTATGCATTTTGATGAGGAATGCAGTAAATGTGTTGTTTCACTACGTTGTGCTCTTACTGAAGAGGATATCATTTATTTCTATACAGACCTGGAATAGAGCACTGGTAAAAGCTGTGGATATATTGCAAAAGAAAGCACAAATATTCTACATTGATTATGGAAATGAAGAAAATATTTCACTCTCCAGGATTAAAGCACTCCACAAAGACATTGAACAGTTTCCTCCATGTGTGAGTTTTATTTTCCTAATGATAGTTGTGATGTTTTAAATGAATAGCTCTCAAAATGAGTATAACTCACGTCTCAGTATAACTGTCATTATCACAGTGTTTTATGTGTTCAATGAAAGTGGTGCGTGAGAACTGCTATCCTGTAGTAAGATTAATTTTCTGAAATGTTCCACACAAATGAAAGACCTGTCTCTTTTTCTTCCTAGTCCCAGAATCCTTGGATTCTGTGCTGGTGAAGTAACTGCAGGACAGTTGGGCCCACATTTCCCTTCTATTCTAGAGGGCAGCAGGGGAGACATCCTGCCTGAATACTCTGATCTGCTCTAATACAGTGGTGAAAAATCGTTTGTGGTTTGAGCGAACCTTTTTTGGTGTGAAGAAGGCAGTTTCTGACCTGAGTTGCGAGATTTGTGGTAGTTGTTGTCATCCAACTGAGTTCATTGCCATGCTGTGTGAATGTCGTTCACTTAAAAATAAATGGCCTAGCTTAATCTGCGAGTTGAACTAGTACGTTCAACTTTACGTATAGAAGGGTAGAGAAGTGTTCTTTAAACCAGTGATGGTCTTGAGTAACAGCTGTTGGAAAAATTCTTTCAGAGCTCGTTCAGACTGTCTTCTGCTGGGTCCATAAAGGATTTTGAGAGCCTTTGAATCTTGTCTTAAAGCCATCAGCATCAATTGAGGACAAATTAGGGCATACGCCTCTGCTCAGATGGGGGCTGAAGTGTGATACAGCCATGGTTACGTAAGACAGCACATATAGTGGGAGAATCAGAGGGGAAGTGTAGTTTAAATTTTGAACTTAATGTCCTAATTCTTAACTGTGCTTTGTAAACAAATTACTTGAATTGGTAGTGCTTCAAGTTCCAACAGCAGCTTTTACTTTTATATGCCAGATGATATTTTTGAGGGCCTTAATTATTTAGTCACTTTTTTTTTTTAAGGGGCAAATAAACAAAAAAAGCATGCTCTAACAGTAATTCTTTCCAGGCCATTAAGTGTTCCCTTGCTAATTATGATCCAACACAAGAAGGATGGAATGAAGGCATCACCAGCTTTTCTCCTCAGTTCTTGGGAAAGCACTGTTCAGTAACCGTGGTTGACATATTACAGGAAGAAATGATGCCGAGTTTTGCTGTAGATGTTGTTCTTCCAGATTCTGGTAAGGCAGACTTGATAATGTGGGAAAAACAAACAGCTGCTAAGTCTTTCATGTTCTCTCTCTCTCTCTCTCCCCCCACAAACACTCTTAAAAGAAGTCTTTTTTCCGCTCCTTCCCAACCTCCCCCCCCCCTTTTTTTTTGTCCTAGGTTTTTACCTTTAATAAACAGGTCATTTAAAAAGATCAGTGCCTGAACTATCTTATCTCATTCTTAATAACCTTAAAAGATCTTTTAAGCTTACCTTTTCAGTTGAATCTTAAAACCAGTTCACTTTTTCTGAATTTTCTTGTTTGTATCTGCTATAATGTGATGCACATGGATATGGGATCACATTTTTCCTTCTCTCATGCATTTTTGACTCTTAGAAATGATGGTATCGGTTTCTAGTTCCACTCTAAGTGTTTTACTAGCTTTTATTATACTTCATACATACTCACACAGACTAAACAAGAATTCCAAAGACAATGCTACCACTTGATACTGCTATCTGTACCTAGTTTGAGAACTCTAAGTCAAAATTGTAACTTAGAAACGCTCCCTGGTAGACCCAAGCAGAGCAACTGAGTTTTACTGAGGAGTCTGGATTTAGATCTTCAGCTGAGCTAGGGAACTATGGTTGTGGAACCGGGTCAATACGCAGAAGGTGTGCCTGCTGTCCTTGTTGGGAGGACTGTTTTGTTTTTTTTCTGAATGCAGAGCATAAACAATATAGTGATTTGAGAATATTCTTCTCATAGATATGCAGCCACAGAAACTTTAAAGGAAGAAATATTTGATCTTCTTAATTTAATAGAATTCCTGACAGGCAGCAAGCTTATCTCCATGTCATAGTCCCTGCAATCAGAAGAAGGATGGTGCACCTAAGCCCTGTGTAAATATAACTGATCCAGGGTTATAGTAGATGGATTTCATGTTCTGTTGCTTTACAGTGCACTGATGGCAAAGCAATATAACCTACCAGCCTCTTGGAAAGAAGATCACAAAAATCTTGTGATCTTCATGAAATCTTGCATGCATCTATTACATGACCTTCTCTCTGCTTTGGATTTTTTTTTCTATTGTGATTTCCTTAGCAGGAAAGAACTGATAGAAACCAGGGTGGGTCGACGCTTAGTTGCTGGAGAGAAGCAAAAAGAAAGTGGGAATAGACACTATCCTGATGGATCCTCTTAAAAAAGCCTTTTGACTGGGGGGGGATGTACCCAGTCCCTTGGGGGTTATCTGTTTCTTCAAGAATAGTGCAACTTCAATGAACTGTGTGATGTAGCTACTTTAAACAATGAAACAGTAGTTACAAACAAACATCTGTACACAAGTTTTCAGTTTAAAAGAATTGTATTGGAAGCTTGAAATGCTGTTCTGTGCATCCAAAGTGGACTATGTAATTGCTAAGAAACTCAAGATTTCCATGTAAATCTTGCTAATTCATTGCAAACTCAGTGATGTTAAGTTTGGCGATATGGTCTGAATCTTTACATTTGAATTGTTGCAATCAACTTTTCAGCCAACAGTCTTTACTGCTAGCGACTTCCTAAATGTTGATTGTTTGAGTAAATAAAATTAACAAAGCAGTAACAATCTTTGAACTATGAATGTCTTCAGGAAGCTCAAGTACTTGAGTTATTCTGAAACTACTATTCTGCTTTCTAAGCATGTTACGTGCTCAAGAAGTAAGTAGAATGTGCTTGCTTCAGTAGGTGATGGTGACTTAGGTTAGGCTTAGAAAATAGTTCCAAAACAAAACTAAATTACGACTAAACTAAATTACAGCTACCTCTTGGTTAAGTAATGGTTAATTAATAGTTAATTACTTTGTTTCATACATCTATATTTTAGGGAAATGTCTAGATGAAGCACTGTTAGAAGTGAGATCTGATTTAACTCCAAAGAACAATGCCACAGGAACAGACCCTCCAAGAGGTGAGTAAGCAAGTCAGGCTTAAGTAGGAGGCTGACAAAGTTTGGGGAATTTTAGATCCTTCCACACTGAATGATACTGTGAATGTAGCAAATATCCCAGCTGTTTACTAGCTTCACCTTCTACTTAAAAACACTGATTAGAGGAGCTACCTTGAGCTCACTAGTAACGCTAGCACATATGCTTTTTACTGGTATAAAATACTTTTTTAGTGATGGTTTTGTGTCATGGACAAAATAGCAGGAGCCCTCAAAGTCCAAAGGATCCAGCAAAATGAATAAACCATTTCAGCATATTTAGATTTTGTAGCTTAATTTAGCGTAATTTTTTTAAGTGGCTCTGAACGCTGCCTGGTGATGTTGTGCATTTCAGAGTCATTTAGTTCTTGATCAGTAACCTCTTCTCCTTTTTTCTTTGTGTGTGTGTGTGTTAGAAAACCATTTTAAAGGAAGTAAAGAAGAAATACCTGAAGATAAAGAACCACTTCACACTGCTGATTCAGTTGCAAAGTGTGTCTCTGTATGTATTGGAGATGCATTTTCTGGTGTGGTTTCCCATGTTCAAACTCCAGAAAATTTTTTCTGTCAGCAGATGCACAATGGACGTAAGTGACTCAGTTGTTGAAAACGGGGGCTGTGAACTGTCTAATATGTTTGGGTTTTGTTTTTCTCCTCTTCAGTAGAGGGTAGCTAAAGGGACATGTTTTTATTTTATATTGCTGGTCACATAGTTTGACCTGTAATAGTGGTTCTCTAACTTTAGTCCATGCCTCAGTCAGTTGAGAGTCATGGGATTGGACAGGAAGTTTTTGGCAGTTAGCTGTTAATACTGCTTATTAACTATTAAGACGGTAACCTATGGGGAGTCTGAGTAATTCGAAGTAGAAAGATGGTATGGCATGGAGTTTAGCAGTCATGTGAAGTCAGTTTGTATCACAAATTTCTAGATGTTTAAATCTGTTCTTTTACATGTTCTAGAAATGTGTGCTAGTGGAGCCAGGTTCTTCAAACAACAGGTAGTGACCAGTGTAACTAACAAGGTACAATAGCTACTTTATACCTGGCTCCACTAGCTTTGTTTTGATTCTTACTAGCTTCAGTTATGTTCGTGTATTGAAAGAGCCTGTGAATGGTTATCCCTGTGCATTCTCTTCACCGTTGTGATTCCTCAGACTTGTGTCTTGACTCTCTTCAGCATTACAGACTGAAGAGTCCTAGTCTGATCAGGTCAGTCACTGTTTTGGAGTTAGATTAAACATTACAGGGAATAATAAAATTGTGTATATTCCATTATAGTACAAGGTTTTCTTCCAGGCTTTGAACTAAAGATTTGTGGTGTTAGTGCTTTTGTAATAACTATAAGGTTTCCAAAACTATAAGGTTTCCAAACCCTGTGTGTTTTAACATCAGATCGTCTTGCTGAGCTTCAGGTGTCTCTTGGTGAATATTGTGACAAAATTCCCAGTATCCCAGATTTCCGTCCTGCTGTTGGAAACGTGTGCTGTGCCCAATTCACAGGTAAAGAATGGGTGAAATAACACTCTTAATTTAAGTCACTTTAATTTATTACCAGATTATAAATTTTAGGAATTACTTACGTTTAGAAATGTTTCGTACAAAGTTTGTTACCTGTATCTAGTTTTCAGCTGCGGATAGTGCTTAGTAGTGATTTTTTTAAAAAAAGTTATTAATGGTAAATATGACAGCAATCAATTATTAGTTTAAAAAAGACCATGAAACAGTACCTTCATTGAGCACACATCTAACACTGGGGTCACTTTTGTATAAAGTAGCTTTTCAAAAGACCGTGAAGAAATTGGATTGCTATCTATTGCTGAGCACTATTTTCTGTGGCTGGAAATATAGACTTCTAATTTTAGACCAAAAGAAAAGGAACAAGGGAAGCAGAATTATACATATGTAGCATTGTTACTCTGGTAGAATTCATCCTCTCAGTATCTATGTAGCAGAGACCTCATAGTTCTGAATTTTGTGTTTGGAACTTAGACACTTGACATCAGTGATAACTAGAAATCTCATGATAAAATCTCATGAATCTTGCCTAAGCATAGGTTAGTATTCTGTATAAAGCAGTGTTTTGTGATAGAAATTGATGTCTACATCAAAGAAATACCTTTCCTTTTAAGAATATGAAGTCCTGTTTGCCTGAGTGCAGTAGGATGTAAATAAGGTTTTTGTTTTTTTTTTTTTTCTCCTCGTAAGTCAGTCTCCTTTTCATGCAGCTCTTAAATTACCTCGCTCTTCTTGAGCCTTTCTTCTGGTCAGAAATGTTGCTGTTATGGCTGTGTGTGCATGTGTGTGTGTGTGATAGATGAGCAGTCCTACTCACTTGTTCCTTTTCAGCTCCTGTGTGGTTTTGCTGCTTTGAATGAACTACTGGTTGACCTGACAGATAAGCTGAATTAAATACTACTTTTCTGCACATGCAGAAAAAGCTAGTACAGTCAATATTCCGTCTTGGCATTTGAGTGGACACTGGTTTCAGGTGCTTAGCCAAGGAATGCCATCAGTTCATTAGTTCAAACTTTTTCATAAACTTGGCAGTCAGCTTGTATTTCTCAAGTATTTTTATTGAATTTAAATGATTAGATCTGTTGTGTGGCTTTTGAATTGTGTGTCCTTCGGGTCTGATGGCCGAGATGCTGTTCATTGTTTAAATATATTGAACCTAAGCACTTCATCCACATAATGTAGTTCTTCCATGCAATATATATTTGAAGGAGGGGAAGTTCTATATGGAAAGAAGTGACTGTTTGCAACACTTAACTCACACAAGGAATGAAGGAGGTAGATGCCATCTTCTGTGAGGACTCCATGAAGCTTTGTGTGAACTATACTGCTGCCTCAAGTTTATGTTAAGATTGCCATTGTGTTTTATATTGGAGTCTGTTCAAGAAATAGTTCTGTTCCAAGGAATTAAAAGCAAGTACCATGAACATCTGTATCTTCCTTTCTAGAAGACAATCTTTGGTATCGTGCTGCCGTTCTAGCATACACTTCTGAAGATACTGTTCTGGTGGGCTATATAGATTATGGTAATTTTGAAGTTCTTCGCCTTACTAGACTTCGTCCTATGATTCGGAGATTAATGGACTTTCCAGTTCAAGCTATAAGATGTACTTTGGCAGGTATGAAATAAATTATAAGCTGTTTCAGACTGATAGATAAATCCACTTATTCTGTCTCTAATTATCACATGGCTCTGTCATCTCCTTTTAAAATAAGGAAAAGGGTGGATGTAAGAGTAGGTATGATTTCCAAAACTCTTAGTTCTTGCTTTTTACTTTGGAGGAAAACCTAAGGTGATGCCTCCCTCATTTGAAACCAATGCATATGGAACTTGACCTAAAGAAATCTCCCTTCTGGAGCAAATCATGCTGGCTATAACTGCTAATGCTTATTTTAGGACTGCAAAAGGTCTATATGTTGACATGAAAAAAATAATCAGATGTTTCCTGATTCAAGTCAGGCATTACTACTGCATGAAATACATCTTTCTGGAATGCAACCCACTTGTGCTGACCAATGACTATAAAGTTCTGTTTATAACTTTAATTTTGGAAACAAATTTAGCAATGTAAACAGTAAAAATGTAAGGAGAAAGACACTTATAGTTACTGTAGCAGATACCTCATTGATTGAGAGATCATAAATGTTACTCTGAAGGTATGTTGAAAGCTAGGTTGTATTCTTGAGACCCAATGGCCAACGCTTCTCTGGGTGTTCATAGTAAAAGTAATTAATCTGAATTTACATTTGTTTTTATGGAATAAACTACTAGCTTGTTATACATTACCTCTTGTGAGATTCTTATTAAATCCAGCCGCAAAAATTCAGAATCTAAATTTTTATTTATTTATTTATTTATTTTGGAATCTTGTTATAAGCCTGAGGAGTGGGGGGAATTCCTTGGTATATCTGCTGTTTGACTTGTAGTCTTAGTTTTATTTCACCCTTCTGCATATTGTCAAGGCCTGGACTGTTCTCAGAATCTTTCTGTACAATTTGACTGTTTAGGTGTAAAGCCGCTGATGGGAGCCTGGACCTCAGAAGCTATTTCTCTCATGAAACAACTGGTGCAAGACAAAGTGCTCACAGTAAAAGTAGTTGATAAAAAGAGTAATAGCTCTGTGGTGGAGCTCGTAGATGCATCAGTTACTCCAGTAAAAAATATATCAAGCTATCTCATAGAAAAAGGCTGTGCAGCTGAGGAAGCAAAGATGGCCTTGCCAGCAATTGAAATGAGGGCTGTTAAGGAGGAGGCAAATGGTGAGTACAGCACACTGGTCCTGCAGCACTGGCTCTGTTTAACCTCCTGCTAGAGTAGGTACAAAGTATACCAGCTCTTACAGGCAAGAACCTTCTGGATCGGATCATCAAGTCTAGCCTTTGCAACTTTTCCATGAATAGAAAAAAAACCCCAAACCTTTTATGTATATATCTTTATATTTTTAATGTATTTATATATTTTTATATTTAGGTTGCAATCACTTACTTTCAGAAGATTGTATTTCTGCTTTCTCTGGTTAGAATTCTCCTGATTTCCAGCTGACATAGTACATGATTAGTTAGTACCATCTTGTTCTTACTGCCCTTGTTCTTTATCTCAAATAATGTTTCATCCTCACTGTCCTATAGTTTACACATAAAACAGTGTATTTAATCATTAAAAGATTGTTGAACTGTAGCCCATATGACTTCCCAAATAAAGAGATTAGTTGCCTCGGTTGCTTTATTTTTTTTTTTTGCCTTTAGCAACTAAAGCTTCAATTTGAGAGGTTTGCAACTTTGCGTCAGCTTTCTGTGTATTCTGGGAAGGTTCCCAGCAACTCTGCTACGAAGCACATTAAGCTCCTCCTTCCCATTCCAGGTCTAGTAAAATTGTATATTCTTTCGTAATCTCTGTTCTGCAATATCTATATGTACTGAAAACTGGGGGAAAGTGTTTGTGTCAGAACCATATCCAGGTCCCTTAATTTTGACCTTCTTCACCAGATGGCTCGTGGCTAGGACATGGTTATCCCTTATCTTTGTTCAAAAGTTTAAGGAACCTTGTATAAAATGTAAACCAACATTATTTTTTGTTATTATGTTTATATCCAAACATATCTTGATGTATGGCTGTGATCCTGGGTTTATGTTTGTACTTTTTAGGTTTTTTGGTTACTTTTTATCTCTTCCAGTTTCACTAATCGATTCAGATACATGTCTTTCCTTTCAAGTCTCTGCAAGTCTTTCCTCCACATTTTTGAATGCAGTTTCTAAAAAGAGATAATCTCTTTTTGTCTTAAGCCTTTTAAAATTTAGTGTTATCTATTGGAATTTGAACACATGTATTTTTCTGCCAACTTGCAAAATAATTTTTCATTAACTTGTTTTGTTTAACTCAAACTATTGAAATTTGTGATTGCTGGATCCACCATTAAAAGTAGATCTTGATTAAGTTACTGGAAATTAAGAAACAATGTATTCTTGATTTAGGGAACTATTTCAAAGAAATCTTGCCATCACATAAAAGAACAAACAATTGTTGTTTGTTAAAAGTTGTTAAACATCTTAAAGTCTTCTATAAACTTTCAGCCATCTGTTTATTTTTCTTGTCAATCTTTCTTCCTTCTGGAGTGGTAAAATTAAACTCAGCTTCTACTTCTTTGAACATATTTCTCAATATGCAGTGATTATTCTTTGTCCTTTCCAGCAGGGATCTGACAGTCTTTTACTATATGAAAGATAGTCTTGTACTCTGCTGAGAATAAAGAAGATATCTGTGAGAGCCAGACTTCTTTACTTTGCCTGTTGGCAATATTCCTTCCTCAAGTAATCTACTATCAGACAGAATCTTGGGCAGATCATTCAGTATCCCCGTGCAGCCATTCCAATACTCAAATCTTCATACTCAAAGCTTCATTTTTCAGAAAGACACTTGACTGTGGAATCTCCCTCCATGGAGATACTCAAAAGCCATCTGGACAGAGTCCTGGGCAGCCTGCTTTAGGTCACCCTGCTTGAGCAGGAGGGTTGAACTAGATGGTCTCTAAAGGTCCCTTCCAACCTCAACCATTCTGTGATTCTGTGACTGGAAAGGTCTACTGGAGTCAAAGGCCGGACACTTGGAATTGAGTTTTGGAAGGACTGACACAATATCTCTGCATGCCGCTGCCTACCACAAGCTATAACAAACTTGAGACCTATGATAAATACAAGAAATTTTGATAATATGCTAAAGGAGTGAACAAGAGCTTCTTCAGTGTGTCATAAGTTAGTCTTCGTATCATGTATTTTACACCTGTGTTAAGCAGTATAAGAGAATAACATACATTGCAAACATCTGCAATCAGTCTTTCTATTAATCCTCCTGGTTTGGTGTTTTTTTTGTTTTGTTTTGTTGTTTTTCCTCCTTAGACCACTTCCAGCACTCTGTGGTAGTTATTCCCCTCGTCCCTGTCCTCTGCCCTGTTTACTAGGAACTAAAATTCTCCAAAGCCCCCCTTGTTCAGATTACTGCCATCTAGTCTTCATCTCTTTACGTAATTACTCTTCCCCACCCATCTAAGGCTTGTCCCTATCAGCAGTGATAAATATATTAAGCACCTGGCATGTTTCTCTTATGTGCTTTTAGTCTGTGAAGAGGCTATCACTGGTAATTAGTCTGTTAGATTATTTATAACAAGAAATCTTAGGACATGAAGAATGAGCATTCAGGATGTATAACTTTCCCCAAATTTATTGTAATTTCTTTTCTTTCCTCTGCGCCCCTCCCCCTATGTCTCTAGAGGATACAGCAAGCAAAAACGTTTGGATGTGGAGTAAATTAACTCTTAAACAAACAGTAGATGTCATAGTGTGTACCCTGTACAACCCCGGGGAATTCTACTGTCAGATATCAAATAGCAGTGGTAAGTTTCTTCAGCCTTTATCTTTCTGCATAGTTACTGTGCTTCCCGATTTCTTATTTATTAATTTAGTTCCAATGCATCACTGTTTGAAGTGAGTTTAGAGCACTAAGGCTTACCTCTGAGTTTGTACACCTAAACGTAAAGAGTGCGAGTAAAATGCTGAAGAAATTGTATTATGGTATGTAGTGACTTTGAGAATGAATTCTCAAAATAACGAAGGTAAGCAGTTGAGTAAGGTTCAGGGCAGCAATATAGAGGAAAGTGAAAAGCTAAGCAAGGGATGACTAAACAGAAGGCAGCAAGTAAGAGAAAAAGAAACGTTCCCTATGCATGTACAGAACTACTGGAGTCCTGTTCTATTACTGTGTTCCGTTCTAATACAGAAACTTATAAAGCTATACTGACAGACTGGAAAAGAGTCAGAAGAGAGAAAAAAATGTGAAGGCCAGAAAATACAGCTTCTGAGACTTCACTTTTTCTTGGATAAGCTCAAAATACCTTGTTTCTCGATTTATAGAGAGAGACTTCTGATAATCACTGGCTTTTTAATCTAGCTGAAAAAGCATGATGAAATTCAGTGGCTGAAAATGGAAGTCAAATGCATTCAAACTAGAAATAGAGGGCAGATCTTAAAAAGTGGGGGAAATCTATTACCTAGCTCTTCCAGGGTAGCATTGATTCTGCATGGTTTACCACTTTAAAACATGACTGAATGCTTCCCTAAAAGAGACTTAATTCATACTAAGGGGTTTGATACCAAAGAGCAGGGTGGGGTCCCACTGTCTGTCCTCTTGAACTAGCTAATCCCCATAAATTTACCTAGTCTTAACATACACTTTAGATTATGGAGTGAAAGGTGCTTGTTTGATTAGTAGGAAGAACTACTAGTCATTTTGCTATATTTATCAGAAAAGATTGGCTTTCTCGCTTCATGCTGATGAATGTGCCTAATAAGTTAACTATTTAATTGAGCAGTTCAAACAGTTGTTTTATGAAATACTAAATTTCGCTGAAGTCTCAGTAAGTCTCTTATAAGTGAGCTACAAAGCGAACAGTATTAAGTTTCATTCAGCTTGTTGTATTGATCTTGTCTTTGTTTTTATTCTGTTTTTCAGAGTTACTTGCTCTAAACTCACTTAACAAATCATTGTCTGAATACTGTCAAAATACTCCGCCGAGTGTTTTTAAACCTAAGAATGGAGAACCTTGCTGTGCTTTTTTCTCTGGTACGTAAGAAACTAGAATATTTTAATTTCTACAGGGTGATCATTTAAAAAAAAAAAAAAAGAAAAGAAAAGATAGTCTGTAATGCAGAGGATAACAAGGAGTTGGATTTATTCTGTAACAAAAAAGAAAACTGCTGGTAAAATTAACTTACTAAATGTGAGAACTTTTTTTTGACCTTCTTAAATCAGCTGATGGTAACTGGTACCGTGCTTTGGTGCAAAACGTTACTTCAGATGGAGCTGTTAAAGTTTGCTTTGTGGACTACGGAAACGTTGAGGAAGTACCACTGGATAAAATTCGTCAGATTTCATCCTCATTCCTAAAACTCCCATTTCAAGGAATTAAATGCTGGCTTTCAGGTGCATCTTTTTATGGCTTCTTTCATTATAAAAACTATTGCATTCAGAGACTTCAGGGGAGCAGGGGGTCAGTATACCTTATGCAACTCTGTTGCACATTACACATCTTATGTGTTGCTTCCAGACTCTGGAAATTGTGGGAACCATTGTTTTAGCCTTACTGCACAGCAGATTGGCATTTAACAGAAAGACATTTGTTCTTCTCTGAGCTCCTGAAAGTGTTGTGGAGTGATTTAGCATGGAAGTTATTCACTGATTTACTAATCAAAGGGAATTTGTAGTTCAGTGCTACTTCATCTACAGTGCTTACTGGCATTTGGTTGCTAAAAGTAATTGGTTGTATTTTGCGTTTGTGCAACTTGGTGATTTTCCCAAAATTTTTGCAGTCAAGGGAGCTTCTATGTTTTTTATGAAATAAGTTGGCCGTTCAGCTTGCTGTAGGGCTGTCTCATTTGATTCTTGCAAAGTCTGGCACTGTACTGCTATTTCTCCATCTTCTCCATATTTCCTCTCTCTTCCTTTTCAACACCAGACCACTCAAAATCCTGCAGAACTGCTGTTGAACCTTTTTAATGTAGTCCCCTTGGTTTAAAAAAAGATATGGAAATAGCAAAAAGCTCAAAAATATTCCATCAGGGCATATTCTGCTTTTCTTTTTGACTTTCAAGACAATTTGGTTTTCAGTTCCTTTAGTAAAAAGATATGTATGAAATTGTTTCATAAACAGTGTTTATAGTGTTGCTTGTGCTTAAGCACAAGTATTGATTTGGTAGAATGTCATAAAATGTAGGGGAAAAAAAACCTTGGGTTTCCTGAGGAAATGTTTTTCGTTAGAGGAAAGAATGAGGAGGAGAGACAGGTTATCAAGTGTGAAACAGAATGTGTATCCCAGAGGCAGTGAAAGTCTTGATATTGAGTTGTGCTTAAGAACTGCCTTAAGGAAGATGTGTATAATGTTAGAAAAAGTTGCATAATGGAGGTGTTTTAAACAGCTCTTCTACTTTCTAGGTATAAAGCCTGTTAACAGCAACTGGATTCCGGAAGCTACAGCAAGATTTCATATGTATGCTGCAGGGATAAAGCTTCAAGCCAGAGTAGTTTCCTTTTCCAGAGATGGGGCAGGTGTAGAGCTCATTGACAATTCCACAGGTTGTCCGAAAGTGATCAACGAGATGTTAACCTGTGAACAGTTGGCTGTAAAGGAAGTTTTACAAGATAAAAATCGGTGTCCAAATAAATTTGTTGACAAAAAAGGTAATTAAAATGACTTAACCTTTAGATTGAACAAGAATTTTCAGCATTCCAACCTTTAACCGTGGTTTTGGCCTTAAACCTTAACTAAGATCATTAATAAACATGCCTAATTTTGAGTGTATAATGAGTTTTACAGTTAAACATAAGCTGCCCTGCAGGTGGCATTATAGGCAAAAAAAAGAAGTGAAAA
Source organism: Apteryx mantelli (assembly GCF_036417845.1). Lineage (NCBI taxonomy): Eukaryota > Metazoa > Chordata > Aves > Apterygiformes > Apterygidae > Apteryx > Apteryx mantelli. The sequence continues at coordinate 35,485,124 of NC_089984.1, forward strand.
ATCACTGGGTTTGTCTTAAATGATCCCTATTTGAATATATGACAGTGGAGAGGTATAAATTTGTTACATGACTGAAACTTTTTCTGTGTTTACTTACATGTCTTTTCCTGAGGTCTTTTTTACATAAACTATTAGCATATTAAAAATGAGAACAGAAAATTCAGCAAGAATATCTTGGTTTAGCTTTCTTTTATTGCAGTAAAGACATGCAGATGTCTGTAAAATTCAAAATAATATTCTGTAATAGATGCCTATAACCTGCATATGTTTCGAGAAAAGTGTTACACTGCATTTTATTGGTCTCTAATTCTATTAGAAACCTCACATGGGCAATGGAAGTCAGTAGAATTGGCTATAGATGAAACCCTATCTGTCTGTGTAACAGAAGTCGTAAGTCCAGACTTGTTCTATGCTGTACCAATTCAAACTAGAGGTAAGAAACAGTATCTTCTATTCTTAATATCAGTAAAAAGTCATTGCTCAAGCTGGTTAATCAGACGAAAGCCTGTAGTGAACTGAAACACATGCAAATGTAGCTTGGAAAATAGAAAAATACAGAAGGTGCAGAAGAGTCGGGGAGAGGGGACTTTGAACCAGCTTAAGAGCAAGTATGATAATCATTATACCCAAATTTGATTAATCATCAAACACTTCTGTTCAGTAGATCAAGAGACACCACATACACAGTTGGTTGACCTGGAAGAGTATTGCAAATCTTGTAAGAAGCAGCCCTTTAAACCCAAAGTGGGTGAAGTCTGTTGTGCAAAGTTTTCAGGTGAGGGAATTTTTCACTCTTACATTTCCTTGACCTGTATAAAACACAATTTCCCCCCCCCCCCTTAGAAAAAGGAAAGACTCCAATTTTAAAGTGTTTAAAGATCTCTTATTCTGTCACAAAGTATGGCCCAGTTGTGTCTTTAGGGCAGATAAACTAAGTGACAGTCTAGGAGAGGGAAATAAGGAGTATGTTGTGCATGGCAAAATGTATGGCATTTTAAGAGGGGAGAATAGCCAGTAACTGCAAAAACTGAAATTTTTGTGCTGCTGTGAATCACAGGGGTGTGAAACTTGTCAGAGCAATAGTACATCTGCACCTGTAGAGAAACACTTGTGGTTTGTGGGCAGGTTTTTGGGGTGGCGGTGCCACTGGCTACAACAACTGATCATTCAGCCTTGTTAGCCTAACCAGCTGGCCAGACTTAGGTGGACTGTTAAGTCAGAAATATTCTTAAATATTAGGTAACTTAAACTAGTATCATGATCCTTAAGAACAGGGGGTAGTCTGCTGATATGTTAGCTCACTATTAAAAAAAAAAAAAAAAGTAGTATTGACTAACAAATACTGAATTTGGACTCCATGTGGGTTGTTATGAGATCTAGCTAAATGCTGAAGCAGGCTTGAAAGTAGTAAATACTATAAAATAAATTAGATGGGTGCTAGATGAAATAACAGCTCATAGAAAACATAATGGATGAATTGAAAAATACGAGGCAGAACACGTGCATGTACTTAGGTGTTCAACAGCTGTTGTTTTTAACTTTTTTATTTATTTGACTCTTCAGAATAATTGTGAGAGAAAATACTTAAAAAAAAAAAATTCTTGTTTATGTATTGAAAGGAATTATGTGTGGGGAAACAAAGGTGAGGAACTAGAAATACTGTGTGTAGACGTCCTTAAACAGTGTTGTAGTAAAAATCCTATCTGTATCATTTGGGCAAAATTCTAAAAGCAGTGGTTAAATCTTATAAGTATTGTGATTGGAAACAGTTCCCTTGTTCTGTGGATTTTCTTGTCAAGTGGCCTTCAGTATATACTGGAGTACTTAAAAAGTTACCAGACATGAAACATTCCTGGAAAGCTATGCAGTTGAACATAGATTCTTGTTCTCAGAGTAATCCGTATTTATAAAATAGTGCTCCACATAAGACTTTTTTGTTTCGATCTTTTCAGGTGATGGCCGTTGGTACAGAGCTCTTGTTCTAAAAGTTTCTCAGTCCTTAGTGAAAGTACTGTATGCAGACTATGGGAATACAGAAACTCTGCCGCTTTCAAGCGTGCTGCCAATCACTGATTCCTACTTGAAGCTGCCTTTTCAGATAATTAAATGTTCACTTGCAGGTAGAAAAACCTGATAGGTTGTTTTTTGAACATTTTATATATCTGTATCTGTTCTGATGATAGTGTCCATTCCTTCTTATTGACAGACAAGATGATCTGCTGAAATAGTATGCTGATTAATACTGTGAAAGCTGTTTTAGAAAAAAATGCTTTTAGTTAATGATCTGAAAAATCTACAGGGAAAAAGACAAAATGGAATCTAACTATTAACTGAGCTATTAGTATAAAAGTTAACCTTTGTATTTTCAAAAATGTGATGGCATTCTGTGCAAGATTCAAGTGATCGTAAAGGAACTGTAAACAAGTGGATTGTACCCTCTTTTTTTTTTTTCCCCCCCCAGGAATACAGAAAGCTGCGTGGCCTCCATTATTACTAGATATGTTAAAAGAAATGTTATTGAATAAATATGTCACAATTACAGTGAAGGGGATTAGTGGGAATGTTAATTTAGTAATAGTGGAGAAACTCTCTGAAAACGGTAGTCTGAATGTAGCTGACAAACTAGTAATGGAAGGCTTGGTCAAATACTGCAGTACTGAGAACTCGCGTGCTCTACGTCAAGGTACTTATTTTCACTAACTTAATTTAAAACTTAATTTGAAGAAGTGTATGCATGTGGCATGCCTAAGTGACTTTTCATTCTAAAAGTCTCAAATTCAACACATCAACTTCTAAATGAGGAAAGCAGTGGTCATGCATGTTTTGCTCATTCATTTACTTTGTTTTCGTAGGCTGTGGGAGTGAGACCAAATGCTGCTGCGCAGAATTGAGAATGCAAGTAAGATTCAGTCCAAACAATGTTAATGTTTATTTTTTACTTTTATTGTTAATTGATGTTAATTTTTACTTTTCCAGAATTTAAATGCAACCCAAAGTAGGAAGGGAAGGAGAATAGGAAGATAATAATCGCTAACTGAAACACTGAAGAAATGCAAAGCAAATATCCTGACATTTTATTTTTCTCAGTTTTTTACATGGAAATAATTAGAACACTCTGAAACTGAGGTAGGATAGGGAATAGGTCACACAGTCTTGGTCAGCCCATATTTTGCTGCACATACAGCCAGATCGCTCTTCCCCCCCCCCCCCCCCCCCCCCCAAGTATGAAGGCTCAGGAATGTTGCTTTTCTGTCTGTTGTAAAAGTAGTTGCTGTGTTTTGCATAAGCTGCATCATTTGGGCAAAGGATGGAGATTTCCCCCCCCCCCCCCCCCCAGTTATGTGGCAGTGTTTTGCTCTGGCTGCAACTTGGCAGACAGCTGCACATTTAAGAAAATTCTTACTTGTATTTTGGGTAGCATAGGTGAATATTAATATATGCCCTTGTTTTGGCCATGGAGCAAGGGTTGGGAATCTGTAAATTCAACAGAATTGTGGAAATTTGTGTAACAACTCCTTTGAAAAAAATGAAGTGTCACTTGCAGAAATGGCATGTTCCTGTAATTTTTGAAATTTTTTTGTTTTTAAATCTTGTTTTTAACGTTAACTGATGCTATTTATGAAATACTGGAAAGAACTTTAGATTGCTAAAAAGTGACAAGGTATGCAAAAAAAGATACATCAGCCTTTCTCAAAGTGAGGGTCTTTGTCAGAGTAATAAGCAAATTTGAATTTTAAGGACAAACCACCTTTGGGGGTTCCTAATTTTCAGCCAGAGGCAACAAGGCCAAAAGCAAAAACGTGCACTATGATATTTGTAGGCAGAAAAAAAGCATCTCTGTTCAAGGTGGTTTAGAACTTTGCTGCTTCAGAGGTAGCACGGTTACCAGTCGCTTAGTGACAGAAAGGCAGTAAAACTGTGCTGTTCCCGAGTTTAGGGGGGTTTTTTGTTTTTTGTTTTTTTTCCGCTGCCCCACTGTATGCTGGAGTTAAGTCTCCTTTTCTCTTCCTCCTCAGTATCAATTTGATCATCCAGTTCTCTGGGGTCTGATCCATCTTATCTCTTGTCTGACTTCACTTTGGTCACTTTGTTTTTGCCACTCTTCCTCATTCCAATAAGATTGGCTCAAAGTCCCGTGGCACGTGAAGAGAAGACAGAGGATTCCAAATAGAACTGAAGATACCAAGAAATAGCCAGGTGTAAATAACCATGAGCCAGGTGGCGCAAAGAAAATTTGACAGCAGGATAGCTTCACTAGTCTGTTAACATCCTGATCTCATTCCTGATTTGCATTTCATCAATTCTGTTCAAGGCTGTTCCAAAAAAAAAAAAAAAGTGTTAGCTATAATTCATCTACAGGGGTTTTTTGTTTGTGTTTTAATACAGGAAGGAGCTCTATATTCACTGAACTAGTGAAGGACTTGGCTGAGTTTTTAGCTTTGGTATCTACTCTAAGTTGAAATTGGCACTTAAAAAAACCACACATAAATATATTTATATACACACACACACATTTTTTAATATATATATATACACATATATGTTTTAAATATAAAAAATATTTATGCTAATTCTTTCTTCCTATTCCACAGCTTAAGAAGCACAAACAGATTCTCCTCTTTCTTTTAAACAAATATGGGAATTGTGATGGATTCAGTGAAATGAAAAAACTGCTGGATTAAGTCTTTCTGACATGTGCAATTTCATTTATATTTATACCAGGTTGCTGCAATTCATTTTTTAGAAGAGCAGTTGTATTCATCAGCTTAAAAAGGAGAGAGTTGCCTTGTAGAAATTTTGCTGTTTAAGTACCCGCATGTATGGACTATTATTGTGAAATAACTCCTTAATCTTGAAGGATTTCAAAGATGCAAGTTAAATTTTCTCTTCTGGTTTTGTTTGATACTACAATGTATTTATGAGCTCTTTGCTTTTATTTAGCTGTTGAATATACGTAACGTACAATGCAATGGCATTCCATAAAGTAATCATCTTCTGCATACTTGAATTTCAAACAACTATAATCATAAAGCTTTGATTGCCTTTCATTTTACTTGAAAAATGGTATCTTCTGATTATAGTCATCTTTCAACTTAATTTCCTGTCTGTCTGAAGTTAATAGACTGAAAATCGTTCTTTATAAACTCGTTTTAAGTATCATTAAAGGTTGAATCTTGACTTGGACTGTTTCTAGATAGTTCTCTCTCCCTAAAATCAGTAAACACTTAGATGCACACGATTCTTTATTTACAATTATGCTGTTTAATTTGCACCTGTGAATATTGTTTTGAAATGAGTTCTGATAGATCTCTTGATTTTTGTCTGTTACGGGTAGCTGTGTCTTTAAGGCTGGTATCCTGCCAGTTTTTTTCATGTCATAATAAAAAAGATCACATTCTGGGATATGACAAAAATTACTGAAAGTCCATTAATAAACTTTCTTCAATTCAGTATTTCTCTAAAATATAATTAATACCTGGTCGTTATTCCTGACTCCTAATCTAGTGGCAATGATACTACTGGGTTCCAAATCACTGTTCATGGCGCGCAGTGATATTTGCTTGTTAAAGCTCCATTGACAACTTTTGGGGGGGGTTTTTTGAAGTAAATACATTAACATAGGGTTTTGTTCAAATTGGAACTATCTTGACATTAAACCTGTTCTGAAAGTGAAATGTTTTTGTTTGACTTAATGTTTTATTTATATATTGCCTCAGTTTTTTCCTGCCTTTTCTCAGTTTTTCTTGCATTCTGATTATTAGACACTGCGAGTGTTAGACTAAATCTTGCACTTGGTTCTCCAGAGTTCTTCTTTTGCCCCCAGTTCTGAACCAAGACTGTGACTGTCTTGAGTGTCCGTTATCTTCCTAGGACAACTGTGACCTTTAAAAGCATTTGCCCACATGCAAAACAAAACGCGCTGCTGCTTTAGTCCTCCCACAGCTTTTGTTCAATTTTCCACTTATTGCCTCTCCTAGCAACTAATATTGAGCAAGCAGTTGTTCGGTTCATAAGCTGACTTTCATGGCAATAGGCAGAAGTAGTCGCGTTGTCTACATTTGAAAAGCAGGAAAAAGAAAATTCTGGAGGAGGAAATCCTTATTTGTGCTATGCAGGCATCAAAAATCCTGGGAAGCAGTGGTTGGTATTTTACTTAGTGATGCACACGTGGTGTGGTGCAAAGGAATTTGGCAATATCTCTCTAGATAGCGGGAGAAAGGGAGAATTAAAAGACCTGGAATGGTTCAGAATTAATTCACTGCTTAATTTCAGACAAAAATTTGTGGAACAGTGGTGTAAGTCAAATCCAGAAAGAAATGTGGAAACCTCTTAGACTTTGAATAGGGCCTTTGGTTCCTCTTGCTCTGCTTTTCTTTGCTTTTTTTAATTCTGAAATTGAAGCCTGTTCTTGTGAATATAATCCAAAGCTGATAGAATTTATCTAACTGGAACCTGAATGCTGCGATAGGATCTAATTTGGAATATCATGTCTGAGCAAAGGATAAAATATAAGAAACTCCTCAAAACTGTAACATCCAATCTCTTTGTAATTAAAATGCTCTAATCGTTCTCTGTCCTCTTTGTAAAAAGGGGTATGGACTGGAACTCTGGAATAACACCATTTTTGGAAGTAAAATAGTATAAGTTTAATAAAAATCATACAGCACTGAAAAACAGTAGGGTTTCATTTCAGTCCTTTGATTTGTTTCCGATTTATGGATCACTGTTGTAGGAGCTAGAATCTTTTTTATGGGTTCTTCTTTTCTTTTTGTGTGTGTGTTTGATACTGTACTCCTTTTCTAACTTCAGTACCATGATGTAGTTACAAGACAATGTTATCTCTCCACAGACTACAAAATTATTGATCTATGCATGTAGTTTTGTGTGTGAAAGAGATATGCACCTTAATTCAACTAAAAGGGTTTAATCTTAGCTAGTTTCCACTACTTGCACATTTTGGAGATGCTGTTTAAGCCTTTCAGTTCATGGCAATAGAATAGAATTCTTTAACAGAGTCTTGAACTCTTGAAGTCCTGCTGTGTACTTTAAAACTTAATGTAAAGGAGCCTGACATTTTCTTCCCGCCTAAATTTATCTTTGCTGGGTTTGAAGATACTTTGTTCATGTACGAGAGCATTGCTCAGTCACAGCATATGCCTGACAGCGGTTAACTGTTCACTTGTGACCGCAATGCAGCAGGCTCTTGAGACAGAACTCGTAGAGGGATTCTGCACCTGGCAGGCTGGGCTAGACCATGTCTTGTTAGATCCAACCAGGCTGCCGTAACCTTTTGGGAACTGCGTTACCCTCTAAAAAGAAATTCAAGACAATAGTTATAAACTTGTTTAGATTAATTAGTACTCCAATCTCTTAAATTTATGTGGTAAGGGAAGGGATGAAAGCACAGGAGAGTAACAGTGATCCTCTTAATGTTTTTTTTAATTGCAGGTTTGTAACAGCTGTGCAGTAGCAATCTTATCATGTAAGACTGAGATATTTGCTCCAAATCTGGACCATCCTACAGTGCCATGCATTTAAAATTAATTGCTCTGTACTACTTTCTTCTTTGGCTATAGTTTTTGGAGCTACTTGATTGGGGAAAGAATTATACCTGATTATATATCCTTTCACTCTACTTCGACCTTTCCAGAATACAGAACAGCTAAACACCAAGCAAGGTTCAAGTGCTGCACGCCCATAGCACAGCTCATCTCGTATCCTTATTCTTGCTATACGAATGTTCCTCTGTGAAGTTTCTGTGCTGCTCAGCTTTTAAGTGTAAAGATTGTTTAATAGTGTTGCATGTGACTGCTGGAAAACTGAAAGAGTAAGTGAAAAGCTGATCTAGAAATGGAATCTGCCTATGCAAGTATAGCTTCTGTTAGTGGAATAATCTTAAAATAATCTTGCTTGAACTCCAGTTTATTCTAAATGTGGCTATTTATAATTCCACTCTGAAATATATGGATTTAACATTTTTCAAAGAACAAAGTGGAAGGAATTCTTTTCTGCTCCTGTGTTTGCACATCTTCAGTTGTGAGAACTACAGAAGTTTTAAAACGGACCCTAAATTATTCTGCTAGTTGTAACAGGTGTGAATATGGTGCTTTCACTCATATGTGGATAGTAGTTGTCTGTCAAGAACAAACATTAAAGAAATTTTTTTTTAATAAAGTTAACTCCTAAATAAAATAAATTACATTATATCTGCTGGCAGTGCAAAATTATTTCCAGTCTGTGCTTATGCTTATGGCCAGCGTTGCGGCCAAGCCCGTTAGCTGCGCACCAGAACGGTGTTCCAGGTGTGCTGAAATTAGTCTATTTGAGGGGCAGATGTAAAAGCACTTGTGCCTCTTGTCATTTGTGACTTCTTCCCCTCTGCTTTGAAAGACAGCTGTGAGCAAAATGGTAAATTAGGGCCAGGACATGCACCGAATGAGATGCGAGAAGCCAGAACCAGAGTAAAGCTGCAGTTTGATTCTGTGCCTTGTTTTGCTGTGATTACGCTCAACCCAATGTGGGAAAGCAAAAGTGTTGAGAATAAGTTGGTGTTCAATGAAGCAAATCTGCTTTTAGCAAATAAGACCTACCGTTGACAAAAACTCCGCCTTTAAATGTCATCCTGTCTGTTTTAATGCACAGAAAAGAGCATTAATAGTTTGGAAAAGCTCACGGTCGCTTTTTCCCGCCTCTCCCGGCAGCGACGCTCGCTGCGCGCTGCTGTGCGCTCCGCACCTTCCTCCTGCCTGCCGGGAGCGGCGCAGCTCAGCCGGGGTCGCGCGGCGATGGCTCCGCGCCGCCCGCGCTCTCGCCCTTTGCTGCGCCCGCGGGGTCGCGCCGGGCCCGGGGCCGCTCCGAGGCGCGGGGCAGCGGCTCCCGGCTCCTCCCGCCGCTGCCGCCGGAGAGCGCTGGCAGCGCGGCCGCGCCGCAGCCCGCGGCCCCTCTCCGCCGGGGCGGCCGCCGAGGGCTGCGCGGAGCCGCCAGGGCCGGGGCGGCCGCCGAGGGCTGCGCGGGCAGGAGGTCGGTGCTCCCGGCGGCGAGGCCGCTTCCCCCGGGGGCGGCGCGCGGGGGTCGCGCCGGGCCCCCTCGGCCGGGCGGCGCAGCACCGGGCGGGCGCCGGCGCGGAGCCGCGGCGGGCAGGGCCTGCCCCGAGGCGGGGGCGGGGGCGGCGGGGCTCCCGGCGCTGCGGCTCTCGCCTGCCGCGGCCGCGTCGCCCTTGTCCTGAGCGGCGCCTGCGGCCGAGCGGCAGCGCCCGCGCGCCGAGATCTGCGCTGCGCTGCGCGGGGCTGCGTGCGGCGCGGCGCTCGGAGGACCCCTCTGCAGCAGGCCAGGTGCGAGCCACGGTCCGCAGGGCAGGGGTGGAGGGGGGGGGGGTAAAACGTGCCTTGCTCTTCTGCTCGGAAACGCTAACTCTCATTTCCAGCTCAGGTGTCTCTGGGCAAGGAAAAGACCTGGCAACAAGGCCAGATTCTGCCCCAGCTTGGGCAGGTTGTGCCTCTTGCCCAGTTGCACAGTGCCACTAAGAGCACAAGCTTTGGCCCTGCATTTACTGAAGGGGGATCTGGTCAGACCCTTCTTGAGTGAAGGATGGATTTGTTCACTCTAGTGAATAAACAGTGCTGTACTGTATTACTAAAATAACAAAAAAAAGACAACCACACCCAGCCCATGTCGTAATGCGTTTAATTGATTTGTTTCTTGTTGTTTTGGGGTGCGGCCAGGGTAGAAGTGCTGAGCTTGCCAGGGCAGGCTCTTGGACAGGTTGTATCTGATGTCCTTAGTTAAAACCGATCTGCAGAAGACACAAAAAAGATTTGAGCTAGTCTCAGCAAAGACAGAGGGACTTGATGTCCATAATATGTCCAGACACTTGTACTTCTTTAAAGAAACTAGAATATCTCCTGTCTTTGAATATGCACAATAGCACTTTTTCCTGATGTGGTCTAATAGCCGGAGTAGGACAGAGTGTCTGGTTCCTAGTTGTGCTACAAACTCATGCATCTATGAGCAAGTCACTTTGTTTCTTTGTACCTTGGTTTCCATGTAGGTTAAATAGGGATGAAGATGCCTGCCTTGGAGCTCCTATTTGGAAAATCATGAGATGTAAACATTACTGTGACCGGGAATGGAAAGGAGAGAGGGAGTTAGCAGAGTCCTGCTTCTAAGTCAGTGGGGAAAATGGGAACAAACACTAAAAATGTGAGCTGGAAATTATGAAAATAGCTTAATGGGGGCTTATGCTAACTTGCCTCCTGTTTTGTTTGTTTAATTTGCCTAGTGAAGGCAGGAGACCAGCCCCGCATATAAAGACATTTTCCCACTTCACAGCCTTCAGAGAAGGGTGTGCTGGAGAGCCTTTGTGTGCTTTGGGGCATGCAGGGTATGTGCTGAGCCCACTTCTCGTACACGGCGTGCTGGGATAGTTGACCACATGGTCTTCAGTGTGTGCTCCTGAAGATGGTTGTTTAATCGGATTTAGTCTAAGAGGAATCAGGATTGAAATGATAAAAAATCTCTTTTGGACCCTACCCCAATTCTGCAGGAAAAAAAAAACAACTGTGGAAGATTCCTACTTTCTAAAGCTTCTTTAGGAACAGCCCACAGAACTCCCTCCTGAAAATACATGCAGGTAACAGCTTGTACGTGTTTGCAGGAGTGGTGCTATGGAGAAAAATCCCAGGTTATGGCTTGTCCCTGGGGGCTCAAAGAGATGCCATATAAGGATAAGGTGCTAACTGCAGATAATTTTGTAAAAGGGGACGGGTACATCGTGATCAAGAACATCCTGGCATCATACAGGCTGAGATCAGCACAGTCAGTCTCATGTTCTGAGAGCCAAAATGAATACCAGAAAAGTCAAAAGAGGATTTTTCTTCCCTTGCTCCAACCTCTGTTGTAGGTAACCATTACAACTGACTGTTTTAAAAAAAGGAGAATACCTCTTCTTTTGCAGGATCAGGTATTTGGGGAAGGACAGCTCAGAACCGTTTCCTTTAGGTGGAAACTCATCACAGCAGTCTTTAAATCCTTATTCCTACTTGTGATACCGGTTGAGTTTGGTCATTCTAAGCCAGCCAATGAGATGCCTGTGGTTTGAGACCTGTCTTTGACACGACTGATGCTCTTTGGCAAGAAGCTTGCTTCTCCCGTGGTGGCTAATGTACCCCTTCTCGTGGCTAGAGAATGTATGGCCTTTATGCTGTCGGTCTGCTGGGAAGGTTTTCTGGACATTGTATTGCTGACTAGAATGACAAAAGTTAATTTATCTTGAAGGTTGAGGTGACAAATCTAAGGCCTTCCCGTCCCACTGGGAAGCTTTTGGACAAACACATTTGTGTCATCTGGAAACCTTTTAAAGTCAGAGTCTTACTTCTAAGCAAAAAAAACGTGTCTTCTTGATGATACATATGTGAAGATGCAGGGAACCCCTTTCCACCCCTTTCTTTGGAAATCATTTACACCTGCTCATGATGTAGGTAATTTGCTAGTTGACTGGAAAGCCTGCACTCAGCTGTGGATGTTTCTGGCTGGTACAAGGCAATGGGGATCAGGCCCTGAGACAGGCACCCACCTGTAAACTATTCAGACATGCACAATTTGGGGAGGTGACACAGGACAGTTAACACTAATTGCACTGGAATCCATAGCCTTGAATTAGTAGTCCCAGCAGCATATGTGACCAAGTCAGCTGTATGTTTTCATAACCTCAAGATACTTATATTGTTTGCCTAGTCATTTTTTTCATGCTGTCCTTGGTATGTCCTAAGACACCATCTTTACACAGATTGCGGTACCCCCCCTGGCTCAAACACCCTGCAAAGCTTTTCTTCCCAGTATCCACACTAGCTATCTGCTACTGCAAAGGAGTTCTCAGTGCTTGAAATGCTAAGGCAGGCTCTCGCTCCCTAGGGTGGCCTCGTACATGACATCCAGCAAAGGATAAAACAGATCAGATTTTTGTGGAAACCCTCCTGCTGCTCTAGCCACAGGCAAAGTCAATAGCACAGGCACTTCTGTCAGGAAAAAACTACACGATTAGTTTAGCACAACTTCACAGGTCAGAAAAGTGTATTTTATTCAGCAGCTCCTGGGTCTTACAGGACCTGATCTGCAGTATGTTGACTTTGACAGTACCCCATGTGAGCAGCACTTCAGGATCAAGGTGTCTTTATGAACAGGAGCCCTCATTTCGCTGGGGAAAAGAGCCTTTCAAAACTGTTATTTAATGCAAAGGTGGAGGGGGGGATTGACTAAGCAAGCAATTTTTGCAGAAAACTGCATGGAAATTGCATCTAGTTTATCATTTGGAGAAGAAAAAAGTCAGTAGTTTTAGACCGAGATTTTTGATGTGTGTTTGAACAAAAGAGAAACATTTCCCTATCTTCTCTCCCTTCCCCCTTCAATCCTGGCTCCCATTTCTGCTGTGGAAGTGCATTCAGCTAGAGCAGAGAGGACAACTGGAATTCACAATAGATGTGTCCCACTACCCGCAAACCTTTGGGTAGCGACAAGCCTTAAAAGATGAAGCAAATAAAAATGACTGATTTATTGGCAGAGGTGTGACACCTTTCAAGGCCTGAGCCATGTGATGACACCTACTGTCCTCACTCTCAGGCAGTATCTGCATTGCCCTTAATATCAGCGTGCTCAGGACCTCTTTACCAGGTGCCAAAGAAACGGGTCGCAGTGGGGTGGTAGCAGCCCTCAGCTGTGTGGTGGAGGAGGCCCCCGCTCACCTTTCTCCCTCCAGTTTTTTGTCCTCCTGCCTTTATCCCTTCTCCTCCCACAGGTATCTTCAGAGCATCCCATATCCATGATGCTTACGTAGGCAAGAAGCTGCTAGAGCCAATTTGTCTCACTGTTTGTGCTTCCCTGCCTGTGCCCCCGCACGCACTTAAAACATGAACTACTTATTTGGGAAACTGTTTATTTTTTCTGTACAGGCCAGCTAAGGATGTGTCAGCGCTGATGCTGCTTCTGATTAGTTTTTGGTTTGGGAGGGATGTTGTGGTGGTAACTGGGAGTGTGATCTGGGGTCTTTCCACGGCCATGTGTGAGCTGTGATTAACCTTGGGCTCCCCGGCTCCAGACATCTGTGTCTGTGGTGGTTGCCAAACGGGGTGACGCAGCGGGACTGTCCCTTCAGACCGACCTCCTAGAGCGAGCTGAGAGGGGAGGCTGGCAACCAAAGCAAACGTGTACATCCCTGCCTCGTGTCCAAGTGCTTTTGTTTCTAAGAGCTAACGCGGTATTTGTCCGCTTGCTTCCCAGGAGAATGGGAGGGAGAGGAGAAAGTGTGAAAGGACTCTGGGGGAACTGAACAGAAAAGCTGCTCTTTTAACTGAGAAAACTAATGCTTTCCCTGGAAAGTCAAATTCCCTTTTGAAAGGAGACTTCCAGCCTTCAGGAAATCTCCTTTGTGCCAGTAGGCCATTGGGATCCCTTCAGCAAGCTGGGCGTCACGTCCTGTCCAACAGACAAGCTCTGAAGGGAACCACAGTGTTATAACTGCATTGACAGGGCGTCGCTTGACTTGTTTAGAGTATGCTTTAATGCAAATGTGGCATGATCTTTTCCACTTTTTCTCTTACTGTTAAATAAAAGGAGGAGAGTTTGAAAAATGAGCTGGAGGATGCTTTTGTTGCAAGCCAGGTCTCTGAGTTGAAAAGAGGTGGTATTTAATTAAAGCAGGTGACTGATACTTTTAAATATCATTCTTCTTGTTCCAGTACAAGAGTAACATTCTCCCCAAAGTAGTACACATGATATTGTTTCGATAAGTCTGTAGAAATGGTGTGTATGTGTTTGTTTATGTGGGTGTACATACGATAACATCTGATGATGTTGCTTCATGCCAGGCGAGTTCAATGGGTATTGACAGTGCACATCACAACCAACTGCAAGCCTGTTTCACCTTCTTACAGAAACATCAGCCCATATCATTTTTTAGATCCATCCTCAGCCAAGCACTTAGCCAGTTTTGGGCATAGCTGTGCTGTTCAGATCTGGTTCCACATCCACGTGACTATAGTGGCCAGTGGTTTTGGATTCACTGTTTTCAGATCACAATTTAGGTCCCTCTCATCAGTAAGAATAAGCTAACTCAGGTATTTGATGGATGGTGAAAGATACCTTGACAAGAATCTCTTGTTAAGAGGAAAAACTTGTCTCCCCTCTACCCCTCTCTCCTCTCTCCTGTTTCACTCCTCCAAATAAAGTAGGCATGGTTACACTCTTAGGTTTGCATAAGTGGTCGTTATATTTATGTGGCCACATGGGAATCTGCATTCAAAAAATATGAGTTTTTACTGCGTTTCTTTAAAAAAAGATTGGTTTTGACCCAACACTAATGTAGACATTTTTGAAATACCCTTTCTTTATGAACAGAAAGATAAAATGAAAAGGTCCTTCACTCTTCACTCTTCTTTCCCACTCCCCCCAGCAAAGCTGTTGTCTAAATTTGCTTGACTGCCGCTAATCCTGGGATGAGAGTTGATGAGCAGCTGGCAACAATGAAGCCTTCGTTTGATTTCAGCTTGTGAGAGTGTAGCTGGGCTGAAAGGTAAAGTATTCTTCCTGCAAATTAGTTGATTTAAGCCCAAGATAAGACCAAGTTGTGGAAACATCTCGATCCTTCAGTGTTCCATGCAAAAGTAACCTGAAATCCCCCCACACCTGTCACATCTGGTTGCAAGGGGGGCCTGTCCTGCTTTCAGTATTTTGTGCTCTGGAATTAGCTCCAAGAAAGCATGCCCTTGGGGAATGGCGAAAGTGTAACCTAACCTCCTTGGCATATGCTGGAGCTTGAAGTTACTGAGGGACGCAGCAGCTTCCTTGATGAAGCTTGTGTTTTACCTTCCTTTATTTAAGCAAACTTGGGATCTGTTAATTTGGCAACAGCAGTCTGGTGGGTGTGTTGGGAGGATACGTTAAAGGAAGATGCTTGTAAAGCACCTGAAACAGGAAGAGACACAAAATGCAATGAAGGGTGAGCATTATTGTGTCAATAATTCCTAATGACACTTTTTTAACCCCCATTCGGTACAGACCTGTGTAAGTAACTGAGTGTGCTCTGCTACTGATATCTTGCCTTGGCTGTGGTGTGAGGGGCTGTAGGGTACAGGCAGCTGCATGGGCTTAAAGACCCTTTGGTCTGTCCGAGTGTGTCTGGGATGAGTGCTAGAGATTTCTCCAGCAGAGGTGATGATCAGAGACTTACGCTGCAGTGTCAGACAGAATACCAGTCACTTCGGGTTTCTCACCCACCCCTTCTGAAATGAAAAATTACAGAACAGCCTGCCCAGAGAAGTTTCTATGGCTTAAAGCTTTGCTTGTGTCCTGGAATTCAAAGCTTTACAGGTCCTTAAACTCCTGGCTGCATGCTTCTGCTTTAACAGAATCTTCCCATGTGCTAATTCTCACAATTCTTCTAAATACAAGGTGCTGACACCCTATTTCACAAACTGAGGAAACTGAGGAAGCAAGAAACTAAAACTGAACAGTAAGTCCAAGATCAAACAGCAAGTCAAGTCTGAGACCAAGAGAAGAATCTATATTCAATTCCTCCCTCTAACTCCGACAATACGTTCCTTCCTGTAGGAGCTAATATAGAGAAATGTGTTAGAAACTGATAATGGTCAAAGATTGAATTATGGACAGGTAATGTGGGAGACCACACAGGAAACTCCAGGAAAGCTGTTTCCTGATCTCTGTTTCTCTGAAGTGTGAGGCTTGCCAGATTATGCTTTCAAATAACTGGCACTTGGACTGATGGGGAACAGGCCTATTTTGGTGATTTCATTAACAAGTGTAGGTTCTTCCTGACTGTTTATTAAATATATCATTTTCTGCAGAGACAAAGTCTTTCCTGTGAAAAAGTCCTCCCTATTTTCTTGGAAAAACAATTGCTCAATAGAGCTAGTCATTAAGAAATGCACTTATTTGTCTTTACATATGGAAAATCTGCTTTTACAATGAGAGAGGGAAACCCAGCCTGAATCTGGTCAAATTTGCTCTACTAAGTGCACCCTACACTTTTAATCCACAGAAAAAATAAACATGCATGTTCTAAATAGAAAGCCTAGGCCTCTGCCAGACATGCTTAGTCTAAATCTGGGCATGCTTGAAAGTGTCACTGAAGTCCCCCTACAACATGATGGCAGCTTTTGTGATTTCAAGGGAAAAATGAGCAGAGAATTGGCTTTGCTGGACAGTTATATGTAAAAGCATCTCCCCAATAAGCCAGTCCTCAGAGGAATGTAAGGAATGAAAGAGCCCACGGTGGAGTGTGGATGAAGGCCTGTGATGATGATGGCCAGCAGCGCTGGCTGTGGAGGGCTCCATGGGACCTGTCCCCCTCTGCTGCACAGTGCAGATGCCCTGCAGGAACGGTCTCTACCCAAAGGAGCCTGCAGCTCTGTGGGAGGTGACACCCCCAGGTGGGGTAAGGCCGTGCTGAGGTGGCCAGCAGGAACCCAGATCCTAGCCCTCCCTGCTGCCCCGAGGCAGCCGTCAACCCAGCCAAAGCCGTGGCGGGTGCTGGTGGGCATGGCTCTGTCCCCACACTCAGAGGTGTGCAAAGCCCTGGAGAAGTGGGACGCGGCACTTGGCTCTCCACTGGCCTCCCCCGGGGCGGTGGGAAGCACGGGGTGCCTTGGTGGTGCTCATTTTGAGTGTATAGAAGTGGAAGAAACTGCAAGGAGGGAGGAGGGAGGGAGAAGAGGTCCAGGGGTGGCTGTGGAGGGAAGTTGAGGAGGGGAAACTGGACAGGTCCCTCCTTCCCCTGCAAAGCCTGCTTTCTCTGGTTTTGAGAGAATGAGAGATCAGCCTATAGGGAGAACTTTCTTTCCTATCATTCCTTCCATCTTCATGTTTTTTTCTCCTTCTGTTTCCCACCCTTCCCCCCAGGGTACTTACAGTGCTTTTGCCTCTTAGATCAAATGTTTATGAACTCACCATGTGAGACAACCAGCAAGGAGACGATTAGCTGTGGCTACAAAAACCTGCTTTAGGAATTGAATTAATATTTCTTTCCCTTTTTTTTTCTTTCAGATTTTTCACCATGAACCTCTTGCTGTCGTTTGAGTCCATCTGCATTTTTCTGCTTCCCCAAGGTACGTTTAACATTGCCTTTTTGCATTGGTGTGGCTCTTTCTCAGGCACTTCCACTGTCTCTAGCTGGAGTTCTTGCCCCAAGGTAGAAGAGCTGGGTGTCTTTCCAGGAGGTTTAAATATAAACCTCTGAAACATAGTTTCACACAGGAGGGGAGAAAATAATATCTGAAGAAACAGCTTTTCTGAGAATTCAGATACATTTGACTGATTTGAATGTGAAAAGAGTATTTTATATGAGAAAATTTGATAATTTATGCAGTATGTTTTTTTCAATGCAATTATTTTGTGTGTCTGTGCTTATGACTATAATGTTCAGAGTCTAAGTCTGGCCTAGCTCTTGTTCTAGTACTATGCCCCTGCATGTAGTGAGCAGAGGGACTGTCCTTTCTTTGCCCTGGAAGGAGGTCCTTGCCTATTTTCAGGGCCTCATGCTCTCTGACTGTGTCCCTGCCAGAAGTACTTTCTTCCCTTAGATACTCTGCCGTGCTATATCACTAAACGATTCTTGGTGAGTGTAAAAACACCAACAAAACAGCTTTTTTGCTGCTTTAGATTAAAGCCTGTATGTCTGTTTTGTTTTAAAGGCAGTTCCTAAGGTTCATGGGTGGTTTATCTGTTTGATCCCACAGTTTTGCTGGTGTTGGGTATACAAGAAATTCATGCTGACCAGGAGATGATTGTCAAGATCTCAGCTGCTGGCCAGTGTAAGTTTGTTTTTATAAAGCAAGACTTATACTCTCTAAATTTCTTCTTCCCTTGTTCTTCTGCTTGTTGTTCTTTAAAATCTCTACTCCTAAGGCCATAACTTGTAACACTTACTTCAGTAATGCCTCCTGGCTTTTCTGGGCTGTGCAATTTTAATCCTTCATGTGGATTCATACTTCCTTAGTTTTAATTAGTTTCTGTTCTGCCACCTCTTACCACCTTGCAAAAGCTACTCTGAACCCCATACAGTATTTCAGTGTAATAAACTTTGACTTCTCACAAAAAATGAATCATGTATTTGACATGAGACAATATGATCGTTCAAGCAGAGGTGTCATGACCAATATCCCACAGCAGTGACATGCCCAGCTCTTACATCTGCAGCCGGAAGATGGTTGTAACCACTGCCCAACTTGCTATTCAGGTGGTGAAGCCTGGCATGTAGAAAGTGAAAAAATGGTGGAACGCTCTCCATCCACTCTTGTCTATATTTTTTTCTTAATACCACTCTGGACCATGCTGAAGAAACAGCAATGAGGGAGGACTGCTGTGGTGCAAAGGAAGAGAGCAGCTGGTTTTGATGAGGTGGTGTTGAGCTGTGTCCTTTACTCTGCCTCCTCCAGCAGCTGCCAGCCATGGGGAGCATCCCTGGGGCAGGCACGGCCGCTGAGTGAAGGGCTGAAGCGAGGAAGTGCTGTTCTGGGGGGACCTGGCACCCTTGATGCATTTGTTATCTGCGGTCATCACATGCTGACACAGGGTGTTTTAGAGGCAGAGCTCCCATTAGACTGCTATGCATATCCAGATGGATAGGAGCCGTGTGTTCCCCCTTCCTTACAGAGTATGGCTTTGAGACCTCTTCCTAGCAGGTATCTCCTGTGTGAGGTGGGCTGAGGTGGGGTGCGAGCTGTGGGCAGCCCACCTTTTTTGTTATTCATAGCGCATCATGCTCTGGGCTGCGTGGGGGAAGGATGTAAAACAGGCAACACCACTAGCAGACCCCATCCAGTCCTTAAAGTTCCCGGCAGTGCTCTGGCAAGCACAGCCTTATGGCTGCCTCTGCCCTTGCTTGGCTTTTCCCTGATCAGTATTAGCGCTCCTGGGATGGCGACCCACCCTGTTTTTCCCAAAATTTGGCCATTTGCTGGCCAGCTGGTCTTTTCATCAGTTCCTTCAGAGCCTATTTCAAGTGATCCTGATTCAAGGAGTCATGTTTCATTACAGATTCAGTTCAAGATCAGGCCTGTTGTGTGGTTTATTTTTTCAGGCTTTAAAGCCAGCACCGGCCATAATGCTGTGAGCGCTGTTCACTGGGCTCCTGTTGGCCAGCAGACCACATGCATCTACAGCTCCCCTGATGTACATGCAATCAGCTACTTATAAACAGTATTATGCATTCTCCTGTTAGCCATCATCTTCTATTGTCTGTCTGTCAAGTGACAAATTACATTTTTTCCTATGCCAAACATGCCCTCCAGCCCCGTCCCATAGCATCATGCTTTCAACTCAGATTTTTCATCCTGCTGTGCTATGTTTGGATGTTTCCCACTTATACAGATCATCAAGAGTCCTTTGATGGGCTACAGACATCCTGCTCACTAGTCTGTTCTGTAGCTACTTACCGGGGCAAGTGCCTCATGGCCATGTCTGTGCAGCTGCAGAAAGGAGAATTCCCACTCCTCAGCCAGCACAGGACAAGCCGCCAAACTCTGGAGCAACTCAAAGATCATTTCTCCATGGTGCATTTGCCATTCTTCACAGTCCTTTACTGGGACAGGGGCTCAGAAGCCCTCTCTGAAAGCCTGGGCAGAGCAGACCCAATCTGTAAAGTGGGGGTGCAGGTGGGCACTCTGGTTATTGCATCGCCGTGTACGGATCTCAGTTGTGAGGGCAAGGCTGAAGGAGCCAGGGTGGCACTGGCGAAGGGACCTTGCTCTGGCTTGTCCCCACTGCAGAACTGTATGGAGCGGTGGAGCTGGCTCACGAAGGACAGAGCTCCAGGGTGAGTGAGGTTGCACTGTTACAAAACCCAGCGACCCAGAAGGGAATTCTTTAAAACTTTCAGTCCCTTGTAATCTGGCATTAGAAAACCCTAATTATAAATTCAGTTTCTTGCGAGCAGGAATGATCTGGAAAAAATGGTGATAAGATGTGTGGGGATAGTGGAGGGGCATCATTCAAAAGTGCTCCTTACAGCTGGGCTGTTCAAAATCTTGTTCCAGAAGAAATACTTGATGTGCTTCCCCCCAACCCCTATTCAGCTTTTCAATTCAATTTCCCTTGAAGATGGTTTTAGGAAATGCTGCAGAGATTACTTAAAAATTTCTGTGTTAATGCTTTGAAAATCTATCTTCAGAGTCTGCAGAGACTGTCTGCTTAATCTGTCAGTGAAATTGGGGGCTTCCACTTCAGTACACCCAACCCAGAAACTTGCACTTAGGAGCAGGCGTGTTCACACAGGCGGAGGTGATACAAGGACGTGTCTCTGAAGACAGGATAATAGGCAGATGTTTGTGAAACGTGTTTCTGTCAGTGCCTTGGAGCTGTTCGGAGAGTTTGTGTTTAGACAGAGTGTGGTTTGAAAAATTCTTCATAGATGAAACACATCTGGCTGCGCTGGTCTCCTACAGGTTGTGAAGTCCTCCTGCGTTAATGTCTGTGTGTTAGGCCTCGAGATACTGCAGGTCTTCTGCACCCACGAGTCCCTGTCACCTCTCCCTGCTGCTCAGCCCCCTCCCCGTCCTCGCATGGCGAGAGCTGCTGTCTCTGCCGTTAATATTATCACTGAGTGGGCTCCTAAGACCTGTTGGCATCTTCCTTTCACTGAACTAATAAAGCCGGTCGGGGGACCTGAAATCCAGGGTGAAGGTCTTTCAGACTTTGAGGGCTGAATTGTCCCTGGCGCTGCTGTAGAGCAGGAGCGTGTGCAGGGTCCTGGCTGTGAACATGGGGGTGCCCAGGCCTGTGCTCTGTAAGTCCATTTGTCTGGGTTTTCTGCTGCTTGCTCTCTTCTTGCAGAGAGTGAGACTAACAAATTCAAATGCTTTTACTTTCTTTCAAATGCTTTTACTTTCTTTTTGTTTTCTTTCCCCTTTTTTTTTGTCGTGTTTTCTATAAAATCTGCCTGCCTGAAATCTGCAGTCACCTGTGAATGCAGTCCCAATGTGAGCCCACAGTCTGATGGTGTATATCTTGTTCTCTCCTAGTGATGCAGTGCTCAGCTTCGGTAGATATCCTTTTCCTCTTGGATGGCTCCTACAGCATTGGCAAAGGAAGCTTTGAAAGGTCTAAGCACTTCGCAGGCAAACTCTGTGATGCCTTGGACATCAGTCCAGACAGGGTGAGTGTCAGAAATGTCTCATTTTAGTTTGAAGCAGTTTGGCACTCTTTGTAAAGGCCAGTGATAACGCATTGAGTGAAATCCCAAAATTTAACCTAGCAGCTACTGTGGGGTCAGAATATTTATTCAGAAGGTTTATGAGTTGGTGGGGCTCAGTGGCACTTCTCAGTTCTTCACTGATTTAAACAGTTGCATTTGGTCTTGAGAAAGGATGTAATCTTTCAGGTTAAAGAACATGATTTGGGTTTTTTAAGTGATTTTTATTTGATTTTGGATGCTCAGAGGCAAATATAGAAAAAAGTTGGATCATTTTGTTGTTGTTTTTTCCCGGGGAAGTAGCAGAATTTGTCTCTGGGAAGTTAATCACCTCTCTGTACAGATGTAAATGATACAGCCTGTTTGTCCTGGTTCTCCTAGAAGATCTCTATTCCAAAATAAGCCCAAAAGGGTGGAAGGGAAGGATTTCATCGCAAAGCAGTAGCCATGCGCTGATGTCATTTGGGGATCTGTACACTGCAGTAGGTCTTTTAGATGTTGCTGAACTCCCCACCTGGCAGTGGGACTACAGTTTCCATGGCTGACATGAGTGCCTTGGAGCATATGTTTTTACTTCTGTGAGATCTTCCATTACAACACAGTTGAGAGCAGGTCACAGTTGGGTGCCCTGTTCTTTTGTCTCTGCATCGCTTCCCTCCTCAGTGCAGCTGTAATTCTTTCCTCAATAAAAAATTGGATGCTTTCTCTCTCAGCAAGCCTATGAGCACCATCTCCTCACGCCAGGGCTCCTGCCACTGAACGAAAGGGCTGCAGCACAGTGTTTTTAAATACTGGTGATCCATGGAGACAGTGTGGGACTGACTAGCTGGGACTTTAAGTTAGAGTCCAAGTAGGTGTTATTTACAGATAACCAATATAAAATAAACTAAAATAAATGGGCAGGTGTGGCTAGGTCAAATTCTTGTCCATTCCTGTTTTGGACCTTGGCTCAAATCAAAGTCTAATTTTGGGCATCGAGCAACTGAAAGGATTGACAGGAGCTGCATTGCTGTGGTAAATGTCCTCATATCCATTGTCTGGGCACTCTCAGGTCTTACCCACTCCCTGGAGCCAACCTCTAGTTCCTCTGTGCCTGAATCAACAAGTCCTGGATTATGTCTGAGGGGATTTCAGGCCAGACCTGGCTGAAGTTCCAGCTGCGCATCCTGTCACTCATTACACAGATTTGGGGCACATGATGGGGCAAGGTTTCACAGCCCCCTGCCATCCCTAGCCGGGGGCCTTGGAGTGGGTTGTGATGGTTGCTGGACTTCATTCCCTCTTGGAACCTCTCTGAATAAATGTCAGGTCATTGGGGAAGGACATGGCAGGGACATGAGGTCTCTGTGTAGCAGGATGAGGAAGCTGAGATGGGGTCAGGAGTGGGTCTTGGGGCATGCTGGGGCTTTGAGGATCCTCCAGTCCATGCCCAATTCTTTAGAGAGGTCTAGGAGTGAAGGAGGAAGAGCCAAGTCTTATCTTTGCTTTTGGTTCCCACAAAAGGGATGCTTAGACTTGTACCTAAAAACTAATCTCCTCCAGACCAACTACTGTCACTGTTTCAAGCCCTAAAACCAAAACCTGCTGCTTTGCCCATTATTGTAGGGTTCAATTTCTTTTGGAAGTTGAAATCACCATTTCACCTACCACTTTCTCTTCAAAGAAATCTTTCAGCCTTCGGCTCTCAGGTAGCAGCTACATAACATATGAGGCTTTCCATGGCCTGGGTGATGATGGTGATAAGTCAAAGTGTGTGTATGAGGCTTTGGCAGATGCTAGGTGACTCAGATTAAATGGGTATTCCCTTTTTTTACCACACAGTAAATTAATTGGAAGTAGAGACTTGCAACTAGGAAACAACTGCAACACAGACTTAGGCAAATGTAGAATTTGGACATTTGATATTTGCAAGTTTTTGAGTTTGTTTGTTATTTTTAAATACCATCCTCTGTTGTCCCTTCCCCTACTTTTTCTGTTAATTCTTATGTAGATAGGACCTAAGCTCAGTACCTTTTTCACCTC
Source organism: Apteryx mantelli (assembly GCF_036417845.1). NCBI lineage: Eukaryota > Metazoa > Chordata > Aves > Apterygiformes > Apterygidae > Apteryx > Apteryx mantelli. The sequence goes on from NC_089984.1 coordinate 35,508,342, forward strand.
TGATCATGTCACATTCCATAAAACTTCTTGTAAGGCTTGAGTGAAATATTCTGGCTGTTCTGCTCAGTACAGGTCATTTACTCTGTTTATTTACATTTTTCAGGCATTTTCAAATATAGAAAATGTTTTTAGAGGAAACAGTGGAAAAATAATTGTCTTGTGTTGCCTATTGTGCTCAATGCCAGAAGGGGCTGCTTTTCATAATGGAAAGATTGCATGCATAGTGCCTAAATGGTTTGGTATAAAAAGTGTTATTTATAAACTTATTACTGTCCTTGAGGCTACTATATCCTTTAAATGGATAAATATAGATCTTGAACTTGCCTGTAACTGCAACAGAGGCTCCCATGATGTTTGCAGATGGATTTTTTTGCCTTATATGTGGTCTGTATAAGCAAGTCTGTGGTGTATGTTCTCTTTGAAGAAGTCCATTTAAAATGCCAGTAGCTCAATGTGCAGGACAGTGTTTGTCTCAAAACAATTCAGTGTTCCCAAATCTGTAAATTGATCAAAAGAGCAAAACTCTCCCAAGCACCTTTCTTTCATACTCTTTAACCTCTTCTTTTAGGTCCGCGTGGGAATGATACAGTTTAGCTCAACTCCTCGCCTTGAATTCCCTCTGGATTCATATCCAACTAAACAAGAAGTGAAAGAGAGAATTAAGAAGACTGTGTTCAGGTCAGCTTATTTTACAGCTCTTCTCTTTTTTTGGGTTGTGAATGATCTCTAGCATGAGAGCTTTTTGAGGTCTGAACATTTCCACCAACGTGATATCCCCAGGAAGGGAGCTGAATGAAAAGCATATGCCAGTGAGGTCTTTAATCCACAGTCTGCTAAAAAAATACATCTTGGTCTGTTTTTGTTAGTGAAGGTTGATATGCTGCGGGGAGAAAGTTTTCAGTGTCCTGCTATAACATGACTAATGACAGCATAGGGGAGAGTTTTCCGTACCCCTTCTGGCAGGTCTTTCTGGCCCTTCATGCAAGCATGTGGGTTACATCCTTCCTCCAGCTGACACAGAAGAGCTAGGCCAGCTTCCCCCCACAGAGCTCTTCTGGGGTGCTTCTCAGTCATTTTCTGGGTTATTCATGAGTGACATACTCACAGATTCACTGAGTTGGCCTTTTAGAGGGAAAACCAAGTGTAATGTTCCCACATCGCTGAGGCAGAGGCAGAACAACATGTATCTTTGTTCTTCAATGATTACATCCTCCTTTGTGCTATGGCGTAGTGAAGAATTGCTAGTTCCCTTGAAATCTGTGCATGTGTGTCTGCTGAATTCAAGAGGATCAGGTTTTCAGCCGGAAACCTTTTTTCTTCATGGATGTTGAGACTTGGATGTCTTCCCATGACCCCAGGAAATGGAGCCAGAAGGCCAAAGAAACACTGTCTTTGAGCTTTTCAAAATCCGAACTTTTCATCTCTGAGAAATACATTTGGATCTACAGAGGACCTGACAACCATCCCAAGTAACACCTAATGTTTTGGTGATAGATGAGGTATCAGTACAGCCTGCGAGTGCCTGCCCTTTCTTCTGATGTTCTGCCTTAGGGTTAAGGGTTAGCTTGGCATTTCTCAGTGGATGTCTGCTGCCCTCAGCATAATGTACAAATTGCAAGCAAATTTGTCCACTTTTGACTTTTTCAAGCAAGATTGATTGATTGGGGTTTTTTTGCATTGCTTTTGATAACAGTTTATCAAATCAAGAAAACCTCTTGTATACTGTTACAGAGACATCTTATCAGAAAACAAGATACACTCCTGTTTTTTTAGCTACTTAAAAGTCTGTGAGAGCAGAAAAAGTGAAGCAGTGTTCAGTATCTGGCACTGAAATCCCTTGATGACAACAGATGGATGCTGACAGATCAAATAGAAATAATGACCTTGTGCTCAGCTGTTTCATCTAGTTTAAATGAAAAACTGACATTTCAAAATAGATAAAATTGTTATGGATGAATTCCAGGCATTTGGTTTCCGAAAAAAGATAATGTTGGACATTTTGGGTGAGAGCCTCCTCCATGTGATTCAGATGAGTCTTGTTCTTGCCAGTGAGGCATTTCCTGAATTCAGTGCTCTGCTCTGGGCTCAGAGTTGTGAGCACTTGAAAGGATGCATTACCAGACTGAAGTGAAGCTTTTGTGATTTATTCTGAAGCAGCCAATCTCTGTTTGTAAATCTCATCCAAATAGCTTTTGAATCCATTGGCCAGTTTCAACCAAATTTGACAGTTATCTCAGAAGATGAGTTTCATACAAATTTATTTCTTACAAGTCTGTGGCTGGCTACAGGAGAGAAACTTTCTTAGTGCTCTTTCTGAGGAAAGGCAGCAGGTAAAGCCAACATCTCCTTCCTCTTATTAGAGGAGGACCTTAAACATACTTCCCTGTGTCAAAAGCCAGTGAACCTCCAAATGCACATCCATAAGAAACTGAATTAATAAGCTTTGGTGCACAGAGACTATTTATTAACTTCCTCTAATCCTCTAGGCTCCCATGAGCACAGGTTACTGAGTTCATCAAAATTTAGTCATCAGACTGAACGTGTGCAGTACATTTTCCCTCAAGCACAGCATTTGTCATTAAAGCATCTCAATATTTAATTAGTTAACCTGTATAGATAAACATTACAACAAACCTGCAACTTAAATGTATGACAATATGATTGTATTCATACAAGGGAGATTGAGTTGACTTGTAGGTTTTGGAGAGATAAGGGGACTTTCCCATCATCCAGCTACCTAAAGAAGTCAACCAACAGGGTTACACAATCTTTCCTGCATCGAAACCAGGTCTTGCAGCTACCAAGATCATGACCTGAACTGGGGTCACCAGTTGTCTGAGATGGAGTGTGCCAGTTTACCCAGCCTGGAATCGGGGCCAGAATCCCAGGAAAAGAAATACAATGTAACAAGATTGGTAGCATTGCAACTTCTTAAGCTATAGCAATCAACTGATGAAATCTCTGCTAGCAAGCATTTGAAGCATGGTGCAGTATTCATTGGGTGTGGACAGCATGGACAGAAATGGAAACATTTGGTAACTACTGACATTTGATTGGAGAAAGGCTGGCTTCTGGACTGTGAATACAGTCATCTAGTTTATTTTGAAATGGTGGAGCACAGAGAAGGAAGTACCTTAAGGAAGAAGTTCAAAGTGAAAGGGTAGGTACTGAGTAAAAAAGCTTCTGTGAAAATCAGAGGGTAGACACAAAAGAACAAATCTGGATTTGATCCAATGTTTTTATAGAACAAGCAAATGAGCTGTTAAAGCAAAAGAAAGATGCTCAGAAAGCAAAGGGGAGTATGTTCGTATCAGCACAGCTGAAGGAGAACATTAGGCCTCCAAGAAAGGAATGATACTTCCAGTTTGTTTCCCCTTACTTGCTTTGGATGGAGATAAAAACAACTTAAAAGGCAATCACAGGAAATGATTTATAGCACAACTCCTTGGACAGAATTAGAAGACAGTTAGAAATATCTCCTCTGATCTAGTGGCTTAATTATGAAAAGGTGTGGAACATGTTCTCAGCGGGCTGGGCTTTCTCTGGTATCAAATGTTCGGTCAGGAATGGCAAGTTATAGAGCTTTCACATTGTGCAGTTGGAGAACTACCAAGAAAAGTAGAAGGAGACTCATCTACACCGGATTATAGCCCTTTGAGATAAGCCATGACAAATGTTTAACCCTCCAACAACAAAAAAGACTTAATTGCTGTAGGCAAGGGTTGGCTACAATAGCTGAAGAACTTGAAGTGCAGATTGCCCTTGGTTTTTACAGGGGATGAGATGCTTTTGCCCAGTGTGTTGTGTTGCAGTGAGGTCTTAGTCTAGTGATGGCCAGTTTGTGGCTCTTGAGCCACATGGAGAATACTAGTGGTTGAATTAAAGCTTGAATCAGTTGTGTGAGGTGGCTGGCAGCAGGGTTAGAGGTGGCTGGGTAGTCTAAGCCTCTGAGCACAGGAGGAAGCTGGAGAATAGTGCCTGCTGGGGCTGATTTCACCAAGTTACCCTGAGATCCAGCTGCTCAGTCCACCAAACCTCACCCTACAAACAAGGGTGAGACCACAGTTATCTCCAGCCTATGAACCATCCCCTGCCTCCTCTCTGGGGTCTTTGTTAGGTTACCTATGGCTCTACCTTAAACGAGTCTTTGCTGCTTGACTCATAATGTGATCTTTCCTGCCTCAACCTGGCAGAGATTGTCATTTTATATATCATTTTAGATGGCATTTCACAGTACCTAGAACATGGGGCCCAGTCTTGAGTGGTCGTCTGTAACAGTCATTTAAAGTTAAGACTTGTAAGCACAGGAGAAGGACAGTCCCTGCCCAACAGAGCTCACTATCAAGAGATAACAACTAGCGAAAATGGTGCAGCTCGTGAAAACAACCAAAACTCTCCTTCCTGGATCTCTTTTGTATATGTAACACTCCCCTTTTTATTCCCCTCTGCTTTATTTTCAGCACCCTCTGCAAAGAGGGGCTCCTTCCCATTCCATGTCCACTGTGCCATTACCAAAGAGACCCTAGTGCAGTGCAGAGATGCTGGCTGTAACCCTGCCTGCTTGCAGAGAGCTGCTCTGTGTCTTGGGTGCACTCTGCAGCCAGAGCGACCTCTCTTTTCCCTCCAGGGAAAAGCACTTTGTGCTGATATGCAATCTACCTCTTGGACAGCCAGCTCCCATCACACTCAGCAAATCTTATTCTTTAGTAATATCACAAGAAATTAGCATCTTTGACTAATGGCATTCTTTGGCAAGCCGTGCCTTATTTTTTACTAAAATTGCATTCAAGGGTCCTTTTCCTTGGGAGTTATTGCACAGCTGCAAGGCTTGAAGTCTGCCATTCCCTAATTCTTAGCAACAGCCCATTTTACCAGGTAATTTATATCACCACTGGAATGTGCCCCCTTTGGCACCTGGGTCTTGGTGTGAGTTTAACGCTTTGCTACTGTGAGGATAACTGTATGTTAAACTAATTGCTTTCTACCTCAGAAATTTCCCTTCCCCAGGGCAGAATTCAAGTACTGCCAAAATATCAAGGCAGCTGGCTCCTTGCATCTCTAGGAACTGCTTTTGTAGGATCAGGCAAGAGGGGGAGCAGATGGCTTTGTGGGGAGGACCCTTGGTTCAGCTCTCAAATATGCCTCAGTTATCTTTGGTCCAAGGTGACACACTTAGTTTTTGTATTTTCAGAAGTCAGTTTGCACACACCTCCATCCCGCCCTCTGGGACACCTACTCCTCGGAACAAAGCCCATCAATCAGCCCTTCAGGGCAGGTGGGTATGTGCAGATTTTTAGAAGACTTTGTCTGCAGCTTTTAAAAATCTGGCCTTTCATCTCTTGGTATCCCACTTATTTGTAAGCAAAGGATGACAGGACTGTCTTCATCCCACTCTCTGAGTTGCATGTATTGGAATAAATTTTTCAGAGCAGAGGCTCCCCCCCCACTTCATGATAGCCCAGACCCCAGCCCAGAGGGCTCCCAGTCACTTCCAGGACTTCAGGACACCACCACAGTGCAGGGAGTAAGTCAACTTTGGTATCTGAGCAGGAAATGAACTGAAGTGGATAATTTACACAATGTATTTAATGGCCTTACTCTAGTTCCGGGTGATCCCGTCTCCAAAATGCAGGTGGCAGTAATCAGAGAACTGGATGGCCAGCCAAAGGGTACTGGGTATACTGGTGTGTACACCAGTGGCTGGTATGCCTTCCCTATCATACCAGCGCTGCTGGTGAGCAAGCTAGCAGGTGAGGGTATTGTTTTTGACTGAGTTTAGCATGGATTTAGAGAACTGGAACATCGAGCAGCTTTTCTTAATGTTTACTTTGGTAGCATAAAAAGTACTGGTGAAGCCCTGAAGAAAGCCTGCCTTGTATTTGGTCCTCCTGAGTTCCCAGGGATATGTTAAGAAGCTCTCAGCATTTGCGTTTTCGGGAGGTTTATTACAGGATGAACAAATGACTTTTTGTGGAAAATCAAATTAACTAGAGATTAACCAGGGAGAGAAAGTCAAGTACTTTCTGCACACTGCTGAGCTGCAGACTTCTGACTCAGTTACAGGCTGGAACGTATTGCTTCCCTGTCTTGACTGTTGGTCTGAGAATGGCAGAGAAACCCATGGAGGGAAAGGGACTGTATGCAGCAGGAATATATGACCCATTTATATGTCAGGAGAAAGAAAAACATTTTGAGATGCTAGTCTTTGTTCATTTTGTCCAATTGTACTGTATTTCTGGCTTGATTCCAACTGGACTACAAGGTACTGATTGTTAACCACCTCTTCCACAGAACTCTTAAAGAAATGACTGCAATTTGCAGATGGAGAAACTGAAGCAATTGAGTCATTTGCCCGAGATATAAATAAGATTCAAATGTCCTAGAGCACAGGTTTCTGCTCGGCTTGCAGGAATGCTCCACAATGTGCTAGGAGTCCTCTGGAGACAACTATGGGTAGAAGAAGGGGGACATAAGGGTAGGTAGATGGGATCTATGGATAGAAAGATGACAAAAACAGCATTAGGCAACTCTGTGGATGTGTTGTGTGGCAACATGCAGAAATATGCTGAGTTCCCTGCTACCAGAGGGTAGAAATTTGGAAATCAAATGGTAAATTCAGTAACTGAAGAAAAGTTTGGTTCTGCTTTTCCAATTCTATCTTACTTCTTTTTAGAGGTGGGAGCACAGAGACAGGTCTGGCTCTGAAATACATTCTCCGCAAGGGATTCCCTGGTGGCAGAAACTCGACTGTCCCTGAAATCCTCATCATCGTTTCAGATGGAAAGTCCCAGGGCAACACTGAAATACCTGCAATGCAGTTGAAGGAAAGGGGGACCACAGTTTTCGCAGTGGGAATCAAGTTTCCAAGGTAGAAAACTTTCTCGCAGGGTTGAAAATGGAGGTCCAGCTAACCAAACGGCAAGACCTACTCAGTGAGAGATGGTGGAGAGGTCTTGAGCTAGATATGAATTTTGGGAAGAGAAAAGGAGAATTTGGGGTGTAACACAGGCATAGAGGAGTCACTAATCTGAAGGACAAGAGTTGGTGAGGGAAGCTCTTCTACTGAGTAGAGCTATGCTACTATGTAAGACTAAACACACCAGAGCCTTGAAACTCTTTGAAGTGTGTTAAATTCTTGTATCAGCTCTCTGTTTGCTGCACGGGGCTTGTTTTGACGCTTAGTTCCTTGGGTATGACTAAGGGTCTCTTTATACAAATGGTTGAAGCCCCCTGGGTTCACAGGTGGGAGGAGCTGCATGCGCTGGCTAGCGAACCCACTGAGCAGCATGTGCTTTTCGCTGGAGATGCCACTGATGCTGCCAACGGCTTTTACAGCACCCTCACCGGCTCTACTGTCTGCAGTACCCCATCTCCAGGTAACCCCCTGTCCTGCCTTCACCTTCAAACCTGCTTTTTGAAATTTGATCATGTCTCTGAGTGAGAAAAGGTGAGGCGGTGTCAGAAATACTAGACTCAGGAAGCCTGAAAACCCTGCCTTGGAGCAAACAAATTGGAGAAGCCACGTAGCACAGAGCTGCTCTACAGACTGTGGTGTGATAACAAACCAACCAGCTCACCTCTAACTGAACTTACAGGGGAATCAATAGGTGTTGCACTCTGACATAATCTGTTTCTGGTACCCAAATGGGATGACTTGCTTACCAACTACCTCTCCTGCAAGCTGCAGGACCCTAAATCTTTCTTGGTTCACCCCCAAAAATGGGAATATTGGTCCTTGCTCATGTCATGGTAGGTAGAGGGATAAACAGTCATCTTAAACCTTCTGATGGGCTTGGCTGTGTGATAAGAGATAGCACTCATAAGAGATAGCAAAGTTACCCACATGGGTCCTGGAGTGATCCAGAGGTAGAAGAAAGCTGAATGCATGAATGCCTAAAGCAGTGGTGGAGCCTGAACTCAGCGGTGCAAGTTTTACACTAAAGCAAAGAAGGCTAAAGTGTGAGTACCCCAGAAGGTGAGGTAGTCTAGTGTGTTTGTCATTCTCTTCTGGGGTCTCACAGAGGGTTCTTTGTTGACTTGTCTTATATGCTTGTTAGCAGGAAGGTGAGGAAAACTAACCTGATTGTAAAAATGGTGCTCCACTCCCTTACAAACTTTGTGCTTTCAGGCAATTGCTTTGGATTTGGATTTTCTCTTTGCTACAGACTGCAAAATTGAATCCCATCCTTGTGAACGCAAGACCCTGGAGACTGTGAAAGAGCTGGCTGGAAACTATGTATGTTGGAAAGGTTCAAAGCAGCAAAATGCAGTGCATGCTTCACTGTGCCCATTTTACAGGTGAGATGGGCATGCATATCTCTCAAAGTGAGCAGGGCAGAGAGAAGTAAGAGATAGTAATAAGGCTTATACCTGACCACGACTCTATTGAGATAAAAAGCCCAGGGAAGACTGAAGGAAACATGGTGTCTAGGCCTAGGAAGAGTCAATCCCTCCTCCAACAACTGGCCAATCTGAGAGGCAAAGGAGGCTGAGGAACTGAGACACAGAAGCAGAAAATGGTTTGCCCAAGAGGCCAAAGAAATTAGAAATGGAACTGGGGTTATGTTTCCTACCTGTGCAACCATTACGCTTTGAGGCAAACGCTCTTGCACATGTGTTTGTTACCTGTTCTGTGCCACAGGTTTTCTAGGTCTGAGAATTTCTTCCCAGTCTAGCCCTTGCTTGTCCACTAGCCATTACAGTTGTATCAGTTGTAAGCCAGAATTAACATTGAATACAATTTTCTTTTCATTCCAAATTAGAGCAAAAAGTTTAAAATCTCTGTAGCAAATAAAATAAATCATTTGAAGCCATTGAAACACATCTGTAATATTTAAATGTAAAATGTTAAAGTAAAATTCAAAAGCAAAAGAATAAATTTGATGAAATTATGTTTTTTCTTTTGCCATCCCACTCAGAATAGACATTTTTCTTATGAAATATTTGTTTTGAAAAATTGTCTTTTCCAGGGAAAACTTTTTCCATTGAAAACACAGTGAGGTCAACCTTGAAAATAACTTGTTAATCTTTAAATTCATGATAGGTTTTATTCTTCTGTTTATTATTAATCTTCCTGTTTCAGATGGAAAAGAATCTTGATAAAACACCCATCCAGATGCTTCCGAACAGTATGTCCAGGTAGGACTTACCTTTTTTTGAAATTTTATTTACCAGTACAGGAGAAGTAATAAATAATGAATAAAAAGATGGGGTTTTACTCTCACTTCTAAAAATGTTGCTGCTAAGTGAGGGATTGTGATCCGTAGCAAGAAGTTGATATTGTGTCATAGTTTGTTGCCTCATTGTTATTTATGACCAGAATTCTTCTGGATTAAAATATCTCCCCATCATTTGTCCTTTCACTTGAGGAGCTGTTCACTCATGACTAGCTCATGTTGCTGGTGACCGAGGCTCTCATGGCTCCCTGATGTCTGCAGGGAGTTAATGTTCTCCAGCTAAGGGAACGTGGGATGAGACGTCTCCATCCATTCACTTGGTACTGTGGGCATCATCAGTTTAGCAGGGAACCTGACACTTGGTAATTGTCAACGTTTTTTTTGTGACTGTGGAAATAGTTACACTCTTTGAGTTCTGCACTTAACTCCTTCTCTTTGCTTTTTCAAATGGCTTTATTTTATTTGACAGTACATCGTTGTCAAGACTCCATGTTTAATCCCCTACTTTGGAGAGGATATGCAGTTTGCTTTCTCTTGCAGACTTCTGTTGCCATGAACATAGTGTATGAGTTAAAGATTGGTTATTGAGAATGAAATGGATCACTTCAGAATTATTCTACTTATGTCATTAACATATGGCTTTAGAGGTGTGTGTTAGGGTATGCCTAGAATAGGGTAGGAGGGAAGATGTTCAATGACAGTGCAAGAGATGATCAGAAACACAGCTTTGGTCAGGAAGTGCTAATTGCTTGAAACCAAATATCCTGTGAAATTCAGTCAAGTGCAAGCAGGAATTTCAGTGAACTCTTGTGCTCCCTGGCTGGCTGTTTGGGTTCTTGGCCCTGCAGGCTCTCTGCCAGCCTGGGCAGGCAGTCTCCCTAAACACTGCAGCCAGCAGCACCGTGTCTGGGCACCAGGGCTTCTTGGTGTCAAACTTGTGCTCTCAGGACCCCGGTTTCCTTCTCCCAGGAACCTGGACTTGAACCAGAATCCAGACTCCATTGGGAAGCCCTAAAATGGCCAGGTAGCATCTGCCATCCTAGTATACTGTTATGCAGTGTTATCCTGTGATACAGACTACTGTTGACTTTCCAGATGCCTGGACTGCTTTCTCCTGGCAGGCAGCAGGCAGGTCTGTTGGGATGGATGGTGGCCCCTACTGCCAGGGCAGGCAGCAAGATAGGCTCTGGGAGGGTTGTGTTCTCAAGCACCAATTCATGCAAAATCTTGAATTACAGCTGATAATGTCAAAGAGTCTTCAAAATAATAGAGAATAACCAAGCTTTGAGTAAAATGAGGATAAAGGAGAGAGGGTTTCTGTGTGTCTCTCATCACACTGCTGTCACCAGTTTTAACTAGCAGCAGCTTGTCTAACTGGACTGGCTCAGGTGGTGTTATATTTAAGCATTAGCCTTTAAGGAGTCAGTTTTCTTTATTCTGTGCAAAACTGAACATTTCAATGATGCTATTCCCCATGTGCCAAACACCTGACCAGAACTGCTTCACCTTAGCTCAGTGTTTGCAAGCTTTGGTAGAACACGTTTTGTTTCAAAAACTCTGTGGTTTACACTTCTTAAAAATGTCAAGATCATGGAACTCCATATCCCTTCAAATTTTGACATTTGAATTCAAAATTCAGTTCAGTTTCTCAGGGAATGTCTTAGAGAAGACAAAGGTTAAAGAAAAATGAGATATGCTGAACCTGCCAACTCTTAATGGTGCAAATGCACCTTGTCCAAACGAAATACGAGCAATCGAGAAACCAAGTTTTGATTCCTTCTTTGCTAGTGTAAATCTGGAAGGGCTGCATTAACCTTAGTAGTTATTCTATATTTGCATGAATGTAACTTCACTGGCATTATTCCAAAGCAAATGAAGTAAGGTCACAATCTGACTTGTCTTCTTCACAGCTACCTATTTGAGAGTCATCCCGCACTCTGAAATGGACAGTGTTGAGGAACAGATAATGAACTGGAACAGAGCTATCAAATAGCACTTGCTAAGCAGACTCCTTAAATGGCTGGAGCTGCCTGTGTGGGGGATGGATTCATTCAGGTCAAGCAAGCTAAATTTGAGAAGTTGCTAATGCGGTTTATCTTTTGCAAATTAATAACACTCTAGCAAATCTACAGAAACCTCACAATTTTGCTTTGCCATCTGTTACCTGCATAGGGAAATGCTTGGAGACCTACCAACGACGTTGAAATTGCCTTGACTTGACTGAGGGCATATATGCTCAACTCCACAGCATGATGGGCTGAATTTTGAGCCTTTTTCAATTTATGGCAATGTTTGCACTGGAACAGGATGGGAAGGGGCAGACTCCCTGCTGACTCCCTGTCTTTCCTTTCCCTGGTTCCTTTTAGACCCTTGTGACTCCCAGCCATGCCAGAATGGGGGTACCTGTGTCCCAGAGGGACTGGACAAATACCACTGCCTGTGCCCAGTGGGGTACGGAGGAGACATCCACTGCGGTAGGTGTGAACCTGCATTCTCTCTCCTTCCTTCTTGGCTATGTCCTGCCTTTGCGGTGCCCATTGCATTGCCATACAGATGGCTGGGGTTAGGCTGTAGCCTGCCTTTGGGCTTTATTCCAGGATACAGGCTGAGCTTTCTCTCCCATTGGTTTAACATCACTGACTAGTCACTGATAGGCCTTGGACTTGCTGCCCAGAAATCTTATGGATATTGAGAGCACCAAAACAGAAGGTCACACCCTGGTGTGTCTACCTTTATTTCTAAACACAGGCACCACATGAGCAGCAAAATAAACAAACTGAGAAAGATGTAGCAAAAGGGTGTGTGTTGGCTCCCCTTCTGCACATGTCAGCCCAGAAGGGACTCCAGATTTGGGGATTCAGCATGAGAAACCTAAGAAGGTTCTATCTTGAGAAAATGCTGAGCACTTACTTCCCCTCAAATCAAGACCCCTTAAATTGTTTCAAATTGTATCAGATGAAGACTCTCTCCTTTCTCCATGATATTCTGAAACGCTGAGTGATTTCCCCAGAATACTAGAAGAGCAGAGTTTTCCATCTGAAATACCAGGAATCCCCTAAATATTTCCTGTCTCTAAAGGCATATGTGGCATCTGACCAAAATAAAGAGCATTCCTGGCACAGTTGTCCTCCAGCTCATGCAATGCCTGGCAAACCATTTAGCTTGCTAGGCAGAACAGCCCTTCACCATGCCACAGCATTTCCAGCAGGCCCCAGCTGAGGCGCCCAATGTGCTTGTCTTTTTGCCCTGCATACAACAAATTACCCTCTCCCTTTTCAGCACCAAAGCTGAGCCTTGAGTGCAGCGTGGATCTTCTTTTCCTGATGGACAGCTCAGCAGGGATCATGCTGGAGGGATTCCTACGTTTCAAGGCATTCCTAAAGAGGTTCCTTCAAGCTGTGATGGGCCAGGACTCACCAATAAATGTGGGAGTGGCCCAGTACGATACTGATGTGAAGATACCCATTGAAGTGGGGCAGCACAAGGATGTGTTCAGTCTCATGAAGAGTATTGAGGCTTTGAATTTCAGTGGAGGAGGAACTCTGACAGGCAGAGCCCTGTGGTACATTGCACAGCATGGCTTTAAGAGCACCCCAGTCTTCGCAGATGTACAGGATGATCTCCCACGGGTAGTTGTCTTGCTCACTGACTCCAGGTCTCAAGATCCAGTGGCAGAAGCAGCTAAGTATGCGAGGGACCGAGGTCTTTTCCTGATTGGCATAGGCAGCAGCTTCCTGAGAGCAGAGCTAGCTGAGGTGACTGGCAATCCAAAGCAGACAATCATCTACTCCAGCCCCCAGGATCTGTTTAACAAGATCCCAGAGCTGCAGAAAAGAATCTGCAGCATAGACAATCCTGAAGGTAAGGAAGGCTGTGGCGTGTGCATTGTGGGAGAAGTTTGTCAAACTGTGAGCAGGTGTTTCTGAACTCTGCTGAGGAGGAGAGAAGGTCAAAAGACTGAATGTCTTTGTTTTGCTTGTGTTAGTCATGGATCCAGGGATTAAATTTCCTTTGCTGCCTTTTATGATGGAGCTGTATCTGTTGGTGCTAAAGGATCATAGATTGCCCTTCACAGTCAATGATCAGCAATAATGAATTTTGCCTAGTATTTGCCCCACACCTGGGTTTTTTTGGTCAGGAAGGAGTATATATATTCTGAAAAATACAATGTTTGCACTCTTTAATCCAGGCTGCCAGGCTCAGTCCCTTGATTTGGTGTTTGCAGTGGATGCTTCAGCTGGAGTTGGCCTGGAGAATTTCCTGCAGCTGAGAGACTTTATCAGGAGCAGCTCTTTCCACTTCAGCATCAACCGGGATGTCACCCAAATTGGCCTCGTGGTCTATGGCAGCAAAGCTTACACTGCATTTGCATTGGACACCCACACTAGCAATTTAGCTCTTCTCCAAGCCATCAACCAGCTGCCCTTCCTTGGAGGTTCAGCTTCTGCTGGCAGTGCCTTGCTGCATATTTATGGTGATGTGATGACTGTGCAGAAAGGAGCTAGGCCTGGTGTCAACAAGGTGGTGGTGATGCTCACAAATGGAGGTGGCATGGAGGATGCAGCTTCCCCAGCTCAGCAGCTGAGGAACAATGGCATCTTGGTGTTTGTGGTTGTCATTGGAGATGCACAGAGGGACATGCTGCTGAGGGTTGCTGGGTCTCCCAAATACCTGGTCCACATCTCCTCCTATGAAGACCTGCAGCATTATGAAGACCTTATTGTTGAAAGAATCTGTGAAGGTAAGAACATCCCATCCTCACTGCTTACACAGCAGTGGCTGTTTATAACCACTGGCTGGTTATAAACCTTGTAAAATAGGCATAGAGGGGACTTCCTTCTGTAACCCTTGTAATCATAGATTTTCTGATGCTTTATAGAGCAAGTTTGATATTATCATTTACATTTAACAGATGGAGAATCCATGACATCAATATTTGGTGATTGCCCAAAGCAATCCTCTAGCAGTAGGAACCAGCTTTCCTAAGATCCAGGCTCTGTGTGACTGGCTCTTTCCAGGCCTGTCAGATCTAGGTTCTGCATTCACTGCAAGTACAGGAAGGTTTGTTTGTTTTCTGATGTTGCTTTAAACCTGTATAGTTTGCTGTGCATTATTGTATCCCATGCAGTGTGTTAGGAGGTTTAAAGGGGACACATTTCCACAGCTTATGGTGTTGGTTCCTGGAGTGAGGGTTCTGATGCCTCCTTCAACAGGTTTGTGCTTGGGCGTTTGCAAAACGATGGATCTGAAACTTCTTTTTCAACCTCATCACTCCTGCTTCTGCTTAGTGTCCCATTACTGAAGTTTTCAAGTAGGCCTTGGATTTAATCCTAAAAGCAGAATCTGTCTGGACTTGAAGACTGCAGACTGTTAAGTAAACGGAGGTCTTCAGACAACTTGTGATTAGTTTTGTTTGCAGTACCATATTCTTATCTCCAAAGCATTCAAGGGGGCAGAGGTTTTTACTCATGTTTGTGCTAAAAAAGTGCATTTTCTTCAAGGCTGCAAGGCCAGTCCCCCACTGTAAAAAAAAAAAAGTCTCTGAAATCAAGTTTGAAACACTTGTGTGCTAAGTGTGAGTGCTTTTGATTGATTTAAGTGTGCTTTTCAGAAAGGTAAACAGCCCTGCTTTGTAGATATGGTGGTGGAGAAAGTGCTTCCAGTTGCTTGTTACACCAGCTAATCTCTCCGCACTCAATTCTATGCCTTATTTCTCATTCAAAATAGCCTGAGTTTAACGTCTAGCTATTTGGTCTTGTTAGGTTTTAACCCTTTTGTAAGATCAAATGAAAAGGCAAGTTGAGCTGTGCTGTGAGTAACAGCACAAAGATCCCTCTTATCTTTTGGCATGCCCCGGCTCTTTTAGGGTTAGAAAGAACTAGAGAACTGTCTCTTCTGAATGAGAAGTCTGTCTCCCGGCAGACCTTTGCAGACAGTGTCTACCTTGAGCTTTTCAGTGTGCTTCTATTGCAGCGATATTTTCAGCTGTATTATTACAAAAACAGTCTACTGTACTGTGAAATTAACCACAAGGCCATGGATGAAGGGAAAGAGATGACAAGGTTCAGTGATTCAGGGTAATAACATATCATTTCCTGAGACTGAATTACTGCTTTTATTTCTTGTGCAGGTAATCAGTATTTGTACTGTATGGGCTGGAACCAAGGACGATGTACAGATAAGCCCTTCATTCAGTCTTCTACTTCGAGTCCAAGACTCAATAACAGAATCATTGTCTATGACTTTTAAAAATTATGACTTGTCATAAAAGTATATGAAAAACAGACCCTGGCTCTGGACACCTAGAATATTGTATTTATTCTGATGCCTAGTTGAAAAGAGACCAGTAGCAAATGACCCAGGGATCTAGAAGAAAAGATCCCAAACATTAAATATATATGATATGTGATTAATGGAAATACAGGCTCCTGGGATCATCAAAGGGTAAAATCCTTGAAGTGAGAGAAGCTTATTTAAGATGACACTGTGTTAACAGTAGGCTTATAAAAATGGTGTCTGGGCTGAACAGCATGATTCCCCCAAACAGGGAACACTAGATTATACTGTGGGGCAGTCTTGGAGGGAAGTGATAGTTGTATGGGATGTTGAGCAAAGAACAGGGCCCAACAGAGTACCAGGAAAAGCTCTCTGTGGAACAGCCCATGGCCTGGAAGCTGAGCTGTGGGTCTACAAGGTCCCTTCCACTTTCATTGCCAGTGGCTCTACCACCCTGTGATGAAAGGGAAGGCCTCCTTCCCTGGAGATCCACTGTCAGGTAGGACCCTGTCTGGGATGTCTCAAGATGACAAAAAAGTTGTTGAAGCCAACTTGGGCCCATATAAAATCAACAAGAACTGAAGATTGAGATCCCTCAGACCTAGCATTTGGCTACTGAGAAACTGAATTTCAGTGATAGTTTTGCCTATTTTAGGTGTACGTTGAGAGTTGATGTGCACATGTCAACATTATCTCTACAGAGAGAGCAAGAATAAACTGCTGTCATCTACAGTAATCATTCTGATGGATAGAGTATAGAGTTTGTGTTTTTTCCTCCTTCCTCCTTTCTGAATCTCTCTGTTTCCTTTTGCTACTGGAGAGCAAAGGGCAAGGTTAGAAGGTCCAAACTATACCATGTGGATGTTCAGTGAAGGAATTTCACATCCTTAGCAATGCTATGGCAGAGCTGCCAAAAGACTTGGAAGCAGATCCCATTGGGATGCTGCTACTTAACCTAACATATTCACAGCAAGGCATCATGAAACACTCCGAGCCCTGCTGACAGCTGAGGTCTGCTGCGTTAAGAGGGTAGGGAAAGCTGTCACATATTTCACAAGAACAGAGCTAATAACAACTTGGGTTATGGTTGCAAGCTTTTCTCTCAAAACCGCCAGAAAGAGGGCCAGAAATTTTTCCTGCATTGTTTTCCACTCATGCCATCCCTGCTCCAGCTGACTTGTCTCTGCTCCTCACTGATGCAGCCTCAGGTCCTCTCCTGAGGGGAGAGACAGGGTGGGCTCCAGCTGTAGCAGTGGCGTTTGGGATTGTAAACTGGTTGGAGCAAGGGATGTGTCTTACTCTGTTTTTGTGATGTCTGGATCTGAGGGGTTTAGAGATCATTGTGTGTTCAATGCACAGCTCTGAAGATGCTTTGTCTTGCTGTTCTTTGACATTCAGCCTGATGGGATGTTACTCTCTTAAACTTTATATTAGCCTCTAGATCAGAACATCTAGCAAAGCTATTCTCTTCCTCTTCTCTAGGTTAAATACAGGTGAGTTTTGCCTACAAAGATGAAGTTGTGGGCTCACCTCCTCCCACCATATTAATGTGGTTTTCCCAGCCCAGAAGCCCCAGATGACATTTTCTGAGGCCTGGAGTATTTAATTGCTGCCATTTTTACAGCACTCCTGATGGATGCTGGTCCTACCTATTAATGCTTTGTAGATGTGCCTGAGCCTGCTGTTCTGCTTGTGTTTGTTGCAGAAGCAAAAAGCCCCGTGAACCTGTGCAAACCCAACCCGTGCATGAACCAGGGTGTATGCATCCTTGGGCCTGGGAGCTACCGGTGTGAATGCCACGGCTGGGAAGGACCCCACTGTGAAAGCAGTAAGGCTCAGCAGATGGTACCTGCAGCAGATGTCCTCTCTTCTGCTCAGCTCCTCTCAACTGTTACCAAATCTGCGCCTCTCTCTTGCATGGGGACAGGGCAGTAACTCTGCAATAGCTGTTTGGTGGCCAGGTGTTGGTGCTGACATGGTCTCCGTCTCACTGGAAGTACAGAGGTTTGGGCTGGTGATCTTTTCCAAGTGAGTGTTTGCTCTGCCCAGGCCCTGCTGCATTAGGGGAAATGAGGACACCTCTCAAGAAGCTGTGTCCCGTCTTACGCATTTACAAAGCGAGTTGACTCTGTGGGAAGCCCCAAAAGGGCCTAATGATTTTGATCTTCTTCCACTCTGCTCTGCTCTCCTTCTCCATGGACCTTGTTAGAAGACAGTCCCCTTGCTCTGGGTCTGGCCTAATTTTAATGGGAGGGAGTTGTCTTTTTTGGAGTGTGACCCTGTATTGTTATTGGCTTTCAATACTTTCCATGGTGCAAAAGCCTTCCACTGCTTTCTACCTCTTCAGCAATACAGCAATGGCCAGGAGGTAGTAACTCCCCAGCCTCCCCAGAGCTGGCACTGTGCCCACAGTGGGAAGTTCTCGATTAAGAGAGTTTCCCCCCCGCTCCAATGTTGCACTTATCTGAGCCAAGGAGCTCTGACTTCCACCCTATCACCTCTAACATCTGTCAGCTAAAACCAAGGGTGTGCTTGTTGGGTTGTAAGGAACTGAGCATGAGTTAATTCCTTGGTCCTAAAGCCCTTATTCTGCTGCTGCATTTCTATTCTGCAACAGGAATTGTCAGCGGTGATTCTCCGAGATCCCTAGTCCTTCCTCCAGACTCCCATATGCAGCAGAGTCCACGTGGGTTACAGCACTTCTCCAGAACTCCCCGCCACACTGAAAAGTATGTGGATCAGAAACACTGACACAGATGCACTGAATGCTCCAGTTCTCCTCCTGGGAATGCTTGCTTATGGCCACTTGTGAGCACGACCTGACAAGCCACCACTGTCCTCTGCAGTGACCAATTTACCCCTGCCCAGAGACTGCACTGATGCCGTTCCCAGTTTCTGCATCATACAAGCTGAGCTTCCCAGTGCTCTCTTTCTTTTTGTATCAAGGAAGTATTTGTGTTTAAGTATTTATTACTGGTATTTTGAGTTTCCTCATCCAGGCTCTAGTGCTGTGTGATTTTTTTTTTTTTTTTTAACAGACTTCTTGACAGATCTTTGAGGTAGTTAGTCTGAAAATACAGTAAAAGTCTGAGTAATTCTGGTGCTCCTGCTGAAAGGGGGTAAAGTAGACTACATTCTGCAAAGGTGAATGTTTTTAAGAGAGTATTGAAACAATTGAAATCACAGGCTGGATCAGATTCTGAGTCAGCTGTAATCTTGATGTTAATTTTTGGACCAGCAAAAGGATTTGGTTGTCTTTCTAAATCTGATGGGTTGAGCTCAGCCAGAAGTGATGGAATTTTGATGGAAAATCTAGAGAGTGAAATTATCTGGCCAATATTTTTTAATGCTACAGCTTAATACATCCTTGCTAGATAAAGAGGAGTAGGGCAGCCGTCCCCCCAGCTCCTCACGTACCCCCAGTCCCGCTGTATGAGGCACAGGTGCTTGGGAACTGGGTCTGGGGTCTTTTTAATGAAAGATATAATTTTTAGTGGTCCTTTCTGATCCTTCTGAGCCTCCCCTCTTTCAGGGCTCTTCTGTGGCTCTGAGCTTGACCTGAATAGGGTGCTTGACCTGATCTGAACCCGAACAGAGTAGTCAAATGGCACTTCTGCCTCCCCTCACTGTTTGAAGCTGATTCACTCCCAGCACGGAGCGGTCTCTGCAGTGCTAGCTGGGCCTCTCATGGGCTGTGATGCTTCACATGCGTCTCCAAAGACACAGTTTGGCCTCATGCCTGCATCTTTCAGAGCATCAACTTCGCTGGATTTCTAGATCAATTTGCTGAAACTATTCATCTTACGTAATTGCTCCCCCAGGGCCACCTGGTTCACACTGTTGTGTGGTTTTCTGCTGCTTTTCCCATGGCATCCCTCACCTCTGGAGACCAAAGCAGCTCTGGACAGAGCCGAGGCAGAGACATTAACTGCGACTGCCAGCGCTCATGAAAATAGCATCTATTGTTCCCAGAAGAGGAAAAATCCCTTCACCCAGATGTCCGGGCCCCATGTTTGAATGGTAACATTAGATGTACAAAGAGAGACACAAATTATTCCTCAGATTCATTGTCGAAGGAACAAAGGTCTAAAGCACTGTTGGGGATGGAAGCTGGCACTGAGACAAGAGTAACACTATCTTATACCGTGTGGGAGAAAGCAAGCTAGGGGGAAAGAGAATTTCCACTTTCTTTTCACTGTCACTTTAGTAGATTGTCTGTGTCCTTAGGCGCCTAAGGCACAGCAAAACAGAGGCTTAATTGAAGGGCTGACAGTTGGGATAGAAATAGAAACTAATCCATTAATATTACTTACTTAGGCATGGCTGTAGCTATGCATTGCTTCTGCTGCAAGTGTCAGTCATCTCTTGTAGGGAGAATGGGCCAGATCAGATTCACAGCTAAAATCCAAAGATGTGGTTGGTATTGTATGATGTAGAACTGCCCTTGGAGCTGGCTAAATTCCAGCCAAACTGCCCTGAAAACTATTCCTGCTCTCGTTGTGCATCCTCTGTTGTGTGATGAGTCAGAGAGACTGTGACTTCTTACCCTTGCTGCCCAGTCATGTCGCTGGATTTGCAACTCCCTGGCAGTTTCTCTCATATAGTTCGTCCAACAGGCTTCATTAGTTCACTCTTCACAGCATTTTTGTCCTCTGCAGGTTCAGTCTTCCCTCTCAAACTGAAACATATTCACCTTGTTCAGCACACAGCTCTGGAGCTCTGACATGCTGTCCTAGCCTCATACAGATGTTTAAAGCCTTTTCCTTTTTATATATGTTGTCTGCACTGTTTGCAGAGTGCTGCTGAGCACTTCAGCTTGTGGCAAACATAGTTTAATTGTAATCTTTGTACGTTCTCTTTATTTTAATACATAGCTAATAACATTTTTAGAGTGTTTGGGCTTTACTGGGACAAAGAATACTTGTTTGGGCAGTAAACTAGGGAAAATCTTTTGCTATATTTTAAGCGCAGATGGGCAAAAACTGCTCTGTGTGAAGGAAGAGCCACAGACTATGAACTCTGGTGCTGGGCATGACAGTTTCATGCTGGCTGGGCTACGTCTAGCCCTCTGCATCAGTTTCTGAAAGTGCCCATAAGCATTAAGGAAGCCCTGAGGCTTGCGGGGCTGTTGGCTCTGCCCTCCATGAGTCCCTGCCTCCCCGAGGCTCCTGCCCAGCAGCTGCAGGCAGCACCTATCTCTGAGCAAGGTGGGGCTCGGAATGGGCTTTCTGGTTAGCCTTACCCATGCTCCCCATCGCAAGACCCTCTTTCCAGTTTGCTTATTGTTTTTGGCCCAGTCCGAGCAATTTGGGATGAATTAATTTAAGAACGTCTGGCCTTTCATGTAGTGCAGGGAAAAGGTCATGCTGAAGTTCTTCTGCCTTTTAGTTTAACTATTGTAGCACTTTAGTTGAACAGTGCAAAGTCTTGGCAATTTGGTAGGAAGCTGCCCTGTGTGTCAGGGAGCTGCATGTGCTGCTGCTGTGACGTTGCTCTTAAGTGTAGTTGAATGTTGAAGCCTTGTATGTGGCTCAGACATGTGCCACAGAGTTTGTTCGGCTGTTGCCTCCAGCATCCCTCAAGGTACTGGCCATGCTATGATGTTGTGTTCTGCATTGATGAGCTGCTCTGGCCACTGCGGATAGCTCAGAGCCGGCCTCCTGCCCTCAGAAGTAGTCCGGGAAGCATGCAGGCAGTGATACACAATAACACGCGTGCCTTGGGAAAAACCCAGCTGGATCTCAGGTGATTTCTGTTCCTCATGTTTCAATGCTTAATTCTGCACCCTCAGCCTTCCCTTCCCTTGGAGTTTTGCCAAAGGAGAACAAAAATCAACAGCGTCACCCTAGCAGCTCTCCTTTTCTACAAGGTCAAGCTCTTCTTTGTAAGGTAAGAAGGCGTCAGGGCAGTGGGAGGAGGCAGGAAAAGCCAACCTGGTAACAAGGGTGGGGGGGTGGGGGGGGCATATGCTATGGCACAGCATTGGTCTGAAGGAGACCTGCCAAGCCCACAGGCAAGATGGACATTACTGAGCAGTTGCTAGGGCACAAAGAAAACTTGTGCTCAGGTAGCGGCCTGCTACCTAACTGCCTCGCAACAAGGCAGGCTGCATTGCCTCAATTCATAGGTCTTTTTTGTCTGGGCAGGACTGGTGTGACTGAAAGCATAATTTGACCCCTGGCTTCAGTGAGACCCTGTGGCAGCCGAGTCCCATGTGCACCAGCCCTCGAGGCAGCAGAAATGCTAGAGGAGCTCTTGCAAGGCGGATGGTGAGCGCACAAGGAAAGGCCCAGGCAGGCTGGCGTGGTGCTCATGATCCCGTGGGATCCCGGCTGGCCTGGCTGTTGCTGTCTGCCCAGGAGCCGTGTGGGCAGGGCAGGGCAGGTGGCTGGGGTTCCCGGCACGCTTTGGTCGCCAGTCCCACTCGGATCCTTACTCCCCGGCAATGATAGCTCACACAGGCGGGCTGGCAAAAGGACTGTCACTTCCGTCCCTCGCTCTCTCCGGAGCAAGCTCCCTCATCGGCCTGCAAGGCTGCTGACGATTCCCACTGCTTGCAGCCTGGGGTAGTAACAAAAACCACCTTTGGTTTTGCGTTACCCAGCCCTCAGCTGTCCTGGGTGTCAGCGGCCTCGCACGCACGTGCGCCGTGGCCCGGATGAGGCAGAGCCTTTGCGAGCGTGTGTGCACGGGGGCGGCAGCAGCGGGGCGGCAGCCTGCCCCCGCATGCGCCCTCGCGCCGCCGGCCTGCGCAGAGGCCGCTGGTGGCTGCCGTGCCCAGCGAGGGCAGGGCGAAGGGCAGCTCCTGCCTGCAGCCTGCAGTGCCCAGCCCCGGCACGCGGCGGACGTTCGAAGCGACCTGCAGTAGAAAAGGAGAAACCAGACGGTCGCAGTGCAGGGAAAGGGACAGGAGGCCCCACTGATGGCACCGCTGTAAATTACATATTGTGTCAGGGACTCCCTAAAACAGGACACTAAGGAGCTGTGAGGAACGACTGCTTTTAGCACGAAGGAAATTACGTGTGCGACCAGGGGTTCCTCTTCTTCCCCAGGAGAGAACAGGCCAGGGGAATAGTATTTCTTGTTTAAAATTCAGACTAAAAGTCTTTGAGCTTCTGCATATGATGTGTGTCTGCCCCACTCAGTGGCAGGTTCCTGTTTTCTTTATAAAAAAATTGAGTAGACAATCCTAGCTAATTTCTAGGTTCTTTCACCTGCAAATTTTAATTAAGAAAGAATAAGTGGCTTAAGGCACCAAGGTGCGCCTTTATTAAGCTCACGCTCTGTATTCAATCAAAAATATTTAACGAGCCCATGTCAGATTGGTGCTCATTCCCTAAAGGCTGGGGCGATGTTTGTGCCTGCTACAGCTATGGAGAAGTATGTGTGTGTGTGGGGGGGGGGGTTCCTGCAGAGGCAGCGCTAATCCAGGCTGGCAGCGGGCAAAGCTGAGGCAGCGAGGATGTGGGGGTGTGCCAGGCTTGCACAGGTCAGTATTAGCTGTTTGGTCTCTGTAACTAATGGACTTGTGACTTGCTCTCACTGTAGGAGCACTGGATGAGCCATCGGCTGGTCCTGTGCCATGTGCTGACCTCAGGGGAGCGCCTGGGTCTCAGTTAAGAAACTGGGATTCATGTGAGTGCCATAAATTTCACCTGCTTTAGTTTTTAACCTCTCTCTCTGCTCTCGAGTTTCTTAGGCAAAGCAAGCAAAATGTTGCCCTTTTGTGCCTAGTAAACTTGTTCGGCGTGGGGCGAGCTGCTGCAGCAGACTCCTGGGGCAGCCAAGAGCTGGCGCTGGCGCACCTTAAAGCCAGCTGGCTTCTTCACCTTGCAAAATGCCTGCAGAGCTTATTCTCTACAGTACAGGTACATTAATATTTTTTGTGTCCCGTATGTGTGTGCGTGTGTAAAGATGTTTTGGTCACCCTTGCCTAGTCACCTTAAAACAGCTAGAGAGACAGATCCTTTTTTTTTTTTTTTTCCTTTCTTATTTTTCTTTTTAATCTGGCACTTTAATTAGGTATTATTTAAAGATCAAAGTGCCCACTTTGATGTACGAAGTAGGAAGGTGGACTACCCCAGCAGCTGTTGTAGGGCTGCTCAAGAACTGGAGTGCTGAGGTGAGCCAGCCCCTAAGTTTGGTCCTGGCTCTAGGTTCTTGGCAGTTGCAGTCATTACAGGGCTCTGAAAGGCAGGTTTGTGCTGGGCACAGCTGAAACAGTTACCAAGGCATTGAAAAACAGGCATAGGCAATGATAAGAATTGCTGTGGAAGGACAAATGCAACTGCTGCTGCCCCTTCAACTCTCACACTCTCACACACACACAGCAATCCCGGGTCTAGTCACTCTTTTGGGATTTCTGGGCTCAGAGGTCATTTTGTTGTTAATGGATAGGTTAAGAAAGGAAGGAGAGCCAAACCTTCCCTAGGACTTTGTGCTGTAGCTGCTATGCTTTACTGAGCTTTCCCAGGGAGTGGAGTTATCTTTTGGTGGCTACACCACTACTATCTCACAAATGCATATATGCATATGTTTTGGTGCCTGTTCTGTAAAGACTGGCCTTAGCAACTTTCTTTACTAACACTTTTCCTTCCTTTCCAGCTAAACCTCTTCCTGACTTTCCCTTCAGCAATTGCAGCAAGCACTAAACATAGCACAAAGTTGCTATCTAGTAGACAGAGTGAGCAGTAGATGCATTTTCCTTGTCTGCTGGTTTTGTGTAAGAGGGCTGTCTACTGAGATGTGAGCAAGAGCATGTTACACGTGTATTCATGCAAACTACTGCGGTTATTGCTATTTTCAGTAGGTTATCTGGCCCAAAAGTTTTTGGTTGGTGTTGCACTCATTTTACAGCAGACTAAAGCATTTAAAATACAGTCCATTGCAGTTGTTGAATCCATAGCTAAGGACCACTGAAGTAACATTATTGGGTTTTGATGTGCTTGAAACCTACTGAAAAGTAAAGCAAGGATAAGCCACATTACAAATAAAATACACTGGTAACATAATATACTCAACCTTTTACTATAAAACCCTCTAAAGAGCCACTTTATAGGTCACAGTTACAACAAAGGAAATGCCTTGAGTTAGGAAAACAATGGGGACACAGAGACATTGTTTAACATTTCTTGTCTTGGGTAAGCGTGTTGTTCAGGACTTGTCTGGGTTTACTATTCCCTGATGGTGATATCCCAGCAGGACCATTGATGTTGAGCAGGCTGTAGAGTGGAAAGCAGAGCAGCTCTCTTCCATCACTGCCTACATACCACTGTGAAATGTCTGGACAACCACTGCCAGAGGACAGGTGCCAGGGGTTGTATGGTGAGGGTATGGTACTAAGGATATATTTAGGGTACAGAGAGGCTCTCCTGCCAGCTCATGATGTGTCGAAACAAAAGCTTCATGGTGTCTGTGGCTTGTGGTTCAGAGAGTAGAGTTCCCTGGGTCCTGAGCCAGAAGTTTCAGTGGTTTTGCGCAAGAGCTTTTCCCTTGTGCAAACCTTACATAGGGACAGGCTTGACAGCTGGGGCCTATGAACTCCTTTTGACACTTGGGATTAGAAGGTTACTCAGCAGAGACTTTCAAAACAGGAGGGAGGTCACCTTTCTTGCCTCTGGGGTACTCTGACCAAGTGCTGCCTGCATGCAGGCTCTACAGCAGTGTCACATGAGCCCAGAGCCTCTCTGCAGAACACCCTCACTCCCCCCAGAGCCACCGCTGTGGTGGTTCCTGGAGGCACAGGCCTGCACTGCCCCAGAAATCAGGCTTTTGTACCTACCTCCTGTCCTTCAGAAGAGGGACCATCCCTTCAGACATGACTTGTGCCTCAGACCTTTCAAAGGTTTTAAAGCACTTTAAAAATATACAGGTCAAATGGGTCTAGCAGAGCCTTTCCCTTTGCTGAGCAGAACTGACTGCCATGTGTTTACAGGTGGGGAAGTGTCCTGGGAGGAGCAATCTGGGTTAGGAAGCTATAGCATTTTCCCTCTCTGTTCTTATCCTGGCTTTAGGTACTGCTCATCGGTGTATCCACAGGGTCCCCGCAAAAATTCATGTATCCCAGTCAGGTTACCTTTGCTGCTTTAGCCTCTGCAGGGCCAGAAACCAGCTGCAGTCCCCCATGATCAACTCAGTTACTGAGCCTGGACTCCAGGTCTGAGGAAACATCAGAGGCCATCAGATGTGACAGCAAGTCCCAGGGAGGAAAGGGAAGCAGGTGCATGGATTTCTGACCCACTCCTTCCTATTTCACTGTCTCTAAGTTCAGGAGGCCCAGATTTCCAACATTCATCATTAGAAAGCTTGGCCAGGGAGCAGAGGCCTGGGCTTTGCAAGCCACAGTGTTTGGCTCAAAGGCTGTATTTCATTTAATGATTTGGATATAAGGGTGACAACCCTCCAGGACTTCATCACAACTGTGGCTGAACCAGCGTTACCACAGCACCAAGGTTGCCTGTGGCCCAGACAGAGATGTGGCAGTGCAAACTCTCCAGCCAGTCCCTGGGGAGAGCAGGTCCTGCACCCGTCTGAGCCCAGCCCTTGGCCAGACTGCTGCTTCCAAAGGGCCCCTTTCACGTCAGACACATTCAGCAGACTGTATAGGGCCATGAGCCCTCCTGATGTTGCCTGTGACAACAAGAAGTCACACTGGGATCCTTGAGGCCTCCAGGTGCACAGAGCACCTTCAGCCATGGGCCAAAGGCCGTGGCCCATGGTTCAGCAGGCTAGTGTGCACAAGAGAGTGCCATGCCAGGCTGGGGATGAGTCCATGAGAGAGGCCACAGCTGTGGCTAGGTCAGCCTGGCCTGCTGTGGCTCTGTGGGGGAGCAGAGGTCAGCATCAGCAAAGCCGTGTTCACAGCCTGGGGAAGAGCCTGAGGACAGCTTTTTTTTCCCCCCTCTTCTTGGAAAGAATTAGTTAGCCCGGAAGAGTGCATCAGGATGCAGCTTCCTCATCTGAAAGGTGGTCAGGCCTAAGCCACTGACAATTTATTAACAAGCCTTCATATGCAATTTTCAGAGTAAGTTCCTCAGGTGAAGTAGCTCAGTATCTTCAAGAAAATTAACTGCATCTGTTTGGGAGATCTTCCTTTGTCCAGAGCTCTTAGTGCCAGCAGACTGTAACACATCTTACAAAGTTAAAAAGTGAGCAGGGATCTTCCTTAATATTCTGGCAAATCAAACCCTGCAGCAGGCTGGTAGCCTTGTAGGAATAAGCACATGGTATGAAGCATCTGGTCACTGATTAAAAATATCTGCTTCATCTGTATGTATAGTTCCCCACTGTTAACTGAGAGGAGTCTCCCCCACTGGACACGTTGCTGTGTGCTTCTCATTTGTGTTTCAACCATCGCTCCAGTCTGGGTTTCTCCTTCCTGCCCTTGATTGAAGGCTGGATCATCTGCAGCTGTATGATGACAGGCAGCAAGACAGGTGAGACTTTACTTGACTGTAATTTACTATGACAGACTGAAAACCACTGGGGTATAAAGAATAGCAGAGGCCTGTTCTGAATCCACTACTGTCACTAATATAGAAACCTTAACTCATTGATAAATCTTCAGAGTAGAAATACACAAAACATCCCTATGTACAATAACATTCTTGTTTACATCAACTGGGTTAGAAATTTGATGCAAGGATTGCCACTGGTTGTTATTCTTTTAGCTACATGATGGGACTTGTGTGGGAAGAGCAGGATCACTTGATTGATCATTTGTATCGGCAGCTGTTAGCTCCACTATTGCATCTGAGCAGTTGACATGACGTGGAGGAGGTGCTAGGTGTGCGATTGTGTTTCACATCCAACCTCTATCTCCAGATGATTGAATTCTCTTGTCCATGCATGGGCAATTCCAGTCTTTAGTCCATCATTGAAAAATGTAGTTCTAACTAGCTCCTTTTTTCTCCCATTCCTGCAAAAGACCAAAGATCAATTAGTCAAAAGGCAAGTCTGTCAAGTAGCAGTAGCTTTAATGTGCATCAGATCAGTTAATGACATCTGCCACCTGGAGTGTTTTTGGACTCCCCAAGCCAGTGTTCAGGGCAGGGTGGGTGAGGGATCTCCCCCTGTCATAAGCAATACCTTCATCATAGAGCTTATACTCCAGACAGCAGGGGCACTGCCAATGAAGGACCAGGCAAGCAGGCAGAAGCCATGAGGTGGGCTGGCGGTTCGTGTGGGACGTTTGAAGGAGAGGTTTACAAAGCCTGATCATAATAAGGAGAATCAAGTACGAAGCAGCGAAGGATGATTTGTTCTTTCTGCCTGCGCTGAGCTGCTGTCTCTTGGGGAAGAGAAGGAGCCCTAAAGCAGGCCAGGCATTTTACAGGCTGAGTGGAAGCAGTCTTCTGCACACCTCTCAGGCACTGAGAGACACAAACTATTCACGCACTTCTGGGGTACTCAGGAGGAGACTGCCTGATGGAAAGTTATCCACAGCCAGCCTCTGAAAACAGAGTGTACTGAGATATCTTATTTTCAGAAGTGAAAGCTATAGTGAATAAAACCCCCGTTACAGTGCTGCTGCTTCCTCAAGGGACTAAGGCTGCTACGTAGTTGGGGCTTACGCTGGCAGGAACAGAAACAAAGGCTGAGAAAGGCTGAGTTATTTTCCCAGCTGAATAAGATCATCCCTGCTGTGGCTGCCACTGGGCCAAGCTTCCTCGCGATTAAACCTGAAAAGTATTTCACCACTGTTTCAGTGAAATTAAACCTCTAGTTTACTCCGGCTGCTTTCAACACAGTCAGCATGGCTCAGCTCCAGTTATAGGAGAACATTTACAGTTCTTAATTTAAATTGCAGCCAGGTCAAGCCCAGGTGAAAAGACCTACCGAAGGAAAACAAGGCTGACCTGCTTTGAGCTACGGGACCAGCAGTAAAGACTGGTGCTCAGTCTTGGCTCCTTCCCAGACTGAGAGAAGACACGAGACCTTGCCAGACTGCAGCGCCATGGCCTTACATGACAGAAAAGAAGCAGCCAGCCAAGACTGATTTTTATCCTGTATGAAATGGTGCATTACCTTAGCTTTCTGTAGAACTGTCCCCTTTCCTGTTACCATGACAGATAAAGGCCTGTTTTTTAAAGCTGTTGCTGAATTGACTGGTGAGCTCTCCGCACTATTTGCCGGACTGGTGGTTTTCACCTGAATCTACAATAAAAATAAAAATTGTGATGAGTTCAGACTACAAAGATCGCTGCCTTTCATCACCATTTCCTAGAAAATAGCTCAACAGTTATAGCCACAGCCCACTTGTACTGAGAGGCATTTTTCAGTGAAATGCAAATGTGAAACAACACCGTGATGTAACATTTATAGTGTATTTGCATGTTGAGGAACTTAAGCTGAAGTACAGAGAAGGGCTTCACAAAGAGGTGAGCTGCAGTTTGTCATCTTTCCCACATTATTTTAATGTTTCAGAAGGCCTTTCAGTCTTAGATATAGCCATACTTCCTGCCTGTTCTGTAAGAGAAAGGCTTGCATTTCTGTTTTACAGGAACCAAATCCTCAGAAAGGAATTTAGGTGCCTAAATCTCCCCGAGAAAACTACCCCTTTGGTCAGCTAAGCCCAGTAGGAGCTGGGCCCAGAACTGCATGACCCTTGAGCGTATTGCTCAAGGTCCCACAGAGATACAGCTGGATCTCCTGAGTCCAGCCACCTTTCAGCTCCCATATTGTGGCTGTTTATCTTGTTTCTACAGTTCCTGGGGTAGTGGGCTCTGCAGGTGAGGTGCAAACCCCTGGCTCTGCACAGAAGCTGCTGTGAAGGCCAGCTGCCTGGGGCAGGCTGGCTCCCAGTGGGATGTCCTCCACAGACCTTAGGGGCTGCATTCTCCAGGTGCGTGGTGTCCACAGTGGTGCCCAGTGTCACAGGGCCAGACTCTGCTTTCTTCAGATTCTCCTTCACTTCCACCAGGCTCAGCTCCAGATCGACCCTCCTGCTCTCCTTCTTCTTGCACTCTTCTTCTACCTCCTTCAGCCTTTGCTCGAGGCTCTTATCTGCAAAGGCAGGAATAACTCAGTACCTTGCTCCTGCTGAGCCACTACTGGGCAGGTTCCCGGGTGTCCGGCTGAGGTGCCAGCGGCAAGCACCGAGGCAGAGGTGGGAGCTCTGCACAGCAGCTCCTCAGTAGACAGCAGTGCGAGGCACTGGGGCAGCCGTGGGGGGAAGAGAAGACTTGGGGGAGCTTGTGAGGGGGAGGAGGGAGCAAGAAAAACAGCATATATTACTATCACATAGGTTTATCTTATAGCTTGTCCCAAGAGGGACCGTGCCAGAAATGATACGTGTGTGATACAAACGTCTGAACCTTGAGTATATGTAACACTGACACATAATATTGGGCTATTTCCACCTCACTAGAAGCCACAGCAAGAGGCCAAAGCAATTGGGCTATTTCCACCTCACTAGAAGCCATAGCAAGAGGCCAAAGCACATTAGCAATGCCCAGGACAGAGCAAGCTCTAACGCAGCCTGGGTTACGTGTTTTGGCTCAGAGCACCACGTCTGCCCAGACTGCCATGGTGCATAGGCAAGCCACGCTACGTCAGCAGAAAGGGCGCAGGGTAAGCCTGTCCCTCCCATTTTGTGGAACAGGAACTGAGGCTCAGGGTGGCTCTGGGTCCAGTTCAAACCTGTTTCAGCATTGATTTCTCTGGCAGCTTGGCCAGTGTTAATGTGCCTGTGGTCCCGCATGTAGTGTCAGAGCTGCAAAGCACCTTTCTATTCCCAGGTTGGCTAAGTTCATCACCCTCCCTCCTGAAAAAGCTATCATCCACCATTCCCGTTAGTCCCACCTTGGCTCATTTCAACACTTCGCCTTTTGCCCAGCTCTACCTGTGCAACCAGCTAACATTTCCTTCAGCTCCCGCTTCTCCTTCCGCAGCTGGGTGAGCTGAGTCCGGATTTCATCCTTCTCTTTCTCCAGCCGCTCCTTCTCCTCTGTAAATCGCTTCACCTCAGCCTCTGTCCTGTTCTTGCCTAGCTTGGTTTCCACTGCTGCCGCTGCAAACAGAATCCACAAAAACAAGCTTAGCCATTGCACAATCCGAGGGGAAAATGTTTTCAGATGCTTGGAACCAAAACTAATGAGACTCAGGAAAATAATGAACCAGAAAACTCATCAGGCTACTTTAGCTTTACCACAGCAAAGCTAGTGTAGTGCAAACACAGACCAAACTCCAAGGGCAAAGCTCACATCAGCTCCAGCTCCTCACCATGCTTTGGCACATCTCAGCTGCAGCTGAAGTCACCACTTTGCTCACTTTGGAGGGCAAAGCACTGACCTGGGCTAAAATGGGTGACCAAAGTGCCCTGCAGCAGCCACCTCCCAGCTCCTGCCATTACACATCGGCAGAGGAACCCCCACCAGCCACAGAGAGCTCCCACTTAGCATGTTCAAGCCTGTAGCCGGGGAGGTCGTGCTCCCTCTGGCCTGACACATGGTGGGATCCCCATGAACTCACTGGGCAGTGCCAGCTTGGGCCGCTCCAGCCTGTCCCTGTGTGCGGGCATCAGCTGCGGGCTGCCCACCACTGTGGTGCAGGCCGTGATCTCGGGGCCTGTCTGCGGAAAGGCAATCTTCTGCTGCTGGGTCTGGATTTTGATGGTGGGTGTCCTTGGTGGCAACTCTTCAGGCTCCAGCTTCTCTGGGTATTTCTGGGGGAAGAATAGAAGGGGAAATGAGATGGCATGATGTGGCAGGGGAATTGGCCTGTTGATGAAGCCTGGCCCTGGACCACAATTCAGAACAGTACCTGCTCTGAGATTTCCATTGTCTTTCTAGAGGGTTCAGCTTCCTTAGCCACAACGGCTGTTTCCGTTACAGTATCTGCTAAGCCCTTGTTGTCAGCCCGTTCTAAAGATGGAGAGCTTAGAGGTGAAGGCTGGCACGACTGCTTGCCAGCACAGTGTAGGAATGATTTCACTGGGGTGAGATCCAGGTACACTCTGTCATGGTCCCCTTCAAATTTGTTTTCAGACTTGGGTACTTCTTCCTGCAAAAGGAGAATGTTTAGCTGAAAAGGGGCCTGCTGCATCCAGAAGTACAGGCCAAGTCTCACTTGAGAACAGTATTGTCTCAGGTAATCCAAGATATTTTCCATAAACTCTTAAGTGATCAAGGAACAAGAACCCCATTCTCTAAGTCATTCCTTACAGGAATTTTCAGTGTACAGAAGGAAAGTCTGCTGCTCTCCTTCAGTAGATCTTTCCAAAGGTTGCACCAGCATCTCACTAGGGTCTCATGCTATTGTACCTCTAGAAGCCCCCTGCCAGATCCTTTGCATTTCCCCAGGGTAGTCCCCTCTGCCCATAGCCTGCCTTTCTTGTCCTTACACATGGGACCATGCATCAGGAGGAGTTTTGTTAGAATGGCCTCTGAACAACCCACTATCACCAACAATCCATGTCACCCACTCTGGCAGCTCTGTCTTCATCCTTCTCTACCTTCCCACCAGCTTTTGCTGTTTGCAGACTTTGACTGTGAAATTTCATCTCAACTCACTTATTAAGGATTCCTCCAGAGCCCCCCTGGAAAACTCTCTTGCCTTCCATAGCAATTCCTCATCAGCACCTACCTCTGCCCTGTTGCAAAAGCCTGGATTTTCCCCACAGGCTGGGAATTCCCTTTACCTCCAGCTGTTTGTGCCTTTGGAGAAACCTCTCCCTTCACTGCTGGAGCAAGATTCTCCCCAGCCAAGAGATGTCTGCCTGTGACTCACACATGCCTCCCTGATTCAAGCCACCTCTGACCCTGACCACTGAATTTTTCTTTTGCACTGCTAGCAAAACTCAGTCTCTGCAGAGTTCACTGCAATAGAGTGACTACCTGCAGGCCACAAGCATCTCTGCAAGCATGCTGGGTGCTGCAGCCATGAGACCTTACCACAGGCACATCTGGCAGATCCACATCATCATAGAGTTCCTCCTGCTGAATCCTCCCTTTTGGCAGGTTGTCGATATAGGTGTTGGGCTCAGAGTACTTCCTCTGCATTAAGCTGTGAACAATCATCAGGACATCCTATCAGGAGTGATCAGTCTTGCTGCATGGCCATGGTAGGCCACCTGCTGTGCTGAATTTGGGGCTCTCCACTGGCACATCAGTCTGTTAGGCATCTGTGCACAGCGGTCCTGAGGTCTGGACAGGGCCACATGGTCAAATGCAGGAGAGAAGGAAGAGCTGTGCAGCAATGTGATCACTGCTCCCATTTTGCATTAAGCAGCATCCATGGGAAGGGAACTGTATTTCCCCATAGCTCTTTCCTTTCCTGCCCAGCCCTTCAGTACAGCACTGCACAAAGGTGATTAGCTTGCTGCAGTGGCACAGCAGCTCTGCCAGCAGTGTGGCTGCATGCCTGCAGCACTGCACCCCCAGCTAGCAGCCTGGCTCCATCAACTGGGCCCTCACAAAAGCAGCTTTGGCACGTGTCCCAAGCCCTGTGGCAGCTACGGCTCAGGTTAGGCGTGTTACCCTTGGACAACAAGTGCTCTCCGATCCGGCACTGAGCCTTCAAAGCAACCAAGCTGCAGCTTTGAAATGAGCTACATAATCTCCTCTGCAGCCAGCTTCTGGCAAATGGAGGGACACCCTCCTCCTCCCTCTAGCTTGTTTCCCCTTCCTCCAGCTGCTGGCACCCGCGCAGGGACCAACATGTTACCACTGTGACTTACAAGAAGGAATTCTTCGCAGCGCTTACAATGCAGGAAACCCTATCAGCATCCACATAATCATAGGTAAATTCCTCTGGGTCTGTTTTTGAACCTGACTCCGATAAGAGAAGGCCCAGCCAATGGCCCATTTCCTCCGAGGACTTGGCCTACAAGGTGACCAGACAGATCATTACAGGTTGCAATGGCAGTTTTCCTGGACTAGCAAGGCTAACGCTTACTAAGCCTGATGTAGGAAAGTAAGCTGACAGTCCTCTTGACCTGCAAGGAGAAAGGTGAACTGCAGGATTTTTAAATCAAGCCTAAGAGCAAGTTAAAAAAAGAAGGAAAGAAAGAAAGAAAGTTCTGCTCCATGTGTGGGACTGATTTGCAAATCTGGAAGATCTCTAAATGCATTTCTTCACTTAAGTCCTTGCTGAAACTTGTAGTCAAACTGTCTTTTCCTTTCAATGGTGAAAGGACTCAGTTGCCTACACAATTAAAAAAATTCTCTCCATGGCTGGAGATGTGTTAGGTGAGACAACTTTAGAGGGGAAAGAGTACATTTTTATTTTGCACCAGTAGAGTGCAGTAATGTGATTTCCAAACACAGACTTGCAAGGAGACCTGAGCACGTCAGAGAGCTTGTTAAATTCCTTATGCCAGAGCCCAAAACTCTTCCATGGGTATTTGCACAGTGGAGAAGGCAAGGCAAATTTAAAGTGTGATCAGAGAAGAACTTTGAAGAGAGCCCCCACCTTTAACATGGTCAATACCAAATTCACAGATGCAAGTCAACAGTCTGACATTTGGGGGTATGCAAAATTAAGAGTTAAACATTGTGCCTTAAAGTTAGCTCTAGCAAACAGCCACGTGTACTTCCTGGTAGCAAATTATTTCTACCTGAAGCAAGAAAAAACTGGGCTGATGCCCACGTTTTGCTTTGATTTTAGGAGTTCTACCAGGAAACACAAAATAAAGTTCAGGGCAAGTGAATCCCAAACTGGAAAGCGTATTTTAAGCTTCCAATTTGTTTTATTTAGCACAAACTTCAGTGCCTGGGAAGTCAGCCAGCCAGTCAGTCTGTACATTGAGTCTGACATCTTAACAAACTGTGGTTTCTCCCATTCACAAAATGTAAATTTTCCCAGCATCTCTTTTCACATCTGTAATTAGGTGAAATTTCTTGAACCTAGACATAACCTGATTCACAAGCTAAACAAAAACAACTTCACACTCCATGGTCGTCACTTGAAGTCAGTTGTTTAGCTGTAAATATTCCACCCACTAGAAAAATACAGGAAATTGCTCACATTGTCCACCTCCTACTGTAATCACGCTGTCGTCAGCAAGAACTAAGATTAGAGATAAACAGTCTGGGATGCAGGCAAAGGAAAGAAACAGATGGAGATGAATTTACTTGCACTTTCAGGGGCAAATCTGTGATTGGCTTAAGTGGGATGCATCCATGAGCTATGGCTTTGGGTCTCTGTTTTCACAAGATAAAGGAAGAAGTTCTCTGTTTCTCTTAACCACAGTCTTAAACCCCTACAGTGGGATTCCTCTCACTTAACACGAACCACCTAAAATGTGTCCCATATAACTTAATCATCCAAGGTTATCCTATAGCCAGTGGAGAGAGATGGGCACCTCCAGAGGACCCTTCATCCCATCCTAAGATGAGTGCCTAAGATGAAGGCTGAATGGTCCTCTGGAGATGCCAGCATCAGAGGCAGCCTGGATTACCAGCGTAGGCTAGACATGTTCTAGGTGACCAAAGTCAGATGAACTGAAGTCCTGTGCTTCAGGTTCTGTTTTGCTGGATTGAGGGCTTCTCTGCAGGACCTTACCAGCATTTAGCCTGCAGGCAGTGAGAGGTTTTAGGCCTGCTTAGACACCCAAGCTGATGATTTAAAGCCAAGCTGGCTGAGAGATATATACCCTACCTCCAGAGTGACCCGTTCTTCCCCGCTGTGCAGGATATGGAAGGAATAGAGATGATCAGGGATTGGCTCTGGGATAATTTCACAACCCGCCAAACTCAGGGGCTGCTGAGCCAGTTTACTTCGGTTCTTATCCTGGTAGAAATGGAGGTGACCATCTTTTATCTGACACCAGCGGGACTTCCACTGACTGTTCACTAGCACATTCAGGTAACCTGCAAGCAAGCACAGGTCACTTGGTCATATTTTCAACGCCACTGTGAGAGGAAATCCAAACTCATTTCATGTACTGGGACGTTTGACTAGTAAGTCAGTTCTGGGATCAGTGTAGAACACAAAGTCAGTTAGGCAGCAAAAGCACAGAGACAAAGCAAAAATATGCCGTAGGCCATATAAAAATAGCTGAAAAGGGTGAAAATCTGTTCAAAATGGGGCCCTTGAAATTCCAGTCAGGTCTGAAGCAGCAAGCTGTCTGCAGATAATTGGGCAAAGCTTGTCCCAGAAGATGAATTCCAGTCTACCCACACAATCCTCTCCCTGCCGAATCCTACATCTTGCGCTGGTATCTAGAAAGAGCAACACAGGTGTCCTCTGTGTACATGTCTGATGTTATCCACCCTTCCCCTTGGGTCATCCTGCAAGCTCTTACCTTGTAAGCAATACAGTCAACCTTAATGTGTAAGAGGTACCATAATCTGCATAGATTTACTGGTAGGGACTGAGTGGACTGTAGTCTTTATCCCTCCCCTAGCAGGGCAACTTGGAGCATATATGTAGTTGGTGAGATGATGAATAGTCAGCCCTCACTGCACATTAAGATCCAGCCCTGAGACAAGTCACTGCATGGGGTGCACGCTGTCACTTACTTGAAGTCTCCAGAGATCTCTCTGGGCTGTCCATGGAGCTGGATTTTTTCCTCCCAAGGTTCATCAGGTTGCTTAGTTTTAGGCCAGTTGTGCCTTTCTTCTTAACTAACAAAACAAACAAACAGACTTGGGCACGGCTCTTCTGACTCACAGCCAGACGCGCAGCCTGCTGTCCCAGCTGGATGTCCTGCCCCAAAGCTGCCTGCGCTGGGGTCATGTACCAAACAGCACTGCAGCACATACATCACACGCATGCTAGAGTCACCATCTTCTGTATTTTCACAGCTTGCACTCCCAGGGCATCTGAACCTCTCCCATTCTGCCCTGTAGCAAAGTTCTCCGTGTTGCAAACCTGCAACTCAGGGTCATGCTGTAATAGTCCAAGGCACAGGGAGATGAAGAGCAAGAAGGCACAGTCCTTAGCACCATTAATCTCAGACAGCTAAGTGATTTGCCCAGAATCATAAAGCTTATCATTGGCAGAGCAAGACACTTAGCCTATGTTGCTTTAAACTTGGGTTAGTGCCAAAAAACACTGGTCATGGTTGGAGCTGTGGGAAGACTGTCTGCACAGATCTTGCTCTGCAGGTGCTAATCTCCCTTCACTTTCTTACATGAGAAAGAATTAAATTAAAAATCATCATCCATAAATATTTACTGTCTTCAATAATTATTTTCCTTTTTAAAAGACAGGCTTGGTGTAGGGAGGGGAAAAGCTTACAGTATTTCCAAACAGCCTCTTCAGCATTTATGCACCAGGCAGGAATATCAGTCAGTGTGTGAACATGGATGTGGGTGTGTAATAACCAGGGAATCCTGGTAACAAGTCAAGTTTGTTTTTTTTAGTCCAGATTTTCTTTATCTCTATCATAATAAAATTACACAGTCCTAATGTAGAGGGATTCAGCAGCCTGGGTCCACCTGTTGAGCTAGAAAAGCTGCAGTGAGTCCTTAGCATAGATCTCTCCCTTTCTGATATGTAGATGGACCCCATCATCCTCCTAACAGAGCATCTCCTCTTTTAATGTACTTACCCACCCCATTTTATAGATGGGGAATGGAGCTTAAAACCCAGAGTCAGATGGCCTGGTGTGAGGGTCTAATTCTTCTTTTTGGAGACAGCTCAGCATTTTACATAGGTACTCCAATTTGCTCTATAGAAGTCTATGCAGAAAGTCACTTGGATAGCATTTATGCTATCCAAAACTGTCCTGAAGTGGCTTGCCCAAAGTTGCACAGGAGCTATGAGGTAAGGCAGGGCATCAAACCCAGGTTTCTTGAGCCTTATGCTAGTTCTGTAACTGCTGAGAACACCCAAATTCCACCTACCACTTCATCATGGAAAAAGCTATGAAATCACATTCAGACAGTGAATTCACATGTAGTTTTCACTCTGTATCGGGTCAGTTTGGGGTTCAGGGAGGAGAGGTGGCAGCTGTAGAGAAGCTACAGAAACCCTCATTCCATGCAGGGTTAATGGCCTGGTTTTCAGCTTTTTCCCAGGGTGAGGTTTTTTTACCATCTTTTCCTTCAGTCGTCTCTGGGTGGCCATCTGTGCTGCTCCCACTCTCTGAGGCTGCAGAATATCTCTCGGTTAGCTCTACCTGTCAACAAGTACCACACATGAGCTCTGCAGAGATGCATGTAACCCATCCTTACACAGCAAGTGCCAGCAAGGAATTTCTTTTCTGGCAGGAAGTGCTTGGGTAGGAAATCCAAGGCTTGGGACTTGATGCCCGTAAAGCCAGACATGGTACAGATTTGGGATCACAAACATGCACACATCACAGAAAGACCGTCAGAGCCACAAATGCTGTGCACACCAAAGTATATCGTACACACGGATACCAAACGAGCAGGTAGAGAACTCCAGCTGGCAGAAATCAGTGACTTTCCACTGAAATCACTGAGCCTTTGCTGACTTACATCAGCTCAGGATCTCCCCTAAGCTGTATCTCTGGAGGCCTGTGGTTCTTAGCACCTCTTCCTCCCTCCTAAATTGTAGGGTCACACCTTCTCCGTTGCTTTCACAAAGACCTCCAGCTGCAGCTTCCTCCTGTCCACTCATGCTGCGCCCCTGCCCACTGCTTCTGAGCGCAGGCGTGGGTGTCTGTGCAGCGCAGGCCAGGATGCCTGGCACGGGCAGAGTCCGGCATGCCAAGCGCCCTGGCTGTGCTCGCCTCTGAGGTGCTGCAGTCATGCTGCTGGTGCCCACTCTAAGTCTGCGTGTCCTGAGCTGCCCTGCAGCCTGTTTTGGGGCATTTGCAAGTCCTCATATCAGGGTATGGGGAGAAGCAGAGGAATGGCCAGGTGCCTGAGCAGTCCTACGTCAGGTGTCCACCAGAAACTTATGAAGATTTCTTTCTCCTCTGACTGTTTCGCAGTAAACTGCCCCCAGGGGAGTATCGGCTTAACCTGGATTAGAGACTCACTCAAGCCCTTGCATCCAAGGGTTTATTTTCCTTTCAGAAAACTCTTGGTCAGCACAACTCTCCTGTTGGATGAGATAACAGCTGCTCTCTGTACAGTGGAGAGTCCAAGTGCTGAGTCAGTTTTGGGGGAAAAAATGTTGCAACAAAATTAAGACTTCAAAGGAAAATTAAGGTTGTTCCAATAAAGCTCCTTTCAGCAGAATAAAGGGTTTGGTTACACTTGTATCAGTCTCTGCCCAGATAAAATTACTGTACTTACAACTCTGACTGTTATTTATTATAGGAACAGGGTGGAAAAGAAGTACTAAAAGTGCTATTTCTCCTCTCTGTAGAGACAAGATGTACCTTTGGGTAACTAAGACGCTGCGAATCTGGAATGTACTGGTTGCCTTCACTGCCACCTTCAGACTGGAGACCACTGGTCTCCTGGATTACCTGTGCAGAAGACAAAGCCATAGCCTGTGAGTAAAACCACATTAACAGAACAAATAGTTCCCCCCACCCCAAAACAGGCAAAACCACGGCAGTCCAGGAGACGTGGCAAAATTTGGCAACCCTCACCCCAGACTGTGCCATATTACAGCGCTGGAGCTTGGAGCTGGATTGCTGCAGGGACCTGGAGCTTGCACACAGCTATCAGCAAAACCAGGGCCCGCCAAGAACAAGTGACAGACCTAGCACTTTCTGAAAGCAAATGGATAAAGCAGGCCAGCTCATGGGATGCCGACACAGATTTGGGTGGAGTGAGGTACGTTGGCAGAACTGGGCTCAGGGCTGCGGGGCTATAAATTGGCTGAACATAAATTTGAGGCAGGGGAGAGCTGGGAAGAGAGAGCAAATTCAGAGGCATAAACTCTCACTGTCATTGGCATAAAACCTCGGGAGAACCAAGGGTGCGGTAACCGGGCGGCCTCCACCACCCCTACACCCGTCACCCGAGCACCTCAAATGAGCCAGAATGCTGCAAGCTAAATCCCATTTTGATTTATGCTCCCTGCGACCCTGGTGACTTCAGTGGAGTTGGAGCAGGCACCCAGCGCCTCTGCAACCTGAGTTAATCCCTGGGCTCTGTAAAGGCTCTTTGTTCTGCTGCTGTTGCAGGGAAAGGGCCCCATTTCCTGCGCTGTCCACAGTCACTTCATGTCTGGCACCCTTCCTCTCAACAGCCCCCCACACTGCGACATGAAACGGGCTTCTTTCTCTCTCTGCAGCCTTTCCCAAGAAGCCTCATGTAGGCTGGTGCAGGGAGTTCAGTGCTCTTTGGCTGAAAGACCATCTTTATTCCTATTGCAGTAGTTGGGTTGGGAAGTCCTTCTGCAGCCTCCTGCAAACAGAAGGCAGTAAAGAGCTGCAGGAGGAAGCTAACCCAGGACATGAAAATGAAGTGGTGTATTTGTATATGGGGTTGCAATGAGGAACAGAGCCAGAGCGTGCAAGGACAGGACTGAGGTATGGAGTCCTAGCAAAGCTTGTTGGGATTTAGCCAGAGGAACATCTCTGGGAGATGTACAACTCTGCCTAGGAACTGGGGGCATGTAGGGCCCCCACAATTCCCTTTCTCTGTCCCCTCTTTCTTACTTTTCCTCTGTATTACCAGAGAGTCAAAAAAATAGTTCTAGAGGATTCTTTCAAAAGTCTCTTTCTCTGGTTACCTAGTCTTCCCACAGGCTGAGCCACAGCTCCACATGTGGAGGCATCAGCATTTGCTCAGAAGACACAGCCTGTGAAGCTCAGAGAGGGAAGCGAGGAACTTCCCACTCAGCAAGCAGGACTCCCACTGGGCTGCTATGACACGTGCAGCAGTTTAGCCCCGGGAAAAGCCTGACGGAAATGCAAGTCAGGGACCTGCCTTCTCCAACAGCCAGAATTTAAATCCTATGTTCTTTGTTACCTTCTTCACATACAAAAGCTGCAAGGACTAACTTGGGGCACATTGACACAGACAGGTTAATACAGATGCCGGCTTGTACTGCCTGTGGTCTGAACCAGTCAGACTGGAGCCTGCTCCAGTCCAGAAACAGCACAGTTGTGTTAGTGCCATACTGCGCCCAGGCACAGTTACTGCTTTGGCTAGGCTACATGTTCCCTGCCTCCCCAAAGTCTCACAGCCTCTGGCAGAGTCCCATCATAACATGGCCGTATAGCACTTGGACCAGCAACACTCACTTGTGCCTGCCACCACGACCTGCTTAGCTAGGCCCTCACACCACATAGCCCCAGCTAGGGCAAAACAGGGGAGCACCAAGAGGGCAAGCCCAGAGGGCTCCACTGACCCTGAGCCACTGCTCTGCCTGGTCTTTACTCTGCAGCCCCAGCACAATGACGTCGGCGTTCATGGGGATGATCTTCAGCTTGTGCTCTTTCTTCTTCACTTGCTTTTCCTTGTGAATGACAGTGCAACCCAGCAAACTCACATCGAGCTGAGGGCTGTGGTCTTTGGAGCTCTTGTAGCACTGAGAAAGGAAGAAGAGATGTTAAATAAGAGACTGAACAGAAGGCTTTCCTTTTGTTTCCTAGCATGAACTCACCACTAGAAATGCTCAATGCAACCACAGGCATTAAGTGCACTGAACATGAGAAGGCTTAGGTCCTCTAAGGCTGCAATGTCTTCTAGCTACACAGACTACACAGGTTATCTGTATATGTATGCAGACACACATACCTACATACATACATATAGTCTTAAGTACATCTCAGACATACTGCTACAGGTCATGAAAGCAGTTAGCCTGTGGGTTAAGTATCCCTTCTGCTTAACCATGTGAGAAAGCTTCCCCAGACAGAATCTCCAGGCACCCAAATATCTTGAAAGTTTGGCCACAGACGTGCCCTCATGTCCCTTGTCCCTCAGCAGCCCCATACCCACATCACTTCAGAAAATGGAACTGAGATTCTCAAGTTTCTTTGACATTTTTTGAAGTCTTACTTCTAAAGGCACTTTGTTTCGGCAGCTAGTTAACATGGCCTGAGGCACCACTTCCCTCTGCAGCTCAAGAAAATAGGTTGTTTTAGGCAGAAAATAGAGGATTTACCCACCAGCAACCTGGTGTCCTTGATAACACACAGCTGTTTTGCCCACTGTCCCAGCCACTTCTTTCTCCACAGGAATGCACAGATGCGGGCATCCTTCATCAGCTCAATGGTAGCCTCAGTGGATGGCCATTGATGGGTTGCTGATTTGCCTTTGCTGCTCTCTTCTTCATCGTAAGATTCATATGAGCTACTAACAGCTTCACCATCTTCTACAACAAAAGTAAATCTTTATCACTAAGTTCATTTCTAGGCTAATTCTGGGCCTACTGCTTGCCTCAGCCATGCTCACACATGCAAAAGCCCCCCCCCAGTGCAGGGATGTGTCTTTTGAAAATTTCCTACAGGAGGATAATCAACAGGAAAATAATCCTCATAAACTCCTTTTTCCTTTCTGGCCCAATATTAATTTCATTGTAACATTTTGTGCCTAATTGTCTCAATTAGCAAACACTCAATAGACACTTCCCGGTTGATCACAAGTTTGAGAACATTCCCTTAGACATTTTCTGATGTTTGCCGCTTTTTCCCCCCCAAGATGCTTTTTCTACTTTCCACTTCAAGCCAAATACTCAAAATTTTTAAGGCAATTGCAAGCTACAATCAGCCCTTGTCCTCTGAATGTCAGAAGTAAAAGCGATATTTGCAAGGCCATGCAACAAGCAATGATCTATTGTATTGAGATGTCATTCCACTTTCCCATTCTGAGCTAACAGATCTCACTACTCAGCATCTAATGAACAGCAAGGGGCTTTGAAGTGATTCTCATCAGAACTTAATATCTACACAAAAGTAATAT
Source organism: Apteryx mantelli (assembly GCF_036417845.1). Taxonomy (NCBI): domain Eukaryota; kingdom Metazoa; phylum Chordata; class Aves; order Apterygiformes; family Apterygidae; genus Apteryx; species Apteryx mantelli. The sequence goes on from NC_089984.1 coordinate 35,550,517, forward strand.
TATCAGATTGGTGCAAAATAAAAAGAGAAAAAAAACAGTTGGAAAAAGCAAAAAGCATCAGGAGCTTCACTGAAGAGCAAGTAAGCTGGGTTTCTCTGTTCTTAAAATAAAAGGAACTGAGATGAAGTAACAAAGCTACAGCCTTATGCTATCTCTTCCAGTAAAGTCTTGCACTATAACAGCCTTCAAGTGATCAGCACAAAACTGCACCAATTAAATGAATTTAATAAAGAGCAAATATCCCCATCTAAAGGCTCTGAAAATGCCCTTTAGAGCATACTCCTCCACCATGTCCCTACCCTCAACCCATCAGGCAGTCCATCTTTTACAGGAAATTGTTCCCCCCGCAATGTGTTATCAATATGCAGACCATGTCCACAGGGGACCCCGGGCAGAAGTTCAGCTGGAGTAAAAGCGGCAAGGTTCCTCATCCCTAGGACTATTGAGGAGCCAGGCCTCTGCCTTGCTAGGGATGCAAGCAGCAGCAAGGATGTCTAAATGCACCTTGTCTTCTAAAAAATCCCTCCTTATCAACATGGGGCTATCGCTAACTGCCCCTCTAGGTGTCTCTGGTGCCCCTCACCTAGGCATTAGGCCTCAGGCTGCCACCTTTCTCCTGGGGAAGTAACACATTTCTTCCATGCTGACAGCAGGTGCCTTGGATGCGTTTTTTTGTGCATCAACCACAACTGCCTCAGGAGATGAACTTTTCTGTACTTAAAGAGCTGCAGGTGTTCCTGGCCTGGTGACACTGGTCTAGCCTCATGATAGGAAGGCATTTTCTAGGCTGTATAGCTAGCAAGCGGAGACAAACCTTGCTTAAGTGGCTTGAGAAAATACTGTCATTAGCTGTCCACTACCAGAGCTCACTCCATCCTGAGTCATGTAACTTGGACGCTTCAAAATAAGACCTTCATTTTAACCTACTAGCATTTTCAACTAAGACCAGAGCTCTGTCCTCTCATTGCAGGACATTAGTGGCAGCATCCATAAGGCAGATGGTCAGATACCAACACAGCGCCGAGATGCTCTGATGACACATTTTGCAAAACCAGAATGCGTTTCCCCTCGAGTCTCCTGTCACATGAATACGGGAATCCTCTGACTCCTTCCGCACAGATGCTCACTCCCTCCCCATTTCCCTAGACTGCTTCTGAAAAAAGACTCTTGCGCCTCTCAAGGTTTTTAGAGTTATTGAGATTTCCAGACTGTCAGCATTGCAAAATGACACTTGCAAACTATTTGGGAACGAGACAGGGTTTTGAAACAAAAACACCAAGGAGGCTTTCAGACACATTCTGGGATGTCCTTTTCTAGATCCACCATGCTGCTTTCCTGTTTGGTCTTCCCACGGGCTGCCGAGTAATTTAATCAGAATAGTCATGCAGGGAATTACAACAATCCAGCAGGTCAGAGCTTCCTCTGCCTCTGCAGAGGATCTACATTGCTCGCTGAACCACTAAACTGGTCAATACAGCTAACGTTACCACGCATCAGCTTCGCATCAGTCACTGTAAACGGGGAAATAAAGGCTAAGAAAGTTCTCCTCTTTGCTGTCCCGAGCATGGGAAAACTGAACAAAGAATAGTAGCTGCCCTGTGTATATGCAGCAAGGACAGACAGAGAGGAGGGGTGGTTACTCTCCATGCACACAGTGGGCAATGCCAGTGGGAGGCACCTGACCATCTTTGCTAAAATTCTTCTTACTCTAGTTAAAAAAAAAAAACAAAAAAAACCACTACAACAAAAAAACAAAACAAAAAAGGCACGTCAGGTTTTGAAAACATGCCATACCCATCGTTATTGTGGCATAAATAACTCCCTCAGTAACCTGCAACCCTGGCCTCGGTCCAGCCGCAGCAAGCCTACCAAAAAGACCTGCACAGTCAAAAGCAAAGAGAAAGGGAGACAAAGAGAAAGCCACAGATAAACACATATGAAGAACAAGTGAGTCAGTCTCGTTCAGGCCCCCGCTCCCATCCCCTGTGTCAATGAAGGGAGCATGCTGTACAATGAAACTTCAAAGAGTGACGAGGGACCAGGAGACATTTTCAACCAGCTCCTTTGAACAAGGAAAATGATTATCGTGGTAATTCAAATCAGACAGGGCAGATGAACTTTTTCAGTTGGAATAATTATTGTTCAGTCAGCAGTCACGTTGCCCCTTGCATTTTCACTCTGTTTCTTATCACACCCTTCAATTATGCAAATACAGCACAGGAAAAGAATGATAACTGTTTAACACGTTTCAGCCCAGGAGAAAAGGGAAGCAGCAGCAATTGCTGAAGCTGGAAAAAAAAAAGGCAGAGGCATCCTCAGTGGAGAGGCGGGAATCCTGATGATGAAAGAGGGACCCCAAGACCCAGTCTTGCCTGCCCTGGTTCATTTTAATTAACTCAACCTGGTTTGTTATACTGTTTTGCAGTCCCACCTCTGATGCTGTACAACTCTTCTATCTCCTCAGCCCATCTGGAGGGTTGCTTTGATGTCCTTTCTTGGCAGCACATTCACTAATTTTACTAATGTTCCTATTTTTGTTTGATTTTACTATGTCCATTTGTTTGGAGATACACATGTGTCTTCCAAGACTCACACTAGCTCTGCTAGAGACGCCAGGAGCAGCTCCCCAGACTGCCTGACTCTTTCTGACTCAACTTGCAGGGCAGGGAGATGCGGGGGAAGCAAAGAGAGCTTGGATGGGGGTCATATTTTAGCATATTTGGCTAGAAAAGGTCTGGGCAAACCCATATTTAATAGCATCAGTCACACTAAGATCTCAGAGCGGTTGGTAGCAACAAGCATCACTTCACATAAGACAGGCAAGGGGTGCTGTTACCATCTAATAAGGTGAGGGGGGAAGGATAGAGATTTCAGATTTGTACGTGTTAAACCAGTGGCAAATGGGCAGAACCAAGACCTACAGGTTTGACCCACGTGCCATGCGGATTTGAGCTCTGATTTCTTGAGTCAAACAGGGGCACCAACTGCTTCACAATACCACTGCCTGTCCCCCCCTGCACCGCTCTGCTGCCTGCTCCTCTCACATCACTGTGGCTCTGTCTTTGCCTAGTCCTTTTCCCCATTCACCCCAAGGAATCACTCCAAACTTGATTTTACCAAAAAAACATGGAGACTCTTAGCAACACAATGCCTTTTTCCTTCTCGCACAAATCACCTTAAAAGGAGGCTGCATGATAATACACAGGGTGGTTTTGTGCGGAAGAAGGGACCTGCTGAGACCTGCAGAAGGGACCTGTGGTTTAGCATTTAATAGGAGGGTAAAGACACCACACACTTTGGCAGTGAGGGACTGTCTGAACTTGCACGTTTCCAGTTGTTTGCTTTAGAGGCTCATATCTCTTTTTACTGCTGTAGTACTGCTCAGGGCTGCACCTAGCATCCAGCGGTGCCTGGCATTCACTGGATAGGAGAAATCGGGCTTGGAAATTAAAGGATTTCACTTAACTAAGCCTTAAAACACAGTCCAGAGCAGCAGCCAGATATAACAGGGCTCTCGTTTCATGCCGGGATTTGTTTCCACCCTTGAGACAGGTAGCTATGACTGTTTCCAGTTGGAGAATAGGGAGTAGCATTCAGATCCTGCCCCCTTCGTGGTAAACGAGAGGAGGATCCCCTGGTGGGCAGTTGTGTGGGGCCTGAGATATACCAGTGAAGGGCTCTAAAACCAGGGGGAACAGGACGCCAGCACACACCGTTCCCTGATGTTTTTCTTCCTACCAGCTCCCAGATTCTGCTCCTGGGTCCTACTCATCACTGTTTGGCTTTATCACAATAACCTCATTTAAAATACAGTCAGCAGCAGATGCAGAGCAAAGGGAGTGCCTCTGCCTAAGACCGCTATTAACACCGCACCAAGGGGACTGTAAGGTCAGCTTATAGTACTTTTACTCATGATAAGGAGCATCACACTGCATATTTATACTTGTAACACACTAAGCCAGCTGGTCAAACAACTATTAATAGCAGCCACAGGCAGCACCATCAGCACCCAAAATTACCTCATTTTGACAGCATTCCCATAATTTGGGCTTTTTCTACCACGCTTGCAGGGCTCTGATCTCTCAGTTCTTTAGGCATCTAACTGGTCTGGATTTCAGTGAACGGTAGGTATATGTGCATCTCTGAGCAGCAGGTTACCAAGAAAAAAACAGAGGTTTAAGCCGGGCTCCAGTTTATCACTCCTGCCAGCTAAGACTTTCAATACAATGCGAGTTTATGGAGCTGCCTAGATAACGTAACCAGGGTTACCCAGCCCATAGATCCGTCTTTGTACCCCAGCTAATCCGGTGTATGCCTTTACATGTCACAGTTCTTAGCTTAGTTGTATTATCCTCTTTCCAACATGCAGCAGGGGAAAAAAAAAAAAGGCAATTTATCTTACATTGCAGGCAACTGGAAAACCCCAGAGAGTGAGGCTGCAGCAACATGTGCTGCTCTGGCTGCAGGAAGGCTTCAGCCCTGCCTGCCCTGCTGCTAGTCACAGCCTTGCCCCACGTCCCCCTTAGTAAAACAGCTCAGACCATTTTGGCAAAGCCAAGCTGGCATGTAACTGCACGTGGCAGACCTGGGGGGCGGCAAGCTCCAGCTCAGCCTCTCCTCTGCACCAACCAGCATGTTTCACCCTGGCCGTGACGCGTCTCCACCTTTTCTCACCCAAACCAGCAGCAATCTTCCTGTTCACCACTGTAATTTAGCTGCTGCCAAAATGGGATGGTTCAGGAAAGTGAAGTTATTTCTACATTGCTTTTTTTTGCTTAGCATTATGACTCCTAAGCCTTCACAAGAACAGTGACCTACACTGAGCTACAAGCTGTCCCTATGTGCAAGGTACATACACTGCAGTAATGGCCATTAAGATAAATTAACCCCATGTGATTTCCAGCAGTGGCACCACCAGAGCTTCTGTCAGGGAACTTTAAAACCCAGCATTGCCTACTGGGGCCAGAGAGGACTCCACTTCTCTCACAAACAGCTCAGACACAAGAGCCAGGAGTTTAGACCCAAACCTACCTTCCTCCTTAACTCTCCGTTCTCTGCCCGCCTCCCCACTCCAATCTGCCCCTGCGCTGTGCACATGAATGCTTCCTACTCTGCTGCAGACAAGGCTGGTGACCAGGGATCTACTTTTCCAGAAAAGTGATATAATCTCTCACATTCACACTCAAATGGATTCTGCAGTGATGACAAGATCAGCTCTGCTGTCACATCAGAGGGTGATAATCTCACATAAGGGGTATTGAACAAAAAAAAGGATGCATGAATAAAGCTTAAGGAGTGAGCATCTGTGAACTTAAGCCACATGCATTAACCTCCTGAAGAGGATGGGGAATGCACAGGTGACAGAAGTTAGTGATGCTGCTAGAGACATGACTGGCAGCTGCAGACAGGATGATGAGCAAGTGTGTACAGAAGGAGTGTAACAGCATGCACACTGTCCCCTTTCATAAAGTATGGCTTCTGAAACCAGTTTACAGATGGTTAATAAACTATCAAAAGAGACATAGTTGTTTTAATAAATAATCAATTATAAAAACTGCTATTAATTCCAACAGATCAACAGATTCATAGATTTTGAGCCCCAAAGGGACCATTAGACCAGTAGCACATAAATGCAAGCCACCAGCATTTCACCAATCACTCCTAAAAAGAAAATCCTAAGTATTCCTGCATTTGACTAAAGCTTGTCTTCTAGAAAAACATCAAGGCAAAAAGAATCCACAATTGCTTGCAATATTTTACAGTGATGTTGTGTTAACCCAGATATACTACTTATTTGTGCAGGAAGCTTAAAACTTTGAGTGATTCACTAGTCTTTTCTTTCCAACTAACATTAGATCTGTAATATTAAGTATGACCAACATCAGTAAATAAACTTGTCACACAAGCTGTAAGAATTGTATGCACTTTTGTGTACTGGTTCTCATAAAGCTCAAGTTCTCTATCCCACACAACCCCCCCAGACAGTTAGCTGTGGTATACCATTTACAGAGACGTCATATGGCTCAGCCTCTTCATAATATCCTTCTGGGGATTCGATCTTGGGGACCAAAGGCTGTTTTGTTTCAGGAATCTGCAGAGCAAATAAATAAGAGAAGTGTGATTTTAGATAAAGATAGATGCTTGAAAACAATGGGGCTTTTTTTTTTTTTTTAAGCATCAAGATGCATCCTAGCAGATGAGACCTTTTAGATGTGCACATCAGCATTTTTATGTGAACAGGTTGAGATGTAAGGGAAGAAAGAGTACTGAATACTAGATTGGTGAAGGTTTCCAATATGCAGGTAGTTTAAGCATAAAGGAGCTTGGCAGCTACTATATAACTGTGCCATAAATATTATTTTCTTTAATTTTTCTGAAAACCCTGGGAGGATCAACTTGAATGTTTCCCAATAAGCAGAAATTCTAACCCATGGGCCTTGCCATGAGAAAGGGAGGTATTCCTATCGTACAGATTCCTTCTAAGCTACTCAACTGGGGACAATGTTCTACACTATGGAGAATGTTAAGAGGGAATCAGAACTGCAGATTTTTGGTGCAATCCTGGCTATGTTGAAGTTATAGCCTGAGCAATCACTGTATCTTGGAGTTCCCGGCTAGGAGCAAACCAGCAGCTAAAAATCTCTGTTTTAGAAACTATATCAGGAATCTTTAATTGTGCTCTGAGCAAAAAATGAAGGAAATAGATAAACAACACTGATGGAAAATAAGCCTTTGAAAAGAGTCCAGAGCTGGAAAACCCCTGTGGTGCCTGCCAAGCCCCTCCCTAAACTCAAGCAAGAGCTGGCAGGAAAAACAGTGCCTTGATCCTTTAGAAATACCAGCGCACAAGAAAAAAAGGAGAAGCTAAGAAACAAGCTTTTTACTTTTCAAGTAATTCACATGGCTGTCAAATGTGAGACAGTAGAATTGGAGATCACAGCAGGATGAGCCCACAGATTATGCTGTTCCCAAACTATGCAGTGGCATCATGTCTCACCCATCACCACCTGACCGTACTGTCCCTACCATTCCCCAGTGAGGTTACCCTCTCATCACCCAGTTAAAATCATTCCCTCAGTCATCAGATAACAGTAGGATCTGGCTCACAGGCGCTTGAACTGGATTCTGATCAAGATTTCCATAAACCCTTTGAAGGCCATGGAGCATACATGCTCCTTCCTGGCTACCCCACAGTTGCTCCGGGTGCCCTGGAGAAGAGGGGCTAGTTGGGCACCAGCATCACCAAGATATGGAGCCGTCTAAGGCAGGATCGGTCCCTTTGCAGGTCATGCCAGCACCATCAAATGCAGGTTCAAAGCTGTCCCTCCTGCCCAGCATGTTGCTACCAAAAGGTATTGCTGCCCTACCAGAAGGAGCAAGGAAGCTTTGACGGAAAAGATTTTCTGGTCAATAACTGCCCGTGAAGGGGATGCAGGCTGAGCCCATGGGACTTTGGTATGCTGAGCACACCTCAAACGCAGCTCCAGCCAAAACCACTCACCCCTCCATTCCCCCATCCGCGAGCTGCATGTGGCTCCGCCAGCCTTGCAAACTGCAAGAATCTTGCAAGGAAACTCCTTTCTGCATGGGACTGCCAGACACTGTGAGCAGACTTTCAGCTTGCTTTCCAGAGCCACGTAGGACACATTGTCGGAAACCACTTGCCTCCAAATACTTAAAAGGCTTAAGAACTTACCCTAATGTGCTAAAGAAACAAAAACAAACCCAGCCACTCCAAAGCTTTACTAAACCCCTTTCTTGGCCAGGGAATCTGTCTGTAATTGCCATCTGTGGCAGTCTCGTGTGTGCAGCCAGCTCACATTGTATTGCAGCCATAAACAAACTGCCTACACAAAGAAATGCTGTGGGTTTTTTGACACCGTCCAACAAGTGTCAGGGAAGGGGTGGGGGGAAGGGGCTGCTCGTTGTTTCCTACAGACAATGGAAACCAACAGGGACTAGGTGGGACTGCGCCTCAGCTGCCCCAGGAGTTATTTTTTTCTCTTCTCTTTCCCTAAAGGCGTGGACTTCTTTTGTCTCTCACTTAGGCCAAAGCGTATGTGCTGCGTTATCTAACCCAGTATGGTCCTCACAGAACATTTGCCTGTTACATTAAGGCACAAGAGAGCATGCAAATAAATATTGCGTGAGCTGTAAGGAAATGATCCCGGGAGTCCAGCATCCGTGCCGCGTGACTTTCTCAGCGGACGGCTAGGGAAAGCAGCAGAGCTGTCAGGGCTACAGGAGAACGAAAGGACATCAAGGTCTGAGCCATAGCCCAAGGGACTCATTGTTTAAAGGCAGCTCTGGGACAATATCAAAGAAATGCAGAAACACCAAGATCCAGCCAGGCCACCCTCTATGGTACCCAAGCACACAGGCAACTGTTGGGGTCAGTGAACACAGGAGACAGTTCTTTCTGTAGAGCTTCATCACCAAACTTCCCCTGCGCCTCAAAAGGGAAATGTAAAGCAACACCACAGGAATCTGACAGCCACTCAAAAGTCCCCTGGGTCCAAACACCTCCATCACATTCAGACTTACGCAGTGTCTCCTTTTCACTAGACAAGCAACTTCCCCAGCCCCGGTCTGAGGACTTCAGTGGGATAAGTTTCAGAAGACCAAGTTTCACTGGTCTCACTCCATTAAACTCGGAGCCTTTAGAAGAAGAAGAGCAGCACTCTCTAGTCATTGACTCTTCTGACTGAAAATCCCAATGACAAAATCCTAAATCCCAATGACACAGTTTCCATTCCTTGTAATTGCATTCCACTTTTTTGCTGTTCTCTCTCTGTCTCTCTCTCACACACACAGACACTTAAAATAATCAAGTCATACTTCTGGGGTTTTTACTGGCAGGCACTTTCCAAGGCACTATGACACTTCACCGTCCTTCACCCCAGGCTGGGCAGAAGACCCCAATCTAACTCTGTAGTTCACCTTTGAGCATGCTTGGCTAACACTTGTTTAAATCAAAAATTGAAGAAATTAATCCTGTTCTACCAGAGCACAGGCCCAGTTGCCAGCAACTGAAATACCACATCAGAGAACCCTTCAAAAACCTTCTACTGCCTTAACATTGCCGAGCAACAGAAAACTCCATAGAGTTAATATATACATTTTTCAGGTCCTCTCCCCACCTCCTGGCAAGAATTTGCACTCTCTCATCCCCACAACCTAGATGGACATTGATCCTGCCTGAACCTGGAGCAGCAAAGATGGACAGGGAAGATTCATTTCCCCACAGCAGTGGTTTCCACAGGCTAACTGGGACCACATTAAAGCTCTCCCCAGGCACACTCCTTGAAATATTTAAGTACATCAGAGTATTTAGATATCTTTGCTGCCAACAGATCGCTGAGACTCCTCAGATGCTCACAGTTCGCAGGTACTTGATTTTTTTTATTCAAATGAAGTTAGTTCCAGCAGTCAGTGGTGGGGAAAAGGTAGTTCCCAGTATAGGCAGATTGCCTTGGAGCAGAGGAATGACTTAGCTAAGCTTCTCGGCTGTCATCCAGGACTGTTTTCTTCCAGTCCTCTTATTTGACTTCCTGATTGCCATATTGGAAAGATAACAGGTGTGTTAGAGTCATCCCATGATATCCAACACTTGTGGCCAGATTTTCAGAACAGGAGCTCTCAGAGGAGGCTAAAAAACATCAGCAAATCAGGTATCCAAGGAGAACTGACCCCTGGAATGGGGCAGGGGACATCTAAGAGCTGAACTGTTTGGAGAAAACTCTTCAGACCCTGGGCTGCTCAATGTCTCCCCAAGAAAGCATTCTCTGCAGTGCATTTAGGAGTCTAACTAGCTCAGTCATTCCCTTTCCCAGGACAGCGTTTGAAGAAAGTGTTTTTAATTTTCTGATTTTGCTGCAAGTTTTGTTTTCAAAGTTCAGTATCAGTCAGATGTTGGACTGGGGAAGAGGCTGCCCCACCAGAGCAGCAGCCATCTTGACACCCGGCTCCAGTACAGCCTGCAGAAGCAGATGTGCCGGAGATATCCTGGGGCCTGGTAAGTACTGACACACTCTGCTGTGCTAGGTGGTGGGGTCAGCTCTCTCCCTGCTCCTACCATGCGCTTCAGACTTAGTCACTCCCTTGCATGTTCCTTATCCATCTGGATGCACTGGCTCTCAGAAATCCAGCAGAGGCCACACATGTTCAAGGCAGAGAAGCAGCACATGAACGTGCCCTGGAAGAGCACCATGCTTTTGTGCTCAGATAACTCTGCTCTTCCAAGGACTGGCTTCTCTTGAGGCACAGACTGAATTTAATTAAGATGACACAGGTAAGAAGATAGAGAAAGAAACCATCATCCTGGTATCATCCTCGTTCCTTTGAGGTCACTGGTGCCTGCAAGAGGGACAGGGCAGGTCTGTTACTGACATTATTCCTTTCCTTCCCTTGCAAGGACATGCACTTTGGTGCTTGGTTTGGACCAGCAGAGTGAGGTGAGAATTGTGCTGGTGCCCTTGTCCTGGGCTTGATCAAGCAGAAGTTGGGACATACCTGGGAGAGGCAGGAGGCTGCCACCTTTCCCAGGCCTGCACCGTGCCAGCCTGCAGTGCATTCCTGTGCTCGTTCCACTGAATAAGCAGGAGGCGCCGCCTCGCAGTTTCCCACAGCGGGAGCCAACGGTTCCTGCCTCAGCAACGCAGCTGTGGCAGCTCCGCTCCCAGCACCGGCTGCCCGACGAGAGCTGCGTCTGCTCGCTGGTAGCCAGGCACATTTCTCCGCTTGCAGGGGCTGCTCCGATAGCCCACGCTGTGGTCCCTTCCACCCACCTCCCTGTCACAGCCCATCGCCCTTCTCAGGCTTTGAGGAATGCAATGTAAAACGCAATTCCTGCTCCCACCACTGCTCCCAGGCGACTCCTGCTCCAGCTCTGCATTTCCAACCCTGCCGCGTGGGTAGGAGCCTCCCTGGGAGCTGGAACAGCTCCCTGCAGACAACTGCGCTGCATCTGAGGCGCTGCTGCGCTAGTCCAGCCCTACTCCTTCATTTTCCCAGCACCTCTAGCTAACACCAACTGAGCCACCCAGCTCCTTCTGTACAGTACTCCTGGGGCCTCACCTCCAAGTCCTCTTTCCCAGGAGAGCAGCAGACTGTCCTCAAAGGCTCCTGAATGCACCATCCCTTTCTCCTCCTCACCTCCTCCCTATGAGGCTTCATGCTCTCCTTTCCGTTTACATCAAGGAATCCCAACTACTGTGATTCCCATGTCTAATCAACCACTGAACAGTAAATCATCCCCCTGCTCCTGTCTAGTGTCTCTTGAGAATATCCAGGCTGGCTTTCTAGCACAAAAGCAAAATCCCACTGAAAGCTGATCATGTTGAACTGTACCCTGATTAGATTTAACTGCCCTATGGAAAAATCTAAAGCTACTTTGCTTGCAGCTTTTTGCAGCAGGCCTTAGGGGAGCTGAAATGCAATGCAGTTTGTCTTTCACACAGGCAAGGAGCATTAAAAGAAAGCAGGAAAATAGGCTCTGCAATGCTGTATAACCCAGTCCCCATGCTGCTGTTCTCCAGCCACTGTGCACTACACTCAGCCAGCGCATGGCAGACCAATGAAGAGGAATGATATAGGCTGAGGGTCCAACACCCTCCCCAGATCAGTCACTGGGGCTCCCTCCTTGCAGATCCGCATGGCTGTGCAACGGCCAGGCGGGGAAAACAACGGGTGTAATGCCTGGCACAGTCACTCAAAGCACAGGAAATGCCAGATGCTGCAACTGAAAGCAACCCTGATCTTCCCTGCTAACAACCAAACTGCGCAATATTCTGCAAGTAAGGGAAAACTTGACATTGCATGGGTATCACCCCACCGCCCTAGAGCTTAAGGATTTCTGGCCCTTGTAAGGTCATGCCAGGCAGACAAACTATAGCTGCTGCTTTTACGCTTCTGGGAGATTTGCAAAGCAGCAATGAAGAGCCAACATCACATTTGTGATGATTTCAAAAAACTGAAAACAAAATCCTCTTTGTTATTTGAGCCTGGATCACTGTATTACTAGTCTGGGTTTCTCTGGTTGGGAACACAGACTGTTTTGCACAGTTCTCTTGCACACGCACAGGAATCCCAAGGCTCCCAGAAGTGCTGCACATGATCTCTCTGGCCAGTTTGTGCATAAGCTTTGGGAACAAAAGGGATTTTTGGATGTCCAGCTGCCGCTGAGCACAGTCACACTGCCTGGGCTGCCAGCCATCCTCATGGTCTGCACTAGGCACAGAGACCTACATCTTTTGTAATGACAAAAAGTACAGGTGGGGAAAGGAAGAGACGTGTTCCAGGAAACCCATACACTGGATGGACCTTCATTGTTTTTTTGTTTTTTTTTAAAAAAACTCACCAGGAATATTTGTCTCACTAATATACAGCAGGCAGAGCTTTGCCCAAATAGCCACGCTGCATACTACATAATAAAAAAGGCCCTGAAGCCTTCAGAGGTTCAAATTCCCAGACTAAGGGCTAGGCAGTGAAAAGGAAAGGAGTTATAAAACATACCTTTGGAGGGGGGAGGTCTGGCAGGCTCTTCTGAGGAGGGGACGAATGCAATCCCAAGTCTCCATTGGTCAAGGAGTCTCTCCGATCCAGCGCTGCAAGACAGAAATAATTATAACAATGACATGTGGCATTTCCCAGCAAAGCACTTGCTGCCCAGTGCTGTGCAGGTGCTATTTAAGTCAGAAGCAGGGTGATAATTACAGACAGAGCAGCAGAGCAACCATGTCATTTCAGGCTGTATCCAGAAATGTTGCACTAGCAGATCCAGCAAAAGAACCAGCCTCTATTTTTTAGGCATATTTTTCCTTCTGAAAGGAAAACTGTGAAGCCCAGAATGTCTTATAGAGGGCGACCCCCTCCCCTCCCTCAAAAATATCATGAGTGGCAATGACATGGACTAATGTTGGGCAGTTCTAAACGCCTCCCTCTTATTTCTGTGCTATATGTGGTTAACTTGCAGGCACACTCCCAGCACCACTCCAAGCACCTCTGAAAGTGAGATGCCCTATGATGTTTAGCAGTGCTCCACTGAACGCAGTGCAAAGTGTGACTTGATCTTCAAAAGTGAAACTGGACAGAGTTCCTTCCTCAGAGGCGTTTGCTTACACAGTCTGCCCAATGCTGCAATGGGAGGAGTAGATTTGGTTTGTACGATAAGAAGTGTCTGTTGAATTTGTAACCTCATTAAGTGAGCCATAGCTGAAGAATTAAACTTTCGCATTGACTTGCTGAAACTTTAAAGGATCTTGAGAAACAGTGTTACCTAGTGGGAAGATAGCAGACAGTATTTGGAAGTCTTCAGCATTTTAGTCCTTGCTCAGCTCTGACACTTATTGTTGTGACCAGACAAATCTCTAGCTCTCCCCACCTCCACTGCCTTTCCAGAAAACTGGAGCTAACACCACTCGGCTCCCAGTGTGAACTGCAATGGCTGCTGCATAACTGGGCTGCAAAATGAGTTCAAGATCAGCCAAGAACTGTAATTTAATAGCTAGTGAACCTACTAGCTGAAGACGAGATGCTCTTAAAGCAGCATAGGCCAAACATCTGAAAGGGTGTGTGGCCGCAGAACTGCTCCAGGCTATCCAAGCCTGGCTCTGGAAAGTCAGATTTTCCAAGCAGCTGAAGGCAGAATGATTCAGTGGCTGAAGAGTTAATCTAAGGCGCAGAAAGCTTGTGCTCAGTCCCTCTTTCAGCACCAGAAAATTCCTGGGTGGCCTCAGACAAGTTTCCAAATTTCATGACCTCAGAGACAGTGCAATACAACAATACTCAGGAACAAGGAGAGTGAGGCACCAAACTGCTGAAAAATTTAGGACTTTGAAGGCATTATCCTATGCAGTAGGGAAGTCCCCTTTTACAGATAGGGTTTCTTAGCTTCATTTCTTCCAAAATATTTGCCAGGATATTCAGGTATCACAAATGCAGTAAGTTAAGCATGGGAATTAGGTCCAAAACCCACATTCAGCTGATGCTCTAATTCCTTTAGTCACCTGCTAACACTTCAGCCACATTCCTTGTACACACAAAAATAGCCAAGGCACCATGCAATGCCCAGCAGCAGTTACCACTGCGCTCAGAAGGCGCTGGCATAAACTTTGCTGCATATTTTTGGGCTTTAAAAATAGAAGTTGGAAACCACATTACTTTGTTCAAGTCTGGGACTTGGAAGCCACAATGACAGCTCTGCCCTTCTGTCCTGCAATGAGCTCCTGGCCTGACGGCACAAGAAGTTAAAGCATGTCTCTTGTGACAGATTGCTCCCTGTGATGCAGGTCTCCTGGTCTTCCAGTGCTGGCTAACTTCGGTAAGCCAGGAGGTCACAGAGACCCATGGATCAACAGAAGCCAACTGAACATAGCTGTTTGCACCCTGCAAGTAGGACTGCTGGGTATCTTGTAAAGTTCAAATTGATATTAAGGCAGGTGAGTGTAGGACACAGACTGTTCATCAGCCCTACCAGACAGTGTTTCTTTGCTTCATGAGGAGATGCACCTACCAAAATACGCTACACAGACAGAGTTATATCTACTGGCTGCTGTCAGATGTTGGCCTTCTCTGTAAGGGACCAGGAAGAAGATTCTCTCAGGGCAGACATCTTCCATCAATAGCAGATGAGGCCATTGTTGTTTTTGGAAAGATCAGAAGCAAGGCTGAGATTTCCTAAAGCCCCAGTGGGCTATTCCCCAAGAGAGGGTTATCTCCACACTCACAATTGTGCACACAGGGCACTTTCAAAGGGCTTCTCCAGCAGAGAGAAACTGTCAGGCCAATGTGTATCCTTCTGCCCCAGGCAAAACCTCCCATGCTCAGCTCTGCAGAAGAGAAACTATTGCAGCAGTGTTAACTACTGCCAAAACCTTTGCAACTGGTGGCCATCTGTTCATCACTCCCCAGTACACCTAGCAATCATCTCACTGAACCTTACTGCACCAGCAAAAGGCTGTTTGCTTTCTGTACCAACAGTTCCCCCTCCTCCCACCAATCTTCTCAGCATGGGACAGAGACCACAGCTTCAGTCCTCAGCCTGCTGGAAACCATCCCACCTCCATAGACTCATGCCCACACAGTCCAGCTGAGGAGCAAAGCAGGATGTGATGGAGCTTTGATTGTTGGACTTTGTATGGCAAGAACCACACCTTTAACCTTCTTCCTAACAAGACCCCTGGGAGATGGTACAGGGTTTTCTGTTCTGAGGTTAGAGAGGGCAGCTCTCACTGTGTCCAGCACCCAGCAACAGAGGACAAGCACCTAATGCATGCTTTTGGTATGAAGAGTCTACACGTGTGTTGTACATATCCCTTCTTTCTGCAGCTAGGCACATCTGCACCACATAGCACAAAACTATTACCTTATTGGGGGGGGGGGAAGTATTTTTTCCTAGACAAGCATTAACACTTTCCAAGTATTTTCCGATAAAAATGTCTCCCTAAACCCTGTAATTTGGAGAGTGTTTAGAAGAGAGAAGGAAGGAGAAAAAAAGACAAAATGATTGCCAAAATTCACATCTGTATTAATTTTGTTATTTGTTTGTGCTCTCTGCTCCTCGTCAAAGTGCATCATTCCCAGTATCTGAGCTAAAAGGATCATGGTGTGTGCCACCAGGAGCCCTACACTACACAGACAGTCCCACCTCCCAGACTCCTGCCTCTGCGGTGACTTCCAGAAGGCAGATAGCATTTGGCTCGCTGAAGAAACCCATGGACTTGCAGCATAGAGACTTGCTGTATTTCTCAAGTAAGTGCCTTCATCACTCACTGCAATGAATTCAGCTACTGTGCCATAAAGAGACATCTCAAAAGAGCTGAGCTGTTCAGCTTGTATCCTTACTGATAGAATCAAAAGTAGACACAGTAAGCAGTGAAATATGCTTTTTTGCAGTAATAGCATTTTTAAGGTTTTGGGGAAACTCTTGGAGCTGAATGTATTATCATTTCAGGAAGCATTTCATCCTGTGTTGTTAGAGCACCTATACAGCAGTGAAGAAACTCTGCAGGGAATGAGATGCCCAGATGATCTCAGCCACAGGAGTGTCATCATGAGATCCCACCATAGGATTTAGGTGGAGTGAAGCGCACAGAACTATGGTGGATAAAGGGAGTGCGAGAGGGGGGGCTGTAAAGTCACTGGGGGATCTGTATCACACCCCATAACATCAGTGGGTACTATGGCCCTCTCCACCTGCTAAACCTGAACCTGCAGATCCCACTGCTGACCAGGCACACACAGACCTCTCCATCCAGTTACAGGGAAAGGCTCAGGGCTGTACAACCAGCTGTAACTATGGCTGAGATCCCATGCATGTGTGTGACTGACTTCAGCATTTCCAGTTAACTCAGGAGTTTTACTTGGACTAAGGAGGTTGCTGAAAACAGAGAAAGAGAGAAGCAACAGGTCCCGCAGGGAGTGCCTGAGTGGGTAGGCTCGTGGCCTTGATAGCGAAAAGTCTGAAATAAGAGAAGCAACTCTAAAAATAAGTTGTCTGAAATTTGTCCCTGAGTTTCAGTATGCAAGCCTTGTTTTATCCACACAACTGAGAACCTATTTAAAGAAGTATATCTGTTACTACTCAGCTACCAGGAGCTACCAACAGGCTGTGCAATCCTGTTATGGAGCGTTACAGCATTACATAGAGGGTCCCGCCTAGAGGTCACACTGGGGCTGTAGGTGTAACCTGGGAGGAGATCCTGTTTTCAAGAGTGTTTGAAGTTAACCTAAATTCAGCTGTAGGTGCTTAAAAAAAAACAAACAACAACAACAAACAAAAAACAAAAACCACAACTCTGAAAAAGGGAACTATTCTGACTATTGCAGGACCAGCACATCAACTGCAGGCTGTATTGATGCATTCTCCTGTTTGGTCTGTTTAGACTGGAAACTTTGGGGTAGGGTCCACCTCTGACTAGGTGTGCATGAAAGAGTGTGTAGAACCAGATTATTACTGACACACATTTACCAAAAACATTTGCAATGAATATCAAAGAGAAAGGACATTTTTAAAGAGTTATGATGTTCTTCACCATGTTACAAATTCAAAACCTGGGAACATACATTAGAAATTAATATTTTATCCAGGTTTAATTTCTTGGCTTGTGCACTGCAGAATTCTAGCATCCCCCAGGAGATGCAGCTGCTCTGCCTGCACAGATGGCAAGGGTACAGACTGCACACCCTGGGAATCCGCCTTGCTAGGTCATGACAGCTCAGATCCTGTGGGCTAGTCAGTCAGACAGTTTTGAAGTCTTAAAGAGGTGAGGCAACCTGTTTCATGGCCAAAAGAAACACCAGGACTTCCTTAAATATTTCAGGCACTGGAGCTGCAAGCCTGAGAAGGCAACATTTTTATCCCAAAATAACACCCTCCAAAGGGCTAATTCCAGGAATAACCTCACAGTGTTTGCACAGACCATGATTTCCAGGGGAATGTAACAAAAATGGCAGTCCTTCCACATGGTCAACTGTCTCAGTCCTCAGAGCTCTGGGAAAGGCCTCCACTGACCCCAGTAAAAGATGGATCTAACCACATGTGCCTTTATTGTACCATTAGATATGAGGCAAACATTAATCTTCAGTTCCCTACCTTTGTCTTGTTTCTCTTGGTCACCCTGCTGCTTATTGATGGTCACTTTGTTCATGTAAATATATTCCTCATCACCACCTGCAAACAAAGGGAAAAGCAAGCTCTTTATCTACCCCCTACTTTCATGTTGCTAAGTTTTTCCATGAAGACAGATGCAAAAAGTGTCAGCTGTGTGCATTTGCAAGGACACATGTAGGTTGAGGCAACGTGCAAATAATCCCCAAGCAGTAATAACAAGCTGAAAATTAAATGCTGTATAGCCAGGAAATTCCATAAGTTAAAATTTCTACTTAAATATTAAGTTGGCCAAACAGTACATCCTGTGTATCTTACAGAGTGGATTAAATAAACTTAAGGTTTAACAAGAAAAACAGAAAGGATCAGGAATCTTGGGAATCTTTTGCTTGTAAAGCTGGACACATAGCCATAGTAATTTTACATAAACAATTAGAAGTCACTGCAAAAATAATCTCCATTTCATTTTCTCCTTCTAATTTTCATGTCTCCCCTCCCTCTCAACCTCCAAGAAAATATTGCTTTAAGACCCCTTAGTAGTTCTCACAAGAGCCCATCACTCATTTCTAGTTTTCCCTCCACATACCGCTGGACTTGGTGTACACCCGCAGAAGGTCAGAGAGGAAACTCTTTTTCACAACAGCCGTGCTGCTCAAGTTCTCCTTGTCCAGTATCCTCAGAAAGTCTTCAAGTTCTGTGAGCAGCTGCTCGAGAGCTAGGACAGCAACAGAGACAACTGTTGGCAAAGCAGTTTGGTGGGGTTTAAAGAGAGGACATATGTTGATTCTGTATTTTCCAAAATCCTCTGGATTTTTCTGCTCAAGAATAATTCATATTTAGTTTTCCAGCCTGAATTCTCCCTCTTGTTTTGAGAAGAAATTGAGTCCCAAAACCAAAAAGGCTCCAACTTCCCTTAGTTTGTTAAGACACCACTACACCACCATGCAAATATCTAAGATTCTTCCTATAGGATTTTTTGCTCAACGAAAGTATGGAGAGATTTTGAGCATTAGGGCTGAGATTCCACGAAAGCAGCTCGCAAGGTCTTGACTGTGGAATCTGAGTTCCTTCAAACTTCATTCAGACCTCATCTGGACTGGAATCTACAAAAAGCCCTGCTTTCTGGCTCCTCTTTTCAGGCCTTCTTCCTATTTTTCTCAGTCTGTAATGATTCAGAAACATTTGTGTGCACACCCACTGAAAAAGCACTAACATAATTCATAATTCAGTAATTTCTCGGGTTATCTTGCTTGAATGGTGACCATGGTGATCTTTGTACCCAGTGAAACTGAAGATAATCCCACAACTGCACAGTTATGCGACATAGCTTTCAGGAAAACCTGCTGCACCAAAGACATCCCTTTATACCTGCAAAGAGCAACTCAGATACACAGCTCCCCAGCACTGAAGGCTAAGCCAGGCTAATAGGTTTATTTTCCTTCTGAGGAGGTGCTACTCAACTCTGCCATTGATAAATCACTTCTCTGACAGGGCTCACACTGAAGGAACAGGCATTTAATTGCTCACTTTTGTTCACTCTCAAGTTTGCCATGGGCTAATTAAGCAGCAGTAGCAGGATACCATTCCAGAGGGGAAATAACAGAGTATTATGTGCAGAAAGGAAGTGCAGTGTAAGAATGACAGTGTGTGGGAAAAGCATGGAGAACGCCAACTCTGGCCATTCCTCCTTTGGACTCTCCCCTGGTATGTTACTTAATCACTTCCTAATGTTAACGAGCTGTAGAAGAGAAGTAGCAAGCTTCTGTTTTCCACAGCCAGGCTATAAAATAGGTTGCAACTTTTTACCACACCATCAAGAAACATGTGTCTGTGAAATACAGATAATTTAAATAGGGCAATACTCCATTCCCTTTACTTACAGCATTTCCATACTGTTTGTTACCATGGTATCTATGAGACTCTCAGTAGATACCAATGAACTAGCAAAATGGCAATATCCTGGCTTTATAGGGTAAAACATTTGAATCATATCTACTTTAAGTGCTGCTATCTCCAAGGTCACAAAGAATGTTTGTGTAAGAGCAGGACAGAGCTGTTACCTTCTTACTTCCCCATCTTTAGCCACCTGGCAACTCTTCCTCTCCTAAGGTGAGTATACATTAGGAGATGGATAAATAAAGCCTGAAGTACTGTGAAGTTTTATGGTGCTAGACATTAATTCAAAAACATGCTACTGCTCTTTACTGGCTTGACTGTAAACAGTCTAATGAGTCCAAATCAATCAATAATGGCTCTAGAGGAAACTATCAACTGGTCCTGCACGCTTCATTTTATACCCTCTATGCCCAGTCGATTCTCTTTCAGTCTGATTAAGGACCAGCAGAGAATGGAAAATGCCTATATTATGCTGCATAAATCTGAATGTTTTTGTTAGCTGCTGTTTTACCCAGTTATAACCCATTGCTACCCAGAGAAAGAAAGAATCATTTCAAGAAAAAACAACATCATTTTTCACAAGCTATAAGGAAAGAGGTAGTATTTGGTGACAATAAGATTGGATGTCACTAATAAGTACCATTAAACAATGAATTGTAAACATTTATGCCAAACACACTCACAACCTGTTTCTCTCAAGCTTCAAGGACCATGCTTCTTCTAACTTTAAGGAGAGAAACTTCCACTAGGGTAAATCACAGCCTTACTATACTCACTCTTTCCTGTTAGTTCATACTAGTGGACAGGACATTTACTCATCAGAGATGACATCAGAAGAAACACAGCACAAGAAATACCGAATTTAACTCAAAGCTTCAGAAGGGGGTCAGTTCCCAACAGCTGTCTGCATGGAAGTCACGCTATTGAGTTTCTGGGGAAGGGGGAAAAATTCCCTTTCCCACCCCCACTATGCACAGAAAATGACTTCATTCTTCTCCCAAGCATCCACAACTAGCACACACACAGGACCAAGCTCTTGCGAATAACACAGCCCATACAGTAGGTTACATTTTCCAGCCCACCAGAGATGAATTCAGGCTTCCAGTGACTCAAAGCAACTCATTTAGGACGTGATCCTGGGGCCACAAAGGTCAGTGGAAAGACTCCATCAGATTTCAATGGATTCAGATTTCAGGGCCTGAAGAGAGTCATTTTGCTCTTCTTCAGCAAGAAGCAGTATATAAACCATCTGCTTCCATGCAAATATCCTTTTGATCTCAGCTGGACATTCCCTATCCAAACCTGATACCTGCAAAAATAAACTGCCATTGAAATGAATGTGACCATTCATTCTCTTGTAGCAGAAGGAGAACACTCTAATACTCAGACAGTGACAAATGTGAAGAGGAAGAAGGATGAATACGAAGGGGTCTAAAAGATTCTCTGTGCAAACAAGAACCACAGCAGGGTCCCAGCAGCTCAATAGGACTAAAAACCGTTCAGAACCCACGTACATCAAACCACCTCAGGATTTGGAGTGCTGGCAACTGCTACTTGGTATTACCTAAGAATCTATCATGCTATACTGCAGTGACAGCATATTGAACCCACTAATGGTAAAATGAGGCTGGTGGTTATTCAAAGCAGCCTGAAATGGATGGCGCTCCCTCAAAGCTGCATTGTTTTGCTCTCCTTATCTTAGTAATTTAGAAATAATATCATGTAAAGTGATGACTCCTGTAGCTAGGCTTGTTTGCCAGCCCCGTAGGGGAACAGTTAGATGCAAGGAACACATTTGCAAAATCAAATGAGTGTGAGCAGCAGAATAAGGATGAGAGTTTAGAAGAAGACAGAAGCACACATCAATGCAATTCTCAGAGGTGCTTTGGAAAATCCTTCTTCCACAGCTACACAGCTCTTTAAGTCTCATAGCATTTCTTAGGAACCCCCAAGTAGAACATGACTGAACTTATTTTTTTGACACTACCACAGCCACATACCTTTATAGTACTTAAAACAACAACAACAACAAAAACTACTTCATCAAAACTAGGAAGTTTTCTTTAAAGTTAAGACTGGGGAAAGTAAGGTTAAGAAGAAGAAAGACTTAGCCAAGATCACCCTGGAAACCTCTATTGAAGCCAGCCCTCCCAAGCACTAGGTCATCTCCTTACAAGGCAAGGCCCACAAGTAGGTGGTACTATTAGATAGCACAACACAGCTCATACCACGGTCTCCCTCTCTATGGCCACAGGCATCCGTTACCGCATAAAACCATGAGGATTTCCCAACGCCTGGTGGAGAGAGATGCAGGAGCATCATGGTCAACACATGAAACTTGAATGATCTGCACTTGCAATGAGCAGATGATCATCACAGAAAGGAGCAAACTTCAAAATGTATAGAAATCATATCTTTGATGAGGCAGGAAGGAAGCTTACAGGGTGGGGGTTACAAACAGAACCACCAGCTCCTTCAATGCATTTAAACAGAGATTAGGGAACTACATCAGCAAAATACTCTATTGCCTTCTACTCCAAGGTGACACAACCCCTTTTACAGAAACTCCTAGGAAGCACTCTGACAACAGAAGACGCTCTATATGAAGGTTGCAACTTTGGCTGAAGCAAAAAGCAATGAATTGCTTGAAACTTGTCTGATCTGTTTCAATGGCAATTCAGTGGCAGTAAGACAGTGAAAAGGACTTCTTTTGGCACAAGTCTACAGCCACTCTTTGCAGACAGAAAGTCTCTTGCATTACAGCAGCAGCTCTCCCAGTTCCTGTGAAGCTAGAGCCAAAAATGCAGCAGCTTGCAAAAGCCTCCATTGAGGGAGCACATTCCTCATAAAAGAGCTGCCAATTTTGCCTGACACCAGGGTCACTGAAAGGTAAATGACCATTAAACTAAATTATAAAAACCATTCCTTCCAGTAACCACTGATCTTTGTCATTTTCCTACAATAACAACCTATGTCTACATCTAATTACTTCATGTCCTAGCCTTATGAGGAAATGGAAAGACAGGCTCCAAATGAACTTCATTCAAGTGTTTTAGTAACCACTGGGCAGGATTATATTAGACCATTTAATCTACATTCAATTATTTATTGTATCAAGGTAGAGGGGCCCCAGCCACTGCACAAAGAACTGTAATAAGATACATATTAAAAGACAAACTCTTTCCTCTACTGAGATGAGAGGTGGAAGATAAGGAGTATCATTTGCTAACAGGAAACTAAGGCGCAGAAAGATTAGGCTATTTGTCCAAGGATATGTGTGTATTCTTCATCAGATCAGGAATGCAACCTAGTTTTTCTGTGTCCCAGTCCACAGCTTTCACTTCCAAATTGCCCTTCCTCAAATCTTGAAGCACTGGGAGATTTCCCACACTCCTGCCAAAAGTAGAAGCCAGATTTAGGACTTTGCTTCACATCTGCTACATGGGACTGAGTTAAGCTGTTGGGAGGCAGCACAGATTCCGGCATCCCTCTCTGTCAGAGGGAGGGGGGAACCTGTAAATACTTGCAGTGCTGCAGCCTGCTTCTAAAGCCTTGGAGAGTCCAGAGGCAGTGGAACTGGTAACAGTGCCAGGGCTCTCAGAAGGGTACGAGGGTGCAGGAGTTTCCAAGCAGCCATTAGAGGGGAACCGTGCAGCCCCATCTTCCCTCGAAGGAACCTCCTCTGTAGGGTGCCGAGAGGAGACTTCCCGTGGCATCCTTTCAGTCCCCAGTTTCCCCTCCTGAACAGCCCAGCCTAGCGGCACTGGCATTCCCCAGGGGCTGCTTTGGCAGAAAGCAGTTACTTTTTTGCCCTGGTTTCTTTTTTCTTCCCTGCATAAAATCAATAGGCCAGCTGATGAGGGTGCAGTGAGGACCAGCTGGGATAGAGAGAGCATTCAGACTGCTGAATAGCTAGTGTTGTGAGCAGAGCAGGAGGACCCAGCCCAGGCCTCCTAGGCTAATTTAGAGCTTTGCAAAGGCCGACTGTTGCTGGAAGAGAGAAAAAGTCATCTATGACGACAGCTAAAGAAGCCTATTCTCCCTAACTGTGAGGGAAGACAGATGTGTTGACAGTGACAGCTGTAACAGCTGGATGACCCTCATGTGAGGCTGCCTTCCAAACCAACAAAGCGGATATTTCTTCAATCAAACAGACCCTCCTCATCCTGCCTGCTTCAGAGTCTTCCAAGGGAGGAGCAAAGAAAACTGTGAAATAACTGCTGCAGAAAGGCCAAAGCATTAGAACTCCTCTGCCCTGCTCTGAACGCCCTCAACCCCAGCACACTCAGGCAGCCTAACATCAGGACGGCCATAACATATGGCCACCAGCTCACCCATATACCGCCTGCAGAGCGATCAGCAGGAGAGGAAGAACCAACATCTCTACTGAACCGCAGAAGGCTGCTCCTTTGAGAGGCACCTCCACCACGCTGAAACCTTGCTAGCATTCACCCCGGCCGGTGGGCATAAAAATGCAAGCACATGTGGACTAAAACTTACTAACTTGGTTTTTATTATTAGAAACCAGGCTTCACTTCTCACACTTAAACCTGCAGTCACTGGAGCGCAGTCCATTGTTGGCCAGCTGAAAATTCTTCATTTTTCATAGAAGAGCATTTCATAAGTACCTGTAGGGGAAAAAAGCCTCCCCACAGCAAAATGAGAAATGCTGTGTTTATCAAAGCAAAGAAGAAAATCAAGCTTTTAGTAAACAGTGCATTGGAGAAGCACTACCAGATTAAAAAAAATAAAAGGGAAGAGTCACAAAATTGAGGCAACCCTAAACTCCTTTAAATAGGAAAATTGTAAAATTGGAGAACTCCTACAATAATTCCCCTATTTAGCATGCTGTGTTAGATAGTTATGACTACTGCCACAAAGATGCCTGATTTTCAGAAATAATGAGTGCTTACAAGGAAGAAAAATAAACAAACAAAAAAACCAGACAGCTTCTTTGATGTAACTAAAACCCAGTACCACCTGGCTTCACACACTCAAGTTGGGAGCACTAGGCTTGCCTTTGTTGCAAAGTATGAATCATGGAAGGAGAGGGGCAAACATGGGGCCTGTTGGTTGTGGGCTGTGAACTGCACAGATGAGCCCAACCAGCTCTGCGTGGGCTACTCTGGAAGTTCGAACAAGAATCACATTGAGAAGCTGGCAGCTCTAACCTAGGAACTCTGAACTTTAACAACACGGCAGCAGAAAATGCACACAAAGCTTTTCAGACTGCTGAACAAACAGACTTCTCTCCCCTCCGCTGGAAGATGAGAAACAGCATCCAAGAAAAATTAAAAAAAAAAAAAAAAAAGCATGAAAATTACTTTGTCATATGGAGTTTTCAGTGAGCAATCTTGTATTTATTTGTGCCATAGTGCTTTATTATATGCAATAGATGCTACATGCATGAAACCTGGGGGGTGAATATAGTGACATCTCCCTTTGCAAAGTGTCTCAGTCTTTCTAAGACCGACCAGCTGGTGAGTCATAGGAGGTCTCACACTGCCCATCTAATTTGCTTCATGAAATCTGAAAGGAGTCAGTGTCTCTTTCATTTATAACATGCTGCATTGGTAGAGTGTCCCTCAAACTCAAAAGGTCCCCAGAGTTTTATTAGGCTACAGACTGCATGTCTGTGCTCGGGTTGTTAGCAATATGAGCTAGCACCAGCGAATGTGGTCATGTAACAAAGTACTGTTGAGAACTGTACGGGGACCTGGAGCTGTTTGGACTGTCACTGTGCTAAGCATTGCATCTGAGTGTGTGTGTTTGACCAGGTCATATATCACTTGTATAACACAGTAATTCCTTCTGGGGCAGAATCAAGCTAGAACATCATCAGGGAAGCAACTGGGTGGGAGCAGAAGTCAGAACAGTAGCCAGGAGAATAAGATTTGGATCAAAGTAAATCAAAAGTGAAGGTGAATTGGAAAAATTTGGACCATGTCAGGTAGGTCAGGGTGTGAACTAGAGTCTTCTTCCTAAGGTAAGCATCCCCAAGAATAGGCCATAGTTTGCTCCCTTCCCAGGGGTGAGGAAAACAATCTGAAGTTTTATGAAGCAGAATTCTTGTTTGCTGCCAAGTCCCAGCGTTGAAGCCTACAGTTGTGCGACATAAAAAGACAATTTCCTCTGAAGCTGCCACCATTGATTCCCTTCTCACCCTCTCCATCCCTCACTCCCTAGAAGACCATGTGGCTGACTTCATTGTTTGGGGCATGGTGACAACCTGACCCGTAACTTAAAGGACATCCGTTGTTTGGTATCTTATGTAACACATAAGTATGTCCAGGAAGGGGCTTCTAGGAAGTGCTTGATCAAATACAACAGCTGCTTAAGACAAAAATCATGCAAAGAACTAAACACCACAGCACAAGCATGTGGGGCTCCACTACTCAAATCCAATGCAAAGAGGCATCCCACAGCAAGCCGCTCAGCCCAGCCTTTACAACACGCTTGTTCTCCTCTTCCTCAACGCAGCAGTTATTCCACAGAGAAGGCAACAAGCGTTCCTGCACCTCAGCTCGGTTCCTTGCTAATGCTGGGGGAAAAACAGAGCCCCTCTCTATCACAGCCAGACCCAAAAGTGGTCTTCCTCCCTAAAAGGGTTCTAGAGTAGCCCAAATTTAGGGCTGCTCTAGATCTGGGGAGAAAGATCACCTGTTCTTAGAGGGACTCCTGAGCACAACTGTAGTCAAAATGCTGAAGCAGACTGTGCCTGTTGCTCTTATTCATCACCCTAAGCCAGGTGGCTACCTCCAGTGGAAGGCAGGGTGTATCCAGATGGCTATATGCCATCATTCTCTGCAATATAAGATAGTGGCTATACTGACCAGCACACGACTCTCCTGTAGAAAAAGCAAGCCTGGGGTACCATGTTCACAAAACAGCCACTGGCTCCTAATGAGATCAGTCATCACAATGATGGTAAATGGCAGCCCTGGAACAACCCCCTGCAGGTTGTCACATCAATGCAAACAAAGGAGGTTGGCTGCCAAAAACGTGTGGCTAGATTTCTTTCTCGCAGGCAAGAAAGAAATTAAAGGAAGCTGCCGGATACGCAGAGGGTTTTTTTTTTTTTTTTTTTTTTAATAAGGAAGACATGCACATACACATACCCATGCACACACACATACCCATGCACACACCCTCTGAATGCCTCCTATCAAAGCATTTTCCCACCATTCTGACTTAATGGCATCATTTCTCCAACGAACAACAGAAACATAACAGAAGGGGAAAGCAATTGTTTGATAAAGCAAAAGCAAGAGGACTAGTGTCAGAAAGACAGACAGATGCAGAGAACTGGAGTCTCCAGTCTTTTCCCCGATTTCCTTCTAGCCACGCCGGCTGGCCACAACCACCAGGGTTCTGCTTCTTTTTCCACAGCTACAAAACAGAATGACTACACAAGACTACCGCAGGGGTAGTGCAGGGGAAAAACGGACTTTTGAAATATCCTGAAGTGTATCAGGTAGGCTGACAGACACTATAGCAGCTGTTGTTGATTGAGCAAGATTATTAAGAAAGAAATGCAGCAATCCTTTGTCCAAATATTCCGTGCAGTCCTTATCCATCCTCTTCTTCAGGGTAGCTTAGAAGCCTAAAAACCAGGAGGGAGCATGCAGCTGAGGCACTGAGCGGAACTGATAGAGCAATGTGCAAACCAGATATTTCCTCTGGAATCGCTGTACGAAAACATCAGCAGAGACCTGCTCCAAAGGAGAAAAAAAAAAAAGTCTACAGACATCACACAGGAGCAAAACTCACCCCTCTTAACAGCAGGATTTAAAGCACACCAACGTTTACTAGACTTCAGTTCAGGGTTAAGAGGTGTGGGAAGAGGAGGCCTGAGAATGACTAACAGTCACTTCAGAGGTCAAATTGCAGACTGCCCCCTGCAATGAGTCACCAGTGCTCAATTAGCATCTCCCAACAGGGCTCCAACATCTGTTAGCACAGGAGGCCACAGCTCCCACCCACCCACAAGGGGAGGGCACCCATATCAGGAGGTGTCCTGAGGGCAGGACTGGATGCCCCTGCTCTTAAATTCAAGAGATGACATCTTTATTCCGCACCACTTCAGTGGTCGCAGACATGAGATGTCATTGGATTCTGGGTGGGACCGCAGCCTCCCAGGAGTACGCAGCAGCCCTGTTAGTTATCCATTCCTAAAGCAGTTGGGCACCACGCAGGTCACTGAGACGCAGGTGTCTTGTGGGGGAACATCAGTCCCGTTCTACTGCTACAGTGATGCTCTAGAGAAACAGAGGCTCTGCCCTGCTCCAGACCCCAAACTTCACCTTTTTCTCATCAGGTTTTCAAATGCAGTTCAAGCTTTTGGTACTATTTTGTGCCTGTGCTGTTAGTTCATGTTGCCCAAGAAACTGCCAAATGTGTTTTCTTAGTAGAGTCTTTCAGGGAGACTTCTGTCCAATACTTATAAAAATGAATATCAGCTGCTTTCAGGAAAACAAGTGTCAGTCACGGGAAAGAGCATCAGAAAAGAGTCTCTCCCAAGCCATCCAGTTTATGCAGTTACCTATTCCACTTATTAGCACTTTTCCAACACAGGTTGCTTGCTTATTGTATGAAAGAAGCATACCCTGCTAAAACACAAGCGACAAAGTGGCAAAATGGCGATAAAATACTTCTCTTGATGAGGCAGGAGTGTACTGGGGTAAATGGCACGGTAATTCTCAAACCAGTGCAGAACCAGTTAAAGCACCAGGGTTAGAATGCCAGTGCCATGGAGACTAGTGGAGCTCCTTTCAAAGCATGGAAAGACACAACACGAGCTCCCATTTGTTTTCCTTCAGATACAGGCTCCACATAGTGGTTGATGGTCAGGCTCATGGAGAAGGGATCAGAGAAGAAAATACCCCCCTCCCCCAAAAGGAAAAAGATGACCCGCATGCAGCAGCCACGTAAAGCAGTGTTACTCTTTCCTCTGCTGAGCTCGCTGCCGCAGGACAGCTGTTACTTACTGAGATAAGCAACTTCAGCTGTGACCTGGACGAGACTGGACTTGGCTCAAGGCGATGGACCTGTCCCACTGCCCATAGCTGCTTTGCTCCTCTGTGGGGGAATCTCTTACTAGGTACTGGAGAGGAAATCACTGACATAAAGCTGCCAAGACAGACATATAAATCTTGTTTTATCCACTAGGGTCATAGAAGATTAGCGAACAC
This sequence comes from Apteryx mantelli, assembly GCF_036417845.1. Lineage (NCBI taxonomy): Eukaryota > Metazoa > Chordata > Aves > Apterygiformes > Apterygidae > Apteryx > Apteryx mantelli. The sequence goes on from NC_089984.1 coordinate 35,579,212, forward strand.
CTGCACCACTGGGTTCCAGTCTCCTCTCCCTTTTGTCCCTGAGAAGCAGGAAGTCAAATTTACCTGAAACGCACAGGTCGGAAAGAAGAGGATCAGGACAAGTTAACTTTGTCACCCTGCCTTCTTCCCAGCAGGTCCCCTCAGGGGCCTGGGGCCTTTGTGGCAGCACAGAACATGGACCAAGATCCACATCTCTTTCCTTTCCATGTGAGTTGGAAAGCTCCTCCCTTTCTATCCAAACTATGAGGCATGAGAAATGAGAGACAACTCCCAAACCAGCAAAATAACCATTTACCAGATAAAAGAGATTTTCTTACTTAGTCTGTCTTGTGCTTTGTTTACATGAATGAGAGCCAGTTACTCAGAGTGGGAATAATATTCTGAATTAAACCTCTGAAACCCATTACATAAATATGCTGAAGGTATCACTAATCCTATCACAGATTTAAGAATTAGATCATTATTTTCATTTACCACTTCAACAGAAAATCTGTGACAAGAAATTGCTGATGAACAAGTTCAAGCCCTTCCAGCAAATTCAGCTTCCCTAGAACTTTTTTAAACTCATGCTTGACTCTAATCTCCCTTTTAACAGACTAAGGAACCTTTGTAGCTTGGCTTTAATTTAGCCAGTTGGGCTATTTCTCTTTTCTCATCATTACACTCTAATGAATACTCATGTCATCATCAGTAACAGACATGCTGTCTCTGCAAACATCTCCTTCTCACACCTTTTTTTCCACCCTCTAAATTTGCAGTTGGAAATTAGAGTGACCAGCAGAGGTTGAGCTTGACGCTGACGCATGGCTGAACTTTCCCCAGATGTCAGCAGCCTTGAGAACTAGCAGGAGAGGGCAAGAGGGAGGTATCAGGACAGGTCCACCTTAGCCCAGCTTGGAGTCACTCAGGGTGCTGACTCAGGATCAGAGATCAATGCTTTCTTGAAATTAAGTAGGTCCAGTACAAAGGCTAACAATAAGTACCACCAGCTCTTATATAGCTCTCCGCATCTTCCAGGATACTATGCAGCTTAACTCATCCTCACAGCTCTCCCCAGTGGTGAGAAATGCTCCATGGGAAGTCTGGAAATACGAGAAATGCAATACAGGATAAAACACTTCTCTCTTTCAAAGGACCAGGCTGCTGTGTGCCTTTGCCCTGAGCACCAGTATCCAAGTTGGTTCCAGTTAAATAAGCATGGTACAATGTTCGCAGCAATTTACCCTTTGTGTCTGGTTGCAGTCCCACATCCCATCCCATCCCATCCCTCTCACCCAAGGGATCACTACCCCCCAGCTGCTCCTCACCACCTCCCCAGCAGAGGTTACCTGCCTCTTCAGCTCTGCAGGTATAACCAGCGTGCACAGCTAGCACAGGCCAGGCCAGGCCATGCATGCAGATGAGAGGACCTCTTCTAACCTGGGTTACATGGGGAGCGGTCACGCCAGCGCTGCGGCAGTAGGTTGAGGGAGCAGCAGTAAGCAGTTAGAAGCAGCTTGGGAGCAGCAGCTCGCTGCCCGGCTCCCTGCCACCAGGGCAGGCCATGCTGTCCTTGCACAAAGCCAGCACAGCAGTTTTTTCTCCATCCAAAAGGTGAAGGTAATATATTTAAATGTCTGCACTAAGAAATAAATCATTTTTAATGAAAGTAATAACTTCAGGGAACTCTCTATTAGGTTAGTAATAAGTGCAGCCGGGCTAATAAACCACTTTGCCTCCAGCATTGGAATCAATTCAGTCAAGGACATGATTATCATCTTGCAAACAGGAAATGCCCTCGAGATAGTTTTCTAGTACTCACAAACATAAAGAGACGCGCATCTTCAAAACTGCTGAATAGATGTTAACAAAAAGCCATGACCACGGTAGCAGCATTCCAGTTTTGCAGAGAAGGAACCAAAAAAACGGTGGCAATTCAACTTGCCGATGGTCCAGAGAGCAAGGCAGAGAGAAGAGCAGCACCTAGCTGCATGCTCCAAATCTTCCTCCTCACCATGTTGATTTGCCTACCTGTCTGAGGAGCAGTACATTTCAAATACTGCTTAGAGAAGGATCTTATCAGTTATTGCCCCCTGTTCTTGTAAAGGCTACCAAAATCCTCACACCAGACACCAGGAGCCCATTGCATCAGCCCTTTCCCATGCAGGCAGCCACCATAAACATTCACTCAACCTTTTGACTTTCCTTCCATCAATTCTTCACTTCAGCTCCAGCCCCAAAGGCAAAGTCAAGGCAAGCCAGGAAATGCAAAGCCACAGAGCCTTTAAATCTTCTTGGGTTAGGAAAAAAAACATAAGGATTGTTTGTGTTGTGGTTTGTTGCAATTTCATTTGTTTTATTGTTTTCTGCTTGCCCCAGCTCTCTAAGCAGCAGATAGACAGGTGAAGAAAGGGAAAGGCAGATGAATGGAAAAACATTTCTCATTTTCAGAGCCAGGAATATTTTTGTATGATTTAAACATGTTTATTAAATGTCTGATTTTGTTTGATTTCAAGAGTGATCTTTAAGATAAAAGTAATTTTTATTTCACTAATTTGTTTCAGCAGCAGAAGAGAGAGGTGTTGGTAGGGGGAGGCTGAATTCATAGAGACAGGAGAATTGTCCTCTTCATCTCCGAGGTGGGGAGGCAGGGTCATGTCTTTGGCCTGGCAGCCAGACTAAAAGGACTGGGAACAGAGATTAGCTTTGTCTCAGTCTTTAACATGGCCACTCCTGTTACAGCTGCCTGGGGAAGCTGCTGAACAGGTTACATATTGCAAGAAATGCAGAATGAATACTACAGGCAGAAGAGTTGCTTGAGGGCTGCCCAAGCTATCAACCTCTTCAACTCCTCCACAGCATTCAAAACACGCATGACCTAAATCTCATTGCCATTTTGAATAATATCTGTCTGAAGTTTCCAGATGAGACATGCTAATTCACACTTACACGTTCCCCCTCCTGTGTGGTAAGGAAAGCAAAGGAGACAAATTTGTAGAAGAGAAACTGAATCTATACGAACCTGTCTTAGCAACACAACAATACATTGCACTCTCCCTACCCACGATGACCTGTCCTCATCCAGAGCACTTTGGAGGTAGTACTTCAGCATGTTTTACCCGTGCCTTCTGTACAACCATCTCAGGGTGACCTCTCAAAAGGGCATTTGAGGATGTGTTGTACGTTGGTATAAAGCACCAGAAGACAGGTGAAATTCTTGGTGCAGGGCAGGACACCTTGGTTTGGAACAATGAGTCTAACTCTGCCTAGGCACAAGCAGATGTTGTGGAGAATAAAGGCAGGAGTGGGAGGAAAGGTCAGTCAAGGAAAATGCAACAGTCTATAGCCCTTGATAGAGTAAAGTGCAGAGCCTCCAGCTAGCCCGGAGCAGGCCGACACTCTCGCAGAACACGGTGCCATGCAGAGACCATGCTCAGGTCCTGGAAACAGTGTCCTGGGACAGTGTGGTGCTGACTAGCACTGCCTCTCTGTTAGCTTAAGCATCTCTGGGCCGAACTGGAGACTTGCATTGTGCAACACCAGATAAATCGATCCTGCTAACCTGGGATAAGGCAATTCTGCAGTTAAATACTTAAGATTTTTAAGCACTCTGAAGCTATGGCAGCAGGAACCACATAAACTACCTAGTCAGAGAGAAGCAGCCAGAAGGAGACGAGCATTATGGCAAGGCAGCCATTTCTTAGAAATGCACATTCTTCAATATTCACCCTTCATCACAGGCAGTCTTTTAGGCCAAAGCACAAACTCTGGCTTCACTGAGACACTTTCTTCTCAACATACCTCACTGCATCTGCATCTCTCCTTCCTGCTTCGGCCATCTCACTCCAACTTCTCTGCCCTATTTTAGCCGGCTGCAGAGGCATGCTCTCTGCATTCACGCAAGGCACGCTACCTTTCTTGCATGAGTCAGCAGCAAGCAACAGGAGAGCTGTTATTTGTAATTGAAAAGGAATTAAATGATTTTGAAGAAGGGGGAAATTTTGTACTAGTTAGCTGACTGGCAGCAGGAGCATTTCAGAAAAGGCAGCATTATGAAAAGCAAACTTCAAAGGGAGAAGTGACAAGGGCCAGAGTGTTTGTGGTACGCCTGAGGAAGTCATTAGAATTTAAAAGGGACATCGACTGGGCAAGTACAGTATGCTAAGAAAGCTGAACTGCTGCCAGAAAAGTTTCTTTAGCTTTCCCAGTGCTCCCCAGACCGTATTGGAAATGCAGTTTCATGAATATCTGTGTCTCAAAACATTTTTAAGAGAAAACCCTTGCAATTGCTGAAGATAGGAGAAAGAAGCCACCCTTAAGAACTAGATGACTCTTGCTCACATTTCACTTTTCAGCTTATTAATAGGTGTCTTGCATCCATCATTTCCAAACAGGACAGGGTTTCTGCAAAACCCTCAGAGAGGAGACATTTCTTAGAGGACTGGTTTTGTACAGATACAGCACAGTTTATCGCCCTTGATCACTATTCTGAGGGTGGTGGGTTTTCTGAAGCAAAGGCTTCAAAGACTTCCAAGGGCTGGGAGCAGTGATATTGGCTCTGCTGGCAAGTGACCTGCTAGGTCAGAAGGACCACTCCAGCTTGAGAGGTGGGAGGTTAGTTAGAGATTAAACTGAATGCAACACTTGGTGGTTTCCAGTGACCAAGGATCAGTGCTAAATTTCTCCTGCTTCAAGGCCTGTGGTATGCCACTGGAGTTTTTGAATTAGGGATTCAAAAGAATCTGAGGCTGCAATAGCAACAACTCAGCTGAAATCCCCCACATTTGTTATGGTTTTCCTCAGCTAACTGAATCAACTCAAGGCCTCTCAAATTTTAGCCCATTTCACCAGGAGGTCTTTGCACATATGGGAGAGCTAGAGCCAAAAGCTAGAGATCTGTAACAAAACCCTGAGCCAGCCTGGGCAAAAGATTTGTACAGCTCTGGAAAGAAGTCAAAGCAGGTGTTGTACCAGGGCCATTTCTTCTTATGATCTAATCCCTACCTGAGGGCTTTAATGACTATTTTCTTGATGCTTTCCCATGCAGTAGAGACTCTCCTGCTCAATCTCTCCAGACAGAAACTATTAAAATGAGTCAACATCCCTCCAAAGGCAAAAGGCTCACAGCGTCTCACTTGGTGCAGGTGAGATTCAGAGAGTCAAGACAGAGGAATGAACTCTTAGCAACTGCACCTAGCATAAGCCAGTCCCTCCAAGCTGTCTATCTCTCAGCAAGGGATTTTTGTAGTTCCTTTCAGCCTTAACTCTTTTTGTACTTGAGCTGTCAGTCTTGATGTTCCTATCATTGAACTATATACTTATGTAAATAAAAGGCATGAAATTAAATTAGGATAAACAAGTTTGTGGAACTGGGAACAAGCAGAACCAAGCTGACACGAGTCAATGCTTCACCATCAGTAATTCCTACCTGTCTCACTCAAGTCATGTTAGCCTAGCCCACAGCTATGTTTCAGATCAGATCTGTCTGCCAAAACTTTTGTTTTTCAAAAATATCCAGGCCAGGGTGCCCACAACAATGTCCCAGCATTAATACCAAGTGCTGCTCAAATGGGAGGAAGAGCCAAGGACATTCAGGAGGCTAAAAGTTGCCTAGCTGAATGGGTCACTGTGGTTAAGTCACTGGAGCTGCTTATCTGTCAAGTGTGTTAAAAAAATATATAAAAAATTGCTGGAAATTTGGCGAGCTTAAACAAGCTTCCAGTAACATTCTGAGGAAGCTCACAGGATGTCATAATGCAAAGTATTTACTGAAAATTGTCTCAGCATTTAAATGTTTCTCGTGGGTTTAGTTCAAGTTATGTTGGATCCCATCTGCTTCAGACTTGTAGACCCAATCAGTAATCTCAAAGGAATGAGTTTCCCTCCTAGGTCACTTTTCCCCAGAAGTCTCATAGGGGTTGTCTTTCAAAAACTTCCAGCGTGGCTGTGAGCGAAACAGATAGTCTTTGCACAAGCATAGCCACCTCTGAAAGAGGACTCATCACAAGAAGGTAGACTAAGGATGGAGCATTTCAGGACACAGCAGCAGACTGGCAAAGGCATCTTGCTGTGAAACCACAGTAACCACTGCAAAGATTTGCCCTGGGTGGTATCAATGGCAACATCAACCTGACCCAGATGCAAGCAGCCACCTGGTCATTTGGGCCATGAATCAAAGATAACTAGACATGTTGCTCACCATGCTCACCTCTGAAGTCACTGGCTAGAAACGGGCATTCCTTAGTTATATTAGCACAATGGGCCAGACAGCTTTACTTGGACCTTTGGACTTGCACTGAAAGTTGGAAGGTTATAATGGAAGAAGCATCTTTCCATACCTGCCATGTTTCTTATGATCTTTGTCACGCTCAGCATCTGCTCTGGACCCTTACCCAAGACAGGTGTGTAGAGCATTGCTCTGACCCTGGGACACAGCCACTGCTACGTAAGAGCAAGACAGCAGCTTCCGACCAGAACCTCAGGACAAGGGAGGTGCATTGGAAACCTAACTGAAAAAGGTGGGAGTTCTGCAAGCAGATTTGAATTTACCCTTTACACTAGTCTATTCCTGCATTTCAAACAACAACAAAAAACCTAAAACAAACAAAAACAACCATCCAAAAGACAAGAACACTTAATAAGCATAACAGCAACAATCAACTATAAAATGATATGGCACCACCAGGGCAGGGCTGCTTCAGGCTTCTGCCCAGGTAATTGTATCAGAGGGAAGAGTATTACCACTCTCAGCAGCTTAGGCTGTTCTTTAGTGGTACCCACCTGTGGGGTGAGCCTGCTTGATTTGTAAGAGTTGAGAGGATGTAAGCACACCACTAATCACAGTGGAAAGCCAGCAACACAATTTCATAGTGGAACAAGTCTGGCTGATAAACCAATGTATTTGTCAAGTCCTGCCTGAAACCTGGGTGCCTATGGAGCAGCATCCTGCTCTAGACAAAGTGGGTGGAAGAGAACTGCAGTGAGCAGTGGTTTTATTCATATGACAAAAAGCCTAAGAGTAGAAATGTGGACTCTCACCAAGAGCTCACTTTTCTCCCTTACCGGGGGCATCACTTACCCTTAGAAGCAATCCACAGCTCCAACATCTACACCACCACAAAGCAAGCAGTAGTGCTGAGCCTCAGAGGTGCATGCCCTAAAACAGAGCACAGGTGTGTTTTTCCTCCCTGCTTATCCTGACACCCTCCTGCTGCTGCTTGGGGCAGGGACAGCAGACCCGAACCACACCAAAGCCCAAAGAGAGACAGTGGTGGGGCTATGGGGGGTTGAGATGGGGGGGGGGGGGGGAGTGGGAGAACATGTTAGCTCTTTCTGGAGCACAGTGGACACAGCTCACTATTGCAGAGCTGCTGGTTTCTGTTTCTGCTTTGCACGTACGTGACCACATTTGAACATACACATTTATCCAAAACAAAACCTGCTCAAGAGCATCACCCCACCTGCAGTTCTGAAAACTCAGGTAAACAAATCTGCTTTTACACCAAAACTTCAGTTGTGTGGACAAGGACATCATCTCTAACAGCCCCTTTTCAAAGGGGGCTAACTTACTGGGATGCAAGAGAGCATGGAGAACAGCAGATAGTGTCAGCATGCCAGCCCTATTTGCTATGGTAAAAGGTTACAGTGGAGGAAAAGGGACACTAAAAGCTTTATATCTGACAAAAGAAGGATTTTCCCAGCAGAGGCATTGCAAAGTGGTGACATTACCCTCAAATAACTGCCTCGCAAACCCCATCTGCCTGTGAGAGACACCAGTCTGCAAGGCAGACAAGAAAGCTGTTCTTGCGTATGCTGTGGCCTCTGCACACCATGAGACATCCTAGAAATGAAAAGGCACAGAGGCCGCTTGAATCACTGCTACCTTTACCACTCCTGCAAGCTCCATCCCCGGGAACATCCCCACTGCATACAAGATGTGGGTCAGAGCCCAGGGTCTGACTCGCCACACCAAGGCACGCTGTGTCCAAAGCGGCATTCGGAGCTCTGGCCACCTCTCGCCAAAGAGAAATCCATGCACGTTACTGTATCCCATATAGAAACATCCACTGGCACAAGTATTGCTAAGCCCATGCTTGCTTTTTATAACTAACTGCTGTGTTACCAGACTGCTGACAGTGTTCAAACGGTCAGTGGTGGGGAAAGGAAAGGTGTGTGGTGAGAAGCCAGCAAGCGTTTTAGCTAGCTGTTCTGTGCATGCAGCAGAGTACCGATTCTCACTGTCTTCTGCAGAGCCACACGTAGGCAGTTGCCACTAGTTTTCAGCAACGAACAGAAGTAGTTAGCTCTCTGTAGTCAGTATCTGTCAACACAGAAAATAAAAACTCTAGAACACATTGGCTTTTCATGCCTGAATAATCTTTTGGTGGCTTCTGAATACCAGAGAGGCTAGAACTAGTCATTTTTGTCCAGGGGCTGATGTTCTTGGCTAGGAACACAGTAAATTCACAGTAAAAGCAGCCGGTAACAATCCCCAAACAGTCCATTTTAACCCCCTGAAGAGCCACAGCAAGAGGATATAGCAGCAGTGTTTCTATGCTGACTCAAAAACAGACCAGCTACACGGCAAAAGGTACTGCTCTGATCTGATTTCCCCCCAGGGGCTCAAAGGTGTTCAGAGAACTCCAATGGCTTAATTTCCTAGCAGCAGCCTGTAGGCTAGATGAGGTGTCATCTAATCCCACTGCTCTAACTTCTGGCTAGAGCCAGTATTATCTTTCCTCCTTCACCAAGCATGAAAACACACACAGTAGCTAATGCAGTGGCAACATCAGGTACCCAATCCAAAAAAATCAGACTTGAACTGTCAAGCAGCCAGCAGGGAAGAGACCCACCAAAGGCTGTAAAGTCACCGTCATTTGCAGGATTTTAAATACACAGCCTCCAACATTTAGGACTTAGAGTTTAAACATAAATTGGGTTACATATAAAAGAAGCATTCCTTTGAGAACACAGGAGTGCTCGGAGTATACAAAGATCTCACTGTGCTTTACAATCACCAGCAATACCTATCTGAGCTATATCTTCATTTGCTATAGTCTACACAGCCCCACTGAAGCCTACCAAATAAAGTATTCATTTAAGCAGAGAAGGATGCCATCTTACAGGGAAGCTTCAATTTTATGTAGGCGAAAAGCAAACAGTGAAGAAATTTCACAATTCATTTCACAGAGGTCCAGATGACGAGCTCTAGGGATTCCAAAACATCACAGCAAAAACAAGACAAAACTGAAAGAAATATAAACTATATCTCATTTAAATGAGGAAACCACAAACCACCCCATGTTCAATGGGAAGTCCAAACTTTGGGTTTCTGTTTTTAAGAAAAAGAAAGAAAATGAATCCAGCACTCTTGGATAGCCAGTAATCCCACTGGGCTGCTAAGGATCTCCTCCAGAATGGATCAGAACTGAGCTCAGATTTGTCAGCACTGCAGGCAAGTCCTCTGGACCCCAAACCCCAGGTCCTCTGGAGCAGCTCTCTCCCATCGTGGCCATTCCCCTATACACACGCACTACTGCTGCTCTTTGGGGTAGCGGCTTGACAACGGAGGGAGCAGCTGTGAGGCTCAGGCCCCAGGATGGGGGTTTCCTGAACAGTGCCACCGCCAGAAAGGAGGTTTATGACAACAGATTCCAACCTGGACCTGAGTAACTTTCATGAAAAATAACTTGAATCTATCCCCATTTGGGGGGGGTAGGGGGGAGAACTCCCCATGGATCAACACTTTCTGACAAAGAGTCTAGCAGAAAAAGCTTTCTCCTATCTGCAAGTGTAAAATGATATACGGATCAGACCTTTTTATGCCAATAGAGTTCCCCTGAGCCAAACTTACCAGAGTGGCTCTGACAACTTCATCCCAGAGTGGTGCTACAAAGCACTTAGAATTCTCAGTTAACTGCACTAATAAACTAGGTTTATGGCCATCTTGCATTAGCTCAAGAGCACCAAGCAGCTGCAACTACCAATAAATTTGGCCCATTAGCTTCAGCTGAGTTACTTGTGATCCCTTATTCAGTGACAGGAAAAGCTTAAAAGTATAAGTTAACTTCCAATACAGAACTTCCATACCAGGACTCTGGACCCAGGCTGTTCTCTCCTGCCACAGAAGGGGCAGCTCCAGAGTCAGCATGGGCAGCGAGTGCCCATCTCCAGGACACAGGTCTCCTGAAGGGAGGAGTACCAGGTCCCTGAGCAAGGGGAGACATGCTTCAGTGCCTTTCTTGTGGAGGCACTCGCAATGCATGTGCTGCCGCCAGGAATGGCAATTTCCACAGAGGGAATTTTAATCCCCAAACCAGCCCCTTCCCATCACATCACAGCCCATCTCAGAAACTACAGGCTGCTGCAAAGAAGTTGCCTTGTAATCTCCTTTTTCTCCATCCAAAAGGAAAAAAATCCATTAATGTCATAACTCGCCTGCTTTCCATCAGTTTTCCCGCTGTTGATGGCAGTTCCTGTAAGTGCATGCTTCTAGGGTGAGACCTGGGCTACTTCTGTGGACAGCTTTCCCCATACTGACATTTGGGTTAGGAAACAGTTGCTATAGTCTTAGCCATCTTTCAGAGGACCCTGGGAACAAGTAGCCTGCTCCAGCCTCCCCTTTGGGCGGTCTAACTCAGTAAGAGCGGTTCCTGGGTCTGACTGGTAGAAGTCAGATCAGAATCCGGCCTTGTGGCTATTTCTCTGCAACAACACAGAAGACTAACACTGAAAAACAAACAACTCCAGAATCAAGAGTCATGAGGCAACCCTAAACTTCTGTTTGAAAATATTTAGACAGGATGTCGTACTGAGTTGACACATCTGGTTTCCAGAAGGACCTCAGCTTCAGAGTTATGCTGAACAAAAACTTTTCATGATGTCCATAAAAAAAGAAAAAAGGGAAATGAAAAGCCTGAAATACACTGCTGCAGTCAAATGAACAGAGAATTTGAATTTGCTCAAGGATTTGGAGCGCCATGAGGAACCAGTCCACACACTCATCCCCACTCAGCAAAGCATTTGAGCTCAGACATAACCTGAAGCACAGTCCTCTGGCCCATGAGCAGTCTGAACCAAGTACAATAGGCTGATGATCTGAAGGCTGTGTTGAATTCATGCATTATCCCTAATCCATGACTAATAAGCCACCTTCTTAGTAACTCAGGAAAAGTGCAGACATTTACAAAACACAGTATTGTTGCAACTGGCTTATTTATGGCCCTGATTGAACAAGAGATAGTGAGAATGTGGTTAATTCCATCCCTTTACAGCGTGTTCTTACACCACAATTCACTTTCAAGCAAGTCTGTAACGGATTAGAGCCCATGCTTAGAGGTCTGGGAAGGTGGGAGGAAGGGAGGTATTAACAGCAAACCGGGCAAGAAGGAGCATGTCTGTGCTTTTCCAGTTTGCAGTCAGTTTAAGCCCTCCTAAAGCATCCCAATCAGCCGACAGAAATGAGAATCACCTCTGAGATACACTGTGTTCATTCCCAGAACATTTCACCTTTTAGTGCAGACAGGAATCAAGACCTAGTTTTTCAATAGTATAGAAATACTCCTTTCTTTTGCTCGCCACATTACATGCAGCCTGAGAGCATGAATCAGGCGAGAAAAACTAGCTGATACCTGCACAAATACAGCCCTCACCATCCACCTCCCCACAGAGATACACACCCCTTCTCAGAAAGGGTCGGGTAAGCCAGGATGCATTCTGTTACTTGTTTACACAATAAAAAAAGGATCATAAATTATGGCCGTTTTCCAGGTCCTTGCTATCGTCCAAGCAGTATTAACAAAGGCGAGAAGACAAACGCAGAGTACCCAGGGGACCTGGAAACACCCAGCCGTTCCCAAAATAGGAGCAGCTTGGAAAGTTGCAGCTGGAACATGCCTGGGACCTCACTTCCCTGCACAGCGGAGGCCTCCCACTGCTCAGCTCTCACAGGCAGCGCTGCAAACAGCGGGTCAGGAGGTGCATTCCTCCACTAAAAATACTATGAGAAAGAATGAATGAGCAGCAGGGCCAGCTCAGCTCCTTGCAGCAGTCACTGGAGCTGCATAGGCCTTGTTCACCTACATGATCTCACTTAGACTGAAAGTCGCTTTGGGAAAAGGACTGCTTCTCATGACGTCCCCACAGGGTGCCTGGCACTGACCGCGGCCTTTATGGGCTGCTGCACTACCAAGAAATTATATGGAGATCCTGATGGTACGTGCAGGCAGGTCCTTGGGCTGAGAGAGGAATAGCAAACAAGCATCATGGGCTCGCAAACACCAGGGGGAAAAAAAAAATTAAAAAAATCATAGTCTGTTGTTTTGGGGAGTTTTAGAAGTAAAGCCGAGATCCAGAGGAAGCTCATGAAGTGCCCGGGTCAGGCGGGGCACAAAGTGCCCTCTCTGACGCTCCACACGTGCCTCCTCACCCGCTGCTCCCCACCGGCTCCACAGCTAAACCCCACCAAGCGGCTCCTCAGCGCTGCTGGACACAAGAAGCGGAGGATACAGCAATGCTCGCCTAAAAGTTGCTTGGTCTGGTTTTAGCCAGAAGTAACAGAGAGAGAGATATGTAGCAGCACTCATTAAAAGAAATAAATAAACCTAAAATCAGCACAGAAAACAACTGCAATCAGCTCATTGCCATAGGAACAGGCTTAGCATTATGGGAGCCAGACAAGTGGGTCCTGTAGGCTAGTGTCCTTCTGGTAACCTTGGGAAAGACATCAGCTCTTAATTACAAGTTTGGGGGAAACATCGGATATTAGTGTTTGTACTGCCACGTTACAGCTTGGCCCTGGCTAAGGCTTCGCTTGGCTCCCAAGGTGCTGGAAGACAACCATGTATTTTCTTTTCATTTCAAGATAGCTGAAAGCCATGGCCTGGACAGCGATTAGAACTGTATGCGATTAGGAATAAATGAGCAAAACATTCTTAAACAAAAAAAATCCCCTAGCCTCAGACCCCACACCAAGACCCTGGGGATGTAGGGGGCTGCAATAAATAGTGGAGACCATTCAGTCAAGGAGCCCAAATCCCTACTTGGTGCCCCAAAGCAAAGCAGATCCTCCACAGTAGTGGCCTGCCTTCCAAACAGCCCATAGGGCTCAGTGGCAGGGCAGAGGGTTTAGGTAGGGGTTTGGGGGTCTCAGCACGGCACAGATAGGGCAGGGAGTCATTACTGAGAGACTGCCAGCACACCTTAGAGTGTTATTCTTCCACCCCTGGAGTCACTGCCTTGCTTAGGGACAGGCTCAGGCTTTCCAGGTGTGCCTCGACATCTGTACCACTGAGTGTCAGCTGCTGTACAAGCCCCCCCCCCCCCCCCCCCAAGGAGTCTACAACATACCTGATTTGTTGTGAGTACCTGAATTAACTGTGCCTACTCACAAGGTGCAACGCAGAATTTTAGTGCCTTAGGCCTGGCAGATCTGGGTTATATCCACTTATCAAGCCCTCTTTAAAGCTAGGCTGATAGCATTGACTCTGGCCTGAGCAGCCTGTCCCACAGGTCGCACTCACAGCACGCAAAGGAGCCCTTTCCTTTATTCGCTTCCCATTTCCTGCCCATTTGTTTCAGCGGCTAACTCCCTATTCTCATAATGTGGGTGGGACACACAAAAAGGAAAGGAGCAATCCCTCTCCACTGTACTTCTTTTCCCTGTCTCCACCTCCCGTAACACAGTGATCCAACCAAGGCTCATTTCATCCTGCCCCTTCCAGAAAGGGGAAACCTTGCAAACACAGCTACCTTTTGCTGAAAAGCAGCTTTTCCAGGAAAAGCATGGAGAGGGATGAACAGCACTTGCAAGTGAGGTCTAATGTGCAGTTACCACAACAAATCGACATAACAGTGCAGTAGAAATTGGCTCCCCTGGATAAACGGCATCCCTGGGCAAATTTGTTCATTAGGAGGAGGTGAGCAGCCAGCAGGCAGAGCAGGAGGAACCCACAGCTCGGCGCCCCAGAACAGGTTCTTCCCAGCCAGGGGCAAACCTCGCTGCAGCTGGCAGCGCTGCTCCAAGGCACCCCAAGGAGCTGGTCCAGCCCTCCCTCTCGCCTACTCTTGTGCGAGTGAGATCAAAGTCAGGTTGCTACAGGCTGTAACTAATACAAATAGCAGCTGAAACGAGTGCTATGTACTAAGCCTCTAAGCCTCCCCCATCAGTCGGTGCTGTGGAAAAAGGAGGGAAAGCATAATCAGTCCTCTTATCTTGACATCAGAAATCTTCAAAGACCTTTCCATGCTTCTGTCCCTCATTTGTGAGCACAAGGGAGGTTTTGCAAGGAAAATCCAGGCAAGTTTAGCCCAGTTGTTTGATGCTTTGTCAATGGTTTTCTTGAACCAACTCCTATTGAAGTTACCTCGCACTTCCAACATGTCAGTCTGTGTCTGCAATCAAGCTCAAACACAGGAGAGGAGAGTGGGGGGAACCCACCATCTCCGGCCAAGATCTTGTGTGCATCACTTTCTCCTCCCAGCCCCTGCAGTGTTCCAACCTTTCTGTTTTGTAAATACACACACAGCGCCAGATGACTCAGCCTGCTGCTTCCCTTCAGGATTTAAAGCCGAGATATGGGCAGCAGCGCAGCAGAGGGTGGAGGGAGGAGTTTTACACCATGTGAAAACAATGTCACTTGTTTTCCTGGGCAGACTCCCACCCCTCAGGCAGGAATGCTCCCCCAGGAGAGGAGAAGCCCAGGAGCCGTGAGGTGTCAGCTCCGAGCAGTTGTGTAGACAAGCAAGGCACCTTCCAAGGTGCATCCCTCAAAGCCACAAAATGGGATTCTGCTCAAACAAATCCTCCAGTGGCTTTCCACCAGCACAGCTGTGGGTGTTATGGACACCAACTTAAGATTTATACAAAACTCATCTCTTCAGTTAAAAAAGTTATCCTGAAGGCTTCCTCTCACCTCCTGAAGGGAAAAAAAATTTTTTTTTTCAAAAAGATTACTGGGGCTTTGGCTAAGAACTGCTTTGCTGGAGAGATGGAAACCTTGACAGTGGTCACACTAAAGGAGCAACAGATGTGCTTTTACACTAGAAATCCCTTCTGCTCAGCTGTACTCCAGTACATGTAGGAGACCCAACGTGCCAGATCATCTGGCAAGGAACATCCCAGCAACACTTCCAAACATCTAAAACTAAGAGGGCAGCCAAAGAGAATCCACATTGCAGATAACCACACTCAGCCAGGTTGTTTTCCAGCCCAGCTAAAGGCTCTACCCAGATCAACTCCATTGCTTGACAGGGGTATGAATTCACCTTTCACTCATAGCAAAGAAACCAAAAAGAGCAACCTACAAGTGCATGGGAAGCAGCTGACCTGACAAGAGACCTCATGCTGAATAAAAATAAATAAATGGAGATCATTTTCCTCCAGCCAAGTAGAACTGCTGATGAAATCACCTTTCTGCATGACACATTTAATGGTGCTTTGAGGAAATCAAAGAGGCAGCAAGTCTGTTAGCACAGAAAGGCCTCTTCTCCTAGTCCTGACAGTAAACTCTCAACATTTACTTGAGATTTTTGTCTGTAGGATATCTGAACAGCCACAAGTTCAGGTACCTGGAGTGTACCAAAAGTAGATCCAATGTGATCTAGATAGGATGGTAGTTCATTCATGCAACTGTGTAACATGTTATGGGAATATGCCCTGCACACAAAGCTATAACTTTCACAAAGACTGTGCTTCTATAGAGAAGCATCATAAGACAGCCTGTAGCTTTTGTTTTGTTTACAAATTTCTCCTCTGTAAATAAGTGTGCACCTAGCACCAGCAGCTGGTAGGGCCGGAATAAAGTATGCTCTGCTTCAGATTTCCAGCTGACTGCAGCAATCCTTTTGAAGAGATTATGCACTGTGCTACTGACCACAATGTTTCACTAGTCACAGAATCACAGAACAACTGAGGTTGGAAGGTGCCTCTGGAAATTGTCTAGTCCAACCCCTCTGCTCAAGCAGGGTCAGCTACAGCAGGTTGCCCAGGACCATGTCCAGTCACATTTTGACCCTCTCCATGGATGGAGACTCCACAAACTGCAAACAACTCTGCGAAGCTGCTTTCCTGCCAATCACTCCCCAGCCTGTACTGGTACATGGGGTTATTCCTCCTCAGGTGCAGGACTTCGGCCTCTCTGTTTCACTTCATGAAGTTCCTTTCTGCACCTTTCTCCAGACTGTTGAGCTCCCTCTGAATGGCAGCAAAACCACCTGGCTTATCAGTTACTCTTCCAAGTTTTGCATCATCGGCAAATTTGCTGAGGGTGCATTCAATCCCATCATCCACGTCATTAATGAAGATGTTCAACAGTATTGGCCCCAGTACCAACCCTGGGTTATGCCACTATTGACTGGCCTCCAGCTAGACTTCATGCTGATCACAACCCTTTAAGCCCAACAGTTCAATCAATTTTCAATCCACCTCACTGTCCACTCATCTAACCTGTGCTCCATGAGTGGGTGTATGAGGATGTTGTGGGATACAGTGGCAAAAGCGTTACTAAGGTCAAGTTAAAGAACATCCACTGCTCTTCCTTTATTCACCAAGCCAGTCATCTCATGAGAGGCTTACACACATCAAAACTGTAAGATGATAGCGTGTACTAACATGTGAACATTTTCCCCAAAACTAAACATAAGCAGTAAGGTGTGTTTGGGGTTTTTAAGCTCAGAGAGCAACATAAGCATATCAGTGGATCATTTGTGTTTCGGTTTCAGAACTAAAATAGAGACAAGAACATGTATATATCGCCAGACAGACAGAATCTGGTTCTCTCACCTGTATTTCTAGATGCTATGTTAAACCAAACAGATGCAGTAGTTTGATATTGTGCAGGCTCATTTTAATCAGCAATCACCTGCATTCAATTTATAGTTGAAACATTGGCACTGTGCCAAGTTACATCACACAATCCTGGAAGTATATGAACACCTCCCACTAGTGCATCACACACTTTCTTTCTTGGCCTTTCCCTCCCGCCCCTCCTCCCATAGGGTTAGATGAACATATTTCATTTTGACTTACAGCAGTAAAAATACTTCATTTACAGTAGTCAAACAAAATACTTCATTTAAACTTTTCTCCACATGGGCGGGGGGGATGGAGTTGAGGAAAGCAAATCTGATATATATGTATTTAGGTAAATATTCTAAATATATAAAATATATATCTGACAAATTGCATTTGCATAGCAAAGTCACTTTAACAGGAGTCTTGCATCCACCTCTGCTCATTTAATTCAATCTGTTAGGACTAGAGCCTAACTTCTTGACATCAGTGGGAGATCTTCCTCAATATGACCAAAATTTTGTCCTCAGATTGAAATAATACAAATAATTTGATGCACAAAATGGATACAAGCAGTCAAAAGATTCAATTTAAGAACCAATTTTCTAAGCTGAACATCATATTTCAAGTATAGAAATCAAAAGCATGAAGGTCTTGGAGGGCTTGGACAGCTCCAGCCAAGAGGCAGAGCCTAAAAGGCACTGTGGAAACAGGGACAGTAAACTCCCCAGAATGAGTTTGTTTATTGGCAGAGACATAGCAATTCTCTTCTGATTTATTTCTACTTTGAAAGAGACATTCGACAGCTTCCCAGTATTAAGACATTTTCACACTTAAGTCCAAAAGGGGCTTACAGCTACTTATGCCCAGTTACTGTACATTTCCACAACCATACGGAGCCTTGGCAGGCTCCTCAGCCAGCTGGTGGGTCTCAAATCCGCCAGAATGCGAAGAATAAAATATTTTTCCTCCCAAATTTCTGAGCAGCTGTTTCTCAGGGAAGACATAGGCCAACTTCCAACAGATCTGCAGAGCAGGAAGTCAATACAGTCACTTTAACATTGCTCTCAAAGCCAAGGATGTCTTCCCCTCTTTAGCACCATTTTTAGGAGTGGTTATTCCATAGTGCAGAAAACATTTGGTTAAGCTTAAAAGGCTTAGAAGAAATGCAGAAGAAATGTCTAAGGCACTGAAGAGAAAGCTTATTTGCTGTCTTTATGTTATACCCTCCTCCATATCCTTTCCATACTTTCTGTTTCTCCACAAGCTGACCTAGGGGAACACCAAGGTTATTTCAATGACCAAGAAGCTTTCAGCATAAGGAGCCCACAGAACTA
The DNA here is from genome assembly GCF_036417845.1 of Apteryx mantelli. Classification (NCBI taxonomy): domain Eukaryota; kingdom Metazoa; phylum Chordata; class Aves; order Apterygiformes; family Apterygidae; genus Apteryx; species Apteryx mantelli. The sequence goes on from NC_089984.1 coordinate 35,597,317, forward strand.
ATGAATACCCCGTGCTCCTCTTTCCTCTTCCTTTTCCCTGCCTTTGGCCAGTTTCAGCCCTCCCCTGCACTTGCAAGAGTATTCAATCACACCCTGCACTCAGCCATATCAACTCTAATCCACCAGAAGATTAATGCAGCAGAGGTTTTTTTTTTTTAATTTTGTTTTGATCTTTTCAAGTTGCCCAGGTGAACTGGCTCAAGAGAGGGTGGAATGAATATCAGAGTTGGCACAAGGCAAGCAGATGAAGTGTCCAGCCAGGAGGGAAAGTTAAGGATATGTGTGGGGGCTCCCCTTCTTGTTGGGGATGAGGTGTTGATCAGCTCAGGTCCTCTCCTGTGAGGACACCCTTAAACACCTCACAACCACTTCACCTGCTCCCTTCAGTCTTTCCCTGCTCTGGAAACTGTCAAAGGTCAGATTATCCCGTCCCCTTTTCTCTCATTCTCTCCCCAAATCTTTCACTTGTCTGTTAATACTCACCCACCCACACATTCTACTTCATGTGACAGCTCCATCCGCTTCCATTTAACAGATGACATTTTTTCCCAATTTGTTGATTTACAGGCATGTTTTCTTATACACCAACCAGTCCAGGACATCAAACCCATTTCATCTGGGGAAGAGTCTCTCAGAGACCATCGTTTCCCACCAGAAGTTCCCTTTGGTCAAGGGGTGGCTGATGCTCACCACTGAAATATCTTTGGCAAGTCCCAACACAACACAGACCCACCCCAGAACCTCCTCTAGGCTCTCAAAGCAGCATCAAGGATGCTTGGCTTCATTCTCAGGTCCAGCAGATTGCCCAACAACCAGCACCATTCAAGGTGGCCAAAGGGGAACTGCTCCAAGTCATGCTGAACCCAAACAGCTCTTCCAGGAGCCAGGCGCTGCAGCACTGTCTGTGCTTCTTCCTCCTGCTGTGCTGCCTATTCTCTTACACCAGCCATGCACTTCCAGGATTATGCATTGCTACCGCTCCTTGCAAAGATAATCCTCAGATAACATTAACCACAGCACGCTCACGCCAAAGAGAGTGCTCTGGTGTTTCCTGTACGACTGCCAGGCTAATGGTTGCATATTTTCAGGGACAAGCTCTAAGACTGCTGCTCCTACCAAATTCTGCCACAGCACAGCACTCAGTGCAGGACCTTCCCTAGGTGCCTCTGCTGCATGCTCCCCTCAGGCGCACCTCATGCAGGTGCAGAGGCTTTTGTCCTGCCCTGCCTCCCCTCCTCCTCATCTGTTGTCTCACAGGACCACAGTCATGCCAGGAGAAGGCTGGGAGGCCTGCAGACACTTTTGCAATGCTGTTACTCTGCAATGTTGCTGGAGTCTCCATATCCCCTCCTCTGGTTCTGGGGCAGAGGGGATGCTGGGGCCAGGTACAGCCCCTTCCAGCCAAAAGCTGGGGCTCCAGGAAAGAAATTCCCGCCTGCACAGGGGTTTTCCCAGGCTGCTGGGCCAATGAAGCCCTACCTGGAGCGATGAGCAGGTGATCCATAGTGCAAAAGGCTCAGACCGATGGAAAGCAAGGGATTAAGTTTCACCCTGAACAACCAGCAAAAGGGCAGATGCTCATTGCGGGTTCTTACTGTTTGTTGTCTTCTATTGACTTTTTTTTTTTTTTTTTAAAGAATAAGACACCCCCCCTCCCCCCAAAAAAATCAATTTCAGGTTAGTAGAAATCCCATCTATTTCTGCTGGGTTTAGATCAGGCCCCTTGTAGGTAGATGAGCAGTTAATGGAAGTCCAGTCTGTATGGAACTTCCACTCTATTAGCAGGTCTTTGAGAGGACACAGTTTTCCATCCATGCATTAAGTCAGTCCAATACTGACATCAGCTCATTGCCATTGATCTCGATTACATAAGAGTGACTTAACTCTCCATAGAATTGAATTTTCCATGTGTCTGAATCTTTTGCCATTACTACACGATTTCCTTGTTCCCTACTGCATTTATTATCCTTTTGTCCTACTACTTAAATATTATGGTCTTTGCTGTCAAACAGGAATTTCTGCAGCCTTGTTTTGATTTTCTGATACAATGTTTATTACATCAATTTCCCTCCACTTGAAAGAGACTGTGTAACAGTCTCAACAAATAATTGCAACATTAAACACACCTATAGCTTTGAGAATTGCCACTGATTCTAGACTGAAGTTATATTTTGTCACAGCATACATTAAGAGTAGTTAATAACCATTATGGCACCAAAGTTTTCAGGTACTTTAACTGCCATTTATAATTCATAAACACCTGGAAGTTGTCCAAAAACCAATGGATTTCAAAGGCTATATTTTTATAGCTGTAGATGAATCTTCTCACTGTATATTACCCAATTACTGTTCTGTCAAACGTTAAAAGCCTCCTCTGGTGTGAAGATCTCCAGTGGCTTCATTTGTAGCCCCATTTAGGCCACTTCCTGGAGGACTGGAATTCCTGTTTTAATCTTTTTTGCTAACATACATATAACCAACGCTACTCACTAGAACATATGACTTCTTTAACATTTGTGCGGTGCCATTGGGTAAAGTCACTAATTTTTCACAATACTGCTTTATGTAAAGGTAGTGTTATACGCTCAAGACAGGAGTGAACTGAAGCCTGGGAAGAGCAAAAGTACCACCAATAACTAGGAGTACACCTGTACTGCCATGCTACACACTGCTGGGTGTTTACTTGGGGTTAGCCAGAACTGTGACATGTTTTCAGTCCGTCAGGTTTCTCTTTTGCTTATATGTGACAGTCAGTTCAGTCTTCTGTCCTAATTTCCTACACCATCAAACATAACCCAATTCATATCCCCACACTATCCCTTTTCCTTTCTAGCTTCACTGAGCTCATTTTCCACCTTTAACATAACTACTAGTCTCTAATAAACTGGTCCTGAAGATAGATATCTATCTTATGTTCTATAAAAGCATTTAACCTCATTGTATATGTTCAGAGCCAGTTTATTACAGAGACTAGTATTTAGGGCAGAGACACAACCCAAAGGCCAGATTCTTTGGCTAAGTCTTCTCTATGTGGCAGAGGGGCCACTGCCACAGTTAACGCTATTTCAGATAAATAAATGGGACCATCTCCAGCTCAAGCCTTCAGAGAAGGCACCTCCCTTCTGTATATCTTTGCAGAACTTTGAAAATGGGAGTAACACCTGGCAACACATCAGCAAAACAAAATACAATAATATGTACAAAGAGAAGTTGGGATCTGATAACATCTGGGAGCTTTCAGTCCGTTCTGAAGAACGGATAGCAGGTGCCATCTCCCTCCCACACATACCACCAGGGGAAAAAGATGAAGGTAGGACCTGTGACCCCATTCCTTCCTTAAGCAAAGGATGCAGTCAGTCAGTCAGCCCTGATCTGCAGCAGCAAGAGCTGGTCCCTCGTCTGCACAGAGGGCTGGCCCACACACTGTTAGAGGCAGGCATAGCTGCCCTGGCCTTCCCCACTGTACGGCAATGGGCTTAAGAAGCACTCTTGACCACAATGAGGGTAGTTCCTGCTGTCCTGTCCACACTGCCTGACCACAGACCAGCTCAACAGCCCAGCCTTCCCAAGGGAAGGTGAAGGTCTTGCTTCCCTCCAGCCACACTCTCTCCACTTCCCTTTGCAAACCTTGGGCTTCTGGATCATCCACAAGAACAACTTCTGCATTCACATTTATACTAGCCTGGCTAACCGCACAGTTATGTTACAAGAGGGCAGCAGCTGTCTTCTGAGCACAGGTTGGCTGAGACACTTGAGAGCCAGGATGGTTCCAATTAGGTGACAGCATGCAATGTGGATAGCTGCGTCTTCAGTGCATCCTCTGGAACACACACTTTCCCCAATTCTCAGCACAGCACTAGCTGTTCTTTGGCATTAGTGAAAGGGGGAGTTTTTTGCCATGCCAAGAAATTATCTTACTCTTCCATTATATACATTCAGCACTAATAATTCACAACCCTTTTACATCACGTTCCTAGAAGTAATGAGATCTCTCAAACCATGCAATAATCTCCCAAGAGAACTGAGGAAAGCCACATCACTTTGAATATTCAAACACTGACATCTTGCTGCTCCCACTTTCCTTGCCCCTCTGGTCTGTCAGTGAGTCAAGCTAGCAGAATAATAACTTGGCAAACTGTTGCTAGTTGAATGAGTGGAAAGGAGAGCGAATACCAGAAATGGTGCAGGTTAGGAGGCGGGACTGTAAGGCTGAGGGCTGGACCATCCTTCTCAAGCAGGAATAAGCTGGTAGATGGATGAGTTTTCACAAGGCAACAGTGTCAATGAGGTCTCCATCACCTACTGCACACCTACAACGCTCTCTGATGCTCTCCAGGTAGATAACCCGTTTGTTCTTAGCCTACCAAGGACAGTAGCACAGAACAAAACATAGGCCAGTGGGTGGATGTAGAACAAAGCTGAAGAAGAAACGCACACTGAGGACACTTTTCTTTTGTACTGGGTATTGCCAACAGCTGGCTTGGGAGCCAGATAAATTTCACCACATCCCCAGGATCCTGGCTGTGCAGCACACCAACCAAATCACACAGCTCACTGTGTGCATGTGTGCTGTGGCTGGCATAGAGACCCAGACTGGGTCCAGCTGTGTTTACTTGGTCAGCTGCAGTGTCACACAAACACAGCTGTACTGATCTGGGTCCGAACACCTGGCTCTAAATAAAAGCAGCTCAGTAGCAAGAAGTTGGCCATCCCTCCTTCATGCAACTGGAGCCGATTCTGTTACTGAGCCGAGTCTGACTGCTTCTGCTTATTCATCCAGCGAGCTGCAAGCAGTGACAAAGATGACAGATCAGGTGAGGATGAAGGGGAGCCAGTGTACATTGATTATGGGTCTGACTCAGGGTCAGAAGACCTGAATTGTAACCCTGGCCCCACCTCTGGCTTGGGTTGTGATGCTGAAGTGAAGTCTTTCCCCTTTCTGGCTTGTCCACATTGATTACTGTTCCTATCTCAATAGGAGTGACCTTTCCCCACCTGCAATCCTTTCTGGCTTCAAGGAAAACTCTTGGCAACCAATGTCAGAAAAGCCTCCACACTTCATTTCAGAAGTTATGGTTTTCATTTTCTCACAATATACACTACGACTGACATGTTGAAGCCACCATAGCCTGGATCTTCAGTTTTATTTCTAAACTCACTATAAAAGAATTGTTCTTTGCTGCTAACTGAATCATCTTTTCTAGATCAAAGATTTTCCTGATCCAGCTCCAATCAAAAGTTTGCCATTTGACTCTTTCATCTAGAAGAGTCAGCAGCTCTGTGCTAAGCAGCAACTCTGTTTACAAATTTAAAATAGAATATTTTACTACCTTCTTGCTGTACTGTGACATGTCCAGAGCAGGCCTGCATGTTTGGGAATAACACAAACAAGAACTGAATGTATGTACAAGGAAGGCAATCATATAATTAAGTTCTGAATGAAAATTTGAAGTTGCAACATAGAATTTGGGATTAGAAAAAATTCTCAGGAGCACAATTTTATCAGAAGCCTCTTGAGCCTAGGACATCAGAGAAGCTCAAGATGCTGAGCACTGACAAGGTCTACACAGGTTCTCCCACTATCTGCTCTGCAGCTCTTAACACCAGGGGGCCCTCAGACCTTGCTGAGGTCTCCACAGACAATTTGGCTGCATTTTAATACAGCACATCTCCAGGGTGCTAGTGCCTCCCCATCTTTCATGGTCCAAGTAATTATGTCTGGAGCAAGGGTCAGTCAAGTCTGTTCCATTAGCACCCGGAAACATTAGCATTTTCATTCAGCTAATGAGTTGCCAACTCTACATTACTGCTCTATCACAAGTCAGCTTTTGTTACGTTAAAATTAGATTTCTTGGCATGTCAAAGGCATCTTTATCAATTGCACCAGAAACACAGTCAAGTAATGTATCAATAAAACTGGTAAAACCTGGAGTAAACCTAATATAAATCTTAGATCCATTCTGATCCTTGTGGTCAGTCCAATGACTATGCTGGAGTGACACCAGGAATGAATTTGGCCCTTTCCACCCCCTCTAAGTATGGGCCAATAGACATTTATGTTTACCAGGGAAAAACAAGAACATATGCTGAAAACTGAGTATTTCCAACAAAAACTCAGTCCAGTATGAGAACAAAAGCAAACTGAAAAGATTTTACAGCTGATCAGGAAAGTCAGCATGAGGTTGTCTGACTAGAGTTAAATATAACAAGAATATCTTAGAAATAGAGCGTCTTCCAGATACACGTTTCTTAATGGAGACACCAGGTAGCTGAATGATGGAAGGATGTGTAATTTGGAAGTTTGTGTACGACAGCCCACTGTTTTTACACTGGTTTTATAGCAACACCCTAGTTTCAAACAGGCACTAAGCTACCTACTTTAGCTAAAAGGATACTCCATTTTATCACATGCACAGCATTAATAGGACATTCTACATACAATCTTCAAATCCTCTCACACTGTGCTTGAACAACTGGCTGCATTCTTGTTTATCCACGTGCTTTAAAATTCCTGTGGTATTTGTAACCAACTGCCACAAAAATAAAAGAATCACCATAGCTGAAATGATATCAACAGCAAATGAAAAAACACGTAACCCAAGGGGAATGACATTATTTAAGCCAAAGAATTGAGGAAACATTGATGTAGCCTGTCCAGAAAAACACGAAAATTAAATCCCATGCCATTTAGAAAAGAATTGCTACCGAAGTCAAACCGTGGGTGCTGGCCCCAGACCCAGACCAGAGCGTGCTCAGCCTAGGCTGGGTTTGCTGGAGGTGTGGATGCCCGACTTGTGCATGTGCCTGCACTCCCTCCCCGCAGCAGCCATGGGTTTCTCAGCCGCGGCACTGCCCAAAGCTTGCTATATCCGGTTCTAAACAGTATGATAAAACTGTCATTAGTCTTGGTTTGAGCAGTCTAGTGAGCTATCAGAATTAAAAATAAGTTATTCTGTTGTTGGGAATGCTGAGCCTCCTGGGTCTACAAAGCATTTGTTTCCCTTCTCAGCCAGGGACGGGAATTCGGGCTCTGTGATAACCTGCGAGAATCCTGACTGCCATTTTCCTTCCCTTTCCACCCGCCCCCCCCCCCCAACTTCCACTTCAGTTTCCAGAAATAGACCTCTTCTACTAGAAGAGTGCATCTGTTTAAACAGCCTGATCTGAAAACTAAATTAAATTCCCTTAAGTTAACTAGTACAAATTCCCATATGGACACAGACTTAAACCAACTACATCCTCACTCAGGTCTGTTTTGCTTCATATATTACCAGTTTACACTGACTTAATATATAAATGGGTTACTCCGGCTTATGTATTTGGGCTGATCAGTATTTTGGCACATACAGGCAATTAAAAACCAAAAAAAAACCCCACACCACAAGAGCCTGCTGAGCTAAAAGGGTGATTATCTACTGTGATCTAAGCACTCAGATGACAGACTACATTAACAGTGTCTCAATATCTGTAGATCAGGCTCAGAGAAAGAATTACAAGTCAATATCCCAGAAAACTCAAAGCATAGGTTAGCATAAACACATATATACATACATAAAGATTGATTTACTAAAGTAGGCCTTAGAATCCACATGGAATCAGATGTAACCCAGGCCTGGTTTGCAAAGGTTGTTACATTTATGATGTACTTGAAGCAGTCACAGTGTCTGCACAGTATTGCATTAGGGCAACCAGTACCAAACAAGCAAATAATTCCTTTCTTTGTGAAATTAGGTTATCTTTCAGGTGCAGAAGTGTCATGTCTCCACTAGGGGAACAGTTTCAAAGCTTTACCAGCAGCAAGAAAATTAAATTGACATGGCTTCTAGGCAACCAAGTATCACCACCAGCAGGCATTGCTCATCATAGAAAGTTGAAAGACACTGTGCATCCATGCACACTTATATGTATCAAATAATATGACTGGAAAAGGGAAGACAATGAAGTTAAAGCAGTAATGAGAACCTGTGTTTTATAAAATTATACTGTGCTTAGCTCAAGAGTAAATCATTTACAAACTATGTTTTGTTAAACGGCATGGAAGTTTATTTTGTACAAGAAAGAAGAAACTCAGCTTTTTGATTTCGTATGAAGGTGAGCACATCTCCTCTATAACCCTGGAGAACATCTGAGTTGCACCTTCTCAGCATGCCCTTAGGTTGTTCCTTATCCCAAACAGCCCTCAGCCTGCAACAGTGTGGGTCCTTATCAGCTGAAATGCAATGCACTGGCTTGGCGTGCAGAAGCAGCATTGTATTTTTAACTCCTCAGTGTTACGATGAGGTTAAGTTATAGACAAATCCAGTAACACTTAATTAGGACCATGATGACAAGGTTAGTCCAGTGCTGCCTTCCATTTTCCTACAGCTTCCTCACAGACCAGCCAAAGGAGTTACAGCAAAGAACTGGTAGAATGAAGGAGACCAAGCACACATGAGAAGTTGCTCTGCAGAGATTGCTTGTTCCAGAGGTCACTGGCTTTTAGAGATACCAGGACTGCATACAGGCTGCACATCAGTGACAAGAGCATTCAGCTCTGACTGCTGCTCAACACAAGAGCACATCAACACATAAGTAAGGGAGGAGTACAGATACCGGGGAAGGGGGGGAGTTCACTGCTGATTTTGTACTGCTCTGGGACACTGGTGACTGTCGATATGAAGAGAAAGCTGAGGATACTGAACTCTAAAAGCTGCTACAGCTCCAGCATGGTTCACACTTACAGCCCCAGGTACCAAGTTCAACAGGCCTCAGATAACGCAAACCACCTACGTGACTTGCAAACTTCAGGAGGAGAAGCACGTAGCCACAGTGCTGCACCACGAACATGAGCAACCAGACCCCAGCAGCAACAGAGCGACGTGAGAGCCTGCCTGACCAGCGTGCAGCCGGCTCTGCTGCAGTCTTGGCCTCGGGAAGGTTGGCTTATGGCCCACAGGGAGTTGCAAAGCCTGCCGGACTGGCTGGCTTTGTATCCCATCTCCACTCTGATCTCGCTTATGCAGTTTCAGACACAGCTCATCTTCTTCACTGTTTTACAGTTTTCCCTTTAGATTTCATGAGAGCAAGGTTCAGCAAAGGATATAGCCACAAGGCAGTCAAACAAGTTACTGAGCACTTTAGTCCCCTCATCCAACTTGACAAGCAAGGCACCAAGCACCACATACAATGAGAGCACACAGCTGCTGTGATTCCCACAAAATAACTTCTCAAACAAATGAGATGATGAGAGATGCCTTCGCATGCAGGCATGTGCACACACACTGAATTTCCATCAGAGAGCAAAAACCTGGCTGGTGTTAGATGAAGTGGATCCTACACCCCATCCTTTAGCTCAGCTAACTACAGCAAGGTAAAGAGATCTTAGCTGCTTTGTAGATTGAGCACAATTAGTCTAAAGAGTTTTCTTCTCATACAGGGCTTTATCATACTTCATCAGCTGCCAAAAATCAGGCAATCCTATAACAGATGTGGAACAGGACATTATAATCCCAGCTCTTTGCCCGATTCTGTATACCCCAGGGCAATGGGGAAGTCTAAGAAGCATGACAATAAAAGCAGTGTAAATTCCCAACATCCAAGACTACAAGGCACATTTTTAGAGGTTGCAGTAATATGCAAAATATTCCTGAACACTCTGAACTTGAACTGAGCAGACAGGACATGCTCCCTGGCAAAGTAGCAGGGATAAAGCTGATGATGGGATGGATGGGACAAAGCGCCTTTAGCCACCGTAAGCCACTGCAGAAGTCTGATTGGCCATACCTTAAGGCAGTCCCAATTTCTGCATTTACAGTCTTTTGCCACAATAAATGTTGGCCACTTGACCAGTGTGACTGCATACCTGTTACCAGCAGATACTAGAGAGTGTCCTTTGCATTATTACTGATTTCAGCCCATTCACAACAGGCCCATCAAAAGCTGGAGTTCTCTGGCACTGAGACAAACTGGACACATGCAGTAGCTTGTTCCACAGAAGTGACAAGTTGATGGAGCTGCTGGAAGCCTGTGGGGCTGCAGCTGGCCCATCTACATTCCTCAGCAGAAGAAAGCCCCAAATTTCAAACATGCCTGTGGAGAGACATTCAGCTAAAGCCACTACTGACATGGCAAAACTCTTGGGTAACCCACGTCCCCTGTGAGCCAGCTCTTTCTTCCCAAGACTTAGTTTTCATACTTTGTAGTGATAAATAACAATGAGATTTGCAGAATGACTTCGGATCAGAGATTTGTTTGCAGATATCTTATCTCGGCACACCGGAGCCTGCACACATACCTCCCCTCATCACCTGACCAAGCTAGCTGCCTCGGTGCACACACAAGCTCCAGGAGGGAGATCCCATCCTATCAGCAACCCAAGACTTGCTCCCCATCTAACTCAGTCCGAGACAGAAGGTCTCAAGCCACAACTTGAGTATGAGCTGTAAGACTCTCCTGGCTCAGGCCCACCTCTTTCAAAGCACTTCTGCCAAAGTGTTATGCAAACATTTTCAACAAGCTTCCAAACTGCCAAGCAGCCCACCTCTTCACTCAAACTTAATGCTGGCTCAGAAAAGCCTAGATCCATTAATTATTAGTCAGACTTGGAGTCTAAAGATATTTTAAAAAAAGATTTAGTCTCCTAAGTCACAAGAGCACTTGGAAAAACATGTGCATCACTCCTGTGCTGGGGGCTACTACTGCTCCTGGTTATCTCAGGAAGAGATTCAAATTCCCACACACACTGAAATAAGCAGCCCACAGGCTGAACTGCCAGCTAAGGCTTGTGGATCTCTATTTCCCAGGCTTTTCATAAGCCTTCCACTATGTTTTTAACCTAAGCAGATCCAAAGGTGGGGGGCGAGGGGGGGAGCGGGTGGAAACATATCAGAAAAAACCTCTATGCAAGACATAGCACAGTCTACCCAAGGGAGAAAAAAATACTGGCTTTATTAAGTCTCAAGCAGCCAAATCTGTATGCTATGTGGGAGTTTCAGTCTGATCCCATAATTCTGAGATATTTACTTCCAGACAGGGCTGTTTATAACTGAAGACAATGTTGCCATACACCAAGCCATCATCAGACAGGCTTTCTATGGAATCTTGCCCACAAAGAAGGCAATAGGTCAGTGGAAAAAGAAAAAGAAAGAAAAAAAGAAAAAAGTATTTTAGTGAATGCTGACCCTCGTGTTTTGAACTTCAGACCAAACTAGTGCAGTTCCCAGGGCCTCCCCCGGGTAGGATCCCGCTATACTGTGGGTCCTACATTGCCACAACTGAGCTCCATTGCTGCCTCCCAGCCTGCAGCGCAGCAGAGACAGTAAGTCAATTCTCTTGCCAGTAATAATTACAAAGCTCACTTCTCCTTTAGCAACAGCTGTTCTCACAGGGATCCTGACCCACCAGCCACAAGTTACACTACTCCAATCACTATCCCTGTCATTTTTTTTTCCTTGGCCTCAATGTCATTCAGCCCCAGTTAGTCTCTCATTTTGCTGTTGCAGCAGCAGAAAGCCATTCAGTTCTACAGAAGGATGCATGCAGGCACAGGGTGAGCACTGCTTTGCCTGCAGCTTCTGCAATGAAGCACAAATAGTACCTTGGCAGAGGTTTAAGAAGCCAACTGCTGGGCATGCGAAGAATAGTTGAGGGACATAGAAAGGGCTCATTTTACCAACATTAGCAACTTGTGTTTACATTTCAACCTTTTTCTCCTAGAGCTCTGGATCCTGGGGGTCAGGTAAATCTCAGCTTGTCCTTTATTTATTTTTAAGGGGGTTGGGGGTTGTTGTTGTTGGTTTTTTTTTTTTTTTTTTTTTTTTTTAAGAACTTCAGCTACAGAGAAGCATCTTCCTACTGAAGAGTTCAAAACAGTTTTTTCTTTTGTGAGCTCGTACAGTCATTCCTTCAGTTCACACAAAGCTTTACCATCTACAATATCTCACAGCAAGAACTTCAAGTTTAGCCACTCTCCTTCAAATTGCAATACAGCTGTTGCAATGCAAATGCTTTCTCCCAGTTACTAACAGGGGGCTTATCCATTCACTGGAACTTATCCCTTCACCCCCAAACCAGAACCAAGTAAGTGGTTCCAGCCCAGAAACCAGCAGTGCTGCCATCTGCACCTGCATCTCCTCATGGCAAGGCCACGTCAATCACATCTGAATGACAGAGGTGTGCTGACAGCACTGACTGGGCTATTTTGTCTTGTCTGCTGACCTGAGCGAAAAGCTCAGATGACATAACTTCCTAGACAAGTAAACACCACCACACAGGTTATCAAACCAGCTGTGTGACCACAGGAACTCAGTTTACTTGTTAGACCTGGACCTGTGCTTCAGCCAGGCAGTTGCATAGAGGAAAACCCATCTCCCATATGTTCATGCTCTGCATCTTTACTCACAGGTGCACCTCGCTGATTTTTGGTCCTCTGAGACATTCCCTACTGCTCTGGGCTCTCTGGTTGCTATTCCCTGAAGATACACTTTCCCTGCCTCAAATGTACTCCTGCCTTTCCAGAGGTGACAGCAAGTTATTTTGAGACTTAAAAGGAGTTCTGAAGTGAACAGCACCTCTAGTTTCCTCTGATCCATGCAGGATGGATGTGTAAGGAAGGCACTGGCCACAGATTAGGGAGCTTGGGGTTTAGGTTCTGGGTTTACCATAAAGTCTTAAGGACTTCCATCAAGTCATTTAGATCCTTCACATGTGCTCTGTGTTGAGATAGAAACATTTTGGAGTGAGGCTTTTCACTTGATCAGGTGTCTAGACTGTAGATTCAAAAGCCTGCAGTGCTTTGGTGTACAGTCCAGCTGAGCCCGGAGGAGCGTGGGCTGTCCAGTTGCACCAGTCCACAGCTGCTGCTGGGAGCCAAGAGAGCCAGCCACACTCCAAAAAAGAGCAGTACAGGCATTTTTGCATAGATACTCCTTGTGTTCCTGGGCTGTGGGTGTTCAATGAAAGCGATCAGTGAAAGCCCCTGAACAATAAACTCATTCACGCGCTATCTCTGGTCCCCCAGTTGCACAGTGCAAACAGAGCGTGCTGCAGGGAGAGGAAGGGAGCAGCAAAGGTGTGGAGGAGTTACAGGAAGACTTGCATGACACACTAGCAAAAGCCACAAAGCTCATGCCCTGCCTCCAGCAGGTGCCCAAAGGCTCAGAGCTTGTGAGCACGGATAGCTTCGGGAGCAGTTTCCTAGCAATTTCGTTCAATGATCAAAACCAGGCATGGATACAGTAGCAGCAAGACTAAAAGCATGCTGCATCCACTGCCCTTTGCTGCACACAGATTCCTGCGCCTTGATCTCAGGCGCGGAAGCAAGTCCCAGCAACTATTTTGGAAGGTAGCAAAAGGAACATCCCAGGCCTGGCAGGTAAGCACACACACAAGAAAGTCCACTGAAGTTGATCAAACTGGGGCTGAAGCCAGCACCCACATGGTCTTCTGACCATTTGCAGTGAGCTTGTCTTGGTCTGGAGAGTGCCAGAGGTGCATGTGCACACAGTACAACTCAGAGCATCCTTGGGTGCCCTGTTTACATGAGAAATGCAGCTGTGCTACATTCAGAGACAGAAATAATATACTGGCAAGGGTGACAGTGTGGCTTGGTAGGGCGGACACGGTAAATGTATAATTGAAATGGGCTGTGGTTTCAGTCACAGAAAAAGGTTTAATCTCCTAGGTCTCTGCTGAGTAAGCAACTCTGCACTCCTGCTGCTATTTCCCCAACAGAGTCCGTTCCCTTCTCCAAAACCCAGCAGGGTCACTCCTACATAAGTGCAAGTTGTTATACCTGTTACAGAGCTACTCAGGATGTTAGTTTTCATCTGTTTTTGCATTGGATTTGGTCTACAGGGCAATACATTGCCCTGTTTTCTCCAGTTGCCAATTACTACAAGACAATTAACTAAACACTACAGCTGTGCTGATGCTCAGCTTAGGAGAAACCACATATGTTTACAGATAGCCTAGATCATGTTAGCATGAATCAACTGCAGATTAACTAGATTTTAAAGAGGGGCCTCAGACTGTCAGAGCTATTGTCTTGTATTCTTGTCTCTGCTTTGCTGCTAATCCCAACCATATCCCCTGTATTTGCAAGAACTTGCTAAAAAACGTTTGCCCAAACCTTGTGCACAAAAACAAAGTCCCAGACAGACCCACACATCTTCCCCCTCTTCCCCCCCGCCCCCAGTTAAAACATGTTAATGAGCAAGCTAGCACCTCATCTTTCTTCCAAGTTGCCATTTTAATCCTTATCTACACTAAACCCTGTTTCTGTTAAGAAGATAATTTCTGCATAACTCCTTACAGGAACACTGCAAATCCCAGCAATGCCCTGCAGAGCCCTGGGAGACCCTCCGATGAAGAGAAATACAATACTTGTGTCTTTGCTTAAGAAAAACAGTAAAACAAGAATGTCAACTACCCTTCTTTGAATAACTAATCTGCAATGACTCTTTGATTTCCATTATAGAACTCTAACATTAAAAATACAGTAACAGTCTTGAAAATCTCTCAAGGCTCATATCATTTGACATCTTAGACTGCACATGTGGAGTCACACCACAGCAGAATCATCTGTGACCATGGTGACAAGGGGCTGGCCTGAGAGGACTCAGCACAAGGTGGGTGATGGGCAAGCACGCCACCAACACACCCTTCATCAGTAACACTGTGCACTCAGCCCCTCTTTCCCCCGGCATGGCTCTGGAGATGTGCAGTCACAGGTCATGCCAAACCAGCCTGTGTGACATGCAGGGTCAAGGAGTAGACAAGGAGCCACAGTACTGCTGTACCAGTGAGCACAAAATGGGACAGTTGCATGAATCTCATATTTAAAGGCCAAATACAAAGGAAGGAGGAGAGAGCGCGCTTGCAGGGAACAGAGCAGGAATGAGAGGTCAGGCAGCTCTGTCCTTGCCAGTACCAAGCTGTGGGTGCAGCTACCATCCCTTGCTCACATGGGCCCTCTGTTCCCTGCAAGACTCCCACTTGCCTCCTTGGGCTGTTGTGTCTATTGCTCTTCATGCCTCAGACACTTCTGAAAAACCATGAGGAGAATGTGGATTTCTTTTTTTTTTAAATAGCATCTTCACCAATAGGAGAAGAGACTCTTTACCATGGTCTGGCAGGAAAGAGAGGCTGCCACACACCAAGACCTTCATCCAGAGCTCCTGTAGCCTAACATGAGTTTCTTCCTAAGCAGCTTGCCTTTCATCCCCATTTGCAGAGACTGGGAAAGTCATTTGCAGGAGAGCTCACATTCCCTCCTTCACTTCCTCCCACACAAGTCCAACTGCCCAGAACCCTTCCCACCCCATGGGTGCCATGCTGCAGGCCACCCCACCCATGTCCTCCCCCAGCTCTCCACAGTCCTCCTGCAGCTATTTCACCATGCCTTTGAAGTAGGAGGTGGGACACCTCCTCTTGTGAGCCCCAGGTAAGAGGCTGGAATAAAGTACATCCCTAACTACATTTAAAGGAAAGAAATTGTGCTGTTTGTTGAGGCTTGCAACCTTTAAGTAACAGGAAATATCTTAGAGTTAAATTCTTCCTCTTGAAGCACCACTATATTGCTCAACAATGCTCTTTGAGCCCATCCATCTCTATCATAACAGGACTTTGCTGCACAAGAGCTCGGCCTGGCTAGTGGCAAGATTGAAGAATCCCACACTAGCCAGGCCAGCAGCAGGAGATCCCCACCACATGTTAAGGGTGATCACCAGGAATATCCACAGAGCCCCTGTACTTGATTAGGAGTAATAACTTAATTGCTTTCTCCACCTGCTCCCAAGGGTTCCCAACTGCCACATACTCTTAACTTGGCCCTTCCCCCCCACCTGCCTCCTCAGCACCAGGTGCCTGCACTGGGCTGGGGACTACCCTCACCTTCCCCCCACGAAACGAGCTGTTGCAACCATCTGCAATTGCCCTGCAGAGCTTAAGATGCCTCAGTACCCTCATTAATGCGTGCTGGCTCCCACGCGCACCCTCGTTACCAGTAACGCAGAAAGCACTGGCAAGCCTCTGCAATCAGTTGCACTTGCTATTCATTACACATGTGCAGAACACATCCTTGCTGCTCTGAGGGAGCAGTGTGCGTGTTTAAGACAATATACAAAACATAACTGAATCTTAATCAATCTACTGCTATGCTACTGGAACTGAATGGGATTGCACAGACCCTGCCAGAAAAAAAAAGACTACACAATAATTTATTTATATCGTTATCCTTAACAGTATGTTACTATTGCGCTTCATCTTCATTGCGCTTCATGATGTTATCAGGCCTCTAAAGCATCAACTGTAAGGAACAGATCAAAATGCAACAGGCAATACAGTAACAACCATATCGGAATACTAAGTTACTCTCATAGCATAATAAAGAAAAAAACAGTCCTAGAAACATAAAATAAAATCAAACAATATGATGCCTTAGCATATTAAGTCCCCATCAAACTAAAAACAGTGAACATAAGCTAGGTAACTTGAGTACATCTGCTCAGTTCTAACCAAGTCTTGCCAATGTGACAGTAACAGGTCCAGACTGGTCATGTTTGTCTAGCATTAAGTTCCCCTCTTGGATATTCAAGCTTCCCAAGGGGGACAGTGCCCCCCTTGGGGAGCTTGAACTCTCCCCCCAGGAGAGCCATATTTTCTCTGACCAGGTCGAATTTACTGCAGACTTGTGCCCCGCAAGTGCAATACACTAACAGGAGAAATCAAGAAGTACCTACGTACTCCTGAGCATCCCAGGCCCCAACACTTCAGTTCACCTTGCCTTCTCCCACCTCAGCTAGCAAGCGCCGACATTTGAGACGTTGAAGAGCTGCCCACAGCACTACATATTTCAGATTAACCGTACTCAGTCACCCAGCATCATCACACAGGAAGCGCCAGCGCCCTTGACCATAAGGGAATAAGAGGGCTGTGGGTGACCACCAGCCTGGACAAGCTCTGCCAGAGAGAAAGCGGAGAGACTCTCCTTGCCTGCTCTCTCCATAACCACCGAGCCCAGTTACATGCAGAAAACAGGGCACCGTAGCGCTGCGCCCGCTAAGTCGGGGAGGGTAGAAAGTCTGTGCAGAGCGGCAACTTCAGAAGAAAACCTGAACAGACGTTAGTGAAATTCAGCGGCTGCAGAAAATGAAACGACGCTGTTTAAGCGGCAAGAAAGGGCTCAGTCCACAGATTGTGTAAACCGAGGTTTCCCCCACTCCTCCCTGCCCAGTGCCCGGAGGAAGTACAGGGGAATTGCGCAGCCCCGTGCGGGGGCGCGCTGCGACCGGCTGCGCGGGCCCCGCTCCCCGCTCCCGCGGCGGCACCGCCCCCGCCACCGCCCCGGCACGAGCCGCGCTCCGCCGCCACGCGACCCCCCCCCCCCCCCGCAGCCGGCCCCACTCGCCGCCGCGACCCCCCTGCCCCGCAGCCGGCCCCACTCGCGGGCACGGACGCGACCCCCCCCCCAAAAAAGCTAGCCCTCGGCCCCCCTCGCGGGAACCGACCCCTTCCCTGAGCTGGCCCCCAGCCCCCCTCGCGGGGACCGGGACCACCCCGCAGCTGGCCCCCGGCCCCACTCATGGGCAAGGACGAGACACCCCCCCCCTCCAGCCGGCCCCACTCGCGGGGACCAGCGCCCGCCCCGCAGACTACCGGCCGCCACAGGCGCCGCACCTGCCCGCGCGTGGGGACGGCGGGCCGGGTAGGGCTCCCCGCCGCGGGCCCCCGGGCTCCCCCCGCCGTCACGGCGAGCCTCTGGCGGACAGGACCGCGGGGCAGAGACACGCGTGGCGCCCGCCCCACCTTTGTATTTATCCATGGGGGCCGGGCGGCCGCAGCCCGCCGACTGCCGAGCGGCTCCCGGGGACACGGCGCTGCCGCTCCGCGCTCCCGCAGCCTCTTATTCCGGCGGCGCCGGATCCCCCGGCCCGGCCCGCCGCACCGCCCCGCTCCGCCCCGGCCCGGCCCGCCGCACCGCCCCGGCCCGCCCCGACCCGCCCCGACCCGCCCCGGGAGCGGCGGAGCCGGCCGGCGCCGGGATGCCGGGGAGCCGGGGTCGGGGGTCCGGGATGGAGGTCTGGGCTCGCGGCCCGGGGATCCTGGCGTCCCCTGTGTTAACCCCGCGCGGAGCGGCGCGGCCAGCCCCGGCCCCCTCCCCGTGGGTGTGGGGCCTCTCTGGCTGCTGGTCCCTAGGGAGAACAGCGCAATTAGGGCCAGTGACACAAGCAGGAGGAAGAGGAGGAGGAGGAGAGCGGGTGTGCGGAGCTCTGGGCTGAGGCCGTGGAGCAACTTTTGAGGCCCGGGAGCCCGGGCAGGGCATGGGCATGGGTTCCTTGCTGCTCCCCAGATCCGTGGCTGCTGTGGAGATGCCCTGTCTGCTCCCTGTCTTTAGGATGGAGGGGGGTTGCTCTGGTTGCAGTGGGGCTTGGGGATCTTCAGAGAAAGGCCTTGGTTATCCCAGGAGAGCTTTGTGTGTGGTGTCAGTGGCCCCCCTGTGCTGGACTGCAGGCAGGAGCCAGCCAGGGACCCATTGCCTGCACAGCTCGGGGCTGGCAGTCAGAAGAGTTGGGTTCTCCTCCTGTCTTCCCTGGGGATTTTCCCGAGCTAGTCAGTTTGCCCTCTCCCTTTTCAGTAGCTTGTTAAGTGCTTCCAGGTAGGAGCTGCTTCGTGGACAGAGCAGATCTTACAGGAAGATGTCCCTGTCCTTGGATCCCAACAACATTTTTCTTACCTGACTTTCACCACAACAGATAGAGCTAGCATGACCAAAACGTGTCAAATAATAACAAGTGGAGAGGTGAGCACCTGGTCTGCCTGCAATATAAGGCTGAGGGCAAAATCTATGCCTGAGGCCAATGTTTTGGAGAGATTACAGGAGGAATTTAATGTTTATATCAGTAATAGGAACATCCAAAGTTGCAATGGTTTATGCACACAAAAATTTTAGAGAAGAAAACTTAAAACAGGTTTTAAAGAAAGCTCTTAGGGATTAACATTAAGCCTGTGGGGACAGGGAAGCCATACGTACATATGTCCATACAGGATCTTCGTAGCAAGAGGATGCGCTAGGAATCTGATCTGGAAGGGCACTTTCACTGTTCCTGTGAAAAGAAATACAACTGTTACATTCCCCAAAAGCTGAAAAATAAGGCACCAGAAATCAGCTCTACACTGTGCACTAGAGCACACTGTCCTCTGTATCCATTGGGTCTCCGTGGGAGGCTCTAGTCCTCCTTCCTCTGAAGGATGAGGTCCCATTGAGGTCACATTGTTCTGAGGTTATTCCTCATCCCACTGCCTTAATTCTCAAGGGCCTGGTAAGCTTTGATGTCTGGGCAAAAGGGAGCTTGGGCCTGGCTTAGGGTTTCAAGTGTGGACAGGAAGATGGTAAAGGCTGGGTGGTGTGGCCTGGATGCAATGGAAATGAACCTCTTCTTGCAGACAGCTTCTCACACTGTGGGGCAGATGGGTGGATTTTCCAAACTACACAGCCCCTTGCACATTGATTTTGCTCTGCAAGCCAAGCTCTTGGCCATCTGCCCACATCTAAAGAGCCTGAAGTACTCACAAATGCTGATTTCCACGTATCCATCTGAGTGAGACAGAGGGGGGAGTATCATCATTTTTGTGCAATAGCTAGGTCATGGAGTCAGGAAGATGAGGGGAGTTAGTCAGACGAAGCCAAACAAGAGGCTCACAGAATCCATATATCCCAATTTCTGGACCTGTCAGCACACAGACTGTTCACATCTGTGGTCTAAGGCAGCCTTGGGAAATACAAGTGCCATGTATATAGAAAGAACCAAGCTTACATCATATGGCCCTCTTCACATTTTCCAAAAATAGCAAGAAGCAGGCTCCTTCAGCACAGAGGGGAAGAAAGTGGCATGCTTGTTCAGCCGGCAGAGAGCAGCCCAGCTGGAATGGCATTGCTCTGCCACCCACCAGGTCCCCACGTGTCCCTTCTGCTCACCATCCTCTGCGGCTGTGCTTGACGGGGGGTGACACCTCACAGAGAATGTGTGTGTCAGTTGGAACCAGAGAGTGACTTTCACCTTATGGAAATTTTCCATATGAGAAGAAGTTTTGATAAAGAGTTCTTGCCACTCATAGCAGCTGAAGTTGGAGCCCACCTAGCCTGTTGCCAGTACAGAACTACCACACAAAAAGACAGGCAATCCACATTTCTGAACTATCAGATCCAGCAAGCAGGTATCAGTCTTCAATGACTGGAGAAGAAACAGTTAAAAAAAAATACATCTGTCATGTAGCAATACTTTTCTTACAGCCCTTTCCAGTTAGTTCTTGGCTGTAGCTTTCAAAATTTAGCAGTGTAGGCCCTGATTTCGCAAACTTTGCAAACTTTGTGAGTGTGCATGTATCTTGAAGTGAGTAGTCATTCTGAACTCAGCGGTACTAATTAAGGATAATACCTGTTAAACAAACTAATTAAAGATGATTTGAAAGATCAAGAACTTAGATACCTGAGATTCCTGTCTTCAGGCCCCAGAGCCCTTACCTCACCTGCTGTGGCCCTTTCCTTCCCCGCCTGACCACGATAAGGACTCTGGAATCTGAAGACTGTTGGCCAGGCCGGTGGCAATTGCTGAGTTAGTGACAATGGGACAAACACTAATGCCAGAGGAATTCAAATTCTTCCTGTTTGTCCCCTTCATTTTGCAGTAGGAATTACCCCCCCTAAAATACTTTGGAATGCGCTTTTTCGAACAGACTGTTGTTCTCTGGCTTTGATCAAACTAGGAAATATACAGACCCTTCTTAGTGCAAGGAGCTAAAATTCCCGATGTTGGTGCTGAACACTGGAAGCTTACCATTATGCTCAACTATAGTAAATATTTGCTTACTGGTTTTCCTATCTGAGCTTCTCAGGAGCCAATAAACTAACAGGCAACCACATATTTCAATATGCATGTCCACATATTTCATGTTATTTTCCTGCTTATGAGTGATGACTCAGTTGTGACAAGCCTTGAGGACCAAGCTCATTCTGTTTGAGCTTTTCCCTTTTTTGTGGCTGACATCCTGTCCTTCAGTGCAGAGGATCATACTACAGATTATAATTTTAATGTTTCTTTCACTGCTACATGGTAATGTGGCATTAATAGACAGTCTGACTGCTAGTGAGATTATCACCCTTTGGCTAAAGATCTCAAATATCCTGCTGCAGGTTTCAAACCCATGTGGTAGGTGCTTTTGTCTCAAGTTAATCAGGTGCCTTAATGAGCCACACCTATTCTGTTCCTCTGGCCTTAGATGCTATCATTTTTGCACTTATGCTGGCTGTGAAGCAGAAAAGGGGTCAAATATAAATTTAGAAGCCTAAACCAACTGTATTAACAATTTAAGTGATTTGCTAAATACCTTGTGTAGAAGTGTGATCCCAGTACTCTCTTTTATCCATAGGGTGATGCTAAATGTATTTTTTTCCAAATATTGACAGAGACATTGCTTCATTAATATTTTTGCCGTTACACTTACCTTTGGCACCAGCAAACTGCCATTTCCTCAGGGAAAATATTCCAACTTGCAGAATAAAAGGTAGAAATTTCCTCCACACTTCAAGGAAATCTGTTCTTTCACAGGGCTTTCCTTTCCCTCTTCCCCAAGCCCTTATCAAAGCTGTTCAGGAATCTCTTCAGCAAGACCAAGTTCAACCAGATGTAAAATTAATTTGTCCTGCTTAAGTTTCTGAAAGATGGAGAGCCATGTCAAACACTGTGCCTGTGTGTGCAGGCACCTGGAGGAGAGATGGAGGAAGATGGTGGCTTGAGATTCTGTGGACGAGGGCTGCCAGTAAGAAGTGCTCGGATCGATGGTGTGTGCGCCCCAGTGTCCTCTTTTCTTTGAAATGCCCTTACTTATGTACTTATTTATGTCAGGGTGTAACATCCTTGTGGACAGTAGTGTTCAAGCAGGCATAAAACTATTTCAGACCAGTCGATATGACAGATCTGAGCAGAGGTGAGTTTTGTAACAGTTCTGAGCGGAGATTTGAGCTGAGGTGTGTTCTGTGAAACACTAAGAAACAAAGAAGCTAAAGGCAAGGTCCTATTCATCACTTTGGCCTCCCTGGCTGCCCTGTCAGGCTGAAATGCTGCCACCATCTGAGCAGGGCGATAATTCCCTTCTAGTATGGGGGCTCTACACAGGACTTCTGCCAAACAGAGAGATGTTGTACTGTTACTTTTGCCTACATTCAGATCCTTCTGAACAGCAACCAAGACTGTGGACCTACGGACAACTGAGCCAACATAACAACGTTGCTGTATCTGAAAGGGGAAGATCTCCTTTCCTCTCCTCTCCTCCCCCTGCTTCTGGCCGCTGCTAACTTTGTCTTGATTCATATGATCAGAGACTCTACACCCCATTACAAAACCCTTAGCCACCGAGATCCCCAGAACACAGTTCTGTGAAACAAGCTGTGATAAATGACATTGCTACTTGACTTACTGCAGAAGAGTGCTAAGAATCCCAGGCTGCCCATTCAGGAGCATGAACAGTAATGAAACTTTTCCCCAGAGATAACTAGTGCTTTGTAGCAGACCAGACTAGTTTCTGGTTCCAGGAAGGAACTGGGAGTCTGCCAGGGCTAGGTCAATGAAAAAAGGGTTAGAAGAAGCAGAGAGGCAGATGGGTCACTGCCTGGGGTAGCATGGTTGTTGCAGGGAAAGGCAGCCAGCTCTCAGTAGAAGAGGGATGAGAACTCCATTGGAGAACAGGACATGAATACTTTGTTTCAGAAGATCAGCAAGCATCCCATCTATGCTGTTCCTTTTGAAGTCTTATTGCTTCCTTGTGAAATGCTTCATGTAAAAGACAGGGACACATTCTCTTACAGCTTAAACTGGCCTTGCGCTGGTATTGTTCCACTGACTGCTGTCCAGCTACTTCTGACTTTCACCACTGAAAGGCAAGACAATCAGCCCTAATACAAACAAAACCAGAGCTGTTTAGCTGCTCAGCTATACAAAAGCTTCATCACTGATACATTCCAGCGATGTTTTGGATTGTCTCAGACATTAACTGTTTCAAAAGATCATGGCTGGGAAGAGGGTGACTAGAGGGAGGGGGGAATTTCCCATTTAGGACAGCAGGACCAGATGTCTTTTTGATGAGCTTCTCTTGGCTTCCCATTCTTTGACATATCCTTTTCAGTTGTTGAGTCCAAACTGCTTCCAGGACAAATTACAGGGAGCTCTAATAGCATAAATTGTTTTCTCTCCCCTCCGGATAGGGTAGCTATTTCTGGCCAAAGTGTGATACATGCTGACACAACAGTGCACTCAACAACCTGGGCATTTGTTCATCCTGGAGCTGTTCTTTCCTTATACTTGCTTTCAAACTCAGACCCTCTTCCCCCCTCCAGGAAGCTCCTTAACCTTCCATTGACAGTGTTAAACACCAGTGAAAGAAGTAGAAAGCATTTGTTGTTCCACTCCCTTCCAAGCTCAGTGTTGGGGACCCTCAAACCAGCAGAACTCCTTGAGTATCAATACACTGTACTTCATCATGTAACACTCACAGCAGTCACAGGAGATGGCTATCAGCCTCCTAAGAGTTTCTGATGCAGATGCATAAATAGCCATGGTCCTAGTTTTTGAGGGGATGGGATAGGAAATCAAGGCTGTCAGCTGAGCACATACTTAAAACTTCATCCACACAGATTCTTTCAGTGAAACAATGTTGAGTAATATTGCTGCCAGGCTGGCACAAAAAAAACGTGTGGACAGTCAAGCCCTCAGTGGAGGACTTGCCTCAGTAGAGCTGAACTCTTGGCATCTTTCAGCACCACTAAAACTTACCCAGGTGAGAGGAAAAACTAGTTTTACCAAAATACGGGAAAACATTAATTTTTGCATCTTGCTTTTTTAAGCTTTTTTAAAGTCTTCCCCATCATCACCACAAACTGTGGTCTGATGTCAACTGTGAGCTCACAGAAGGCTGTTTATTCTGGCTTTTTCCCAAGACGGAGATTTTTTTAGTCCTGCGTTCTTCTTTAGGCCTAAACCACTTCTACCCAGCCAAAGTCAATAAGCAGAGCACACTTCTGAGGTCAGCACCGCAGAAGTGGAAAAGCGATAATAAAAAAGAACCTGTGGTCCATACAGGAGAGCACCAGTAAAATGGGATTTGTTTCAGTGGAGACTAACTCCTGAAGAGGAGTCCAAGTTTCTTTCCCAGCCCCTACGTCTGCTATTAATATTAGCTCTCAGGATATATCAAACTACCTGCCAAAGCAGAAGTAACTACTGGGTAACAGATCTCATTTGTGTCCATTGCATCTTTACTTTTTTTATTTTCCTGTGAAAGGAGAGTTTAAGAGTCAAGAAGTCAGCATTGGTAAATATCAAAAGCACAGTTTCCCTTTTCTCACGTAGACCAGTGGAATTGAACTTCTCCTGCCTTCCCAACTATCATTAAGTATTCTATTTAAATAGGCCAGCTTCATGCCATCTATAATGAAGTTATAGTGTATTGCTCTGTTATGAAGGATGAAGCTGTTGTGTCCTACGGGGAGAAAAATCGCTGTAATCCAACTTTCCTTTTGAAAAGGCCTAATGTATCCACATGAGATCTTCTGGCAGAGACAACTGAGAGAATATAAATAGAAGCTTAAAAGAAGAGGAGGGGAAGGGGAAAATAACTCCAACAGGGCTGAGTAGCTGAAATTCACAAGTTTAATAGGAAGATGGATGACTGAAGAGCCTGTTCTGTGACACAATTAGGACTTTATGTAGGCCTTTTTCAATTATTTGTAGCTGACAAAATATCACACAAAGGCTGTTTCACTCTGCAGGCCAGGTGCCCAGAAATGGGTTTTTCGGGGGGGAGCAACTGGGACAGTTGCCCAGGGGCACAGGCCACTAGGGTCACCCAGGCTAAGTTAGGCAAGGGTGCAGAGCACCTCAAGAACAAGTGGCAGGAGTAAAGTGTCCTGCTCTGCCTGAGACCCCCATACATCCAAGCCTCAGTCTGCCCTTCCCCAGGGAGCACAGTGCTACAGCTAGTATTCACAGGCCACAACAGGCTGCCTGTGGGAGGTGACCGTAAGGGTGCACATGTTCATCTTACAACATGTGTCTCCTATCCTCCCGCAAGAGAGCTACAGTAAGGGGACATGTGGGTTTGTGCTACAGGAAGAGGGCAGTTCTCAGTACTGAAGTTACACTGAGAGTTCTTATCTAGTAGCCTCTTCCGGGCAGTAGCCTCTTCCCCAATTCTCACTGCCCACCCACCAAACACTGTTGTTATTATGGCACTTCTTTCTCAGTGCAAAGTTAGCTACTTCAGTTCTACCATCAAGGAAGACCACTTGACCTAACCACAGCATTCACACCTTCATTTGCTCCAGCGCTGCAGCTTAAGCTGGTAACATCCAGCTGACAAGTGGTGGTGAGCAATACCTTCAGTACCTCCCATGAAACCCACAGAAGGTCTTAGCAGACCTTCAGATTTTAAGTGCCTTTAATTTGATTTAGTTTACTTCAATCCCACAGTGAGATAATCTGACTAAGGAGATTTTATTTCAAGCTGAAAGTGCCCAGAGGGGAGTGGGATTAGTAAATTTAGTTAATTTTTGATGAAGTTTCCTGAGTGGTCCCATGGGGAGAAGGCTAAGTAGAATGCCAAGATCTGTACAGGAGTTAAATCTGCTTTGGTGGAATGGTGGTGGGACAAGGTCAAGCTTGTGAGAGCAGACGTAGACTTCTGGGGTCTGCTAGGCAAAGGTAAAGCAGGGTAATGGTCATGTTTGTCCATATCTCACAATTTGATCGAAGAGAGAAAGACAAATCAGAGGAGCAGAGTTTGCAGAGACAGGGGAGTCGTAGGAATCTCCTTCCTCGGAGGGAGGTGACTCCAGATGCAAGAACAAAATGGGGACAGCACCAGGCAGGGATCCTTCAGACAGTGTTAGCTCTTACCAGGGCAGCTTGTCTCCAGGGAAATGTTCTGAGGGCTTATTCTTGACTCCAGTCTTCTATGAATGGTTTACAATTTCCTTTGAAGACCAAGATGGCTCAGTAGTATGGTCACCGGGCGGAGGGGGGGATGTGGCACGGAACAGGGCCCTCCCACAGCCTGCAATCACAGTGACTCAGAGCACTCTTCCACTCCAGTGTCCACAGCAGGACCCAGGAAGGGCCAGGACCGCCTGGCAGGAGGAAGGGGGAGGGCAGGACTGTGACAGCCATGACTTTGGCTTATGTTTCTAAGTAAGCCTGCACCATTAGAGTTGTTTTCAAGTTATTTAAAAATGTGTTGCCACTGAAAGGTAATGTCTTCCCTCACTGCTTCCCTTGTATCAGCACTAGTAACAGGTTGGCTGTAGGAGAGTCTGATCAGCTTGCTGATACATCTGTAAACTACTCACTTTTTTCTTATGGTGTCACTTTTTCAGCTAGATTTTCAGTCAGATCACAGGGTGGATCCCTTGCGGTCGCTCCATTGTCACTCAAACTGGCAGAACACAGGAAAATTCACTTCCTAAGGGACCTCTGCTGGGATTGCTCCAAAGACAGAAAGAGCACAAATATACTTTTCTGCAAGTTGAAGAATTAGTTAGCTGTGGAAAATCCAATCCTTGAATGCCAAACTCTCTTCAAGTGGCCTGCTCAGGGTTGTTTAAGCATAATGACAGGTATTTAGATAGTCCAATATTTATTGGCCTCAGCATAACTTTATTTTCAATTATCTGCTATTTTTTCACAACCCTGGGCAGTAAGAGGATTAAATCCAATTCACTGTGTATCTTTTCCGGGGCGGGGAAGCAGCAGAGGGCAGTCGGGGGGAAACCAGCAAAAGCCAAAACATGAAAACTAAAACACATGCTTTTAAATGATTCAAAATCTCAAATGCTGACTTTTCTCCTCCCACGGTATCTGTGCTCTTAAATGCATCATTGCTAGGGGAATTATTCATATAGTCACATAAATAATCTTACTTAAGTCCTTTATATTGCAGTCCTCATTCATCTAGCTGGGATTCCTCTGTAAATGATAATTAGGGCTAAGAGCAAACCAAGATACCACAGAGTTTGCTACTGGCAGTCATTTAACATCCAGCATGGCATCAAGGTCATAAAACAGGCATTTCTCAGCAGTGGTTCATTCATTGTAAAACCTGTTAGCTTGTCTCCCATTTCACCGCAAACACTTAGGTTTACATAAAGACCTCAAAGCATGTATCAAGCAATGAATTCCTTGAATGGGATCAGCTGCATTTTGTTTTCTCTGCAGTGTCTAGCCTAAATCCAGAAGAGTCAGCCAAGAGGGAGCACTGTTTTCTTCTGGAGGCTATATTAGGCTGCTCCTGAAAAAGAGGGCTGGTTCTACCATCAACTCTTCTCTCCAATATCTGGTGCTGTGGGGGCTGGGATGTCCCAAACAATGGAAAATAGATAACGGATCTACTCCCAAGCATGATGTAGAGACCTCCAACAGCAGAAAGTCAGCCTCCAAGTAAGTCTGCTCCCGCCAGATCTGGCCTTGCTATTGGATGTTTCTTCATTGGGCTGCTCAGGGATGTGTTATTAATCCACACCTAGCCCCTTACTCTTGCCAACTGTGAAGACCTGGAATCTGACTAAGAGGGGCTCCACACTGTGGAGACTGCCTTCTCCAGACTTACGTCCAAGCAATATTGCCCCAGTTTTAGCAAAGACCACATAACTCCCACCAAGGCAAGAGTGCCCAGCAGAGACTATCTCATCTTCTTCCCTGAATGATAACCTGTCACAGACTGGGTAGGTCTCAGAGCTCAACCCTTTCTCCCTCCACCCCCAATATCCTCTTTAAGGATGTTGCTCCCCCAGCCTGACAGGGTTGGAAACTCCCTGGCTTAACAAAGCTGCTTGCAAAGACAATAATGAAAGGACAATGCACAATCTTCAGACCCCTCTACACTTAACTATTCCACCTGAGCCCTAGCCCTCTGGCCTGCAGACCCTGCCTCCCTTTGACCAAAGAGTCTATCAGGGTAAGCAGCAGAAGGACGTGGAAGCTTCCAGCCACACTTTCTGATGGGTTGTCCAACCAAAACCCTTAGCAGCGATTAAACTGCCTTGCAGGCTGGATTGAGCCCATAGGTTGCATGTTGACTATCTCTGGCCAAAAAAGACTACGAAGAGTACGAGGGAAACCTGAAGCCTAGAGAAATTCAGTGACTTGCCCAAGTTTGGATGCTAAGAGCATTGAACTCAGGGCTCCTGACTTGCAGTCCAGTCATAGGACAGGGAGGAATACCAAAAAGGAAAAAAAAAAAAAAAAAAAAAAAAAAAAAAGGCGGCATCAGTAATCAGTATTAAATCCCTTTGCGCTGCAACAAAGGGATTCCACTTGGAGTGGGTGGAATAGTCAGGACACAGGAAAACATGCCAGTACAATGGCTCTGCAAGCAGTGCCAGTCTGCACCTGGCTTATTCTCACAGTAGAACAGTCATCTCTTTTGGAGGATTCAAGTTGAAAGGGGTTTTAGTCCAACACTTTTTTCCCCCTCATTCAGTCTGGGATGACAACTGAAACACTCCTGGCTTTGCAAAAACATCTGACTTCAGCAATGTGAACCTCAAAGATCTTGGAGGCAATTATATCCTTCCTAATTAATTACTTTATAACAGAAGGTGTGAATGTATTGCTGGAACTGAAAAAACTAAGGGAGGCTACCACTTGCCCTCTCTGCCGTGGAATTGAAACTGTGATTTCATGACACAAAGTATGAACAATCTACAGCAGCTTAAAGTATTTCTGCTCTACCTCTCTCTTCCTAACCCTTTGTGCCACTTGAGCCTTTTCCATTTTTTACGCCAGCACAACTGTTTGTGAGGCCACTGCATAAGTCAAAGCAGGGAACTGACTCCATTTAAAAGGGAAAAAAAACTATACAAAGAAATAAAAAGTAAGTAAAAAATGTTTTTTTTAAAGCAGGATCTGTTCCCCAATGAGAATGACCCCACAGTCATGCTGACATATCTGATGGCAGGAAAAAGCTGTGGGGGCGTGGGAATACCTTAAGCTCACTGAACAGCCCAATACTTAGTATGAAATCACAGCCTGAGGAGAGGCTGTACTGTGCTGTTTTCCTGTTCCCCCTTTCTTTCCCTGTCAATTCTCGGGCCCCCATCACTACCATGACTAAATCCAGTCCTCCTTATACATTTTATTCTGGAGTGTGTATACAAAGAAGAACTGGACACAGTGGCTGTCTGAGACCCACCTGACCTTTGGACATACAGCAAGCTTCCTGTTTTAATGCTGCCTGTTCTTTAATCTCCAAGTTGTTAAAAATAAAAGTGAGTCTATGTGGAAAAAAAAACTTTGTAATGGGAACTCCTGGAACAACTTTTCTTTCTCGCCCTCCGACTGAGCCATAGAAAACAGTAAATATCTCTCCCAAGAGTCCCTTTCTACAATAGAAAAATGTCAGGCAAGATTGAATTTTTGTTCACAGACTCAGCCCCAGCAGCAGACAGGCACAAAAGCTACAGAAAAATAAAACAGCAAGGGGAAAAAAACAGTCTTGTTCATTCAGAGTTCACAGAGATTTTTGGTGAGGAACAAGCTTCCTCTGACAGTGGAGCAAATCACACTTGGGAACTGGGTTTCTCTTTTTGCAGGAGGAAGTGGTCTTGAGCTGTATACTTGACAGCAAATTAGCACTGACATTTGACTTGTTTTGATCTAATCTATTTACAGTGGTATTATCTGTGTATTTTTGACATACTGTGAAGATTCCCATTGCCAGATGCCTTGCTATGCTGTAGGATGTAGCGCATTCCACAATCATTACTCAGGGGTCATAACCCTCACATTATTTATGGGGATGAGGGGAACAGGGAAAATGGCCTAACAATTAAAAAAAAAAAAAAAAAAAAAAGAAATGCAGGACTTAGATTTTACTGGGCTTCTGTATTTAACTGGAGAGAAATTAAAAATGCACTTAGGCTGACTGGCACTGTCACACTATGGAGGTGACAACTGGAACAGATCCTTACATATCTGCTCTACGAATAGGAGTACATTCATGGAGATAGTATTCCCAACATCTATGGACTGAGGAAGAGTCTGCAGGGCAACTGCTCTGTCACACTGCTAGGTCAAGGATCTCCAGCTGGGGGCCCAGAATGCTCCTTAGAGCCACAGAGCAGGACATGTCCTAGGCCTCACACTGGATGGTAACTGTCGCTACAAGGAGGGGGGCTGGGAGCCAAGCAGAGGATTCTCAAGAGCAAATGCGACTGGTTCAAAAGGAAGATTAAAAAAAAAACTTTTCTATGGTTGGTAAATTTTCAAAAAAAATTCTGGGGCCAAATCACAGACCTGTGCTTTTTGTGTAAGCAGATGCAACATGCACAGACCTTCATTTCTCCCTCAGTGCATGGAGATGTCGAGAGAGGCTATCACCCTTCCCAGCACCTAACTCTGAACTGTCTGGGGGCTGCAGAGTGGCAGGCAGGGGGATGAGGTGCTGCCCTGCAGAGCTCCCTGATGCTTGGTTGTCCAAGGAAATGGGAAATAAGCAGTGCAAATCTCCTCGAAGAGAGGCCTCTCTTAGACATGTGTTCAACTTCCAGAGGAACAGGCATCCATTTACAAATGTCCCTGTGTCTTCCTAACTCTTCTCTGGCTCAGGTTTGCTCAGCACATTCAGAAACCTGCACGACACCATGTGCTACAGGCTGAGGTTTGCCCACAAGAGAGTATGGTTTCCTAATAATCCTGAAGCTTGTGTTTTTTAATGTTGGCGCTAAGAAGGAGAGAAAATGAGTTATTATGTCATGGTTCATTTTTGATGATCTGACATATTTCTGAGGGCTGTGAAGTGGCAGGAAATGAAATGACTATAAACATAGACGAGACAGAGAAACAAGGGATACTGGAACATATGCACAGACCTACTGAAGTCCATGGGCCTGCATGCCTGCTGAAAGGTAGCTTGTTAAGTGTTTGGGACAGGCATCATCTTGGGCCCATGCTTATAAATGGTCCAGCTCTGAATTAGGGCTCTTTCAGCTGGGCACTGCAGCCACATACTAACAAAAAATCTGGGTTTAAATACATTTCTGAAGTGGTGCTTCTGCCTCTCATCATGTCATATTTCCAGCGCTCGCAATAAATTAACCTTATTTTCTGTTGACCCACCTATAGCAAAAATATAATCTCTGGAATAAGCCATTCAAAAAAGGGAGCATTTAACTGCTACCTGGTATCTTTGGTGGATTCATCCATAGAAGAGCTTCTCTTCTGTAAGTTCTAGCACAAATACAGTATAACATAGGTCTCGGCATTGCCTAGGTTGTGAATGTTGAACTCTCCACTTGTTGCTCTCCAAGCAGGAATCTGCATGCTCACCTCATCTGAGACACAGTCCTTAGATATATACAACATATACAACATATGTCCTTAGATATATACAACATCATTGAAATAAACCCTGAGGGAAGCCCTACCTTCATTGTGAGAGAGAACGCATGCAGGTAAGAGTATTGATGCGGGGTGAGGGCAGGGATGAGACTCAGAGGGATGAGGAATGGAAGAGAAGATGGGGAACACATCACCTGCAGAGCACAGACCTCGATTCTGCAGGGGCTCTCTTTAGGCTCAAGGACACTTAGCAGAATCTGTGCTGTATCACGCCTCCTGCCCCTGCACAGAGGGCTGCAATGCAGATGATCAATGGTCTGAATTAGGATTCTTCCCCAGCCCTTTGCATGTTTCTAGGATTGATCCCCAGTTTTGGGACTTTACTTCAAATAGTAACCTCCCCCTACCCCTTGACAAGCAAACCCCAAGACCGATCCTAATGAAGCTCCAGCTCTGGTTTCTCTGGGTCCTGGAACTGCAGGAGGCTCAAATTAATCCAGTGAAGATGTTTAGCAGGTCATCTGGAGAGCTGCATACATGTGTGGCTACTCTTCCAGGGGATATCTGCATGAAAAAATGAGCAACTTCCCTTAATATTTCTGTCTTCTGAAGCAGTGTCAGGAATCGCTACAGATTCCTCTGATGTGCAGTGTGCTTAACTCTGCTGTTACTAAGGTCTGCTGGAGTCACAGGCGTTCAGCCCATTCATAGGTGTTTTATGACCCTGTCTCCTTGAATGACATCTTCCCCTCTATTTTCCACATGCAGACCAAGGCTGGGCAGGTTTAAAGCTCCCAGTAACTAAGCAAACACCTAACTTTAAATATTAAGACACAGAAATATCTTTTCAAGTCAGGGACTGAACTTTAGCTAAACTCACAGCTATAAAGAAAGCAAGCCATTCAGACGGTGAAGCTGATATAACAGTGTGACCTAGCTGACATCCTTGACATCTCAGGTGCTTTTAAACCACAAAGTAACCCCACAAAATTATCACTCCTATGTGGTTTGTACCAATATATATTTCTAGTGACTTTGTTACAGGAAACCTTGTGCTCCCACTCATACCATTGGTCAGAATTTTACTGAAGGCACGTAATTCTGTTCGTCTGTCTTGACCTGGCCACTTGTCTCTCTCTCTCTCCCCCTCTCTTGAGAGCACTTCCTGCTCTGTAAGAAGACTTTCATATAAGTCTGCAAGATGAAAAACAAATAAATGAGGCAGCATGCATCCAGTCATTAAGAATAAAGCTCCAAACTTTATTCATTGACTTGAGTACAACAGTGATGCAGATTATAGTGGCACAGGAGTGCAGTATGTGCTGTTTGCGGTATGACAGTGAAAACACTAATTGTACAGAACTGCAACCCAGGTCAACTTTTCATTTTGCATACAAGAAGACTTACTGTATAGACAAGACATTAATTTGCTTTTACAGAGAGACTCAGAAAGAGACTGTCTCACAGACAAATGGAAAAACAAGGACACCTCCCCAAAATGCCAGTTTCTAACACACATGGAGAGAGGAGAAAGCAAAAATAAAATACGCTATTGACAAAATCTACTGATTTAAAAGAAAATATACCTTTGAAAAATTAGTTTCAGTCTCCAAAGCTTAAAAAAAAGCCCCCAGCTGTAAGGCCCCATTATGGGAAAAGTTGTCAGCAACTCCTACCAAGTCACACTGCTGGGCCAGGACAGATCCATTAGTGACATAGAGAGCTTGTTGCTGTGGGCATACACAGCAGTCAGAGACTTTCCTGGTCCAGCCAGCCAGGAAAGAGCCTAGTCCAAAGCATGTGGATGTCAAGGACAGGCTCCACTGATTCCAGCAGTTTTGCACCTGGCCTAGGGGATGCACTTTTTGAAAGGAGGCCAGTGACAAAAGCCCAGGCAGGTGCCTGGGGGGATCTGTCAAAGTGCCTAAATGAGTTAAAAACTCAAGCCTGTAAGGGCACCACTGGAATCCTCACAGCTGCTTCTGCATCTTTATGTCTTTAAATATTTATTTGCTAACGCCTAGGAGCAAGGTTCTGTGGGCCTTAGATTCTCAAGCCCTAGGAGCACCACTTTTATTAACTATAGTGATTCTGACAAAACAGATTGTTGTGTGCCTTCAGAGTTGTCTCTTTTTACCTTGGAAGAGAAAGACCACAATGTATGTGGAAGTACTACCTCTTCACATGGACAAGCATTTTTTTGGAAGCAATTAGCAGAAATCTGTTTCCCTGTTAGAAGCCCTTTGGGCAACAAATAATTTATTTTGCATACAGGCAAACAACATTAATGGCCAATTACAATCCCACTTCCTGCACTGATGCTTACATTAAAATTAATAATACTTACTCCCTTCATGCCAAATGCAGGCATCAAATAGCTCCTGCCAGCAGAGTTGTCTAAGAACTCTGTATTTTTGCACTGAGCTAGACTTTTTGTTCCTTATTTTTACTAAGCACAAACAAGGTGTGTGGGAGAAATCAGAAGGCAAAACTCACCACAGCCACAGCAGTCCTGCAACCCACAGTGATAAGGGTGTTTCCAAACTAAAAGAAAAAGGCATATTGTTCTACCATCACAGTGTTCAGTGGCTTTGTCTAGCTCTTCATTACATAGCAATGGGGTAAAAACATACCATACATTGTTAAGACCACTCCTTGCTATGTGTCTACCTGAAGGCTAAGCTGCACATGCACACTTCAGCAGGGGTGTTGGCAGGACCAAAAAGTTTGACAGGGCACAAAGAACTAAACCATGACCTGGAGCTAACTGAATGAGGAAAGAGGCTGTGGGATCAAGCCCTAAGTGTGTCTCTGCCATGGAAAGATGAGTGACATCTCAGAACAGGTCAGTTGATTTTCTTGCTTCCTGCATGTTTTTTATTGCTGCATCATCATCATCACCACCATCATCTTTGACTGTTTTTTAGCACCTCAAGTAACTTTCAGGATGTGGACATCCTCCTCCACAAATAAACTCTGAAGGAAAGTAATGAATCCTGGAGTGGGAGAAAGACTTTACCAGCACTGTATGAGGCTAAGACCCAAATGTGCCAAGATATCCTAGCCTCTATTAAAGTCAGAAGGAGCCAAGATAAATCATTCCATGCTGGGCTCAGAGGATGTTCATATTCTTACTGTTTGGGGGATTAATTTTTCCGTCACTTGTTATAACATTTTCATACCATTATTTTCGGCACAGACACTCCTGATTTACAGGTGCTCCAAACTTGACTTCCCCAGGGTTTGAAATATGTAGCACAGGTTCAGGCTGGCACGCTTTTTTTTTCCCTAAGTCAACTAAACTTGACCCTGGCAAACCCTGGAGAAATCAAGCCCTCCTCCAGCCCTCCTCTTTCCCATGGGACAGACTTGCCATCTTTCTACCAGAACTTAACATTTCCCCATTCATCAGTATTACCTGCCATGGCATAAATACATCAGGAGAAGCAGTGGCTTACAGAAAGGGATTTCACTTCAAAATATATCTAATTTCAGTGTAACAGATTTTTAAAAAAGAGAATCCTAGTGACCTTCCCTGAACAGTGGGAGTTCTGAACCATACGGCTGAAAAAGGATTTCCAAATTGCAATAGGGAAAGAACAGTGCACACTTCAGCACGGAGCCACACAGTCTTGAGACCATGTAGCCTCACAAGGAGAAATGAAACCTGTCTTGACAGAAGCAAAAGCATTGCTTGAGCCATAGAGCTGTCTTGCTCCATGTATGGCCATTAATAAACTTACTGCTTTCCTAGTCCGACCTTTCACAGCATGCTGCAGCTAGCTGGAGCCTACAACTCACCACAAGCTGTATTTAATGAAAGGCTACTAACCAAACTGAAAACAAGTATGTTTCTGAGACTTATGCCACTAAAAACTGTCTTAATGACACCAGCATGAAATGATAACAAGCAAACAAAAAAATCATGAAATTCCTTGAGCAAGCTTCAAAAGAACCTACTCTTCCAGTTGTAGGGAAAGTCAGCAAGTTTGGGATAGGACACTGGCAGACTTGAGATGCTACATTCAGCTTACTTAATTGATTGAGGCCACAATTGTTTCATTGGGAAATAATGGACAGTTAAGTAATTTCCAAATCTACTCTTCAAGTTGACTTAATTCTATTATCTTCAGATGGAGCCTACACTAAGTGAAGGCAAGGATATGGGGTGTGGCCAACTGTTGCCACTGTAAGGCAGAACTGTTATCCACTAGTTCACATGGGAATTTTCACACCAGTATCTGGAGAGGTGACAAAAACTAGTAGTCAAATCACTGGCTTCCTCATTAATATGAAGACTATTGCACAGGGTATTTACCCTTTCATCTAAGCAGTGCCAGGAATGGGTGCTGCAACTATTCACATATGCAGAAAAGGTCTTGTAAATAATATTGCCTATGGCCAACTTGGCACTTTGACAGTGTGGGAAACTGACCCCGTCTTTTGTACACTCAATACAGAGTGCACAGAACCAGGTATCCACATACCCAACAGATACATGCACACATACAAATGACAGCTGTCATAATTTAATGATTGCTATCTATTGAACACTTTGCACTGTTTGGAAATTCCAGGTTAACTACTCGCATGTTATCTCAACTCCAAACGAGGAGTGTGCTATGTGTGCATTTGTGTTTGAAAACCTGCATGTGTACATAATCCCATTTTGCGCATATGCATGTTTATTTTGCAGTTCCATCCTGGATGCCTGCTTTGACACTGTACCTTTGCTCTTATATTGCTCTTAAAGCAGAAAGGGAAAAAAGAAAAAAGAGCAAAAGCTATCAGTTTTCAGCACTTAGGGCAGTGACTTTCTATCAACATCACTGAGTTCAATGGGGCTTTATCAGAAGCTCAAATGCTTTGTAGGAGACAAAGGAAATTAAGCATATACTTAAGGCACATCTTTACACACGCTTAAGTATTTACTGAATCAGAACCTTATTACAAAGCTCTAAACAAAATCTGATTCTGTGCCATATTGCAATATTCAATTCAATTATCAGTCACATGTCTCAAGGAAATATTGAAGAGGGGAATTACAAAGAACTGCCCAAGAGGACAGAGCTGCCCAACAAACGAAATGCTACTGGATTGCTACTGGGAAAACGCTTTACTACTTAGGAAGAAAATTCTCCCTGGGGCTACATTTCTGTGTTTATTAGGTGAGATAAGCTGATGAAAGAACAGAAAATGTTGCAGTGACAATTGCTAACAGCCCACTGCAGAAAACGAACACACACCCTATGGCTGGCAGCAGGATGGGTTTCATGGACATGAGATCTCTTGGAGTGTGTCTACATGCAGATGGCTAGGATAGCTAAGAGGAATCAACTACAGGCATGAAGTTAAAGCTCAGAAAACCCTTAATATTCTCAATAGGAAGTAAAGCAGTATTAAGTCTAGTGCAGAGAGCTGTGAGCTGCCTCTGACTACACTCCTCACCAGCCAGATGTGAACCAGCACTGGCCCAAAAATCCATTTGGATCAACTGTATCTAGAGCATCTAAGCTGGCTTCTCTTCATTCCTTCCCATGTTGCAATTGTAGCTTTAAATTCTCAGTTGATGAGGCAGATACAAATTACCCACTCATTTTTCACAGACTTGTTTTTTGGGGGGTTGGGGGGAGAAAAAGGGCAGAAGAGGAGAAGAGCTCACAACCTGGCTTAGTCATTTCTGAAATGACTGGGTAATGTATTTTTATCTGCTGTGAGAAGTTCAATAGTAACCTAAAGACGAGAAGAGAAGAATGCACGCCTGCAGCTCACATCCTTCATAGAGCAGTCTTGGGATCAAGAAGGTTTATTGTGAAGGTGATCTGGGCTAAAGACCCAGAATGCCCATTATGTTGGTCAGAAGGGTCCAAGATACTGTGGCAGCACAGTATCATCTGTAGGATGAGGGCTGACAAAATTTGGAGAATTTTAATACTTTAAATGTATTAAAACTCAAATGTTCATCTCAAAATTAATCCACCACTTGCAGGTAACAAACACTGAATTTCTGAGACTCCAGAAGTCACAAAGTCTGTGACTGCAAAACACCGCTGTTCTTTCATCATATGTACTTGGTTTCAGCAGTCATTCAAAAATGCATCTCAAACTGCCAGTGCCCCTAACATTCCTATTTACTTTTCAGCGTTGCTCTAAAGCCATTTCAGATGCTTGTTCTGAAAAATGAAGTAAAGCATGTTGAATTGATCTTCGCTGAATCTCAGTAATGTCCAGAGAGCTTATTCATAATTTTGTGTGTCACAGTGTTCACTGAGGACTTTTATTAAATGGGGACTATGATGCCAGATATGCACAGCAGCATATTCTCCAGCTCGTCCCTTGGACTCACCATTCCCTTACCTCTAGGGACATGGAGCAGGTGCTGACTGCTTGCATCAATCTTTCATATACTGAATCTTTAACCCAGATTTCATCAAAGGAACCACACTGATATGTTGCAACAGGGCTTCCTAAACCAGCAAAGAAAAGGCAGGATTTGGGCTGTCCTGTATATTCATTTTAGTTAGACTGCCATTGGAAGTGAAATGCCATTTGGTGGCGTACAGAAGTCAACACAGCGATACTGAACCTCACAACTGCGCAGGACCATTTCCCCTTCCTGACTTCCAGATTTTAACACCAGTGTCTCCCATAACAGAAAATACAAGGGTTCTGATGTCTCCTGTGCCAACAGCTCTGCATTAAAAATGAAAATTTGATATTCTTCGACACACACAGAACCTAAATGACCCTCTCCCATATCAGGAGATGTACTAATTAGTGCATTATGCATTGGCAGTTAAGCACCAAGGAAGAGAAAAAGCTGACCTTGCAGCCACAAAGCATTCATTCAATTACTTCAGTGCTCATCCTCCTCTGTATAGAACATCCCTACAAGCAGTTAAGGTATGTACAGGCAGTTCTTAAAGCTGCAGCATAGTGGAAGAAGACCAAAAGCAATAAGGAGTTCAATGCAGCTCAGAAACTATCTTGCATGATTTCTCTCTCTTCACTATGTCAGGCACAAAGGGAAATAAAGATAACCAAGGCTGGAGCTTTGAAACTTCAAGAGAGAAGAAAAAATGTTTGTGCCTCTTTTCCAAGCACAAGTGAAACTACATTGACTAAAAAGAGAGTGCTTGGCCCCATGCACTGTGCCATATTGACATCAGCAACTGCAATTTAATCAAAGAGCCTCTATTGGCAGAACATGGCACCTTGATGGTACCTTTTAACTCATAAATGTTCCTCCCCAAGAGGGATGAAATTTGGTGTCGGTTTTCAGAGAACCAGCTTCCCTGCTGATACAAAATACTGCAACTCCACTGCATTTTGAGGAGCTGTACTAGTAATTATGAGCAGGGAGTCTGTCCCAAAATCTCTGGGTGTTAACCAGGGCACACTTAGAAATGCATTTTCTTACTCTGTCACTCCCACCCCCACCCACCTATCTCCTGGACTAAAGAAAACTGAGTCTTCTCCGTCATTCCCATTACTTAAATGATCTTAAATTACTTAAATGACTGGTTAAGCTCCAGCCTTATTAATTCAAGCAGAAAGTATGGAAGAGGGAAGACTGACAACAGACACTGTAATTCACTACCTATAACTTAGCAAATATGTACAAGTATAAGCAAGGAGTCTATTTTCCAACAATTCAATTGGTATGCAGTGTGAGTGAGCAGAGAGCCCAGCTTTGCAGATTTTTATCACACAAAGAAGATGCCATTTCAAAAGAGTGCCAATTAAGAAACAGCTGTGCAAAAGGATTAATGTAACTATATGGATATGTTACAAAGGGTTTCTTCTTAACTACTAGAATATCTATCTATCTTTCTTTCCATATATATACACATACATACACATACATACACACACAGATATATATATAGATAGATAGATGGATAGATATAAATACACACAGGCACACACGCAAACACGCATACCTATATATATATATTTTATATATATATATTTCGGTTCTTGGAGTGGTTACAGTTACTTTAATCTACAAGGCATCCTAAGGGCACTTCCTGGCTCTAGCAAGTAAGTCCATCATATTATAGAGAAAAGTAAGGGGAACATCATTGAGGGAGAAGAACAGAACAGTTTCCTATCTTGTATAATATCGTGTAAAAGGTTGACACCTGTGAAAACTATCATCATTGTTTCTGAGCACAGATATTTTCTCCCTATGCTCCAGGAGGGCAAACATTCATCTTGTTCAATTGCTGTGTATAGAGGTGCCACTATGTGATTTTCCCTTTTTGGTGGAGAAGTAGTTGTTTCCCAATAGTTTGAACTGTATGATACAATATCCTATGCATCATTTTTTGTCGGTTTGTTTAAAGGGAGTTTAAAAGAGTTTTGCTTTTTTCTTCATGTCGTTGCGTCTCCAGAGAGGTAACTTGTCAAACTCCTGTATCGTCATGCCAAATATTTCTTGAAAAACTTCAGGTGCTAAGTGACGCTGGGAAAAAGGGAGAAAAGGCATGGTCAGTCAAAACCAAATAGACATAACAGGAGATAGGAGTACCTTAGGGATTTCATTTCACTGTGTAAGAGCCATTGCAGGACTTACTGATAGGAGCTTGATGAAATAATAATGCTTTGGTGACACAGGTATCCACGTTCTCATTGACCACTAATGAATCAAAAACATTTAGCTCCCATCTAGCAATGTGATTAAATCAGATAAGTTTACAAAGGAGATCAGGACCACTATTTCAGTCTCAGGATAAGTGAGAGACAAGAAAATGATTTGCCTGGAGTCACCAAGCAAGCAGTGGGATAACAGAGAACAAAAATAGCTCTTCTTTGTCCCGTCCCAGGCTTTAGCAAGTCATCTCCTTTCACATATGGAATTTCAACCAGACACTGGGTTTCTGGAGAGCTTTTCAGAAGGGCTGCTGGTTGGACGTGCTACAGTCTAAGTTCTGAGAAGGAAAATGTCTGGTCAGCCCAACTGTCCAGCACACTGCATTACTGGGGATGAAACATTTGTTGGTGCTGTTTTGTGCACTGGTTATGTATCTTGTTCAGCTGCTTTAGAGTGTGTTGGATAGGGAAAGTCTCTGCCTGTGGCACTAACGTAACGCAAGGTTGAATTCTGCTTAATGATCATATATATCTGCTTGTCTAAAAATGTGCATAAATGGGTACTTATCTGAATTCTTGTGGCCCCTTTCATTCTTCTCCTCAAGATTAATTAACTACAAGTGATTTAAACATCCCTGGCTAAGTATTTCCGCTGGACTGATTAAATCTTTCTAATCCACAAAATTGTAAACATTTTTTATTTGTTAGCAGAGATTTAAATCCTCATGTTTTTGGATATCCGCCAGTTTAACGAACTCACAGGACTTATGGATGAGTTAGGGGAAGGTAGAATTCAGCTCCTCAAGAATAGCTGGAACTGACTCCTAGTAACTGCTTGACAACATAAGGGACTTCGAGCAGCTCTGTCCAGGAGCAGGGAGGCACATGCACTCCTTGTCAGAGACACTGAGCTCCTGGCCTGGAACTGTTTGCGGAGAAGCTGCTGCTTCCTCCTGCTCTCTGACTCCTGCTTCTCTGTCTAATGCTGAGAAATCCCAATCAAAAAAGGACCCACACTTCAATGTTTGAGCTTTCAAGTGTGCAACAACAAACAACTTCAGTAGGAAAGAGCATTTAGGAACTTGCTTCTCTTACCTCAAGCCTGGTTCTGTCTACATCTTTTAGTATTTTATTTCGCCCTCTGTTGGTCACCATGAGCATTTCATATGGAAAAATCTGTTAACAATGTATAAAAGGGGGAAAAAGAGATGTATTTACATTCTAAAGCAGAAAGAACGTGTCTTATTTTCATAACCACGCAAACATTTGCTTTCTTTTTCAAAGGAAATCAGAACTTTTTTTTTTAATGTTGCATGAAAGAGAAGCCAATCTGGATAGCACAAGAACTTGTTTAATACCAATACCAAAATGCCTCATTTTGTAGAGCCACTGTGTACTTGCCCACCCCACTGATCATTACAGAGTGTATAATGCATAGGCTGGCTTTGATCAGACAGAGTTCCTCTCTAGTCAATAAACTTTCTCACCCACTGATGGGTGAATTTAGAGTTTATTAAGGTAAATATAGTTGGTACTCACGGGTCTGACTGATGGTTGCCAAAACATGGACAGCTCTAAGGAAGCAGATGCTTAGAGGGCTTTTTAAAAAGTACATGAAAGTACCACATCAAAGTACATCAGAAAAAGCAGCAACTCTGAACAAGCAAGATATTTATCACTGGGGGCCACTGCATTCAGTGGAATTAATCAGATTATTTTCCTTGCCTTTTTGGATAGTTACAGAACTTGAACAAGCCCCCACTGTGCTTGCTGGCTGTGACATACACAGATGGATTAAAGAAGTTTTTGTAGACATATTTATCTTACATGTATTCATCTGCTTCAGCATCCATTCAGCACATCTCCCAGTAACATTTCCTTTGATTTCCCTTTACATTGCAAAGAATGCCCAGAACTTATACAAAATCAGTTACTGGCTAATAAATAATTTGTGAATGCATAAAAGATTCAGTTTTCATTTACTCGTACAGGTTCTTTGTTTGAGGTAAAATGTTTACTCTCTCCTGGTCTCGAATCAGTCTAACCCAACAGAAAAAACACTGAATTCAGAAAATCAAGTGCCTAAAATCAGTTTCTGGAATCATCACTGGTAAATAAAATTCTCTGTTTAGCCTTTTTCCTCAGGCCCAGACTTCGATGAATGCCTGGAAAGACTTAGAGAGCTCACGTCCCATCTGACAGAACCTTCCTATAGCCCTTCTCATTTCATGTCTCCCTGCAGAGTAGGACAACAGCATTTTCTGTGAGGTTCTCATTTAACCCTCACTGAAGTCAACGAAAGTCTTTCCACAGACTTCAGTGGGAATTGGCTTAGCCTTTACTGGTATTTACAGTCTTGTTTTACTGATTCAGATACCTGGCCACTGGGAACAAGAGTAAGACCACCAAAACTCTTCTGGAGAGGCACCTGAGTGATCATCAAATGCTATTAATTCCATTGTCATTCTAACAGAAGAAATTCCACCTAATCAACTTTAGTGTGGTACTGGGCAATGAAGTTCATTCCATTGTCACCAGTCAACCCAATGAACTTTTCAGAAATATAACAAATAAGATTCAGGCATCAGTGAACACACCACTGAGTTTATTGTAAGTAATAATAATTTAAATAATGTGTGCTTACATACCAATTGTAAGATAGGATTCTTACTGGATTCTGACATTCTCACAATTGTACAATGGAGTCTATACTTTGAATTACATTGTTTACGTTCTGTACTGAAAATGGCTATCATATACAGCATCACAATAAACTAAAAGGTAACTTTTTATAATATTTAAACAGGCAGAGTTTCAGTCAAGGTCTGAGGTCATAAGTACATTTTATACTTAGGTATTCAGAACAAAGCATTTTTCAGTCTGGGCTGTCAGGATGCACAAATTCTGTCCTTTCTGGAATACCATTTTGTAAGCTTTGATCATGCTAAGTTTTACTAATTTTCATTTCCCAGGTTTTTCATACTGACTTTGAGTTGGCTTTTTTCACCTTAGCAGGTTTAAGTTGGTCCTGCACCATTGAAATGAACAGAACTACTGCCAAGTCATACAACATAACCTTTTAATGCATAACCTTTGAAATATCAATGGAAAAGTGACCTACTGTCTCACAAAAAATCCCATAAATTTTACCGCTAGCAATAAGACAGAATTTGTGACCCTAAATAACATTCCAAATCACCGGGTGCATCAACAGCAGTGGTGGCTCTAAGAATTTCTATTGCACTGAGAGAGGAATTATTTGGAACAAAAAACAGTATCTGAGGAGTTGGGGATGTCCCCAAGATTATATGTACATATGTACATATATGAACACTCATTAGTGTACATTGCATCGGGGTCTCAGCTTATAAAGCTATGATTATTGCCTTGTACAGTTTGCCTCGAGGTGACTCGGAAGCACAAGTAGTAATCTGGTTTGCAAAAAGAGCTGCTCACTTTACTGGCAGAAATGTTGATCCTTATAATTTTGGAAAAATCATGATTTCTCAGAAGTTTCATCAGCAGTAGAGAAAGTTACAAGATTAAAACACAGCCTTAGTTGAACCTCTCTATATATTACTGTTCATTTCTGATTCAGACATCTCTAAAGATAGCTGTGAAAGCATCTTAATTTATATCCTAACTTATATTCAGCTGACATTGCCTCTTTTTTCAACAAATCTCCTAAAAAATTTCGATATTGTTGAAAGATATCAGGCTAACAATGCTAAGAAAGATGAAGACCTGATCCAGAAAGATATATAGGTGCCTATCTGGAACAAAGATCTGAATTTTTCATTAACTGTTAAAACAAGACAGCCTCAGCAGCATGTTGTGAGCCACAATATTCCGCATTGCTTTTCAAACTTAACAGAACTGAGTCTCTCCCATTGAGTCTGGCCTGCAATTTTGGCTACCAAAAGCTTAACAGAAGGAGTAGCTATCGAGCACATTCAGCATCTTCATTTTCTCTCTGGGAAGACCTCCTTAGTACCTCACACTGTGGCTGCTCTCAGCCTGCCTGAGCACTAATACCCACAACAGGCAAAGTCCAGAGCACAGGGAGAGGTTTGGCACATAAGGAGCAGGGACTGGGGTGAGGTAAAGAAAAACAAGGGAACCAGGACTTTTCCCGTATTTCACCTGCATTTCACAGTAAAATCTTCACTGCCTTGAAGTAAAGTGAATAACATCTGCACTTGCCTTTGGCTCCAACATGTTAGGCATAGATACTCCTCTGTCCATTCTCATTCCAGGGACATGACCATCCGGGAGTGACTGCATCAGATACAGGTATACATCAGACACGTGGGTTACACACACAGAGGGTAAAGGCACTCAAGTAGCGGTGAAAACAAAGGTGAATTTACACTGAGAGTTCTTTCAGGTCTTAAGGTTTAGTCTTATCATATAGGACAATGCCACGGCTACTGCTTATCGCTTCTCTGAGGCATGCTGTGAAATCCTTCCACCCCCTCCTTTGCCACCACAGTCTTCTGCTCACTGCTACAGCTGGTTATAGCTCTCTGCAGAGCCTACCAACAGCATTTTCCAAGTGAACCAGAAGATCCCCAGAGAGTGGTAGGTCCCTTCCCACTCCAGTGACTAAGTAGAGCTCT
This sequence comes from Apteryx mantelli, assembly GCF_036417845.1. Classification (NCBI taxonomy): domain Eukaryota; kingdom Metazoa; phylum Chordata; class Aves; order Apterygiformes; family Apterygidae; genus Apteryx; species Apteryx mantelli. Next base: position 35,641,892 of record NC_089984.1, read on the forward strand.
TCTCTGGACAAATATGCAGGATCATTAATTCAGACCCCACCCAATAGCATATACAAGGCACTGTTATGCCTCTGGTTGTCCTTCCTGTCACTTACAATTGCTGGGGCCCTCTCAGCCAAGCCTCTTTTTGTCTCTATAATGGGAAATTTTGATTATGAACCCAAACAGGGATAGCCCTCTGGTTAAAAGTTGCTATTTTGACACAGGTACTGTTCCTAACAAAACAATGTTTTGACCATAATACCTGGACAACCCCCTCTCTCCTCCCACAACCTTATCATTCTCTTCCCAACCATCACAGTTTTGATATAGCAAATAGTAAATATATCCAAGTATTTAAACCCTTTCTTATATTGTCATCTCATATTGTGACTGTGTTGAGGGGCCATCTGGACTCAAAACTACTCTGGAAAAAAATCCTGGAATCAGGATTTGGGGGGAAAGGGTTGGAATTTGCAAAGACATCTCTTACTAGCTAATCTGTGATGGCAGCACTGTAGAAAGCTACTGATCAGCCATCTTTTTCTAGAGAGCAAATTCCAGGGCAAAAACAAGGAGTTCAGGGCTCCTGGTATGGAAGAAAATATCCTCTAGAAGAGTGTTTCTATACAACGCTGGGGTTAGTACTAGAGAGGATGGAAAAAAATCCACCCTTAGCTGTCCAGAGAGAACTACTACAGGTAACTCATATTTCAACAGACAGTGGATTTTACAGAGGAAGTCACAGAACTGGGGTATGAGCCTTTGCACTGCAGCTCTGGGGAGGTACAAGGAGGAATCTGAGGCTATGCCTGTTTTTTGTTGGTAAGAGTCTACATTGTTGCTTATGCTTAAACATGCAGATAAATCAAAACTAAAGTCTTAAGAAACCCTTCCCTGTAGCAGAAATTCAGACTTCAGTAAGAAAGTAGAGGCTTTTAGTTCTGTTGTCAGTTGATTGACGAAAATCCGTACTCTACCTGAAAATCTGAAAAGCAAAAGAGAAATCTCATCAGGTTTAGAGTGTGGAATAACAGGAATTGGTCACTATCAACCAGATAATCCTTGCGTCTTCCGGTCTATCATTTCAAAATCTCACCTGTTTCTCTAAGGCCAGTGAGCCTTCCTACTTTTAATCTTAGTTTGTAAATAGTGAAACTCTGCCAACACTGCAGTTCTTTGCCTTTAAAGAAGGCTTCTCATTCAAGAAAATCAAGTCACTTTGGAGATATTAAGACACACAAAGCCACCATCAGGTAAATAAATAGCAAATTAATATACTAACAAGTAGAGAGGATTCACCTCATCTAGCCTCTGCCATCAGGTAGTTGTCTACGCTTCCTCCACAGTCTATAAATCGACAGAAGCATGAACAAAAGATGTTTGATCTTAGGGTATCTAAGATAGAAGGGATCAGTCTCACTTTTGAGGCAACTGGTCTCTCTTGTCTCTATGAGCTCAAACCATTTCAAAACATCAACTGACATAAAGTTTTATAACTTCGATAAATACTAATTGTCACTTTATTACAGATGGGGAAAATGAGGGAAGGACTGGTATCAGATCAGCTCAAAGTCACAAAGCAAATCCAAGTAGTGCTGGGATTACTATGCGTTATCCTCCGTTCTTCACCATAGCTCATTCTTTCAGACCATGCAGTGGTTGATAATTTTCAGAGAAAAAAAACACCATAACAAAACTCAAAACATATTCCTAATTAGCTACAGGTTACCTGCTTTCCATTTGCACCAGTGCTAAGGTAGTCTCTTGGCATAAACAAGGATCAGCTCTACACAGCAGATTTACCAAAATAAACCCAAACTTTTTAATATGTATTTGCAGAGTTCGAGTTAATTGTCGAGTTTACCAGATGAAGTTAAAATGTACTGAGCAAATACAAAGCAACCATATCCATGACTTTAAAAAAGAACAGCTGAAATGATCAAACATCTTAACGTGTTCTATAATAAAGTGGCATGTAAAAAAAGCTCCTCAGCCTTACCTCTAACTCCGCCACTCACATCCCCATAACTGTTGTACTGACCAAAATCTGTAGACACCGGCTGTAACAGGAAAAGCGGACATGCACATAAAGTCACAGTTCCTGACTTCACAAATGGGTTGGTATTTTGGGAGTAACAAATTATTTCAAGCTTTTCCCCCCCAATTTTCATAGGCTTTCTTGCATTTTTAATAATCTGGTTTGTGGGAAGGGAAACTAGGTTTTGTCTGACTTCAGATGATTTTATAAGCAAGTTTGATCTAACTGGAAATTCAATACACTTAGCAGGGAAATAAATACCACAGACGATTAAAGCCACCTTCCACTTCTCGAAATTGCCATCATCTTACCCTGTGAAGCCCATTTCTTCCATAGCCAGGGAGAGAAGAGGTCTTGGAAGCTGAAGCATGTGCTGTTGAATGAGGAAGAGAAAAATCTTTTATTGGAAAAAATCCTATGGAAACTCAAAACCAAGAACATTTAAGGAATCAACTAGCACAAAAACACAATTAAAAGAGCTAACCATATACATAACCAACTGAGACACACTGACTTTAAGAAACTAACATCTCAGCCCCAAATTCATCACATCCTTCCATACATTCTGTAAGTTACATGCAGCATTGTCATGTTGTGGTGGCAGGTCATCAGAAAGGGACACTTGTGATTTTGCTGTGATCAAAATCAAAGGTGGTCTCCACTGTGTCGAAAGTAATGCTTAAAGATTAGAGAACAGAGCAGAATAACTTTTTAGTCATTAGGTAGATAAAGTATTATAAATTTGTTGATTAGGTACACTGTGTGATTTCTTATGATGAGATCAAGGAAAAGAACAAGGGAAATCTAACAAGATTAGCACTGCTGGACTGGATAGATTCCCTGTTAGTGTCCCGGGCTGGTATTGCCCTCTCCTAAGTGGTCCACATGGTTTATAATATCTTACTGTACCCTATGAACCTTACATGAGCTTCCTTCTACCCTACCCACTGCAAGTAGTATAAAGAATAATACTTTATAGCAATTATACTCCCAGCTGCTGCTGCTGCATAACCCAAGTTACCAGAGAGAGACTAACATTCACCGTTGTGACTAGCACACTCCATTCTCTCTGTATTCACATGCTTTAGCTTTCAGTACGTTTTGCTACAAAGGAGAAAGGGTTATTAGTTTTGATCCTGCAACAATGTAATTGGCAGAGGTTTGAGCACTGACTTCAGCAGGAGAGGATCAGAACAGGCAGTGGTGACTCAGTTTAAACAAATTTGAGAATGTGGCAACCTAATTTGAATTTATTGTTATCTTGCACATGGCATGACACTTCTGAGAACATGACATGAATCAATAGATCTCCATGCCTCCTGCTTTCCACCGAAATAGCAATGAAATAAGATATATGGAGACATTCAGCTTAGCATTTGCACTGACCCCAGAAATTGCACGAGCAAGATAATGTGGATATGTCAAGGGTGTGTTTTAAAATATAGATAAAAAGATGGACAGACAACTAGAGAGATTGCCAGTGTAAGGGTCAACAGCACCTCTACAGTTACTACAGCCCCCTCAGACAAGACCCTCCATATAAGAATGCAATTTTTGACCTTTTAAACATTATTTTTACCACAGGAGGGTAGTGGATGTGGAACCTGAGGCATTCAGAAGAATGCATGTTGGCGATAAGAAGCTTTGGAAAAGGCATCAGTGATTCCACAAAAGGCATCTGTGGTACTACTGAGCGCACTGATCCAAGTCTTGCCACAGATGTTCTCTCCCAGACCATAATAGAGGCAACAGACTTATATAACAACGAACACAAGGAAATCTTAATTTGTTTGGCAACTGCTCCACTAGATGACTCCAAGGAGAGTCATCTTGTACCTTCTTGGCTAAAGCACAGCTGCTGTGCTGCAAGGACCTGTGGATGTAGAGAGTGAAATAAAACCACAAAAACCTCTGGAGTACTGAGATGGCCACAGATGTATCAAGACTTGCAACGAGGCCAAGAATCTAAGCCAGCTGTTAAGCAAAGTTGGTGCTTTTGCCTTTGCTCTGGAACATAATACACCCGGTCAAAATGCCAGCCAAGACAGAGACATTGGCTGTGTTTGGAATATGCATCCCCACTCATAAACGTGGCTGATTTTCTGTTCCTGGGAGGAGAGACTAAGCAGTGATGGGAATCACCAGTTTGAGAAAATGTGTTATTGTAATTTAATAAACTAGTCTACTAGCATATGCATGAGGTAATAGTTACTGCTATATTTGACTTCCCTCTTTATCTATATTAGAAAATCTCTCTCCCAGAAATTGCCTCAAAATCTTCAGCCTCATATTTCTTCTAACTAAAAAAAATACAAAACCAAGCATCACCCTTCTCCCCTTCCCAAAACCAGCTAATGAGTTAGGCCATGCTTTTCAGGGGAGAACAACAGGCATATACATTTCAAGGGGTCTCCTAGAACCAGTCATTGTTCATTACTAGGTCTATTGCCTATATGAATTACCTGGAGAATCATAACGACTGGCAGAAAGGGATGACCTATCACGAATCTCCTTTTCCATCTCTTCTTTCAGTATCAATTGTCCCAGACCAGAGTTGAGCTATAAACAGCAATTAAAAATATTGCAATAAAATAAAGTGATTAAGGTATTAATAGAAATTGCTTATGGAATAAAAAGGGCATTTTTTGGTTGGTGTTCAGACAAGGTTATAATAACCTTCAAAAGCTGTTCCTCCTGCAGCTGCCGGCGTCTCTGTAGTTCTTCATCTTCTTCCTCTCTTCCACTCGATCTGCGTCTCATGTCAGCTCCTGCTTCCATAAAACCACAATACAGAAAGAGCTTTTTACATCAGTTCTACCACATCAATACTAGTTCAAAGTACTGGTCAGTTTGATTTACTAAATAAAGCAAGCAGTATTTTCTTGCAGACTCAAAAGCCTTTTTCAAAACTCACCCTTAATAGAAGTCACTCAGATAGTCTGCTCTATGGCTGCCAGGCTTCTACTAATATTAACAAGAAGTTAAACTGTACATGGGTTTTCAACCAAGCAACAGTCTGGGATACAAAAGCTACCCATCAACTTAATAGAGAAAAGGAGTTTAGTTAGCTAATTATGGAAATATGGGGTTTAAGGGCACTGGTACATGTACCAATGGTTGAAAACAGGAGGTCTGATTTACATTTATACTTCTATCTAGGCTCAGAAAAGCAAATCTGAATTAACATTTCAAGTGGAAAATGAAATTACATTACTTTCCTAAATACTCATATTTGGAATGAACATGGCCTTATTTCTAGTCTAAAATGGAGTAAACTAATTTAATTGATCCTTTGGATAAAGCTAAAATGAATTAAGACCACTTTACTTTTGAACAAGTGTTCTAAATTTTAGTTTCTCACTTTTTACTGATTAATCTTTATTTTCTTGAATATTTATGAGAAATGGCCCAATTAAGACAGCAGGACATTTCAACGAATACATAGAATATGATATTGCTGAAGGCAGTTAGACACTACATAAATTCTTTCTTCACAGGCTACACCCTGAGGCAGTTATACAACAATCCTAGAGGAGACAAACTTTTATTTGAACGAAGACTAAATTTTGCAACTAAACTATCAGAAGGTTTGCTGAAAGGGGAAAAACAAAAAGTCACAGAGAAATTAAGCCTTTGTAGTTAAATTATGTATTATTTTGTTTAGTGTTTCAGGCTTTTGCAAAACTTTTCAGTACAATAGTAGGAATACTCCTCTTTTGATAGCTGAGTTCAGTTTAGCTCTGTACATAAAGTATCAGACTCAGACAATCAGATAACAAATTTAAAAACCTGGGGCTTGAAGGTTTGTTTTTTAGTGATTAATCTTGTACAGTGTCTTTCTATTTCCGAATGCAAAATAGCCATATCACATTTTTAACCGTACAGTTTCCAAACAGTCCGGTTTAGTTTCTCAGGTGTAACAAAATCACCTGAGAGCCAATTTACAAAGAAGTTTTACTGGAAACAATCAAAAGTTGTCATCCATTGCCTAGAGACTGAGCTGACAGCCAACACTTTTAGCAAAGGCTCCACCTCAGCCAGCTGGCATAACAACGCTGCCGTTACCACAGACCCTGCCAGGAGAGTTTTAAGTACCTATATGTTATCAATGTGATCGTAAGGTTTCTGAGGTTCCAGTGCTCCATAAATGACACTCCCCCAAAGTCCTGAAAGTCCCCACTGCATGTACAGCCCCTTCCATTGGTCATGTCAACACAAACCACTGAGCTCTGCCACCCTGGGCCTCCTCTCCCAGCCCCTCCGTGAAAACCCTGCTGCAAGGAAAGCCATAAATTCCTACACAGAAATCTGAAACGGGCAAGACCTTCAGCATTTCTGAGGTGACTTTGTGGATGAGCCAAGGTAGGTAGTTTACTTTATACTATGTTTTACTTGGGGTCAACAAAATCAACAGAGAAGACAAATACAGTACCAAAAAAAAGTTAAGAAATGATCATGTACGTGATTTAAAGAAAACAAAACAAGATACGTGCAGTGCAACAACACAGAAGAAAAATACACAGTCTGTAGAAACAGTGATTCTGAAAAACATGACTTTTTTAGCCTATTAACTGTGCCGCTGCAGTCATTGCTTCTTGTCACAGAAATAGCCATGTGGCCAGAAGCAATGATATTTTCCATTAAATATTTACTATTAGTTTAGGACTAAAGGACTATATAAAGAGTAACTGAAAGAAGTCAGGCTTGCATGACACATCATACTGTTTGTGAACTACTTCATGGGAGTATCTGTGTGAACAATTCCAATGTGCTTTTGCAAAATGTCTTTTCCTCAGCCCTATTCAACAGTTATAACTACACGGGCACCCAGACGTCTCACCAGAAGGACTACACTTTGCAGTGAAGATATGGGGTGGACACAGTCCTCGCCGCTGGATCTTATAGATTCAATATTAGTCTACTTTGGTTACCAGTACCTTTTAATCCGCATCACTTGTACCATCTTTCTTTTGCATACCTATGGCCGCAAGGGAGGGAGGACCTGGCCAGTGGTCCGTCTCAATCTTTGGTATCTCGTTGGGTGCTGGTGCATGGGCTGCTGGGAACTTGGAGGACTTGATGATATCCTCGGAGGACTTGCTCTGTGCTGCCAAAGCAGCTGCATCTAGATGGCAATCAGGGAACTTAGCTATGTAATAATCAGTATCAATGTAAAGGTTTTCCTTATTTTGGCAAAATTTTATGCTTTACAAGAAGTCCATTTTCAAAAGTGAACATCTTTATGTTTTGCCATTTTAACTGCAATTTGAAGCAAAGAAATATCTTCCTCCTGCCAGTATCTTGTGATCAAACCCTCCTCCCTTCCCTCATCCCCACCCTCAAAATAACCCCAAATCAGCCTTGGATTTTACTAGGGTTTTACATTGTTAGAATGATTAAGCAAGAGCGAGAAAATTCAAGCTAACGGTGTGTGCCAAAATCTCCTGAGAAGATCTGACTATTAACAAAGAGCTCTAATGTGCTGGTTTGTCTTCCCTCTGGGGCAAGAAAACAGAAACATTTCAGAGGGACAGCACTAACTTCACTAAAGCTAATTATTTCCTGTGCTTCTGTGAAAAGCTATAAAACAAAAACAAAAAAAAAGGAAACCTGAAGCAAACAGATGCATTTATTTAACCAGTGGAATTTTTCTGCTTATGTATTTTGTAATTAACATGCAGTAATAAAAGTAGAAGTGAATTTATTAATAAATACTAAACTTCATTCAGATCACCTCAGCAGAGAAAGGCATCTCCAGTGAAATGAACCTCACCAATAACATAGCTCAGTAGTGTGACACACATTTAAGATTCCAGTCTGAGCCATCATCTCTTAAAATCATGTGGGGATGTGCATTGTGCCTTCCACTTCTTGACATGCAAAAAATCCAACTGAATTCAGTTTGTAATGAAAACAGCCATAATTACCTATTATCTGCAAACCATTTGTTCAAAACACCTTAACTTATACAATCAATTTTTTCTTTTTTCTTTTTTTTTAATAGAAAAACATCTGTTAAGGCAGTGATGCAGAACACAAGCAAAAGGAGATGGTTCTCAATAAAAGATTCATTTTTAACATGTAAAATGTTTACTACTCAAAGCTGAGATTTCTAAGCAACACAAGGGACTGAGATATCCTTATTGCCATTAATTTATGGGAATTGCTCATCCAATCCATTCAAGGTAGTCTGAAAACACCAGTATTAGATGTCATTGGGAATTCTGGGAATTTTATGATTGGGAAACTATAAGTATAATTACAAGCACGTAAGAAGCTAGTCAGAGTTTACAAAAGCATGACTTCAAACAGTACTTACATATTAGAATTGGTGATGTCAGTGGTTAAACATTCACATGTTAATGGGATGTGAGGAGACATTAAAACCATAAAAATAAACAAAAATAATGTTAAGACTTTCTAAAATGAGCATATGGTTTCAAAACTTAAAAAGTAAAAAAGGAAAAAAAACTGATGTAAAACCACAATAGTGTTGTTCTTTGGATGCTCACTCCTGTCTACGGAGAGGATTTCCCTGTATTTCTTAATCATTTCAATCCAATGGCTCTCAGGCAATTGTTCATCTAAAGCGTATAGTACTCCTCATTGGCTACTTAATCCTAAATAAATTTCACTGGATAAAGAGTCTGCAAAGGGATGCAAACTCAAAGTGTTTAAAAAGTAGACACATCTGTCTTTTAGCAAATTACATAAAAATCTTCTCCTATTTAAAGTCTTTTTTCACAAGAGAAGGGAAAAGTGGACACATTTACTTATAACATATTTATAATACTTGCTCGGCAGTATTAAAGACTGGTAAGGCAGCTGGCCTCTGCTTTTGTTATTTCAGGCTTGCTAAAACAACGACTGTTCTAAACCTTCCGGACTAGAAACACTATTGTCCAACTCTAATCTAAACACTGGAAAAACAAATAGAGTGTACTACCTGAGCTGTTTTACAGGGTTTGACAGTCAAATTAGCCCTGTCAGTGGTAAGTAACCTATATTATCTTCAATAAACTGAAGATTCTTAGTTAAAGCACAGGTACATTTGGAATTCTAATCTGATGATAACATGTTCACCTTTGCTGATGAGATAAAGAATTGTACTTTTTTTGTCTAAAATAAATATTTTCCATGAAGTTTCTGTCAGCGAATGGACTGTTGCTAATCCATTTTACCATGATGAATACCTGTACTCTGAAAATATAAACTTAAAGAAGTGAAATACAGAAAGGCATTACAATGCTAAAGAGGCAGTAAAATCCCAGTTAGTGGCAATTTTGCTGTTAACATCAACGTGGCCAACATTTAAACCATATGATACAAATCAAACAACATGCTTTAAAACATAATCACTCAGCACGACATGCAATAGAAGTGGTTTAAAGTTTGAATTTCTCATTTTTAATGCTCATACATTAAATTTTGAATGTTTTTCACTAGTCTGTGTATCTTAGTTTAGTTGACACTCTGACTTTGAAATATAAGTAGATCATTTACCGTGTTGTTTGTAGATTGGTGGTTTTCTGTAAATATTGACGCCTTGATCTGTGAAATTAAGTAGTAAGAAAAATGTGAATATGGGAACTATTTCAGCTGTAGAAAAAGATAACTCCAACACTGAAACAACAGACAGACCAAATCAAGGATGTAGTACAAGAAAAAGCCAGAAAACTAATCCCAGTTTTACACAGAACCAGTTTATTTGATGAAAAGAAAATGTAAGAACAAGTGAAAAGTCAAAGACGTGACACGAAGTCCTTTGGAGTTTATTCTGTAATATGTGGATGCATCTAAGTCATGTACAATCTATTTTAAAAATTCAGAAGACTGTTACTGGGATAAAAGTTACAGTGGAAATGCAAACAAACAAGAAATTTCAGTGTTGAAGACACAAGCAATTTGGCAAAAAACTACCCCAAATAATTTCTGTGGGAAATTGTGCTTCAGTTGTAACAGCTCAATTTCCTTTCCAACTGACTGGTTGGACTGAGTTGAGGAGAATGCAATGAGCCTACAGGTCACTTTAAAATCCAGAGAACAAAATAACTGCCTAATATGCTATTCTGAACAGTCAGCAACAAGTAGACTTCACTGAGTCAAAGGGATGCTTTATGTGATGTTAACTGATATAATGCTAATTCTCAAACCACAAGGACAGATCTTTTCTTTATAATTTTTTTTTTTTATGTAGAGATCACTACGTTGCACACTATCAATGTAAATTAGAATAAAAGCACTTCCCAGAACTCTAATGCAGTAAATCTACAGCATGGCTAAAAGTTCTAATATTTTCCAAAACAATGATGTTTAAGAGAGGAAGCTGTTTGTTCTAAAAAACCTCACAACACTTCATGCATTCTGTACAGCTAAAAATACAAAAGTTAATCCAAAACTAGTGCTGCAGTGCTAAATCAAACTCAGAATCCTATCATAAGTCATGAGTTACCAGAAACTAGAAAATTAATGTCAGAAACCAATTTTGCTACTTCATGCTCCCTAAATATTTTTCAGTTACAGTAGCAAAATGATCAAAAAACATTTTAGAAATACATGCTATATATCACAGATCCAATTAAAGTACTGCAGGAGACAACTTCACCTTTGGCTTTAAGGAAAGTTAAACCTAGAAATCTATGGAAATAGAGGCAAATCTTACTCTATAGAACCCTACATCCTTGACTAAATAGGCAAATTCATTGCACACAAAGAAACCACAGTATTTCTTTCTCTTCAGTGATCTGTTGTGCCTACTTGAATAGCAAATAGGTATAAACACTACAAGGGTAGTCATGCAGTACTTTTGTGCACACCTATGCCAGAAAGCTAGAACATACTTCTTCTGCGGCTGCGCTGTGCCAGCTGAAGAGGATCTCTCTCCCACCAACCAATCACTCCCACCAAGACAGGCGTTATTACTCAACAGAGCTATTCATGCAAGTGCACCTTAATTTACGCAAGTCAGCGTGAGCCACATTAGCATAAGCAGCTGAAATAGCCTGCCTTAGCCAAGCCAGCTCATACTGACTTAAAGGGAGAGCTCACACAAACAGTTTATCTGCCAGATTTGAGGGAAGGATGAGAAGGAATAATCTCTGGCAGTGTGAAGGGTACTGACTGAAGGTGGCTTGAGGAATAACTGGATATAGTAGGCTTTCAGCCAGCACTGATGCAGTCAGAAGATGTATGTCCACAGCCCAAGGGACACGTACCCTCTTTCCATCAAAATAAAAGACAGAGGAACAGAGGATCTTCTCACAGGCTGGAAGAATTGTGCAGCTGACTTTAAAACAGAGACTACCCTTTGCAGAGAGGACATCCTGATTCATACATATCCTTGCAGATCTGCAGGTCTCTATGGGGACACCAGCCAACGTATGAAACAAGTACAGAAAAGTCCTCACCCAGCTAAAAAGAAAACAACACTAAACTAGAACTGTTTGCTTCAAGACTGAAGCAAGTCATGTCAAGACAGACAATGAACTACATATGTAATTGCTCACTGGTCAGCTCTTTCCTGCATGCCACTGTAAATCAAACCCAAATCCTCCAAAGTCAGCAGAGTTATGCTGGTGCTCAGCTGGTGCAACTGGGAGAAGAATCAGGCCCTACATAACTCATATCCAGCTCACGGGCTGTTAACAGACCCTGAAAAACAAGGCATTCTAACAGTTAAACACCTGATTGACAGAGCAAGGTATAAACCATGATGCGTCCCAAAAATTTCTTAACACAATACTCCTCTCAGCAAGCTCAGGAGCAGGCAGTTCCCAACATTGTGTGTGCATCCCACGGTAAACAGCGTGAAACAATGGAGACAAGACAAAAGTTACAAAGGCTACATTCTACACTGTGACAGGACACCGAGACACATACAGTGCCAGCTCCTACCTGGAACATGGAAATGTTTAGGGGCCTGAGCGTAAGTTGGAGTGAGAGGGCGGCTGTCTGGCCGATAGGGGACAGGGGAGTTCCGACCGCTGGACGGCTCATTGCCTCCAATGAAAGAATGGAGAAAACAAAATGAGAAGAGGGAGAGCAATAAAAAAAAGCAAGCCCAATCAAACCCAACCAAAAATCGGTGGAATCAAAACCTCCAGGGAAGAAAGAAGTTTGAACCAAAAATACAAATGCAAACAATAACAAGATCTGGTAGCCCTGTTGACTTTGCTTTCTGACATTCCTGCAGAGACAAAGCTTCATGTTTAGACTGGAGTTGAGTTTTAGCAGCTCCCACTCATTCTGACGGCATGCAGGTAGGAGCTGTGTGCTGGAAGCTGGTGGTTAGATGGGCAAGGTGGAAAAGAATAATGGAAGGTTACTTGACAACGATTTAGTATGGAGACTGACATTTGGAGTTAAAAGTCACAGGCATGGAGCATAGTAAGTCATATGCAAACTCAAAATGAAACCAACTTCCAAGCAGGTAGAAGCAGATGTTGGCAGCTACTATAGTATCCTAAACCAAAAGATCACAGAAGCCAGAGATGGAAAATAGCTGTTAGGTCACTTGGCCCATATCACAAGGCCTAACTGTTCCTTACACACTCTTTCATTGGTTTAGTCCTTTGATAGTAAATTTTTGATATCTCATGGCAAAATAATTTGCAAAGCAATGCAGCCCACCTGACTGCGGCACCAAAATCATTGGTGCCACCCATATCTCTGTCAATGACAAATTTTGCTCTGATAACAATAGTTCATGACTGCTGATTCAGCAAACCTAAATCCAATGTCTAAAAAATTAAGTTTTATTTATAAGATTATTCTTATCAGAATTATTTCTTTGCCTCCTAACAACCCACCATATTAATCCAACAGCCCTGAAAGATCCTCTGGCTGTCAGGGCCAGAGGGCTGTTACAGAACCATGCAGGCTGATCCCCAAGCATCAAGACTTAAAAGCCAGATTTCCAAATACAAGACTGTGTATATACCATAAAGAATGATATTGCCTTTTACTTTGTGCCATTCTTCAAACTAGTGCAAACTGTCACAAGCAGTAATAGTCTACCTGATTTCTCATTTTGCATGGGTGTGAGTGACCACAAAGATGAAGGGTAGGGGAACATCAAACCCCTTTAATTTTTCAGATATGCACAAAGGAATAAAAAACCTAGCAGAACTTATCAACAAAGCAAGAGAAAAGTAGGAGACAAGTACAAGAGGGCTATAAAACACAACAGAAAAGAAATTGCAGGCCTCCTTTCAGCTGCATATTTCCTGTGTCCCATTAGAGGGTCTGAAACCCCTGACTCAGCACACTTCTTATTTACATATTGTTTGGGGGGCAGGGGGAGAAAAAGAAAGTATTTTTTACACTCTTCCTCTTTTACTAGAGGGGTCACCTTTTAATCTGAAAGGCACTGGAAGGGCAAAACAATGCTCTTTACGTATCTTGCTGAGGGATCTGTGCCACATATCCTCTGTCAGTGTACGAGTTAAATTATCTGCATACACATGCTTTAAAAACTACATGCACACACAGTTCGGGGGGCCTGGGTGTACAATCTGTCCAGATGAATGCATGTGCACAATTCTGTATTTAGCACCTTGATATTTTGGCCCTGAATGACTTATTGTACATTATATCCTCCAACATGATATTCTGTCACCCACAGAACATTTTGGGTCCTGTGATGTTGAGTTTCTGGCCAGATAACAGTCAACACTAGATTTACTAGCTTTGAATAGCAGAATGAATGAATATTTTAAATAACATTGTCATATTTCAGTCTATTGTCCTTTACTTGGTAATTCTAACCTTGTGTTCTCCTAGTCCATCCTTTGAAAAACCCTGACAGTGACACATCTAACTTGGTTAGACTTATTTTACTTGTCTTTGTTTCTATGAAGAGATTATGAGTTACTTTTCAGCAAAACCATTATTTAATAAAGAAAAACCCCAATGTTTAGAAGGCTTGAAGATACAGCTCATTCTAAAATTTATAACCTTTATGCACACAGGTCATTCTGTCTTCCAGCTTCTGTTGGCAATGAATAAATTCAATGAAAGAGAAGAATCAAGAAAGATTTACTGAACCACGGACTGTCACAGCAGAGGAGCCACAAGTATGTTTTGCCTGCTGGGAGATGGTAGTCAAAATGGATAGTTTTTTTTCTTTTCTTAGAATGTGGACATGTTAATTTTACAAGGCTTCTATCACCAGCATTGCAAATACAGGGAAGAGACACTTCTTACACCTCCTCTTTATTTCAGCTAGACACAACCAAGTCCATAAACGTATGATGGCTAATCTCACATCTGGTACACTGATAATTTGTTTAGAGAGAACTTCTAACGTTATATAATGCATACAGCCACAATTAGCCTGCTATCCTGCACATGTTGCTTTACAGATGTTTTTGTTGCATTGTATTTCCTGGGGTTCCTGTACGGTGTCTGTCTTTCTAATGAGTCCAGCTAATACTGAAAAATGACTCTTCTTTGCACATGCTAAGATGGCAGGCTCATTAACTCTAACCACTGCAGGAGAGAATGGTACATCTACTTAGACTCTCATTAGATCACTCCTGATGATCACTCTCATAATGAAGCTTAAGTGCTCCAGAAGCAGCTGTAAAAACACCCACTATTTATGAAAGCAGAATTTTGTGTTAAAGTTCATGTTCAGGAACCTGCTTCTGCATAAAATCATGAATATAATTCTTTCAGTTTGCTTGTAATCCTTAAAAATCACTACGAGTTACACAGAAAACCAAAATGTTTTGTTCCTCAACTACCAAATCTGTTTCTAAATCCTTTTTTCTTTTTGTATTTATTTTACTGAAACAAATCTGTAAAATCTATGTGGGACTGCTATAAGGTTTCAGTTCATCCAAATATCCATTTTTCAGTTAAAGAAAAATAAATAAGTCTCAACTTGCTAAGAAGAGTTGTACAGCTTTATCTTGAACAGCTTTAATGTTCCGGTTACAACAGTTCTTATGAGCATAAAAGTTTAGGAGTATCATTCTAGAGTTTGCTTGGACATTTTTTGGATTTTGTTGGAAAATGGCACTGCCTTGAGCCTAAAATGATCTCTAATAAGTAACACAGGTTTGATAGGCATTTGCTGAACTGTAGGCAGTGCCTAAAGGTCCAGAAAAGGCTAGCAGTTGCGAGTCCCTCACCTTAGCACAGTAATACAGCCAAAGGAGATGGTTCAAGGTCTCTCAGAAGCACAGGCAGTTTGAACTCAGATATATCTCAGATGATATGGGGCTGGTACAACTAAAAACAGAAGGAACTGATAGGCCAGAAAGTTGAAGAGTCCTAAAGAATTTGGCCAACTATTGCTGCTGTTATAAGACGAATGGAAAAGGTGTGTGCAGTGACAGCTGCTGCTGAAATTCTAGCAGTATTTTCTGTCCTATACACTGGATCTCACAGATGACAACACCTGGCTTTCTAGGCTTGACACAAGCAAAATACATAATGTAGACATGGCTGTTTGGTTTGCTTCAGTAATCTACTGTCTATGCAAGTGTCTAGACTGTCTAGGTTTAGATTTGATCCTGTCTTGCCCCAGATGAGGGACCCTGGTACAAAACCAATTTGGAATCAAACCCAACGTAAGGACCCTGAGAGCATCCCCCCTCCTGGGGCTTTTGCTGCTTGAGCTCAGGGCTAAGTAAGAGATGGTGCAGCTGAGGGCAACCTTCTTCCCTCTGGTGACCTTGGAAAGAGCTCTGCCAGACAATTCTGCTGGGAGGCCTCAACAAGGCTGTCCTGCCGCCTTTTCCCTTTCTCTTGGGAGTTGCTTTTAAGCTAAGGCCCTATTGCTGGGCCTTGCCTGAGATCCGACTGTGTCACAGCCGTGCCTATGCCTGGCTACAGACCTCATTGATCTGGACCCTGATCTGCAGACTGACTTGCTGGCTTGACCTCAGACCTGCTTCATCAGTATGGACCTGCATGGCGATCACTGGCCTGTGCCTGCCCTGGTAAATATCACCAGACCTGACCCTAACCCTGATTTGCTGATGCCTTTTCCAGCTTAACTTCAGACCTGCCTTGTCACCACAGATTTGTCTGGGGATATGGACTATTGGGTGAACCTGGCTACCATCCCTGGGCCTGCCCTGGTCAGCTTGCTCATGGCTGTGGGACTGGGCCCTGGTTGGCGTGACTCCTGCCCTGACAGCCATGCTATCACATTTGCCTGCTGGCTCCCTTCCCTTAGGGAGCAGCTGTCAGCCACCTGACACCAAAATTTAGGAAGTACAACAAACTTCCCATTTTCTTCCACTTCTACAGAAGTCCCTTAGGAAGGACAGCTCCAGTAAATACTACAACATACATCACAATAGATCTAAACCATATATATATATTATGATGAAGGAGGGGGAAGGGCACAAAAAACTAGATTTTTCTGGCAAAGAGAAGCACATTGTGGCTAATGTTTTTATAAACTGTTTTGAACAGTGGACAAAAATGGCGCAGCATCTAACTACCATCTTGGTAGTTATACCTCCACTCTTTCAGCATTTAAGATACAAGAAAACACTCAAGAAGCTATGCAGATTATAAGACAGTGAAGATGAATGCACTGCCTTCTCTTCCTCAGTCATGCACAGATAACGTAGTGATGCAGAATGAAGCTGCAAGAAAAAGAAAATCATAAAAAGGGGAGGGAAAAAGGAGAAGGAAGAGGTAAAATAGAATTTAGTAACTTAGTGGAGAATGAAAGAATGCTAATGCAGGTGATTTTAATCTTTGTAGGAGATCACAGGAGATGCACAAAAGAAAGGGTTTTGAAGTGAATAAAAATGACTGATCACACTTTGGTCAGTCTTTCAGGAAAACTGCATTGTTTTTCTATTGACTCCAGAATATGAAACATCTTGTTGGGTTTCTTGCTGAGGGGAATAAATGTTTCCAAGTTCAAAGAAAATTCACATTCAACTGAAAATGATGCAGCACATCATGACCTGCAGTGGTCAGGGATATAATTGCTTCACTATATACAGCACAACATAATGCAGGTTCCTGTTGCTTTCTAAGTGTTCATCGCTGGGCCAACTTGTGATTCACAAGCTGAATTTAAGGAATCAGGCCAAAAAACCCAGTACGCAACCAAAACTGAGCCTTCTGTCAACTTGTGATTTAGTTGCTGTACTTCTGAATCAACCCAGAAAAGTGAGCTCAACAGCACTTGAAAGCCTAAGTCCCTTTTAGGTTTTGTCAAACCACCATTCATCAGCTTGCCCAGATGTATAGCCCATATTTTCCACACAGAACAGAAAGCCCTAAAACAACCAAAGCATGGCTGTTTTCCAGAGCAGAGCTCTCAGCTGCATCTGCAAAACCCTGGAAATAGTTATCACACACAGAGAGTACTGGATTTCAGAGATGTGCCTGAGGGAACATTATGTAAGCAAAGCAGGAATCTGTGAAAACCAAGCCCAAATTCACTATGAAAGTGGGCAGATTCATTATGAGAAGGTCTGTGAGCAGAGAAATGCCTCTCAACTCAGAGCTCTTTTTACTCAGGAATCTTACGGGGGCTTTGCAATATTTATGAATGCCTCTGAAAAATTTTAGGCACGTGCCATGAAATCCTGGCTCTAAATGAGTGTTTTGTCTCTGAGTTCATTAGGGTCAGGGTTTCTTTCATTCATGGACTTGTTTTCACTCTTTCATAGCAGAGACAGTACGTTATAGAGACAAGCCCAAATTCAATGGGGAGCCCAAATAAGTCTGAGTCTAAGCTGATGGATATTGCATCCTCTTCTAATCCTTTCAACACATATGTCACATCAATGACCTTTTATTACAACTTTCTTAGCAATATTTAGCCCGTTTACTCCTCAGAGGTCTTCTCTAAGTTTGGCCTTCTCTACAAGGCTTGAGCATTACGCTGATTTAACTGAGATATATGTAAACACACTGAAACTGGTCTAAATGTCAACTTTTCTGGCTTGATGAAATATAATATACACTGGCATAACATGTCATATACTACTTTCATTATCATTATGCTGTTTGGAAATCATGTGCCTCTACCAAAGCAGTTATGGCATGATCCACATTCTGTGACTCCTAAAGAAATAAAAAATAAAGCTTTCTGAAATCCTTACCTTACAAACTTACATGCAGTTCACCTCCCTGCTAAAGGCACAAGTGGCTTTGAAAGAGGATGACCAAGTACAAAGGAGATCACATGATGCCTCTTCTTTGAATCAGCACAAATGTATCGCATCTAATTAACCCCAGACAGGGCTACAGACCTCATTTTAGAGGTATTCACAAGGGTCTAATTCCCTGGTAGGCATAGAAATGCCACTTCCAAGGGTAAAGGCAGTTCTTTAAACTTTGGAAAAGGACACCTAGAATACTGAAGGCATCCCCTGATGCCTTGAAGGCATCAAGGAGTCATTAGATGCAGCCAGATCAATCTTTCTTCTCTGCTGCACAGATGTAAAAAGGAGGTACTTGGACATATGTAGTATACAGGGAAGACAAATAAAGAGCCATGTGGGACACTCAGATCAACCCTATCAATGGATAACAGAGTATCTACTCATAAACATGGAATAGTGAAAGGTACATATGATACAGTGCAACCGAACTTCACCCAACACTACTTGAATGTCAAAAAACACCAAACAAAACCCCGAAATCATACACTGGGCAAACTATACTATCTCTTCCTATAAAAACATATATATTTACATGTTGTAACAATAGTAGGGTTTATTTAACAAAAATATTACCTCTCCCTATAATCTTGTCTTTCTTTAACTTCATGTGCACTGGTGGTGCATAAACGTGTACACACACTATGTGTGCTTTCAGCCTACATTTGATTAAGAACTATCTTCCATCATAATCTTTTTATAGGACAAGCCAGAGCTTCGGGAACATTATGAATCTTTGTCTTATGTTTGGGTTTTGTGAGCATTTAGCTGATCGTTTACATGCTGGACAAATTACACAGGACTTCAGGCCATTTTGACCTAAGACAATAACCTGCATGCACAGATCGCTTTACATTTGTCATCTATATCACACAATGCTTGCATGTTGGATAATTTATTCTAGCTATACTGCCTTTGCACCAGTGAAACAATTTATATAACTGTCTGAAATGCACTAGTTCAGCTACAAACCCTTCCATCCAACATTCTGCCTTTTGTGTGGTATTATAGGTTTTAAGACAGTAGGAACCACTATAATCCTAAAGTTCAGGCAAAAGGACTAGTATCTACTGAGAGTAGGTTAAACATGCGTATTCTTAAGAAAAGGTTCCTGCTTGATTAAACATTTTTAAGTGATGTGAAGAAATAAAACCTTTCCTAAGCTGTTTTGAAAGCTACCTATCTCCATCTTAAACAATAAGTTAGAGCAATGATGATGATTTTGCCTAATTATAATGTTCAATTATAGGACCTTATTATATCTGCCTGCTACAGCAGAGAGCCTTCTGCTACCACACATTTCTTTTACACAGGTACATAGACACTGAACAAATCACCACTGAATCTTTCCATTTGATAGTGTTAATAAATTAACAGCCATAACCTTTTCACTACAAGGTTTGGAATTATTTGATGGTTCTTCTCTGAAGCTTCAGCAGTTTTTCTTATGTCACCCATCCTGTTGGGACTGTGGAACTAGCATTCTGCTGTAAGCCTGATTCAAGTATCTAACACATCTACTTGTACCTGCCATTCTATTATTTATCCATCCAAAAACTACAACAGCTCTTTTAGCTGGAGTATCTCTTTCCGCCGTCCTGACTACCACCCACCAGAACAATCATGTCGTTTTCAGAGCTACTGTTCTCCCCCAGCATGTACAGACAGACAATATCCCTTAGAAGCACGACTTACATTTGATTACAATGAAAATGGCTGTTATTTTCCTGCACACTGTTCACTGAGAAAAGCGATGCTCTTTGTTGACTACTATTCTCACAGTCTTTACGTCATCAGGAAACTCTGCAATATTTTCTTCCAGATCACTAATAAAAATACCCAAAATGTCACTTTCTCTGTGTATGTTTTATAAATGTCTGAGTTTGGCTCAATGCCTTGGGGGAACTCAGCTTGCAGTGATGTTGAGTGAAGCTAGACTGAAACACAACAGCGTATTTTTGTTTTGTTGAGTAGTCTCTTTCCCCCTCAGAGAGAAAAAACAGATTGGAATGAAGACCATGGGTATATTCCCACCACATAAATTTAGGTATCAAACTTAGGTGCTCCAGGTCACCTAAAGGAGGTGCTGCTTCTTCTCAACCTACTATTAGGAGACCACTCTCCCAATTCAGGCATGTAAATAACAAGATGTGAATACCTGCCACCTGCCCCACCCCTGTGTACCATGTCCTCAGATGGTGAACACTATCACAGAAACATGAAATTGAGCTTTGGGGAAGTTTGTTAAGATACAACAGCTGAAACTAGATCAAAGAATCCTGTCCAGGCCTAAGCCCTTTATGTAAAATTTTCAGAAAGTGGTGGATTCTTATAATGTTTTATGTGCATCCACCTGAAAACAAACATACCTGCCCCTTTCAGTACAGTGCTTGTAATCCTATTTGGCCATTTGTACTGATAACTGAGCCACAAACCTAATCTTCACAACAGGTGCTCTTCTGAAATCTGAAAACAATATGCATGGATTTCAAAGAGTTCTTCTGACACATCTGTTGAAGAAGCTATTTTCTCAACAGAAAAAGGATGAAAATGCCACTTGAAAGAATGTGAGCATTAATTTAAATTTACAGCAAAGAAACATTAAAATTGCAAAGTTTATGGATTAACTGCATGCTGAAATGAGCACTGTATCTATTTTTAAGGGTCCCAATCTTTTAAGT
Source organism: Apteryx mantelli (assembly GCF_036417845.1). Taxonomy (NCBI): domain Eukaryota; kingdom Metazoa; phylum Chordata; class Aves; order Apterygiformes; family Apterygidae; genus Apteryx; species Apteryx mantelli. The sequence continues at coordinate 35,662,738 of NC_089984.1, forward strand.
TCGAAGTGAGATTTTTTTATAGCGACATAATAATAAAGTTAAAAGTGCATATTAATGAAAATAATCAAGTAAAATACAAGACTAAAATCAGTAATGGTGATCTGAGTGTTTGAAGAGATAAAATATTGAAATCTATTAGCATTTCTTGAAAGTCCATGACAACAACCTCTTTGCAACTGTTTTTAATGCTGTCCAGTGCTGTCTGCACTAATCAGTGGTGCCAGAATAGAAACTATGCTCAACTTACTCAATTGCTTCTTTTTGAGCTCTTGTAGGTAATATAAGCTACGACCTTCTCTCCCAACAGAAGAGAGGACAAAGCCAGATAGTGCTCCAACAGAAGCAAAGGCAAAATCACCTTCATAGAAAGCATGAACCAGAACTAAAAGCTTAATGAGCTGAATGAGCTCTTTGAAGGGATACAGCATGAGAACAATAAACCTCCCACCAAAAATCAAACCATGAAAAATAAAAGATTAAAAAAACCAGAAAGGATGAGATCCTCAGCTAGTATAAATCTGTGCAACTCTACTGCCTTCAGCAGAGTTTGCTGATTCTCACTAGTTGAGGAGAGGTCTACCGATTGCATATTGTGGGGCACTAATTATTGCCAATACAATTAATAATGATGAATTTTCTTGTTGCCATTGATCTTTATTCAATACGAATTTTTTGTGTGTGTGTTTTTGATCACCTTGATTCCATCTGGGCAATATTTGTAGTTACTTTTTAACTTCACGCTTTAAGAATGTGGAAATTTTAATTAAATCTGATATGCTAGTTGTTGTATGGATTGTCATGTACTGCTTTAGAAAGAAACTAAATTAAGTACATATGGGTTCTAAATAATAAATGAAAATGCTTTCCTGTATATTTCTAATAGGTAATCGTTTAATGACTCTTCAACTAGGGCCCTTAGAAATGACATATTTCCTCCGAGAAAGGACATTATGTCTACTCTAATATAGCTGTAAGTGTAACGGCACATTTCGAGGCATGCTCAGCTACACAGCCAATGACGACCTTATGGAGATGCACCTTATTAGCTTTGACAGAATGCTAATAGATCTCCACTCTGAACGCTACTCCCTGGAGAGGCCTGGCTCCTTACCTTTGACATGGGGGATGAAGTGGTGTCGGAAGGGGGAGTTGGGGCGGGAGTCATGGTGGGTGGAGCTGATACTGCTAGTGCGCAGGTATGACAACCGCTGCACACCAGTAGAGAGCAGCTCTGCAGCAGCAGGGAATCGGGGGGCAGGACAAAATGAAAACAAAGAAAAACAATAAGAGAAAGGCAGGGAAGGAGGCTTCAAAGGAAGAAAAAAAAAAGTATTGAACAATTAGGATTCTGAAAAGTAGGAAGAAAAGGTTAAAAGACGTACCAAAGGGTTCATAAATGTTAAGACAGTTACAGGAAGTATTTGAAGAGAGGCTTGAATTTTTAATCCTTTGCTACTTTAGCATAACATTCATTGGCTTAATGAGCTTCTGACCTATGCCTTGTTATTAAAAAGTAGCCTGCCACCATCATGCAAACACCACAAACATTGATGCTCAATTAGTTCAGAATGCAGCTGTTCTGAAAAGAGCCCGACCAAAAAACGTCAGTCAAAAGGCACGCAAGCTGCCTTCTATTGTTTTAAGACATTCCAAAAATGCTGCCAACATCAACTAGGGCACCATGGGAGGAAAAAGCTGCAAACTCTTTCAAAACTTGTAACACTCAAATTGTTTAAAGAACTTTATGCTGACAGCATCAACATAGTGGTTCACTTCTCTCTCAAGGGCTAGGTGGGAGCCAAAGAGAAGTTATCTGGGGTCACTAGGTTTATTCAGAGAGAAATTGCTCTTGCAAATAACATGGTGATAAGAAGTGTCATTAGGAGAAAAATGGTAAATATATATGTCTTATTATTCAACATGAATAACACCATTGAAAAATTACAGAGTAACATTAACAACTACCCCAAGGCAGGGTGGCAAAGATCAAAATAATGAATTCTACAGAATTACTTCTGTTTTATATGAGAAACAGAAACAGGTGAGCCAAAGATGAGATTATCTGAACAGTGATAAGCTTGAACAAAAATATTCCCAGAATTTCCCACAGGCTGCAAACTCTGGAAGATTTCAGATCTGGATCCAAACTCTGGGGCTTGGATCCATCTGTCCATTACAAGAATTATATAAACTGAGACTGCTTGTGAGGAAGGTCCTTGACTGAACAGAGACAGTAAAAGTCATAATCACACTGAAGTCTGGACCAAGGCCTGGATTTGTTCATATCCTTGATACAACTGATATAAATGGAAAAATCCCCACAGAATTGCCAGAGTCAAGAGACAGAAGTTTGCAGCTTTTTCACACTTTGTCAGTCTCCTTTGGTTTTAGCTGTAGTGTCAACTCAAAACACAACCATGTTGTCAGCACTAAATATCAGACACAATTTGCTTCTGTCCCACCTCACTTGGGTCCTTTAAATAAAGCATTCACTGACAGGCACAATTAGCCGCTTTCAGCCCACCCCCACTAGGAAATGGCTACAGCATTCAAGTTCCACAGTGGTGGCTCTACAATAAATCTTTAATTTTAAAAATGCAGCTCTGATTGTGTATGGGTTTTTGGCATCCCAACCATGCATCTGTAATCACCAAGGAAGACGGAACTGCATGATTGTATTACTTAATTTAAAAACAGATCACAAACATTTAGTTCATTAATATCAAGAATAAGATCAGTCTTGAACAGTATTCAATGAACAGTGTTGAGAGATACATTTTTAATGCAATTTGTATTTGGATGAACAGTCCAAGTTCATGTATTGCTTTCATATATACAACCAGTAATTCTGAATGCACTGGGAATCTGAACGCCCTGTATGTTTTCTATATTGTACATGCAACTTTATTACTGCTACGTGAGTAACTGAAGTTTGTGTTTTTTAAAACTTACTTAGCTATTGCCTATGGTTCTAGTTAAAAAAAAAAAAAAAAAGTAAAATTATCTTGGCAACCACAAGTCCATGTTTTTAAAAATGACCAGCAATTTGGACTATCTGGGTTTTTGGGTGCTTAACCTGAGATTCCATGGCTGCACCAAGCTTTAAAAGCTAGGTATGCAGCATTTCCTGAAAAGATGGCCCATCAAAAGGATTTTTAAGGAGGGAGGAATCCTACATTAGTTACTTCTGTATAGTCAAGTTACAATTTTTTTTTTCCCTCAAGATGTGATACTTTCCCCAAATGCCAGAATGAAGCTCATGATTCACCACTACAAACTGTTGCTTACTTTCAAAAACATGCAAATGTTTAAAAAATTAATTAAAAACAAACCCAGAAGATCACTATTTATGATATAAGGCACACTCATTAATCTAGTGCAAAAGACTGCCTGAATAAAAAGAAAAAAAAAACAGGTAGAAAAAAGGACATTAAAATATGCAACAATTTTTCAATTCTAAATTTTCACTACTAAGAGAAACAACTGCTTCTCTATGCCATTCAGTGACATGATAAAGAAACAATACTTTTATGTATACTTCTAATGCAGTTGGCCCTTACCAGGTCTGTGGAAATGCTGAGGGGAACGTGACATGGTGGGTGTGTAGCTGTGGCGACTGTACACTGGAGAATTAATAGAGCCCTGACTAGTAGATCTGTGAATCATGCGATCCCGAACATCCTGATAACCCTGCAGGATAGAAGCATTTCAAAAGAATTCACTAATACATGTAAATGCACCTTATGCAGTTTTTAGCAGCACTTAACTTTCATGGAACTGAAGACATCAGGAGAAGCTATTGAAATAAAAACATTCCTGAAGCTTTCAACCTACTTCAGTATTACTGTTTTCTTTTTTTTTTTCCAAATGATCTGTACCAAAGATTCCAATCCATTTTTAAAGTCATTATCAGGGTTCTGTCTGGGAAGGTTCAAATTGCACCTGTCCTTCAGGGTAACTTCTATTAAATTCCATGTTATCCTAGATTTCCCCATGCTTGTGATTCCTTAAGGGACGCTGTGCTCATAGTACATCTGTCCTGTAGCTTACTGTACAGATGAATGAACTAGCCTTCAACTAGCTAACTTGGAGGCCAGTAAAAATTCAATAGCTGCAGCACAGAGTTCTCTGTAGCTTAATTTACCGTGTTTCTCAACTAGCCACAGCAAAGGGTTTTAGTATCCAAATTAGATTCCCCTTGCATCTGAAAACAACACACCTGCTTGTAGAGTGAAACACAGTTTACTCGGTTTCTTGTAAAAAACAAAACAAAGCAAACCAAGCAGAACAAATGGGAAAGGAGTGATTTGAATGCATGAAAACACAGGACAAATTTTATAGCAACTTTTTAACATGTAGCAATCAGAGCGACTTTTAGTTAACAAACAAGCAACAGCCCCCACTCCCAAAACAGTAATGCTTATGCAATGGCACCTACACAATTTTGACAAATGACTTTACAAATATTTAATGTTACTGCGATGTTCATAAAAGCCCCTAGGGAAAAAAAAAACAAAACAAGGCCATAGTTATGTTTTCTTCAAGACAAAATTGCCAATGTTTCAGTAGCAACCATGGCATATTATTTAAATGCTTTGAGCAGCATTTTAGGTCATGTAGTTCAACTGGATCCTGAGATCTGAGTCCCTGTCTGCGCCACAAGAAAGATGAACACGCAAGAAGTGACCTCTGCTGGACAAAAGACTCTGCTTTGTAGAAAACAAATCAGTTAGAGTAGCAGTTTCATTTATCGTATAATCTGTCAAGGAGAACTTAGTGCTTTCTTTTTAGATTTAATTTTCCTTAAGTTTTAATTATCAGAAAACATGCCTATGCAGCAGAGGTGGATCAGATTGGTAACAAAATCAACACCTGCATTTTATTCCTGAAATAAATAACTAATCATAGTAACATACTGTCCCCAAAGGTTCCACCAAACTTACTTCTGCAGAAGGGGTAGGAGATAACGTCCTTGGAGACTGCAAAGACATAAAAAATAAGGTTACAGAAACATCCTTGCATGTGCTGGGCCAGAAAACGGCAATCTAAACATTGCTGCAGGTACACAGATACATGGCAGTATAAAATGGCAGTGTAGACATAACTGAGGCCATTATAACACTGAAAACTAATTTTTCTACATTGCTCAGGAACTGTTCCTTAAGTCATTGAAGCAACTTAAGTTTCTGGGAGAAATATAACAGTAAGTGAGATTAATTCAGTCAAATATTATGCAACAACATCTCTGAGCCACCTAATCATTATGGTAATTAAAACATAGCTGTAAAGATCAAAATCTGAAAGAGTTATTAGTTTAATAACTGTGCCTGTTATGAAGAAATCTTTAAAGTGGAAATCAAAAGTAAATAATCTTAACTCAGGGCTTTGCATGGCATCAGGAATACAGAAAAACTTTCAGGATGAAGCATATTTCTCCTCCAACACACATACTCTGGCAAAAGTCTGCCTCTCCCCAAGGCCTTACATTTCATATACTATCCTTACAAAGCAGTAAGCAGTTGTCATCAACATTTCTTTGATATGATCTCTCTTTAAATTAGCTATGGGCTCTTCCATAGTTATGCAAGGAGAACAGACAGGAATTACAAGCGTCTAAATTGGAGGAACTATGCAAAAGCAAATGGGCATAGTACTTATGAATAGCTTCTACTACAGAGCTAGGGAAACTGAGGCATGAAATACTTTTTAAAAATGAAGCATAAGATCATGCATTAGTTGGCAGTACAAACAAGAATAAAGGCTATGTATGATTCCCAGTTATGTACTTTTAATTACAAGACATTTTGAAGCTGGAAGATCAGAATTTAAAGTATTTCATTTATGCACTAAACTTCAATATTATTCCATTGCCATAGTAAACCCAGCAAGAACTGATGCTTTTAAATAAGGCCACAATTATTACAGTACCATATAACTGTTAAGATAATGTCTCAGAAGCAAAACTGCTGATTCTGCTCTATCTGTTACAATGAAGTACAACAGTAGTGTAAAATGCATGCAGAATTTCCGGTAATAAATGTCCACCTATACACTTAGTGGTGAGAGACCATAAAAGGGGCTGGTGACATTGGGAATGCACAATATCCAAATAAAGGAGTGACATTTTTAGTTTGGGTACAGAACATCTCCTTTTGAGCAATAAAGCTTTTAAAAACTTCTCTATCAAAGCCTTCTTCTACATTCTTGTTTTCCTAATCCTTATAACTGCACAAGTTCTATACAGAAAAACACCATTTTATTATAGATTGAATAGCAGCAGCCATGAAAACTTCACTATCCTCATGAAATATATCACATTACAGTGCTCTGTAGCATCATTTTCTACAAAAACAATGAATGAAAACCTAACACTTGCAATATAAATGAACAAAGCACAGTTTGTGGTGTGCTTTCCCAAGTTTTTCTACAAGTAATTTACATATTTACCATAAGTAAACCGATTTCCATAATCTGCTGTGGTTGCCTAGATGCTATGCTAAAGTAATTAACTATTGTAAATAGTAGTCACAGGACTCTAAGACTGAGAAGATATCCCAGACAGTGACTTGATTCCATGACCAACCTTTCATATAATTCTACTTCACCGCTGTCTGATATCATGTCCGTGCTTTTTGGGAAAGGCAACCATATGCTACAGCCAACTTACTGTTTTATCGTGCACAGGTGAACTACCTTATCTCAAATTCTGAGTCTGCCAGGGAAAGTTTGGTTCTTTGCTGTTTGTGAGGTCTTTTAAAATTTGTTCTATCAAAGAAGTTTTCACACTAGTCAGTTTGAAATACACTGTACAAGTAAAGTGGGAAGGATAAGCTCACTTCCAGAACAGCAAGCCAGCGAAAATACAAAGTGATGACTCTGGATTAAAACAAAACAAAATCTGTGTGGAAATCCTGCTCTGACCAAATTTATGGTAAAACTCACTGCAACAGGCTCAATGTTCTATTACTTTTAAGACCTAAGGGACTGCTCAGATACTTGAAGTCATATAGATCCTTTCATGGTCTGGGAAATTTTGGCAAACACTATTTTAGCCACATTTACAGATGTCATTTTATAATAGAAGTTCCAGCATTTTCCACTGATCTCATTTTAATATTCTTTTTGTTGTAGTATGAGGTAAGGAGTTTGCTCTGTTTTGAAGCATCTGTCATGTCAGAAGAAATACTTTACAACAGCTTGTTTTCAGGAGGCTGTTACAGACGTTCAGTGCTTTCAACTGACAGAATACAAGATGCAGGTAAAATACTGCTTCTCTAAATATTTATGCAGGAAAAGTCAGAGCTGAAAAAAAGATTCGATTTCTGTGCTGGTCAGGCTGCTAGCAGGGCAGAAGTAATGGGACCTATCATTCTGTGACCTAAATGACAGTTTTTGGAAAGTTTATCAGTACATTAAGTGTCTGTCTCAGTAGGAGAAAGTTTATTTAGTGATCTCAAGAAAGCAGATCTTCTAAAACAACCATAGCGTACCAGAGGACTCCTCATGAGCTTCCTTTCACTTCCCCCCATAACTGCTGAAGCATCTTCACAGTATCTAGCATGTCAGCTCCCGCTAGATGGTGCTGTATGAAAACATTTTTCATCACAGACTTTCAGAAAAACAACATCGTGATTTAATTGATCAAGAGAGACTGTCAGTGAGAAACTCCTCAAAGCATTTTTTTTTCATTGCAATAAAGAAAAATGTCTATTGCTGTCCTTTCTCACTTTCAGTGGCTAAAGTGTCCCTGCAATCTGGGTATGTCCTCTCCACTGGGTTAACTTTGGCAGCTCTTGCACATTTCCCTCATACACCCAGGAATTACCTGAATTTAGTGATGTTTTTAGTCAAGGTGAAGGACATTTCTGGAGTACAAGTTAGAGCTCAGGTTCTCTTTTTATTTAATGCCACCACATGCACACGTTTTGCAAAGAGAATGCAGGCTAAATCACTCAAATAGTTTTAGTCTTCCAAAACCTTATCACAAAGCTCTCTGGGTTCCAGAAGGTCAAACAGTTTTCCAGTACTTGCTGAGAAAGGATCACAGAAAGTGATTTAGCCTACCATGGAACGAAGAACAATGTGACATGATCCTGAAGTCTTGAGCAAGACAGCTTCAGACAGGATACACTAACTGGGACTGATTTTGGAGCATGTCTCCCTGTATTTGGGCTATACTAGTCCAGACTCTTGGGCCTTTGTGCCAAACCTGAATTAAATCTACAGTGAAAGCCTAGCCAAAATTATTCTTTTGCTTACTTCAGCAAAACAAAGCACGACTTTAGCTGAAGTCAGCAGAAGCTGGCTTTGTTAGGGACCACAGTTTTTAGCCCCCAAACCAAAGTCTGCATAAACTGGACTCCACAACTTTAAAAAGAGATATTTAATACAATGATGGATGGATCCGTTTATAATCTAAACTATTGCTGTTTATATAACATTTATAAATAGTAAATCAAACAATTCTTACACAATTCACTGCTCTACAGCATAAATGGCTGCGACTAGAACAGCAAACCATGAATTCACACAAAAGGCTGTAAACTTGGCTTATTCCTCAAGGTCTGCAATTCCCTGGCATGCCTAAATATGTCATCTCCTTTGCTTTTTAAAGAGGATGGTGACTGATGTAAGCCGTACCAAGATTAAGGTGTCACTGGGTTTACCACAGTACGAACACAAACTAAGAGATGGGTCTGCCCCAGAAGGGCTTGTCTTCTCATTAGGGCAAGGAACAGGAGGAGAAACAGGTACAAAGAGGTGAAGTGACTTGCCCAAGGACACAGAAATCAGTGGTAGCATTTGGTAGAAAACTCAGATCTCCTGAACTGAAGGTGAGAGCCCGTTTGTTCCAGATAGTGCTGTCACAAAAGATTAACTGAACGTAATGCTGGTGAAAATATGGGGCAGGAAAACTCCAAAGCTTTTTTGCTTATCCCCCCCAAAAGCATAATTGCAGGCAGCTTCCAACATACTGCTTTATCAGAAAGCAGCATCCCCTTTAGGATTAACAAATTTTCTCTGAGTGAGATTAGTTCCTCCTCTGTGACCATCCACAGAATTATGTCTGTTGGAGCTGGTCAGAGATCACCAATGTTTCTCACAATGGTTTCAAATCAGATGTCAGCTGGGTTGACTACTGACCTGAATTTGAGGGGGAAAATTCTTTAACATATTGACCTGTTAATCTCTTCTCTTTTTCCTGAGCTGAACAGTCTCCTGAATTGCCAACTCATGTTATAATTTAAAAGACTAATCCTAAAGAACACTGAAAAACAAAATATAAAAACTGAGGTAACCCTGATTCACAAGCACAAGCTACTGATCTCTTGGCGGGCAGGACACCAGGCCAAGAGAGGAGATTATCAGTCACTAATCTGGGCATCTTCAGACCACTGGCGACTGAATGATTTATTGTACTTTCTTCTTCCCCAGCTCATCTTCATACTCAATTCAGTTACTCAGTAAAGTCACAGAGACTACAAGGAAGTAAGTCCATTTCCATGTTTACTGTCAGATGGAATGACATGACAGCACTTCCAAACCTGCTTCACAGTCTGCATTGGAACCATATTAGCAGTCCATTGCAAGTATGGAAGTTCCCTTGAGAAAACTGGAGAAGCCCTACAACCTAAAAGATATCTTTAAATACAAATTTAAGAAAATATATCAGATGATTGTATCTATTGTTGCAGGATAAAAGATGGCAGCAGTTTAAAATGGGAGGCAACTATTTCCATACGGCAACTAACCAGCTTTTCCAAGTAGAAAAGCAGTTCATGCAGACTTATTGCATATTTTACCCAGTATGTCTGACAAAGCACTCTGGAAATACATTTCTGTCTGATATTTGTGAGAGAGTGCATCCGGCTGCTATTAACCCTTTTCTTGCCACAGAACATCATGATACTCCTCATGTTCAGTTGTGAGTATCAGTGCTTTAAAGCAACGTGCCTACTATACAGCACAACACTAGACTGGCTTTTGCTTCATGTTCTGGACTGGGCTGTACCCAAAGACCAGAATATTTACGTGAGTTATGAGAACACACACCAACGGCCTGCACCCCCCCATTCCTCTGCTAGCGGCTGATGTTAAGGTAGGTAAGAAATGGAGTTGTGTGCTTAATTCTGCTGTTTCCCATGTAAGGCATCATCATAATTTTTCCCTTTAAACCCCCATCAAATAGACAAAAAGCACTTTGAACAGCAGCAGCAACAGCAGTGTCAATTAGAAACTGTTTCAAAAGAGAATAGAAGCAAAGCAGGCTTTGAGTAAAGCTTATAGCAGAATGGCTTGCTTGTCATTTAGTTACCTCTCCAAGACTCTGTCTCTCCTGTCTGTCCTCGTAGGCGGAAGTGTAGAATGGCTCATAAGTAATTAGGTCTGGACGTTCAATGTCATAAATGGCCTTGACTTTGGGAATGGCTGCTAAATCCTTGTAATCAAGGATCTCATTGTCTACTTTTGCCTAAAGGTCAAAGACAGAAGATAAATTAACTTACACAAAAGTACTGGTAGTTTCTATTTTATACAATTTATGTTTTTAGTGTATTTGTTGTCACCCTGTTGTTATGTAAAACCCTTTTTGGCACTTTTTGTTTACATGCAAAGTAACTGTTTCTTGTTCTTCACCAGCAGGCCTTCTCTTCAAAAGCATACAGTGTCTTCTGAGTTTAGGAAAGAAAGAACATTGCATATATAGATCCAACATAAAAATTTACAATCCCCAGTACTGAGCTAGAAATCTCAGCTCTCATTTTGTGGCCTCAGGCAAGTTTTTTCACCTCTCTGCTTTTGTTTGCCCATCTGCAAAATATGTGATAACATCATCTTAGTTTGCAGATCACAGAGATTATGAGAGGATTCCATGGAGAAGTCTACAGACAGAAAGCCAACCTATAACTTCACACACGAAAGGATATACAACTTAATAAAAGGAAACAAAAGGCAAACAGGACTAATTGCCAGAAGCAGGTGTCAAACTCCCAAATAAAATTATTATATTGCACTCATCACTCAACCTATACCCAGTCTTCTGGCTAAAGCATATGTTGCTTATTAACAGGATACTACATAGGACTAACATTAACTAGTTTTTCCACTAAAACTGCAAAGTCTTGACTAATTCAAAACTAGAAGCTCAAAGTAGGAAATCAGTTCCAAAGAGAGCTGCATCAGAAGGAGCTGAAAAGAGGTTTTACATATATTTTATATAGTTAATCTTTCTCTTTGTTTAAAAGAAATTTGCTACAAAATCATTATACATTCTTACCTGCATTACAGAAATGCCTTTGATTATTAAAAATGAAAGAAAATATTCAAATTCCTTTTCAACTCTTCTACCAGATATACAGTAGAGGAGAAAGTTAGCCCTATAGTCTGCCTCTTCTTCCCAACATACCTTTGTCCTTGATCCCCTCATAATGGGTTCTCTTTCTCTCACTAACTTGCTTTCCTGTGATTTCCTTCCTTAGCTGTTATCTTCCACTTCTGCTTTGGATTTTGTGCAGGTTATCTGCGAGCGTGATTTACATGAGGATGCAGGGTATATGGACTTTCAAGGAAAAGGACTTTTAAAGGGATGTGAGTTTTTGGAGGTGTAGGTTATATGCATAAAAAGACACCAAATCTGAGCTGTTCTGTTATTCACCCAAGTACATTTGATTTAATATTCTTCCTGCTTAGAACTGAGTAGTGCAGCCAAAAAGATGATTCCTTTTGACCATTAGGACTTCTCTGCCAAGAAAAAAGAAGGCACCGACATTTATAACACTGAAATTCCTGAAGAAGATGCAGATAAATGGAAAAAAAAAAAAACAATACTCCTTTAAAAAATTTGGCCCAACCTTATGTTAAAGTATTTCCATCTTTAATTTCCAAGATTGCATGGGCTCAAAAGGCACTAATAACAAGGCCAAGAAGTCAAAGAGATCATCTAAAATACTGAAAGAGGAGGTTTAGTTACTGCAGGAATCATATTATCCTTTAAATCTCAAATAGCTACAAATAAATTAGCATAATCATAGCTTTGCATTTTCAGCACCATTTTCAGCAGTGTTATATTAATAACAGAAGGATCCTTACTATCCTATTTCTTCAAACCAACCAACCAACCCTCCCCACCACCAAAAACCTTTCCTTCCACAGACAAAATATCTGGCCTTTGAAACTGAAGGTGTTTTATCAGCCAAGATTCCTTCGATGTGGCTGACACTCCTCCCCAAATTCTGCAATTGCAGACAGCAGACCTTTCAAGAACTGCATACTGAGGTGCAAATATTTCCTCACATAACTTCAGATTCTATGCAAAGTGAAATGACCTGTCTTCTGTACCTCTTTATAACCCCAAAAGTGACTTAAGAGAAATCTACCAAGTCTTTCTAAAGAGAATGTGGCCTGCCCTGCTCTTGAAATGTCACAGTGATAAAAACTACATCTGTCAAGGTAATGAGAATTTTGTCAATTTAACCACTAGAAGGAAGGCATTAGCATCAGTATAAAAGTGATTTATTTCAGTATGGACTATTTCACGCCTACAACCAAGGTATCATCACTTTATTCATCCGAAGGAGTACTTACATAGATAGTATGGCCTGGTGAGCCAGGTATACTGGAACCTGGTCTGGAATAAATACTTTCTGATGATGTTCTTGTAGGCTGAAAAACAAACAGGGTAACTTCTCAGAGACACTTGAAGCCATTAACATTGGTAATATGGGTTTTAAATGAAGAAATCTTAATACATCTTAGAATTAATCGTATTTAGGAAAAAATATCAACACAAATGCATGTGTTCCGGCAAATGTCACAAACTTGTGAGGCAGGTAGGCTTTTTTGCAGGGGAAGGAGTGTTGTGAGAGGGAAAGGAGATTTTTTTAAAGCATACACTGTAAAAGACTGACAACAATAATGAACAAAACAACACCTGCCAAATACACTGCAGGCAGCCATACAAACTATAGGTCAGATACTCTTGCTGGTGATTTTATCAAAATGTTAGTTCACAAACAGCTAGAGATATCAGCAGTAGCCCAGCCAAAACTGTTGAGAGGAACACAGCACACACATTATCATTTTCCAGATATTCAGTCTTAGTGACTGGATTTCCATTATAAATACAGAAGTGAGTTCAGCCCCTCTGACCACAAATCCTGGGCTCAGAACTGTTCCCTACATTTGTAGCACAATTTAGATGCAAGACCAAAGTTAAAATGTTGGTTGAAATTTCATGATTCCCCACACTTCCCCAAAGTCCTGATGTTTAATAACACCGTCCTGCAAACTGAAATTCATGAGAACACTCAGGCCTTTACAGAGTGAGTGCTCTTAAACATTTAGTGGATTTTCCGACACATCATCGGTACTAAACAGACACTACTTGTCTGGGGGATGTTTTGGGAGAGGAGACGAAGTAACTTATTACTGAGAGGTGGAGATCCTTAAAATTCAATAAATCTGAAAACTTTTAATTCAGTCAAAAGTCACTGAGCCTATCAGGGTGATTACTCCTAAATCTAGCATGCAGGAGACACAGGTAAACAAAAATGGCAAAGCACGCTGTTTCGATTTAAAGATTATCACCTAAGGAACATGATTCAAGGTAATGGAAAGAGACTAATCACCAGATCCAGGGGTTTAGGCTCCCAGGTCTTACTGGCAGCTAGATATCTAAATAGGTACTTGAATCTAGCTATTATGGACTTTAAAAAAAGGTAATCAGAGATACCATGCTTCCACTGGAGAAAAGAAGAACAATTCTTGCTCCCTAATTGGCAGCAAAGAACCAGCTCTCATCACAAAGCAATTGCACCAGCAGATGACTCCGATGACACAAGTGCAGTGGGATACTTTAATGACATTGTAAAGTAAATCTTGGTAAATAGTCCTTGCCTCTTGTCAGCTTGAACTAAGGGACCTTCAGTAACACACTGAAGGGAAACAAAGCTTTACAGCCTGGCTCACAGATTTTGTTCAGGAAATACCTAGAGTGAACACAGCAAGGCTACTGGGGCTTACTTGTCTCTCAGTGTATATTTGCTGAAAGGATCCGTCAACAACCCCCAGAGTCTTTCTGCTTTTTATTTCAGAGCCAGGAAAGTTATTAGAACTATCCTTATAAAAATGCTGAAGACTATTCATGGATTATACATAAAGTTTTCCCTCTCTCCATTTGTGGAAAAGGAAAACCACCACACTCTGGGAGGGTCAGGGGAATAAAGGCCTTTGAACATGTCCCACCAAAAAAGGGAAGATTCAGATCAAAAAGAGAGCAGATGTGGCCATGGAATGACAGAGCTGCAAATCCTCTCCAGAGCACATCTGAGAACATTTCACAGCTGGACTTTTACAAGTTTCTCGTGTTTTCTCTTTGTAGCAGCAAAATCCTATATCCCAAAAGGGAGCACAGGAATTTCTCAGCTGCTCCAGCCGCCCTTCAGTTTCTCCCATAATGCAGTCAAAGAAAAAACTGCTTGTTTTATGGAAATGTTAAAAGACTTAAGCTGAGGAAAATCTGGCTGTTGTTGAGAAACCCCCTTATTCCCCCTTTTATTCTGCTCTTTCACACTACTGCTGCTTTGAGTGGAGACATATGTAACATGTTGTTGCAGTTGCTATGGAAAAGAATTGTTTTCAGTTGTTTTCATTACAACATCAGGAACAAGGTTAAGTACTTGAGATACTGTTAGGAGTGTCTCTGTTACCCTCTGCTTTTGGCAGACGTTCTTCAAGAGTTTTGTCTGTCTAATTTTCTCTCTAGTAGGAAAAAAAGCTTTAGAGGCAGTTATGTCTTCTTCTGAGCTGGCACACTCTCTGAGATGCTCCTCTCTCTGTCCTTTCATAATAGCTTCAGAAAATCAGAAATTCTCAGCTCTTGGTCTGACTCTTAACCTCATCTCTTAGTTTCACTGATAAGAACTTGTTCAGCAAAGGAAAATTCACCTGTGCTAAGCACTTCAGTGAATTTATTCAATAAAGTCTTTTACCCTAAGAAGATAACCATATCCTGCTAACTTTCTTGTGTGCTCTTAATCCTGTAGTACAGGAACAGTTGCATGGGATTCAGTGGGTGTTGTCAGATGGACAAACAAGTCATAGCACCTCTTCCCTATTTCTTCAAAGCGCTCTTTCTCCTGCTTCGAGTCCCTCATTACCCTCCCCCCCCCATTAATGTGGCCATAAACCACATATGACCCTCCTCAAATCCAGTTTTCTATTTTCTGAAATTCTTCCTGTGTGCATCAATTTTACCTTCGGATTATGGCAAAGCTCCACATTCCCTGAGCCAGATGCCATTCTGCTCGCCACTGCCTGAACACACATCGTTCATGTCCTGAGAAGCTTAATCCATGCAGAGCTGGAGTTCTGTGGCTCCTCTATTTGCCCCCAATCCTATGTCTTGCTTAGTTTTACAACTTGCCTCTGAAGACAGAGCATGAAAAAGAGGACTTCTACATGTACTCTCACCCTTCCTGCCTCCCTTTGACCTAT
Source organism: Apteryx mantelli (assembly GCF_036417845.1). Taxonomy (NCBI): domain Eukaryota; kingdom Metazoa; phylum Chordata; class Aves; order Apterygiformes; family Apterygidae; genus Apteryx; species Apteryx mantelli. The sequence continues at coordinate 35,678,230 of NC_089984.1, forward strand.
TTTTTGTTTAGAATTACACAGGCTGTTTCCATCGCAGATGGCTAACTATTTCCTACTCTGTCACAGAACGTTTCCCGGATGGTCTGGAATCCCTCAGAGTTTTGCACCTTCCCCTAAAGACAATTGCTCTACACTTAAAAACATTTGTGCTGTTTGACTCATCAAACCTACACTGAATATGCTTTGATATAAACTGTTCCTCTGGCATACTTTCAGTTCCCATAATTGGCTCATATCTTAGGAGGCCTATAATAGCTCCTGACTGAAAGTTTGTGACTGGGCATGGCTTTTATTACATCGTACATTACATTTCCATTATCAGTCAAGAATCCTTGACCCTATGTACCACTGTTGTGACTTTATATACTAAACAGGTGGCAAGAGACATGTTGGAGGTCAAGTTCTCTACTGATGCAATTGCAATGTGGTGTATATTCGCACTACGGGAGAGCTAATCAAAGCACAGGTGAAACTGGAAAAGAATAATGGCTATCCCTGATTTAACCTTTAACCTTCAGCAGCAATATCACATGAGCATCTCTTGCACACATTATTGGAAGCAGATGTGTAAAGAAATTAGAGGAGACCTCCTTTTATATATATGCATTTATTTAATAGCATTCACTTCTCTGTCAAAATAGGTATATGACACTTGTTCTACTCTCAAGCAACTGAGCAAGTTAAGCTCTCTTACGTCTTGTACGGATTTCTCAGACAGATCTGGAACATCCTTTATACGACCATGTTTGCTCTTGAAGGATTTGACCAGAGCTTTTCATTATACCACCTTTGTTCACAGAAATCTAAAGTAAATTTCTATTAAGTACTACAATTAATCTGTGTGTGTGTGTTTGCACACATGCATATGCCTTGTGTGGTCTTTCTCCACATTTTCTCAGAGCACAAGAGTCATCTCTTCTTTCTTTCCTCTTCCACCCAAATGGATGTAACAGTAGTAAATACATTAATATGAGACGTCTATTAGATACAGGAAGTCTATGAATGTATATGAAGAATCGATAGAAATTCAATCAATAGAAATTCATGCATGTCATTAAAGGAGCCAAAAGAAAGAATCAAATCACAAAGTATCTAAAATATCTACAAGATTTCTCAGTATTTTCCACTTTATCGCAGATCTCTTATTTTTTTGTTCTTCATTTCATGCATTTGTCTTCAATGCAAAAGTCCTTCATCAACTTCATTTGCAGACTGGAGGAGGTAACACCAACTGTCATGCTCTTGATGGCCATCCTATTGGGGTCATTGTGAATTTCAAAGCCCAATTATCACATCACCCATGCATATGCCCCAAATTGATTGTTATTTTAGTATTAGTTTGCAAAGCTTAGGATGTTCATCTGGATTTACCTCAGCTTGTCATTTAATCATGCATGGCACATCTTCTAAACAAATAACTTCTTTGAAAAAAAATCCACACTAGAGCCATCCACATCATTCAGATGCTGCTGCAATGCGGTGGCTATGGCTTTCTAAAGTACAGATGTTCAGAATCATGCTCTATAAAAGCTTACAAGGGCAGGCAACCAGATCAAAAGTGATCTCAAGAACATCTGGCCAGCTGGATGCACTACTGTTTAATAAAGGCATCGCCAACGTTGTTTACAGTACCTGCCTTAGTTTTTTGAGAGAGTTCATTATGCAAGGCGGTGATAATAGCTGCAGAAAAACGAATATGCTTTCACTTAATAACATGTAACATTACAGTTCAAGCAAATCTTCTAAGCCTCAGTAGCTACTTTAAGGGCATTATATTTATAAATAAGCTACTAGAAAATCTGTGTTTTCTTCCGTAATTTATTCTACTTGGCAGAAGCAATTTTGCAACAGCAAGGACTTTGGCTTCCACAGTACAACACATGCTACTCTGACTACCTGCCTAATCAACTATCAAATTTTTACAGAGGAGAGAAGTTACTTAGGACTTGGAACCATGGTTCATTAAAGACAGGATTCGCATGGATTTCAGTAGTTTGCAGATTTCCATAATTTTTAGTAGCAGTGACCTATAAAGCACCTTAAAGCTACAGCATTCATGGTGTCTGTTACTTTAATAACTGTACGTTTCTCCTTACAAGTGTGTTTCCTTCAAATGCATGCAGCCTTTCATTATTTCTCTTCCTAAAAAAATCTATGATATGTATGTATCAAGACAAAATTAGTGATCAGGTTTAGTTCAAACTCACACAACACACTAATAGGTCACGACATATTTTTCTTCCTTTTCTAGACACAAAGGCAAGGAGAATCAATTTGCAGCACATAATCATTAAAGGCCAGTCGCTAAAAGCATAAGCTCTTTTACAATACTGCTTATGCAAATGTATTCTTCACCCAAGAGTAAGTCAAGCCAAAGGCAGAAAAATAAAGTTGGAAGTCCAGAACCTACTGTATTCGGTGGCAAAATTCTCACAGAATTCAATTATTCTTGGCTTCTTTTCTCAAAATTTTTTAAAGAGCATGATTTTCTCAAAATATATTGCAAGTATATTAAAAAAAAACAAAAAAAACTTTAAAAAGACTACAATCTATCTGTAGCTTAAGACACACTTTCCCCCCAAACTAGTTAGGCCAATTTGTTGGGTTTCTTCTTACATTTAGCAAGCAATTAGTACCTTTAAATGTAAGTCTCAAGTCCCTGGATAGCTGCCTACAGCAAAAGATTAGCAATTATAATGCATCAAGTGTATAATTCTCTTATTTTCTTTTTGTTTTCTTTTTTGCATAGCCTTTGGCATCTAACTCCTAGTGAAATGCCTAACTTCCACTGATCTCAATGGAAGCTGCAGTACTCAGGTTTGGTACCTCAGAACTTTTGTGGTGCTGGTCTTAAATGCTCAGGATGTAATTACTGCATCAAACTTATGTTTAAAGTACCTGAAGTAAAGTTCCGTTTGAATCATAAACAGTGAGGATTAACTCCATCTTCTCCTGATTCCATACACCATCCAAACAGAACAAGTTTGTTTGCTTTCAGTGGGACTATTCATGGAAGGAAGGCTGCAGAATAAGCATATGCCCTTTCTGTCTTGCAAGAAGAACAATCTGCCACCATATCAGCAACAAAAAATACATATTAAATGGAGCTCACTGGTGGCGGGTGTTCCTCTGAGGCTCAAAAATTCTTGACTTTGGTACCAAAGTTTGTTCATAGATCTAAAAATGTCATGTGTTTCTGCTGTTGGCTAAGATTCTGTGACTTATTTACCATTAGCTATTTGATACTCAGCTGAGTCACAAATTAGTCTCAGACCTCTGAATCCAAGATCTAGGCACCAACGGAATTTCTAAACAATGCCCTTTTCTAATGCTCCAACTGTCTCCAAGGCAGACGTGTCCCATTCTGCTGAAATATGCTTTAGTCAGAAATCAACAAGACTGAACCACCAAGGTTTGGAGAAAACTGCAGATAATATTTACAAAGCAAGCTTTAGGATCTTGCTTACTATTTGCAAATGGGTTTTGCATCAGGCAGGCTCTAGAAAAAATAAGAACAATTTTCCTGTAGATTTGAGTCTTTGGCCCATTTTTACACTGCAACAGCAATGATGGTATCTTTATGTCTACTCAACAGAAGAATACTTCAAGCCAAAGTCTGCTTTGAATTACACTTTACATAATAAGCATGTAAATCCAGACAGAACTGAACACTCATTAAGCTTACACAAGAGGATATCACCTGACCCTAAGCTACCTGTATCCTACGCAGTCTACAAAGTAAGAAAGAGAACATGCCTTTATTTTGACAAGGGGCACTCCTGTTTTTCCTTGCATATTTTTCTAATATATTGGATAGGATTCTTTTTTTCTAATCCCAAGGCTCCTGTATTTCAACACTGAAAGCTCACAACTCCGGCATCCTAAGCTGAAGGAGCGTTTGTGTAGCGCTTCAAAAGTCATTAAGCTGGCCTAACAGATTAGCGAAAAGACTCCGCAGATTGCTATTCTCTGCCTCCAATATCTGATTCCATAAAGTCTAGGACAGCAGAGACATTTCCCTCCTTAGAAACAGTGATAATGCATCTTTATAGCTGGAGTCACTTTATAGATTGTTCTGTAGCTAAAAGAGAGACCGACACCTAGGAGCAGTTAGTGCATTGCAATTTCCAAAGTTAATTTTGAGCAAAATACTGCGCAGGACAAGGGGACAGGACATGCATCAACTCCCACTGAATCACAGTGTTGGATTCAACCATGTAACACTACCCTGCAGACTGCATCTAACACAAATATCCTGCCCTTACTGATGATATGGCTTATGTCTACGCTGCAATTAGAGATGTGAAGGTAGCATGAGTAGGCATAACGGAAATCCAGTGGCAGGGATGCTATAAGCCTGTCTGCCTACTGTTAGTCTGCACTGAAGTCCATCTCAGCATATTTTTACTTCATTATCAGGTGAAAGCTACCTCAGGTATGCCTACATGCACTGCAGTCATATGTCCTCTCACGCAGCAGATATAACCAATAAATAAGCACTGCTGTGAAGGAGAAGAAATGGAGGGAGGTGGTGTAGTTGGACACAAAGCAAACTTGAGGTGAGGAAGTAAATAGACAGTCTAGAAAGAAGGGGACAGGGAGGACCTCCTTACTTTGAAATGGATATGCCCCTGATTACAGGAGGCAAATGCTTTTGGACAGTGCACAGAACATGTCCAAATCCAAAATTTTGTAAATATTTCCTCAACTACAACATTGATTTGTAGTTGGTCAACACTTAAAGAAACAACTGATATTTTAATGGCATTTTTTTCTGAAAAACATCAACCATTGTTCATGAAAAACTACTTCATTTTAACCATCCCTTCAAAACCAGGTGCTTTTACCATGTTCATTTGCTTCACACTTGCACCTATTTTTTGTTTCAGAAGAAAAACTTTCTGTAACCCTGGAAGACCAATACTACAGCACCCAAAAGCTCATGTAAATCAAAAAAAAAAAAAATCAGCATTTTATTAAATAAAATCAAAATGTGAGAGTCAACAAACAACACTGCACTACACAATGCAAAATACAGAGCTGGTGCCCAGAGTGGCACGTGATGGCAGGAAAGCTGCATGGCAGAAGTAGTAGCAAGAGCAGCAGGTGACAATAATGAAGAATAATATCTTCTCAGGAAGGAAGACTATTAACAATACTATGAAAACACAACAGCAAACCTCTGCAGAGCGTGGCCTGCGCAGAACCAGACTCTTTGGATAAAAGAATTCAGATGAGGAATGCTGTCATGAAACATAAAAAGGAAAAAGAAGAGTGAAAAGGAAAGCAGTTCCCCCAACCCAGAGTTTAAGCTCTTTTTCAACAAGTTACTAATACCTACTTGCTAGAAAATAAATTGTGCATTATAATATGTATGTTCCATATTGCTCACTGCTGAATCACCAACTGCCAGACAGCTGGAGAAAAAGAAAAGGCAAGCAATGTATATTCTCATTACATATTTAGGGTTGCTTTATTTTCTGCTTGTTTTGGCTTCGTAATCCTCCACCAAAATATTCAGTGGGAGGAAGATCTTAAGCAACCACTGTTTTTATGAACTCCACTTCAGATCTTGACCAGCTAGAGTGCTGATTAGTTTATATCACAATTCAGTTACTGAGAGAACACAGAGCTTGCTGAAAACTTCTGAAGCAGCTTCAATGATAAAAGGGGTTTTTGTTTTGTTCTGTTCTACAGGGAAAGGAAATCCAGCAGAGCAAAGAGGCCGTATCACTGGCTTTTTGCAGAACCACCAGAAAATACAGGCCTGGCACCAAGAGTGGTTCTATATATACCTTCCATGTATCTTCTAACTACTGAGCACTGGTATAAACAATCTGTCTGCTCCTTGGGTGATGCAATATCCTTACAACCTTTCTGAAAGCAATTCTGCCTCTCACATGGTAAAGTTAAAGCTGGTTGACACAGTGATAAGCTGGTCATTGAGAACACTATTTATCCAGATGACATAATGCTACATGCTGGAAATCAAAGGCCAAGAGATGGACTTCAGAGTCCTTGGAGCAGTGCACTGAAAGATATGTGAAGGTGATGAGCCTAAAAAGCACAGTAATACCTCTGACGTGGTGCTATTTTTTATTCTGCCAGAGTGGTCACAGACATGCAATAAAAAACATGAGAAATCATTCTCTTAAGAAGACTGTTCAGTTACTGCATGTGCAAAAATGTCTGGTGTGTTTTTGCTACAAATTCTGCTTACCCGTAGCTTATCTTCAGTCTTAGTGGACTGCTTACAGTCGGGATGCCAGACAGTGGAACCTAGGGGAGGAAAAAAAAAATTATTCAGAGTAAAATGGATGACCTCTGTTCATGAAAAGTCAGGTATTAAAGAGAACCCCTTCATTGCATCAGATGGTGATCTGTATGAACCTGAGTATTCATATTCCATTTCAGCTCATGAGAAATACAGGTGAAACACAAAAATCCAAATTCTTGACCCACCTAGAGCAGCCTTTGTCTGAGACTCTCAAAGCACTTAGCGCACACTCTTAATTAAAACTCAAACAGCCTCAAGCAGCATGGAAGCAAGGCAGAATCAGGTGCTGGAGCTGAAAGAGGGAAGGTTCTTCTGGCCAGGGTGGAGGGCTAGAGCAAAAGAACTGGGCCACGGTTACTTCATCTATTCTCCCCTTATGTACCTCACCAAAAAGGGAAGATATAAAAAGAAAGTTCTGATTTTAAGTCCATCGATTCTGGAAAAGTCCTATAATTTCCTAACTATATTCAGTTAGTGCAAAGTATTACTCATAGCACCTCTTCCCTGCAACAACCAAAAAATGCAACAAGAAAAGCTCATTAGGAGAAAAATAAGAAAATTCATAACACAGCAGGGTCAGGGCTAAATTTCACCCACTACACTAAGCTAGAGAGGCCAGTATGACACAGGCAGTACACAACAGTATATGAAGAAGCCTCTCCCTAGATCACAGCGTGCCATACTTGCCATTGGCACATGCACCATTTCTACCCCTTGTTCTGTAAGATCAGTGGCATGTGTTGCACTAGGGTTTCCCCATGGCAGCTTTCAGCTGCATATCTGGCTGCAAAAGGAAACGGCTCTGTTGTTCGTACCCCAAAACATGGGATTCTCTCTTACATTGTAAAAATGTAAACACTCAACTGCCCTCGAGGGCCCAGCAGTGTCAGAGGCAGGGGGTATTTCTATCCCATTTCAGTTATCTTTTGGAATAGAGTGCAAACCGTGGTCACTGCTGGCAGGTATTAGCCAAACTGAAATTGAGCAGAAGCTAATGATGATTTTTAATACTGACTGCTGCTGTGGTCAAACTCAAACCTCATTCCAACTACTATAAAGCCAATACTGAGCCTTGCCTGTTTGCAGGAGGGAACTTCTCCTCTTCATTCTGTCCTCAAAGAAAGAAAGAAACAAAAGTCCAGATCTCCTACTGGTGAATATTAGCTCAAGGGCAGCCAGAGGAAACCCTTCCCTCAGAGACAGTTGAAAAGCAAGGGTCAGGGGCCCTGGAGACTTTATTCCAACGAGCCCTTGCATGACTCAGTACAGAAGTAAAGACCAGCAGGAATGATTTCACTTCCCAGCAGCACATGATATAATAATCATCATGAGAAGATTGGAGAGAACACTGACTCTGGATCAGGGTCTGAGATGTTTGGCTTTCAGTCTAAGCTGAGGAAGAAGAAACTGTGCACTTGGCAGGGGGAAATGATCAGACAACAACCAACGGCCTTCACTGTAAACAAACAGCAGCCTCAGAGCCAAGACCCTACAGAGTCTGCAAAGGTCAGGAGAGAAACATGCCCTGTGGATTTGATTAGGAGATCAGACAAATTAAGCTCTCAGGAAGAAGGGAGTTCACTCTATAAGGCCAATGAATTAGGACTCAGAAGGTTTAGGCTCAATTCTCAAATTCAGTTGCAGACTTCCTGTGTTGCCCTGACAAAAATTCTCTCAGTTCCTCTATACCTTGGTTTCTTTTCTATCAAAACATCCCCATCATCAAAGCAAAGGCTATCACTGTGGTTTTGGGCAGCATTTTGTACAAATTGGCCTAATTTTAGAAACACCCCAGGAGAATTCTGGAGCTGTTGAAAGTGAACAAGAAATGCAAGAAGGTCTAGATGCCATTTTCATGGTGAAACTGAGCTAACAGTTGTGAGTTTTCTTTCAGAAAATGGTAAGAGGTTTGAAACATGCGAAACCTTAAAACCCAAATAAGACAGAGTAGGCTTGAGAAGTTAAAAGTAAATATTTTGCATGATCCTCAACTCCGAGCCAACCACAACTTGTAGACGTCATCCACCCAAATGTGCCAACCTATTCTGAAACACTCAAGCTGTGTCACCTCTCTTTTTCCTACTGGAAATAGTTCAGCAAATTGCGGTTAAACCCCTTCTTAATATATGTTTGTTTGCTCACTTGGCAGACCCCAGCCAACATATTAATTTATGCAATTTTTCACTCTGCATGTATCATTGATCCAACAAATAGCTCTCTAAAACACAGTAACTCGATCTATTACTTATACAATAAATAAGGCTAAAAGCCTGTGTGAGAATCAAGTGAAGCACCCCTCTAAATGCTAAGCAACATCCTAGCTTGGCAACAGTCCTCTGGGGCAGTCCATATTATAATATATTACTAGGAAGTCTGTGGGAAAGAGAAAATGATGCTGCTTCCTTGTCATTTTCCTGGGGTGGAGGGTAGGGGGAATGGGTTGGGGTGAGGAGAGCCAGGGTGCTTCTGCTAGCATTATCCAAACCATCCTTAAAATAGAAAGTCCCAGGATAGAGGGCTTGTTTTTCCATGCCTTTTCCTTTTGCAAGCTTCCTACACATTTCTGATAGAAGTAGCTACAACAAACATGCCAGGTTTTCACTCCTCTATTATACAAAGTGATACCAACACGGTGCTTTCATGCCCAGTGGAGAGGACAATTACAACTGAGAAGGAAGTTGTCTATTTTCCTTTATTTTATCAATAATGTGATTTTGGCTCTAGCTCTAGTGTTGTGGTGTTGTGTTTTTATTTCAGCAAAATGCTTGGAAGGCTGTTATTCTGCTCCTTAGGGGAAACAATTTAGATGGAGTCAGGATAACCATTTCAGCTGAAGCTGAGCACTTTGCATGGGGAAGTTTTTTTTAGGTCCCTTACACTTGTGAACATGCTGAATTCAGCAGGAAAAGCTCTGGCTGGACAGTCTGGGGTACAGTCAGCAATAACATTATTTGGTCAGAAAACAGCTGGACATAACAAAGCAATATAACTTCCGCTTGTCTTTTGAGACTAAGTGAGCCTGAAGAACACTGCTTTGTGGCCACAAGAAAAGAGATACTGAAGTAGACACAGCCAGGAAGAGAACGATGGCAGACCAAGGAGCCACGTATCTCTCCTCTCTCATATCACCTGCACAAGTGTATCCTTGGTTAATCAGGAGCTAGTACTTCCTGTCTTTTGGGGATCCACAGACATTTACACCAAAGCCTGCCCAATCAACATGAACTTCTATTCTCTACTAGGTTTGTGCAAATTGCATCAGTTCATCACTTGTTATTATTAATATCATTACAGAATTAATCTGCTCACCCTGAACTTTACCTGTACTTTCTCTTACTATGATGTGAGGAAACTAAGAAGATTATTAATTGTCAGGTGCTGTCCCTGCTGCTTTCAAATTAGTCTTTTCTAATTTACCACTAGAAAGCAGTATTTCCTTCCCAACCCTCTTTCAGCTTCTATTTGCTCTTGCAAGGAAGTACTGTTAAACAACTCTATATCCAATTTTGTGCACAGCTGGAATGAGATGATGAAAATACAACTCTTTACAAGTGAGGGAGGAGAAAGATGGACTGCAGAGGACAAACTATAAAATAATACAAATTATCTTCAAAGGAATTCCTCTTCTTAACAATATCTTATTCTGGGATTCCTCCAGAAGGAATCTCTCTTCAGAATTTCCACTGCCTCCACACTTTCATCATTTCTTTCCTGTTCTTTTAGGGCCTTTTCAAGCACATCAGGCAAGTTTTCTAAAACAAGTACACAAGCCGTTCTAAACTAGTTCTAAAACAAAATCACAATATGTAGCTGAATTTTCTCTTTGATTTCTGGTTTGCATAAAAGCATATTAGATGTCTTTCTACCTATATTCATTAAAATTATAGCAAGTCAGAAAAATAGCTGTAGCCTAATAGTTAAAGTGCTACCCTCTGGGAGACTAGGTAGAATATTTTTCAAAGTAAAGAGCACATTCTTTGGGAAATTAAAAGATTGTGGAAAAAAATATGCTTGGCAACACCTGGAAGTGAGTGTGAGAATATTAATAAGAAAGTGGAGATGAAAATGAGTGTACAAAAAAGAAATGACTGTGGAATGAGATAAAAATAATGTAAATTAAAGATAAATAATCAACAATAAAAGTAACGTAAATGGTAATGAAAAGAGAGACATGACCAGAGAAAAGAGAAACAGCTTAGGCAAACAGATATGAGTAAGCAGAAGAGTAGACAATCTAACAATGTGCACAGGGAACAAGATCTACATCATTCAGAAAGCTCACTACAATCTCTGGAAGTCTTTCCATTGCCTTTTACTATTTGGAGACTGGTCCATAAGAGGAGAGAAAGTGATCAAAATAATTAGGGGGAAAATGACATGAAACTCGCTGACTTTGTCTGGTATCTCATACAGAAGTCTGCGTGCTAAGCTCTCTGTGAGATGCCAAATTTAGAGGCAGCCTAATAAATTTCATTTTTGCTATACACCTTTTGAAAACACAGTTTGGGGCAGTGAAGGTGTGGAGTGAATGCGAAGTCACTGTTATGGCCACCTAACAGAGCCTCAAGTGAAAAAGTATCAGAAGACCGTAATGAAGCCAGAATGGCTCTCGTCCTCTTTGCCTGTATAACGTACAGATGCTTTATAAACCGCTGAGTTCTGTGACTGAAGAATTAAGAAGCCTGATTTTCTGGTTTGGGTTTAGTAAGAGAACCAGCTCCTCTGTTGCCAGGCAATGAACTAAGAAGGCCACTGATAACGGGCTGTTTCCATGGCAGCTGGCTGAACAGCCGCAGGCCTAGGCCTACCATTTCTGAGGCAGCTGGGGCCTGGAGACATCCTTACCTTGCAGATACATTTCTTCTCCTTCCGTGAACATCTGGTTGCACCTGCTGCATCGTGCACAGCTTGGATGATAATGCTTGTCACCTGCCTAAACAAAAATAAAAAAGGGAAATGAGGGCTCAATACATTGCACTGCTTTGTGAACACTTGTTATTGCTGACAGACCACTGTTCTTCTTCCTCTAGTTCATCTGTAATGATATAATGTTGCCCTATAATGTGACAGGAGGCACGAGAACGTAAGATCTGACATACTGCTTCAGTCCAAAGGTCTGCCTAATCCAGTATCCTGGCCTCAACAGCAGAGACCAGCAGCAGCTAGTTAGGGAAAAAGGTTGTAAGAAATAAGACAAGTATAGAACAGCCTTTCCTCCTTATAACTTCCCAGGCTCAAGTGACCAGTGTTTTAAAGATTTCCTGGGTAAGAGGCTATGTCCCACTCTATCCATCCTCCATGGTTTTGCCCATCACCTTTCTGAACCTTCATCTATTTAAGAATCCAGAGTAATGAAGGTCACAATGCAATCAGGCATTTCTGTAAACCTGCTGTCTCCTCATTTTAGCAGGTGCCTTGCAGAGAGAGCACACCAGCAACATGTGCTTTCTCCTGTCCCTTTGCTATGGATGAATCCAGACAACGAATAACCTGCCATTTCGTTCCTTGGCCTTCTTCCTGACACTGATGATACGGGCATTAAGGAAAAGAGGGCTCTCTAGGGCAACTTCTGGGACCATTAGCTTAATTCAGATATGCCTGACTTCAGAGGGCACACTGGCACACACAGCTGGAACTGAATTTGAACTATTGACCTAAAGATGCTAAATACTCCAGATCCCATTACCCAAATCCAAATCCTCTGAGTCATTCAGTCTCTTAAATACATTGATACTCATAATCAACGAGGCTGATCAGATATCAGGGCTATAATGAGGACAGGGAAAATCAGGGATACAGATACTAATGTGATTTCTTCTCCTTAGATGAGCAAAGCCACCAATATATTAATTCCCTTGCATCAGAAACTGAACATGCAAAACCCACATCAGGCTTTTTTTAATATACAATAATTAGTCTTAAAAAAACCCTGAATAGTAACAAGTACTGAATTCTAAAAGTTTTTAAAAATTGTGGCTTCTTCACAAGTTAACCTCAAATCCTTTTTTCAAAAAATATTCCATATCAGCTGAAAAGCTATATGCACAAAATACCTGTTTACTCTGTAGCTGACTTGTAAAATCTCATCAAATAATTTCCTATTTCGTTATACTTGTAACTTATTACGAAATTCAATCTTTACTTACGTCTGTGGAGGCAAACTAAAAATATATTTGTCAGGAAAGGTAACTATTCACAGAGACTCTGGTGTTTGCAGATATTATTCATCTGTCATGATCTCTTTAAGGACAATTCCTTTCTAGGACTTTCGGTCACAAGAGGCCCGAGGAGAGCAGTCAGTTGGCTGGTGGGTTAGCTATACAGCCGCTCTGCATTTGCAAATGAGCCTGTACTTTTCTTGCACAGATTCTATCTTTGCTGTTGGTTCGGCTCCTTAGAGGGCAGCATCTGCCAAACAGGAGGATTAACTGCCCTTAGTATTTGTGCACCGCAGATTTACACCACTACCACGCCAAAAGGAGTCTGGTAAAAGGGAGAATGAGAGAGGTCAATACAAGATATGGCAATTAAAGAAAGATTAGATAAGGAGAGAGAAGACACAGTATTGTTCCTGACTTGCAGCAACAAAAACAATATTGAACTGAGATGGAAAAACATACTCATTGCTAATTCTCTTTCTATCATTTTCAGTGTTGGCTGTCCTCTCTGGCTCTGACTCCCTGTAGCAATGATTTAACCTCTGAGATGTCCCATCGGTTCCATTCAAGACTGGGATTTAGAAAAAGAAAACGAAGAAATTCTGTATGTATCTGAAACATAATGCTGGAATCAAGCCACAGCGATTCTGATCTTGAACACAGACGTGCAGAGAAGAACAGTTACTTGTATATTTATGGAACATAAATATACAGGGCTGTGAATACTGAATGGAGTTCAAAGATACATCTCCAATTTGGACAGCTCAACACTCAGCAGAAGCTGAAAATCCTACTTTTCACTTTTTGCTTTTCTCTGAGACATACCACAGAAACAATATTGTATATACTGAGGAACAGCAATTCTTTTGGTACCTGTTAAAAAAAAAAAAACAACGAAAAACTTTTGAGCATTCCTAAGGCTCTTCAGCAAAGTGGGATCCACAGAGGTGCTTGTCACAAGCGATTCCAGGCATATTTGACTTAGAGATGATGCCAAATCTTGTGTCCTGGGAACTGCTCGCAGTTAATGAGATACAAAAACTTCTAAGAAGGCTGAATCACTGCCGGAAAGGATCTCCTCCAAACAGGAAGACAATAATTTTAAAAGTACATTAGAAATAATAAAACAGAAATCTTTCTTGGGCTCTGCCTGTGTCTCATCCAACTAAAGAATATCTCTGCGACATAATTGTGCTGCTGCTTAACAAAGCTCAAATTTCCAGTAGGCATATGGATTTTTCTGAAACAAAATTTGTAACTTCTGGAAAGGTGTTCTGTAGGGTAGCTAAGAAGTAGCTACATAGTCTGGACTTGAAAGAGTACAGGGCCTGTTATGTGTTGGATGTTATCCAAATTCCCAGAAACAAAGGACTGAAATAACCCTGTGGTAAAAAGCTTTCTTAATTTCAGTTAATTTCCAAAAAGTCTGTACACCAGTATAATCTGATGAAGCAGGTTTTACAAAAAAATTTATTCTTACTGAAGATCCTGATGGTAAACTAAGGGAGAGTAGTTTTAAGAAGGGTAGTTAGGATCCAGTAGAGATATATATATTGTGAGAGCATCACAACATATAATGATGTGTGGACTACGGAAATCACACATTCACACTTGTACAGTTCTAACTGTTGTCCTTCTTCCAGTCTGGCCCTTGAGGTGTGCTTTTTGGAAACAAGAAAGATGTATTACCCCAATGTTTTAATCAAATGCCACATTTCATCGCCACAAGCAAAAGGCGTCAATTCTTTGGGCACTGCGCAGCTACCCTGCCAGTCCTAACCCAGGCTTCTGACATTCCTGTTTCTTGTTTTGCAGTTTATTCGCAACAACTTTGTTCAGTTATTTCTACTAGCTTGAGCCATCCTCGCATCGGTCATCAAACTGTAGCAACACACAATCTCTTCTGACTTTTTTATTTATCTTCTATCCATACTGACAAATCTAAAATAGGTTCTCAGATTAAATCCCATTTCCACACAGTGGACATAAAAATTTACATTAAAAAAAAAAACAGTATTCTTTACTCATTCATCAAATACTTCCAGAGCCTCAGAACTGCAGAATGAAGGAACAATAGTCAAACACATATGATTATAAATGCCATTATAAATGTAGATATAAACATATATGTTAAATTTGAGTACTTTACCATGGTTCTGCAATTCTCACTGAATCATGGCTGACCAGTGATGTAGGCCTGCTATGTATCTACTATATACTACTATATATATCTACTATACACACTAAATGCTTTATATGTATACATATGTAGATAAAATAGATTTTAACAATATTTTACATAGTATTAAGGTTCTATTTGTTTTGATAATTTCAAGACTTATACAGGAATCAAATCTTTAGCAACACTGAGCTTCAGTTTTCCTATCTATAGAATAAGGTTAAGTAACATTTAATGTCCTCTATAAAGTGCTTAGAAGAAACATCACAAAGAAAAACTGTTACAAAAATGTATTCCTAATGACCAGTTGGGGGTGGGGGGAAGGTGGCTTCATAATCAGCTCTCCTCTCCTCCTCTAGGATTGTCAGTAGTTAGGATTCAAGAATAATGTGCTAGACAGGGGAGCCAGATGTGTACGTTCTGCAGAAAGGTGCACATGTCCCAGGTAACACTAGCAAAAGTGCAAGCTGTATTATGATTTTTAATACTACTAAGACATGTAACAACAGTTAATAACAAGAGACCAAATTTTTCATAGCTCACCCTTTCGGACTCAGCAGCTATCAAGTGTCAGCCTTTTTGCAGCATCTTAATCTCTTAAATAACCTCAACACAGACATACAAATCCTCCTTAGCTGATTAAACCAGTCTTCAATGCCATTTTAAAAGCTACTCTGTGCTGCTTTCAGAGGGCTTTGAAGGCTCCCTCTAATGGAGAAGTAATAATCCTCACCAACTGCCTGGAACAGGAAAGGCCACAGAACACAGTCTTCACGTTACACCCTGTGTGCATCAAGCTTGCAAGACCCGTTGCAGTTTAACAGGCAAACTGTAAGGATAAGAGGTAGGGAGTTGTTTGAAACACCAGCTAAATGCAATGCACAGTGTTCCCCTACAACCCCTTTTACGCTGCTGACAGTGAAGCCTCTTTGCAATGCACAAAACACTGATCTGCATTCACTTTATTAAGATGCCTTCGGGGACCTCCTGAAGCTTAAAGTGCACTGCTGCTCACAGGGGTCAGGGAAGGCAATGGTGGGTACCACAGGACATTTTAAACAAGATGATTGATTCCAACCCAAAGGACACACATACAGTTACATGCAAGCTGATGCAATGTGACCCAGAAACCCAGCATAAAAAGTACCCACTTCATAAGCACACATACAGCTTTAACCCCATGATCGTGGTACTTTAAAAGCCAACAACTGCATTTTCAAACTCCATCCGCTTACTCTGTCCCCATTTCCAACAAAACTAATTTTTATACTATGAGTGCTCTGATCTGATTATATAAATGTTTTCCTCTTCTGTGAATGTAAGAGCTTAAGATCTATTACTCATGCCTTCACTTCTGCCCTTCTTTCCAGAACAACAGTGAACGAGAGCCAGAAAGGACAATAACAAGAATCCCACTAGGAGAGCTATCATGCCAGTAGGTCTGGTAGAAGAACTAATTACCAACAGACATTTTCTGTTGGCCAAGAGACACAGTAAAGTGCATTTTTGTTGCATTACATTTGCACAGCTGCACTCACTCCCAATATTCAACGATATCTAAGTAATCACCTGATAAACATCTATTAAGCATGTAGAAAGCTTCACTTTCAAAGCAGTATTTAAATACCACAAAAACTGCTATGCAGTTTTAAGAACACATGTAAGCCCTTCTCTTTTTATAAACAGGTATAATGGCTCTGGTTTGACAACCAAATCTAATCAAATATTTAGTTCTACCATGACTCTGAGGAGGATGACCTGATTTCTTAACTCTCTTAAGAATGAAGGAGCAGCCCAAAGAATAACTCCACCTGTATTTTAAACCCCTTAAGGAATGTCATGAATTGTAAAACAGGAACTGTAGCAGAAGCCTACATTTTGCAGTGAAGCTTTATTTTAATTACTTGCAGAGGTCACAGAACTTTTAACCCTGTTTGATGTTTAGTACAATATCAGCTTCAACTGTTTTCTTCTCTGCAGGCTTCACTGATCTCACAGGCGGGTGGAACAGCACAAACTCTGAGAACCGAAATTTGCCTTTAACAACATCCTGGCTCAAATTGTCCACTCATTTTTCCTAGACTCTTATCTGCTTAGCAAGTCACTACAAATAGTGTGCTCACATACAAAGTAAAAGAGCAGACCCTCACAAAGGACTCTGGAATCAACTTTAATTTTCTCATTCCATACCAAAGGAAAGAAAGTGTAACATGACTTAAGCCTTAAAAATAATTCTAGTAGGATAAATCCTTGTTTGATATATACCTTTAAAACTAATACCTTCTAGTGCTGGTGTTAATACTACCATCATATCAATAGAAACATCTCTTAGCACAGTCTCTCCCTCTGTTCAACGAGAGATGGGACTGAACAGGGGGAAGTACAGCTCCTTTTCCTGCTCCCTCTGCTTGCTGGTCCGTATTGGTTTACTCTGGATTCATACTGTATGGTTTCTTCTCCATTCTGATGAATTCTGATAATCAACCTCTGGGGTCTGCGGACAGCTACCCAGGTTCCTAAACCAGGAGACCAATTTCCCTAACCTTCCTTCCTAGTCAATGAGGAAGATAATAAACTCTTTCAGAGGAAAGCCAAGACAGCAGCCTAACTTGTGTTCTGAATCACCTGCTAGTGGAGCTCCCTCTCTGTCCACTAATAGACACACTGACTACAGAGACATGAGCCCCATCTCCCAAGGTGGCTGAATTAAAATGATGTCAATATTCCATCACCCCAGATTTTTAGCCCTTTTTTCCACAGGTATGGATATCTTACGTGAGCTCTAAACAAAAGAAAGACATATCAATAAAATTTCAAGTACAAACCCAAATCTACTTCGTGTGATTCCTTCATTAGAGATTAGAAAGAAAGGCCAGGGTTTGTATGCTGCTCAAGCTTCATGGCCAAGTTTGCACCAACCCTTTGACGGTTTCAGAAGGGGAAGTTCTGTTTTGCAAATTGCTCACACACCACTGAAAATGTTCCCTGGGGAGCTAGATTTGAGTTTCAAGCACACGCCGTCATTTCCCAGGCTGACAGGGCTGCAAGACACCACACTAGAGGGAAAGTGGAAAATGGAGCATCCAGCCATGAATCTAAATCCAAATGACAACATGCAAGAGAGATGGAAGACCCTCAAAACTTTCCACTGACTGCTGCACTGTCCGAGTAAGCCAAAACTGCAGCTCTCCTGCTGCTATGAACACTTGCACTGTTAATTCATGCATGGTTTCCCATTACTACACAAAAATACTTCCAGCATCCCAATAGTGGCTGCCAATGTCCTGCTAATGTATTCCTTAACAGATGGGCTATATTATATTTTGCAACTTACTAGTGTTAATTAGGTCAACATACTGTTATACCCATTAGTTGCTGCTCACAGGAATGCAATTATTAGATTATTATTAGATTATTATTATACACGCTATATTTTATTAAGATTTGTGTATATTCTGCAAGAGGGAAGACTAATTGTTGAATGCAAGCAGTGTTTATTTTAGATGTATATGTTTTGATTTGATGTAAACAGGTAAACACATTGACAGGATTTTCCATCTAGTCTCATTCACCTCGCTACTTTATCTCGTTTATACATTGGTGTTCTCCCATTGTCTTCTAATCCTCTGCTCTACTTAGACTGATCGGATCTAGGATCTAGAGGGATAATTTACTTAGAAACTTATTTCCATCAGAGATGTAAGAGCTAAGACAATGATTACAGTCACTATGGCTGATGAAGGTAATCCAGATGCGTGTTTTCAGGTCAGAGGTAAGAGGCCAAAACTTCAGGAAAAGCCCTGGTTTGTAAACAGAATTTTTCTCCTGTTGATTCACTGAGAAACAGCAACCACTGAACCAAGCAATGCCATTCCTATACTTATTTCTCAGTGCAGAGGTGTGCTTTAACAAATAGTTTGAAAGCAATTCACCAGCTCCTTCCCATTCAGCTTCCATCAGCAGGTAGGTAATATTTTGGAAAAGTTCTGCAAGACTCAAACATTTTTTAATATACTTTAAGCTCCTGAAACTATACCCTACCAGCTGTTTGATGGCTGAAACAGCAAACAAAACATATTCCAATCTAATTATAATACAAATGTGCAAATTCATTGCCTTCATTACACTTATATTAGCTGCAGATGAGGGCAAAATCCAGCATCTTTAACATCACCATTCAGTTCTCCTTTATAGTGTGTTTCTTGCACAGATGCTTTTATTTTGAACTTCCCAACAGGAAGTACTGGACAAGATCTAACACAACTCTCTCCTCTGTTTATTAACACTGCTGGAACAGTTCCAGTTCATAAGTACAGATGTAGACTTCTTCTGTCTTCTGTAACCTTTAGGCTTCACAAAACATTCCATACCTAAATACTCCTTCATCTTGTATGCTTTTTGTCCAGCAAGGGCTTTTGATGTAAAAAGCTAACTCACATGAAGAACCTGATTACAGCCACATTCATATTGCTAAATTAGTTTGGAAGCAATCAGAATCAAAACTACTTTACAGTAACTTCAGCCTAGTGCCAAGACCCTTTTCAAAGTAGCCTGCCTAATTCTGGTATAACTAATTTTTTTCTTCAACCAGCCAGCAAAATACTACTACGGACTAACAGGGCTGTTGTGTAGGATTGCTAAGCTGTACAGTTCTGTGATCAGTCTCTCTGCAGCAAGGTGAAGAAAGCCATTCCAGTTGCAGCTTCTAGCATGTTGAAAGCTAAATAAAGCCCTTAGTTTGGTTTGTTCCTGAGTGCTAGTTATATGACACAAGTCAAGGGACAGCACAAAGTCTTGCAAATGGATTACGTACCAGATGTGTAATGTCCCAGATCGACAATCTTCCACAACACCAGAAATCTCACACTTTCCAAGTCACCTTCATGTTTTCTTTTGTTAGCTGATAACAGGACTGCTGAGTTATCAAAAACACATGAGTTCAAAAGTGAAACAAAAACACAGTTCTCCTTTTAACTCTCTGCACAAGGCGACTGTTATTCCCTCGGCCTGTCCCTTTGGCTGAACTTCTAATAACAAAGCTTGACATGTACACGTTAAGCAGATCGCTTTAACTGAAGTTCAAGTGCAGTATGCAGTGCTTCAAGAATGCCTTCAAAATAGTGAGAAGTATTGTGGAAGTCAGAGATAATATCTGGTATATTCAATTAGAAACAACTTTCTCAGTCAATAGAACTATAGCTGACTTCAACCTACTGAAATCTTGCTGGAAAAAATCCGTAAGAAACCTCCTTTCTATCTAAAAATTCCCAATTATTTCATAAACCAGACAGCCCCACACCTGACAGCAGGTAAATAAATATTAGACCTCATTCTAACATAAAAAGGGTATTTGCTATTCTACAAATTAGCAGTTACCTCCAATCATGATCTGATTGCATTTACAGATAGATAGAAATGTAGTGTTGTATGTGCATACATGGACTACACGTCTGGACTGTCCATGGAATGGACATGTCTGGAGTGTCCATGTATGGACGGTATGTCCATATACCGACATTTTTAAGGAACATATTCCTAGACCTTAAAGTAACCATAAAAGGAGAAATCTAGGAATTTTTAAGACATCCTACCTAATATCTCCAAAATCAGTATTCTAAAATACAAACAAACAAAACAGTTACACCAGTCCATATACTTATGCACAGAAAAAGCATAAAAATTGAGATATTATTAATTAGGA
Organism: Apteryx mantelli; assembly: GCF_036417845.1. NCBI lineage: Eukaryota > Metazoa > Chordata > Aves > Apterygiformes > Apterygidae > Apteryx > Apteryx mantelli. Next base: position 35,698,545 of record NC_089984.1, read on the forward strand.
AAAAAAAAAGAAATGAATGGCAAGGGAGGTAACTGATAATAAAGCTAAAATACCAAAGAAATAACTACGGACAATATGCTTAAAGACAGTAAGAGCCTTTATTAAAGCATCGCAAGAAAAATAAAGAAAAAGAATTACTGATCAGGCAATTGTGAACTGCAGGTGGTGAAATCATGAAAAATGATATAGAAAAGGCAGAAGTATTCAGTAGGTGTATCTTTCTAATATGTATTTAACAAAGCCAAAAGAGAAAATTTTCCTGTTTGATACTGTGAATTATGTAAGACTTTTTAAAAGTGTTTGTGATATGTCAGCATTTACAAATTAAGAGACTTCAATAATTTTCTATTCAAGAATCTAAAGACAATGATAGGTAGGCAGTTCTCTGACAGATGGATATGTTAGCAGGGGGACACTAATGAGCCAGATACCTCAGAGATTATTTCCTTCTACCAACAGCATGAGGTACCTTTGCTACTGGTGCAGGCAAGAATATAAACTTTTTCCTGGTAAGTCTGCCAATGACTCAAAGACAATGCCTGCTAAAGCTGTCAAAAAACAAAAATTATATTTCAATAGTCTAATGTAATATACAAAAAGTTTGCAAAACAAGAAAATGGGGCCCTGTAAAACTGAGGGCCATGTTGTGGACTACAACCAAGAGAGGCAGTTTGAGAACATCATTAATACTCTCCCAGAAAAAGCTCTCATACTACCTGAAATGGCTGTCTCTTCTGATCATTTGATGTACAAGAAGAATATAAATGAAAAGTGGAAAAAAGGTTTTACTTCTGACTGCAGATATGGCAAAATCACTATTCTAACACTGATCAGTGGATACATGTGGATTTACAGAAAAGAGTTCAGTAGGGAGCCATAAAAACAATGTGAGCCTTAGGCTGTGAACCTGAAGGGCCTCAGTCAAATCATTTATTGAGAGAGAGGTTTCAAAGATGACTAGATCACAACGGACAGGTAATTAAAGGCAAAGAAAGGAAATAATGGTAGGAAGGAGTGAGTTTTTCAACCCCAATGACAGTTACAACAAGATCAGAAAGCTGAATAAGATAAATTTAACCTCAAATAAGATGAACTTTCTAAGAAGTCAAGGTAATTTAAACACAAGTGGGGAAAGCTGTAGCCTTACAATCACTCTGCAGTCTTCATGAAAAGGCAGAATAATTTCCCAAAGGATATGAATTTATTTGGTTTCCAGGGAATAGCTCTATGACTTTGGAAAGAGAAGGTCAAGCAAAATGACTTTAGAAGTCCCTTTGACCTTAAAATCCATTCCAATGGGCCTTACAGAAAGAGAAGCTTTTACCCATGCAACAGGCTGCTCCTAGGCAGCTCAGGTCTGGACTAAAACAGCAGAATAATTAGGACAAATTTCTGGTACAGTTAAATCAGCTCAGAGTGTGAAAGATTTACTCCTAGCTCTGCCATGGTTAAGTAGCAAAATTCATGTTATAGCAGCAGCTTGGCTGTCAGAAGTGAGCTTTTGTTGATGTGACTTGTGGTTCAGTGAGGCAGTTTAACTGTAACAGCAGGAGAAATTCTGGAGTTAGCATATGCTGCATCAGCACTGGAATTTCTACTGACATGGTAGAGGAACTGCTATAGCAACAGGGGCTCTGTAGCATAGGTAAGATGTGAGAAAACAGCTCGGTGTAGCACTAGGGCAAAACTCTTGTTAACCTGCTCAGTGGGCAAGCAGGCACCACTTTCTATTGATGAAGCAACCAAGAGAATGGGAGATTAAGCTACTTACCTTGGGTCTATATTAGTGTTTGCAGCAAAGCCAAGTACGGAACTCTAATCCTCTGACTCCCAGCCCTGCAGGACCTCTGAGCAGCACACCACTAAATCTCAATAACTGCAGCCTGATTTTGTTGTCAATCTGACATAAAACTCTTTCCACTTTTCTGTCAGAAGGCTGTTTCAGCAGCTGTGCAACCTCCAGCATGCAATTTGGCAAAGCATGGTTTCTATTCTGATGTCTGCATTCAGTTCAGAGGGAATGTCCCAATAACAACACAAAAATAAAAGTTGCAAAGGGCAAAGGAGGCAGGGAAAGAAACTAAGCATGAGGGCATATGAAGTACACGTCAGTATAAAAGAACAAGAGGACATAAAGCAAAGGTAGCCTACAAAAACCAAAGCAGAAATAAAGCACTCAGTATATGCTAGTGAATACCTGGTAGATCATAGACTGCTTGGAGCACATAGGAAAACGTGCTAAGAGTAAATTGAGTAGAGAATGTTTTTTCTTTTGGTGACCACAGTCTGCTCTTGTAGCAAACTAATCCTAAAAGTCATTGTCATTCAAACTATTCTGATCCTATAATGCTTTAAAAAGTATGAAGATCAGGTTTTGTCCTTGATTAACCACAATGCTACTTGGTACCTTTGGAAATCTCTTCCAGCAGGAGGTCACAATAAGCAACAAGTGACAATCCAAGGAAAGGACAGGTTCTCATCGACTATTTTCTTCCCAAACATATTGCTCAACTCCAGAGTCACTGATACATAATTACAAGCTTGGATTTGACTACATCCAGTCATTTCTCAGGAATCCCTGGTTTGTAATTCTAGTCAAAGTGTTTACATTACACTAAATTCAAAATGGAAATATCAAAGGACATCAGTTAACCCAGTGAATAGTTAACGCAGAGAAGCAGCTATCTCTTTCAAATAGAATACCTTAGAATAACTATCAGACCACCATTATGTACTCTGCTAAAAGCAGAGCCTCTTATTTTTTGTAGTAATCCTTTTTTTCTTCTATCTGTCAGTTTTCCCACTGCTGATATGTAGAATTTTCAATTACAGAGGCAAAACTATGCAGGCATACTTTTGAATCTTAGCTGGCTTACTTGCTCACTTGAGATTATTTTTGTCAGAACCAAGACATACAGGTATTCCCCACTTTTTTTTCTTCGATACTGTATAAAATCAAGATTTCCAGGTACCATGGGAAAATTATTCCAACAAAATAACCATGATGCAACATACTATTATGGTGATGAACAGGAAAGAGATGATGGGCATAAAGTAGAAAGGGATACTTAACACCATTTACTGCCATGCAATTTTCAGTTGACTACAGTGTCTCCACAATTGATGCCTCAGTATTGGTAGCTCAAGGGTGCTGCTGAAATAAGTCTGCTTAAAGTTCTTACTGCCTCAGACATTGCTAGCAAACAACATTTCCCAGCCAAGATGCAACTACTTCACAGAATTCAAAGCAACAACAGATCCATCTGTATGCATAACAAATCTCTCCAAATCCTACGTGTAACAGTCAAATTCTTAACATTTTAGGTCATACACAAATGACTTATGATCCTCATTTCAGAGACCTCTGCAAACCACAAAATATCCCAGGCCAGTTTCAGACCATTTGAATGCCATTTGAATCAGTGTTGCCAGTGAAGAACAAGTGCACCTCTTGCTGTGCATTATTTTTCCCTCTTACCAAGGGAAAGGCTTGTAATAAATGTCATACATCCCAGATGTCTGTCCAAAGAACTATTAGACCTGCACGATCTTTAATGCAGCACAAGCATGTAATTAAAATCTACCCACTTTGTGCTCCAGGTGGTCTTTTCAAACATCACGATCACAAAATACTCATGCTTATCATATTTCTTTGTTTGTAGAGCACATGCTCAGGAAAGAGACTCAGGTGTTAAGTCAGTGGACTTCAAAGTCCAAATTCCAGTCAAATTCCAGGCATATGTTTTGGTCAGGAAAGCACCCTAGCAAACCAAAGAATGGGCTGACTCCTGGTAGAGTGAACATTAAGCACAAAACCTGGATGGAGCCGGTTACAAATGTGTGAGAACTATAGACTTGCACCAACAGGTTCTTCTCCACCTCTCAAGTGTCAGACAGGGTCTTGCTGCATTTTTCCCAATAATTATTCTTTACAGGGGACATGTGAGAGTCAGTTCAGGAGAAACAAGGAGTATTGCCACAGAGTGTCTCACATTCCCATATCACTACATCACAACTGAACAGGAGACTGTGACACTGGAAGAAGTTTTGTTTTCAGTGTAAGCACTTTGATGCAGGGATCATTATTAATCTTATGTCTCTATTGTGGTTGGGGTTGGGGCTGGTAGCACTAGCACAATGAAAAGATTTAAATGATGAAGAATAACAGAAGAAACAAAGGGAGCTACAAAACAGAAATACAGTATGATGTTTTCCCTAAAATAGAGTATATCAAGAGGAAATCAACACCTGTTGTGCAGGGACAACCATGCAATGGAATTCCTAATACAGTTAAGTAATGAGAAAAATAAAGTAGCCCACATAAGTTTTCCTTCCACTAAAAAATTGATACAAGTTAGGTGTACCCTTCAGATGGGAACACTGCTTGTTGTAAGTACCTGACGTGTTACTGGAATACATGCAATGACTATTTATCACAAAGGCAGCTGTCAGTGGCACTAAACTTCTTAGCAATGCTAATATAAATGTTTCTACTGAAATGCCATTCCAAAGTAGGTTAATCAGCCTACTAAAGTTTTCCAGGAATATTTAGTGCAAGAAATACACTAGAGAATATTTAACTAAAACAGAAAGGTAAAAGCTGAAGATGCTGTGCTAGGAGATATAGAAAACATTTCTAATTAGCAACACCATACTCAAGAAAGCAATTTATACAGATAAGCTGTATTTTTATAAGCACCTGCAAGATTTCACACACCCCTTTGTGGCAATAATGACACTTTAATTGGTTATTTTTCAATTTACTTGTTACAGCCTGCTTTTCTTATTCATCCCTCCCTTTATCCTCTTAACATTCCTCCCTTTACTATTGATGTGCAAACAGAGCGAAGGATGGTTTCCAAACCGCTGCTGAGAAGTTAATGCCTTGTGATTATGCTACCATAGCAACTGAACTTCTGTTAGGGCTCCCTCAACTTCAAATATTCTCTTTTGTCATCTTTATAGATCAGGCCTTTCCCAATTAGAGATATCCTTCTCGTCAAGCTCAGTCTTTTGAGTTGAGGCAGGAGGAGTCACCAAGAAATCCTGTTAGGAAGATTTTTTTTACATCAAACAATTTTGGCTATTTTTCTGAAGGCATATTTATTCTAGAGTTTTGATTGTGTGGGTGTGTGGTGTTCTGTGAATTATTCTAGCACATTTTTCATCAGGGAAGGATAGTTCAAATTAAAATGAAATCTATGCTTCTACTCTGCTGCATAAACAACTGGTCTGAACCATTTAGCCATGTCCCTGAGTTATTACTAAACTTTTCATTTCCCCATTTTTATGCAAACACCCTAACCCTAACCACCTTCAAGAAAATCAGTGCTCTTTAACTTATAAAACAAGTTTCTGAGCTGAAAGGCAGGAAAACTGGAAGTTAACTCAAACTTTATTGCTATGCAACAAAACTCCAGAGTAATCAGAAAGTAATCAGGGCCAACATACTATACCAAGAATTACTTAAGATAAAGAAGTGCAAGTTTCCCATACATTAGCAATCAACAGCAATCAGAAGCAGCCCAAACTCTGTCCCATCATCCTCTCTTCCTGGCAGCTTCACAAAATATGTAGACTTAAAAATGTGTTAGCAACATTATCTAAAAACAGAATTACACTCAGCCTTTTAAAAGGTCCTTTTGGTACTCAGGAATAGAAGTACAAATATCCTATTCTGATATCACTCGCAAGCTGTTCAGCCGTGACACGGAGCTGCAACCTCTCCCTCACAAGAAAGCCACGACCCTCCCCGTTTACCTTCTGATAAGGATTCTTGGGGCTAAGTCCAGTCCCCCCGCAGTCTGGTGAGCGGAGTGCCCCCACCTCCTTCAAATCAGGAACGTTACAAGAAGGGATGTGCAGACAGTTTATATTCTCACTGAACCAGCTCTCATAGTGAGTGTCTCTGACTGCACATAGCCTTAGCCTCACTCCTCCTCTGCTCCTACCGACTTGCCAGCACCCACCCACCCACCAAAACAAGCAGATAGTCCTCCCTGTGCCTGCAACACGCTCTAGCAGTAACGGGCCAACCCATTCTGAGAAAAGCAAAGGGGGAAGAACACCGACCCGCGCAGGAACAGCACCGCTTCTCAGCGCTTGTAGGTCATAACTTGATGGTGACACAACTCAGAACATATCTCCCTCAGGGAGAGGTGTTTGCCGAGTCTGAAATCAGCACTCTGTCTCTGGAAGTCATTAAATATTACTTCCACAGCTTCTGAAGAATTTATGCAGCCCCCCGGGTGTTAGTCTGGTTTTGTCAGAAACACTTCCTTACACTGAGATTGTATTCTCCTCCGGTTCAGGTTAACGCAGGAAGAGTGCTGGGGCTGCTTCTCACGCTGGTTCATATATCCCTTTATATTGTCAGTACATTCTGGCTAAGATCATGCCTCAGACAAATTCTAGGAATATTTGATGAATTTACAGTGGGCCCTGTAAACTGACTCTAGTTGATCTTTCTACAGGTATAATGACAAGAGGTACCATAACCAGAAGAAACTGTGGTCTACAATATTGATAACTAAGAGGGCAAACACAGAGCAAACAATCACAGCAATGTGCTTCTGCTGTTTTCTTATCACTCACCTGTATCATTTAGGCTACCTGTTTATGTTTTCCATTTATTACAAAAGCAGTAAAATTGAATACAAACAAAGCAAATCACAGAGCTCACAAGGCATGCGCTAAACTCCACTGCTTCTCATCACTATGCTGTGTAGCATTTTTCCTCTGCATTTTTATGTTGTTGTGTGATGATGACTGCTGACTGGGAGATGCTAGCTGAAAGCAAATTCCCCCCCCATGCCTATAAGACACCCAAACTAGTAGATCTCTGGTGCCATGAAAACAGAATGGTAATACACACTTCAGAGTTTTTATTTGTAACAACTTTAACACACCACCAAAAACTAACCCTTTTGGATCCATCGTATCATCTATCTTTCCTCTCCATTTATCAATTTCTACATTTATAAAAGTGTTTATTATTTTAAACCACCTCAACCTGTATTACTAGTAGAGGTTGTATCATGAACATCCAGTAAATGAGATGCTCTGTGATATTTCCTGCATAACCACTATGAAAACAGCCCTGACAAATATTAAATTCAGCAGGAGGAAAGAGAATACATGTTAGCCTTTCATTTAGCATTTCTGAAAGGAATTAAAATAAATCTGTGTTTAAAGAGATTCTCTACACAACTCTTCAATCTAGAAAGCATACTTATATAAGGACACAGGACCAGAGGCATGAAAGTACTGAAGTACCTAAGTATCTGTATGTATCTTTGCAGAGAGGGTGATGTTTTCATGTGAGCTACGAGCTCAAGTCTTGTTTTAAAATAAAGATTTAAATTTTAAATAAAATTTTAGATTTTAATTTTTTAAAATCTAAAATAAATGACTTATGCACATAGGCTACTGAGTTTCCCCAAAAATCAATGTACTGAAGCATCTGAATACCAATATCCACATCAGCAATGTTGCTTGCATGGTTAAATTTTGACAGAAGCACACCCTTGGACAACATATCTTAAGCAGGCATTATTCTTTTACATCATTTACACTTTGTATGAGAAACAGCAATGTTGTTAGTGCTATTTATTTGTTTCCTTGTTTCCTTATACAACCATAGCAGCTATCTTTGAGGGTTTTTTATTATTTTTGTATTTACTTCTAATTTCTGAAGTCTAAGTGTCTCAGAATTGGTGTCTCTCTGAATTAGGTACAGCACAGATGAGACATCTTGAAATTCTGTCACATTATAATAAGACCATCTTCAAGTACTAAACTTCCTCCTCATTAAAGATAACCTCTTAACTATACTCCTCTTTAAAATGAGGGGAAGCTCAGCATAAATAATATTATCAAAAGCAGTCAGAACTTGATCTTGCAGGCTGAAGTCAAAGGAGCCGTCTGGTTCCCTCACATCTCTCTTTTCAGGTCCATCTGTTAAAATGGCATTATGCCACTACTTACAAGGTGGTGTGCAAATTTCAACAGCGCACAGGAAACAAATACAGAGTAGCCAGCACCCCATCAAAACAGGAACTCAAGCTATGCATGGCCAGGGTAAACCACATGATGCCTTTTTATTTGCCAATCAAACAAGCAGTATTTTAGAAGCCAGGTGGTTGAGGGATTTGTTAGTAGATATATACATCTTGATCTTTAGATCACTGGATCAAATCATGGTCAGATCAGCAGTAGCCAAAAAGCCAGTCTGGCACTGGAGTGAAAACTGTAAGACCTGCATGTTATTCCCAGACTTTCTGTATTGTTTCATTCAAATGATTCACCTGTTTGTGCCTTGGTGTTTTCTTTCTGCCAAACTGAAAGACTACTACTTAGGACTTTTGTAAAACACTTTACATAAGCAGGGATGAAATGCATACATAGAGGCATGATCCACCATTCTCTGAGGTCAATGGAAAGCTTCTCATTGACTGAACACATTTTAAACTAAGTCCTGGAGGAATAATTATTATTTTGTATTATATCCATTTTAGATAAACATGATTTAGGCCATCACTTTTCAAAAAGCTAAATATATGCTGAACTTTACTCAGATATGTAGTTACAGATAGCTACACAGAAATTGCATGATTAGAATCAACCGGGCATCTTTCAATAGGCAAGTCTTAAAGCTGTGAAAGCAACAGCTTAGGGGAAAGTCTATGTGTCAGTTCACATCCCCATTGTACCATTATTGTCTGATAAGAAAAGTTGCTCACTGGAGTTAACAGGAAATGACTAACTTCTCATAAATAATGGTTCCTTTCTGCTGGAGAAACCCAAGGAAGAACACTGACCTCTGTTGCCTTGACAACAGTCTCCTGAAATACTCAAGTACTGAAGTATCCTGAACACTCAAGAAAGTTGCAAGATCTATTTCCCACTGGACATTTATCACATTTACTATGTTGGCATGCAGGTTTATCTATCATCTGTGACCATTTGTCACAGAAAGTTATGTACAAAACAATACATGAGAAATATCCGAGCTGACTTAAATGCACGTGGTGTTTCTCTTTCATACATTTAAGGCTATTGAAATTCGTCACATCTATAGCCTAGAAAAAAAAATTCATTCTTTAAGAGATTCTATGGTATGAAAATATTAGTAAAGTAAGTGCTGTTTGTTCTAGCAAAGCATTTCAAAACTGACCAAAGAGATCATTTCTACAGGATGGCTGGAGAAATTCCATCCCCTCAAGGTTTCTCAGCTTTTTTCTCAACTTAAACTTTGGCCTTTCTGCAAAGCTTGCTGGGGCTGCTTATGAGGGGCACAGAGTAGCTACCTTCTGAGATGAGGATGCTCAGGCCCAAATCAAACTTCTTCAGTGTTGGATGTCTTTGTCACTGGCTGCTCAATGTAGAGCACTGAAGGCCTGATTTTTCATTTGCCAAGCAATACCAATACACTAAAATTAACAGGAGCTGCAAACCAGCAAAATTTCAAAATATTTCAAATTTCCTTTAAAAAATTAACTCCTTACTGAAAAAATATTTACCACCAGCCTCCATGAACAAAACTAAGCTTCATGTTTTCATTCTCTTTGGTTTTCCTGGTTTTCCATAAACTGTCCCAGATAAAACAAGAATTAGCGGAAAATTAAGCAGCACCACAAGGGCATACTCCCTATTATTTCTGATCCATTAGAGGGAAATGTTTGTATACAATGAATTACATACTTTCCTCCAATCTCTTCTAATCTATCCAATCTCTTCAGATGGGATGAAATAGTGAATTATGTCCTGACATAACAAATTCTTTTACTGACAAATAAAATGAAAGCTATGGATTAGTGAATTTACTAATATTATTTCTATTAATGAAGACAAAATACAATGTGTACTTTTTCACCGGATATTAGGCGGAGCTCTGGCTGGTCAGTGATGACATAACCTCTGCTTAGACTATTCCTATAATTGTGCTACTTCACACCAAGAATGTGGTTTATTTTCCCAAGAGACACAGTGGGACAAGGGACAACTCACATTATATGAATTGCCAAAAAATATCCAGCTTTCCCAAAGAAACACTGCTTAAGAAAACAAAGGGGGAAAATAGTAACCCTCCTGCGAGGGTCTCAAGATTCATCTAAATCGCATACTTCAGGGGTACTGAAAGGTTGACTGTGATTCCCTGTACAGGCTAAAACGACTGTTAACTGTCCTGCCTCTGAAGTGTTTGCAGCACTGCACGGACTGTGGCATTCTATTCTGTTAACTCTCTTCTCGGTTCTGTGGCTGCTTCTGATCTCTCATCTCCTTCCTTACTAGAGGATTCATGTCTGCTCTGACCCCACCCTTTAAACTACATTTTCTGCTCCAAAGGGACGGACATGTTGACACATGATTTTCTCAACCTAGGTTTCCACTTATTAGCTACTTTATTCTAACATAGAGGCATTAACATTGCCCTTTTTTGAACTGTGCATCTCTGACAGTGTAAAAGGTTTCTAGGAGGAGCCCAAGGTTCTGACAGTCCTCTAATTATTGAATGTTAGTCGCTCAACTTCATCATTTAAGCATCTTTTTCAAGTGCTACCTAACGACAGGCAGTGCTTGAATGTCTCTCCTGCATCTGGTATCTGGAGAATTCATGGACTATCCAGGATGCTAAAATATACCATAGTTCAGTTAAAACCAATCTCCGAACGGCCTCCTTGACAATACAGTACTAATTTTCAGGTGAAGGTCTCCAAGGACTTGTCCAGTCTGCACCTTGCAGACAGCAGTCAGCCTTCAAATATCATTTAAACAGATCAGGAAAGAGATGCAATATATGAGTAATTCAACTCCTACAGGCTTTATAGCTTTGTCTTAGTTGCATATTGAGACCTAGTGCTGCCCTCTACTGTATTATTACGGGTTGTGCCTCTGATATTCAATGAGAGCCACAAATAATATTCAAGCAAAAATTTCTACAGTCTTGCCCTGAAATTAGCATGATTAATATTCCCATGTATTTATAAGACCATTCAAAGAGTCTCTTTCTATTTCACTGATATATTCTGATTCTGCAGGGGCTAGGCCAAATGGAAAAATCTTTATCTAACTTATTTCCTCTGATTTTGACCCTTACAAGAGGTAGATCCTTGCAAGAGGTATACACCTGTTTCATTTCTATGTTTTGGCAAAATGTTGTCTTTTCTTTTGATAATAAATACCCATCAGAAGAGGAAAAAAACATGGGGTGAGAAACCAGCCTCAGAGGCCAAAACAACTGTGCATCAAAGTTCTGTCTTGGACACAAAGACAGACTCTGACAACCTGAATTTTAGCTTAGGTTATGATGGACAGCTGAGCCCCAGTTCAATTGAACTAATTTCTTCTTAGTCTCAGATCATTCAGTTATGAAAGGATACAGCTCAAGATCGTTCCAAATTAACAAGAGTGCAGCCTTTCTGTATTCACAGCCACTGCTCAAAAGACTCTACTCCGAATAGAAATAGCTCATTTCTTATCAGATCTCCATAGTCTCCAGTAACTCTTTTATCATTTTCATCTCCATGCCTCTGAACAGACTGCATTGCTTGTAGGCTTTAGCACTTATCATGTGCGTTTAATATAATACAATAACAGCAGGAATAGCATCTAAAGTCTTTTTAGAATTATTTTATGTTTCCTGATCTCAAAAATCCAATTACTGCTCTCCTATAGTGCTTCCCATCCCAACTATGCATCACCAATACATGGTACTAAACTGAAAAACTCATCAGTAGATGGAGTAGATAAGGAGATGAAGCAGACCACTAGATAAAAGCCAGGCATGCAGTCTTCCTACTTTAGGGAAAATCCAGACTTTTCTCACTAATTATCTATGTGGGTCTCTGAAAGAATTAGATATACACTGCAAAGGAGGCAGACTAAAAGCCTGGCTAAATGAAAAATTGTACTTCCTATCAGTAGAAGCAGTGACAAGTGCTCTGGGTGTCCAAATGTGTTTTTAGTCACTCATTTGTTGGCTACCATCTTGGCTAATATCCTGGATACAGAACCAGAGGAGCCGCCAGAGCTAAAAAACACAAGCTGTTACCACTTGACGACAAATATAAAACTTCTCAAATGAGACAGTCTTATATTTGTAGGCAATGGTGCACAGAGAAGAGAATCTGTAATACACACTCACTAGTGGATTCCAGGTGCTTTTATCTCTGTAACACTATAAGGTCTATTTTCTATTATTCACTAGAACAGGACATCCTGTTTCTTCAAAAAATACATCTGTAGCTGAAGTTCTTCCTGCTTCTCCGTTTCTGTCACAAGCTTTATTGTGTAAAGTTTTTTTTTTCAGGCAAGGTGAAATATTAAACGTTACTAAAGCTGGAACCAAGCCATACAGTCTGGCTCCAGACCTGAGCCCAAAGCTCAGGTTCTTTCCATGGAACACAATTTTGTATGTGGAAAGGAGATAACAGTTTTGCTTCTCATATCTCAATGATAATGGGACAAGGAGGTCCTCTGCATTTTTGCCCTTTTTCCATTTCTATGATGATCCATGCACAGTTCAAGGATCCCAGAACAAAGGGGAACTAGTCACAGCCATGGGAGATGGAGATCAGTGCTGACAACAAAAGACACACAACTCTAAAGATTTGTCCAGACTCAATAAGAAGAATGAGGATCCAAACAAACAATCAACTGAACAGACAGTTCAGACATTTTCCGTTTGTGCCTTCTCGTTTCTGAACATATTATTTCCCTCTCAAGCACATTTCTCCCTGTCACCTTCTCAGCATCATTCATATCATCTGGCCTCATTTGAGAAGAGAAGTCTAATATTACTAACTCCTCTTCATGGCTATACAACTAAGAATATTTATGGTTACGAAGGTGATTCTGACACTCAAATTACTTCTATAAATGTATCAAATCTAGCACAGAGTCAGAAATACAACAGACTTTGCACATCAACATTAAAAGGAAAAATAATAGAAACCACAAATCCTTAGAAACTAGTGCAATTTATTCTCTACCACATACTTCTACCCGTCACTTGAGCTAAAACACTGAAAATATTTCTGAAAATTAGCAATTTTGTTCTAAAATCAACAGTAAAACTCTCCTGTGAGAACTTTTGAATTCTCTGCAGTTGCATGAGGACATAATAGGACATGGCCCAATTCTTCAGCTCCAGTTTGCAAAATACCTACCTCTAGGACTTTCCCAGTGATGAACTGGTGACATGCTTCACATTTGACTCCAAAAAGAACCTGATAGTCCTTTTCACAATAAGGAGCACCATCTCTGAAAAAGAAAATCCATAAAATACAAATAACCTTTTAATAAACATGTTACAGCATGACTTGTGCTCTTCCCTTGTCTTCTGTCTGGAACACCTACCAACAGCATGGGGCAAATGGGAAAGAATTCCAGGGAACTTTTGTGTAGAAGAAGAAAGAAGAAAGAAAAAAAATCATATTCTCATCAGTGCTTCCTAAAATTATTCCTTAAAATGCCATCAAGGAAATGCATTCAGCACAAACCACTGGAGTAAATCTCATTCATTAGAACTGACTCTCTATAGCTATAGATGGTGTAATTCCAGGGAAATCAGTGGAACTATGTCTGTGGGGATGAGTGGAGATCAGGGTCTTTATGATAGGCATATATTTTCTGTTCACTTCAGTAAATAAATTTTCGGTAGTCTGCAAGGAGCAAAAGCAGTCACTTTTAACTCTAAGGTTATGGATTTTTTTTGGTATGAATGAGAAACACGTAAGTAGAAACACTGTAGTCAGCTTAGAGAATTTCTCAGGCACCAACACAGAAGTTCTTTTGAGAAAACATAGATGCTAAAGTTTTTTATTTATATTGTATCCACTACTGCACTTAATGACAGGTTTGTGAAACAGACTCTGTTTCCCTACATTTTCTCCTTCTTATATATTTGAAACAGACACTGTAGCTTCATTCCCCCTATTTTATTGTTAAAACACTTTTCCCCATTCTCCTCCTCCACACCTCCTTATGCTCAAAACTCTCTTCTCTAGTTTCTTATCTGGAGATGAGAAACAGGTCAATCACATTGTCATGTTTACTCCATTCTCTAGCAGAGGCAAGCAATGGACAGGTTGCTACTTTTTTCTCAAGATCACAACTTGGAAAGCAAAGTAATTAGAGAAAATGGCACAAAGCTGTATGTGGGCAACACAGGAAACATATGCAAGAATTCATCCAACCCTTTGTAGGGTCATGGAGATATACCCCTTTCATACTGGTATTAAATATGGCCTCCTACTGGTAAACATCACCTTTCACTAACTCTTTTCACTTACCCCTATTTCCCAACTCAGAGCACGGATGTTGGTGTATACATAAAGGTGGTGAAAACAGGATTTCCAAAGGGGAACTTTGCTGCAAGCTTTTCCCCCTTGGCAACAAGAACTCATGCAACTATGCCTTCCAGGACAAGATGACAGAAGAGATGCAGAGGCTACTTACTTGCTGATGTATTCCCCTGTAAGGACCTTCCCACAGGCCTTGCACTTAAAGCATCCCAGGTGCCACTGCCTATCCAGAGCTAGCAATGCTTGTCCATTTTTTATATCTCTTCCACAGCCAGCACAATCTGCAAATAAACAGACATGTATTTGTTGTCAGTTACTTGCTTCATTAATCCTCACTAACCACCTACCAATTGGTAACCAGAAGGGAGAATTACACAGCAATGCGAAGATGTGTCTTGCTTCCCTCAGACACTTCACAGGTCCTGTACGAAGATTCAGTCTTCACCATCGCAGACATAATCAGCAGAGGAGGTAAAGTCCTTCTTCTGTTTTTTATACTGTTTATGATTGAAAGATTGCCTAGCACTCTGCTGAAACTTTAGAATGTGTTAGGAACGAACTACATAAACCATCACTCAAAAGCGTACCTATCTTCAAATGGAATCAGTGTTTTCCTCTTTTTGCTCTCAGCAAGATCTTGATTGCTTAAGGGACATTACATAAGTAGGCCTGGATGAGCATCATCAGGAGCACCCTGGCTGCCATCCTCTTCAGGCACCGCATTTCCCCGTTGGGTGGCAGCAGAGCCCTACCTGTTCACCCGGTTCATGGGCGTTGGCCCATCACAACCCTGGATTGGGGGAGAGACCATTTTTACAGCTAGGGCCCAAAGCAAGGGTGGCAGTAGTAAGACAGCAGTAAATGCTGTATGACAGGCTATATTCTCCCCCACCTGCAGGTGTGGAAAACAGCAGTTCTCATGGTTTCTAACAGGCATAAAGACTCTCACTCTGGGTAATCAATGCTCACTTTTCCCTGTGATTTTGAAAGACCCTTTGATGGTAGAAATCAAACCTAAAGCCTGGAACATTGAATGCCCTCTGTCTCAGAGGATGTCACAGTGTCTTATGTCACATCAGAAACCTCTGGCTCAGCCCCAAGCTCCTGTTCCTCTCCATTCAAATATCAAATACTCAGAGATTTCCTGGTAAAGGGCAATTCAATACACGGTAAGATCTGAAGAGACTGATGTGGGGGCCAGCACTGAACTGTAGGCTTCTGCTACGACTTCTGTGTCCAGCCTCTGGGGATAGAGGAACTGTGGGAAGCAAAGGCCTGGAAAACTAGTGAGGCAGAAAGGGAACACTCACAAACTGAGGCAGACAGGAAAGCCACAGACCAGACAGCTAAAACAAAGTGCTAAATTCCTCCCGATCTTACTATCCCCAAACTCCTTTGGTGAATGTAACATCCTCTCCACATTCCTCCAACATCAACCAAAGACCAGCAGGAACAGCGCAATCAAAGCAGTTCAAGCCCAGTCACCAGGGAAAGGAACATCATGGCTTCACTGCTGAAGTTCACTGAACAGGTACAGCCCGAAAACCCTCTCCTCCTCATGGTTTTACAGCCCAGGTAACACCATACCTTGCAAAAATCTAGTTCAAGTTTATTATCACAAGGACAATGACAGGACAGTCAAGCCCTCTGATGCTAAGGCAAGCTTTTCATTTGCTGGATAACAGGCCAAGACAAGTCCCAAATATATACTGTGCATTCCTGCTATCCAGGTCACCATTTGCAGCATGTCTCTCTTTTGGTCAGCACATTTTTTCTCCCTAATCCCTTAAAAAAGAGCCTGAAAGCCTGTTTATGGTACCCTGTGGTAAAATGCATGTCACAGCCTGATGACGTGACTTGGAGTTTCAAAGCAACCCCGAGATGTCTTAATACCAGGATGACTTTGCTCTAGAGGACAAATGTAACAAATTGAAATCATGAATGACAAGGACGGACAGCATGTAATGGATCCCTCTGCTCTTCTGTGCCAGCTCAAGGCTTTGTGCCACCCTGCAAGGATAGCAAACGCTGGAACCAATCACCCAGGGAGGCTCTGGAATTTCCAGCACGGGGCTGAGGCAAACATCTGTCAGGATGGCTTGGGTACACTGATCTTGCCTTTGGTTTTGGGGGGATGCTACACCATCTCTTCAGGTCCCTTCCAGCCTGAGTTTTTTTATGCTCGTTCTGAAACCATGCAATTTACCTATTGTGACAACAAATGGGATCTTTCCTCCAATCGCAGTGGGAGCAGCTTTAAACAGCACTCATTTCTCAGCTTCTTAACAATAATGCTTCTCTCTAGTGCCAGCTTCCACATTTCCTGACCTGGGTCATGCTAGACTGTGCTACACTCACTGTTACAACAATCCTTCCAAAGTTTCTACAGTGCTTTCCATGTTGCTTTTAGCTTTATCCAGGAAATTTCTGTAAAGCTGAAATTTCTCAGATACAGAACCAAAAAAGAGATTTTTTAAGCACTTTGGTTTCTAATTGAATTTCTGAAGTAAAGTCAGAATAGAAGATTGTCCTTACACCAAAGGTCCACCTGGTCCAGTATCTTTGTCTTTGACTGATGTCAAAAGCAGATGCACAGAGGAAATAGGAATCCATGAAGTATCTCTACCTGTTTACTTGCTTCTTACAAGCCAAAGGTGGTGGTTCTGGACTGACCACTCTGGTGCTTGTGTGTTATACAGGGAGTTGATAACATGCATGAGTTCCTCTATAGCAGCAATGACTTTTACTTATTCTTTCTGGGGTTTCCTGAAGAGTTTTGCAAAAGTAAACATCATCATCTCCATTCTGCTAATGTCACAGACATGGTGAATGTCTAAAATCAAAGTAAGCCAATAGTCCAGTATTGTCTTATTATGCTAAGATGGCTTTTAACTAAATCTGGCTTTTCCTCTGGCAAAACCATCAGGTATATGCATAAAAAGCTAGTAATTATCATTATATTCTTCCTAAAATAGAAAGCAGAAAAGGCTGGGCTAAGAAAAGAAGACCATTTGTTCACCCAAAATCCACAAATAAAAGTCTTTTAAGTTCTCAGGCTTACATGACACATATTAAAGCTTTTGGCTAAATTTCATCAGCACACACCATATACAGGAAGGATCTTAATATCACACTAAGCATGATCTGCACCAACCCAAGCTGGTGAATAGAAAAATAGAACAGCAAGTGCTGGAAATACAAGGGCTGCAAGGTAAGATTGGCAGTTCACAACCATATGCAAGAGCAAATTTGTGTACACAAAAACCTGAAAACCCTCCCCAAAAATCTGGTGTAATGGTTCCTACCATTCCTACCTCTGGCTACACAGCTGGGTCTAACACTCTGCACCCCTAGTCACTGCAGCTCTCTTTTACTGTCTTTATTTTTGTCATAAAATCCATTCTTCCCTACTCCTATTCATTGCATGGCCACACATTCAGCTGTGCCAGCATAATGAAGGAGAGAAGTGCAGTGCAGTGTACTAGTTAAAATGCATGACTGGCCAGTCCTATATGCACATATGATGTAAAGAAAAGCATACCACAAAAACATTGACTATGTGGAATTATTTTTGAGCTGAAGGAAGACTGGAAACCTTAGATTAGACAGGCACTAATTCTTATAAAAAATGTAAAGCAATGCATGTTAACATGTTTTGTGGCCATGCCCAGAATTTCAGCTGTATGGAAGCCATTTCTCAGTGAAAGCACTGGAGTATGACTTCAGTAACGACCCAATCAGAAGAAAGTTAATATATTTCTAGAAATACCAGAAAAACAACATGCTCCACCAAAATCCATCCTAAAATGCATCCTAAATGGAAAAAAATGAGATTGCATCCGGGAAAACTGGCATACAGTAACCTTACCCAATGCATAGCCTCCCTGGGCAGCTTGTGACACCAGCAGCTGCAGTTCCCTCCCTCGTAGCTTCCACAAACAATGCCAAGTTGCTCAGATATTTTGCAGAAAATTTGAATTCACCCTCTCTCTGAACAGCATTAGCTGACAGCATCATTTCTTAGCCCAGCAGAAGCTTCTTGCAGTTCTCTGCCTGATATGCTTAACATATCTGTTGTGTCTTTCATGCACTGAAAGCCTGACTAGGCCTGCTCAATCTGCAGATATATCCTAACGTATATAAGCTATTGCTCTGGAATAAAATAGCCCAAAAGGGTGTCATATTTGATGTGTCCAGATAACAAAAGCAAATGCCAATAAGGACAAAGGGCTGTAACTGAATGTGGAGTCAGCCAGCCCAAAAGCTGGAAAGCGTGGGGGGTAGGACAACAGAAAGTAGCATGAAATTGTAATATTATGTACGATTAAGTTCTCCAGCCTCCAAGCACCTCAGGTAGCCTCACTAGAAGATGAAGGCCAGGATGAGCCACCATCCACAACACCTTGCTTGCAATGATGCCGAGAGAAAAAGCATTTCCATTTTTAGCATCTGTATCACCCCAAAGATCCAGGAGTGAAACATCCTGCACAGCAACCCAGTCGTCACTGCCTAAATGAAGCGGTGGATTTTCCTCCTTTGCCTCCCTCCCCCCCTTCCAACCAATAGCAGAGAGCTCTCCCACTGCCTGATCACATCGCAGGCACCGGGGCTCTGAGCCGCTACAGCTGTATTAACTCTAAGCACGCTGCATACGACTTTACCCACTCGCATTTGGGTTACTTTGAAAATTTCCTAGCAAGTTTATCTTTATCCTCACACTCTCTACTCACCCCACATAACTATGAGAGAGGAATCATCCCCACCTGCTTTTGTCCTAATGAATATAATTACACAAACCATTTGCAGGGAGTTTTTACATGAACTTACCAAACCTGATCTGTACAGGGGTCTGAACTGAGATAACAGCAGTCTGGCTTTACGATGCATAATTAAGTCACCAAAAAGTTGCTTTTAATCCTGATGGTCCTTGGTAGCACATGTCTAGATAGACTCTGAAGCTGCCCCAACCCCTACAGATCACAGGAGTAGTACTCTTTTGTACTGCTTTTGTTATTGTTCCCCTTTCTGTACAAATACAAATATATTAGTTATATGAAGACACAGCATCAGCAGGCTTCTGCCCTGAAACAGGTAAAAGAGGGCAAAACAGTGGGCATTTTTTTTGGAAAATGAAACAAACAAGTTTTAATTGGATTCGCACATAAATATGTTATCAAAGATATTCAGACCTAAAGAGCAGACACAGATCTGGTTCAGCAAGGTATTCAAGTGCACATATGACTTCAAGCACATAAATGGCTCTAGTGAAGGCCATGAGGCCAGTCAGGCTTAAAATTACACATATGTTTTAAAAATTTTGCTGGACTGCATCTATGATAAACAGGGATTTTGTGGTGAAGAAAGGGTCAAAAGATACCACTGAAATCAAGGTCAGCAAATCTTTAATTGTAAATGACTCCCAGCCACCTAGAAAAAGCACTTATAACCCAATAGTGTTTCTGTGGCAATTTGAAGGTTGAGCAATTATCCTTTCTCATACAGCTAGGAAGATCACAGATAAATTTTTCTTGATCACCCTTTAACCACAAGACAATGCCATTTAAAACCCTGTTTTAAAATTAAAAGTTTTGATGTTATCATGCAGGCTTTTCCAGCTCATCAAGATATTTTTGTCAAAAGCTAAAAATACACACTGATTTCATCTGATACAGTACATAAAATGCTTTCAAAGTTTAAGCCATAATCATTTGATTGTTATGGCAGCAGCAAGTTCCAGAAGATCAGAGTATGCCATACAATATTTGGATTGTTAGATCCAGGATTTAGATCCGAGTACATTTCTCAATTTTGCAATCAAATCTGCTGCCACAGACACTTCCTCTTTGCCAATGCAAGGGGAGGCAATATTTGTCAGAACTAAATACACTGTTGCCTTCTTGCTACAGGCAAAACAAAGCCATGCTGGCTGCCTTGTGCTCCTGAATAATGTAACAATAAGAGGCTGGGCACACACAGTGGAGGAAACTAGATTTCTCAAGGGAAGTGGAGTACAGCTTTGGAAGTTTATTATAAATGGCAAGTTGAGAAAAATGATAATTTCAAAATAAGTATTAAAAGACCTCAATAAAATTCTTTTAGTTGATTAAATATGGATTCAAATCACAAATACCACAAACTAGCACTATTTGCTTGTAACACAAGTCTGCACTAACAAGCATCTCTGAGTGCCTAGCAATGGCTTGACTTTTAAAGAAATTGGTTAATATACATGGAAATATAATGCAAAGCCATTTATTTGAAGGAATCAATTTGTAGGAATATCTTGGATGTATCATTACTGTAAATACCTCTTTCCTTATTTGATGTTGTAATTTAATTTGGTTTGCAAGGATGAATGCTCTTCCGATTATAGCATCCACATGCCTTTTTTTTTTTTTTTTTTTTTAAATCAGAGTCATTTAAGCAGTTTCTTAATAATCAGTGCTACAAGTCACTAAGCCAAACCTGCAAGGTCTTACTGTAAGAGCAACCTGGGAGATCAGTGGAACACCTCTGATTGCTCAAGATCTCTGTGGCCGGGACCCAGCTACTCTATCATGGAATATCTAGTTCTCCTTGGCCACTGAAGAGCAATGCTGTAGCCAGTAACAGGCATGGATGAGGTAAAGGACACCACAGCAGTGCTACAACACATGTACACAATATCATAATGATTAGAAGCTCAATCTATTGGAGCATCTATAATGATAATCATGGCTCACTGCAGGACCCAGCCCAGCCCCTTTGTGCTTTTGGGCCCTCCCCTCATATCCTCTCCCACCCATCTCCTTAAGGGTGGTACTACTAGCAAGGTCTTGCTCTGGCAGCTGGGGTAGCCTGAAAGCAGGCCACAGCCATCATCCTTACTTCTTGCTATCAGCACTCCCTCCTCAATCCAGCCAAAATGCCAAAGAAAAGCTGCTGTGCCCATAAGGGTTAATGCACTCTGGGAAAGGAGTAGATGAGGACTGGGGCTGTGCTGTGGTAAGGGGTTTCATACCCCTGAGGAATGAGGGAGATAAGGGATTCCCATGATCCAACATCACCTTTGCATCTGTTTTCATCAGTGACAAGCTTCAGCCTCCCATAAAGACCAAATTGGCTGGAGAAAGAGAAGTTATTGTGAGAGAAACAGGCATAAAGAATCCATAGCCTACCCACAGCTACCTCAGACTGCACCAAGCCTTGTTCGAAAGGCTCATCAGTGTCACAAAATATCCAAACAGTGGCACCGATTACTACTAGCTGAGGCTAGTCTTTACCCTGTTATCTCTTTTACCACACTTCAGCACGCACATAACTCCAGCTGAATTTAATTCACAGTTCCAACTCACTGTACCCAAGTGAGCTGCACAGTTTGCAAATGAGCTTCACTGCCTAATGCCCAGCTCATGGAGAGTACATTCTGTGTCTCTTCATTTGCAGACTATTTTGGGTCATTTTCCATTGTTACTCTTGGAGAACAAGTAATTCAAACAGCGTACAATCTCCAACAATAGGAATGAAACACATGGCAATTTTTAGGAAGGTTTTTATGCCCTGATAACCAACAGCAAACTAAGGTCTACCTAAAAACTAATTCACTCTTCACATTCTTCTTAAGTGATCTCTGGTTCCTGACTTATTGCCTGGCAGGCTTTCTGAACACCACAGTTCCCAAATCCTCCTGTCTCTGGGGAACTTTTCCTATATCTGCATGTACAACACTGGTGATGTCTCTTAATGCAACATCCCTTTATTGAGTGAATGCTTGCACTTCCCCCAGAACTTTCTTTGGGATGATCTTCTGATTAGTCCTTTGCTGGTAAAACCAAAGGAAATGGAAAATTTTTGAATCAAAGTTTAAGATAAGGTTATGCCTACACAAATAATAGCAGATGTTTACTATATTTACTCAATTCACAATTGTTTCTGCCCTGTTTACATACACCATAAGAATATATATAAGAATAAATGGGTATACTGGACTGAAAACACTCTCCTGCAAAACAGTCTTTTTAGTGAAGGAATGTTTTCTGATGGAAAACCAGTAAGTCGAAACTTCCTGCCCTGCCACAACTGTATAAAGACTTCTCAACACAGTTGCTCTCTGTCTTCTGTCACCCAAAGTTAGCCTGTACACCTCGAAAGTTAGCTTTATACACCTCAGTAGAAGAATCTAAGACAATTTATAAAGCAGCAGTGAAAACACCAATCCTTATAAAATAAGAAATAGCTGAGTAAATGGAGAGTACTCAAGTAATTTAGTCATAGTTATGAAGCGTAAGTGGTGACTAAAATTAATCCAAGAAAGCTGCTCAAACGATGCAAATGCATCCAAAATTTCAAAGACTCTTGAAAAGAACAGATCTTCCTACATTCATCATAAAAATGGGACATCAAAGTAAGTCAATGGAAGGATTTACCAAGGGAAGAGCAGAGTATTCTTCAGCCATAATCAATGCACCAGATCATACTGGCTCTTGCCAGAACACAACTATGCTTGAAATTTGCATCATTTATCTGAATTTAGAACTATTTTTTTGCACTTTTCTTATTTTTAAAAGGTGGGGTGTGTGAGTAAAATTTTAGACCCACTGTATTCTCAATATATGAAGTCATAAAGGTGGTTGTACTGCAAGATTATTACAATCAAATTTAAATTAAAATAAGGAGTATTAAATACTGATATTTTAAAATCAAGGAGTTCAGTTAAAATTTTAAATTTTAATTAAATCAAAGTTAAGCATCCAAATGGGATCTAAAAACACAGAAAGTAAACTTGCTCTCTCCTTTTCCAATCTATGAACAAAATCAGGTATAAGAACTACCACTTCTAACATCTTTAAGGACATGGTAATCCAAAGTAAGCAGTTTTATAAGCTACAGACCCTTGACAAATCACGAGTTCCAAAATTAAAATATATTTTAATGCTTTCACTTTCTTCATAGCAGATTTCAGGTAGCTTCTGAAAAAAAATTTTTTTAATCCACAATGCCATTTTTATGCATTCTAAATGAACTTCAATTTCCATTCAAATGGAGCTTGACATAAATCATGAGCAAAACCACTAATTACATAAAAATACAGATGTTATGCAGAGCTATATTAGTTTAAATATGTATCAATACGGAGGACTCTCGTACTTATCAAAAGCATAGTGCCAAATTATGTTATACCAATTAATTAGCCTTCTCTGTAGGAAAATAATGAAAAATACATATGTAAGGCAGGTTACAATCAATTATTTTAATCAAGGTTTTCTGGCTTCCTAGTTAAACCATGATTAAAATCAGTGATTTAAATCACAGCATTTGAAACCAGTCCACAACAATGTCTGTGATACGTCCCAATTACAAAAATAAAAATAAAAATAAATATCTATAGGACTACATGACCCACCCCCCCATGAAGTCCCAAAGATCCTCAGCTGAATCTCCAGCACCTAAACACAGATATCGAGGCCTGGATGCTACAGCAAGATTTGTGCATTTCTTTACCTTTAACAGATAAGCCAGGAATGACAAAACAAGAAAATGTGTGTTATGACATACACACACAAAAAATTAATTCCTTAAGCTCCAAAACTATAATCAGAATTTAAAAAACTGATTTACTGATTTAAAAATTCATGTTTAAAACCCAGTTTTTTGAGCCTTTCGAAGTTTCCCAGCGCATTCATGGATAATTCTGAGTGTGTGTCTCTGGAGGCAGAATTGCGCTCTGTGACTTACACTAAGGCCTATTCACATCTATGCCAAGTATTTGTACAATATCTATATATATTATGTATCTTTGACACACAGTAAGTAATTGTTAGATATTTCCTAATAGTGAGCTCAAAATCATGTGTTGGATGTTGCTTAATGTCTCTTTAAGCCAAAAATCACTGTGGATAGCTTGCTTACAAATAGTCACACTACTCTTCCCCTTTGGTTTCTGTGTTTTCCCTACAGACTTGAGGGAGTTTTCAGACTGCTCAGAAAAAGACGCTAAAGAAGAAAATAATGGAAATTGAGTCAAACATGACTAAACAGTAACAAGTCCTAGCTGCAGAATTTTTACAAGAACCATGATGAAAAGGAACTTTGCATCCATTTTATTCACCCTGCTAACTTCTTGTGAAGAAGTCTGCGATGTCCATAAATCACTTCAGACATTTTTCTGATTACCAGTGAGAATCACCTCCATATCTAATGAAAGAACAGTTACGTCCTGAGCATAAGATTGCATTATTAACAGTTAGAGAGCCTTTAAGAGAGGACTATGAAGCAAATCTGCTTGTTCTTGATTTCGCTGCTTTGTTGTTTCAAAAGCAGCTCCCCCAAATCTCCCCCCCCCAGCAGTTTTCTGGGCAGTGAGAGAAGATTCTGATTCTAAATTTTCCTGTTCACCTTTTTCTTCAATTGATAGTCAGTTCGGCTCTTCTTCAGTTTTACCACAAGCTTTGTTGGAAGTTTCAGATATTTACTGGGAGCTTTACTGTATCTTATTTGAAGAGATAAGGATATTGAGTAATTAACAAAGATATCTTCTCCCACAAGCTCATTAAGCATTAAGCTTATTATTTATATCACAATAGAGCTAAGATCCCCAGTTGTGAGCCAGAATGCCATTCTGTTAGGCTCTGCACAGAGAGGCATAAAAGAAGAAAGCATCTGTCCCAGAGAACTTGCATTCTTTGAAGCAGAACATAATGTACAAAGCAGACAAGGGCAAACGTACAAAACAGTATTGTGAAATCTCCCCAGGGAAGCCGGCTGCTCGGGGAACAGCTGCACCAAAGATTATTTACGCACACGTAACACTGGGCATTTGGGAAATTTTGGGCCACATCTTGTCTGTGCTGTAACCTTCTTAACTCCCAGCAGAGACCATCACAAAGGAAGGGACTGAGCATGTCTTCTCTGTGCTTCTTTCCAAACAGTTTTCCTGGATATTTCAGCATTTGTGGGACACAAGTACCTATTTCACTGAAGTAGAGGAAACTAAGAAAGTCTCCATCCTCATGTTAAAAAATTATGCATTTTCCAAAAGAAAACTCTTGCTAGATGATTGCAATGCTTCAGTCTCTTTTGAATAGGGACTTTTTTTTTATCCACCTAGAAAGCCTGCTTTTCATTTGAAATGCAATTTCTCAGTTAGTTCAGGCTCTTCACTAAAATGACCCAACTTTTCAGAAGAAAAGGTGATCAGCACTAATTAAAACTTCCTTACAAGTAACCACACAAGGAATGAAGAGAGAAAGAGCTAAATCTCAGGCAGAGAAATAACACAACGTTCTTACTGAAGTGCTTTCGAGTGGAAGTGCTGAAGTGGAATACCAAAGAGGAAAACTCTTTGAGGAAAAGGGAAACCTAAAACTGTGTTCAAAGACACACAGTCTCTCCAGGCTTTCAAGGAAGATCTCTGAGCCAGAAGACTGCAGGTTCAAGCTCCACCAGTGCAAACTGAGGGCACCTCCTCCCGTGCCTGCCTCGAGGGTGGGGAATCGCTCTACGGCTGCTTCGCTGTCAGATGGACTTTTCACTTACTCTCTTGTGCATTCAAGTAGAAATTCAAGCCGGCATGGTCCTTTTTAAAAATCAAGGTCTGACTAAACTAGGCTTTTTATTTTCAAATATCCACACCAGTTCACTTTTCAGCAGCCCTAGTGAGAATTCACTGACAAAACGTCCCAATGGAGAACCCACAAGAGGGTAAAAGCCTGTCGCTGTGGCCCCTTTACTTGCCTCTGCTTCACACACTAATACTAATAGAAACGCAAGGACAGTGCTTACCCTTGGTCTCCACTCCACTCGGCCGTTTTGTAAATGAAGCTGTTTGAGACGTTTGAGGCTGAACAGACATATTATAAAGCCAAATACTACCCTTTCAGAGGTACCTTGCCCTCTCAGGGGTGAAGAACAAAGATTCGGGTAGACTTCAGGTGCTTGAATTTCTCCTTACACAAGTTAAAATCACTCAAATTTTCTAGTTTTTATAATGACTTTATCACCAGTAGATAAGACTCAGGTAGTAATACAGTGCTTAGGACTGCATTATCTACGCACTATACCGTCTTCAGTTTGCTTATAACCACAAATTACTGGTAAGCTTGGGCAGTGTTACTATTTTAGTTTACTGGTAGAGAACAGATCCTTGAGACTGAAGTACCTACACCAATACACAAAACACGTACGACAGAACAGGAAGCCACACTCAGATTTCCCAGGTCTAAGCGAGAGCTGTAACCACTAAATAATCACTCCTCTGACAACACGGAAACAGTAAACCATGAATGCCCCGAATGACAGACAATAACAAAAAAAATTGGAAGTTTGAGGCACTCTTTCTGACTCTAAATTACAGCATGTTTTTAGAAAAAAGGTACAATTTGGAGATTTTGAAAGATACCCTTCAAAAAGAGTCCATTGGATACGTGCTCAAAAATACTGGGGGAGGGTGAAATGAGGCTGTCATAGATGGAACAGAGACGTGATAGAGGAGATCTTAATTTAAAAAATGAAACAAAAAAAGCACAGCATCCATCGTCCAGCAGCCAAGCACACAGGTTACAAGCTTGTCTAAAATTTACAAATAATAGATGCCTACACAACCGCTTGTCTGAAAAGACAGTATGAACCGTAATAAACACAGATGTGTTAGCATCTAGCTAGCACACAGCGAAGAGCAAAGAGAGCTTAAGACAGTCAAAGCAAGCAATCATGATGTTATTTAATAAACCTGACATTGTTCAAAACTCAGACTAATGAACCAGATACATTATTCACATTACACTTTTACTGTGACCAAGAAAAATAACTTTCCTATCTTTGACAGGATCTTAAAAACCCTGAATAATCCAAGCCATTGATATTGGACTTGTCATCTTCCAAAATCTTCACTTTTCTCTGGTTTGACTTTTAAATACCACCCACTTGTCCCCTGCACTGGGGATGCTCTACATCCATCCTGGTCATTTTGCTTTATAGATCACATCTCATTTATCAAGCTACCATATGAAATAAAACAGAAACAAGAACACCACCCATTTCATGTCTACAAAGCTATTTACAGGCATTTTAGCCTTAGATTTCTCACTGACTTCAATGAAAATCCTAAAGCTAATGCACCTAGCTCATCCAGCAGTGTCTAAGGAGTAGGGATAACTGAATTATGAATTATTACTCTGCAGCCTCTGCATATTGAAAAGGGTTGTCTTACAAAATTAGAATAAAAAGGCACTGACTGAAATGTTTGCTTAAAAAATAATCTGTAAAACTATTCCAGGTAATGTATGTGGAGTGAAAGAAATATTTTAATAACATAAATAAGGTAAAGGAGTATCATGGACCCAACTAATATTAAACAAAAAAGGGAAATAAATTATTCAGTATTTTTTCTTCTGAATTTCACGGGTGTGCACAAGGAAAGAGTGCAACAAAAAATATTCAGGTTCATGTTATGCAAAGTGTTTAACCCCTGTATTAAGAGGCATTTGATTTTCCTTTAAATCATCCAAGAAAAGTTGTCAACAAGCCTCCTATTTATTTAAAGTAACAGAGATGAGAATACTGTATGTCAATATTAAGGCAGACAACAAACATCTCTAGTGGGTACAAGGCTTCCTTTCACACTATATTAATAAACCAAACCTGATATACTTTAGTCTATCAAATTTCCTCACCTCCAACTTTCTTTGTTTTAAGGAAAGCTTCCTCCAGTAATCTACATGAAAGTAAACACGGGAAACTGAGAGCAATATATGACATAAAAAAGATGCGTAGTATGAATGAGATTCTCTCCTAAATGAACTTGCATTAAAAAACACCTTTTCAAAGAAGGGCAAAGCCGTTAGAAAAGATTGATGTGTCTGATTCAGTCAGCAGGAGAGAAGTGAAAGCAATATGGAACAACTTACACTAATTAAAATGTACTCTTCAGTGCCAGCAAGAAAGACTTTGCAGTATTTAAGTCAACTTTTGCACAAAGCTAAAGCAGCAGCTGCTTTATCTTTGAAGACGCTCTGTTAAAGAGGATGCTTCATTAGCTTCATTCGTCTGAACTTATAAACACATGCCGGTCCCACCTTCATTTTTTTGTTTTGGGGAGTTTTGTTTCAGAATGACCAGAAACTCCATACTGTATCTACCTACAAGTAGCTGTCCACAAAAGAACAGTATACAAATGACAGGTACTTGCAGATTTCTAATTAGTGCACAGTAAACTGTTAAAAGCAGGAGCTTTCTTGTTCTGTATATTGGTAAGGCAATTTGCCCAACAGAACCCAATTCTGATCAAAACATCTTGGCACAAATAGCAGATTAAATTATGCATTAAAACCTACATTATCTATGGCTTCAGTCTGGAACCTAAGAAGCAATTCTAGCAGAGACTAAGGCTATAAAGCAGTGACTCTTGATTTTTTGCTTGACGACTAACATACAAACTTAACTTATCATTTCCTAGGGGACAATATGCCACCTCGAGTCACATATCAGGAAAGAGGCCACGGTGCTGGATGAGCCTGCCACTGAGAACCAGGTCTGATGTGATCCAGACACTTCCATCATGGAACAACGCTATTTCAGGAACAAGTGCTGTGACATGCTTAATAAAACAGTATCAATGTCCAATGTCAATGAATTGTCCAAGGTCCCTATGCCTTGCAGTTCCTCACTGATTATGCCCCCAAAATATTAGTAATTCAAACTAATTGGATTTCTACATCATTCTCTTGTCTCAAAATGATCCTCTGGGTGCCTGAAGTACCTGACAGATCTCTCTGTTGGTTTGTATGTCTTCAAAGACTTTTTAGAGATTTCTAGATTCTTCCTTAACTGATCAGGCCTGTGCATTTTCAGCTCCAAATCCATAATTATAGCAGAATAGTATCATCCAGCAGACATGAAGGTATGATATCCAGAAAAATGGTTTTCCTTTCTCACTTCACTACATGTCTGATTACATGTTCTCAGTCAATTCAGATAACCTGAGCTTCACTTGACTCATCCACAGAGCACAAACATTATCTGACTTTGCCTTTACATTGCACTCTTTAATCCTAGGTTCTCAAAGCTAAGTACCAGTAGAAAACATGGGTGGAAAACTACTTAGTGTCACAAGGAAATCTGGAACCATTTTGAATTTTCAAACTATACTGGGTAAGTCATTATAGATTACAAGAAGCATTGAGCACAAACTGAAACACAGGAAGTTCCACCTGAATCTAAGGGAAAATTTTTTTTTACCATGAAGGTGACTGAGCACTGGAACAGGTTGCCTAGAGATGTTGTGGAGATCCTTGGAGATATTTAAAAGCCATCTGGACAGGGTCCTGGGTAGCCTACTCTAGGTAACCCTGCTTGAGCAGGAGGGTTGGTCCCTTCCAACCTCAACTGTTCTGTGATTCTGTGAAATTAGAGTGCTAAGGATAATCCAGAAAAGTCAGAAAAGGATCAGAAATTTCAAAAGATTTTAAAACTACCACAGGCAGAGATGAGTGCCCAATGTGAACCAGTAACTAAAAAGTTACCTTTTAAAAGCACTAAAACTCAACAGCAAAACAAGTTAATTCCCCTCTCTGGTTTTCCTCTTTCTCTCTCTTTCCCTTCAATTCTTTTTCTAATTTTTTTATAATGTTTCTTGTGATTCTGATCACAGTATCATTTTCATATCAATCTCCTGGAGGCACAAGCCCGGTCGTACTCCTTTTAAAAGATAATGTAATTAAATTAAAATGTTAGAGAGTAGCAGAAAGAATTAATTTCCTCTGACATTGTCTTCTTTTGAATACTTAAACCTGTGCAATTAAACATGGAGAAAACGGAATCTACTAACTCTGAAACTGCAGATTTCATCAAGCAGACACTTTTCCAGTGCCTACAAAGGAAAATCAGCCCTTTTAAAAATCCTATCTTTGGGGAAAAGTCATTCATTCATATTAAAATGTGTAAATGTCTCTTCCCATCTGCAGTACCAGTCACAGGCACATGCACAAAAAAACCAAAGATGGTTCACAGATATTATCCACAGTTCTAAGAAGGTACAACTGATTTTAGTTAGTTTCAACCAATTGCTCCTGAGCCTCGACAAGTGACAGGTTTCAGAAAGAAGATGGCATACTTACTGCTTGAGGCAGACACTTCTTTTGGACTGGAGGACATTGGCTGAGCACACATCTGACAGAGACAATCCCTTCCATTAAAGGTAACCCGATCACCTGGTGGAAATGGGCGCCTGAAGAGTTAAAGAGAAAAATGTATTTTAGCCAAGGTTATGCCAGGAATCTTCTTCTGTTCCCTGTGCCTCGAGTCTGCTGCCTTCCCCTAGTACAATCAATATTTTACAGAAACTAAGGCCAAATGATTTCTGCAATGTGGCCTTGGCAAAGGCAGGCACTGGAAGAAATCCAATCCACAGATTCAAGCAGAGCAGAGGTTAGACTGGCCTAGTATTTTGGTTTCAAAAAGTTATCACACAAACTTTATCTGAAGAGGAGAAGACAGTGAAATCCTCTTAGACACAACAGCTACTTTTACGATAGTCTCAACATTGTAGGTAGCAAGCAGTATAGAAAAGTATTCAAAGGAACAGTTTGAATTGGTCTTGGGGCCAGTGAAGGAACGTGGAACTATTCACTGATAAATACAACTAACTTCACCTGTATTGAGCAATGAGAACTATGATCGCATTGCAGTGAATGCAGTGGTTCACATAAAATGAAATGTTATCCATATTCCTTCTCCGAGAGCTTTAAAACAGGTATCCATGTTACAGAACCATCCCTGTAATTGCTACCTGTGCAGATGGGGTCAGGAGAAAGGTAAAGGCTGCACAGATTATGGAAGATGAGTTTATCTGCTGAACCCCACAAAATCTTAAGAATGTGTGCCAGGCAGAAGTTGACATTGCTTTTAACTCTTATTTGGTGTATAAAACTGAATACAAACAAGGTTTTGTATGAGCATTTCACTAAAATGAGAAAATTCTCTACAAATCTTTTGAGAGGTAAGAGATATACCCCCTACATCACACCTCATTCCAAAATTGTGCTTTGCAAATGAACATCCTTTTCTTTTCACAAAAGAAAACATTTAAGGCATAATTCTAGCTTCCCTTTCTACTGCCATTCCTAAGTGTGTCATAAACAAATCAGCAGCAATATTGCCTTTCATGAATCTATCCAGATGACTCATCTTTTGTTCATTCAACATACAAAGGTTGGTGCAAGACAATATACAGAAAATTGATGCCATATTTCACACCCATATCATCTATTTTCACACTGTATTTGGGAACTAAATCTGTAACATACACAGGATATGAATCCCCAATATGCAGTCAATTCACACACAGTATTTGAAAACAAATAGAAAAATGATCAAAATACTTTATATGGAAGAGTCTTGAAAAATGTACCAGACTATAGGTCAAAGTACTTAATCTACTAGTCACAGACATCTATGAAAGACCAGGGTAGCACCTGACAAATATGGCACAGTAATACCTGGAAGTGTCATATGATGGTATCTCCAACAAGGTGCTATCTCAGAATATGGATTCTTGCCTTTCTTGTTCATGTCATCCCTCCTGCATTAGGTTTCAGACCACTCAGTTGCTCTTAACTACTGGGAAAGACAAGCTCCTTCCAGTCTAAACATTCTGACTTCTGGTGAACTCCACTGTCCTATTCTTACCCAAGACTACAAAGCAACAGGCTTTGTCTTTTGGGTCCTCCCTCTCTATGAAATCTATATATATATCTCTCTCATGCTTCTTATACACCCCTCATGCAAAAAACAAACTTACTTAAAAGATCAGTTTTACTTGCAGGGCTCAGAACTGCAGAAATGAACATCCTGATAACCTTAATAATTTCAGCTTAGTAAACTGTTAGTACAAATAATACAGTTGGCTTTCTGCAGAATGATGAGGGCACCATAGTATCACTCTGCTTTCACTTGATGTTTAGATTATTTTCACTACTATAAAAAATATGTGCCCCTACTACAAAAACCTAAAGAAGCTTTATTTCTTCAAGTGTATCCAAAATACTATACTGGTCTCCATAGCAATAAGGCACATACTAAGACAGATAAAATTCTATCCTAGTATCTGTGCCTAGAGCCAGCTAATAGAGAACACCATACATAAGGACTTCGGGTAGAGTTTAGGCTGGAAAGCTCAGCTGAGATTTCAAGTATGGAACTGCTCGAATGAACAAGCTATGAGATCACGTGGAAGATTTGCCCTAGAGTCTCCTAAATTCTGAAATAATATCTTAGTGAGAGTTAAAACAAAAATAAAAGTTAAAAATACCACCTTTTGGCCCATCCATACAGCTAACTTCTTTGTATCCATTGTAGAACTGAAGATTGATTCTCATACTGGGAAGAGGAAATAGTACTTGGGGAGGAGAGGGAGAACGCGTTTGTTTCCAAGCCATGTGTTCTTACATGATGTTCAGATGAGTCTTAGTATGTTTTCAGTTGTTTAACTGTTCTGGTAGCCCAACCAACTTCTGAATTGTACTACGCAGGATTTTCCTTTGCCTCATTTTCCCCATCATACTAGGCTGATCACCTCAGTTCAACTTAACATGTCTATTATCTCAACATGTAAGCCCAATATTCAATTCCCTCATATATGAGAGCTACTTTCGGAGAACAGCGAGCTATATGTAACAGAAAAGCTTTGTGTCCTAAATAAATCTGTGGTGTTTTGAAGACTTGCAGCAGAACTTTTCTAACCAAACACATCCTAAAGGGAAATATGCCTTTAGACTTGTATTTCAGGGTGATGCCATTCTCCCTGTGTTTCTTGTACTGGGTTAATGCAATGCTAGTTGAAAGGGATCACTTACTTGCAAACAGTACAGGCAAAGCAGTTGGGGTGGTAAGTTTTTCCCAGAGCTGTCACTACTTCTCCTTCAACGAACTCCCCACAACCGTTGCAGCGGGTACCATACATGCGCTGGTAATCCAGGGTACAAAGATATTCCCCGTTCTTAATGAAAAAGCCTCCTTGTGCCAAGTCACAGCCACACACTGAAAAAAAAGAAGCAACACAGACAGATTGGAAAAATATACCTACTAAGGATGTCAGCAATAGTCTATGCTGCCAACAAATGAGATGAGCCTGGTGGTCTTGGTCCCTTCCATCAGATTTTTGCCTTCTCCTCCCGTCACTATGTGACTTGACAACCCAGTGAGTTCTCTGGCTACAAGAGAGTTTGTAATAAAGAGTTTCTTGGAGAAATCTGAATAACCATAACTTCATGCCCTTAGTCCTAGCCAAAACCTCTTGAATCATTTTCATGTTGCTATGAATCTACAGTGCTAATTGCCTTATATTTGAAAAGCAATAGGTGCACGTGTAAGTCAACCAATGCAGGACAAACTTAGAACCTTTCAGTCTTGAAATCATCCCACAAGTCTTTAATGGAGGGGTGTATCTGCTTTAGTTTCCTCAAAGGCAGAATATAGTAGCTTGCCTCCAGAAGGTTATAAAATAAATACATCCACAGCACAAGGGACTCTGCCCCTTTCCCTATCACTTGTCCATGAAAGAAGTAGTTTACACCAGTGCAATCTTGTTTTCCCTTCAGGGACTGGAGATGAGCAGAGGAAAAAAATACAGTTCTATAAATAGAACAGATATTACAATTTCATATACTTACACACATTTTTCCTGCAATTGCATGCTTTCTTTTAAGAAGTTTCATGCTGGTGCTTCATTTTGAAACAATGGATATTTTGAAAATGTTGTACGGTTTAGATTAATTCCTTCATTTCCACTCCCCTAGATAATGCTGAGCTGCTCCACCACCACTGCATCAATACTTTTCCCATTGCTTTAGAAAGTACGGGCTTTCAAAATGTTTGGGGTAATTTCACCATATTAATTTAGACATAAACACTGGGAGAAGGCTGTGGTGAAGAGAGTCAGCCATTAAAAATCCATTGAGTTCAGAAGACTGTAGTACTGCAGACATGTCCCAACCATATATACTTTATGATATAGGCAACCAAACCACACAACAGCATATTGGATGCTGAATAAGGCAAATGGGAATAAAGAGAAATGCCTGTATTCTGGACAAGCTAATGTCCCAAGAATTGCTATTGCCTTTCAGTGGCTGATCTGCACTTACATTAGTCTTCTGCATTAGTTACCAGGCATATTATACCCACTATACTGCATGGATTAGATAAACAACTCTAATATTTGGATATAAGCTTGTGGCCATATACAATGCTAGCCATGTACAACTTCACTGGGAAAAACAATTGTACTGTTAAAAGAATGAAGGACTGGTCAAGAACTTCTTTGGCTAAATAGTTTTTCACTGTTAAAGCTTTTTCACCCACCAAAACACATCACATCCAGATGCCTGTTTTGCTTTAAGAAAATGTTCATAATGCTACATTGGCACTTCTGGTCAACACAAAAGACAGAGAGCAATCCATCCCAGGACAGCCAGTCCCTATGGAGGGAAAATGACAAGGGAGATGCAAGACTGAATTTCACATTTCTGCTTTAACTTGGGTTGAACAAAGGACTTGAACCTACCTATTCAACATCCCACAGTAGCACCAAAAATATTGGACTACTTGCTTCATCAAGGGCTTTTAAAAAAATCTTTTTATTCACTTCTCTGAGAAAGCATAATTAACACCTGTTGGATGAATATTTTTTTTAAATATATATACGTATATACACACACACACACACATATATATATATGACAGTTCCCAGGCTTTTTGGTTTCAGCCACTGTATATTGCTGAATCTCTGCAATTCAGTAAGAGAAGCTATTCTTCACAACGGTGTAGGATGCTAGCTTAAGCCTTACTCTGCAAGATACTCTGTCATGTCCTTCCTCATAACATTTGAGTATCTTCAGATCAAATATCAGAAATTCTGATTATTAAGGGATAAATAAATAAGTAGCATTCTAGTTCCCTGCAGTTATAAAGTCCTTGAAAATTTAAAATAAGAAATAGAGAAAAAGTTATCAGGGGAACTGGGATCAATTCCCATCTCTGCCACAAATTCCAAGAATGATCTTGAGCACAACAATCATTCTCTCCCCTGTTATAACGGGCTAATACCCTACTAGTTACCTGTCTTGAAAATTAAAATTGCAAGCTCTTTGGAGCAGAGATTGCAAATTCTCTGTGTTTGCTTAATGCCATGCCCCAAAGGTCTAATGAGTGTTATTGTAACAATAATTAATAGAATACTAATAAATAGAATGCACTAAAATGCAAGTTAGAATTGAAGCAGTACGGTGCTAGCACTCCTCAGGTTTCACATTTCTCCATAGAACAGAGTTAATATTTCATGTGCAAACAAATTACATTTCACGGTCACATTAAATCCACAAGCAGCCAAAACTCAATTATCAGTGACTTAGAAGAATTACAGAGAACTATTGTTAAGGCTCTGTCACAATGCTGCAAAATGCTCTAAGCTGGTTTTCAGGTATACCTCCAGGAAAAAAACCTTCCGTCACGCTTCCATATTTTTCTATGCATCCCCTTTTTGTTTAAAGTATTCTTTACAAATTAACAGCACAACATTATGTATCCACTAGGCAGAAAATAATGTGGCCTCTACTCCACATCACCACTTTGTCTTAGACCTTTCCTGAGTTGGGGACCATCTAGACATTTTCCACTGAAGGTCCAGATGCAAAGCCTAAGCCTACTGACCACTGACTTGCTTTTCCAAGTTACCTTTGGTGGATCCTTACAATTCAACCATTGAGAAACCTAGAATAATGCATTTAATGCCTAAAAGCTATTAGGGATTACCTTAGTATTCAGATTGTCAGGTAGTGTGGTTACAGTGAATGAATCACAGTATTATTATTGCCTACAGAGTGGCCAATATTAGATGCTTCAGAAGGTGCTAAATTTCATAAAAAGCTATGAAGTACTAATGTATCTACATGAAAGTTTCTTCCTAACCTCCTTTAGTTCCTATTTTAGCTTGTAGCTAAAGTCAAAGTCCATATATATTTTAGCTTCAAGCTGAAGGCACTCAGCATGCTACTGGATCTGCCTCATAAGCTGTATATATGATCTCTCTGGCTCTTTACTATGGTTCCCAGTTCTACCATTGAGTTACTGAGTTTTGAAAAACTCATGTAGTCATCATGGCTCACTTTACCTGCCTAGCCAATTGCTCTCATAAGGTAGGATGATCCAAAGTGACTTTCAATGGAATCTCTGTTGTAACATCTTCTGAAAATCCAGCTTCAATGTTTCATACAGAGGTCCAGGGCAGAAAAATTAATGCTTGCAAAAAACACCATAAACATGAAATGAAAGGGCTCACACACTCACAAGTATTAAGCTCTCTCTCTTTTGCTTGGCCACAGGGATTCAAGCATGGTGAATAAAATGGGGGATAAAATTATTTGGAAAGTCTTTTAAAGGCAATCATCACAGTTATTAAAAAGAAGCTCCCACTCTTACCCTTTTCTTTATGAAGGCTTTCCTTTTAACTTAATCTCTTTTTCTCTTTGCTTGAACAATTGAGAATGAGTTAAATCCTCTCACACTGGTAAGTCATGAATTCGAGCACAAGTAGAACTGCTTATGATGTGAACCACCATCTGACTCGTCATTTTTGACATACTCACAACAGGAAGCAAACACTAAACTGCAGGAATTGAGGACAAGTCCTGGCAATCCCACACAACAGATTTGATCGGACAATTTAGCACTAATCACAGCTTTGGGCTACATGGGCCAAATAAGGGTCACCCAGACCATTAACATCCATGGTCAAAAAAATACTGCTCCAGCAGGCTGCCTTCACTTTCAGTCATAGACAGATTGAATCAAAAACAATAAACATGACTGTATCCACAATTGCTGCACAATTTGCTGTAGAAACAAGGAGGGGATTTAAGCAACTTTTTTTTTTTGGTAACTGTGCTGAAAGTCATGATTCTGACAACAAATTCCGTCAAACTTAAAAATAATGCCTTAGCACACTTCTTTATGACCATTGTAGAAATATCACAGAGAAGATGGACTGCTTGTTTTTATTTAAAAGAAGGACCATCTGCCCAGCATCATTCATGCCACCAACATCAGCAGAGGCAAGGAAGATAAAACAGCTGTGATCAATACAAATGCACAACAAATCCCAACAGTGTGATCTAGGCAATTACTGTGATACAAATATCATGCCATCAATAAAAAAAGAATTCCAAGATGATGACAGTTAACAGGAAACATCAAATTATGTTCCCTTGTTTTTTTATGCTGATGCGAAAAACATCTTCAAAAGAATTAATTAGTGGAACCAATAATGATGCACAATTCATGCTTGAGAAGGCAAAAAGCAACAGGTATTCTGTAGGCATCCATCATTTGGAAATAGTTCTGTGATCAGGAATTATGTCAGCCAAGCAGTTCTGCAGGAAAATAGGTAACACCTCCCTAAGAACCCTTCCCGCTTGATAAGATGGAAGAAATTCAATTTCACATGACCAAACCTACTTTCTGAAAGAGACGACACTGAGGAGCATTTCTACTAAAATCTATTCCCTGGAGTTTCACAGTAGAGTGACAAAAATTTAGCAAAGAAAAGGCTCCTGGAGGAAAACAGCCTTTGCCTCAGAG
Organism: Apteryx mantelli; assembly: GCF_036417845.1. Taxonomy (NCBI): domain Eukaryota; kingdom Metazoa; phylum Chordata; class Aves; order Apterygiformes; family Apterygidae; genus Apteryx; species Apteryx mantelli. The sequence goes on from NC_089984.1 coordinate 35,736,458, forward strand.
TTTGCATCTCAAAGGATTACACGTTCTGAACATCGGATCCTGCCTCTCTTGTAAACGGAGCAGACTGGAATATGGGCCTGCTTCGCACTGTATGGGGAGCACAGACTTACAACCTTTTTCTTTCTCGAGCTATAATGGAGCTGCTCTTATACATACTCAGAGCACAAAAGGATTAGAGATATTATCAGTCAGTGCTGCTGTCAGCTTTCAAAGCTACAAGATCTGTGTATACAAGTCTAAACTATTAAGACAAAACATAGCTGCTCAAGAGCAATCCAATTGCCTGCAATCTCCAAGGGACCATGATCAGTTTTAAATTGAGTTCAGTGAGTAGCTGAGTCACTTCCAGGCTTTAACAGAGATGGCGAAAATGAGGAGATCAGAATTTTTAAAAGTGAACAGAAGTATGGTTTGATCCTACTCAGCATGATGTGGGATTTCCACAGGGTTATTATCAGTGAGAGCTGAAAAACTGGACCCTTAGTGAAATAACCCTGTCTCCATGGTAAGTAAAAGTTGCTTAAAAACTGAAGAAAAAACTGTATGCACGTGAGCTCTCAATCTACAAAAATGAATGCTATTCATTAGGAACTCTAACGATCTCCTTCATCACCATGCATTAAACAAGGTGCAAATGCAATTTCCATTTGGGAATTTGTTCATTTCTTATATTTCTAGGCTTCATAAAATAACAGTGCTGTTCTCAGGCAAGGAAATGTTCATACGTGCTTTATTTCTTATGACATAATGGATTTGTTGTTTGAAGGTAAAAAGGAATTTGGCATTGTATCAGTTTATCATTTACATCTCTACAAATGCACAGAAAAATGTGGGGGTTTTTTTCCCTAAGAGAGTGTTTAACAAATTCTGTATTGATGAAAGCATGGTTCATGTTTTTATTAAAGTTTAAAGTTTCTGCATTTCAAATGAACTAATTGTTTCCCTGTCTTTATTTCATTCCTCTTATCAGCACTTTTCTTGATGGCATAACCTCCTGTTCCTTGAGTTATTTAAGGAATGAATGTATGTCAAAGAAAGAAGCAACAGGAGACCAGATGAAGATGGTGAATCTTAGAAGACACGCTGCAGCATTACAATTACTAGAAGATTGCTAGGCACTATTAAGAAATTGCACACAGCTTTTTGCAAAAACTGTAACAGAGATTATGATGGCTCTGTTTCTCACACTCCTGCATCTGCAGATTTTCCTTCACCATATAGAGATGATAGATGCATTTCCATCCAAGCTATTTGGAACTGAGACCAGCATTCCCAGTAGTTCTGCAACCTCAGTGTCCCATACACTGTATGTTCTATGATGCTGTGAAATTTCTCTAATTCTTTTTTATTTTCTTTGCAGCTTTCACATCATCTCCTTCCCAGTGCTTATTTGTGATTTCTTATAAATTTTATCTTCTATTGAACTGAACTGTGCCCTCTTTTGGTTTTCTATTTCATATATTCTACTTGACCTGTCATTAATTTCTAACTTATATATTTTGAGTTATTTAAAAATGATTAAAAACTGTAAATAATGGGATCAAGGCCAGAGATGTTTTCCTGCCCAAGTATAATCCATACATTTGAAAACTTCTGCCAGTCTCTTATTTCATTCCACAGCTTATTCTCACTCATTTCTTTTGTGCCAAAAATACAGTCATCTGTTCTTGCAGTACAGCTCAGTTTCTTGTATTTTGTTCTACAAGGTATTGTGACTGAGGTCATCGGTTATGCTTGTTTCTCATATCAACCCTGACACAAGCATGTGATAGAATCTAGAACTCGTGACAGTTTCCTGCATCCTTTCCCTCCTTAAAGGAGGAATTGCAGGCCCAGAGGTTGGTTTGCTGGAACAGCTTCACAGTCCTTCACAGCTGCTGAAAGCAGCATACATCATTAATAGCCAGAGTCCTTCATACCAGAGATCCAGGTGGGGGTTTAGATAAAAGAGTCAGTTTAGAGGTTTGGGAGCAAAGCAGCAGACAGAGATGCAACTCCAGTGAGGTAGCTGAGTACTGTCTGAAGAGCCTGGCCACAGATATCTTTCCTTTTCCAAAAGGGGAGGAACAACACAGACCGCAGCAAGCTGGCCTCCCCACACTGCCTAGGAATATCCTCAAGACAGCATGACACGATGTTGTGTAAAGGATACGGAAATTTAGTCTCCAGAAACCTTAGTTTTGGGTGATCTCTGCAGAGATTAGCAGTCCTGGGATCAATTAGTGCTAAAGTCAGTTGCAGGGGGAGTAGGATGAAAGGTTCAGTATCTAAGATACCTCCTGAGCAAAAGATGAGATTGCATTTCTCTCCTCTCCCCCAACTTAGTCTACGATCCCCTAGACCAGCATCCCTCAGCCTCCATCCAGGCTCTTCTCCTCTTCCCTTGAAAAATCCTGACCCTCCCTTTCAGACCAGCCATCCTGCCTACACAACTACTTTGAGCCAACTGCTATTATGACAGAAATAATTTTCAGCTAGGTACTTATGTGAAACCCCCAAACACTTAATGCAAATATTCAATCAACTGAAACCATTAGCAATGACTAAGTTTCAGATGAGCTCCAATCTTTAATTTAATCAGCTGCCCAATCAAAACCGTAACGCTCTCTTTAGTCCTACTCAGTCAGTTTTCTTTGGTTTTCTCCCTAACACTGAAGATACAATATTTCAAATGACGTAATACCGCACAGGAGAAACTTTCCTGTCCAAGTCTGACATGCATGTATTTCAGGCTTTCTGACAATCTAACACAGAATAGCTGGTACCTGAGCTCAAGAGCAAGCAAACAACAGCCATGTATAATATAGCAATGTGACAGTTTCCCAAATGAAATATCAATGTTTTGTGCACCAAGATGGGAACAATGGCAAGAATCATTCAACCATTTAAAACACCTTTCACATTAAACTAAGCCCTAGCTGGAGATCAAAGTCATTTACGGGTCTGTGGGAAATGAACCTTGAAGAGAAAGCAATCAGTGGAAAAAAGTCAAAGTTTAGCCTGGGATAGCTTGGCTGTAATTATCTAGATGAGAGGTCTCTCTAAAAAAGATTATAAATAAGTAAGCCAAGGATGCAAGAAGAATAGAACAAAAAGAAATCTGCCTCATTCCTAAACTTATGAAACAAGCCAGGAAAATGAAGGAAACATTGACAGTGGCCCTCGAGGCTTGACAAGCAGGTAGATTGTTCCATTCACTCAGCATTGTTAGCAGTGATCTGGCATGTTAAACACAGACACACGAGTTAAGAGCACTGAAGTCAATGACTTTTAAAACACTCATAGCAGGTGCATGAAGAAAATGAGAAGACTGGATTCACGTCATTTCATCATTTGCTTATTACCCTAAGACCTAAAGATTTAAGAACCCAAAGATACAGATAGAGTCAGAAAGTCTATTACTTTCTGAAAAAACAACTAACTTTCATTTCAATTAGTAACATAAGTTTAGAAACTTATATAAAATGGCTGGAAAATGCTGTAATTTTCAATATTTTTTGATTAAAAAAATAGGGGAAACTTTTAAGACAATACTTAAAATGAAGTCTATGGCATGAAGCATTAAAAGAAAAAGATCTCATTACAGAAATTTTTGGACTTCCCTGTCGGATAGACCTAATCTGTTACTAAATTATACCATCTCCTGAGCAAATGATTACTTAAATCTAGCTGAATGCAAAGCCAAACCTAACTTCAATCCTTTAAAAAAAAAGAAAAAAAAACTATTTTGTTATTTCTTGCCATAAGAAAAGGTGATATACCTTGGATAGATTCTGCAGTATTTGATTCATAACATAATCTAACATGTCAGTTAATACAGACATTTTGCTTACAAGTACAACCTTTTCTTCTTGGAGGGCAGACTTACTAAATCTAAAGCCACAAGAAAATAGAAATACCACTGAGTAGTTATCAGCAAACTGAATTTGGATGAGACCCTAACATCAGAATATGCTTCTTAGTTACTATGATGCTAAATGTAGATTTATTCACACAGTGTTAACTTTCTAGATAAGCCCCTCTGTAAAATCAGCACTGAAATGTGCACATGCAGAATATTCTGAAATGTAGAAATATATATGAGGGTGTATTTTGCATTTCATTCTACACAGGCTCAGATCCATCCTACTGATATAATATGTTCCTATACTTACAATGGCAATTATTTCTGGAGATAATAAATATGTCTCTATCAAATCCACAAAGAGAAAACTCATAACAGAAGTTCATTTTATCACATATAATTATCAATTGGCCTTGCACGTTTTACTAGGAAGAAAACTTGGGACAGATAATTTAGAGACCGGTATTATGTTTGTTTTCTTTCAACACAGCCAAAGACATGGACAACTCTAGTGATCTCTGCAATGCACTATAGTAGGAGTGCATCTGAGGACCACAAAAGCATTATGCATTTATAGATGTTAACGTTCCACCTCCTCTATGTTTTCAAATAGGCTTTTTACACAGATGTCCCCTAATATGTTTGAACTTCCACACTGATTGATTACTTCGGAGACCGACTCTCTCCCAAACATCTCTTTTCTCACTGTAAGACTGCTGTTCCTTCTCACAGATTTCTACATAACTCATCAAGAAAAGACAAATATTTTGCCTGTTCTGATCTGTCAAGAATTCTAAAATACATCAAGTAATATTTCTTGCAAAAACCACTGAAAGCTAGGACAATTTAAATATTGCTCTTTCCATCTTTTTCATTCTTTGGCCATGTACTGTATGAAACTTTCAGTTAATGTATAATATAAAATTCACAACCTAGAAAAATCTACTCCACAATAAAGATTCTTAATACCTTGTTATTGTTGCGGAAGATTCTGTCTCATCAAAAAGCACTATCTAAATGAGATACTCTGCACACTGTTTTTAATAAGGATCTGATCAAATTTGATTGAGACAACAAACCCAAGCAAATTTCTGTATTTTCATAAGGATGCTGTGCCTCACTCATCAAGCACCTGTAAAGCATCCTGCTGGACTTCTGCTTTCAAAGGGATCAGTAGTTTACTAAAATCTGATATGGCATCTGTCAACATTCATTAATGTCAGCCATGTAGTGCAATTATTTCCATTTCCTGTCAAATATTGGTCGCTGAAAGAAACATCAGGCTTACTCAAACTAAGATCAGTGTCAACCAATTGTCATCAACAGCTTTAAATCCCCAAGAGCAACACAAGGATCCCCTTCAGAGTGGGATGAAACTCCTTGGGATTTTTTTCCTATCTATATTTAAAGAGAGTAAAATTAACAATTTGGTGTTTTCTCCAAAAATCTACTGAAAGTATCATTTGAAAAGAAAAACATAACCCAAACAAAGTAGGACATTACTGTTGAAAACAAATTGAAGAAGGCCAGGAGAGGCCAGGAGTCAGGACAGAAGAACAATGCGAGGCAGAACTGTGGGTCTGGTTTCAGACTATGGATGTGGTTTTCAGCCTAATTTCATTGCCAATGTGTTGAACACTATTTAAAATCTGCTGAACCCCTGAAACAGCCCACTGACACCCAGAAGCTGTGGCCACTAATGAGAAAGAGCCCTCCCTTCTACTTCTGGGTTATAGTCACAGAATCACAGGTTTGCTGAGGTTGGAAGGGGCCTCTGGAGATCACCTGGTCTAACCCTGCTGTTCAAGCAGGGTCAGCTAGAGCAGGCTGCCCAGGACTGTGTCCAGCTGGGTTTTGAATATTTCCAAGGCTGGACACTCCATAACCTCTCTAGGCAACCTATTCCAGTGTTCAGCCACCCACACAGTGAAGAAGTGTTTCCTTATGTTCAAGTGGAATTTCCTGTGTTTCAGTTTGTGCCTGTTGCCTCTTGTCCTGACACTGGGCACCACTGAAAAGAGCCTGGCTCTGTCTTCTATACTCCCTCCCATCAGATATTTATACACGTTGATAAGATCTCCACCAAATCTTCTCTTCTACAGGCTGAACAGCCCCTAGCTCTCTCAGCTTCTCCTCACATGGGAGATGCTCCAGTCTCTTAATAATCTTTGTGACCCTTTGCTGGACTCACTCCAGTAGGTCCATGTCTTTCTTGTACTGTGGAACCCAAAACTGGACCAAGTGCTCCAGATACGGCCTCACCAGTACTGAGTAGAGGGGAAGGATCACCTCCCTCGATCTGCTGGCAACACTCCTCCTAATGCAATCCAGAATGTCATTGGCCTTCTTTGCTGTGAGGCCACAATGCTGGTTCATATTCAACTTGTCCACCAGGATCCCCAGGTCCTTTTCTGCAGAGCTGATTTCCAGCCACTCAACCCCCAGCACGTACTGGTGCATGGGTTTATTCCTCTCTAGCTGCAGGACTTTGCCTTTCCCTTTGCTGCACTTCACAAGGTTCCTCTCTGTCCACTTCTCCAACCTGTTGAGGTCCCTCTGAATGGCAGTACAACTATCTGGTGCAGCAGCCACTCATCCCAGTTTTGTATCATCTGCAAACTTGCTGAGGGTGCACTCAGTCCCATTATCCAGGTCATTAATGAAGCGGTTAAACAGTACTGGACCCAGCATCAACCCTAGGGGTGCACCACCAATGGTTCGCCTCTGACTGGAGGCAAAGAAGGCATTGAGTACTTCAGCCTTTTCAGTGTCCTTTGTCACCAGGGTCCCTGCCCCATTCAGCAGCAGGATCTCATTTTCCCTAGCCTTCCTTTCAATGCTTATGCACTTGTAAAAGCCTTTCTTGCTGCCCTTCACATCCCTCACCAGATTGAACTCGAGATGGGCTTTGGCCCTAGTCCCATCCCTGCATGCTCAGGCAGTGTCTCTATATTCCTCCTGGATCATCTGTCCCTGCTTCCACCTCTTGTACACTTTCTTCTCATATTTGTGTTCTGTCAGGACCAATCCGTTCATCCTTCCAGGCTTCCTGCTGCCTTTGCTGGAATTCCTGCTTGTTGGAATGGACCATTCTTGTGCTTGGGGGAAATGATCCTGGAGTATCGACCACCTCTCTTGGACCCCTCTTCTCTCCAGGGCCATATCCCATGGGATTCTTCTGAACAAATTCTTGAAGAGGACAAAGTGTGCCAGGATGTCCAGGGTCGTGATCCTGCTTTTTGCCTTGCTTCCTCCTTGCAGAATCCTGAACTCTACCACCTCATGGTCACTGCAGCCAAGGCTGCCCCCAACCTTCACATCCCCGACCAGTCCTTCCTTGCTTGTAAGTATGAGGTCCAACAGAGTGTCTCCTCTTGTTGGTTCCTTAATCACCTGTGTTAGGAAGTTGTCATCAATGCACTCCAGAAACCTTTTGGATTGTGCTGTGTTGTGTTGATTCTCCAGCAGATCATCAGTTGAAGACTCCCATGAGGACAGCCTGTCGGGGTGGTAAAGCTCCCCCATGAACATATTGCAAGAAACCAGGCTACCTTAAAGCAGAACTCCCAGGCCCTTCCCTGAACCTGAAGTGAAATACCATTGAGAATCACTTCAAGAAAAAGAACAGGCTTCAAGACATAGCTGCTAAGACATGAAAACATAGAAACAGCAGCTACTCTTACAGCTGTAACTGAGATTTGTTTTCATATCATGTTACTTGAATACCTGAATTCACATGAATGCCATTTCCTGTCACAGGAGAACTTTTCACCTCCAATTTACATTGGCTTCCTACAAATAGCAGAATACCATTTCTTCACAGATTTTCCTAACTCTTCTCAAAACTGATTTGTTGTCCTTAAACATGTTTTCTCTGTCCCTCCTAAGTCTCCCAGTGCATACAGACAACAGCGTGCCCCCCTTTCACTTTTTCAGATCTTGCTGATTTATGCACTAATGTTCTCAGCAACAAGTACTTCTTCTCTTTAATTTTCATGCTAAAAACCTTAAGTTTCTCTTCCTTATTCCCTCCTATGGGACCTTCTATCATGGATGAAGGATGCAGAGTTGTCATCCTTCATGATCACAAGTTAGATCCCAAAAGTCATGACCATCCACACCAGGATATTACAACATTTCTGCCCCTTTAATTTGTATTCTGGTGTTAAAGCATTACAGGTTCATATTTTCCAGTGTTTTGTATTTCAGTGACTAGAAATATACTTTTCTATACAAAAACATAAAACCTTGAGAAAAATCAAACAACTTAATAAAGCTAAAGGCTGTTTTAATAACCAAACTGAAAAGGGGAGTTCACAAGCTGGCAAACACAACCAACTTAAGATAATTACAAGCCCAGAGAGTTTTTATATAAAGAAGGTTCTTTAATTCAGTCATTCAGGGCATCAAAGGGCCCTGTAGGATTTCCTGATACTCGGGAAGGGACACACTAGATATGTTACCTTGTCCACAGACAAGGTTTCAGAAATATTTGTGGAAAAGCAAAAATCTTTTAAACAGTGCACTGGAAACCCACTACAGGAATGTCTTCATATTTAAACTTTCCATCTGATGATACTGAGCTATTAATAACGCAAAATATCTAGTAGCTGGTTTGTAGCCTTCCCCTGCCACCACTGAAGGAATTTGAGCAGCTCAAAGGTCAAAGACCTAATGATTTAAAACACATTCCTGCCAGTTGATACAGTGTTTGCTTACATGACCCTAACTTCTTCCCAGTCCTTGAAGGGAGGAAGATTCAGTTCAAAGTCAAAGATTACAGAGCATCCCAAGATCTAAACTTAGGAACTCTTCCACCCTCCCAGTCAAGCTCTTTTGAACTACAGATGACGTAGTGTTACAAAAGTAACAACATAATTGAAACAGACATGTGCCTGGAACCTAAACATACCGTAAAGGATTCTGCCAGCATGTATTGATGCAGCCTTTCCTCCATAATCTTGAAAGACATCTGACTCAAAAGAGAATAATTAGCCTATTTGTTCCATAATTAAGAAATTGCTTCATGCTTACTTATAACAATGGTTTAATAGAAGAAGTTTTAATAGTTGCTTCTCCTTTGGATACTCTGGATTTGTGGAATGCCTCCAGTATGCCAAGACTAGGCTTTCTCTTACAATTAGCAAGAATATCAGTTGGTAATTGCCATTTGATACCTGATACTGCTATTGCATGCGAAAAATTCATACACAGTGTAACATTCCCATTTATGCCATGTACTACGGATGAGAGAACTTTAGGATACTACCCATAATCCCAAGGCAGGATTGTTCATTTATGAGATTTTTTTAGTTTAGATTCTACCATAGGGAAGCTGACTGTTTTCCAAATTTTATTCAACATCAAGAACAGGGAAACTGTCCAGTAATTGAAATGCTGTTATGACACATATTACATTACCTTGTTAAGATAATGCAACACACTCTACATGTACCAGAATCAAGCTAAGTAAACTTTTACCTTGTTACTAGCAAAGCTTGAAGCTTGTTCAGTTAAGCAATACTCTGTGTACTGAAACCAGCATTCCCCTCTAACCCAACAGATCACAGGCTGCTTTGTTGTTAAGTCTTATTATAGCAATTTACTAGCATCAAAGCTTCCTCTCCTACTACCTGCAATAGGGTAAAATGAATTGTAATCAACTGACAATTATAGAAGATTACCATTCATAATAGATCACCATTAAATCACCATCTAAACTGAGACACTAAAATCTCTGCTACTGCACATCATAATTAGCAGCCTGATCCCACACACATTCACATATGTAACAGACATAGTGTTAGTTCTTCCAGAAAAGTTATTCACATGCATAAATGTTTACAAGAACAATTTTTCACTTCTTTATAAACTGCTAGTTCATTCTTGTTATTGTTAATGATTATCAAAGACAAAAAGTAAAACAAAGATGTCTCCAGCTCGGTGTCTTCTCCCTCCAGCCATCTCATCTAACCCTCCTTCCACTCAGCCTGTTGCTTTCATTACCAGGTAACCATCAACAATTTGGTACAGTAAGATCTGCATACTTTTGGTATAATAGAAATTAAAATCTAAAATCAATTTATTGAAAATGGAGACTAATGAATAATGAGACAAAGCAGAATCCATTTAAACTTGTATGTGTAACCCAAGATGGTGTAATTCCTTAGCAAGGCAAGTGATTTTGTTATAGAACAGAAAAAGACAACTGCTTTAAAGAGTGCTGCCGGCGTTGCACTCCTAAAGGTCTTTTAACTCCCCCCTTCCCTCCCTGCCATCTATCACTCTCTGGTTAACTGCAGCTCGCAGTCAGCTGCTGACTGCCTGAGATTCTTTGCCTATCGAGAGGCCTGCAGAGCTCACCTTCTGCAGGATAAGCACCACCATTTTCAGCTCTTTGCTCCTTTATTAGTTCTTATCTTGAGCCACAAATAGAACTAGCCAGCCTTGCTAGGCAGATAGGAGAAAAGAGCTGGATAGATTTGGTTCTCAACGGGCATGAAATAACCACTGGCTGCATATTATCTTGGGGATATGGGAACACATCAATTGCTAGAAGGTTTTACTTATCATCTTTGTCAGGAAGCAGTTACCCTGTTCCAAGAAAGATTCCAGAGATGGATGCAGCACCAAACTACAGGGGAAGAAAGTTGTCCAATCACAGTATGCAACACACAATCATGTACTGAGCTGGCTGATGCAGCACGGAGCCTCAAGTCCCCTTGTTCCTGTAGAGCAACAGCCACCATTCGCATGCATGCCAAGCAATCAAAGAGGGCCTATGCATCTCTGACTTAATCTAGGGAAGCAGGATTGTCATAACATCAAGCATAATCCACAGTATGATGTAAACAAAGTTGAGAGCATGCATGACAATAGTAAAACAAGGAAACCCCCACACAGCAAAATTACAGAGAATAAATCAATCCCACTGAAGCCCCTGCTACTACACCACTAGTGTGACAGCTGTATGAGTAAACAGATTTTTCTCACATCTCCACTAGACTATCAAAGTCACTGAGTAAAAGCTTAAATGTTTTTAGCAGGTATGACAGCAATCAGACAAGTATGAGTTTGTACAGCTCTTTCACACTGTAAATGTATGAGCTAAAGCATCAAGAGCAAACTTCAGTACATGGAAAGGAGGAAGACAACCAAACCACCTGTAGATGTAGCTAATGAATTCTGTTCCCAATATCAGGGGTCTTTTCCCCTGGCTAACAACATACTGTATAAGCTAAGGGCATCTAACTCCACCTCCTGTAGAGTAGCAGTCATGTCAAATTAAAAATCCGTTAGACTAAGAGGAAAAAAATGCTTACTTGAACAGCTGTGTCCTGCTTGTATGACTAATATGATTAAAAAAAACATGCAATGTAAGTAAATAACTATATGGTATAATAAAAAGTGCATTCACTTAAACGTGAGAGGTCAACAATAAACAAGCTCTGCAGCTCTACCTGAAAGGAGCTAGAAATTGCAACCCAGGACTTGAAGCAAACCACACACACTCTTCCTTCCTCTCAAAGGCAAATGAATACACACAAAAAGACACTCACTTGCTGGCAAACCCAGTTAATGAGGCACAGACTGAATGAGCAGCAAAGAGAGAAGTCTCTAAGGTTCAGCAGTGGCCCTTAGTTCAAATTGGGGTACACAAATACTACAAACAGGAGGAAGCCACACTCCGCCACCCTCCTACCAACCAACAGGCGAATGACACGCAACCAGTTATCTTCCACAAGCTCAGAGTTTCCATAACAAGCTAATGATAAACTCCAGTCTCATGTACATCAAGAGAGACTATTTCTATAGCTCTCCTTTCTCTGGTGATCTTTGTGGAATCAGTCATGAGATCAACCATATTACAGAATACTAAACTGTCATCAGTTTGGAAGTATCTCCATAAACAGAAGCCACAATGAGTTTAGACACTGCCCCCCAAAAATATGTAACCTATTAAAACCAGTCTTGCAACAGAACAGTCAAAGCACAAAGGCAGTGTAGAAGTAGATAACCAAAAAACAAGTAAAAGAAGAAATTAGACCCCAAGGAAACGACAAGATTAATCTGGTGCATTCACCAGGAGAACAATTCCAGAGCTCTCTCCCATCTGCTGCACTTAAATCACTGGTAGGTCCTAGGCATGTTGTTTACAGTCTGGCCTGAATTGTTATTCTCCTTCACGACTCAAAGGGTCTCAGCTGGTCCACCACCATGTTTACTCTAGTCTCTTGTGTAAACTGAGATCACTACTCACTACAGGCAGGAACAGTAAGAGAAAACTTGCTGCTGTCTTTGAACTGCTTTGGAATTATAAAACACTAAAACACGCTCAAAATACAATAACTGTAATATATAAAGACACAGACATTAGCCTAACAGTTTCAGCTGTAGCACAGGTATTGCTCCTCTATGCCTACCACAATGAGCTGTTACCATTCCAATTTGACACAGATGAAAGACGCCAATCTCCTGAAGAAAGTTAAGTATCTTTTGAGCTTATATACCTATTTAACTTAAAGACCATATGCAACAGAAACACAGAAGCCACATTATGGTATCATTTTATAAACTTTACTTAGGCAGTCTTTACTATCAGAGAACCTAACAGCTCTAATCATTGAGAAGGACAAAGGTGTGACAGACAAAAACAAAAAAACAAAAGACTTATGTTCAGAAGTGCTTAAAACTTAGTATCATATGCAACTTGTTGTAATACATCTACTAGTAGACTCCACATATTAAGCAGATACTAGTACTAACTACTGTTATAGATGCCTGATCTTAGAGCCTGACCCTAACTGAACCCACACATTTTAAAGTGGGTCCCTGAATCATGATCATAATGGAAATTTACCTGTACCCTGAAATGACTGACATACTAAATTTCATAAAAACATATATACATATGCAGATGGACACAGTAAGTACACCCCTCATTCAACCCCCTTTGTTACAGTGATATAAGTAGTTGCGTATTTGATCCTTTTTCATGCCTTTTGCATAGAAAATACTCAATAGGGACAGAAATGGCAAATCACACATCAACATCGCATCTAGTGGGTACTGATAAAGAATGCTGGGTGGTTGCTCTCATCTGCATGATACAAAAATGGCTCAAGAAATGATGAACCATGGTTTGCTTTCCTGTGGGTGACTGATTTTCCAAGTTAACAACTGGCTGCGCCACTGGTGTTGGCAACAGCGTTTTGGTTTCTACAACCATGAGACCCTGTTTGAAGATCGACAACTGATGGGGAGAGATGGCATGTTCAGATTTCCAGAAAATACGATTTAGATTTTTCAAGTAAAGGAATGCATGAAGTCTTTAGTACAGACTCTGCATAGAAGTGTGGGCCAGCAACATACCAGAATTACATATGTGACACCGGCAGACGTCTGAATCAGTTGCAATATGTCATTATAGCAGATGTTGATACCCACTGAAGACAATGGGATCCTATTTACTGGTCTTGATTGTGTTTTGGTTGGCCAAAAGTTTGTAAGGTGCCACAAGCAGCAGATGATTCAACTACAGTTGTTGTATTTACTGTAAAATATATGAGGAAAAATTTGACAAACTGATGAAAGTCAAATCTTTTCTAAAATATTATTTCTATACTAGCAAGAAACTATACACTAGCATAGCCAAAAAGTGTTTGACTGTTTCACTCTTGTAAAGCATCTACAATTTAAGCAATTAAGGTTACCTATGGTATTTTATTAAACTCAGGATGGTTTCACAACAGACTTAATCTGATTTACCAGTACCGTCTTACTCCAGATTCTCCATTAGCACAGCCACATTCACTTCAGTCATGAAACACTTTCATTGTATCCCGTACTACGTTAGAACAGACTGTGATAAACACGACCAATGATGGTTGTACATGGGATATCCCTTCCTTGTTTCACAAGGAGCTGTATGTTATTTCTCCATATTCACACATTTCCTCATACATACTGTGATGAGAGAGTTACTTAATTCAATCAAATAGACTTCGAAACTTTATGGTTGCCAATGAAACAGAAACTGTCTTAATGATTCAGGAGACCGTCCTGTTTCAAAATACCCATCTTTAAAGGTAATGACTTTATAAAGAGTAGTGATATTTTAAAATTGTTTAATGCTTTATTAAACTTCTCAGCTCTTCTTTTCTGTAAAAAAGCACAAAGTAATCAGAATTGTGTGCTCCCAGTCACAGAACTCAGCAGTCTGAGCCAGAGCAGCTGAGAGCACACCAGTGTCCGTGCTCTGACAGCCAGGCAGTGCTTCCTCCATTCTCAAGGCAGCTCCAAAACCAAACACCTTAGGACTGAAACCTTTTGTAGAATTCAGGCTGACAAAGGGCTTCTCTTATCAAACAAAACTGCCTTGTAAATTTACTTTACGGTGCTGAATGAACTAAACTTCAAACAGAGAGATCCTTTTCAAACATGCTCTTTTGGCACATGAGGTCAGTAACTATTTATAACATACCTCCACCTCTAACAGAGGCACACAAGAGTTCTTCCATAAATTCATGCTGGTGCAGAGTAATATTTTTCCCTGACTCATTCCTCAACTCACTGTACTATGACACCTCTTTTAACCTAAACGGCCAGGGAAAATCTAGGGTCTTGCAAGCCTTTCTTCTTTTTTTTTTTTAAACCACAATGAGGGCAAAGCTCTGGCAGTAATCTTCTGCACCATACAACTTATTTAGGGGTAATATATATACATACGTGTTGCTGTTTCTTGAACTCGGGCAGAATCGGACTACTGGAACAAGCAAAGAAATTTTTTTCTACCACTCAGCTTAAAAGCTCCAGCTCAGCTTTTTCTCAGGGTCACAGTGTCAGTGTAGCTGCTACAGAGGTCCCTTGTCACCTGCTTCTTTTCCTTTTGTAATGATTAACTACCCTTCTCGCTCTCAGAGAATGCATCTCTCCTAAAATGTGTGGCTAAGCCCTCGGCCTCCCCCCCAGCTCTAATTCCTCAGCCAGCACACTTGCATGTTTTTCTTGGATGTCAGTATCCACCAGTTTTTTGAATGCAGGTACTTACTGTTCAGCAACCAATTCAGTTAAAAGGAGCTTAATTTTCATAACTATCCCTACTGAGTGCAGTGGTTGCACTTATCAGTTTCGAAAACATTTACACAAATCCATAAAAAGTACTTAGAACAAAAACAATGAAAAGACAGAATTTTCTTAAGTATTCTTATGCCATATTCTCTTCTACTATATCACACAATACAATCTGAAGATATCTTAGTCACATATATGAAAATAATAGAAAATATATACAACACAAGTAATTTGAAACCCAAGCACATTATCTACACAGGATTTCTGGGTAGCTACTAGGGCTATACTTGCTCTTCCTACCTTTTGTTACTCTATACAAAGCAATTCATTTTGGGTGTTTAGTGCTGTTCCATTGCTTCCCACATAAACAGACAAAACTGTAGAAGCAGTCAGGTGCTAAATATGGCATAACTGATCGCTCAGGAGAGATGTGAAACTGACTTTCTAAATAGAACTGTATGAAGCAAAAACAAAAATAAAAATAAAAAAATAAAAAGAGGCAAGACTTTTTCCTCTCATCTCTTTGACGTATAATTATCTATTGTGTAGCTTGTACCCAGTGAATGGTAGAAAAAAGAATAGGTATGTAAGTGTTCAGAGCAGAATGTGCTATTTTGAGTCTTTTCGTAGTGGCCAATTATCCCAAACAACAAAAATCAAATGTTTCATATAGTTCTTCTTTTCTATTAAAATATAGATATTTACACAGAGAGCTTGTTCAGTGTGCTGTTGATCAGCATCCAGTCTTTACCTTCCCCACCCACAAATCCTTCACATACTGAACATTGAGAATATCTTCTAACTGGCAGAGCGCAGGAGGCTTGACCTCTCAGAAGTGGTTCACTGGTTCATTCGCACAAATTGACTCATTTACAACAGATGAACAACAAAGTGTTACCTTTGCAGGTGAAGCATTTGATGTGAAAATGTCTGGCCTGAACACGGAGTACTTCACCTTTACATGGCTCCCCGCACTTATGGCAGTGGATGACTGGCTTTTCAGAGGGGTGGTGAGGCTCCTGAGGATGGGCCACTGCAAAACAAAAAATATGACTTAAACCCAAATCAAAAGAGGATTTTCTCCTATGCATAAATCTGTGCTCTCAGTCATTTTTAGTCACAATACACATTCCGTTGTTTAGGCTTTAAGCTCATCTAACAAGTCACAAACATTTTTTAAATGCAACCTTTTAATAAATAAGTAGTTTAAGCCATTTGCATCAACTACTGTGTCTTCCACTGAGGCTGTCATGGACAGGAAAGAAAAGGAAAAATTCCCTCCATAGTTTCAGTGCCATGAAGTGTTTCAGACTCCCTAAGTATTTCTTTCCAAGAACATGAGTGTGTGTAAACCATTCAATAAGCACAAAGGGCAGAAAGAACTGAACTATTTTAATCCAAGAACAAATACAACCCAAGCAAAAAGAATAAAGAGAAAGTAATTCCAAACCATGATTTGGGAAACCAGATGAACCAGGCAGCCTGACTTGGTATGCAAATGACAATATTAAAACTACAACCATCTCCTCTCTATTACAGCATGTTTAGTAAAGGAAAAGCATGTCTGAAGAGAAAAGAAACCAATTTATTTTTTCTACTCCCAATAAACTTCAGTAGAAACAACTTTCTAAAAGTAAATTAGAGATTTTATGAATAGACAGAAATGACCAAAGCATCTGCAGAGTAATCAGGGAGGCAGGATTCAGGTACCGGTAAATGATCAGCTGTCCCACAGTCCTGAGTAGGTCTTGGGTAGGAACAGGAAAGAGTTGTGTCAGCTTTATTGTATATTTTATTGTGGTAATAAAAGTTTTATGGCTCCACGTTTGACTTCCGAAAAGAAACACTGAACAAGCCATCCTCCTTGTTATACTTTTCGCAAACTAGAGATACTCATCAGAACATGATAACACAAACCTTTCTGCCATTCCTGTTCCTGGCCTGCGAAAGACTGACTGCTCATACACCTGCACCATTCTCACTATCCCTGGGAATCATCTCCATTTTCATACCCCAGCTTTTCCTGGAGCTCTGTTTTTCCTACTTTTTCTACTGTCCTCTCCTGATTTCTGACACTGCCCCAGAGAGGAATATGCCTTCTTACAGGTTACTCCTCATGTAGCAACAGAACAGATACCTTGCTCATATTTGCTGCACCAGTTTCTTCCCTTCCCTCAATAAATTTCTAGGAAAAAAAAAATGTAATTTCATGATGTTCTATCTCACAATCCTTTATAAACGCCTTAGTGAAGAAATGCTGCAATCACTCTGCTTTATATACATTAAATACAAGATTAATAATAAAAAACTAATATG
This sequence comes from Apteryx mantelli, assembly GCF_036417845.1. Lineage (NCBI taxonomy): Eukaryota > Metazoa > Chordata > Aves > Apterygiformes > Apterygidae > Apteryx > Apteryx mantelli. The sequence goes on from NC_089984.1 coordinate 35,753,691, forward strand.
AGTTAAGGGGAATAAATACATCAAACACAGAGTATAGTAAGTATTCCAGGCAATAATTTCTGCTGTTAAATTCAGCCATACTAATGTGGCAGCTGCTATTTTTTTCACTCCCTTCCCCCCCACACTCTCCCCCAAAATCTTCAGAAAAAAATGCCTGGATTCATCTACTCAGACATGAAGTTTCATGCATCTCCTCCTCCAGTAGTCTCATTTCAACTGTTTCCCCTGAGCAGTAATTCAGTCCATATGAGTAAGCAGAATACAGTTGGTAACGCCAACTAATATTTTAATTAGCAGTTCTTTCTAAATATGGCCCCAAGAAATGCATTGCCTTGAGTGAACCTCATCTAATCTGCAATGTAATACTATTTTGGGAGTGAAAGAGCAGGGTTATTATTCTTTCGAGCAAGACTACTAACTATTAACTTGTAACCAAGGAAACACACTATTTATGTAGCAAGAAGAAAAAAAAAGACACAAACATACAGGCAACTGCTGGTAAAATTAAATTATTATGAGGAAAATTCCCTCTTAGACCCAGACAGCCTGAAATCGGCCTGATCCCAAGGCCACTGAACATAAAGGTAACAGAAAGGACTTTTAAAGTTGCTCAAATGAGGAACTGGACTGAGGATTTGGACAAATGCTCCCTAAAACTTAGGTGGTGCAGAGTGAAATACGTACCCTGCAATATTCTGCTCTCTCAAGCTCACACGGAAAGGACACCCTAACACACTCTGCATGCCAGCATCCAGATCATCTGGTTGAAAAAGACAAGTTTGGGCTCTTTACTGGAAGTAAATAAATGGTTTCAAGACTGGTCCAGTGACACTACTTCTTTCAAGTTCTGCCTTTACAGCCATTTAAATGGCTACAAATACTGTCAGTTGCTATTTCCAGACCGATCTCTTTAGTGAAGCTAATTATGGTCCTTGACTTACTGGCCTCAATTTGGCATCGTATGTCAAGACTTAGTAATCGCCTTTTCTTCTGCACGGAGTTACTTATAAGCCTTTGGATATTTGCATTACACAGCAAGGCTTCTCAGCGCCAGGGGTGACTCTTTACAGTCATCAGTGAGGACAGAACAGGTAATTAAATAGAAAGTGAAATACCTTTACAAGCAACTCTTCTTAAATGTTTCTGACTGAAGTCCAGCCAGTTTACTGGACATGTGAATTGTGGGCTGCTTTCGGTCTGAAAACCCTGAGCAGAGATTTCAGCTAGGAGCTAGGCTCATCTCCTTACAGGCACTTCACATCTTGACACAGGCTGAATATTTCAGGCTCTGCCTGCACCAGCCCTACCTACATCAGCTGCGGGCTAGAGGATTCATTCTCAGGCATCATGCACTAGCAGGAGTGGTGCAACTCCACAGCATGACTGAGGCAATATAAGATTCCAGCCAGTGTAATGAGAGACTACAGACAGGACATCGATATAGGATCTGAATAAGCCAGGTCCCAATCCCTGCTCCACAACAGACATCCTGGCTCTTCAGATGGCAAGCTCTTACCTCTAAAGGACTAAAGTCAGACAGTAAAGTTCAGCTCAGTCCCTGAGTCTGTATCCTATTTGCTTAAAATTAGGTTATCTGAATATGTCTTTAGTTACCCTCTGTCTCAAGTGTCCCCAGCTGTAAAACAGGTGTAACAGCACCTTACTGTGAGAATAAATACAGATTACAAAGTTCCCATGCACTAGGGGGAAGGACTCACATAAGCACCTAAGACAGTAAGCTAGTCGTGATGTTTACATACACCACATCCGCCACAGTCCTGGAAGGAAATTTATTGGAACGTGAGTGAATGATAGAACACTTGAGGAGTATGTGTCAGCTTTAATGAAGTCTCAAACCCAAATATATTAACATACCATGACTACCAATGTGCATATTAAAGGGACTGAGGAAGGCTATGTCCTAACGATAATCTATTCTCAAGTGAGCACAAGCTCCAAGAGTGGTGCTGGCCAGCTCAAGCTTCTTCAGCCCTGTGTTACGGTGGCAGACCCAGATCATCAAAATCTGAATCAAGTTATAGTCTGCTGTTCAGAAGTGTTATTCTACCTTAGTGAATACCTATGTAGAAATTGATGAAAATAATTTTATCTAGAAGGAAACTAACATTTCCTTTCCATCTACACTAGTTAGGAGCAAACCCACATGATTCATTTTAGGATACTATGCAGTCTTAGATTTCTCTGAAATGTTTTTTTCCCCTCCAAATTAAAAGAACATAAATTAACTACTTTTTGAGGCAGAGATGCCACTAGAGCAAGGCATTCTTCATTCAGTACTGGGGATCACAATTGCACCCATATCATAAAGTGCAAACTTACTGCCCAGGTAGTGTAATATAAACACAACTGAAGTATTTACCAATTCCAGCATACTAATGTGTACTGAGATTTGTCTACATACAAATCATGCCAGAGTAACCAGAGATGTGATTTTGTATCAGATTTAATCCAACCTCTATAACAAGGTACATGGATTCTTTTGTATAAGATTAAACACAATGTATCTGTCTAGCTCACATCAGTAAGGTACAGATACTTACTAACACAATATAACTAGCTTTAAACAAATGCCATTTCCTCAAAAGCACCTAGACCACTCCTACTGAACTGTTTTTTAAACTGGCTCTAGTTAAATTAGTGCAATGCCTATGTTTGAACAAACCCCAGGGGATGCTGGAAGCAGGCATACAGAACAAAGAAAGATATGACAATTTCTTTGAATATTTTTCTTGTTTATTCCTCCAGCATTTTTCAAGATTAACTATCAAGACTATGGTACTTATAAAAGTTTAAGCTGTTACAGTCTTCACAATTTTGCAGAGACTAATTACAAGAGATCACCAACAAAACTTTTTCCATAGTTTCAAGTTGCTTTCTAACAGTTTTAACTTGCAATGTTCCTGGGACTTGCCCAAGGACTTTTTTGGTTGTTTAAATGAAGAACAAAATCTGTAGTCATAGATAAACAAAGAAGAACTTTTCAAGACAGGCTAAGTTAAAACTTCCACTCTTGCTTACAAGACCAGCTTAACTGAATAATTAACACTTCCTTCAGTTCATTTGGGTTTCCAATAAGACAAATAAATGGCTCATTAAATATCTCATTTACCCAAAGTAGCATGGACACTCACTGGGACAATTGAGAATTCTGGATCACAGAGTTTCATTCAGAAAATCGATAGCACCTTTTTCCAAGAGGAAGACAAAAGTCCTTGTCACTGGACTCTTGCTTTGTGCTAACCCCACTGCGCAGGTATATCATCATAATTCACATCATTCTTTGCATTCCATGGTGAATCATGCAAAACTGATTTCATTACATTTTGCATCTCTACTACACTGATGTAAATTCAAAGCATCTCCAAGGGCTTGAGAGGACTCATTACTGCATTTTACTGAAGCATCCCAAAATAATCCCAGATCTGCACAGAGAAAGAAAGGCTTAAATAAAAAAAGGACACAGAAGTGAACCCCGAAGTTCATGTCCACATGACAAACCTAAAGCACTTTCTGAGCAAAACGAAAGAATTCATTTGCCGTGCAAAGTTTAAATCTGTAATGTCAGTGCTGCATTCTGAAGAGCAGATCGTCATACAAAGGTTTTACAGTAATTGTATGCCTTCCTGCCTCAGCCAAAGAAAGGACCTCAGTACTCACATCAAACCTTTCTGAAATGGAAATTATAGCTACCACCTGAGGAATACCAGTTCTTGAAGAAAAGAAATGAAAGAAAATAAAAACTGCAGCATCCCTTATTGATGATTTTCTGCTCGAACCTGACCTGAATGCAGATCTAGTGGGAAGCCAAAGACCCAAGCTAAGGGAATGCTGACTACACTGCAGAGTCTCGCTGGCAAGGCTCCACGTCTCTGCTGCAAGCCACAAGATACTTGCCCTCTTTACTGCAAGTCAGAGAGAAGCTTCTGGGAAACGCCTTGCTAGGAGCATGCTGCAAAGGAGAGGTCATAGCAAAATATGCTGCACTTCTCCCAGCTGAAGGAAAAAGCAGCTTCCTCTAAATTCAAACAGGAGAAGGATATGGGCTATTGTTCTTTAAAAGGTAAATTTTGTAGCTTGCACATTTACATGCTCAGCCTCCCAAAGAAAATCGCAGTTATGCTCAGCTAACTCTAACCATGTTGTAGCAGGCATAGTTTTTAACCTCATGCTAGGATTTACAATTTTTATGACTGTTACCTCCACAACTTCTGGGCTTTTTTGCCTAGAATTTCACAGATACACATTTATATCTTAAGAGGGGTCTAATTCAGAGAGCACTCCTTGAAACACTATTCTTCAAATGGCTGCTGTGCAAAATAATCACTTTTGGCTGAAAATTGAACTATTAAGAAGGAAAAATAAAGCAAAGATTTAACAGTGTGCAACTGCTGTGTGTTTTTTTGCTACATGCTTTAAACTTCCCCACCCCCATTCCTTACCACTTCCTGGAATTAGGGTAAGAGGACGGTGCTAGGCACTGCCAAAGCACTAAATGCAACTGAATCTTCCTTCAGCCAGCAGTGCGCTCTGCCCTCTCTCTCCATAACACCTGAAGTGGCTTTGTAGACCATCATCTCCCCAGATATTTACACAGATAAAAGAACCCAATATTCCTTTATGGTGCATTTGACAGAATCACAGTTGTAACAAGTCTCAAAACAGAAACCTAGCTACTCTTACGTTACAATAGCACTCAGGAAGCTTAGCGTTAATCTCTATTTTAAAGCTAAAAAACATGTCCTTTAGGAAAATTTTGACTATAGTTGTTATTATATGAGGGTAAACCGTTACTGAACACTGTTTAAATTCAGTCTCTGAGCACAGGAGAAAGGCCTGCTCCAGGACTCACTGGTCATCAGTCTGCAAAACTGGCTATTTATCAGCACCTGATAGTGAAAAGAAGGTGTTACGGACATTTAGGAGTGGCACCTGGTTGCTGTCTTCTGCTCAGGTCTCTTTAGGAAAACAGCAGGTGAGAAGAGGGAACAGTCTGGTGGTTTTAAAACCAATTTACAGGATTTGAAAACTTTAAATTTTTAAAAACAAAATTCCTCACGTCTCTGATGTTGTCAAGCAGCTGTCCTAAAACTCCCGCTGGGCAGCTGGCTGCTCGGGACAAGACAGAGGCGGGCAGGTAAACAGTGTGCACACGACAAGAAGCTTTGAAAAAGCTGTTCTGGGATAAAAGGCACTAGAGAGACAGCAGAGACCCAAGCTCAAGAACCAGGTCTGGCATATCGCTTAATCTCTATGTCCTCCTTAAAAAGAGAGGAGAAAGAGTAATCTTCCATCCTTAGTGTTCCTCATAGAGGCGAGTATCTGTAAACTCTGGTGTGTAAAGCCTGGCTGACTAGAGCCTGTGAAGTCTCTGAGGAATACCTCTTTCATAAGTATACTGGAGCCTTGAGGAGTTACTGAAATTCCTAGTAAAACGAATGGGTGAAAATAGAGCGTCATTCTGCTTATGTGCAGGTTCAGTTCTAGAATCTTAATCCTGTGAGAATCCTACAGTTAAGGTGTCTAAATAATGATTGAGAGTCAAATCACCCCCCCCACACACACCACCACCTATCAGGAGCAGATACAGAAGTTGCTGAAGTCACTAGCCAAAGGCACGAGAGCGGCACCTCGGGCGTTCCAGGACGCCCAGGCAGGAGTCGCTCCCATAATGAGACACTGGGGAGCTCCAGGCCTACACGTGTATGAAAAACCTGACGGCAAAATCCTAGACAGAGGCTTACTCATGCTATTGCCATTCAAATCATATCTGAAGAGTCACATTTTAAGATGCTCTCTCACTGTAAATAAATACATCTATATTACTTCTATAGACTGCCAGTTTGGCTTAAAACTAATTTAAGAGACAGTCTATATGTAACTAGATTAGCTGTCTTTAAAAAGCAGGAGGGGGGGAACCTGAAACTTATTTCTATTTGCCATGATTTTTAAATGTATGTTGTTACTTCCCAATATTTTCCACAATGCGATTGTTTGTTTCCCATTAGAGTTGGCGTGCTGCTGGACACAGTGGACGCGGACAGGCAGGACAGCAGTAGCAATCAGGTGGCAGTAGGACAGTACGCTTTGCTGCAGTGCAAAGCAGTGTCCTAATTATGGGGATCCAGGGCACATACACCCATGTAACAGCACACTTTCTGGCCAACGCGTTCCTACCGGCAGGGCCAGGCACCCGCTTCTCTCCCCCTTGTTAATCTTCCCTCCTTTCTGGACGTGTTGTGGAGGGTGACGCTTAGAGCTTAGCAAGCAGGACAGCCCAAGAAAGAAGGCTGGATTATCTGAGTTAACTGTGTGTGTGTGTGTGTGTGTGTGTGTGTGTGTGTGTATTATTCTTAAATAAAAAAGCCAGAATTTAAATATTTTCTTAAATATTTGCAAATGTGCATACCACATGGATAGAGCAGAGGTAAGCAGCAGGATGAAATAAAAGAGACAAGTGTGAGGTAATTAACAGCTATAACTTGAAATAATAAACTGAGAAGATTCCAACGTTATTTTTACAAACAAAAATAAAAAGTTTTATTTCAAATACTTACAAACAAATAAAACAGCTAGAGAATAATGAGCTTTAAAACATAATAGGAAAAAAAAAAATCACACTCCAGTTGCATTCTAAAACAATGAAACAAAACCTGCTCATTTACTCTGTATTTTGCATTCTGTTTCCTATCCTCCTCCCATCTCTCTTCTGTTATCTACAGCTCTGATGCAGGCATACCTCGGAGATACTGCGGGTTCGGGTCCAGACCACCGCAATAAAGCGAGACACATGAATTTTTTTGGTTTCCCAGTGCATATAAAAGTTACGTTTACACTATACTGTTGTCTATTATGTGTGCAATAGCATTATGTCTAAAAAAACAATGTACAAAATGTGACACACAGACACGAAGTGAGCACAGGCTGTTGGAAAAATGGCGCCCATAGACTTGCTTGACGCAGGGTTGCCACAAACCTTCAATTTGTAAAAAACGCAATATCTGCGAAGCGCAGTAAAATGAGGGATGCCTGTACTGCAATCAGTTCCACACAGAACAACTTGCAAGAACTGGGCCTTAGGTCTCAGATTTATGCACATGAACAGTTCAATATTAACAGAAATATTCAATATAGCACCTGCTTGATCCTATCTGAAACCTGATTATCTTCTACACCATATACAAAATGCTGTGTACTAGCTGGAATTGGAATAAATGCACTTGGTGGATGCAGTTTGACAGTGTTTTTTATAATGATTATGAGAGATTAAGAAAATTTGGTTACATTTACTTCAGAGTTACAACCTCACCTGGACTCATTAACAATTACACCACAGATTCTGATCTCATATAGCTTAAGTGTGCAATTTTCAACAGTTTCTCAGGGACAAAGCCCAAATCTTACCAGTTTTCAATATGCATCTATGCCTGACTACTTAGACCTTTTTAAAAACTCTGCTCTTGCTTCTGAATGGGCAGCAGTCTGTGCGCGTCTCCGTTTGTGCAGTACAAGCACATGCTTTTGCTAACTCAGCACTACAGTACATTTAAACTGTAAAAGTATTATCAAGCCTATGGGCCAAATCCTCGGCCGTTCTACACACAAGTAGAACAGCTACGCTCTGCTGTTCTCAATACAAAAGCAGAGAGGCAACATTAAAAGAATTTAACGTTCTCTAAAGTTGCAGCAGTGCTGTTCTTCATTTTCTGGGCAACGACAAATTTCATCGTGCCCCTCTGCACATTGCAGCCCACAAGACGGAGGTCTTACGTGTTTGCCTTGGGCCACTTGCTATGAGTTCAGAGCCAGTGAACCAAGAGCACATCCATAGCATGGCCCACACTGCAGAAGCAAAAAGCCTTGACAAAATTATTCTGATTATTTCTATTTGTTACATGATATATCCTATCTGACAATCAATGTTTAAGAAAAATTACTATCCTTACAAAGAAGAGTTAATGAACAACTTGTTAACTAAGTATGAATAGGTGTTGTTTGAAGCTGAAACAGGAAAAGCGACAGGCTGTTTTTAAACCATTTTCAGTAATGAAAAGGCACTGATCCTGCAATGAAGTAAGCAGCAAGCTAAGACTTGCTGTGAAGCAGATGATGCTGAAACAATGTTGACTAAGCTAAGCCAGTCTATGAATTAAAAACTACATTACTCCACATGACTGTTAACTGAGGGGTTACTTGGTAAGTACCTAGCAAACCAAAGGGCAGATGCACAAAGTGAATTTAGTCTGCCATATTTCTACATTAACAGAGAGTAATTTTTCACGAAACAGAGCATGATACAAATTGGGTGATAAAAAGGTAGTGAACCCAGACTGTCCAATCCAATATAGTGAGAGTACCTTAATTATCTTCACCACATCAGCAAGCAGTTGTCTGAATTTACTTATACAACTGACTTACTAAAAAGACAGTATTTCAAGATAATCCACCCTTCAAAATTCCTGATTGGAGGTTTGGAAGATCATAGCACATATGTGTTTCTCACACCTAAAATCTGCATATCTGTAGCACACACCAATCATACCAGCCTTATAAGTGGTAAAATCATTTTGTTCAATGTACTTCATCAACACATCGTACACACAAAAAAACACTCATTATCTCAAAACAGTCCCTTTTACCTAACACAGGACAAGGGTAATAAGAAATTCAAGAGCCCTTATTAGCCTTCTGAGCAACCATCTCATACACAACATTTATTGTTTTGAGGAAGATTTAGGTATGAACATCGAATAAAAAGAAGTGTCAAATTATTCACTGCAGATTCTCAAGGTGGCTGCACAAAAGCAAGTTGCTGAAGCTAGCAGAAAACACAATTGCTTTTTCCACAGAGAATGAAAAACCTGTTTTAGTGATGAGCAGTGTTTAACCATTAGAGGACTAAAAAAGTCAAACAGGTCTATAGTTACCTTAACAGCATTTTTATCCACCTACAGATTTTAGCTCTCAGCAGCAATAAACTTACATTCAAGTTCCTCTATGCTTCCTTTTTTAGGCTGCCAAAGGTATTTCATAGGGTAAAAGGAATTATATTGACCTACCTCAGAATATAATTTAAGTATGTTAACTTTTAAAAATGGTTATCATGAAATGAGCATCTGAGGTGAGCCACTGACTTCCTTTAATACACTGGTCTCCCAAATAACTTTTGGTATCTTTGCAGTGACATATTATTGCTGTAGTTTGATGTGCGCATCAAGAACAGGGGAAAGTCTTCATAGAAATAAGAATGACATAAAGAAGGTCTACTGAAACAGAATATGTAGTATAATCTTCCTCAGTGACATCCAGCAACCACACCAAGGGTCTGCAGCCATAGTTGTTATCATGGAAGCTCTGTTCATCACACCTAGAACCTCTCCTTCAATTAAGGATCTCCATCATTCCATACCTCCCCTACCTCATGCATTGCCAAGAATTTAACTCCACAGAGCCAAACTAAAACTAAAGAGAACCACACCTGAGCAATGCAACTCTCCAAGTGGTTTCTGACTCCCTGGATGGTTTTCTATGCACAGAGCTGATAAAACAGACATTTCACAGGTCCTGCCTTGTGATTAATTGCCCTTCTTGGCACCCAGATCTTATGAATACTTGCAGCAGAAAAATCAATTCCTCAGCATACATTATTTCTGCAATGAATAATGGTGAGCTCTGAAAGTCTATCAACTTTTAATGCTATAATGTAAATAGACTATCATAGAGAAAATACTGATGACTGATACAGTAGTCCTAAATTTAGTCTGCTCCCCTGGTCAGCGCTTCAAGTAGTGGATAGTAAGCAGACTGTCTCACATACATTGGTGTCACTTTGAGGTGTCCTTGGAGAAAGAAAAAATACAAATGTAACTGCTTTTTTGAATAAACAAGCCACTTGCATCAATTCTTGTTCAACACAATAGTAAAAAAAAATATATAGTCCTCACTGTTCTGCAAAGCTTTACTTATATTTGGATGACTTCTTTAACGTGCCATCATTTTAAAATCCTGCTTCTGTACCAGATACTAAACTAATACACAAATCCACAGTACTGCCATATGGATTACGCTAACATCCTTGCTACTGAAGTGCTGCTAACAGCACTGGGCCTAACACTGTGGGGCGCGAGCCTGTTGACACTGCCTACAGAACAGCGTCTATTAGGTTCTTGTACAGCATAAATGCACCAAAATTTCACTTCTAAACAGTTAGCATTACTTAATTTGATCCTTATTCTAGCACTTACACCTCATTTTGCAGCTTTGAGGAGATTCCTCAGCTTCCCTGCTTCTGCTTCCCTGTCTACAAATAATGAAATATAATAACAGATAACATACACCACTGAGCTATACAAGGAATCTATCATTTCTGGGTTTATAGCATTTTATAACAAACCCATATAAAAGTCAGTATTATTTCTCTCATTTTTGTCTCTTATGCAACAGTGCAGCTAACATACAACACAAAACAACTGACATCATTAACAAAATACATGACTTTGCTACAAAAACATCATACAGCCCCCCAAACTGGAATCTGACTTTGAGACAACACTGAAGCACTTACTTAAATTTAAATCCCAGTGATTCAATTGGACTTAATGACATCCTCTGCTGAACAGAAGAGGCTTAAGACAATGCTTAAGTATTCTCCTCAAGCCAGGTCCCTAGTGGAGCTGAAAGCTATCCAGGCTCACCCAAGGCAAGGATTAATCATCCTTTAGGGGATACTGACTGTTCTCTAGGTGGAGAATCAACCTGATTATAAATAATCCTTTTTAAATTAGTTATGGACATAACTAGGGACACCGGGCATAAACAAATCCTGTTCCACAGGTTCTCCCACCCAAAAGACACAGCACGTTCTGCTTAACGGGACTGTCTTTTCCCCCACTATGCATTAATTATCCACACAAAGGACCCCTGACTCTTAGGAAGTGGCAGGCCAAAATATTATCCTAAACAGTAAGTACTTTCCTACCACATTTCCTAGCTCCCCTCAGAAGAAAATTTCTTTGCCCCAGCTTAACATATTTTAAACATGTGCAATTTCACTATACAAAGACTCTATTACAGGAGGTGCCAGTACATTTAAAACCCTTGTCTCGCTTTATTGTGATATTTGCTTTATTGCGGTGGTCTGGAGCCGAACCCGCAATATCTTCAAGGTATGCCTGTACTAAAAATAAGTTTATAAAGAGAAAGGAGAGAACAAGCAACATCACATATTTGCCAACAAAAAAGTAATTCTTCTACAGGTGTTTTGTCTTAATAAAGCAATACTCTAGGATTTTTTTTGTCAAGTGGTAGTAGTTAAAAGCCAAGACTAAGATTTCTTTGTGATAGCTATGACACAAAGTGAAAGAAACTCTCTGCTCCAAAGAGCTCTAATTCATATAATCAAGGCAGACAAGAGGAATGTTCTTATCCTCATTTCACATATTAACTAACACAAGGAGAGATCAGATTACTTCCCCAAGGTCACCTTAGGAGTCCAACACAGCTATAACTGTTCTCTACTTTAGTGCTTAACTACAAGAGTATCTTTTAACCTCTACTACTATACATATCTATAAAATGCCTTTTTTGTGCCTTCTACAAGGCAGCGCATTGACTTAACCAAAACAATACGCAAAATGCCCAGCCCCAAAATCAAACTGTCAAGCAGAAATAAATTTAAAACAAAATAAACCAAAGCAAAAAGAGAAAAGAAAATCCTCTAACACTCCCCCTGACAAAGTGTGATTGCACAGTCTCGCCATGTGCTCCAAAAGCAACAAACCTGGAGACTTTCCCAGGTCACCTGGGGACAAAAGTTCTGAAGTCACGACTTTAGATTATATTTCATCAACATCCATGACATCCAGACAGCGTCCGTAACCACAACCCATTGTTCAGGATTTTCTTGATTCACGCTGGAAACCAACCTTAGGACTGGAAGTACACACAGCACTAGGGATATGGTGTTCCAGATATATAACACCTTTTCATTAACAGACAGCTAACATCTTGCATGGTCTTCAAGGCTAATCCCATCTAAAGCAATCCAATTTATTTCAAGAGAAAAAAAGTCTGAAGCCTACTGGCTCCTGGATATGTGAATGGAAGAGAAAACAAGACTGGAGCTACTGCAACCATAAAGAGAGTTTTCTTGGTCATAAGTTTAAGGAATATTGGTATCTTGTCAATAGGCATGAAAGAAGCAACAGAGGACTAAATCTCTCTCTGCAACACTTAACTAGACCAGAAGCCACATTATACAGGAAATGCTGTCAACATTTGAGTGAAATACATTTAAAATTTTCTGTGTTGCCTACTGGGCAAGCCACCACCAACTGAATATTCATACTGACACTTGTAAGAACATGCAAATACAACCTAGCTTACTGCACCTTGATACCCAGCAGGTGCCAGAATCTACCCATCAGGAGAAGCAGTAACTGAAGAACAGAACAGAAATCGTAAAGCCTCTGGACCCACTTTAACCCCAAAAGTCCTTCTGAAACCTTCCTCTTTCCTCCTCTTATCCTTCCAAGCATGAAGGAGTCTGGCATGAACTGATATCAGACCACCTCTGTAAGTTTGCACATGTGTGATCCAACCAAAGATTTTATCGCACATAGAGCTGATTTCCCAATATGCTTTGATAGACTAGCAGGTTCTTTTAATCAGTTGGTCAAGAAATCAAGAATCAGGACTAAATCCTCAGCTGCTGTAAACTAATGGAGGTCAAAATGAAGCTATAACGATCTATGTCATCAGACAACGCGGTTTTCAACGCCCTAAGAATGCACATGCTACAATATGGGTTTTAAATTGCAGAAAACAGATAATGCATATGTAAACTTTTTCTTGTTACAGGATATAAGGGGACAGGCTGTCCTTGGATGAAACACAGTGGCAATAATTTAGCTGAGTAACTAGATAATAAGGGCTCATAATTGGAATTAGATATGTATGCAGTCAGAGATGAAAATGTGGTATCAGTCAAACAATTTAGGAAGCACTATTTGGTGTCAGCAGAAAACACCCTGGCCTCAGGAGTTTTTTTGTTTGTATGTGAACTGACCAGGCAGACACTGCCATCATTCTACAGTAGGAGTATAATGAAGCGTGCTAATTTGCTAAAAACTGTTACCAACCGTTTTGCACTTCAGCGAATTGGGACTGCATTTTTCTAGTTGCAACCAGCCCCCCAACCAGCCCCTCCAGTGCCTAGTTAACATGCTTATGAACTGATACTGGACTGAAAGTATCTTCAGCATGTTTAAAAGGGGCAATTCAGGCAATGCTTGGAAGGGAAGTTAGCAGCTGTAGTATACTGGCTTGGCATTTTGCAAGTGTGTCACTTCAGAGAATGGCATTTATAGCAGCTCTAAATCAGCAGCAACTCCTGACCTTCTGGCTAAAGCAAACAACAACAAGCAACAACAAAACAAAAAAAAACCCAAAACACAAAAACCAACTTTGTTTGAGAAATTATTTCAAGATAGTAAGGCATAAAAACAAGATACTAAAAAATATTATCCTTCTCACTCTGCAGCCATGAGATATAAAATACCAGTAACTGAATCACAAAATTAAAGACAGCATTTAGCTCTTTAAGTCTGCAATCTCTGAACTGAAGACAAATTGTATATCTAACATCAGTTTTAATAGCTATTGTAGTTATTGTAATGCATTAAACTTGGAGGAGAGAAGGAAAGGAAGTGATTTAAACTCAAGTCTTTTGCATATTTTCAACAATTCAATTATTGTCAACTTTTCGCACTATTCTAGCATGTTTTCCCCCTCCCATTTTCTATAAACATTAAGGCTTATTTAAATTTTTTTACAGGTGTATGGCGCCATTCATGCTGCAAGATGCCAAAGTTGTAGTTACAGAGTGCTCCTACAGTGCACCCCAGGTAGCACATGGGGAGCCCCGTCAGCTGCATGGGGAGGGGAAATACATCAAAAGTATGCAAAACTGAATGCACTGTTAAAATTGCCACATAAATTTAATGTACATTTCAAGAAAATCAGCAGCCTAATTTTAAAATTTAACTTCAAAAACAAGCAAACAATTATGGTAAGCTGAATGATAATACACTTCTTCAGGCAAGATGAGGGACACAGCTGATACAAATGATTTTGAGATGTACAGTTTCAAGGAACTGGGGTGAAACTGCTTCTTCAGCCAACTCTGGTATGGCTAACTGATAACCGATGGTGGGCCAACAGCTCACATCTATAAAATATGTATCTACCACATCTATAAAAAAAGATCCTGCAAATCTGAAGTAATGGACCTCAAACCTGGTGAGCAGCTAACAGTACTTAACGCTGGACAAGTGCTTTTCATCAACAAAAATTATCAGTAGACTGTATGATGGCTAGGACTATAACTCTCTCTGTATGTCTGACAGACTATGGGCAGACTACTGAGGCTTCTGTCATGTTCACTTGAATCTAAACCTGATGAGGTTAAATTCACTCTATTTATTTCTTTTACAGTACTAATCAAATCTTAATGTGGGTGTTCAGAGGTGAAAATCTACTTACTGTAGCTCAACATGACTACTTTTTGTTTCTCTTTCTTCCTTAGTTTTAATTTACTCCACATTAACTTTTACAGAGCCTTCAGAAAAGTAACACAGATTCTCCTCTTCAGAAAGCAGAGACTAACTCTGAATATATCTACGATGATGTTATGCTCCAAAACTAAATCCAAACTGCTACTCAAATACAATTTCGAATGTATTTCACATCTTCATAATGCAACAAAAAACACAGACCACTATTACTGCAAGGAAAGACTCCACAAGCAGTTCTGAATTCTTGTACTAGATAATGTTTGGGCAGGAGACTTAAAATACTATTTAAAGTAACTGAAACAGATATCTAATTTACTGCTGAAAAATTCAAACATTAGACAATATCCCATATAGCCCATTTCTTCATAAAAAGGTAAAACAGCAAGATATGTCCCTCTCAAATCCAGAATTGCTAAATATACCAATGTTTATGTTAAAAATTTTAAGCTAACTGCTTTGGTGGTCAAAGCTTTTGGAACTATATTAAATATAAATAAAAAACAGTCAATGACAAACTTGAGATGAATGAGTATTTGCTGTGCAAATACTTTCAGTGAGGTATCCCCCAGATTCTATCCTTATCGAAAGAGGTACAAAGATACTCAGCACAATCCACTGCAGTTCTTGGCACATCACATTTGCAGAGAGAAAAAAGCAACTGTCAGTCAAAACAGGTTTAATTTTAAATTTGCAGGTTTAAACCTCGGGTGATTATGGCTGGCATATTAGATCATTTCAGCTCCAGTCTATCAATAAACATAGTTACCTTTTTCTTTCACCATGGCAAACAAATTCTTCTTGTAGTGGAAGCAGCAAAGATTAGCTGAAGCAATTTAAACACAATCTCTTTTCCAGCAATGTTTGGCCGAGATGGAAGTGGACACGGGGAAAGGGAGGCAGCTTATTCCAGAGAGTTATCTTCCTCGGCTAGATTTCCCCCCGGATCCGATACAGTCCAATTGCTCGTCACTGTCTCTTTTTGCCTCTTGCCTTTTCTCTCCCACTCTGATCTTTCCGTGTTGCTAATGGCAGCTCATACCCTGCTTGTGGACTCTGCCCCTTGTGCTGAAACAACCAGCTACAGCTGCTGCTGTGTAACAAATGCAGAATTGCACCGTCCCTAATTTGCAGCCACTGACACCACCTTGCATTCCTCTGCCCTTGCAGGGCACGCGGCCACTGCAACGTGCTCCCCACCGACGGACAAAAGACTGCAAGGGGGGGATAAGAGGGAAAGCAGGAGAGCTGTTCAGACCCACTCACACACACACACACACAGGTAAAGTGCTATCTATGAGTTTCTTATTATTTTATTTACTCAAACTGAGCCAGGATGAAAAAAGGAAATATGCAATGAACACAGGCATATGTTCAGGCAGGCTGCAGCACACAGGATTTTCTCTGCTGAGCACTGGTTATCCACTCCTGGTTTTATTTTAAAACTGCTATCAAATGTCATTAACTAGACTTTAAAACATGCTAAGAAATAGTCTCTCAATGTCTTCTGACCATGGTACAGAATAGAATAACCTACAAAATCTGTGCAAACTGAGAATACTGACTCTCTTCACTACCTTGAAATAACAATAAAAATAATACAAATCAGAACTGTCACTGCTCAGTAATCAACAGGTTTAGAAGCACAATCAGGGAGTACAACAAATGAAATCTTGGTGCGGGTCAGAGTAATCGCTGTATTCTGAGATACCAAACCAATACAAGCTCCAACTCCTCTTACGTTGTTCCTTCGGAGGCACCAGTCACAAGCACTCAGGGAGCTGAGCAGAGAGCAGTGGCTGGGAACGGTGGCGCTCCGCTCCGTGTGAACTGACCCTCCGGCACGGCACCGGCTACACAAAGCCCTGCTGGGGAAGTTCATGGAGCCAGGTGGGAAGCGAAGCTTTTCTAAGAGAACTTTTGTTCAGATATGGAGAAAAGCTTGGAAATGTGCTTTCTCCAAACTCTGAATGCTCATTACAAACCACTTAATGTATATTATTTTTAAAATACATATATTGCCAGTATCAAGATTTTGGGGAGTCTCTGTCATAGTCTTAAGCATTTGAGGTTCATACTACTGTATTTACATGCCACTTATTTCTTCTATAAATGACTTTATTTCTCATTGTAGCTAGCTACCGGTGACTTCACAGGTACTAATCAACCCTATCACAGCTTTTCTTGGGCAGTAAATTTTAGTATCTGTGTTTTAGAGGTGGAGAAAACGAGAAAGGAAAATGAACAGACTTGCCAAGGAGAGAGCAGTCATCTGCAGAAGAGAACTGGGTTCAAAACAAGGTATTCCTGGCAAGACCAAGGGCAGATGCAAAAGGCTACCGCTTCAACTTGACCACAACTCAGTGCACGTGTGCTATAGGCTGCGTGACAGAGGTACACTTGCATTTACACAGCACCACAGTCCCTATCCCTAAAGCAAAAGCTCTCTTCAGCCCAGAGGTAGACAATTCTCTGGCTTTTGAGAGCTGGATTTGAATTGGAACTCACACCACCATAAGGGGATTCCTTCTCAGATCTGCTATATGTAGCAGAGAGAGAAATTAATGTAAACAGACAAACCATAGGCATCACTCAGAGCAGCAGATGGCTGATATATGATGGAAAATCAGAGCACATATCCAGTGTTAAAAATACTTGTAGTAAATGAATTTGAAGTGTTTTATATATATGTCACCCAGAACAACAAAAAGAAATTAAACAAACCAGTCTGTTTTACCAATAAGAGGATATTTCTTACTCAATTGACATTCTTTACTTAAGGAAAAAAGGGGATATATATATATATATATGTATGTATGTATGTGTATGCGTGTGTGTGTGTGTGTGTGTGTGTGTATTTTTTTCCCAGGCACATGCATGGGAAAAATAGTTATTCCCTAACAAATCTAGGCTGGCTTTCTATTGTAAGCAGTCTAACGTGCAAGAGAAGCACAACCCAGGCAGCCTGACATTCTTGTTCCTATGACTCACTTTGCTACTAATAATAGCATTTGAGTCTCAACTGGTGGAACTGGGCTAAACCCCACCAACGCTGGGACATCATACGTCATGTCACATTTCTGACACACTAGAGAGAAAGTCAGGCTGCAATTCAACCTAGCTGTGCTCCTAACCACACGGTATTCTGTAAACAGTTAGATGACAGGGTCCTGAAAGGGGCACACCTGACCTTCATTCATAAATATTTGCCCTGAGGTGCTATACAGTCTATGCTCTACATGCATGGATACTGTTAACCCTTTCTTGTAATCTTCAGACACCCTCAGAAGGCTTGCACCAGCGATCAGCGTTCATTTTTTGCTTCAGCAGCTGCTGAAACAGAAGCCGACTGCCGGTATCGGGACTTTCTGTCCTCTGAGTTCAATACCTCCATTTTTCACATGTGCTAGAGATTAGCACTGCTGTATCTCCTCTCACCCTTGGCTGAATGGAAGCCCTCCCTTCCATCACTCAGCCACGGAAAGCTGCAATGTTAGGCCATAGCATGCACATAAAAAGAGATTAAAAAATAGAGACTGCAGTAAATTATACTGGAGATTTTTGGAATCAACTGTAATTTACTCCCAAGTAAAAGAATATGAAAAGCAAATGCTGGCATTATAAATAAAGTCTTTTTACACTAGAATGATTTGTGGTTTTAATCTTATTGTTTTAATCCTGAAGACTACAATTCACCCTGCTGTACAATTCAGAATCTATTCAAATACCCTATCAACAGGAGATGAAAGAAGGATAACTAGTAATTCTGGAAACAAACCCCGGGGACTTGCTGTTATTTAAAGGTGCATATTTTAAAGGAAAGAAAAATAACCTTTTTCTTTAAATAACCTTTTGCACTGTACAACTTTAATCTAATAAAGAGTTTTCCTTGAACACAATCTGGGTGAGTCACAGTGAGCATACAACAGCTAACAACAGGCCTAGGGGAATAGCTGGGACTACTTTATGGTGAAAAATACTCTGTGCATTCAGCAAAAGACATGAGAATCATACCGAGATTACTCCACAAAGGGAAAGAGTTTAACCAGTTTGTTTTGCTTTTTCTTGTCTGGTGGCAATGTTGAAAAAGCACATGTGAGATATTAAGCAGCTCAGTGATGACCTAAGGTTTATTATTCTCATTTTAAAAGTTGGCTTTCACAATTTTATCTTGCTCTCATTCTTCACAGATGAGACCATGGTTTATACAAATCAGTGCATGATTTTTACACAATTTCTTCAAAACTGACTGAGATCTCTTGTTAACTGACCAATGAAGGAAACTGTCTATTAGAAAACACAAATGGAAAGCAAAGGGGAAAGGGTGGAAGTTGTTTTAGTAAGTGACATCCAGGAAAATACCCTCTATTTAATGTTCTTCTGCTTCTGGCAAAAACCGTGGCACAAATGGCTTTGACAACAAAGCCTGCCACAGGCTTAACCATTGCACAACCTAAGTTAATTAAGAGACAGCACTTCTGTTAAGTCGTGACTCCAGCATTCAGCAAAATCCTTCCTACTCCAAGAACAACCACCCCCCCCCACCATGCTCTTAAAGAGAAGGTGACCTGCTTTAGTTATTATCCTGTCTTAACTGCGCCTGCTTGGAGGAAAACCATTAATGTCAACAAGGGCTCTCTTGCAACAGGCCCATCACCCTGCAGTGGTCCCAGTGCTCTGAGAGGGAAACTCGTGCTTTCTAGTTTTAGCATTCTCAAGCTATATTGGTAAGTATTTCCTGGCTTCTGTTCCTCTTGAACATATCTATTCCTCTGATGTGTCCACAGTCACTTGTCCAAGTGACACATTTTCCATTCTTTGAAACCAGCACAAGCAGCAGTGCTTCTTACTGGCTCTAGTAGAAAAGAAGGAAGACAAATGACTGCAGTGGAGTTTTTCAGATTCACCCAGACAGACTGCAGAACAGAATTCAGCCTACACCTGACACAAAACTGTCCCCCGTACTAGGTCTGAATAGCTAGGTGTTCACTCCTCAAGACAGACGTAAGGTGTTTAGTAAGACCGCTCTTGCATGCAATGCTGTTGCCTCTGCAGGTTCTTACAGTATCCCTCAATAAACGTATTAGTCCTCCAAACCTGTAGCAAGCAGCAGGGCAAGTCCCTCTATGGCAGTTATTCCATTCTACAACCTTTCCATACCCTCAGCGCAGTTTGTCCTCTCTGATATCAGACTTCACACTGCAGCTTATCCAGTGGCCTTAGGCAGCCAAGCTCCCTCTAGCCCCATCTCCTTATCATACTGCCCTATGCGGAACCAGAATGTTAAAGAGCTGTGAAGACCCCACAGTCTGACCTCACCACTTGAAACCCTCTATACTGCCCTACCGCAAGTTTTAAGCGGTCTAGAGGAGCATGGTTCCTCCTTGGCACATATTGCAGCCCTGCAGCCCTACATCCTGGGACAATCACATTATCCTTGCTGATAGGCAAATGATGACTGATGGGCTGGGTCCTATCCATAACTCTTCCAGTGTGCTGCGCTTCTCTTTGTAGCCTATGTCATGCTATCTTGAATTCAAGCATACTGTAATGTCAGTACTTACAATCATGGGGCATCATTCTTTTAAAGTAAATGAAATTAAAGTTTACCAAATATATCATCTGACTGAGCAAAACACATAGACTGTTTCATTCTGATGCATCAAGATTTGGGGGCTTACTGTTTTTATGAATAGAACCATTTAATATTCTATAAAATTAAATTCCTCAGGAATAACAACATTTCCCAGATTTTGAGAGGTCTGGATTTTTTAAACGAATTTGATTTTCTGAAGGTACTTGCAAGCAAGATTTTGTTAGTAGGCTACTACTCTCAAGAACAGCAATAGTAGTCTGCAAAAATACAGATGAAACAGTAAAATGGTAATGCCTAATTTATTGCAAGACAAAATAAGGAAACCAGGACATTTGGCTTTGCTCTAAGCATTTAGAAGTCTGTAACACACAACCTTATGTAAAGAGTAGCGGAACCTTCTAGATCATCTTTTCCTTTACAAACAGATGAGAAAAGATGGTTACGTTATACTTCTTTACAGTGGCCCCCAAAATACACAAAATGCACTGCCAGGTATTGTCCTTACTGTAGATATATACATATGTTTAACTCAGAACAGAGATTTATATTACTGATATAACAACTGGCTTCCAAACTGCTTATGCTGCTGTTAATCCTTACAAAGGAGATTATGCTTTATTAATACCTGCATGAACTTTTACACTATACACACATATTTGATATTACATTTCACCCAATGAACTGAGATATAGTACAGTAATATGCTGTATAGTGGTTTACAGTCTTTTTTTTTTTAATTAAAAACTACTATATAAAATCATCATTAACCACCTGTTAAAATCTGAATTAGTAGTCTAGCCAAATCATGATCACAACCAGTACTGCTGTAGATAGGAATACGAGTGTACTGTCAGCAACCATCTGATAATTGCTGCTGACTACTGCAAGTAACTTGCATGAAGGCAGGAATCCCTGACAGGAGAGCCTATATCCAAGTGTCATGTTTTCCTGTACATGTCTAAGGTTAAAGAGATTTGTTATTGATAATCCACATCAGAATTGGATTAACTCTGCAGAATAGCTCCTACAGCCTGTTGTGGGAGTTTTTGACCTAGTGAAATCAGCAGGAGTGCAGCAAAGACTCTCTAGTCTGAAGAGCTTCTCCATGAGAGGTCCATGAAATAACAGATCGAAGCAGCTTCCTGCCAGTCAGTTAATTTGCAGAGGACAGAAGCAAGCTCTTTGTTTTGCAAGCTCAAGAGACGTGACTGAGTACCTCACTGTAGCATTAACCTTTAGTGTAGGTCTCAATATATAACTATGCAAGTCTGTTATCCTTGAAGATGAGGTAATCCATCATGCGGACAACGGATATATACCGTCCTTATATTTAAACTGGACTAATCAATTTTCACTATGTCAAATGATAGCTTCCTCCTCTGATTCCACATTAAACTATAAATAGGACTCTCTAAAAAAGGCACCTAATTTGTGCTGCAAATGTATCTCACTGCCAACAGCTATTTCCCCATCCAGTGTCCTATCAAAAGAACCACAGAGGCTCTCAAAGAAAAGAGAAAAATATGCTTTCCAAGTAGATGCAACTTGGCTATGCAGTCTAGTATTAATCTATCCTGTTACTACATCTTCCAAAATCTGGAATTAAGTCGGCTCTATTAAACACAAGTTTACTAGCCCAAGAAGCCAACATGACATACACCTAAATGCAGAAGAGTTCAAGAATTATGATTATGTAAGACAAAATGAGAAGAATATTAACAGTTTTGACAACTGTCATTATCAATCTCACCATGACAGGACATAATATCATACCGAAGCCATGCATGTAAGGAGAAAAGAACTCGGGCAGAGAAGAAATATTCCCTGATAGCCTCACAAAAGCTTGTCCCCATACTTGCCATTCAGGGAAAGGGGTGATGAACATTCCTGCTTTTCCTTTCTTCCCTCTCCTTCTATTAGCTCTCTGCCATTTTAACAAAAAACCCACAGAGGTCTGTCAAATATCTGTCATCTTCCTAAACTAAAAGACACTTTTAAGGTCCTTGTATATAAAAGTCTACTTAGTGATATCCCCACTTCTCATGCATAAAGGTGGAGAAGGGGTCTACCAGGAATTAGCATTCTTCCTCTCCTCAGCCAGTACATAGGAACATGACGGAGTAGAAGAAAGGCCATGTACTCTGTTTCTCTCCTCTCCCATGCTTTCCCCACCCCAAGTCGAAATCAGAGCGAGTGAGGACAGCCATTTCCTATTCCCTTCTCTCTGCTCTGAAGTCTGTCCCAGTATTCCAGTTTCTGGAAAGGGAGAGTAGGCCCAAGACATAGCTTTTTGAGCAGAAGAATGAGCATTTTCTGCTTCTCTTTTCCCCATCCCGGTGCTGCTAGTACTTTACCTACTGGAAGAAAGGCTTCCTCAGCTTGAAACCAGCTTCCATTTTCAGATTTAACTGTCTAGGTTGCCTTCATCTCTCCTGCTTACAAGGAAGGCAGAAGTAGTGGCTCTGAATATCCACAAAGCAGCAGAAGAGGGGCAGCTCTCCTTCTACCTTAAGCAGTGGAGGGTAAGCTAAACCTGCTCTCCTACTTCAACCCTGCCCAGGAAGGAGACTGCATTTCTCTCTCAGTTGTTTGATAAAAAACACCAAGATTATACAACTGCAAATGACGGACACAGGAGGGGAAGTTGTAATCAGATATAGAACAAAAGCAGGACTCCCTGTAAACAACAGTGGGGGATGTGTAGCCAGAGTATGCTCCTTCCAGTCAGAGCTGCCTGTACCTATCGGTATTATGGAGTTACAGAGCAAATGAGCTCTTTGCTTAAATTCCCCTTAATTATCTTCACACTGCTGCTATTACCTATGTATACCTATGTATATACCCCATGTATTGTATAAAAATTTTCTTTTTCATTATTTCCTTCAGCTCAAATCTGACTTAGCTAATCTTTCTCATCAGCATCTAGTAACAGTAGGAACTGCAATTGTGTTCTTGCTTACTGGATAAAACAGCTGACAAAGAATTTAGACAGAGAGGGAGTGGAGAGCCCCACAGAGGTGAATCGAGTTGCTCTAAACCATGCTACTTTAAAGCAGATTAATGCTTAACCACCGAAGTACTAAGCAAGTTAGTCTGAACTGAACTCAAAACACCAGCAACAACCCGCCCCTCAATGCCTGGAAGGCAGAAACTGGATGCAGGGGTTAAGAAGACGTTAGATGTTCAGGTACTTTAAGTAAAAATGTAGCACCTCAGTGATTAAATGGGAGCAGAGACATTACACATAAGCAGAAAATGAAGCACTAGTTCTAATTGAGAAGCCTATGAATTTCAAAGAGTTTTGGTTTTGTTTTTTAAAAAACAGAGATAACTGTGCACATTTACAGAGCAAAGATTTTTAGGGTCAAACACAGACAAGGAGTTTCATCTACACTTCTTTCTCAAACATGAAACCATTACTCAGCTTGTTTCACAGGCAGATTTATTCCTCGTGCGATAACGCTGAAGCAACTGCATCAGGTGAATTCTGCCCACTGCAGCCATTCTCCGTGACTCTTGGAGCAACACAAGCGAAAACATTTGCTTATGTTTAAGTTTTAATGGAACAGCA
Organism: Apteryx mantelli; assembly: GCF_036417845.1. Classification (NCBI taxonomy): domain Eukaryota; kingdom Metazoa; phylum Chordata; class Aves; order Apterygiformes; family Apterygidae; genus Apteryx; species Apteryx mantelli. Next base: position 35,777,446 of record NC_089984.1, read on the forward strand.
GTGAAAAACAACCCCAACCTGGTAAAGCTGATGAAATAAGTAAATACATCTTCAATATATGCAATCATTGCAGGATCAAAATCACAACAGCACTAACTACTGTTGTGGTAAGGGGCAGAGAAGAAAGCAGTTTTATTAAAAAAAGAGATAGAAAAGGCTTTTACCTTTGAGTGCTGTCTGTGCAAAAGTCCTTCCGATTTAACACTGGGGTAATACCTAGGCATTGTGCAGTGAAAACAGAAGCAAGGTTTCTTTCTCCATCAAGGTGGTGGTTAGAATGGCCCTGTGAGCACAGGTGCCCCAGGAGACAGCAGCTTGCTATGCCTGGCTAATCCTTACCAGCGACACGTGGCCTTTCATGCTGCACCCCAGCTGCACATTGGTATCGCAAAGGTTTGCAACCAGTTTCCAAAGAGGCAGGTTCTTTCCAGGATGGAAATGATGACATGCTCAGTCCATGCAGCACAGTAGGCCTAGGAATCTCTGCAGTAACACTGCAAAGCCACAAGCCACAAACACCCCGTTCCCCTCCACCCCCAAAATGGGCCTGCGAAGAGGGAGAAATGCAGTTCCCCAAATCTGAATTGGGTCAAGACACTAGGACCATGTGTTTCAAAAAAACCAAACCAAAACAAAACAAAAAAACCCCCTCCTCCCTCCCACCACAAACACAAATAATTGTGCATTCAAACAGGTGATCAACTCACAGTGATCTGTAATCACAGAAACAGAGGATTGGAAGAGACTCAAAAGATCAGAGTCCTGCACTGGATCAAGCACCTAGACCATCAGTGACATTGACAAAAATCTCCTAAAAGATTCCACAGCATGCTTAGGGAATCAATTCCTCCACTTCATTGCCTCTGTATCTACAAAGTTTGTCCTTATTATCCAAGCTGGATCTTCTCTGCTGCAAATATAGCCAATTTCTTTCTGCACTTCTCAATACAATGGAGGATACATCTTCATTTCACAACCCTCTACACATCTGAAAGTTGACCAAGTCTCCTTTTTTCTAGACTGAGCAAACCTAATTCTGTTAATCTTTCCTCATAAGTCTTTTCTTCTAAACTTATTATCCTTACAGCCTTATACTAGCTTCCCTCCAGTTTATGAGTAGCTTTCTTAAAAGGTGATATCCAAAAACAGAGACAGTATACAGCAGGGGTTTCTTCTGTAACAAGCACAGTAGAAAATTCTCTCTCTTATTATACAAAGAACACTCCTGCTAACACATCCCAGAATAAGTACAACTTTTTTGCAACAGCATCATACTGTTGATTCATATTTACATTGTGATAAGCATTGTTATTCTCTATATTCTTTTCTGGAGTACTGTTAGTTATTTTCCATTTGTTATTTGTGCAAGTCCAGCACTTTACACTTCTCTTCACTGAATTTCAACTGTATGATTTCAAACCATCTAGCTGACTTGTCAGGATCATTCTGAATTCAGATCTTGTCCTGCAGAAGAATGACACAACGCTTCCAAACCTGGGTTACCGCAAATTTTATGAGCATGCTCCCTGTTTCTTCATGTAAGTCAGCATTAAAAATATTATAGGACTGGGGCCAGGAGAGATCACCATTTGAAGGAATTCATTTGAAGAGCTACCAAAAAGCAGAACTACCTTGTCTGATGTACACAAGCAGTCTGTATGGCACCTCTCAGCATCTAAAAGAAGAGTACCACCTCTCAGCATCTAAGGGTAGAGTACCACCTACTAAAATATCAACAAAACCTGGATTTTTCTCTCTCCCATATCACCACTTGCCACACTCAAGATTGCTTAGCTTAGTAGACTTGACACACTCATATGGCACCATTAAAATTCTATGGCTGTAGGTCACAGCAATTACACCCTCTGTGGGGAACACCTACTCCAGGTGTCTCTAGTAGGAACACCTTTAGCAGGTGAGACCAAAGATTAAAATACAAATCCATTTTTCCACTGTGTCTTCCTTCTCTCTGTCCAGGCAACAACAGGGGCAGCTGTTAAAGAAGCTGCAGACTTCAGGGAGAACTTGGGCATTTCTTGGTACAAAGCATGGAAAATGGCAATGAGGCACACAATGCCTTTTCCTTTCCCTAGCTGGGGACTGATGGCAAGGATATCATACCCTCTAGCTTTCTTGCACAGCAAGAAAATCCTACTGATGAGGAAGCAAGAGGATGTGTGGGATCTCAGATGTAAAATATTGGGGAAAGATTCAAATGTTTATGCAGCAGCTGGTATTCTATAGCTGGACCTTCAGTTCCAAATCTGTAACACCAATTCCTCTCAAAAAAAACACCTTACCTCTTCATATGCCCTCATGTCACCTTGTTCATCTCTTGGACCCTCCTCCCTGCTGTGACGGTGTGCTCCTTTCCCCCCCGATGTGCTTCTCTGCCCCTCAACCGGACCTCCCTGTAAACAGCATGTAGACAGGGGCTAACTGAGCACGCGCCAACTAAGACCCGTCCAGCATGCAAATATGACTATGAGTCAATCATCTCCCCCCCCCATAAATAGGGGGCAGCCCAGAGCCCATGGAGCTCTCCTGCATGGCAGCGGGCTGCACTGCAGAACCTCCTCTTGAGCAGGGACGCCTCTCAAGGTTACTCCTCGAGGTTGAGGGATTCCTGACCCACGACGGATCCTCGGTAAGTGATTAATAGCACGTTGAACCTTTGCAAACTTTGCGAAACTTTGCTGAGTTATATCTCTGATTGATTGTGCACATAATCCCTTAGACATAAACTGTTGACCAAGTCTGAGACTAGGATCGGATCCAGCCGCACCCAGGCTCCTCTCAGGAGGAGTGTGGAAAGCAAGGGGGTCCTTTCCGAACCTCATGACTCAACGGGAGGGTCTCCTTCGCACACACTCCTTTAGACATAAACTGTTGACCAAGTCTGGGACTAAGACTGGATCCAGTTGCACCTAGGCTCCTCTCAGAAGGAGTTTAGAAAGCAAGGGGGTCCTTTCTGAACCTCGTGACTCAACGGGAGGGTCTCTGTTGCATGTGCATCTGACCCTGTCCTTCATGCAGTAAATAACTGAGTGAACCTTGCCAATTGAACCTCATTAAAACGTTCTTATTTACGATTGAACTTTGTTAAGTTGTTATCTTACCGCAATAAACACAGTGCTGCTTCCCTCTTATGAGTGAAGTGCATCACTCCTTCATGACACCTGCACACATGCATACAGAGAAAACAGATCCTCTTTTCCCCAGACCCCCTTTGTCAGTGTCTCAAGGCTTTGCACATTTCCCTGCACCAGTACAGTCTGCTCCCTGGCTCCCCACGGAGGTGTTTTCATGCTCTCTCTATTCCCGCCATGCTCTTCTGATCCTCTGACAGATGCCTTCTGTCTTCCTCTACGTCCAACTGATCCAACACAAGCAGCCATTCTCACAAACCCTGCTTTAAATTAAGACTGTTACATAAAACATTACTAAACTCATACAGCAAGTGTCTTAGATAATACAGTGTTTATCTTCTTCCCGTCAGGTATACATCCCTGCTCCATCTGAGCAGCATTCAGTTTGCAGGAACAGAGCAGGGGTATGTAGGGAAACACGCAGAAGCAAGAGATGACAGTACCACATGCAAGAAGCAACACAGCTCACAAGCCTATTTTCTCTTTGAAAATCCATGGCTCTTTTGCGACAAACTTTCAACTTTTGCTAGCCCTGAACATCAAGCATTTTTCCATACCCACCCCTTTACCAGAGCCTGGCCTTGAGAGGCTTAAAGCCACACGTCAAACCAGGCCTTTTTGGCTAACATGGATTTGGTTGCAGCAAACCATCTGACTGGCAGTTTGCCTCATGGAAAGCAGTCCCTTACTACCTTCCCTAGAAATGGGAATGAAGGCTGCTCCATCAGTCTTTGCTGGTCAAACAAACCCAAGGATCACCCTTCTGTCCTTCCCTTTCAGTGATTCAGTACTCTTCTGAACTCTCTTTTTGAAGTTTTCTTCTACTTTTAGAGTACTTTTACCTGACAGCACCATGCCATCATTTAGCCTGAGATAGGATATTCCAACCCTACCCTTAGGGAAACAGTGGAATTTCATGACAAGAGTGCTAAATCTGCATGTCAAGGGTTAAACCTGTGAGACTCAAACTCACTTCCTGAATACTAAACAGCTCTGCACTTGTTGGGAAAATTTCTGACCTTCCAAAAATCTAAAAATTGGGCCTTTCCTGATGATTATCATTCCACTTGTAAGCAGCAAGTGAAATATTTATTTTGTCTCCAAATGCCTTGGACAGGGTCATCTCTAATCCCTGTTTGTAAAACCAAATGCAGACAACAAACTCTCTCCCAGCAGGGTATATAAACTGCTGAATCTTGTAGTACTTGAGGCACCATAATCCCCAAGCAGGCACATGGCCTAAAACAGGGATTGATGCGTTTGTAGCTTAAAGGCACATGCACCTTTTACAACCAGGCCAATAAATAATGCACATTCTCACTCACTTCCAGGAACCATTTCACTGTTTTTGTTCTAAGTAGCTGGGGTTCTTATTCCGATTCCACTGCCGTAATTTAAGTAAAGCTGAGAGGCCAGACACCTTGCAAATTCTCTGCTTGCGTTATTCACACCACTGGAAAGCAGGAGCATATTACCATCCCATAAAATGGTAGCACCCATATTGATGGATGAAAGAAAAATTAGGCCCAAAGGATTTATGCATGATCTGTCAGAGCATACTGTTAATCAGAACCTAACCCACTGCCTCTGCACTTGCTGACAAATGAGTGAAGAATCGCACGGTTGCCAATTTCTAGACTGATTTATAAGCCTCCTATGATTTAGAAGAAAACTGCACCTGTGCAAAAAGGTGACTCCCAGTCTGCTACACTGGCAAAGAATTTCTTTGGAGTCCCTGCACGGATCAATAATACAGCCTGTCACTGTTTATTCAATTTATTTTCTATTCTGAGTTATGATTTATAAAAATGCCTCATTGTCTAAGTTTTCTCCAGAAAACCAATGCACAACACTGGAGGGGCTGGCAAGGCAAATACTACCAGCTTTTTCTGGTTCACAGCCATATTACATACTTGCCTCATGTTTTAGCAATGGCTTCATTAAAATTTTCCTTTTAACAAAACTGATTACTCAGAAGCAGTAACTATCCAAAACAGTATATGGGTTTGGCCAGTATTACTATTCTGCCATGAAGTTAATTGGGTACAGAGCTAACTAGCAAAAAAACTATTTGCGCAGAACAAAAAATGTTATCTAGCACTGAGAAGTAATGAACTTGAAAGCAGATCTTTGAAAAATGCTTGTCTGCCATATACAGCCACTTGTTATTAACATTTTGAATAGCTGAATAGAATGACAAGTATATGCAGTCTGCTTGATCTGCCAAGGGACAGGCAAAATTCCAGCGTATAAGCAAATTGGGTATCAAAACTGAGGTCCATAACGCAAGTCACAAAAGACAGTATCTTTGAAGTTTGTATGCAAGCTTCAGATGAACACACATAACCAATTTCATAGACTGGCATTTGCAGATTTTTTTTTTTTAATTCTTAATAGATCATAACAAATCAGCTAAGCAGATGAATGCACCAGTCTCTCCACCAATAAACAGTTCTATTAAGGAATAAACCAAAGTTAAATATTAATAAAAAACACAAACCAAAAGTTAAGAATTACAGGGAGGAATAGAGAGGATTGTTATGACTGTGCATATATCCACATCATGCTGTATCTTGAATACTGTATGCAGTTCTATTCCCCATGTTTCCAAGGGTTATAGTAGAGCTAGAAAGATAAAGGTAAAAAAGGATAATCAAAGGCATGGACTTTAGAGGCACAAAGAGCATCTAAATAAACTATGACTGCTTATCCTGGGAAAGAAGTATCTGGGTGAGAGATACGACAGAGGTCTAAAACTCACAAGTGACAAGAAAAAGGTGAACAAGGAACGATTGCTAATTGTCTCTTCTGATTCAAAAATTAGGCAGCTTCAAATGAAACTAATAGGCAACAGGTTTAAAACAAACAAAAGGGAATACAGTTTCATAAAACACACACTCGGGCTCTGGAAAACACTATCACAGGATGCTGTACTTTCACAAGCTGTTCTTCCAGCTTGAGTACTTCTGCAGATTAAGACCCTCTTTGTTCCAAGATGGCCACATAGAGAGAGATGCATCTATATCCATCAGCTATTTTTGACTGTTTAGATTGATTTGTTTTTATTCTTTTTCCATCCTCTCCGTCATTCACTAATCTGCACCTGAGGACATCTGTTGTCATAAACATCTTTCTGCTAAGCAAAAAATATGCTAACTGTAAAGCAATCCAATCTATACACCGAGAAAAAACAATATTTGATGCCAGTCCTCACTTACCCAGATCCTTAGGACTGTCAAATAACCACTCACATAAGTAATAGTCATCTGGATTCAAGTAGGGCAGCTGCTTCAGTACACTCTTCTTGGGAATGAGATATAAGACCTCTGCAATGTCCCCATCCTCAATAATTGACATCCTTTTGACTGAATTTCTGAATTTCACCTTTTCCAAAACCAATTCTTTACTTTTACTTGATCCACACAGCTTCACAAAGGTGTTTAAAATGGGGAAAGAAGGCATTTCTATTAGCAAGAAGCCAGGGAGAACAACCTGTAGTGCACGTATTGAGTCTGCTACTCACAGCACACTGTCTTTACAGATCCTTCTCTTTTTCCCTTATCCAGCAAAGGAGATTAAGGAAGCTATATTTTTAGTGATTATCTTCAAGAGATTATGACAGTATGCTTGGTCAGGTGACCACCATCTAAAACTATTGTAATCAGTTACAACTCATCCCTGGGAATGCATAAACCTGAAGCAGAGCCACACAGGGTATCTGAAAATCGGATTAATCAGGGCAAGAGGAAGAATGTATCTGAGGTATATAAGAGGATTAGTTAAAAACAAAAACCGTGCTGTGTTAAAAATCTTATTATGGAAGAATCATCATCATAAGCTATACACGTACACCTGTGCATTTAATCTACCAGGTCTCTGTTCTATGCCAGGTATGTATTTATAATGGAGAAAAGGTTATACGAAAGGCAGGGCATGTTTGTCCTCCTTTTTGAGGCATGTACAAAGGCTGACTAGCAAGACTTCATAAGCAGATTTCTTTGGCAAAATCCGTTCTGCTGCTTCCACTGTCTATTACAAACAGAAGCATTTACACTTTCCCCTAAATACTGAGGACTGATTTCCTCACGCTCTCTTCCTCTCCACTTTCCTGTATGGCTGACAGGAGAAGCTTCACAGATACTGTGCCAATTCTTACTGCTTCACTTACAAGAAGTATTTACATTAATCCAATTTGAGCAACTTGCTAATCTAATCATCTAATGGATATTTCTCCCTGGGTAAAGACAGAGTTAATCATCAACTGGGCGCTGGAAAGCCACAGGAAATTCCAAAGCCAAAGATCAAAAAAAGACCAACTCCCCCCCCAAAAACTAAAACAACATTTATCATCTCTAACAGGAAGTTACAGGTAGAAGCCAGACGGGGCCCCTGATCAGAGACAACTTCAGAATCCTTATTCAGCCAAACTCTCCAAGATAACAGCACAGATGACGTTCAGCCCAGGCTTTCAGTTTTCCTCAACGTGCAGAAGTTAGATATAACCGCAAAATGACCATGGGTAATAACTGCACTGCTTCCAGTAAGGCTTTCACTAAATTAGAAAGTGAAGAGACACCAAAATAATGAGCTTACTAAGCACAGTGAGAAACTGCTAGGGAAGTTATCATTTAACTCTTCCCTCAAAACCCAAATAGAGTTCAAGTACTACCTACTGATGGTGACAAGGTTTGAAGAGAAGACTGCTTTATTTACTGTTTTAAAGACAACATATTGTCTCTCCAATCCAGTCTTGGATCATCTATTATTACATAGTTTTGCTTTCCCATGAGATCATTTGGGTTTTATTTTTTAAGTAGTGTTATCTTAAAAAACAAGCCTGAAACCATGGTTCCTATTAAACAGCCATTGGTTTTGTAACCAATCATACCCACCGTGGTACAAAGCCAGTATAAATCAGCACCAATGCAATCATTTTAATTGGATGATGCTAATTTATATTTGAGGAGGATTTGGCTCAATAAATGTAACAGCTAAGAATTAAGAGTTCTGTCCTAGAGCATCTTCTACCAGATCAGAGATCACAGATCTCAGCAAATGCTGCGTTTCACAACATTCCCCGCAGAAATGAAGCTTTGCAGCAATTTCTCAGTCTCTCCCAGATTTCACAGCCTACTGACCTGCACACCACAGCCACTCAGTGGAAAAGGCAGAGCTCCTTAAACTCCAAAAGCTTCCACCACTTCAGCTGAAGGTGGATCATCAATCTGTGCTTAAAGTAGACAGATAACAGCTCGCAGGAGATGGCTGGATGCACTCTCTCCAATACACATATCTCAGTTTAGTATAACAGTGTCATGTATTGCTGGATAATCTGTAAAGCATGTTGACAGGCTACAGAACATGTGACGACAGCAGCACCAGTTACCCAACTTCACCAGCGCTTTCACTGGACACCGGACTTTGCTCTTTAAAGTAGGTGAGGCAAAAGCACACATTACCTAAAAGTTAACTGTGCTGAAGTTAATGCTTAGAGTGCAGAATGGCAAGCTGTGCCAGTAACTTCTTAAACTGTTGCAACAAGGTTTGCTACAGCTTGTCTGCCTAAACCCTAGCAGAAGGGCCTGTCATTTATCAGAGTTTAAATTCACAGATTTGAGACTGACACACAGTTTTCTCTTCTAGCCATGCTGACTCCAACCTTCCAGCTACATTCAACTAGACAGCAGTTACACCAGCTAATGCAGAAAGTACTAAACTAGTAAGATCTGTTATGTAGCAGTTATCAGAAGAAGCTGCAGTCTTTTGCCACATAATCACACACCATAATAGTAGTATGAAAGCTCCATTAACTCCCTTAATCACATACTGCAGTTTGTCCCTGCACATTTAACTCTTGAATGACTTTAGAAGAGCAATGATGGGGTACAGGTGAAGGGGCAGAGCAGAGGCACAAGAGGCTGAACCTGCTTTCACCCATGCAGAGGATCTGTTTCTGCACTTGCTAGGCAGGACATCAGCAGACAGAGCAGCCCCTGGTGCTAACCTGAAAGGAAGCAAAGAGGTCAGTGCTCTTTTTCCACAGTGTCTCCAAACACAGGAGCAGAGTCCGACTGCGACTGCTGTAGAAGGGTCAAGTATTATTTCAAACAGTTAAGTGTAATCCAGTCTCCTGCCACCGCTAATACTCACAGCATTGCTGGGGGACAGCTCAATTTAGAAGCGCATTTCGTGACTTTAACAAGTCACCATACAAGCATCCTGTCTTATAATTTTTTTTAAATAACACCACTGTGCTCTGAGGGAGCCTGCTGTGTTGATGCTCCTTTCCAGCCCAGGCTATTGCTGTCATTGTCTGATAAGGACAATTTCAAGGGCCAGATACTAGATACTGCTTGTAAGGCAAAGCAGTATGATTTTTTGTCAGTGTTTTTAAAGCACAAGGTGTGTCTTTAAGAGCCTCCATCCTGTCAATATGTAATATAAGAGGACAAGAAGTAGAAGTGCGCAAAATAAGACCAGGAAGCATCACAGGGGTTTTCTTATCAGACTAAGGGCTGTTTAGAGCAGCTGGCTCCAAGGGTCAGATCCCCGTGGCCAACGTAACGGACAGGGTCTGAGGCAGCCTTGTGCAATGAACTGTTACCAAGCATTAGGATTTAGCATTAGTCAGAATCAAAAAGACAGTGGCAGTCTCTGATCACTTAAATCAAGCACCCCATCAAATGGAAAAGGCTGATTTCTAATATGCTTGCTGAAGAGAAAAGAAAAATTCTTGAAAAATGCTCTGAGGAACGCAGCCTGCCCAACCCAGAAGCAGCACTGAGGAAATTTTCTGTGTCTGCCAAGTAGCGCAATACGTCTGACTCACGGCAGCGTCGCAGCCACGTCGGACCTGAGCGGTCGGCGCAGGGCGCCCCAGCCTTGCAGAACACGGGGGCTTCGCAGGCATTTTCAGATGTGACCGCTTCCCACACCGGTAGATTCACAAGGGACTGGATATGAGATGTAAATGAGGTAGATTGGATACTTTAAATATTTGATCTCATTACTGCTTTTATATGTATTTTAACTACAAATATTTTCATCTGTCTGAAAGCTTTTTCATATTCAGTCCCTTTTGAACTCACCAACCCAACCAACTGCCCAGATGATTAAGCACATATATGTTTTGCATACAACCAGGAATAGTCTCCTATACTAGTGCTACTAGAACACGAAGTAACAACAAACCTTTACTGTGGAATCAACAAATTGCACAACAGAATAGCATACACTGAATAACAGCAAAGATTAGACACCAAGGGCTAAAATCATAGCAGAAAAAATCTCTCTCCCTCCTCTCCAGCAACATTAAACTGGCCCTTTAGCTCATAAAAGACAGAAATGTATAGTGCACTCATAATGCTGTCTTTAATTGCTTCTGTCATCAGAACTTAATTTTCTGCAGATGCATTTTAGTGTAATTTTATTCTGGTACTGAAAAAAAAAAATCAATAAACTGAAGTCAATCACTCCAACTCAGTGAAATTTTGCTGCAAAGAAAAATCAAAATAAAAAGCAAACAGAAAATAAATGAAAACCAAACCAAATTATCCTTTTCCTTCCTCATACCACTTCAGAGGACAGCACGTTTACTGCATACTTAGACAGACCCAAACAATATTTCATGGAGCTATCCAAGATGACAGGATCATCATCTTCTCCCATGTAAGAGTTCTCACAGATACTGAGGATAAAAAAAGAAAAACCTTTCACACAGATGGAAAATGAGGAAGGACTGCACCCATAATACCGAGAAATATAGTTACCCAAGTGATTCTAAAAAATAAATAAAACAGCAAGAGAGAGCAGAAAGCTCACTCTAAAAATCAGCTTTTCACACCTAAAGAAACAAAAACTTTCCAGTTATGGTAAAATGATTTTATATATGTCTGACACACAGCTTCGTTCTTCAGTTTTGCCACGTACAATTTACTTACTCAAGACTGCTGGGTGAAGTACAAAAATACTTTGCTATTTATTGTAAACTGGAAGAAACAGCTCATCAGTATAATATAGATTAGAAAGAACACTTAAACCATAACTCACAGCTTTTGCACATCAGAATTAATACTGTTTCAAAAACACCTTTTCATTTCATGCCTCTCACATGCAGATCTTTAAATTCCTTTACCTAAACGTCCAAAACAGGCAGTTATCTTCTGGGCATACTGACACAGGCCATTCTCACCGTAGGACTCCTCGGCAGGTACCTGCTCACTCATTTCTTCAGAGGGAATTGCCCGTCTCTGCAAAGTCAACCAGCTACTGCTTGCTTGAGAGAGATTAAGACTACGGAGCTTTCTCTTCCAGTTTATCTCCATTAATAATTCAGGCACTACATAAAATCTGCTGAGCTCTAAAAACCGGCAGTGCAAAGCTACTTTGTGGCTTTTGAAGTAATTATGTTTTAGTCCTTAAAAAGTATCTCAGGTTATTATACTCCAACAGTTTACAGGCGATATTTTCAAACTGCAACAAGATCCATCCTCTTGCTGCGCAACAGAAAATATAGTTGGGCTGATGTTCAGCTCATTGAAACATTTAACATATTCACCCAGCTCAAACCCAGGAACAAAATTACCACCGTTAAGGAAATGTGTTACACTCCAAAAAGCAGGCATGTCCACTGCTGTACAAGGATTTTTAGTCCCTCATATATACCATACCCCAATCCTAAATGTTATATATTTTCTGGGAGTTAAAAATAAAAAAGAGCCCAGGTACTAGAATCATCTTATTTTCTGGTACTTTCTAGCACAAGGTATTTCAAAAGAACTAAGCTACCACAGCCTTGAACAACAGGAAAGGGGGGACTGTGTGTCAGCTTACTCACTGCAGCCTGAATCGAACCTAACCTTATGGGTATCCTGGCTTGCCTAACACGTGCAGGTAATGAGAAACTGAAACAGCAACCCACTGTGTAAATTTGCAAAGAACACACTCAGGATCCCTGCTGCTTCCACTGCAAGCGGGGGGAAGTGGGCTGATCTCAGCAACAAAAGGAATGGTCAAAAGGTAGGAAGAAGATAAAGGAGAACTGACTCAGCAGCCCTCCTCTGGGTCAAAAGCCATGGCAGACCACCGGCACCTGTCTCTGTTTCGCTTCTCACAAAGGCACGGCAGTATCAGACTAACCTAACCAGAAGAAGAGGGTGAGAAAGTGTTTGTACACTTGCCTCAGAGTACAAATCACACAATCAGTGATGCCTACCTAGCTAAATAAGCACAGAATGGCTTTGGGTATATGCTCTTGGCTCAGGGGATCAGCACAAGCGAAGCACAGGAGTTCCTCGTAACAAATACGCTCCTTGCACACCACAGTGTTCTTTCTCCTTCTCTCAGTGCCTGCTGCTTCTTCACCAAGATCACATTCATTCATGAAAAAATAATTAATAGTCATATAATGACTGCTGATGCCCATATTAAGCACTGTTATTACTCACAAGCAACTTTCGGAAAAGATCTATGTTAGTATATCAGGATGCAAATTTTACACACAACAGATCAAAAAGCCTAGCTATTCATATTTAATGCTACTTCAACAATTTCTTGTCTATAAAAGCAAAAGATAAATCTAAGAAAGCACTCAGGGGCATTGCTGTCTTTTATTGTGCTAAAAGCTCTCACGAATCCATATAGATATGAATTTTACAGCTTCTGAACAACGCTGGAGCTGTATCATGAACATAAACATAGTAAACAGATACCTGAATTAGCCATTTAGAGAAATGGCAACAGGAATAACCTGTCCGATTCTCCATGTTCTTGCTCTCCATGCTCTAGAAGATTTTCTGATCTGAAGGTTTTATTATACTACCTCATTTTCTGTTACATTTAGTATTAAGTTGTATGTCACATGTTAGAAATTGTGAAGCTACTTCTGGAACAGTTTTTATACTGTTAGGTGGCCAAATTCAGATATCAGTACAAAGAGTTATTCAATGGGATATAATGAAACAATCAACAATTTGCAAGTGTCTAGGTGGCAAGTAAGAAGTCAAGTAGGAAAAGATCAATATTTTACAATACCTGTGGACATCAGTAGAGTAAAGGAGTCAATGATACATACTTCATGGAATCATACAAAATATTTGGGGTAAGGAGGAAAAAAAAATGCCCAGAAAATGCATGGTATCTTACTGGTATTCAGTTAGGATGTTTAAAATTTGCCTTTATTTTGTACTCAGTTACAACTGCCCCAAACTCTCCCTAAACTGTTAGCAAAGTATAGTTTCAGAACAGACTTGTACATCATATATTCAGTTTTTTGAACTCTGTAACATGAGTTAACCAAGCCCATATAACAAGAAGCCAACTAAAACATGTAATTTCAACTTTAACAACCACAGTAAATTACTCTTCATATTCCCAAAGCTATTTCATTTGCCAGTCATTTTACGAGGAATCTCTGCTCTGCTAGTGATTTTTGTTTCCTGATTACTGATTGTAGGCAAGTTTTCTGAATTTGTATTTTCCACCTTTGTTTTCAAAACCAGATTAAAGACAAATCTTAAAAAGAAAAACATCAACAAATGCATCACAAAAATGCTCTCCAGCATAAGGGGTTCCTACATTATGGAGAGAGAGGAAGCCGTAAGCCCAACAGTCCACATATCTCTAACAAGTCAGTTTATTGGCTTCATTCCACACAGCAGAAAACAAAGCAACATTCTTACAGATCTTTCTTGGCTTTTTATGGTAGTGTTGATGGCACTCCTCAGGTAACAGGAATTTGGTGATATGTCCAAACTTACGGAAAGTAAACTTTGTGTAAGATAACCTATACTACTGCCTTCAATAGAAGAAACATATAGCCCACAGACAAAGACAAAGGGTGTCTATATTACCAAAAGAGGTGGAGATTGGCTAAGAATGGCTTATTGAAAAGGGCTAACTCAGCTTAAAGTGATATCAAAGGTAAAATAATTTGTGCTATAACTTAGCTGAGCAACCCAGTTAAGCACTAGCCACCCCTAAAGGCTTGTTATCAAGCTGTTAAGATTTTGTCCTCACTGCTATTATAATTGACATTTAGCTAACCAGTTAGCCAACTTCCATTGGAAACACCTTTCTTTGCAGCACACGCACATGCAAAATGCAGTACTGAAGAACAGTCAAGAAACTGAGTTTAGTTTGAAGGTTGAATAGGATGGAGCCACGTTTCTATCATCTTACATTGCATCAAACGTTAACTCTTTGACAAGGCATCTTGGGATCTCCCAAGGTGGCAAAGGGCAAATGGGATATCAGTTTTACATATTTACAAAACTATGTTACATTTTGTTAAACTAATTCAGAAATAAGTAAGTGAATTTACTGATTTTTTCTTGGTGTTCATTCCAAAACACATGTAACATTGCTTTTCCCTTTATTTCTTTTATAAAATTTGTTATCAAGAGAAAACACAAAAGAAAACACTATCACATTTCTATCTCAGGACTTAATTGAAGACCACATAGTGACAATTTCCTTTCCCAACTGATGACATTTGCAAAATCTTTCAGCTGAATTAAAGCATTGTGCTCAGCTTCCTGTTATCAACTGTGTATGATAACTTTCATGGCACATGAGCCTTTGATAACAAAAAGTCAGCTTTGCGGAGCATTGTAAAGCTGGACAGGCAGCAAAATAAGCTCTTAGGAATGCTTTTCCCTTTACTGTAGTTTCAGAAACTGAATCTGACTCGCTTCTCTAAACCCCAGCATCCCCCAAGTTTATCCCTCAGTGAGACAGTGCATCTTAAGATTAAACACACAAAAATACCAAAACAATATGCTTGAGATTACAGCTAATCACCTTTTTGTGTGGGACAACAGAGAGATCAAGAGCCATCTTCCACCATGCGAAATTATTAGCTGGGCTCCAATAGTACACAGAAAATCAAGTGTCCAGTAAAATGTTTACATGATGTTAGAAAAAAAACCCAAACCAATAATGTCAGTCAGCATAGTACTGTCTGTTGCCTTTGCAGGCCTTAAAACCTTCCTTCCCAAGCATCAGGTATTGGCCGCTGTCAGAGATCAGATACACATTCACTGGAGATGAAAGAATGATTTAAATCAGTTTCATAATGACACTGTTTCTATATTGGATAATCCACTTTTATTAAGAATACTACAAGTAAATAAACATAAACTGTTTTTAAAAAGCAGTTATTATTGCTTCTTTAAAAGCAACAAACAAACCTCTTTGTAAAACTGTGATTTCACTAACACGTAACAAAATATTTATTCATTCTACATTATAGTTCTATGAAACTTGGGGGGGGGGGAACCCACAATAACTGAGAACTGAAGCTGGGTCCATCAAGGAACCAAGCTAAGTGACTTCATCATCCTCTTTCTATCATTTGACTCTTATGCAAAACTTCAATGAATTCTGGATACAGCCATCCTTTAATCATAACAAAGATCACACACTTGCCTTGACTGAATTTTAAGAGTCCATGATGTTTTCTAACACCCAGGCCTGTAGAGATTTTTTGTTGAGGTTTCCACTCCATTTACTACTATGCAGCTTCCTCACTGCCTCCTGCCATTACCCAAAAATGAAGTGTTGTTTCTGTGACACTGCACCTGCAATGCTGACTTTATTTTATCTTTTTTAATTATCAGAGGCCTCAAGTAGGGTGCTCCATTAAGATAAGTACTGGTGAAGAATGTCACCAACATCCAAATGAATTACTGCTGCATCCAGAACAGCTTATGGACATCCTTTTCTACCCTATTCAACTAAACAACAAAAAATCATGTTACCGGGTAAGGCAAATGTAACTAATTCTGTACATCATCTCTGATCCAGGAATTCCATTTTTATCACAGTTAAATTCTTTTGCCCCAAACAGCAAAATCATTGGTAGTCCGGTTGCTTTGACTAGAAGGGTGCTCAGTTGGTCAGGTTACGGCAATAGGTGTGATTCAACCAAAGGATATTTCTCTTCCTTTTTATCAATTCAGAAGTGTATTTCAGACTAGTCTGGGAAAAGAATAACTCTGCCCTCAACTATTTTCAAACACAAAATGTCAGTGTGTGCATTAATGGTTCGGTCTATTGGATTATTACAAGATGAGGTGGTTCAGCATTTTATTTCCTGGCAGCACAATTAAAGACTAATCTATTGATCTATATTGTCAAGAATACTGCACCACATATTCTTATAGCAAAAGCAATCCATTGTACTTATTAGTGGAAAAGAAACAACTGTAATTGCTGACAACTGATGCAATTTTGTAGGTAGGATATGGTCACAGCTATATGAAATACAAATATAAAAACTGCTGCACCCCCAAGAGTTTCTATGATTGAACAACTGACTCAACAAGACAATTCAAGTGCTTGCTGATCCCAAGGCTCATAAATAATCCCACAACTTTCACAGGGCTACGCACGATGCTTGAAGTTGAACAGACGTCTAAGCAACCCTAGGGAATAATTAGCAAAAAGGATCATGGCAAAAGCTGGCATTCCTTTAGATACTCAGTATGAAACCAATTTTTTTCTATTCATCAACAACGTTGAAGTGTCTTTTATTTAAGCAGATATTTGAGGTGAAAATACTTACTGTGGAAAAACTTTTATAGTGAAGAAAATGTTTAATTTTCTTCTATTTACTTGTGGTCACTATTATTTAACAGGTAAAGCCTGTAAAGACCCACTTAAAGAATAACTATCAAAATCCAAAAATTGAAACTAAATTATGTTAGCTAGAGGCCCCAAGAACTAAAGATGGTTCATTAAAATAGCACCCCACCGTGTTTCACATTCATCTTGCCTTTCAGACAATCACAAAGGTGGCATCAACTCAACACAGACATGCAAGATAAATGTAATTCCTTTAATCAGACTTTTTTTTCAGTTTTCCTTTTCTGAACTCGGACATTTTTGTCTCCAGCTGAGAGGAAAAATTCTTTGTGATATTCTGTTCACAATGGAGACTTCATAGTACCTGAGACAGAAATAAGCTGGGAAGGAAAGAGATCAAAGTTGAAAGCTCGTTGTTCTTTCAACCCTCATATTTATTCCTTGTACCTTTATAAAGTGTGATGTGCTGTAAGCACGACATCAAAGAAAGCACCACTCCTCTTGTTCTGTATTAAAATAACCTGGATATTATTGTACTCTCTCTTCTGACAAGTCACATGATTACAGAAATGTACACAGTAACTTTACTCAATCACTGAAAAAGGAATTGTATTAGAATTAAAAGAGAGTCTCAGTTCACTGTAGAACTTGCTGAACATCTTAGTTTAACATTCACCATTCTCTCATCACAGTGGCTCTTCTACTGCAGATGTGAAGAGCCAGCACACATGATCTTAAAGACAGTTAAGTATTCCTGTTGGTGCATCAAACTCTCCTTGTCTCCAACATGGAAGCCGTTCTCAGAGTGCGGCATAACCCTAAAGGGCTAACATTTGCAGTCTTACTGCCCTTCCCAGCTCCAGTGAAGCCCCAAAACAGATTCTTTCTCTGTGCTCCAAGCACTAATTTAAGTACCTAACAGAAGTTGGTACAAACTTTTTGTCAATGTCTGTCAAAAACAAAACTAAGAATAGGAGGTTGTCTTTCAATATAGTGGAAAGCATGGCACTGCTACAGGATGCCAGAAATGACATCAGATCAGTTCATCACTGCCAACATTCCTACTAAAAGCAGCTTCAAATATGCTGCGTTGGCTAATCTTTGTTTTGTAATTAAATAAATCCTACAACACTGGTGAACCCTTCCTTTCGTGGTCAGCACTATCCTCTGGTTAATACATCAGCAGCGTGCACGCACACACAAGTGATTGAGAGCCGTATTATAAACTAAATGACTGTCAGTTAAGCAAAATTACGTCTTTACCACTAGCTCTTGCTTACACAGGCATCATGTTCTGTACAGGCAGAGATGAGGTTGGACACTTCTATGTTTCAAACACATTGACGGAACATAAGACAGACTCAGGGAATTTAGCTCAAGTCAGTTCATGACATGGTATGACCTACAACATACAAAAAAAACCTACTGGCATTTGGCAAACTGAGGCTTTAGTCCTCTTGGGTATTCCATGGCCTGACTTTGCAGAGATGATAATGTAAGTTTGTTTTTTCTTGATAGTCAAGAGGAGTCTTTACTCAAATACGGTTTGTAAACTGGCACCAACAGAAAAAGCAACAATCATAGAAACACACAAAACTTCCAGAGCTGAGAGGACACTAAAATGGGGAAACATGCCCTTGCCTTGAAGGCACAGATACAGCTGGTTTGTTCTCGACCAGTGGTGCTCAACACAAACAGGCCTTATCTTACTATATTTCCCTAACAGGTAAAATGTTGTGCAGCTGTGCCTATCAAATACCAGGAGAGTTGTTCCCAGATGGCACTAAGTCAAGAGTCTTGATCCAGCAGTGGAAGTGGAGGGCATTCAATCTCTAGTAAGCTTACAATTTTGGAATAAAAGATAGGAAACAAGGTCTTACCAGACCAGGAAAGTCATCCTAGAGATATCATAAACTATGGGAAGGCAGAATGAGTCAACTGAAATAGCTACAAAGAAATCTAAGATCACTGTGCGGTCTGCTTGTTTGATATTTACCTTATTAGGTAAGCAACAATGATTTACAGCAGTATTTCTTCAGCAACAAATTCTTATCCTGTCACTGCCTGACCAGATGCCATCTAGCAAGGCTACTTCTTTTTGCCAGTTAAGGTCACATGAGTCTAGGGTTACTGAAAAAGTAGCTGTTCCAGCAGGTGAATATTCAACAAAAGGACTTTTTGTTTTTTTTTTTAAGAAATATTCTATAGCTAAAACACAATTTAAAGTTAAGGTGGCCATTGCCATCTTTGAGAGATGATCTGTTCCTGCTGCATGCTTAGTCATCACCACAGTCTCCATATCTTCTGGTACTTACGAGATGTTGACTGCTGAATCTATACGGTTACTCGCTCCACAATGAGAGCTTCGACTCTTCAGTTTTTACATAGAGTGCAAACGACTACGACTAGTGCAGATTAGGATTTTTCTTTTTTTTTTTCTTTTAAAGTGTAAGCACTCCCTTAGTCTAGGACAAAAGTTTAATTTTCTTTTATTTGTGCTATGATTATCGCTGTGGTACTTGTTTAACTTACAGATTTACCACTGACACAGATCAATGACAAAAAAAATTCTTTTTCAATGTACAAACTTTCCAGGTTCAGCTTCATCACGCCCTCTAGTATTTACATTCTCTAAGGGTCTTCATATATTTCAGTAGGAGTTTTTCCTGATTTAGGAATAGTTGTGTAATTGACAATAGCAAAAAAAGAGAAGAAAAAAAAATGTAGGCAAGCCAGCCAGCCAGCCAGCCTGTCAGGCTGTGCTAACGAAAATTGATTGATGAACTTCTAAGCAGCAATGAGCAGCATTTTCAGACAAATCAGTTAAAACAGGTGCTGACCACTATGGGATTTATCAGTAAAAACCCTTATGTTATAAACATATGTTATGCATATTTTCAGACTGAAACTAGCTGGCAGCTTCCAGTTATTTCCTTTTTAACTATGAATGAGTTACAAGCTAATCCATTATTTTGCAGTGGTTTTCTGTTTGTTTGGGGCTTTTTTCCCCACATTTACGCTTTCTTTGGAATCCAGACCCTCCCAGTACTTTTCCTGGAGTCAATTAATCGATTCTGAAGAAGTAAAAAATTTCAGTTCTCCAGCTGTTACAGGATTATCATCAAGGTCATAAGGTCTGGCCTTTAGACTCAAAACAGACATCTGACAAAAGGAAGCAGCGAATCATTTTTCTATAGTGTGAAAAAGAGCACATGAAACTGAATTAAAAACAAAAGTAAAAAAAAAAAATCTGTTTTCATTACTTTAATGAAATGACAAACAAGCATATCTGTGTATATTACATTTTGAAATGGCTAGACTCAACTTCTTGCTAATGCTAGGAAAGAGAAAATTCAAATATCCTCAGTAGCAGTGAATGGCAATCGTTCTCTCCTGTCCTTTATCAACGTGGCAGTCAGGAGTTTATCTACTAGGACCCAACGGTGAGAAGAGGTTTCCATCTCGACACAAGAGTGCATCTGCACTAGCCAAAGCAGGCAGAGGTATGAGCAAGGCTTCGCCCACTCGCAGTGTGTGTGTTCAGGAACGGAGAACGAGACACTCAGTCTAATCCCCACTGGACTTGGACAAATGTCCATTTGATCAGTATGTTCACTTAATAGTATGGCAGGTTCCCACATCACAACAGTATAGAAATATCTGATTTTAACTGAATACTAACATCTTATACTTCTCTGCAGATAAATTTATATTCATTTAACATGAAATGGAATTAAAATAAGAAAATATTAAGAAAATAGGTCAGAAAAAGTAATTTCGCACACCTAATTCAGCACATGTTAAAAGAAACAAAAAAAGCAGGACTGTTGTATCCAGCTCAATATTATGTATGTCTTTGGTCTAAAAAAGCTAATTAACAACAGAAAAAAATGTGTTTTTTTGCTATTATAAACAGCTGGTAGGGTTGGTTTTTTTTAAGGTAAAGTGAAACATTTCATAAATAGATGTACAGAGCTCTTTAATATATACACCTACATATTTTTAAAGTGCCAGACCTATAAAGATAGATCTGTGTAAAAAGTTATTTTTAAGCAGCAAGCATTGGATTAGACAATACAAAGACAAAATAAAGTTTTACTTCTGCCAGTTCTAACCCCTGAAGTCAAATGGGTCCCTGAAGGTCTTATTTACCTGCCCAAGCAGAACACAATAAGCAAGCACAGCAACTACCCACACCCGAGTTACTAAGAAAGCTAAATACATCTTTTAAATATATCTTTTAAATATGTATTTTTAATTACACCTCTTCCACCCTGCCCCCTGGCTTTTGCCAAAATTCTGATATTAAAAAAGAGAAATAATTAATAAGTGAGTTAAGATTTGCAGGCCTCTTGGATGCAAGGAGTAGCCCCTTTGTATCAGTTTTTGTAACTTACCACCAAAACTGTGCTGACTGCTCTTTTGGTGTTTAGAAGCAAGGTGCTTTGAGTCTCATTTCTTAGTAACTCCTTGCAGGTTGCTACACGTTGGCATTCTGTACTGTACATACAGTCATACCCGCAGCACCTTTGAACAAGGAAAAAGCACTGCTTCCCAGCAACAGCTGCTCAACATCCTGCAACCTGCCTCTCTGTGCAAAAACAAACAGAGTGACAGACAGTGCTACGACAGCCAAGAGCTCGTAGGTGTGCTTAGTCAGGAGGTCCCAGGTTGTATAACAATGTCTCCTCAGGATAAATTCCAAAGAAAGCTGCTCTCAACAGCACCCTAAAACAGATCAGTTATCAGCTTTTCAGTCAAAGCATTAATTAACAATACTTTGAACTTTTATGTCACCTTCCATTACAAAAGAACTCTAAGAATATACAGAAACTAGATTGCAGCAATAACATACTGTCACCATCTTTAATCAAAAAATAAAGAAACTGCAAAACAAAGCAGTGAAGTAGCTCTCACAAAAACACACATGGACTCAGAGCTGGATCAAAGAGACTTCAGCTGTTATCCCACTGAGCTATGCTCCCCTATTAAAAAAATTCAGTTCAGGGGAGAAACACGTGCATGCACGCACAGGCTCTTCAGCCACATAACAAAGTCCACTCTTCTTAAAAAACACCAGGCTGGGAAGGTGGTTCACTGTTTCTTCAGTAAAGATAAACTAAAATATAGAAATTGCTCCATCAACAAACATCCCCAGTTCAATTCAACAGAACTTCCTCAGACTGTTTTCCTTCTGTGAATCCTAGAATTAATGTCCTGTGGATGGTT
Source organism: Apteryx mantelli (assembly GCF_036417845.1). Lineage (NCBI taxonomy): Eukaryota > Metazoa > Chordata > Aves > Apterygiformes > Apterygidae > Apteryx > Apteryx mantelli. Next base: position 35,799,408 of record NC_089984.1, read on the forward strand.
TAACCTATGTAATTTATTTATAGAGATTTATATAGCAGAACTAGCCCAGGACAAACCTTTGTTGTTTGCGGAGCTCTGATGTATTTGTAGTTCCATTTGTGCTCTTAAGCCGTAAAGTTTCTGGACCTCAAAAGCTCCTTACTCCTTTCAGAGTAAGGAGATGACAAGCTGGAGGAACAACAGAGATCCTTCAGTGATGGCTCACTTTATGGCTTTACTCCTAGTATTTCCTGGGCTGAGCACTCCTGAAGGGAGTGGCCCTGGCAAACCGGGTGTGTCTGTGTTCCCAAATAATTTAAAGGAAGAGTGAATATTTTCCTCTAGATATCCCATTAGTCATCTGGACCGTGGTATGTTGCCTTTCAAACAGTGAAATTTTCCAATATATTGATCATCTCAAAGCAGCTACTATCACTGATAACTTTCTTTTTCAGACAAAAAGATCCTAATCTGCCTCAAAAGCTGACTGCAAACAACAAATTTGTGCCCTATGACTGTTTTATTTCTATTTAAATCTGTGTCTCCACTCCACTGCTTTTCTTTTAGGCATATATTGTGCCTAAGTAAAGGAGTAAGAGCCCGTGTAAGATGGGGATAAAAGAAACACCGTCCTCACTTTCCCAGTTCCCCCCTTCCCATGGCAGGGAAGCCAAAGCCCCATGCATCTGCTCTAGGCTCCCACAACGCCCCACTCTGACAGAGACGATTAGGCGGACCGTAAGTGTAGACTTCCAGGCATTTCCTTCCACACAATTGTACATATCAAGAGACAAACCGTTTCATAAGCAGCTGAATTAATGAATCTTTGTTTCTGACAGATTTGCGTCCAACATCCTCAACACCCATGAGGTCTGCCCTACCTCCACCTAACATTCCCTGGGCAATACCATTCCCAGAAACACTTTCAGTTCCTTTCCATTTATCTGCTTTCCCATATTCTCTTCGTGCCCTTTAAATCCTTCCACAGTATGCTTAGCTGTCTCCCTTAAATGCTTCAGTATCTTTGACTACTTCCCATACCCCCTAAATTGCACACTACCTTCTTTGCTTTCCCCTGCACCCCAGCTACTGGTGAGTGAGTATCTTTGATTTCTCTTCCCCTCTGCCAAATCTGAAACTGACCCCCAGATTTTTTGCATGAAAGAGGGAGAGAAGGAAGAACGACAGAATTGTATAAGCCTCAAGGAAATGAGACCAAAAAACAGCCAAGCACAAGACACAGAAGCTGACAACTTGCAACCTGAAGACCTCTGCAGACTACACTTACTGTAGTCTGTACACTCTATGGACCGAGAGATGCTGCTGTATCAAGAATCTCATTTTCTCCCTAAGATTTTACTTTAAGTAACAAAAAAACTACTTCTCTTCTAAACATGTATGAAAAGATGCCTGAAACATGCATGACATGCTGGGTTCCTGAGTACGAACAGTTAGATCCAAATTTTGGCCAATGATTTTTAATTCCTGCTTCAAGCACTAGATCAGACATTCAATTTCCTGAACTCTTGACTTCATTTTCTCTACATTGAACCGTCACCTTCTCAGCCAGCTTGTTAAAAATACACAGTCACGCACACACACAGACAGATATACAGGCACAGAATTTGGTCTCTCTGCCTTTATTCTCAGTCTGGCATTCTCCTCCTCTGGCTTTGTACGTTTTATTTGCTGCCAAGTTAAGTTTAGTGCAGGACAGGGCGTTCACTCACTTTGGACTTCTAATGTGCCTGACTGAAAATGATTAGCTCACCAGAAATAATGCTTTCTCTCCACTCCCACTGTATTTTTTAATAAACAAAGCATCCCACATATTAATTACCATTATTACCACTCTTATATGGTAGACAGATATAATTATTCTGGTTCTACAGACAAAAAAGATTAAAGCACTACATTCCCAGGAGGTGTTGACCACTAGCATTTATTTATAGCTACTCTGCTTCTAGGAACGAAGTCTCAGATACAACTGTAAAGAGGAGTTTTGTAGGTCCAGAAATAAGTTCTTCTATCATCATTAAGAAACATTTCTGTAGTATGCCACTGTGATGCATGCAGTCAACCACATTTATATCTTTTTTGCTTAGGGGAAGAGATGAGAAAGATGACAATGATTCGATACGCATCTACATATTGTACGAGTCAGCATGCTCACACTAGCTATATTACTAGTTGCCATAGTATTAGAGGGTATATTTGAGCCACATTTTAACATAAGTGTTCTATATGGCTATGTATGGAAGTACATATCCCCTCTGTAATGTAAGCTGACCTTATGCTGATTTTCATCTATGCTAAATTAACTGACCATACCCAGTAATTTAGTACAGCATGTAAGAAGTGATCAATTCTTGCCTGTTGCACCAGTCCCAAGTTCCACCTCAGTAATTTCCGTAGACTTTCCTTGGCCGAAGGTCCAGCCCCCAGAAACTTTGGGGAAAGCAACTGAAATTCACCAGCGCGCGGGCATAAACACATTGTGCGCTGCTGCCATGGAAAGATACGCAAACCTCCCCAAGTGACAAGACTTTGAAAGACGACAGTCTATTATGCTCAGCGGAGAGATGTTTTTGTTGGCTATTAAAGCTCAGCAGAGACATGCTGGCTATTAGCTTTCCAGCAATTTCATCTGGACCTAGCTTACTCCATCCTACACAGTTCTCATGACTACCAGAGCTCCTACAAAGTGCATGAGCATAATCAGTCCCAGTACTGCAAGGGCTGTGCAGATCTACACTGGTGTCAGAAGAACAGAACAGCAGCAGCGCTCTTAATGACTACAGTACACAGGCAAACAATCTGACTTTTCTTAAACTTAAGAGCTTGTTTGTGTGATCTCCATTTTCTTTTAATGCTTTTTTTTTTTTCAGACTTCATGTCTGAAAGCACCCATAATCACAAACTACCTGCTATCAGAAAACATACAGACCAAGAGTGTTACCAGCAACTCTTCAGAGAGCCATAGCTTCGTAAGACAGCAAATTCCTGTTGCGTCTAGGGGGAGACACGCAAGGAATCACTCTGTTGCTTCTTTGAGTTTCCAAAGAAGTTCTTACCAGACAACACTGACCATACTAGCTCAGTGTGCTGAGGCTCAGGGAGCCCTGGAAGATTTTCTCCTTCTTGAGATATTATTTCCATATTACAGATAAGGAACCAAAACACCAGGCAAAGTGATTTGTCCATGATCACAAAAACCTGTGTCCAACTTAGAAACTGATCATAGGTTTCCTGAGTCCCAATCCAGTGGCTTAACCACTCAACCTTCTGTTTAAAGAAGAATATTAAAAAAATGAGACTTTGAAGGAGACCAATAAGCTCTTATCATAAGGAAATTAACTTACCCTGTTCTTTCATGGCTTTCCTCCTTATTTCATCTCACTCCAAGTTCCACATAATAGAAATTGCAACTACACAGTCCTTGGGGACGATGTAGTCCTTTCACCAGGGCTGGTTCGCAAGTGACAGCAGCAGAGCCAACAGGTCACAGGACGAAAATTACAAGCAGAGTCTTCCTTGGTACTTCAGCAAACCGTGTCCCTCACCCCCCAGTCTGCGCTGAGACTCCTGACTGCTAGTAATTCTCCTTTTCATTTACTGCTTCCAGTGATGATCCTTCTAGAATTTTTTCCCCATCGTGTGAAATTATTGCATCAGTGTCAGTGCCTCTGTCTCACACCAAAAACAAATTTGCAATAGCTTCCTTAGAGCTTGTGCATAGCAATTATTTTCTGGTGTAACTGCTTAGAGCAAGTGTTATGCCGTGTATTCTGTGCTTCAGAATAATGAAACTTTATAGACATAGAAAGTGCAGCCAGGAAAACACCTCTTTCTTGTGCATTGCTAATTGCATCCTAATTATAGCATTTTACATGCATTTATACACCTTTCATCCTAACATATCCCAGAGCACTTGTAAACTGTCACAGGGATTCAAAAGGAGGCCTACATTAATACAGAACTACTAATATCCAGTGCAGCACCCTGTAGATAAATACATTAGAAGAGCTATTTGGGCCAACAGCAGAACTGCAAATCTCTGTAGTTAGAAGAAGACCTTCCCTCCCACTTCAGACATCATTTGAAATTCCCTCATATCCATTTCATTTGATGATCTCCGTGTTTTAAAAACATTAACTAACTTGCACAGTATTCTAACCAGGTAAGGAATAAATAAAGACATAAAACCTGCAATGCCTCTGCTGGTAGTCAAGACCCAGTGCTTAGGGGAAAAAGAATATGAACCAGGGCAAATACTAAATGATCCTTCTCGATTGTCTCCCACATTGCAGCAAAATGGTGGTTTAGCTGGAGACTGCCACCAGACCTGTGTTTAACAACTACTGATGCACCTGTTACCTACAACTTTTTCTAATTCCTGTTGGAAGATCTCCCTCCTTTTCATTGCCCTACACTCTGCAGTAGTGAACCCCATCCTGTAGTACAGTGCTGTAAAAAGAAACACTTCCAAATTAACTTTGTTTATTTTTAAGCCTGCTACCTGCTGATTTTATCAGGTTGAGGCCACAAATCTTACATCCTGGGGGGGGGGGACAAAAATAAAGCCGTATTCTCATTCTCTACATGCTTTCCCTGAACCGAGATTTTAGAAAATTTTATCATATTTCTCAAAGCTAGACAATTTTATATATAGGCAAACAAACATGGAACACAATTTTTTCCAACAAACAAGACCTTTACATCTGTTTTTAAGGTTTTTCGGTTGGTTGGGTTTTTTTTGAAGTGAAAGGCAAAGACAAGTGAACAGGAGTTGCAGGCATTTGGGTCCGCTGCAAGAATACAAGCTGTTTATATTTAGATGCCTAATCTCAGGCACCCAACTTTGAAAAATTCCACCCAGAGAAGCCAAGTCACTTTCTGTGGTCACACACAGAGCTAGTGACAGGCCTCATGAAAGAGCCCAGGCATCCTGGACCTTACAAGCTGTCTCAGAAGGCAGAGAGGGAGTAAACTGCATGTTCCCCAACATATCTATGCAAAATGGTGGAGGCCAAGTAAATTCTACTGGGATTTCAATGTATACTTCCAAGAAATGCAAATATTTCAGTTGTGATATGCTGAGCTTTAAATAGTTCCTACGACTAAAATGTCAGTCTCCCATTACACTTTAAAGATTTACTTAACAATTTTGTCTTTTCTTAAGCTAAGCTAAGTGTTTGCAAAGCTAGAATAATGTGCCACCTCCCTCTGTGCTTTTCCACACTCAGATGTAGCCTGGGAACTTACTGATACTGATTGCTTTCCCCTGCCTTGGCTCTGAACTCAGGCGCCAAGCAACGCATTACAAATGGATAACATGCAGATAAAACGTTTGGCAGCCACTTGACTGTCATATGTTTTATGTTGCCAAGAAACAAAATAGGACCTATTAAAATCATCTTGTCAATTAAATTTTCTATAACTCTATTTTTTACTGGCATTGTGTTGGTTAAGCAAAGGCTTTTTCTTTCAGAAGAAAAGTGTGTTAGTTTAAGGAATGACATTTATTACCATCAGCAGCTGGCATTTAACAGATCTCTACAATAATCTACAATAATCTGGGCCCAGATCCTCAGCTAGTGATGGTTGGTTTTGCTCCTTGATACTAACAAATAACCTTTTTCTTTGAGAAACATGATGTCAGTGCATCAGTTTACACCACCTGAGAGTCTGAATCCTAATTTCTTGCCAGTCTTTTTCCTTCAACTTACTCACTCTGGGGAGTTAAAATGCTGCAGTACAGTAGCGAAATCCCGGCCTGTTGTTTCAGTCTTTGCCTTTCAAAAATTACTATAGACATCCTTCTGAATGGTCCTAATTTTGACACAACCTGGTTGCAGTTTTGATCCACCTTCCAAACAATTCTCAAGGAAAACCCTCTGTCAGTGACAGAAGAATATTTACATTTTTGATTTTTTCAAGGATGACTCTTATTTAACCCTTACAGAAGTCAGCTGATGCCTAAATGAAAGGAACTGTTGAAGGATTAATTTACAATAAAGAATAGCTATAAAGACATGAAATCAGATTGACAGAAAGCAAAAACTTGGTTTCAGTTGCACTCACTACAATAAAGCCTAGGCCTGTAGGCACTGTACATGAAAGGAAACTCACTGACACTCATGCATGAATTTTTCACCTGTGCCTGTTTGCTACAGTAGCTAAAACAGAGGAGTAACCCAACAATACTTTTGATATACATCACTGCAAGCAGAAGAGCTTTTTTTTTTTTTTTTAACATGAGAGTTTAGAGAGTGCCTCCATTTTCCCCATTCTTTTTTTTTTTCCTTTTATGTCAGGGAAAATGGGTTTCTTTTGTTCTGACTATTTTTCAGAATGAGGCAGGATTATGTTAATGCACTCCAAAGAGACACAGAAAAATAGAGAAGCAAAGTTGTCTTTCTTTATAAAAAAGTGCATGAAAATGTAGAGGTTACTAATCCATAGCATAAACAGTGATAGACAGAAGAAAGTATTGCAGATGTTCTCCTTCAGCATCAACACATGTGGCATTATCAATGTCAGGATATTTAGTACAATACAACAGACCTGACTGTCAGCTCAGAAACTCAACTCCTCAACCCGTGATATGATACACCAGAAAGTGAACAATACTCATAAGTTTGGGCACCTGAGACTGTGTCCATTCTCAGCATCAGGCTTCCACAACCTGGTGGGAGTCTTTAAAATGGGAGGTTACTTAATTTACCAGTGTCTTTGTAATATTACATCATTTGCATGAATGTACAGCATATGCTATTCCAATCTCTTAAAAAAAAAAAAAAAACTCTAAAAAAGACTCCACTATTCTTCTTTATAAGAAAATTGAGTGTAGAACTGAACAGAAAAATATCATACCAGGATGGCAGGAATGGATGCAGCTTTCCAGAGTGTCAAGTTCAGCCATCAGCAATCTATCACATTGCACAGCTCTTTACATAACCTGATCAAGTTCCAGTCTAAAACTAGTAACCTCTACAACTCCCACCGGAAGGCTGGGCTAGGCATTCACTTTCTTCTAGCTCCCATACTAAATTATTAATGGATTGTTTCTGAGCATTTTTCCTGGTGACAATGTCATCCACTAGTTAAAACAGCTCTTCTCCCCTCACTAGTGCTTATACTTTTGGAGGTATGTACTAATAGGTACAGTATTTTCTCTCAGCATCTTTTTTGTTAGTCTAAACCAACACATACTTGTTTAGAGACCTAGAGAAGTTTGTACCTGCCACCATCCTGTCATCAAACAAGGCATCATCATTCTCCTCCACAGCCATTCCCACACCGGTAAACTCCTACTGTACAGCAAAAATTGTTCTTCTTAGTCCTCAAGTATACAAACAACTTAGTACAACCAAATTTCATTCCATTTCTAGGACTTGCTCTAAACGCCTCTGTACAATACATTAATCCCCACTTATACTGAATATGCCTCCCAGCTTTGTGTCACCTGTACACTTCATTAGCAGACCCCTATTATTTTTCTTGCCCACCTCACAACTCATGTATGAACCTCAGTCTCTTCTACCTTAACAAGTAATTTCTCCAGAACTAACATTCAAGCTTAGGGATTTTTGTCTGTATTTCATCTGCCCTGCTTTACACTAGCATGTCAAAGACGACCCCTCACCAGTCACTCTTGCACTAAGCTGCTCTGTTGGTTCAAGTGGAGTCAAAGGCATTCTGTACCCACAGGAAGAAAAACAATGGTTAAGTTCTGTCATTAAGAATTCGTTCAAATGAGCGTTGAATTCAGCCGACATCCTCTACATTTCCAGAATAGCCACAGCATTGTTTCATGAGAAAACAAGAGGTGTAGCCATTTTCCTCTTTATTTCTATAATGCCTACAGGCGCCTACTGAAGCTAAGACCCCTTTTGGACGAGGGTCAGTAACACTGTAACATTCCAGTACCAATTTATAATCTGAACAGGTGAGATAACAGGAGGGGAAATCAAGCAGAGAGAGAGAGAGAAATTAATTTGTCTAAATTTGCATACCACAGACTAGTGGCAAAGCCAGAAAGAGAACCTGGATATTAGAACACTCCTGGCAGGAACCCATTAGACAATTTCATTTTATTTTATTTTTAGTACAGACGCATCTGATGGGACTACTAAAAATGACGACAAATGAACAATATAGGAAAATTAAAAAATAATTCTCTGTCTCTCTTCATGATATGTGTTGCTTATATAAATTGAAAGGGTATCTGAAGAACCAAGACTCAAAAATATGCTAAAGGTGCAAATCTAATGCAGTTAAAAGGCCTTTATAGTACTGCATGTGCTTTAAGCATACAGCACAGTTGACAGGGAAAAAATGAATGCAGAAAAAAAAAAAGAAAGCAAATGATGCCTTACAACTATTTTTTTGCTGCAAGGCAAGCTTTATCATAGCCTATTGGACTGTATTAAAAGTTTTTCATGAAAATATTATTACCACTGAAAACACTAGGTATGAGATGTGACTCTAGACCAAGAAAAGTTTCCTTCTTATTGCAGTGATTAAAACAAAGTAGTGCAGACACCTATAAAAGAGCATGAAATTTAAGTACAACCTTAACTTCAACAGCTGTCTAGGTAACAGCCTCTATGAAAATACTATGATGCCAACCACTAGTGAATCTGAGAAAATAATACATTTTATTACAGTAAGTAGAAAAAACAGAAAGTGCTTGTATAATAGGCCTCAGGAGCATCTGCACATAGTTTATCTAAGAAATAAATGATAAAGAATGTTAAATAGTCAGAAACATGCAAGATTAAAATCAATAGAGGTTGCTGGGTCAAAAAGGAGGGAGAGTTATTCTTCTCTTAACCCATGCTCACATGCTTTTTTATCTGCAAGTTTTATTTAGAAGTGGGGCAATGACATTTACATCTAGTTATTTAAAACGCATAAGGGGATTCCTTGCAGAATCAGCTGTTCTATTCATTTATTATCTTTATTTCAAAGGCCTGCTATATGCAATATCTAACCAATAGTCAACACTGCTATTCCTAGTACTCAGTGTTCCATGCATTATAAACCACACGCTGGGAGCACAGAGAGCTCACCTGAGTACAATTATTTTCCCCTTTCTGCCAAAATTTTCTGCTAGAGTAAGCAGAATGCTAGCCAGGACTTACATGTGGGTCAAGAGACTCAGGATACGGTAATTCACATTGCGCATCATTGATTTGTCAAGTCATTCACCATCAGAGGAGTTTAAAGGGAAGAGCCCTAACAAGCAAGAGCAATGAATGCTTGGGGGATGGAGGAGACAATTGGTTATATGAATTCTGAAACTCTTCCAGGGCTTTATCTTACAAGCAGTCCACTCATATCCTTACTGTACATTAAGATAGGAGTAAGGATGAAAAGATTTGAGCCCCCCAAAAAAACGGCCTAGGTCTACCTACTCCAGACCTCAGTGTGTGGACTGGGTGACTGAAGAGCAGAAGCCCATACGTTTCGCAGTCCACCATGATTAGAATCACTGATTCATAAAAAGAATCACAGAATAATTCAGGCTGGAAGGGACCTCTGCAGATCTCTAGTCCAACCTTCTGCTCAAAGCATGGCTACCTTCAAAACCTGATCAGGTTGTTCAGGGCCTTGTTTTGACAACTTCTGAAAACCTACAAGGATGGAGATTCCACAACATCTCCGGGCAATCTGATCCAGGGCTTAGGCACACTCATTCTGAAAAAAAATTCCTTGTATCTTGTTGGAATTTCTCCTGCTGCAATTTGTGACTGTTGCCTTTTGCCCTTTCACTGTGCACCTCCAAGGTGAGTCAGAGAAAGAAGTTTCTACAGAGAAGATGGACCAATTCAGGTAGCTGAAGCCAGCAACTACGTTCACCCTGAGTCTTCTCTTCTCCTAAAGAGAAAGCTAAACAAAAAACTAAACAAACCAAACTCCGTCAGCTTCTCCATGTAAGTCACATACTCCAACTCCCTAATTGTCTCAGTAGCACTCTGCTAGATTTGCTCATTTTTCTGTATCTTTCTTGCACTGGGGGGGGGGGGGGGGCAGGGTAGAGGGGCAAAACTGGAAACAGTATTCCAGAGGAAGATCCCAGAACTGAATAGAGGGGAGTAATCACTTCCCTTGATCTGCTGGCCACACTCCTGCAAACGAATGAGGGTGACAGAGCACTGGAACAGGTTGCCCAGAGAGGTTGTGGAGTCTCCTTCTCTGGAGATATTCAAAACGCGCCTGGATGCAATCCTGTGCAATGTGCTCTAGGTGACCCTGCTTGAGCAGGAGAGTTGGACTAGATGATCTCCAGAGGTCCCTTCCAACCTCAGCGATTCTGTGATTCTGTGAATCCCAGCGTGCCCTAAGCCTTCAGTGTCACAAGTGTATACTACTGACTCATATTCAACTTGTCCATCAGGACCCACTAGTCTTTTTCTGCAAAGCTGCTAACTAGCCAGTCACTCCCAGTCTGCTTGGTTATTCCATCCAACATGCAAGAGTTTGCATTCGTCCTTGCTAAACATCATAATGTTCCTGCTTGTCCATTCTTCCCGATTGCTTAAGTCCATCTGAATGGCAGCCCTGCCCTCCAGTGTATTGACTGTTCCCCCCAATTTGATGCCATCTGTGAACTTGCTAAGGAGGCACCATCCAGGTCACTGATGAAGATGTTGAACAGTACTAGCTCCAGTAACAAACCCTGAGGTACACCACTTGTCACAGGCTGCTAGTTAGGCTGCACTGACCCTTTGAGCCTGATAGTACAGCCAGTTTTATCACACACCTTGTAGTTCAACCATTCAGTCCATATCCTCCCACTTTGACTACAAAAATGCTACGGGAGATTAATTTCATTGTGTACTGGCTTGGGGAATAGCAAGCACACTCAAGTTCAAAGCTGCACCCCTATTACACACCCATGCCTGGACAAAACAGTTTTAAGGGTGCTCACCACTGAGTGAAACTCAGCTTTAAGAAAACTTATTGCATCATTTCAGAAATCCAAGATGTTTGTATGCACGTTCAACAGAAACGATCAAAGTTTGGCTTACCACTTGCAATTTTCTCCCTTCCCCCTATATTCCCAGGAACAACTTTCTCTGGTTCATTTTTTCCTATTATACTCACTAAAGGGATACTAGCAAGCTCTTTAACACCTCATTCTCTTGTTATTAATTTATCCGATCTCCTGCAAAGAACAGAAAGCAGCTAGATGCAGTCTGTTTTTTTCTATTTAAAGAATGAGCTGTTGTAGATACTCATCCATCCCAGATGAATCAGAAAACAATTCCACCTTTTGGCATCTGAGAAGAACTCATGGAACAATTTTATGAACAGAAATTAATACAAGCCAATGATTTAGCTGGCATTTGACCGAACACTTAGTCAGCAATTTATACACACTGATGACACCCCCACACTAATTCCACTAATTTCTGTCATGAGTTCTACATTTGTTCCATGACAAATTAATGGTTTAAAAAAAAAAATTGTTTGGCCTTTCAGCAGGTTGTTTATGTACACTAAAGGGATCAGAAGTCTAACTCAAGGTCAACTGTGCTGCCAAAGAAGGCAGTTCAAAACGAATTCCACCTACAGTATGTGTCTCTGATTAGAGATTTGAAAGGCTGGATAACACATACCTTACAGACACCTACACTGGAAACACAAATCCTTCATTCCATTCTCTTAGAGCATTTGTCCATCTCATGCAGACACCTTTATGTGGATCACATATTCTCGGAAGCTGAGTTTCCAGATAGCTTTATTATAGTGTCACTGATTTTTCCAGCTCATAACTATTTTCAGCTTCAGACCTAATGCTATTTTCATCCTAAGCTCTGGCTCATTGCTAGGCTTAAAGTCACTGTGTACTTAAAGATTCATTTTGGATTGTACTCACACGTTTGCAGAGCCAGGAAAATTCTGGTGACCCCTGGACTAAATTTACAATGACCGTTCTTTTCTCATCAATCTAAAACACTCTTCAGCCATGGTGTTACCCATCAATTCTAAAAAAACTTAATGCCCGCACTGAGTCTTAGACTCTAAATTCAAAAGAGATAAATTTGTATCAAAAATAACGGACTTGATTTTCCTCATCTCCAGGCCATCCATCCCCTACTCTGAGAGGCACTAGAATACATTCTACAACTGTATTTTAATCTCCAACAGATCTGACTGTACCAATTCCCCTCTTCCACTCCCCACCCTGTTCCTTCCTAGTTATCTGTCTCAGCAAACTTTAACATACATTATCGCCAATTAATTTGCAAAGCAATCATTCCAGAAACTCCAGAATGAGAGTTCCATTCTTTTTCCAAGTCAGCTTTTGCAAATCTAAGAGTGCAAAGCAGCTTCTAAACTAAATGAATGAGCTGTGCTGCCACAGAAAAATGCTCTTACTGTTCTTTAACTATAACCACATACACAAAAAGAAATAAATTTAATCCTGGGAATAATTAATGGTATCTATGTCCTGATATGCATTTTAATCACAAATTAAAAACACTGCTCCTCCATGCCAGTGGTATTGCCTCTGGGTAAAACCACATTAAAAACAGAATAAAGCCTAAGAGGTTTTCAGTCTTGTGGAAGCTGTTTAGAAATAAAAAAAACTGCTAGCACATCATGCACTTGAAGTAGGTGAAAAATCATGGCACCTCTAGAAGGCACTACTTCCTCCTCAACTCTGCCATATGACAATACGTGCTCTTTTCCAACACAAACACACATAAGAAGATATTATGGCATCTTCTCATAAATCTAAATGCATGCCGTGAGTAAAGCTTCCATAAACCAATCTGAAGGGAGATAAGAGTTGGAAATATCTTGGAAGCATCTTATATGGCTTCAGTGCTTTGGAGATGTGATAAACTGTCCCGTGCTAGCACTAAATAAAGATGCTTATTTAAAAGCTATTGAAATGCATGTTCCAGACCTGCCTGTAGTGATAACTCTTGCCTGCAGCTCAAGCGAAATGAATTTCAATTTAAGGAAAAACTACTCTTGATTCCAAATTTTTCCCTAAATGAATTCCCACTTTAAGAACTTTTTCCCTGCATAAGCCCCGCCACACACACAGGAGCAGTAAGATCTCTGCAAACAAATACTCACAGACTCATGAACTAGGGCTGGACAAACAAGTTTCCACTCTTGCCAACGCAAGTGACCCCCAGGTTATGTCCCTTGTTGCCCTCCCAGAGGAACTAGGAAGACAGCACTGTGTTCAGAGATGACAGTATCTATTCCAGAAACAAGGATCAATGCCTCCACCTTTCAAACATGCGAAGTAAGATTTGGCAGGCCGCAGAATGGCATGCGAATCACCTACGCAAGCACTGCCAAGCTCGGGGAGAATGCTAGGAGGCAGAGAGGCATTAACCAGCCCGGACCACTGCTGGCACAGAGCAGCTGCTGACAGCCGGCCAGCACATATCCTGGGCACCGCAGTAACAAAAACAACTTAATTAGTGGGCAGCCACAGTCTACACTGACTTCAGCTCCTGGACGGTTTCCACGTATAACTCTATGCATGGGTTCAGTTTTAGTCTAATGTAGCTACTGCTTCACAAGCAAGGCTTTAAGGTATCAAAGTATTATAAGACTTGTTAGTACCTACCACAGTGGAGATCTGCTACTCAGTGGTGATCCTAATGCACCATCTTATTACAGCATGTCTCATTACTTTCATATTCCACTGCCATATTATTGTGGCAACTAATTCAATGGCAAGGGACTGCTACTCTTGAGGAAGCAATCTACTTACCATCTGAGGAGACAGATGATTAAAAAAAAAAAGAGAGACAGATGATTAAAAAAAAAAACCCCACTCTGTATATCCCTTAGAATTACCCCATAAAAGCAGAGGCCTTTTCCAGGCAGTTCTGAGTATAAAAGGGATCTCCTGGGCTGCTGATTTAGTGCCTGTGAATAATACAATCCATTAACAATAGCAGTGTATGACAGAGCCATGAATTTGAAGAGAAGTTCCAACAAACATGCTGTTCTAAGCAGCAGAGAGTCTGTCAGAATAGTCTCAAACAATTTTTCTGTGTGGCTGAGTAGCACAGGCACAGTGCAAAAGTGATATTCCAGCGGTAATTTAGAGGAGGAACATTACAAACAGCTCAGAGCAGTTCCCATGTGCCCATCCTTTCCTCCTTTTTCATAGCCTTCCTGAATTTAAAAGGGAGATATTGCTTTTTAAAAACAATCTTGTCTGAGTCACTAATAAGAACAGCATTAACAACAAAAAATTACATGCTGGGACCAACTGGCAGGACCTAGCAGTACAGGAAGTCTTCAAGGCACACAGCCAGACAACTGGAGCTCACCAGCCAGGTGGTGCATTCATTCCTTGGGGACCTGGCACTTGTCTCACCCAAGAGCTGACCGCAGAATAATTCTGGCTTAAATGTTGGAGAAAGTGTTTAAAGACTTGCTCTCCCAGCTGTGAGTGAAGGCAACATACACCAGATCCAGGGTAAAGAAATGTAAATTACTGGAGGTAGGCAAAGGTTTTGCACAGAAGAGAGACTTGAGCATTGGAGACCAGGCACTGTGCTGTAATATCATGCCACCTGCAACCCACTGGGACACTACGATGTCACTCTCTCTGTAATAATTACCTGTGACAGCAGTGAGGACATGTAGCCAGGCAGATTTATTTTTGAGTACTTGCAGTCTTCAAGTACAGACTCTAATGGGTTTTTTGCCTGCAGACATTTCAGAAAATTCTTTCAAATTAACTTCTGAAATGGATTACGTACACAACTTCAAAGCCTTTTGTGGACACACTTGCTCATAAACAAGAGTGACCTTAATCAATTTCAGTTAGTTTGTTACAGGAATAAGTCATGATAAATCATTGCCTCTTCAACTCTGAATTCACATCTTTACTTAATTTGTATTAATTGTTCCTGTGGCTTTCCATCAGACTGTGTCAAACTGAGACTGGAGAGCAAATGGAAAGAAACAAATACTCCCATGTTTTCTTCCTGGTCATCATACTGTGAGGCCCCTGTAACATGGCATCCTATTGCACAAGGCTATTATATTCTTGTTTCAAATACCAAAGTAACCATGACTATAAAACTGACTGTTTGGGAAAAGGGAAGATCTCCTAGTGATATCTGAAACGGACACGTTGCTGCTTTGTAGATTCAACATTTACTGGGTTGCTTAGACACAATACGTTCATTGTCCTGTTCATATACCATAACTTCTTCTATAGAGCTCTGGCATCCACTCAAATTTTTGAACCCTGATAAACTCCTCAGGAAGGTGTCAGGCCAACTACAGGAGCAGCAAACAGCTGAGGAAGCTGTTATATCTAAAATCCTACTATCATCCAATATCACTGCTCTTTCAACCCCATTACCAGAGCTGGTTTTTATATTGGTGACTATATCAACGCATGTGTGGGACTGCCATCTAGGTACCATCTGTGGTTACAGCATTACAGAAAAGCAGGGGTTTTTGTTGTTGTTTTTTTGTTTTAAATATTCCCCATGAATACCTGGCAACAAAAGCCTTGCATACTCTGGAAGAGCAACCCCAGCAATAGCTAGAAGCAGCCTTTCTCTCACCCCTACAGCCCTGAAAAAGTTACCGCAGGTTGTGGCTAGAGGTCAGTGAGGGACAATCAGCACAGGGTGTCAGAAGCAACAGGTCCCACGTCTTCACATCAGACAAAGCAGCAACAGCAAATTAAGCATCTGCCAGGCCTTGCTCCAAAGGCAATTTTAACTGAATGCTGTGGATAATGCCAGCTGTGACTTGAGCTGCACTTGACAGCCCTCAGCTTCTCCTCAAGTGCAGACTAGACAGAAAGACTACAGAAGAAGCTCAAAGCATATGACTCAAAACTGCCTACATTTTACTGAAGTTTTCAGAGCTAGAAATAGGCACAAGGATCATGCAGCAGTCACTGAGTATTGAGACTTTCCCTCATAACCAGGGTTGCCAGCTGCCTCATTTGGGGACAGGAATAACCTGTTTTGACAGATTTACTGCTCAAGCCCTCTTGCTGTTTCCTCTTGAAGCTTTAACGAGTTTTTATAACCAATTTCCTTCAAACAACACCCTTTCTCCAGTCAACAATGCAAGGAAGTTACATGTGCAGAGAACAAAGTCAAGCAGACAGATGGGAGGCAAAACAAGCTGAGAAGAAACTCGCTCTGCTTGCCAAGCCTCTTCCTAATATTTTCCACAACAAGCTCTAACCAGTATTCCCCACTTTCTAAAATACCACATCTTTCCTAGGATCACAATTTTTAAATCACCTTCTACTCTCATACGGCATTAGTAAAAGATCAGAATTAGTCAGACAACCTTTCTGCCCTTCACTAATTGGAAGAGTAGCTTTTTTTGTAAGCGCCAAGATTACAAAGGGTAAGAGTTAATCTGTATTTATGTCCCATATCTCTGTAAAGCAGTGAGCCCTGAAGAAGTTGAGCAGTGTTTCACTGATCAAATTAGCACGATATTGACCTGCCTAAAGAAAATCTGCAGTGTGGTAACTGAAGGCTTCACCAGGTACTTTGCAATTATGACAAGTATAAACCTTTGGGACTCCAGAGACTTGGAGTAGCACTGTCAGTGGAACTTGAAATGGCATAAACCCAGGTGAATTTGGCCTTGCATTAACACCTATTTAAGCTACTAGTGGTGTGCATGCCAGAGTACATATTTAAGAGTAAGGGGGTGACTGTGTTTCTCTCTCTCTGTCTTTAACATTACTTCACTGAGCCCTGCTCTGGAAATGTCAATATTATCTGTACATAGCTCTGAAAAGAAAGGCAGCACAAGTGAGGCACGAAAGAGCAAGAAGGAGGTGGTAACTAAAAGCCTGCAATGGCACCCAAGATACCTGAGCTTAAACCCCATCTCTGCCGCAGACTTACTGAGAAATCTTGGACAAATCACTTCTCTCTCTCACATGTTAAATGAACGCTCACTGGAAAACAAAGATTGTTTTTATTTATCTTACATCTAACACGGAGACTCTGACAAAAACTATAAATCCTTAAGAGTGCTTTGGCTTCTTTAATTGTAGGTTTCCTGAAAGTTCTTATCGTAACACCCATGCAGGAGATGAAGGAGGAACCGACTTAAAGCTGTATTAAAGAGTGTATGCCAACCATTCACACTGTGCTCCAAATTACTGTGCTGCATCTACACATGTAGCTCCATTTGTCCCAGAAGATTCAGAGCACTTTGCAACCTTTACTGGAATATGAGGTGGGCTGATACAAGGCCCTAATACATAGAATTCCAACGGCAGTGAGCAATGGGGGTTTCACATTCAGAGAACCTGCTGGATAGGATTTGCAAACTGATGCCAAACTCAGTAGCAGGGAAATACTGCTTGAGGATAAATCTAAATCTCAAAAGCACAGCAGATTGTCTGAAGCCTGAGAATTTCATGGCATGATCAAAAGAATTGCTTTTAACCATGAGCAAGTTTTTCCCTTTGCTACTGAACTGTTACACAGTCTTTGTTTCACTAACCATCTACATTTTTTTCACTGAATGAAAAGAAGTGAAATCTTGACTCTCAGAAACATGCAGGTAGTCCAGTCTCCTTCAACACAAAAAATACCTGAAGACAGGCCAGGGAGGGAAACAGAGATGAAAAGAAGTAAGAATGAAGGTGACATGTTACTTTGCTTAGTGTTCTACCCACACACATTCAAATACACATCGCTTAGTGAAGACGTACTCAATGAAGACAGTCTTGTGTAGGATGATTTCTAATAGTAAAATGATAACAAAACAACAGGAAAATACCTGGAGCATGAACCAATTACAAAAGCAAACTGTAACATTTAAGACTAAAAGCTCTTACATGGAATGCAACAATTTCATACAGCACTGAGGCACAAGAAGTGGGAAGTACCATAAGCAAGTAACCAGAGGCTATCATATCTGTAAATGGAGCTATTCAGTTTTGCATCTAAAAATACATCAAGCAGTTATACATGGATGGTAAGACAGGAGAGAAAAATAATAATTACACCATCAGAATTTGATCTGTATTTAATTTTTGTTTTCTGTTGAAATGATTTCAGGCACTTTAATGAGGTCAGAACCTTGATTTCATGAGATATGAAACAGCACCTTCATGATGAGCTCACATACTGACATGCTGCAATGTCATCTCAGCCCTGACAAGGGATACAAGCGCACCCCCACAGAACTGCAGGCAGCCAGCTCCTTACTCCTTTGCCCAAGCTCACTCAAGGGTGATTCAAGCCTAGCACTGCTTTCCATCACAAAAATTGCAGGAGAAGCAGTATGCTGACAAGGGTCATGATAGCAGAGCTCTACAGAAAACAGAAGACAAACATCTTCCAAATTTCTAGGGTATAATTGAAAAATATCCATCATCAGTATCATTGATAGGCCAACATCCATCATACTTCTTACTGACAGCAATTTCTTGGTGAGAGCTAAAAATAAAAAGCCATGGTAATATATTCTGCTTAGTGGAATGAATTTTATATTTTCCTTCCCCTATCACATGACTGTTTATTATTCTATTGTATTTCTAGTCTTGTCAACAGGCAGACAAACAGTTGTTAAAAGTATCGCATCCAGACTGATTGGCTTCGGTGCTAGTACTTTATGGTAACTTTCTCCTTCTGAAAAGACTAAAGAAGGAAGGAAAGAAAGCCTGGGAAAACAAAAACGCTATTTGTCACGTAGCCTCAAGAGAAGGAGGTAAGTTTTATTTTCCTCCACCTTGTTGCATTAGTAATTTGCTAATGACTCTCAGCTTGTAAAAGTTCTTCTAAGCATTGCTGAAATCATCAGTTTCAAATTCAGAGTCATCTGTTCTTATCACCTTCATAGGAAAAAAGGAAAACTGCATCAGGTCTACCCGCATAACGAAAACAGATCTCATGTTGCTCTTCCTTCCCCCTTGTAAGTATTCAGCAAGTACTCAGGCATACCTGGCAAGTAAACCTGCTCACCTGAACAGACTCATCTTAGGATGTTTCTGAGAGAAAGTTTCTGTGGAAAAAGAATTATTTACTTAGAAAAAAGTCCGGCAGATCCAGATACCCAGGCTATATTTTTTAAAACATTTGATTTAAACCATTTTCATTATATAAATTACTATTTATCTAGGACTGGATGAAAAGGCTGTCTGAAGAGTGTGCCAAATATAACACAATATTCATATTTCTGGGGTAGTCCCTGGTACTGCTTAAAACAGGCAGTACAATGTGGTAAAGGAACAAGACAGGGATGCCAAAGAATGGGGAAACAGAATTTCCAGGCTAATTCTTCACACAGAGTTATCCTGCTTTGCCTGATTAAAGATCTGTGTATCACCTCTCAAAAATTAAGCTCTAAATATCAGAAATAGGGACCCCAAAACTATGGTACCTAAAATTAGTAGGTACCTTAAAAATTTAGCCTGAAGTGTTTTTCAAAGGTTTTTTTGCCTTTTTAAGGGATGAAAAAAGACTTCTTTTCTCCCTGCATTAAATTTCAGTTATAACAAAATTCAAGGCAAAAAAGCTCACATACTGACAGAAATATATTTTCAAATATCCATTTAAACTCCTTAGTACTCCAGTTTTTTCATTCGAAAAATGTCACTTTCCTCTCTACTCCCTTACAGCTTCATATAGCACTGTCACTGCAGTATCCAACTACCATAGAACCCAGATTTGTTCAAAACAGCATTCAATATTAATCTGAATTCTGCAAAATAACCTAGAATCTTTGGAGAAAATATAAACAGGCTTATATATATTCCTCAAACCCTGTGTGTGTGTATGTATGTATGTATGTATGTATATATATATATACACACACACGCGCGCATTAGTGTTAGACACTTGATAGTAGCTATATGTGTCACACGATGCAGAGAATAAAGCAAGTTCTTTTAATTAAACGCCACCTATTATTTAAATTTTTAAAATGAGAGCAAGAAGTCAGTCATCAAAACCAGCAAGTCAGTCATTCTCAGACGAAGTAAAGCGATGCTGACAGGGAACTGCCCAATCCTCCTCCCTGCTACAGGCATTCTGGGAGCTCTGTGGGGCAGCAGTGAAGGGAATTCTAAGATCAGAAAGAAAAGTCTTATAAATCAGGGCATTAAACCTGTACATCTTCACTCCTCAGGTGAATTATCCACACAAGATGAAATAACATTAGTCACTACAGACACAAAGACACATAAGCAATATTGGCCTAATTTAACCAGACAGCCAAGAGTCAGGGGAACAGTTCTGAGGGCTCCTGCTTCTCAGTTCCTCAGCTGACCCCACCTATTTGCCTATTCAGTGCACTGTTTTTCCTATATGAATTGTAAGAAGGTTTTACCTTGGCTTCTTTTGTGACTCTTTAAAACTTAACTACATACTACAATATTTGTTGTTGTCTACTCTTTGTTTGGTTTTCATACTGCAGTAACACAGTATAGCTTTCAAAACAGAAAGGCAATTACTAAACACACGGTTTTCACAACTCCCAGACTTTTGAGCTTATAAAATGGAACAGATTACTGCAGTTATATTTGGAAAAGATATTGGCAGGAAGGTTACTGTCTTTAAAAGAGAAGCTATTTTCTGCTGTAAGTTTTCTACAGCTATAGAGTCTATGCTGTAAAGAGACTGGACAAGGTTACAACTCTTTCATTTACAAATTTGATAATTACTCAGAAGCTAAAATGAAGAAGTAGGACATAAGTGAAACAAAGTTATATATATATTTAAAAAAACACTGAATACAGTATCTCTCCCTAATACATCAGTCTCATCTGCCATCTAAGCGTGCTGCTGGTGATTCTCTGGCTGCTGTCCAATTTGCCTTTCACCAAATCCCTTTTACAAATGGTAAAGGAATTACTATTCGTTTTGCATGCAGTTGCAAAAATAAAGCAGCTGATCTTCTCACTATCATTTAAATGCAAAATAAAACACAATCATTTAAAAATACAATCTCAATACTGTTAAAAATAAGAACAGATTAGATATCACTAATTAATATACTTTAGATAACAATAATTAGACAAAAGATCCAGCTTGATATTGCAGGTACTTGTCTCCCATGGTCCAAGTTATCATGAAGCTTCTACTCTGCTTTAAAGATAGAAATAAACTGCAATAATAAGGAATATATATAAAGGCAGGATGTAATGCTTATACTCTTTCAGTCAAATGAATCCCAGAAGGCACTACAAACTTCAGTAATTATTTGAACAATGCCCCAAATTTTGCACATATTTTGCTAGTCATCCTTTGGTATAAAAACATAAAACTATCTGCACTAAAGGCTTCCTCCTGGCTAAGGAGTACGGGTACAGTATGACACGTAACAGAACTTAACATATGCCACATTAAAGTAGAAGTAAAAAAATATTCAACTAAAACACTAGACTGGGTTTAGGAAAGAGGAATAAATATAGAAACAATTCTGCATCAGAAATAGCCCTGATAAAAGCATTCTTCTCTGCTCCCTTCTACTAATCTAACATCAATAAGAGATTACCAAAAATGTACATGGCTGCTTTACGTGTCTGTGATTCTAGACCCCTTGGATTCAAAAGAACTTCTTCCAAAAATCAAAGGTATATCTACATTTCCAAGCCTGTTCATTTCACCTCTGCTATTAGCAACAACAATTATTTGACATAAGATGCAATTTACATTATCATAGGGACACATCAACAGCTAAAAGAAAAAAATAAATAAAAAAATGAGTTTCACATAACAATTCCAGCAAGATTCATCCTTTAACTGAGCGCCTAACTGACTGAAATTGACTTTGTATTTTCTTTTTCTAAGCTCTTAGTTGATTTTGATGTGACCGTGTGTGGAAGTTTAGAATCCCTACATGAAAAACTCTCAAATGACACGAACACAATGAAGGCATTGAGAGATACTGATTTTCAGTGAAGTACCTACTGTTCAGGCAGCACACAACACAAAATCCAATACAGCTTATTTTCTGTAGTGCACTCTACAAAGACTCACAAAATATTTTAAAGAGAAAATTGTAAGATTAAAGAAGGCTTTAAAGGAAGAACTAAAAAAAAAAATTGACAAAGAGAAAGGCTGAAAATAAAATTAAGAGAGTAATAAACCTAGTTATGACAAATCACAGACAGAACTGGGAAATGGGTCTACACCTGAAAGAACACACTGAAATTTTGCCTGAGCATGAATAGGCATTGGCCTGTTCCACCAACTCAGTCATAGCTAGACATATATTGAGATTATGAACAGCTATGTCAAATTTTCCTTTTTTAAAAGTGTTCATGTCTCCTATACTTTTCAGACTAGTCTGGAATCAGAAGCAATGAAAACCCACAAAAATATCTACTCTTAAGTGTTCCCCGACCTCTGTTTCAAAGCACAAGTGACTACCTAAGGTGGGCTTGCCGAGTTTCCTAATCCTAGGAGGTACAAATTAAAGGTTTCGCATAGCTTGGAGCATACCTTCCCCACTGCACAGCAAGAGAAAGGAGACAAGGGAGATGACTGAAGAATGCAACAGTTGCCAAAACACAGTCCAGACTGCCAGCAAGAGCCAGGAGGCTTACAAGCCTTCAGTTGATGATCTCTAACTCCCATGCATCCCGTTTACACACGGCACCATCACTCTTACAGCTCCCACCCAAGCAGAAATCACAGGGCAAATGCAGCTGCCTATAGAGTGTTGTACAACAGTCACTTAATGGCACAAAGCAACATGATTCAACCACTTAGTTCATGATGTGAAGTATGCCACGTTCATGTCCACATCATGTCTATGTTCTGAAACCAGAAGTGTCTTTTCCATAGGCAAAAGGTCAGAATGTAATCTGAAGGTGATAACAAGATTAATGCTGCTACTCCTTCAAAAAAGGCTAATAGGAAATGTAATGATCCTAAAGGAAGTATTTTACATCGCAAGTGAAATGTAGCCTAATAGGACAAATGAGAAAGTAAGCAAGCATCTGATTCTTGTTTATTTCATGAACCTTTGGGGGGTTTTGTGTTTGCTTTCAATGAGATAATTTGAAAATGGCATATTAAAAGCACAATGAAATAGTACTATAACAATTAACACATATTTTATTCTACAAATGCCAAGCACTGCATTCATAACGCCTAACAGGAGACACATGTGAAACTGGTTAGGAAATTTAGATCTCATGCACAACATGAAGAGCCCTGACAAGACGAAAGACATAGATAACCATAGCTCTTTTTCTGTTATAACATTCAGAATCAAATGATCACCTAAAGCAAGAGAATGACAAATTATTTTTCTTGATATGTTAGAACCTGCATGTCTGGTTCTGGCAGTGTTTTCTATGCAGCACTCCAAGATTAGATATACTCTGGGACTGAAGGTGCTTGTCATGACTACTGCATTCTTGAAGCGTGATACAGAGTGTGTCAAAACCAAGGGGTTTTCCTTTTAAGTTTGTTCTTCAGAATACCTTGAAACCACTGACTGATGAGTATGGTCTCTAAGGTGATTAGCACGCTTGCCACCATCTGCTTTTACTGCACATGAAAGGCACTTTCTGCCAAGACTTCCAAAAATACAATTTCTTTTGGAATATTTAGAGGGTTGACAAATGAGAGGATTATGGCAAGTACACCGAATTCATGTTCAGAATGCACACACACACGTGAAGAGTATATAACATTTTAAAAGATATAGCATGAGACAAAGATTGTATGGGGTGACATTTGCAAAATATATACAGTAATTTTGTTTTGAGGGACAATTACAAAAAATAAATTTCTTTTAAAAAAGGCAATAATACGTAAACATATAATGTAAAGCTCTTTTGGATTTTAAAGAAAGTTCTTGCAATGAAAAGCAAAGACTCTTACTTTCAAGGGAGAAGGAAAGATGTACAGAATTTTTCAGACAAAATAAAATACTATGCAGATGCTGATACACTAGAGACAGTTCTTTGGACATTTAAAAGGACACAGTTTTTCTGCAAGTAAACACACTCCTAGGACTGCACTTTCTGCAACGCAGAGAGTTGCACAGCTTTCAGGGTCCCACCAAGTAAGCTAATACGAAGACAGCTCAAGGGAAGAATATAGCCTGGCAAATCTGCAGAAAAAGTATTGGCCTGGACAGCCTCATCTCTGGAGATTTATTCTAGGGAAAAAAAAAAAAGCAGCTCAGACTTGGAAGCCCTAGACTTGTCATAGAAGTACAAGTGCTGTGCCCAGTGCTGGTCACGGTACAGGCATCTAAAAACTGGCTCCCAGCACATGTTCTTAACTAAAAAAATAAAATAAAATAAAATAAAATAAAATAAAATAAAATAATGCACTGCCACATGTAGTTATAACAACTTCATCTGCTTTCTTCAGTCTCACAATGCTGTTGTGATTCAGTATGTAGGCAACCCCTTCAACCCACCTATCTTATACCCATGACCTCAGAAGCAAAGTTTTCTAATTACGATAAAACTGGACACTTCTCAGGAGCTCATTCTCTTTCATCATTTTGCTAATTTCTTGATTTCAACAAATGCCTGTTGCAGTGATCTTCAAAGTCTAACCACACACTCATTTTTCCCTCTAGAAGTTTGAATTTCCCGTGATTTATATTTCACTGAGTGCCCTGATACTTTTGTTAAAGAGGAAAGAAAATAGATGGTCCTGATTTATCGTCTCTATACCATTTATAATGTTAGCTACTCACATGACACAAAAAGGACATGAAGAAGGGAGCCTAAAATAAATAATCCCAGGTTTTTTTTAGTCTTTCATCATATGGATTTCCAGCATACCTCATGTTAGTTACCCTTTTCTGAACTCTCTTTAGTTTGAGTTGGAGTAATCAGAACTGCAAAATATTCCAGGAAAAGTTTCATCACTTATCAATATAAATGTACAGTATTTTCTATATGCCACATTCTCTACCCCCTTTCAATTGCCCCCTTAGTCCTTGCAAGTAGTCTAAGAGCAAGTGCTCAAGAAATTTATCTGAACACATAGTATTTAAGTCATGATGAATATTAAAGAGAAAAAAAAAAGCTAGTCTTCATATTTTCTGCTTCTACTGTACTTCCCACCCAATAGTAAACTATTTCTAGTAACAGTGGCTAGTGGCTAAGAACCTTGAATAGTATTTTTAGGATGTAACCAAGCTCAGGGTATTTTTAATCTATGATTACACATTGTCTAAATCAGATGAACATCATATAGGAGGTTAGCCACACTCTGTTCTTGTTATCATATTCTCATGTATCTTGAGACTGCTGCAAAACAAAATCTTTATGAAGGGCCATGTAAGAAAGGCTGTAACAGGGAAAACTCAGCAGTCCGACCATTTCTCGGGCAGTGAACATATGCAAGAGATTTTCATCTCTTTACACTCTGCAATAATAGAGCTAACTCAGTAGTAAATGGAGCTAGTCTGATGCTTTGCTAGGTTTTATACACTGCGATTTCAGCTGTTCTGGGCAAAGCCATTAGTTTCACTAGGTTACTTTGGATTTTCACCAGTGCATCATGAAATGATAATCTGGCTGGTCTGATAAGAAATGTGGTATTCCGCAGCCCTGAGGAGGGGGCACTGCGTCTTTTTTCATTTAGCTGTTTATTTGCTCGCTGTTTCCAAATACTAAGTGGCTGAGAAGACAGAATAATGTAGCCTCAACCTTTTGCTTGTATTACCAGATTCTGCTAAAGATTAAAGACAAATTTCCAATTATTTTCTCTTATCTTTGGGATACTGAGTGTGAGTCTCATAGAAATGAAGAGGTAGGAGGTAACTATCTTTGTCAAAAAGGCAAAACGGCCTTACATTGAGTAGTAAGGATATCTTTTCCACCTACACATTAATTACTTTTCAGTTTGCGCAGTATTATGTAACATATTACTGTGAAAGTGTCTTGCAGTTTGAGTTTCCCTACCCAAAACAAAGAGGGACCTGCTCCCTTACTGCCACTGAAATTACATGCTGGCAGGAAAATAGGACAAATCAGCTGGAGATTTCCAGGCTGCACTGCTGAGAGGAATTAAAGAACATGTTAGTGTTAAATGCTTGCAAAACAGGGAAAAGGGAGACTGTCCATTCCAGAATGGTTGGCCAAACGGAGGGATCCAAAAAAATACTGTTTATTTCTCTCCCACAACACAGAACTGAGGCTGTGGAAGAGAAAGGATCCCAGCAGGCCAATGGCATACATTCCTACAGAAAAAGCACCATAAGTGGTTTTAATAATCCCTCTCACACTATTCTCTGCCACAGGCAGCAGAAGCTGGATGCACATAGATCCAAATAAAATCTGTAATCGCTTTAAATTATTTATGCAAACTCAGGATTTTTTCCTTCTGCTTGAAGATCAACTGCTTTTATTCCTCCAAAGAATAGTAACAGGAAAAAGGAAATGTAACAAGGAAAAAAAACCCCACAGCAACAGAGAAGCAGATACCTTGATTCTCTCCCCATCCTTTTGTTTTAGTATGACATTACCTAGTATCTCAGATCTACTTCAGCACATGAAAAACAAACTCAGTGGGTGAAGAAAAGGGATGACCAGCAAATGGATGGGGGCAGGGGAATAACGAGACACTGTGGTACGTGCAGTCGGATGACGTAAGGCTTGCTGCTGACCAGGCATGCCTGCTCATTGACACAGGTCCTGCAGCGTGGCACTCCTATAGCTGCAAGGCATCACCACAGCCTAACTGCTGCTCTGGGACCCCACGTACTCCATGTGACTGGCTGACAAATTGCAGATCAGACTTATCAACTGCATATGATGCATGGTGACTCAGGCTGAAAAGGGGTTGTAAAGTTGCTCTGCTAATAAATAATAGTCAGGCCTCACAAAAGAGAGGCTACGAGAGCAAAGGCAGTTGCATGAGTTTCATTCCCAGCACACAAGGGTCAGAAAGTTTATGGTACAACAGAACATGCCAAAGCTAATCCAATTCATTGTATTATAAAGTACACAGATTCTCAGATAACATTGCTGCAATATATGCACTCCAGTTACCTTCAGGATAACTGAAAGTTCTATATGTAAATATAAACAACACTTCAAAACCATGTAAGGAGAGAGAGCTTCCATACTTCTTCCCCAACACTGGTCTATGAAAGCATTACAGTTCAGGATGATGGAAACCATTAAAGAGACAGCACATATGAGACTGGGAGAGCAGAGGACAAGCACCATCCCCACTCCCAACTCCCCTCACACACATTTCTATATCCCAGCCTTGAGGGTGACTAGCAAGGACAGAAGAGTATGTTAGTGTTTGACTTTAAGTTCACTGCAATTCCCTTAGTCTCTCCTCTGAGAGCACGTGAAGTCTCACAACCAAGAAAAGAGTTAAGTATACCAGTCCAGCCCAGACAGACGGACTACTCACCACTGACTCTTAGTATTAATCGGGTACAGACAAGGAATAGAGATGCTGTAGAAGAAGACTACCCTAAGACACCGACCCCTTTACCAGGGGAGATGAAAAGCGAGAAAAAAAGTTGGGAGAGGCATAGAGGAAGTATGGCTCTGAAGAAAGTATCTGGGATGTGGATTCCCCGCTCTGAGACTGAATTGAACTTGTGAACACACTAAGCAACGTCTGTAGAGCCTAAAATTACTCCTTATACCTACAATGTGAAACATAACCAACCTATTGCTGAAAAAATTGACTTGCCTGTCTCTTTTTACAGGTGAAGTCCGGATTCCAGAGCCATCACTTGGCAGGATCAAGGTGCTCCTGGGAGGCCACCCAGTATAGTTACAGTGCTACAACGTCTGGAGCCAGTCTATAATTTCAAAAAAAGCCCAAAGCTTACCTGCTCCAGGGCTAGGCCCGTGGCTGGAGAGCTGCCAATGTGGTTCCAAAAGACTTTGCAAGCAGAATTACAGGCAGGAAGATCCTTAGGAAATGAGAATGAGTGACAGCAGCTTTAAGTCATTGCGCCTTTGTCTCATTCAAGCCCATTTTATAACTATGAAAGCAAAACTTTATCTCACAAGAATTCTGGGATGGTTAATGCCAGTCAAATCAGTATCTACAAACAAACCACCAGCAAAGATGCTCATTTACCCCCGAGGAGTAGGTTGATTACACACTAGAACAGCGTGAAAGCATGGTGATTAAATTCAGTGAAAACACAAATATAGGACTGTAACTATTTAGTTTCAGAAGTCCAAATCTGATAAACTAAGAGAATTACTTAGTGAAACCAAGAGATCTCAAAACCTTGCAGATTCACACAGAGGAGACTGAGACTCAGTACAAACACAAGAAAACTATGTGGAATCTGAACTGAAAGCCAGAGTAAAAAAAAAAGTCTTATATGGGAATGCTCCATACTTATCAATGTAGGTACTCACCCCTGAAAGCCTATTCAGAGTAACCAGGGTTAGAGCCAGCAATGAGTGGTCTGAAAGTCTGATCTAACGCTCTCAGAGGTCAGTAAGTGCGATGGAGTGTCTGCAGCAAGTAAGCGAAGTGCCTCCCACTCTCTGCTTCCTCAGGTGTGGGGGCAGCACCGGCACATGCTTGGTCACCAAACAGCACCCCAGTGGAGGACGGCTGACTACCACCAACGCAGGACCCTGCACACCTGCGAGCCCTCTGAATAACGAAAAGCGACAGACACACTCTGAGCCTGTACAAGCTGTGTAGCACTGTCCAGAGGGCCAAAACTGTAATGTCCTAACTGTCACCTACTGCGTTGAGTACAGGGAAGCTCGAATCTGCTGTGATCCCCATCTTCAAAGAGCCAGCAAAAGTAAAAATCTGGCCCGCAGCTCCCGCTCCCCTCAGCCGCACCCCTGCGGGCTACCTGCCACCCCCGGGCCCTGGACCCCACACCCGGACTCCCACCCCGCCCTGCGCCTCGCACCCTCGCCGCACCTGCCTCGCGGCCCGCCGCCCAGCGCGGGCTGTCAGGGCAGGCCCGGCACGACCTGCGAGCTGCCCGGCGGCGGCGCGCTCCCGGCCCCAACGGCCGCCCCAACGGCCGCCCCGCGGCCACGCGCGCTGCCCGCCTCCCGCCACCAGGGGGCGCCGCCGCGGCGTCTCAGCCCGCTCCAAGGCCCCCGCGTTCCTCTACCACCCACGAAGCCCCAAAGCCGCGTTTTTTCGCCTCCTGCCTTCTAAGACCAAGACAAAAGCGGCCTAACGCTCGGGTGGCCGCGGTGCGAGTCGTGCGGTCACCGCCAGCGGCGGCCCGAGCCCTCCCGCAGGGCGCAGCGCCCCGTCATCGGCGTTCAGCGGCCGCTGCGCAGCCCGCGGAAGATCCGCGCCAGCGCTCTGCGGGCAGTTGTTAATCCCTGTGGCGCTTCTCCCCCTGCGCCCACCGCAGCTCCCACCCGAAGGAGACACAGCACGACACAAGCTGGCCGGCAATACACCTAATATAAGCCCTGCAGTTTTCTCTGCCCGTTCTGCTGACAGTTTAAATAATATTTAAAAACTTGACAGCCTCAATACTTGCACTCAAAAGTGACCTAGATTTGTGGCCGCCATCCAGGGATTGTAAAAGGCCTCCATTCACCAGTGTCAGCTTTCAGTTTTTATGGAAAAGATCTTTTAAAGTGATGTTCTTAATCCTGTCATTCTTACAGCTTTGATAAAGATCCCTAGATCTCATAGCTAAAATCATGTGAGGTGTAGCTTTATTTCAGCTTTCTGATATGAATAAAGTCAGTAAAGAAACTCATTTAAAATATCCTTTTTACATGGATTCTCTATGTATCAGGCGCTAATGGTCAAAGTTAAAAATGTGTCAGATGGGTATTAAAGTCTATTTCACGATCCTCCAAATATAGTATAATGCCAGCACGTACCTCTGATTAAAAGCACTCCCTGAAAAATGACGTGTCTCTGTTTATCTAGAACAAAAAATACATTATTCTGCCATGCAAAGTGAATTTTATTAACTTGATTCTGGATCTGTTACTCATTTTTCAACATCTTACATGTACCTGTATATAAGTCATGGTTAAATCCATTTGATGAACTGCATGTTTGTGTTTCTTTGATGAACTCTCTGCCATTTGCCTGCTAATCTGGCTCCTTTACAGTAACTTATCACAGTCCGAACTACTAAAAAAGCATTACATAGATCTAAAAAAGAAAAGAAAAAAAAAAGGCTACAAACTGTTTCTCTGTTTCTGCCTTCTAGATATCCTGTCTATTTGGATCCCTGACCCCTCAGGCACTGATCTTTCCCTATGTGTAAGCGGGCTTGGCACAGTGCCCATCACTCACCCCAGTCCTGCTGGCCTTCCCAGTGCTAATCTAATTCTAATAATATGAATGTATTTTTTAGAGCAAGATTCACCTTACCTATCATTAGTTGTCCAAAAGATAAGCATCTTCTCAACACTAACCATCAAGGCTTTCTCTACAATCAACAGAAAAAAGTATCTATAGAGGGCAATTCATCGCCCCTGTCAAGCGCTTCATGATGAACTCCACATTTTATTCCTCAGCAACTGTTCCAACCGGACATATTAAATTATTATAGCCCTCAACCTAAATGCTTGCCTTAGGTTAACTCAACACAATTACCGTTAAAGAGAACCTCTACAGTTTTAACAATGGGAAAAAAATGGCTTCTGACAGATTTAAGTTAGCTTAAATCATGTTCCCAAAACATGCTTATTCTTCCTGAAAACCTAAACCTTGTGACACCAGCAAAATTCTGTTATTCCTCCCCAATTCTCTGTAATGAATTCTTAAATGCACAAGGCAAATTTTTCATGATCATAAACATATTTCTGCTGATCAAAATCCAGACCTTTAAAAAAGCCATTTTTTTAAATCTAATGACTGCAACTATTTCTCCATTCAGCAACTGACATTTTCGGACTCGATGGTTTTTATTGTAAGGAAACACAACAAACCATAAAGCAGCCTACAGTAAAAGACTAAAAGAAAATACATTTTAAAATAGTAGGCTCAGGAGCAAAAGGAAAAGCTTTTCCAGTCCATTCTCATTACTAGGCTACTGCAAGCAGAAAGAAAAAATGTAGGAATAAAGACATGATTGGCAGAAACACTTTTGGCCATGATTGATGCCTCCAAACACTGCTCAGGCAAAGGATCACCATGGAGCATATATGGCTGCAGGCTCTCAAGGTGGCCTGACCATGCCAAATAAAGCAATCTGTGCAACATTTTCACACAGCGTATATCCTCAGCCTCCTCTTTGCTGGACAAGTGCTCTCTCACACAGTCATAACCTCTGTGATGCTACGAATGCAGCCAAGAGCAGGCAGGTTTACTTCAGTCTGTCATAAAGTACAATTTTACTAATGATCTAGTAAAATGTGTTCTAGACTGGATGCAAACAACAACAAAAAAATTATAATGATCAAGAAAGGACTACCTCCATAGATCAGATTAGTGTCAAGGAAGGGAAAATGGTTTGGAAATTTGTATTTATTTATTTTTAATATCTTGACCTTGATTATGTCCATCTTAAAACATTGAAATTACACTTACTGTTCCAAGGAGAGGCATATCTAAAGCAACAGGGCTGCAGAGAGAGCATTTCTGAGTTAGCTGTGTATTCCAAGGTGCTCCCAATATGCAGCACCAGCTGTCCACCCCATTCTTTTGGAAGCCTGAACTTAACCTAAATACAGATTTCTTACAAATCTTACTGGTTTTTTGGCAACAGCCGATACCAGGGCCTTTCTAGCAAGTACCTCAGCACCCTACAAGGCAGGATGCCAGGCCATTTTTTACTTAAACTCATCACCACAAAGGCAGGTCATCTGCAGTATGATTAAGTGCACCTTGGGGAATACTCCAAGCACAGGGCACAGCGGGAGGTCTCCCACAGTAACACCAGCAAGGTCACTCCAGACCCTGTCTCAAGTTTGTTCCTTAAAGACAGACAGTGTAAACCATTATTTTAGCCACAAGCCTGTCCTGGAAATCACTGGACACAACCCAAATTCTGCAAAGGCCTACTGACAACACAGCCCACCCCCCCCACCCCCCAACACACACACAAATTCCATGGAAAGAAGTTAATTAACAAATTAGGAATCATACAATTACAGATTGCAGGATAACTTTATCACTATGAATGTGTTTTTGCTGTCATCATATACAAGGAATGTTTTCAGTGCAGTTAGCTTAATAGCTCCAGAATAACCTCATCTTATCGCTATTGACATTCCTGTAAGTTATTTTTGCCTTAGAAAAAGCCAACATGAGGGATCCATGAGGTAGGTTACACAAAGCAGTTTGAGACTTTTATCTGCCTAGACAGCAAAATAATGGTGTTAGAAGTGTTACCTCTGCTCCCAAGTAGGCTCAGAATCAAATTTCACAAAGAGAAAGAGCGACCCAGTTCAGCAATATAGTTAAGTCTGTGCTTAAGTACATGCCACATCACTAGCTTCAACATTTAACTGAATGCTATGTTGAGATACTATAGTTTGCACTTCGGACAATAAATTCTATAAATATTCCTAATGATTAACAGGAACAGATAAAGAGAAGGTCAGATCATTGGTAGGCGTAAACTGGCAGAGGTCCTTTAAAAGGCCAGGTTCTTACAGCTGAGGCTCTGCTATAGAATCCTATGAACTGTGTATTTAAAGTGTTTGCATTGTTTAGCAGCAGGTCAGAGAGCTGCACTAAAGAAAGACTGATAACCCTACGCTGAAATCAATATCACCAGAGCATGCAAATTATTCCCAAAGCCATCTCAGAGATAATCTCTGTGCATTTGTCTAAGCAAGCCACTCCAGATATCTTCAATTTATTCCTACTATGATCTATCCCTTGTACCTGTGAAATTATAAAAAGTGATTACTGCTGGATTAATTTCAAACACAAAGCTTTTCTATAGCTTACTGTGTAACCAAAGATGAGCTGCTTTTGCAAGTTTGGTGAATTTCACACTTCCTTTTTGGGAAAAAGCACAACCACCCCTTCAAAAACATGAACATACCCCAAACTGCACACTAATATTAGGATCCTACAGCCATCACACCCTAACACAGCTGAAAAAGGACCTTTTGCCCTGAAAACCATGCCCTCATTTCTGTACAGCTGTTTGAAGTGAGGGTAAAGAAACACATCTTCTCTCCAATCCAGCCTGGATGATTAATTAAGTGATGCAACAGCAATGCTGCAGCTGCGTTTGCCAAGTTATCATCCTCAGGACCATAATTAACGCAGAGGAACTTCCAGTGGGACTTGGGCTTGAATGACATCACCGGTAACAATTAAAGCTCCGGCAGCGTTTCCAGCACTGCCAAACGGGCTTCGGAGCTCTCCCAGCAATCCCAGTTCTGCCAAAGGCCCCTTGGGGGCAGCTACAGCTCTGGGCTTTTACTGGACTCACAGAACATCCCAGCTGACAGAAACCTCTGCGCTAATGTTTTGCTTCTAAAGTAACAGTACCTTAAATACACTCCCCCTTTAAAGTTCACAGCTGAAATGGGGGGGGGGGGATTTCTTCCCTCAGCCTGCCTTTCAGATTTGTTGGTAAATTCTGTTGTTCAAGGAGGCACGAGATCATAGGGCTGGCTAAATATTCTTAGCTATGCCTTACACATATTGTTTGGGCTTTCTTCCCCCAACATCCGCACTCTCAATCTTTACAGCTCATACCATGCGTTTTTCCACAAAGCACTTTCTTAACCCTCAGCTTCACATCTACGACAGAATTTGTCCTGTTCGCCTCCTAATTTTTGCACCATCTCCCAAGAGTCACTCCATTTTTCTAAAGTCTGTTTCATCCAATTTCTGTCTTTGGTACTACACAAATGTTACAAAGGGTGAATTTTTAGTTTAATGTTATAACTAAGCCTAGATCAACTTTATTACCAACAAAGATAATCAAGCCAATGGAGAGCTAATCCAGCACCTTAACCCAAGGTGGAGATATAAGGATTAGCTATTAGAGAAGAACTTTTAACTGAGCCAGTTGCACTTGGGAACTGATCAGTGAAATCGGAAATCGCACAGGGTTGTTTTCACAGTGCTCTTTTGAGTACATCGCCCTTTTAAGAAGGAAGGACAGTTGTTAACAGTGAATTATTGAATTATTTCCCTTACATTTCTTCAGCAACAGCTGATAAAAAACTCATGGCGCAAAACCCAAATGCCAGACTTGAGCAATCTGCTATCACGGGGGATTTTTAAGGTTTATGCTTTACCTGGTGATGTCGCCATTTTCACCCTTGATTAATGCATCAACCCATTGAGCAAGTTTTCCCAATTCCTTCCAGAGACATCAGTCTACTTGTGGACAGCAGTTCCTACTGGGGCAAAGCAATTCTCTCTCCTCTAAAACAATTGCAAAAAGAGGACATCCTTGATCTTTTATTGCCTAAGTGTTTCTGGTGCAATGATCTACTTGCAGCTGACATTTGAAATCTGAAGCTAAAAAGAATTCAGCAGATGGGGTTTGAAGGTCATCCAAACACAGCTTTAAACCTGCTCCATTTTGCTCCCTGGTGTAGCCTCAATATAAGCCTCTGGTTGTAAGTTATCCTGTACCTTTTTTCCTCCAAGCTGATCATCTGGTATTTCAAATTATGATTGGGCAGGTAAGAGCAAAAAAACATTTACAGAGATTTTCCTAACGATATTTTCTTTTAAATCAGTAAAGCTGGAAAACTTGATTTTGTCTTTTAACTTAGCCTGTTCAAAGACAAAAAACCTTCTCTCTTTCACCCTGTAATCACATGACACTTAACTAGAACTAGATCTGCATCCTGAAATGCTGTGGCAAATTTCTGCTACATCTTTTCAGGACTGTGTTAGAGATGCTGAGGTACTTCCTGGGCTACCAAGTGGCCTTAAAAGAACTTGAATTTGTAATTTAGAACTGTTAATTTTTGTACCTAACTACATTTGCATAAAAAGGCTAACTATGTGTTTGCATAAGCAGCTCACTACAACCCCATGCAAAGGATTAGCTCACCTCTGCATGACACTTACATCCTATGTGAGCCTATTCCAAATATCATTAATGTTCTTGCACAAATGAGACCGCACCACTCTGGACTAGGTAACGGGAGACATGCTTATCACACAGAACTAGATGACAGGGAAGGAACAACATAGTATTATTAGGTTATGCTATCACGTGTGCTCTCTAGCCCCTTCAACCATAAGGATCTGATCCTATATACCCTCTCCTCTATCATGACCTGCACCTGCCATCATAGCTCATGCTGACCGCTGGCGCCTGGTATGTGGCATCACAGAGAAGGGGAGAAGTTGCAGCACTGAGATACGAAAGTCTGAGCCTGTACTTAGCAGTGGAGAAGTACAAAACTGGGGCTAGCTCTGAGAATCTCACACTCAAAGAAACTTCCTAATTCCAGTGCTCTGAGTCTTATCAAACACACTAACAACAGTGAATTACTATAAAGCCCCAACTATTTTAAATTACATACTTGCTTAGTAAACCGCATCTCCAGGCTCATCTAGGGAGTGAACAGCACTAAGTAATAAATGCTTCTGAAATAAAGTCCCCAAAATCTAATGATACATTCTGCTCTCAAGCAAGGCGATTCACACAGCAAAATCCACTGTGACCACATGTAAATGTTGCCAAGCTTTCCTCAATGTCCCAAACAGGGCACTGAGCTGCCTCACTTGTCCCATGCCCTCAACAAGAAGTTGTGTTCCCTCAGTTGGCATAACACTTTGTCTTTGCACTCAAATAAGACAACTGAGCTATAGGTGACAATTGATTCCTGGGACGGTAACAATCAAACTCAAAATGCGTTCCATGACTGCTCTCTCTATTGTCATTCCACAATTCATTGATTTTAAGGCTTCTACATCCAGTCTGACCCCCTGCAATCAAATTATTATGGTGCATGCACATTTCGGAAAATGCCTGCTAACTAAACATTTTAAAGTGAACTTCACTAACAGTAACACAAGTGTAAGTGCGTTTCCTCCCTGAGTGATTCTTTAGGTGGGCTATGTGATACTTGATCTCCCATAATTTGTGCTTCTTAACTCTCTCTCCTAAACCAGCTCTGAAAATCCTGTAAATACAGGTGAGGTGATTTTGCAGATCAGTTTCCACTATCTGCCTGGAGACTTCCCAGCGCAGCGGAAAGGGAGGCTGTTGTGCAGCTCCTGACAACGCCCTGCGTCAGCTGTCAGGCCCAGCTCTCCGCTCAGCTCCATAACAAGAGAAGCACTTGTGTCAAGTAGCAGGTCCAGACATCAGGAAAGGCAGAGAACCACTATGGGCAATCACTGGAGGTATTAAAGAGCTTGATCACCAGATGGGGGAGCACTAAAGTAGTCCCTCGACTGTATTGTGCATTAAAAGCTTTAATCATCAAAGCTTTATAAAATGGACCAACACAGTTGTGAGCAGCTGTCTTCAGCACTGAAACCAAAGTCCAAGAGGAAATAAACTCACTAGGTGTAGGCTAGACTACATGTTGACAAAACAAACATACTACCTCAAGCTATATACATCTATAGTCCTGCTGACCTTCATTCTTTCCAGCTGGGCTGCATAAGGAGAAAAGCTCAATGAGAGTCTGGGCAACATAGTGGCAAGAAATTAACAGCAATGCAACGAAATAGGATGGAGGAATTCTAAGATCAGTCTCAGGGGCTTGTCTAAAACCGCATCAAAAGCACGACTACGGCAGCAATAGCCATATCTGAATTCGTCTTTAGCTTGGGAACTAGCAACAACTAAATCACAGTGATGTGTACTTCAGCTCGGGCTAACCACCAAAACAAGCAGAGTCCCTCTGCCCTCCCTAAATCTCAAGCCACCGGGACTTCCCTCGTACTGGTACCCAGACAATCCCAACTGAAGATGTTATGTCATGTTATGCAGCAAATTGTAATCACACCCCTCATCTGCAGATAAGAAGCAACAGAAGGCTTTGATTTCCACACTCCTATACTTCAGCAACAAACACAACTAGTACAGACTCCTGTTTATAGCACCATTTCCAGACTGCTAACCAGGCTCAGCCTGGATATACTGCTCTCACCTACTGCACAACTCATATTTTGACAAGATTTCTCAAAGGGGTCTTTGAGAAGCCATCTTCCAGACACCATGCCTTGTGCCTGCACCTGCAGAGGCACCTTTCACAGCTAGCACCACTACACTGACCAAGCTGCTTTCTCCAGTGTACAGTGCCCAATGTGAAAAATCAGTAACTGGCCTATTACATACATGTCAAAAGCCATTTGATCAAACACTCTAAAGAAACTTTCATTTCAAAGATGACCTCCACACAAGGGCTCAGAAAAGTTGGAAAAGTTAAGTCACAGCAATAAGGCTATTATTTTTCTGAATGAGAACAAATATAGCTACTGTTAACTGCCCTAAATATCTGTCTTCAGAAAACCACAACAATCTCTTTCTAGTCCTAACTAAGCACTCACAAAGCTAATTGCTAAGTGAGGGGAAATGTTATGAAAGTAATATTCTGCTCCACATGGAGATATACCTGAAACACAGAATTGATACCAAAGGATTCAGGTTCATAACATAAAGGGAGAAAAATACAAGCTTTCTTAAAGTAAGTAGATTGGAGATGACCCATCGCTGCCTTGTTACAGGAGGTACACAAACCTGTTACGGGCTGCTAATGGAGCCCCAGAAGGAAGCTGGACAGCACAGTTCTGGAAGAAGGAAACCATCACCAATAATAATGCTTGTGAAATGTAAACTTTTTGCCCAGAAATGTGTTGACAGCCTCATTTTTAAGGAAGTAGAAATACCATTATATAAGGGTGCTTGTCCATTGCCTCCACTACCATTCCCTGTACTCAACATACAATTCAATTAAAAACCAAACCAAACCAAACCAGCAGTAAATCATCCCAGAAGCTAGTCAGGCTGTATTCACTCTCTTCTGCACTGGGAGCCATCCCTTCTGGGAAAGCTGGGCAGAGAGCTACGGCAGTGCAGAGCCTGGGGAGAGATCCAGAGAATAAGATGCACTCTAAATGCAGTCTAAAAGTATAGGCTCTGTAAGTGCTAGCTCTTGGGCTGTCAGCAGGTCCCACGTGCCCTGCAGAGCATGCTGTGCTACCCAGGGAGAATTGCTTATTATTTGTTTTAACTGCAGGTGACTCAGACTGAAGAGAACCTAGGCACTGGAAATTATTTGACTGGTGTCCATTTACTTGTCAGGCAAGTTACCCCAAACATTGCAAGCCTGTTCACACCAAGCTGCCTCAGACTGGAGAAAACAAGACGACATTTCTCAGTAATCTGCCAGCAAATGGCCACCTGAAAGACCCAGCCCAGTCCTGATGTAACTTTGCTAATTCCACTGCGCTTACATTAGAGTTGAATCTGGCCCTAGTTTCCACATTGCTCCACTTAACACAGCTAACGTGTGCAACTAAAGCCCTGCTCAGCGCCAGATGGCCAAACATCAAATAATTTAAAATACAACCATTGCCAAATCTCTGCTAAAAAAAGAATACAGAAGAAAGCAGAGGGAATGTGAATTTAGCATCAGAAAATATAATCAACATGCTGCCTTCCCTTTCATAGCTTACTTTTACAAGGTAAAAAATAATGAAAAGATGCGATAAATCTCTTTCCCTGGCCACTGAACAACCTTGCAGCTCACTTCATCCTGCTAAGAGTGTTTATGTCCACCAAGACAGAAAGCCACCATGCTCTAAGTCGGGAGTATGCCCTCCATACCACTTCAGGCATGCAAGCTCTCCCAAAGAGGTATTAAAACTAAGTAACAACAGTGTCCGGATATTACACTTTCTCTAGAGAAGATGAAGCGTGACTGATTGGAAAACAAACTGTGCACTAAGCAATGCCTGCCCCCCCTTCCCCCCCAGCAAAAAAACAAACAGATACTTGCCTACAGTTCAGCTAATCCAGAAATCATGATCACCACACACACACAAACCAAATAAAACATTTATATACACACACTTAAAGTTTGCAGAGTTCCTCATGTTTCCAGCAATTTGCCAATGTAGCTGCCAGGGTGGCAAGGGAATTCATTAGAGCTCCTCAGTTCAGAGCAGGGTTTAGCCCAAAGGGAGGGAAGGAAGGCAAGTAGTATTTTGATTAACTTACAGAACTGGAACTCATTAGGAATAGCATCAATTTCCAGTTTTGCACAACTTCTCTTCTCTGCACCAACTTATATCTGACACCTGACATAACACCCTAGAAACAGCTAAAAGCAATTTTCACACCTTCTTTCTAGAAAAGTATGTCATCTAGCATGTCCCACATCAGATAAAGCACACAACTGTGGATGAAATACAGGTTTTACACCAACTCTTCTAACTGAATTATTCCCCCCAAATCACCAGTTTTTCTACTTTCAAATGGGGGGAATACTTATTCAGCTTCACGTAGCTTATGAATCACCATATACAATTAACAGTCTTCTATACACGCCAAAGGATAACTCCAACTTTGTTATCAATTAAACTGCTAAATAACTATATATATATATAAATATATATATGTATATTTATATATATATAAACAAGTTGAGGCTATCTGTGCTGCCGTCATATACTAATGTACATGCAAAAAAAAAGTTTTTTAAATGCAAAGTCTACAAAATAGGGGTTCAGGACTGAGCACAACTGAATAAGCCCTTATGTCCTATAGCACAGAACCTTAGAAGTCACAGAAAAATAAGGGTGAAAGGGACTTGAAGAAGCTATGTGCCTCTCCTGCGTCAAGGCACGATGAACTATTCCCTCTGCTCAATGTCTTCCACTACTTTGAATCATTACCAAAATCCAGCCAATTCAACTCTCAGCTGACACAAATCTGGAATTACTCTGCTAGCCTCCACAGTTATTCCAGGTTTACACAACACAACAGAGTATAGCTTGTCTTCCAAGAGCTCTGCCACAAAGAAACTTTTGTCTTCAATATATTCTTTGTCCATAAAGTAAGTATTGCAGTTTCTAAACAGCCATTCAGCCCAGAAATAGATCAGAAATAAAATACATGCTAATTATTTTTAAAGCACTTATGAAAGGAAAGATCAAATTGCCGTCTCTGTCTCACCCTCTGATATTGCAGAATACTATGCTCAAGCGTCGCCAACACTGTTGACCGACATTTTCAATGTATGTGAAGCAGGACAGGCTTTTTACTTCAATTTCCTACTGGAAAATGAAATTGGTTCTAAACCTTTGCACTCTCAAGATGAATTATCAATATTAAGAGTAACATGCCTCCAGAACACACCAATATTAGCAGTAAATAATGGACAGAATTAAAACTGAATCAAAGCTTTCCTACCAGGTTACCTTGCATTAGAGAAGTCAAGCAGGGGGCAAAATGAAACTTAATAGATTCTAGTAGCCATGAACTATTTCAGTCCATGATGAATATTGTTTCTGGAATACAGGCTAGGGAAAAATATCAATGAATGCATTACTAAGAACTGAGCAGACACACAAACATGCATTTTAAATGGACCAAAAATCTCCTGTATTGGTCTCACCGAAATCTTGTTCTGTAGGTTTCAAGACATTATTGTCCCCAGAACCAAGAAAAATCTCAGGCACTCTAATCTTTGTGTGATTCATTTGCCACACTTTCAATACCACATTTATTGCTGGAAGTCAGGAAACTAGAACATACTAGGTAAACTGAGCTATCCTGCAGGAATGAAGGAAAAGAGATTCTGACTAAAACTGTTAGTATGGAACTGTTAATAGCGTTATTAGCATTTAGACAGCAGTGGTGTTTCTTGTAGACTTTATTCTCTATTCCAAATACTTTTTTCTGTCTTCCCAATTTCATTTACTTACTTACTTGAAGTGTATTTTGCAAATAGAAAAACTACTTGTTACATTTACAAAACCACAATCTACTCTGGCTGCATCGGTGGGGCTCTTCAGACATGTCAGAAAGCAAAAAGACATCTTAGATGATCTAATGATTTAACCACTCCCAGTGAGTTAACATTGGACTTCTGTCGGCATGCTTTCCAGTTACTTTACATGACCCAGCTGATGGTGTTTC
Organism: Apteryx mantelli; assembly: GCF_036417845.1. Taxonomy (NCBI): domain Eukaryota; kingdom Metazoa; phylum Chordata; class Aves; order Apterygiformes; family Apterygidae; genus Apteryx; species Apteryx mantelli. The sequence continues at coordinate 35,840,343 of NC_089984.1, forward strand.
CTAATTGCCCCAGGAAACCTCATTAGGGAAGTCATAGTACTTCTGTTTGAAACTTCAACTTGCAGTGCAAATAAGGCATTAGGAGAAACATGTTCAAGGAAAGCCATGGATTCTACCTTTAAGTAGCAACACAATCTGCATAACTCAACAGGAGGAGCACGCACCAGCCCTGGAGCTGTTCAGTCACACTGAAGATTAGCTCTTTGCTATGCAAACTCTGATTCACCAAACTTAGGAGTTTTATATTTTTCTCCTCAAAAGTCATATGCTTGCGGAAGCACTCCCTCCTCCCTCCTTTCCTGGCTCTACTCTTGTGTGATAGTGCTAAAGAAGCATAATTACAGAAAGCTAGGGAAAAAAACCTAATTGCTTAAGAATATGACCCGACAGAGCGCAGGCACCTACAGTAGTTTGTGAAAAATTCAGAGTTTTTAGGCAGCTAAGAATTTTTCTCAGATTATTAAAAAACAGTACTTCCCTCCACACTCTCCAGAAAAACACAGAAATATTTGCAGCAATTCAATGGACAGTTACACACTCCCCTAGACGCACTGCTATGCTGTTTGGGGTGTCCAAAAAACCCAGAACAAATGAAAACAAGAAACTTTTTGATATCAGAACAACTACAGCTCCTCTCACAAGAGATGTCTCTGTAACTGAGTTCTCCAAATATTCTCTGCTTCCATCTCTTTTATTCTAAGGCACTTTTTTATACTCAAGGCCAGTTCTGATCTGTGTCTGTGTCATCTTGAAGGAGGATTCCCACACACGCGCTCTCTCTCCTCGCTCTGCTTTAAAGATTTCCTTTTTGCTCACTGTTCTCAGGTAACCTTTTATTCTGCTTCCACTCTCTCCAGTTCTTACTCAGTCCTTTACCCCACTGCTCTCATGACTTCTCAGTCTTCAGAAGAAAAGTGTAGGAAGCTATTTTAACAAGGGCAGAACAAGTTCAATCTTGACCTTGGTCCCTTAGAAAACTGAGTCATAACCTGTATTAGCAAGATCAGAATAAGAATAACAGAAATCAGATCAGCTGGATATATTTGTATATGTATATTTGGTGGGAAGATTCAGGTATGGAATCTAAATATCTCGTAAAACTATTCTGTACAACTCTGATAATCTCTCAGGAACATGTATCAGGTAGAAAGAGCATGAATTAATCCCCTCTTCTCTTCTTTCAAATGCCTGCAGTGAACACTGATGACTATAGCGTGTGTGTGTGTGTGTGTATATGCATGTGTACACATACATACTCACATACACACTCAAAACCACCAAAGGGTCTTTGCTGTTGTTACCACTTCCCTGCAGTTCCAACCACAGTACTTTTTAGTTTCAGCTGGCTACCTCCTGAATTAATCTACATCAGGAGTACCCCTTGGCATCATTGCCAACAATGTTTACTAAAAATACCTCCTGAATATCATAAATTGCAAGATGGGAAGAATTCTTAATCCCCCTTGGGGCACATAGTCTTTTTGCTTTTGGTAAATACAGAGTGGCAACAATGCACAGAGAATAAAGTGTCTTATAGCACTGGCCTGTTCAGTCTGTTTGCCTTGCAGAAAGGAAAAATGAGAACTTCCAGTATCTGCAAAAACTGTCACCAGAGGAGAATAGGAGGAGGGGGAAATTGCTATTGCAAAAAGTCCCAAAATCTCCCAAACCTAGATTTTCAACATGTTTAACACAATAGGATTTACTGTCCAAGACGCAGGGCCCGTGTATTATAGAAAACTGTAGATCTGCAGGTTATCTACACCAAGCGAAGAGCCAGATGGGAGGAAGATGCAAAGCAAAAGAAGGGTAAGGCTGAATCTTGCCCTGCTTTAACTTCTCAGCCACAACATATTGTACAAAGCAAACAGAAAGCAGAGTAATGCGAGCTTGACGGAGGGGAGAGCAACACTAAGCCCTTTTATAGCATTTTACTCTTGACACACTATACAAAACATTACATTAACCTCACAGCATCCCTGCCACACAGATCTAAAAGATCCCTGACAGTACCTAGGGCTTGAGAAGGAACTATATGTAAGTGTCCAAAACACAATAAGGAGCCTAAAATCAACTGCCATTTGATTCTGTGTTTTCAGCCATTTTAATTATTCAGTATACTATGGGTAGAATTTCAGAAGTACCAAAGAAACTTTACAAGGTTGTGAGCTTTGATGATCCATACAACTCTGGATTTTTCAAAAATCCCAATTTATGATCAGTAAAAGGATAGGTGGCTTTTCTTCACATTCTTCTTTAAATTAATTGCCACTGTCCAGCTGCAACTCTGCAGGAAGGACATCACAAGTGTGCTACAAATGTACTTAGTAAAATACTGTGTTGCAAGCATGTAGCATCACTACAGTAACTATAATATATTCATAGATATTAGCCACTTATTTTAAGATTTTAAATTACATTTTCAGAAAGATAGAAAGCAAGATAATAATAATGGCATCTTGATCATGGCATCAGAACTTCATTATAAATTAATCTTATGTTATGTATGAACATAATCAGTTAACTAGGGCCTCTTTCTCTGAAACACTAGCCTCTAAATGTGCATTACACGTGTGTACACAAAACATTTTTGTCGTTCATCTCAAATATCAAAACATCTGGCAACAAAAAACAGAAAAATATTTATAGACATTTTTGGACAGAGGTTACTTCAGGTCAAGTCAGAAAGCATCCCTAAGTTGCAGTCATCAAATTCTTTTATCAGTTGTTCTGGTTTAGCCTGTGTTAGAGAAATGTGACATAGGCTTTTTATAGTAGCTGTTGATTCAACGACGATCAAAGTTTTATCATTCTTCTCTAGATCAAAGACTAGCATTTTAGGATTATCTCCAGCTCATAAAGTAGAACAAACATTAGTTTTGGACACCTACATTATTATATAACTATATTGTCTTCTTGTAGTAAGTTTTTTCCTTTTTACAAATGCTACATTTTTTTAATGGATTGTCTGATTATCATTTAAATTGTTTTATTGGCTTACTATGGCAATAAAAAAAAAATTATACAACAGCAGCAAAAGGCCATAGAAACATTCCAATCCTGTCCTGAGTTTCTGCATTCTTATGAAGAGAATATTGACAAGTACAGGTAAAAATAAGATTAAAGAAATTAAACTGGGCACAATTCCTGTGAAAGCCAAGAGGTTTTAAAGCTCTGCTCATCAAAAACCACTCGAGCATCTGTAGATTTCCTTTTGTCGAACACAAACATTCACACACCCCTTGGCACTGCATGTTCATGTATGTACATGCCCTTCAGACTGGAAGAAAGTAAGTCCTCTGGCAGCAAAATTAGTATCCTTACACTATGTCCATTTTCAATAATAGGCATAAAATATTACTTGTGGGTGTCTAATTTTTTAATCTAATTTTAAAGGTGAAACTTGTGGTGCTTAGAACTGTGCTAAACACGCACAGTCAACATCTCAGTTAAGATGGCAGAAGTCAAACTAAAGACCCTCAATGATGGCTTGAAGTATGAGACTCTAGAACATAAGCTGAAGAGTGCAAAATCTGCGTTTGGGGCAGTAACCAGTTTCTCACTTCTGTCTCTCACAGGCATTTGAACCAGCAGAATATACACTTTGGGAAGTTCAAGTTCTAGACAATCTCTGAAGAAAGAAAATTCTATAGTTTTCACTCTATAGAATCAAGAAAAGAAGGTGTTTTCTTCCTTTGGTTTTCATTCTGAGAAAACCATTGATTTCCACATTGTCTACTGAACACAGTTAGACTCAACTATATTCTTATTAAACTCAAAAAGAGATTTACCATCTTCATTGAGATGCCAAGTCTTAGATCCATCTCTTCTTTTACACCCTAATTCTATGAACTTCATTCATCTTACACAGTATTTATTAAAGACAGCTCTTCCACAGATGCTGATTAACAAAAGTGCAAACCTAAGACACCGGAGAAAAACAGCACTTTAGCCTAAGCTGTTTTGCATCTTCTGTATGAGTAGGCTCCGAGACAGTTAGAGCTGGAGCAAGTCCCTTTTTTAGGGCTGTATTACATTGTCTCTTAGCTATGTTCCTTTATAGTTAAACTAAGTTTCAGCACTTATCTAACCTGCCTGACTCCCAGATTTTTAATGCCAAAAATAAACCGAAAGCTTTCATCACTAGTTAAAAGAAAACTGTAATTTGAACAGCAGTTTTGATGACTTCTCTCTTGATCAAAGATGCTTCATAAGAGCCTGATGTGATAGAAACAAAATCAGCTTTATAATAACAGTAATTAAAGCAAAATCCTTTCATTGAGTGAAATCCCACAGTCCTTACTCATACAAGACTTATATTGGTGGAAACAGTACTTGAAATGAGAGCACATTAAAAATGACTAAGTTAAGGTCTCAGATATAGCAAAGGGAATGATGAGTACAAAAAAAAAAAAGAAAAGAAAAAAAAGTTACAGAAACTTTTCTAGTTCAGCTGCTTGCCACCTTGGATTAAAATGTGTCCATTTCTAAGATAACACATTACTTGTCTGTGCAGTTCCAGAAACAGAATATTTCATCTTTATTAGTAAGAAAGCAGTAAACTACAACTTCTTATCATGCTGTCCTCTGAAAGTCTACTGTGATTAGGCTACTCACCTCTCTGACATTTTTCCAAAAGGACAGCTTTTAAGTGCCATGCCAGTAAGTTATCAAGAAAAGTCTAAGAGCATGAAACAGAAAAAGCCACCAAAGACTTGGCCAGTGAAAAGCAACATGCACTGCATTTTTCAGCATACTCCAAAAAGAGTTAAGCCTAACTCTAGGCGCTTCAGTGAATCAGAACCTCATAATTCACTGACTTGCTTGGACTGTTTTTCTTCCACCCTCCTCTAAATTGGAGCTGCAAATATGCCACAGGGAAAAAAAGAAGACATTTTCCCCTCACCTTTGAGTGCCTTGTCTTCTGGATGGCTCATGCTTCCTTCCACAGCACCCCTCAGCCACAGCTGTGCAGAGCAGGTGTGTCTCCAGTGGATCTCTTACAGCAGTAATACAAATACAGCAGGAAAACCACATTGCCTCCTCTCTGAAGGCAGGAAGCATACCAGTGCCACCAAACACTCTAGTACCTCACACTTCAGTCTTTCTCTTTACAATCATGACAACAGACCCTCACTTTAAAGTGTAGCGCCTACATGAACAGATTCATAGTTTTCAGCAAACGTGAAGTGCAACCAATCTTTTGTAGCCACGGGGAAGTAACTTCAAGGCTCCATAATTACCTCAGAGGCATCAACACATTTGAGTTTGGTTAGGCGGCTACAACAAACCAACCACAACAGCACAGGAGGCCACGCAGGCTGCAGAACTCGCACGCGAAGCTGGGTAGGGACCTGGGCAGGCAGCTCCTGTTCAGCTCTCGCTGAGCTCTATGTGATCAAGGCCACGCAAAGTTTAAGCCTACCTTAGATGTGTGCACGTAAGGAGCAGTCACTGCAGCGTGGATGTGTTTCATGATTTACCCGAAACAAACTGCAACCTGACTCAATGAAAGCACTAATTCTAGCTTACAAATGAGAAAAAAAGAAAATAAGAATCTTTCGTTTTAAGTGTATCTTACTGAAGTCTGTCTGGTCCAACTCTGTTCACAAATTAAGGGTTTCTTTATACAACATACAGGACTAGTAAACATAGTGAATGTAATGCTCAATAATGTTTACCAGATTACGACTTTTAATTGGGTTTGATCTTCTAACAAGCAAGTCCTTTCTGAAAACATGCTACAATAAGGGCTGAATGGCTAAAAAAAATGAGAACATCACTTGAGTTCTTTCCTCTATTCCTGTATAATGTCTAGGAGTAATTTTGATTTGGTTTTAGTTAAGAAGAACACCTACTCATAAAGACATAACAGCCTAAATAGTATGCAATAAGAAAAAGGGTCTACTTGCTGGTCTCAGAGCTTACAGATCAACATCTGCTTTCTACTATGCATTCCTGCTTTTATACTGCAAAATATAAGAAATATTATAGAAGTCATGTGAACTAACCACATCTGGTTTTCATTTTCAATTATTTACAGGTTTGATTTAAAATTATTCAAAATATTAAATTCAAACACATTAAAATAATCCCCCCCAAATTATTTTCAGAGACTGCAAAATACAGGCGGTTCTGGTATTTTTCACTAAATGCAATTTTGTCTGCTTTTCCATCCATAAGCTGATGCTTATTTTCCTTCTGTGCAACTCCATTCAAAGCTGTGCATCTAAAATAGATTCTGCCTCATTGTCCCAGTTTCCTCTTGTTGTTGCCATTAGCCTATGCGACTTTTTCCATGCATTCAGGACTAACTTTCATTAATCCTAAAAGTTAAGCAGCACAGACTCTAATCTTGTCTGGTGGGAAAAAGATGGAAGAGGAGGCAAAACTTACACAAGAGTAGCTTAAAAGAGATATTTTTCTTTAAGTCAGATACCTCAATAAAATATTCTTCCTTTCCATCAAAACAGAAGTTCTACCAGGCCTAAGGATTAGGCTGCAGATTCGCATGTACAGACAAGTAAGTACAGCTTACAGTGATAATCTAGGTCTGGATCCGCAGCTATTTAAACCATTAAGTTGAGGTTCAAGCCCTAAAAGGAGTAATTACGGAAAAACATAACTGACTACCTGTATTTGGAAGAAGTAAACAGAAAGGATAGACAGGATTAAATAACTGTATGAAATCAGTACAGAAGAAACTCAGGGTGAAAACTAGGGAGAGAACACAGCCAGTTCTATATTGTGCGCTGCATAGGTATCAAAACCAGCAAGCAGTTGTGTCTGTGTGACTCTGTCACAGAGTTTTGTCTCAGGTAATGCTGCACAGCACTGAATCCTGCCAAGTACACTTTCCTTCAAGCTATGGAGCACTATCCCAAGGAAAATGGTGGAAATCACTAGGCCTGGGAGCACTTGAAACTAGAATAACTACTACTCTAAACATACTAAAATTAAGGAAATGTCTAGTCGGCTTGGAAGACAAACCAAATAATTGAACAGGATTGCACCATTTAATATTACTGAAGGGCAGAGGTAGAGCACCAAAATGTAACTTAAACAAGATCATTTAGGTACTTGCCTGATCAGCTGCGTAGACTATATAACTGCAGTCATTCCAAAGTCTGCACAGGTGCATCCAGTACACCTACTAGACCTGGACATAATGCTGAAAACTGAAGTACATTCTTCGTAAACACAGATGCTTTTCTAGTGGGACTTAAACAAAAGAGCAATGTTTCACAGAAACCAAACAGCATACCAGGACTGACCTGCGCAAAACGCATATATGGAAAATAAACTTAATGGGATCTCAATTCCATAAAACAGCCTATTCCTCCATTTTACTAAGAGCACAGCAGCAGTGATTTCAGTACAAAGCCACCAGTGCTATGGTCCAGACAACAGGAGTGGAGGGAATCTGAGGTTAAACACCAAACCCATCACCCTGCATTTGAATCTTTTTCAGATTGGTGAGAGTTTGTAAATTATCAGTGACACCTAGCTTCAGTTCTTCTTTCCTTGCAGAATTGGAGAATTTACATGAAACAATTTTGATCTCAGGATATAATTAGTATATATTCCACCCTTCTCCCATGATGCGTTTCTGCCCACCCCACTCACCAGGTCTCTCAGCCTGAGAGTGATGATAGACAGGCACTAGTCACACCACTAACAGCTATTAGGGAGGGCAGCTACATGCTTGACAGAAATACCTCTGACATCAAGTAGAAAAACACAACAGATTTCAGAAGGGATATGGCAGACAACATCACCAGCTCTTAAATGGCTAGTTCCTTTAGATATGAGCAATGTTACTGTGAAAAATCACAGACCAGAATAAAATGTTGACCAGAAGTTCAGCAGCTACCAAAACCATCACTGACAGCAACTGCAGTGCCTATTAGAGGGAGGCTAGAAGATTTGAAAAAGAAAAATAAAAGTAATTTGTGGAATGTAAGGCTCAAGCCTTACTATTTAATTTCTCACTGAAAGACCTGTGATTTCCTCACGCAAAAGTTCACAACTGTGAGACAGATCAACCAAGTGATGTGTGCAATGCCTATGAAAAAAGAACCAGTACCAGAGCAAAGCATAATGAGATAACATTTTTAATCTTCTATTAGAATTCACTTACCAGTTTGTACAAGTACAAACCAGTAGTCTGAGAACAAGACCAGAAGACAGGAATTCCCCTGTTCTGACCCTACCTCTAAGACTCAGCGAAAACAAAAAAAAATTTCAATTCTTGTCTCACTTTGTCCTCAAAATAAGGACAAAACCTCCCTCCCACCAGTATTATGGCGATTTATTTGTCTGAAATGAGAAGTGTTTGACCTACATTTGCTAGAAAATGAAAAAGGTGAAAGACAAGGATTGTTGTATAAAATAAATTCTCAAACTAACTAAGCCTACTATGTTGACTATTGAGTAGGCTAAAAAATACAATTATCTTCTCTACAACACCCACACTCGCAACACCAGAGTAAGCACAGCACAACCTATTAGACAAGAAGAATATTTTTTTAATACTGACTTCTGCCAAAATCTAGTGATTTTTGCTGTGGCACAAAAAAGGCTGAGAAGACACCACTATTGATAAAACTCCGATTTCATGTGTCTTTGTTTTCCCGAAAAAGTTGCCCACTGGACTAAAAATAGCTCATGCTAATTTTTTCAGTATTTAAAAAAAAATATTAGCAAAGATCTTATTTGACCACACCAAACAGTACCACCAATCATGCCTGTTTGCCCTAGCATAACTAAAGATTATAGGAATTAAAAATGGCCATTTTTCCATTAACTTAGACCTTTGTAATAACAAGTAGTTTTGACAGTTTTCAAACAGTTTGAGATAACATGCACAAGTAGGTCACAGTAATACTTGGCTTTAGAAAACTGTCTTTCATCCAGAGAATTTACAGCTCTTTACAAACAAGCCCTTAGGTAAGTAACAACCTATTAGGCTTACTCCAACACCCAAATTCAGTCAGGGATGAGCCCTAACAGGAATTACGTAACAACTCTTAGTACCATTACAGCTCTAAGTAGAACATGAAGACCTTTGCAGTCTGCAAAACTGAAAAGCGTGACTGAAGTCAATGGCAGCCCTCCGCTGACTCCACCAGGCCTCCGAAGAGCTCGGGGGGGTGCTCTGGAAAGGACTCCAGCTAGACAGGAAAGTGAAGAGGGATTTTCGAAGTTCATTTCAGTTCCCAGTTAAATCACCCCATTTCCAAAACGATGATTCATCCAAGTTTCTGGGAATACTCAACTACTTCATTTGGCGTTTGGTCAAAACGCCGGCTAGAGCTGTATTATGAGGAAAGCAGCAAAGGAATGGCCTTACATTTTCGTAACAGCGAGAGGGTGGGACAAGAGTGTTGGACTGCAACAACTGAGTCTGTGAAGGGTGGTAGAAAAGAAAGGAAGACTCCAGAAAATTGATCTTAAAACACAAGTGAACCGTTAGTCCTCAAAGCAACCCCTCTGAAAAGTTAGCTACCACTATTTCCATTGTACAAGTAGGGAAGTACAGAAATCTCCATCCAGAGTTCCATTTAAGGCAAAATTACATTCATTTAAATTATCAGTTATACTTTACACATTGTTTTACATTTTATCATAATACCATTGACTATAAGGGTATTCATGGTTGAATAACAAATGAGGACTAGAGCAGAAGAACTGAAAGGACTTGCCCAAAACTACAGGGCTACTGCTAGATTTCAGGAGTTTCTTCTGTCATCTGATGGAGTCACTTCATTAGACCATGCTACCTCCTGGAGCAAAAGTGATGAATAAAGATTGATGCACAGATAAAAACACAGCTGATATTGTCATGGTTTTTACTGTGTCTTGACAGCAGTTTAGTAATAAAAATGGCACAGGTAAATGCTTAACTCTTTTGCTATTCTTGTTAAGTTTGGTGTGTAATCAGTTGGCAGATGGCTCCATGTCTCTGACACATTCAGAATAATAATGGTCACCTTTTGGACAGCCAGCGCAACATAAAATATTAACAATCAACATTAGCTGAACATGCAGACCCCAATGATACAATCGCTTTAACGAGACTCCGTGTGCATGAGGTATTCTGCCTTCATGGAGCAAAGGGTCCCTATCTGACATTCAAACAAAGCCCTGATCCCACAAAGACATATTTCTTATTTGAGCTCCATCCTTTTGAGTATCCCCATGAAGACCCATTATACCACATAAATGTGTAAAGGTAAATACATATGTAAGTTTTTAACAGCAGTAGCATTTAAAACAGTTACGAATAAAAATGTTCTATACTGCTTTATACAAAAGCAGCCTTTGGTCAGTACTGAGTAACTCTACAATTTACTCGCACAGACATGCTGATTTTCCAACTAAGTCCATGCATTAAAACTAATTTGTATCGATACAAATTAGTATCTTAATCTCTTTTTTGAATCTTATTCAGTACCTCTCTATAAATGCGCGGGATCTCTCTCTCTCTCCAATTAATTACTCTGAAAAAACTAGATGGCACTGGAAAGGCTGAGAAAGAATTCACCCTTCATCTCCAGGCAGCTCTCCAGCAGAATCAAGCAGGCATCAAACGTTATGCATGTTGTGCAGATAAAATACAAAGGAGGGACAGTGGGGGAAGGAGAACTGATATGGCCAGTGAAAATGTTCCCTGGGTTTCCATTCTCTACACTTCAGTTTTGGGAGTCACCTGCAGAGCTGAAATTGCAAAGTTTTTCCATCACTTCCTCAGTCCAGGTGCCCCTTTGAAGACAACAAAAATAATCTATATTATAAAGTTTGCTGAGGTCAGGATTTTCCCCACAGGTACTAATGCAGCCTTACCATAACACTGAATCCTAATATAATCAGAACTCTTTAAGAAATGGATTCTTTGGAATCCCATGTCTTCCTAAAGCAAGAATTCTACTGTGCCATGAAGAATTATGCTATCTAACACCATTTATTATTTATATCTAAAATGGGTGTGATGCTTTAGGAATATGGTCATAGCCACAAAGTACTGACAACCTTTCAGCATAGTGGCACAATGTGTTCCCTGTGCAAGAAGCTCATTTAGATGTCAATAGAAATCCAAGGAAATAAAAGAGCTGGTCCATACTCAGCAATATACCTGAAGATGCAGAGAAATAAGGGGATGAACAAATAGGATGCATCCCTACATTGAGAGGTTCATTCATTTGTAATCTGTATTTTTGACAAAGTACTTTTCAATTCAGAGATAACCAGGGAGTGTTTGACTTGCCATTATTGTGCAGATAGTTTATTCTTTTAGAAAAAAAAACACTTATTAATATTTTTGCTTTGTTATGACAATGTTAAGAAAATGTTTAACTTCATTCCTCCAGTCCTTTAATTGGCAGCAATTGTAACCATACAAACTGAAAACATCAGTCTCTGGGCCTTGCCTGCATCAGTTTATCAAATCGCAAGCAGAAGTTAGGGACAAGGTATGCTCTGCATTTCGTGAGGGTTATTTGTTCGCCTGCAGTCCAGACTTACCAAGCATAAGAGTCAAAGCCTATACAAAAATGCTTGCAAAGCAGAAAGGCTATTCCAGTTTAGGCCATTATTAAAACAAATGCAAATTTGGAGCAAAACGTTCATCTCAAACTAGGTGCAAATGCCCACCAAAGGTACGGTCTGATGACTGGACACCACGCCCTAGCATGAGCACTTGCTTTACCGGCAATACAACAGGCCAGATTCCCTGCTAGCGCTCAGCAGACACAAAGTACCAATCAGTTAATATTTCCTAAATAATAATGTGTTGAGTTCTGACCCTAAAGCCATCCTCACCACCATATTCCCCTCTCCACATGCACGTATTCCCACTATAATTTAAAAGCCCCGCAGACTGCCGCACCTTACACCTGCTCCTCGGCTCGCAGGGGCTGAGCCCCAAGCGGGGGCTCCTCACGGGCCGAGGCAGCTCGCCAAGCCTCGCCCGCAGCCGCGGCTCCTTCCCCCCTCCGCGGACGCTCTGCGGCGGCCAGCGCCGCTGCGGCCGCCCCGCAGCGCTTCCACGGCCGCGCTGCAAGATGGTACCGGGGAGCGGGGACGAAATCACCTCGCCTCACCCCGCTCCGCAGGGGCCCGCGCAGCCGCCGCCCACCGCAGCGCGGCGCGGCCGAACCGAGCAGCGGCCCCGCAGCGCGCACCAAGGTCAGGCACGGCGCGCCGCGCCTTCCCGCAGCGACGGGGCCCCGCGGCTGCGGCCCCGGCCCCGGCCCCGCGGCGCGGACCCACCTCTGGCAGACATGGCTCAGGCGGCGGCGAGCCGGAGCGGCGGCGCCGGGCGCGGAGCGGCGGGGCGCGGAGCGGCGGCGCACGGCCCGCACCGCCCTGCGCCCTCACCGCCGCCGCGGCCAACGCGGGGGGCGGGCGGGCGGGGCGCGCTGGGCCGGGCCGGGCCGGGCTGGGCTGGGCCGGGCGGGTCCGCGCCGCCCCCCGCGCTCCCTCCCTCCCTCCGCCCGCCGCGGTGCGGTGCGGTGCGGTGCGGCGCGGGGCTGCGGGCGGGCGGCGATGCCGAGCTGCCGGGGCCGCCGCGTCGCCGCGCGCGCCCCGGCAAGGGTGAGGCGAGGCGTGACCGTGCGGCAGGAGCGGCGCCCGTCGCCTGCTCCTTCGGGGGGGCAGTGACTACGGCGATGTTCACTTCTGCTACAGGGAGATTTCCCATGCTCTGTGCAATGCGTGCTTCATCGCAGGGCGATGCTCTTGGGAAGATTCACGTGGGCAGTAAAAGCAATGGAGGAGAAAGCACTGTCAGACCTTACGCTGCTAGAGAGAGCGGTGCCAGAGCTTCTGCTCCTTAAACTGGCGGATAGATGATTAATCTTCTTCTAAGGGCACTGACAGTACTATTCGACAGTAATTCAACTAACTTAGTTTATTACCTGACAGTGAAGTCTGTGGCTCAGTTTGAAATTCGCCCACTGAACAACAGAGCATAGTAACTATACATCAGCATATCTGTATGTAAATAGTATATAAACACAGAAACGATAACAATTTTGGCTGCAAAACAATCTTGTCATTAACATACAGAAGAAGACTCTGCTTCCTCCCGGCACCTTAGTAAGAGCAGCAAGCAACCAGCTGCAAAGCACTGAAGAACCAGGTTAGTAGCCAGTGGACACCCCGCCACACTGTAGCTCTAGCCTCCAATTTAATGGGGCCAAATAGTTCCAAGCCACACTAAAAAAAACCCTATGCCACCAGCTTATTAGATGCTGGCAAGAGTTAAGCAAAACAACAATCCAGTTTATCAAGAATTACAGGTTAGAATAGCACATCAGTATAGTGAAATTAAAATCTTAGAGCGGACTCATCAATTTCAGAATGGGCAACTATGAACTAAGAGCTAGAAAGCACAATCTACGGTCACTGAGGAGCCAGCAGGCAAACAAAATGACAGGAGAGACTGAGTCACTCTCCTCCACTCTGCTGTACCACACACAATGCATCTTATTATCAAGAATCCTACAGGATTTTTCTATCGACAAAACAGTTACCAAAATCTTGGTATCTGAGGGAGGTAATAGAGATTGCATCACACTAAGTCCACAGAGTAGACATGGATGCTAGTAACAGATACGAATATCAAACATGTTCCCAACGCAGTCTGGAAGTGCAGCCTAGCTAATATATCATCTGCTTTATCTGAGACTAACTCTGGCACTGCTCTTATGCTGGTCACCTATCACATCATGTTAACTGAGTAGGGAGTGTATATGTGCAAGAAAACATGGAAGCAGCAGCACAGTGGTAACACACACATCCATCCTCAACAGATGACATATGTACATAAAATGAATTAGCATATCTGTTCCTGTGATACTGTGTTCGTGCTCACATGCAGCAATGACTTTTAGTCATATCCAGCTCTGTTGGCCATGTGTTCCCCCATTGCTGTCCACACTTGAGTTCAATCACATTCATTATGTCACTCTGTTTCCTTGCCCATGGCAAATGTTTCTGAATCCTGCAGCAGGAATGAAAAAAAATATTAAATTCTTCTTCTCTCTCCCAACTCCTGTTGGCATTATCCCTAGTTACTGATCTGACATCCATTTGAAAAACAGTTCCTTTCCCTGTCTTGTTTTTTGAAATGAGTAAAGTTTTCCACTTGCAAACAACTCAAGTTTTCCTTCTTGTACCAAAAGAGCCAAGGTTTTCCTCAGTCAATGTAGTGACAGCGTTTTGTATTTTTAATTGAGTCATTTCCTGTGCACTTCCTTCAGTGAGTTTCTGACTAACGTTATCAAGGGTTCTCCTGTGTGATATTTAATAGATGGCATTAAAAAGAAAGTTCAGGAACATGCAGAAGTTAGCCTTTTAATTAATAATTTCCTTTCTTTATACTGCTAGGAAGTAGGAAGGGAAAAAGCATTTGTAACTTTGTTTTGTATAGTACAAAAAAGAATTTATTCTATTCACTGTGTAAAGTCTCTAAGGCAGAGAAGTTCAAGAGATAAGCAGATCAGGGAACACCAAAATGGACCAGACACAGTACCCATTTATTAAAAAGAGCTTTTTAGCCTGCTCTCCTAAGGAATTGAGGCTGATAGTTATATTTTTCTGTCTGTCCACCAAGTCCCCTCCAGCCATTTTAGGATTTGCTGTTGGAGAATTCAATCAAATTTGACTAAAAGACAGAACTCAGAAACACTACATCCTTACAAGTTTTGTATAAATTAGTACCTAAGAGAGAAATTAAAACCTAGGAGAAAAGCTGTAGTGGGCGCTCAACAGTTAGCAGTTCTGGAGGCCACGTCTTCATTAGCCACAAGCACCAGTCGGGCAGTCAGCACGCGCGTAGCTGAATTAGCTTCAGCACTTGCTGTCTCATATCCTGCCAATACTTAGGGAATGTGAAAAGGAACTGAAGAGAAAGCAGAAGGTGGAAAAGGGAGGTACTGAGAGAAAGGTAAATACCATTATCCCTATTTTTGAAATGAAGAAGTCAGATACTTAAATATGAAATGTTACAAGACAAAATGGATGAGCAAATCCAACAGTTTGCTGCTGCTCCTGAAAGGGTTGGTCACGTGCTCTCCTATGTACTCCCTTTTCTTCTACTCCAAGCCACGTGCTCCTGCTCCCTTCACTGCACCAGCATCACCACCGGTCTGACCCTCAACGAACTGCTTTAGCTCCTTAATCAGCAGAGAATTGCTCAATATTCTTTTTGTGGGGTTAGTTTTCTACCAGCTAAGGAGACTAAAGGATAGACAAAGAAACCAAATGTCGAGATAAACACTGGAGCTATCAAAAGGGGAGCGCAGAACTGCCCAGTCAGGAAGGGGTGAGGAGAGACAGGTGACCACGAGAGGGAAAAAAAAAATGCTTCTTTCGAGCAGGAGCAACCTGTTGAGCTGTTCAATTGACTGAGCCATCTCCTGACTGCCTTAGAAGTCCATTAAGGATTCGTGATTGACACTGTTTTATTGCAGGCATCTACCTGAGGCTTCTGAATTAGTCAACTGAGGAACAAGATCCAACTGCTACACTTTCCTGTTGACTATAAAGACAGTCCTGGCTTCTAACTCAAATTAGATACTGGGAAAAGCTCCATTAAGGTCAACATTTGGGCTTTGAGAGATGCAAACAGGCACCCAGGGATTTTTTAGAGGTGCCTAAACAGATTAAAAGTATTTTACCAACCAAAAGGTGTTTTAAAATCCCCTGTTGATATTTTCAGATGCCTAAATACCCTTAAAGAGCTAAGTATGTTGTCTAAGGTCACATGGAAAATTTATTTCAGAGCAAAGAATAGGACCTGCATCTTCCTAGTGAAGTACCCTATATATTAGACTGTATTCTTTGCACAACATACCTTGCTGTCACTTAGCCACTAACATAAAAGATTTAATTTTCCATTCATTAAGTAAATTTTGTTTAGACAAAGAGAAAATTCTTAGAAGAATGATAAAGTCCAGCTAATCCAATGACGGCTGGACTAGGTAGGTTTGAAATGTGAAAACATTAATCATTTTTACTGGAACTCTTACAGGCAATACATTGTGCCATTCATGAGCTGCCCAGTAACACAGGTGAGATCCTCTCCTTTTGTTTTTCCAATAAGTTTTGGACCAAGACCCATATACCTAATGCCAGACAGTGTGTCATCTTTGTCATATGCCATATATGTGTAGTACATCACCTCAAGTTCTGTGCTTTGGCTTTCCAATGGTTTGCTGATACCAAACCCTGCAGTCCTCGCCCTTCTGCCCACCCTGACCCCACCTCTTCAAAAAAGAAAAGACTATTTTTAGCATGGATTCCTAGGAAAATGAAGTTTATAAATTCCACTGTCTGTCCCTCATCACTTTTGAACCATTTTGTCAAATATCAGAGTAGGATGATAATTTTAAACACAATTAAGATCGCATCAGTTGCATGCAAATTAATTTTTCATTAAAACCAGGAGAGAATGCCTTAGTGCACTTGCTGAGGAAAAAGCAGGTAGAAATCAACATTACACCTTTGTTTGGTGCAGCTAACCGGTCAGTCAGCACATACCTTTCTTTGCACAACACGTGTCCCTCTTGTAAATCAGATCATCATGACAGAAATTAGGTGGGGTTTTTTGGGTTTTTTTAGAACAAAGGAAAAATCTTTATAAACTATAAAATTTTTGTGGGCAAAGAAAATGGCCTGAATAAGCTACTTAACTGTATTTCATTGAACTAATACTGGAACGCTGAAGAATATTAGAAACTACAGGGTTTTTTTTAAAGCTTTTAATCATACGTTCCACTGTAATTCCTCTAGCTCATTTCTTAGGAAAAGCAGATCTATAGCAGTCATACTAAAAAAGGAACAAAACCTACAGTATTGCTATGTCTTATGATTTAATCAGGTGTTTTGCAATAGGAGATATTTTTCTAAAAGCTGCAACTGTTGAAATCAAAGGACCACAGGAGAATTTTGGCTTTGCTTCTAAAACTGTTTCTAGGCATCATTGTTTTAGGACAGATAAGGGAATCAGGAAGTAAGTGTTCTTCAGAGCCTCAGAAGCCAAACGAAACCCAACACAACCAAGAAAGGCTGCGTGTGCATGTCTGTTCATTCTGTTTTTCGATTTTGTTTTTAAAAACAAAGAGCATTATTCTAAGCCTTCTCTAAAGATCATAAAGCAAGAAGGATACAAGTCCAAGTAATTATTTCTCTCTTCTGCTGCACACCTTTACATTTCTAAAACAAGAGAGGATTTTAATAAGCATACAATAAATAGTTCTCTATGACATGTTGGTTAAATGTGCTAGCATTTTTACATAGTGTATCTTTTACATCATCCTATCAGTGTAAACTGCGACAGCTATTTCCTTGGTCAAAGTTCACATTACAAAGGATGTTTATGAAAACATAGCAAGAATAGCAAAGAATATTATGAATAAACCAGAATGAAAATCTCTCAGGATTCCTATACATGGAGAAGGTTTTAGGAATCAGAATCAAAAATTCACCAACAGTTAAAATGAACCAAACCAAACTCTGGCTGTGAACAGCCATGCATATGTGGGGTAGAGAGTTCAGACCCAAAGAAACTAATCATCTAAATCAATGTAAAAGTGCATCAGTGAGTAATTTAATATCTGTTCATAACAGATACTTAGGTTTCTTCCTGTACTCCTGGATTTCAGACCAGTGCTGTCTTAATTCCTCAGATGCTCTTTTTCTTTATACTTATTTTCTACACTGAAGACTATATTGCAGGGCCCTCTGGCTGAAAAATATAGAAGCAGACAGGACTTCCTTCAGAGCACATCAAGCTTACTCCTTAATCAGCTGCTGGATGCAATTTGATTTGAGAGACACAAAGTACTGGCTCTTTTTCAGGAACCAAATGCCCTGTTCCTTGTCAAACTATATCAGGATAGCAGCCCCTGGTACCCCACCTGCACTGATTGGTTTTACAGATAAGGCACACATCTGTGCATGGACACACACTGGCCAACAAAATCCCCTTGAATTTGTGATGTTTGTTTCACAAGGGCTCAGGACAGACCAGGAAAAGGACACAGGCCACTCAACCAAAGGCACACTCTTACAGTCCTGTTAACAGTAGCTTAAATGGATCTCAAAAGACTCCTGAAGAGATTTGGAGTAAGAGAAAAACAATTCTCTTCTCCAGTTAGTCTTGTCCAATACATGCAGGTACCTGTAGTCTGTAGATATTTTCCTTTCTCTTACCTGCTGATATCTACCAAGAAACCGACATGTACTTAAAGCTCAGGCTCAGCTGAGTTTTCTCATGTAATTTTATTCTTTCAATACGCTTTTAAAGAAAAAAAATATCAAAAGGTTTAGTCAAGAGTTTTGGGGGGTCTTTTTGTCCACTTTTGAATCCATTTCAGTTTAGGACTGATACTAATTCCCCCCAATACTCTGTTGTTTATTCTCACAACACCACAGTAATAGCTAGAGATGCCAGCACATTACTGAACTCTCCTGCTCAGCAGGCTGCTGAAGTAAAATACTAGGTCGGGCTGCCCTCTGCAGGCTAAGATCTAGCACTAGGACAGAAAGCACATGTTCAACAGCTCATGGAAACTCATCGATGCTATTACCAGACTTCTATTTCCAAACACAGAATTTCTACATAGTGTACATGTAATGCTGTATATAACGATTGGTTTTCTGTTCCCTGGGTATTGCTGCTGGAGAGCTTGGAGGAAACACAGAAAAAAATGTTCTATAATAAATATCAAAACAAACAGGCCAGAAACAGGGATATATATGCCAGCTGTGTAGAAACCCAAGTAAACAAATATATTGGTACTCATAGTTTTTCCGCTATTAAGCCATAACAATGGTTAACGATAGCTGTCCTTCCTATATTTCAATTATTCAGACATGGTTAAGAAATTCCCATTAAAAAAGAAAAAAGAATCACTCTTACAACGATAAGGAAATACTGTCCTTAAATATTTCAGGTGTAAAGATTAAAAACATAAAATATATGTTAACGAAGCATAGAACCTAGCTGGACTGCACACTTCTGATTTCAGCAGTCAAGCACACCAAGTGTGAATAACAGCCTGATATGACACCACCTGAGAATTCCCAAGATACCTAGAGACTGGGGATAACAGCTTCTGAACATAAAACCCCCCCAAAAAATGGAAATACTTAATTTGGACACATGAGCTGCCAGGCAGGAATCAAAGAAAGTGTATTACAGCACCACTCAAAGATCTGACCAGGAACAGGCTCCATTATATCAGGCATATTGCCAACACAGATCTGCTTACTTCAGCATTTCCCAACGTGCAGACTGAATGCCAAACTAGTCCAAAGCAGCCTGAGAGATGAGCAACAGAAACATTTCTGAATGACCCTGGGTCTACTTCGGATTTCACTTTCTTTGCTTGTTGCTGGTAGGGGCTCTAGCTCAGTTCATTAAAGGCCTCATCCAACTGCAGATGCTCTTTCCTACAGGGCTAATGACTCAGAAGCACAGAGCAAAGAAGTGCAATTGTACGCGCTTGTTCTAAGAAAGCACTTTGGCTCAGAGTACAGTTCTGAGCATGAAATTCTAACTAGAATTAGTAAGATGACTCCCTCTATCCTCACCTATAGGTAAAAGAGTGTAATGGGGATGTGTGTGGTAATTGCACTTATTCAGGAAGCGTAGAAGAACCTGGCTGGAGTTCCCAAGAAGGGCCTGTCTTTGAACCCACGCCTCTCCCTAAATACATTAGGGTTTAATTGTCCCAAAGATGTAAATATCATGTGGGATGTGATGGCCTCAGGGACGAGTCAATGTCTTAGTAAACCCAAACTAGTCCTGTAGCTGAAAACATCCTTGGAAAACCAACAGAGACAGTGAAGTGCTAAGGTGATGGGGCTGTTGTGTGTAGTACCCAAAGCTTTTACAAGCCAAGTAACATGCAACAGTTGAGCCCAGAGGTAACATTACTATTTGGTATACTAGTTCATTTACACAGGATTCACAGGGTTATTCTTTTCTTTTTCCTTAAAGAAAGATAAGAGATTTCTTTGAACCTTGTTGCTTAATGTCTGAGAGAAGTATGCAATATAGGTAAAATCAGGTCATTGATGACCTCTGCTGCTGAGAACAGTTTCTATTAACAAGCTGTGAAATAAACTCACAAGAGATACTCACCATTTTCCTGGCTACAGGAACTACATTATAATAACCACTACATATTAACTATTAAAGAACATCCCTGGACTTTTGTCACATAACTCTATAGATAGTGAACACTAGAGAGTTTTATGACACTAAGATTTGAGTCTTTCTAGATACTTGTTCTACCATTAATAATTTAATATTAATTATGAAGCCACTACCAAATACTTCACATCATAAACATTTTAGATAGTTGCTTCAGAATTAAGACTTTTTACAATGCCAAAATTCTGTATCAAACACCACGAAAGATTTCAGTTATGCCTCAGAACAAAGATATCTGAACTGAAACTCAGACAAAAACGTACTCTTAATTGTGGACTAACAGTAAAAGAGATATGTTGACAGTTTCTAAACTTCCATAGCAGTAAACCAGCCTGAATTACTTTGCATGATTTACATTCTATTGACTATCCAGATCAGCATTTGCTCATGATTAAACAGATTATCTGATGATATTTTGGGGATTAACAGATTACAGCCCTAAATCCAAAGACACAAGTAGCAAAGAAATCTTATTACACATTAGAAAGTAAATACATACAGTTGGAGCTGATCTTAAAATTACTGAGGAATCTCTTAACAGGGCCAAGACTAAGCCCCTGAAATGCACGCAGATTCTGCTTGCTAGACTTCTGTCTCTGCAGGTAGAGGCAAATGATTGAGGGAGCCAATCTATAGCAGCTGGAGCGCTCAATTATTTTTTTTTCCTGTTATTTTGGGGAAAGTTCCAGTTTTATTTATACTTACACTACATTAAGCTCTTTCAGTGATTGCAGTTGCAATATAGCATAAACCTAGAAGTTTATGCTCAATCACTTTGCTTCAGCTTCCAGTACCACAAGAACAAGTAAACCGGTGGTCATGTTAACCTGCATACTTCATTGAAAATGGCTAAGTGCCAACAGATCATATTTGAGAGTATTTTAACTAGTCTCAATAATTTATGATATATTAATATTTGCAGATACCACATGACAGAAAATTCATATATTTATAGAGGAAAGCTTGGAACAGAAGACCCGCAGTAGAACAGAAATTTGAGGAAGACATGACATGTTTGAAAAATAAATGTCACATTTCACTGATAATATGTACTTCTGACCTCCTTGAGGTATCCTTTAGGATCCATTACGTAAGCTAAAACAATGCTGTAAAGACAGCATAACTGAAGTACGAACATAAGAAATACCCTGTTGGGCAAGAATATCTAGCCCAGTATTCTGTCTTCAACAGTAGCAATGAGTGATGAAGTAAAGAGGAACCTGCGGGTATGACTGGTAAGCAATTAGACAATAGACTAATGACTAGGATATTTGTAACCCACCAGAAGACAAATGAGTATCTCTACACAAAAAGTAGATGGGCAGATGTGGAGAAGGATGTTAAGACCAGGAAATGTCTGAAAAATGTGATTTAAAGAAATACAGCATGAGCTGACTACATGGTGCTACTAGCGAAGCAGCAAGGAGGGAGGTGTTGCCTGAAGCTTATAGCATAGACAACCAGAAAATTCATGATAGAAGATGATTAAATTTAGGAGACCTGTAGTTAGGACTTCAATCCCAGCGCATGCTGTTTGGTAACTGATACACAGAACACTTGCTTTCTGCCATAAAGCCCAGAATCAAAAGGGTATGAAGATTTAGCCCTCCCCCAAAGCAGAGATCATGATGAGCTTCTAACATTTCATTCTTTATTTCATCCAAGTAGTCACTGCAAACATAAATATCAATCTGATTATTATGAGACAAAATAAATTCCTGTGCAAAATATAAACAGATATTATGCACAGCTCTACTGGCATGTTTTCATCTGGGGTACAACAACGTACCTTCCAAATCCTGAACCTCCCTGAAGCAAAAGTCCAGACTGCAGGAAGTTCTTTTGTAATGCTGACAAATATATCCATTAAAGACTGGCCTGTTGCCATCAATCTACATAGCATAGAGATTTTCGGATAGAAAGACTAGCACATTATTTCACTGTCTCACTCCATTTAAATTGATTTAATCTAGCCAATTTCATTAATTTGTAAGGAGAAAAGTTAGTTCCCAAAAGCACTCTATCAATTTAAATACCCTGACTTTCAAGCTGTGTCTTAACTCACATTCAAGCAAAACATGAAAGTACTGCATGTGTCACCAAAAAAAAGAAACCCCAAACTCACAAACCAACAACTACCTTGCCTACAAACATAACACAGACAGGTTACATTCTTAATATATTAAAATAGGTAGTAATACCTGTGTTTATTTCAGGGGAAACAATATCAAGCGTGAGCAGGCAAAAATGTATTGCTGCACGATACGACATTGGTACTCTGTCCATAACTGAATTATCTCCAATGAGAACATCAAGGATCCAAACAGAATATAATTTCAGTTGAGTTTTTTTGCACTGGCATCGATTAAATCATTTCCCTCCTCCCCATTATTTATAGAAATATTACTACAGAAATATTGGTCTGCTAGTATTTGTCTAGTATCTCAAATCTGATAGATTTGAGACTATTTTAGGAGAGTATATAGAAAAACCCACACATACCTACAATATGCAATACGTATATGCACCATAGACTGGATTCTGCAGTATGGCTACAAATTCAAGCTCAATATATTGGTGAGTAAATGCAGAATTATTCACACTAACTCAATTTGTTATGTGTAATAGGCTTATGATAATCATGTAACTGCGATACTTTCATTGCTTTCTTTACTGCAAGGCATTTAAAATTGAGGCACGCTAATAGGAAGTCACCTGCATGACCAAAAACTGAATTTTGCACACTAAAATGTTCTGTTTTAAAAACTGTTTTCATGTGTATCAGGCACTCATAGAATAATAAGAGGCCCTCAAACATTAGAAAAGCTTTGCTTTACCATCTGTGCAGAAGCAATTTGTGATTTCACAAATTGTGAGGGACACTTAGGAATACTCTCACTGTTATAAAACAGTCTCCTTTTTATATCTTCATGATACCTAACTGATCAGCTGTTTCTTTATTCATTTTGTTGCTCAGAGATGAGAAGGTCAAGACATACCCCAAAACACATTTTTGCAAGAACAAACGGGTTGCAAAGAGCATTTGAAATTACCATGTTCTCCTAGACACCTTAGTCAAGTATATGTGCCTTAGATCCACATTTTCTTCAGAAATGATGCAAGCTCCAAAACAGGAAATCTACAGTGAGAGAATGGGAAGGTCCCCATTAATATGGTATGAATCCTACCATGGATGGGAGAAGAAGTATACTACTACTCAGCCCACCTGTTGGCAACACGTTGCATTCAAACCTACATCTCCAGTCATTTGTTTTTCTTCTTTTAAAGAAAGAAGAGCTTACATCTGCAATGCAAACAATATAAGCAGCCCAGATCTAGCCCTCAAACTGTACTTCCTATATTAAAATATATTTAATTATTAGTAATACATTTAGATGTATGGCAAAATCATAGTAAATACCCCTCTTAAACGCATCTGAAGAAGGTTTTGCCTCCTAGAGCACATTGACAGAGTCCAAGAGAACTTTTTATCTTAAAGTACTGAATACAGACCCCTTCCAAATGCAGCATCCATCCAATGGATTTATTGCCTAAATGCAGGGGCGGGACAAACTTTCCATCATATTATACCCACATAGAGAATTCACTATCCTAAGAATAGCTACAGAATATAACTCGATGAACACAAAATAAGCAGTATTAAAAATATATATATTACCTTCTAAAGCTATGTTATTTGATATAGCTGGATTCTGAAAAGGAAGTAGCTAGCTCTGCTCCTCAACCACTTTGGCAAAGATGTCCATATACAGCTAGTATTTACTTCTATATAGTGCTTTGATTGTAGGTCTCTATGCCTGCAAAGCATGAAGGCAGTAACAACAGTTGGTATACCAGAATCATGAGTAAGACTCTGTCACAAGATCAACAGTCCTAGTCAGACTTCCCAAAAAACAGTTTAAAACATAGCAATTAAATAGTAGTTTGTCCTGTCTTTTGATTTGTCTCCCTCTGCCTGCTCCTAGCATATGAGAAAGCTGGAATTCATTAGAGAAAACTTTGCCCATCTGCAACTACAGGTTGCTCTTCCCATACCTGCTTGTCACCTTCCCAACATTTCATTTGGCTTCCCCAGTGTCCAAATCGATCCTGCTCCCCCTACCCCCATTTGCCCAGTGCCCAAACACTATCCCGTGAACGGCAGCTGTTTCCCAAATATCACAGTGCCCACCAGCCACTCCTACAAAGGCTGCCCATCCTACCCTACCTCTGGTTTTCCTGTGTCTTGGGGGAACGGTAGGGGTGATCTTTTTCTCTGAAGTATCCAGCTTGGAGGTAAAGGAAGACACCCTTTGTCTCCTTGAAAGAGAAGAATAATAGGCCCATAGCATCAGTCCCCCCGGAGAAAACAGTGGTGGAACAGTTACACGCAGCTACGAGCCCTCTCCCCCTACAGGAGGCTGCAAGCCCCAGAGGGTCTGCAGGCAGCCAGGACCACGCCGGCAGCCCAACCCGGCCTGTCACCCAGCAACGGGATGTCACTGACTTTCTATTCGTGTCACCACAGCAGGGAGCAGCTGCCCGCTGTGCCAGCGCACGCTGCCAGCCTGCCCACGGGGCCGGCACCCAGAACGGGGCGGCGAGCCCCCTCCTCAGAGCTCGGGGCAGCCAGGCCCCGCGCTCGGCCCCAGCCTGCAGGCCCGGCCCCGCTTGGTCACACCGTGCCCGCTTCGCGGACAGCCCGGCTGCTTGTTTCCCGGGGGCCTCTCGTGGCCCGGGCAGACGCTGAGGGATCCCGACGGCCGCAGGGAACAGCGGTCGGGCCTCCGGCCCCCTGCACGGGGGCAAGCGAGGGCGCAGAGGCAGCCTCCCCGCCGTCACCAGCCGGCGCCGTGAAGGCCGGGACACTGCTCGGGGCTGCACGACAGGCCCGTGGGCAGCGCGGCGGGGCGGTCAGCGCCCCGCTCCCCTCGCCTGCCTTCCCTCCTCGCCCAGGGGCCGCCTGCCGATGGCGGGGCTGGCCCGGGACACCCGGAGCAGCTTATCGGAGCGCGGCGGACGCAGCGCCGCGTCCGTGGGATGCCGTGGCCGGGGGCGAGGGGATCCCCGCACCCCGCGGCGGAGACGCACGGCCGCAGCCCCTCGCCGGGCCGGGCCCGGGACGCCGCAGCCCCGCCGCAGCCCCAGCGCAGGCTCCGGGGCCGCTCGCTCCGTCGGCTCAGGCTCCAGCGAGGCGGCGACCCGCGCGGGCGGCGCCCCCGGCGGCCCTCGCCCGGGGCGGGGGGGGGGGGCGCCGCGCCGGGCCGCGCTAGGCCAGGCCGGGCCGGGCCGGGCCGGGCCGGGCCGGGCCTCCCGCGGCGCCGCCGGCCGCTCCAGGCGCGGGGGGTGGCGGCCCCTGCAGGCCGAGCCGGGGCGGACACCCGGCGCCGCGGCAGCCGGCGCCGCAGCCGGCGGTGTCAGTGCCACGGTGTCGGCCGCGGAGCAGGAGGCAGCGCCGGCGGCTGCCCGCCCCACCGCCCCGGCCAGGCCCGCATGCAGCCCTCACCCTGGAGCGGCGGCGGCGGATCGAGGAGCTCTCGCGGTCCTCCCGGCAGCGGCTGCTCCAGTCGCGGGACAGGATGTTCTCCAAGTTCACCTCCATCCTGCAGCACGCCGTGGAGGCGGTAAGGCCGCCGGCGGGCCCGGCCACGCCGCGCCGGGGATCCGCGCCGGGCCTAGCTGCCGCCGCGGAGCGGGGCGGTGCGGCGGGGGGCGGCGGGGCTCGGCTCGCTGCCGTCGCCCATCGCCGCGGCGCCCCTTCCCCTTCACCCTCCTCGCCGCCGCTCGGGCCTGCTGCCGCGGCAGCGCTGGCGGCGCGGCGGCGGCGAGGGCCCCGCTGCCACCGCCGAGCCGCGGTACCCGCCCGCCCCCCGGGCGCCGCCGGGCCCCGCTCGCCTCCGCCGCGGGCGGCGAAGCGGAGGCCGAGGCCGGGGCTAGGGCCGGGGCCGAGTCCGCCCGGGCCTCGGGCATGGCCGGCGGCCGCCCCGCTCTGCGCCCGGGTGAGGCAGCGGTCAGCGCCCAGGCCGCGGCGGGCCGGGCCGAGCTGAGCCGAGCCGAGCCGAGCCGAGCCGGGCCGAGCCAGCCCGCCTGCGCCCCGCGACAGGCCGGGCGCTGCGGCCGCCCCCGGGCCTGTGCGGCGCCGCCGGCCGCCCCAGCGAAAAGCCGCCTTGGGTGCCGGGCGCCGCCGGGAGCGGCGGAGGTGAAGCGCCCGGGGCCCGGGAGCGCCTGTGGCCGGCGGCCCCGGCGCCTCCGCGTGCTGCACGGGCTCCCAGAGTGGTGCTTTCTATCACAGGGGTTTCTCTCTTAATTGGGCAGGGCGAAAAGCAAGCCAGGGTGGCTTGGAGCTGTATGTGTTTAATGAGATTTCGGGGGGAGGGGGGTAAGACATCTGTGCCCGTTGCTGCTCTGGGGCAAGGAAAGCAGCAGGGCCTGTTCCTAAAGCTGCGATTTCCATAGGCCGCATTTAGCTGCCTGTTTATCAAGACTCATTTACTGTCTACATGATTTATTTTTGTTTGTTTTTCAATGAAATGGGGGCCTGATAGAAATGTATCTAGCTTTCAGCACCAGCTTTTTCAGTGGGCCAAGACATCTACAAGATTGAGTTTGAAGAGGTACAACTTTGGTTAGGTGTAAAAACTGGCAGTGAAATTTTATTGGAAATGAACGTAGAAGGTATTGAAGGAAAATTCAGAATTTCCTAATGGTTCAAAAAGGAGGCTGCATGTCAATTAATGTCTTGTGTGAGGTGCATCCTTTATATATATAAATGTAGTCCAAAATGCTGCAAATATTTAAGCATATGCTTAACTTTATCCATGCCTGCAGTTCTATAATCTTCAGCAAGACTATTCAGATGCTAAAATTAAGCCTCTATTATTTGTAGGTTCTACGTCCTAGTTTGCTCTTTCAGTGGCAGAGTGGCAATTTAAAAGAAACGATGTTTTAAATAATGATGAAATGATTTATTTGAAACCTGTCTGTGATCACATACAAGTAGCTTCAATCAACAGCACTTTCATTGGAAGGTAAACAGATATTAGTGGCCGCCTGATTAAAGAAATCTTGTTAAGGTGGGCTGTGCCATATTTTGAATAAGAACAGATGACTAAGTGATGCAAGAGTGGAAGAAAAGTTATTCTTTCAGGGCTACCAATTCAAGATATCTGAAGGTATTTTTAGAACTATGCTTACATCACTGGTGGTACACAAAAACTAAACAAAAGGAAATGCATTTATTTCAGATCTATAAAAAACTAGGAAAAATCAATGAGTTGGATGGACAAGAATAAAAGTAAAAATAAATAATAGGGATTAGGCAATCTTTTTTAATTAAAAAAAAAAAAAGATAAACATCCTTTTGCAAGTGACTGCTGTGGGCCAACATTCTGCACATCCTTGCTCAATTTTGGTGTCCCTTTTAGAATTGCCTCACCCTGCTAACACCACCGTGATGGACTTCTTGATAGTAAATGCAATGCTAAATGGTATTTACAGGTTTGAGACAAATATTGAGCACCACACATGAAGAATGAAATGAGGAATCACAAAAGCAGGAGGATATTAAGAATGATTTTTGCTTTATCTAAAGGAAATTTATAACCTAGTAATTCAAACATAAGACTGAGAAATAGAAACTTCTTTTAACCAGTTCTAGGGCTGATCTTGACTTTCAATCATTGCTTCATTCTCTGTTTAAGTGTGTGGGCTGTTCAGCTTAGCTACAAAATGAAAACTGGTATAAATTGTAAATATTACTTAAGTTCATCTTAATACTGCCTGCTGTTTTTAGAACCTAGAGAATTCAGAGTATCATTTTGAATTGCTGTTATTGCTGCAGAGCAAGTATAGCTCTGGCAGCCTCAGATGGGCTCTGTATCATCAACTGAACGGGTAACTAAGATCTAAATTCTCAAAGGTTTTGCGTGCCTAACTCCCACAGGAATTCAGTTGCAGCTGAACAGTTTTCAGCAGAGTTGGGCACTTAAATACACTAGAAGACATGGCTAGGCTTAACTTCCCTTGATAGGACTACTTTAAATTAGAATTGTTCAGATAGCCCTTCTGCCCTGTCATTTCCCCTGCGCATCACTTATGTAACGCTCCTGCCCTGCCTCAGGGCCTACAGGCAAAGGACTTCAGAGATATGTATTTAAACAATACGAGTTTATACGTTATTGGATAATAGTTGTTCACCCTTGTTATCTTACCTTCGATATGCCAACTCTCGCAGCTGTGGCAAGGAGATCCAAAGGTTGGCAGTGTAGTACGGGTCGTTTGTTTTGAAGGTACTGCTCTTTAGCTAACTGCCTTCATGAGAGGACTGTGATGAGGGACCAGCTGCTTTCCTTTAAGACTTTCTCTTATTGTGGATAATTCAGTCTTTTCTGCCTAAGTTATCCAAGTGTGGGATATCTCTGTATTTCTTGTTTTTTATTATAACTGAATCCTAATTTTTATAACCGCTTATCATGTGTGAATCCTGCCAGTATCTCAGGTATATTTACCTTTTCCAGATCTCTGTACAAAAAAGTGTAGCCTCCGGATGAGAAAGCACCACTGAGGGATACATTGTTCTGACAGAGTGGTAGTGATCTGTAGTATAGTATGGAGTTGCAGTGGAACCGGCTAAGGACAAAGGTGTCTTTCAGTTGTATTGGGTGGGTTGGTGATAATGCTGGAGGGGACTGCAGTCTTTGCTCTGTTATGTTATGTTACTTTAGGACAGAATAGAAATGTTATTTTATGGGGTTAATATTAATGAATCCACGACAGCTTCTGTTTGGCTTATCCCTGAGATGTTTGGCTTAGGTATGTATTTCTCATATACTTTTATTCCCAAAGTATCACAGGAGTGCTGCAATCTCAGGAAGATATAAACTGTAGTGTGCAATAAGAAAGCTTCAAGTTAGACTTATTTTTTCTCTTATCTTGTATTCTTCACTCATGTTTCCCTAGAGAAAATCGCTCGTCTATGAAATGGTCACTCGGTGTTTAAAGGATGTTTGTTTGTGTGTGATTTGAGCTTCCATAAGATGGTTTCTTTTCCATAGTGAATTCAAAAAGACTTTTTGAGCTGTGCACCTTGAGCAGGAAAATTGTGATTTGGATTGCTTTGAATTTTGCTGTCAAACAAGATTATTTGCATCCCTCTAGTGACGTCTGGGAGTGGCATTAGATGTAGGAGTTTACATTTATGGTACCTCTCTTTACAAGCCTATCATTCCACTATGTATCTTACGCTGGTATCTTAGTTGTTTTAAACTAGCTTCTTTTCTGTTTGTGTTTTGAGGCAAAACTGAGCTTTGAAAGGAACAAAGTCATTTGTTATGGATTATTGCTCCAAAATCCCTAATTGCCTAACTACTCAGAACAAGATTTATTCTTCTTGAACCCACTTTAGTTTGATGCATTCACCTCACATTACTGATTGTTTTACCATTGTGCTATTATTAAAAATTATAAGGATAGAATTTAATGTATGGCTTGCAAACACATGCAGTCTTAATTTTACTCTTGAAGTCAATGACTGTTACAAACTCTGTGCATTCATCAACTGAAGAAATAAAATAAACCATCAAGCATTAGTCCTTTTTCAGACCTTCCCTTGGGGCAAGCATTCACACAAGGAGAGCAGTAGGACAGTAAAATACCAAGTGACTGTTGTAGGTTTTCCTTGCTTCAATTAGCAGTAAGGGCAGTGAGCAGGCACTTCCATTTACTTCCTTTTTGACTCAGCTTCCTCTTTTTACTCTGGCATCTGACCAACCAGTACCTGTTATTCTTTCTTACACTGTTTTCTTTACTTTGTGATCTTGTCCAAATGATACTGAGGGATATCACCAACTTAAGTTGTTGTCTCCATTCTTGTTAGCTCTGAGTTGCACTTCTGAAAAGCATATATGAAAAATGTGATGCTATTTTTTAAAGGCATAAAGAAATTTTTGTTAAATACTGAATGTTTGTAGGTTTCTTTGATCTTGATTTTTTTTTCTGGCTAAACAGAAATTCTGTATGCTTTTGGAAACTGCATAGAAATGTATTTTAGACAGATTTTGTAATTAGCAGACTATAGTTTTGATCAAAGATTTATAGTTCTCTTGAGAACAACAGTCTTCCTGGAAGGGATGAGGTTCGATCATGAGTGTTGTTATCCAGAATGATATCGGCAACGTGTGTTAAAGTTTAGCTAGCAAATGAGAACACTCATTCACTCACTCCCAGGAAGCTTGACTGCTGCAACTGGGGACCAGATGGAATAAGCTAATCAATGTGTGCTCTAATGGGCTGTTTTTAGTAGCATTCAGTGAGTTTTGGCTATTTGATACCTACACCCACACTGCAATCTTTGAGATTTTTTTTCCCCCGGAGGAGAACTTTACTTTGAAATTAGGAATCAGTGGCTCAAAATTGGTAAGAACATATGTAATTACATCAAAATGGATGAATATAACTGAGAGAAAGTAACTGCACTTTTAAGATAATTTCTTCAAATTAGTCAAATGGCAGTAATTAATAGAAATCACAGTGAATTCTCTTTTGCTTCAGAATCATGCATACAAGTGCTTTTAGAAAAGAATGATTATTCAGATTGGCAACCACAATACATATTTAATTTCTTCTGGCGGTTAATAATTCATCCTAAGTTAGGAACTACAACTGCATCCTAGAATGACCTGTCCTAGTAGGGTTAAAGCATGTCAACCAAGTGTTTGGGAGCTTGCATCTAACCTGACGTTTGCTAGCGATTACATGCACCAACACACACACCTGCCAGTAGCACGCGCAGGTTCCGGTCTCTCAAGTTGCTGGTGCCCCTGGCACACGATCTCCTATGACCCTGTACATATGGGTCCGTACCCCGAACACCCGTGTGTGTCACCATACACACACATGTGCAAAGAACACAGAGTGTCCTCACCCAGGAAAATAAGTAGAAACATAGTTTAAGAAAACAGACATACTGCAGGGGTAGGCACTGCGCGTGAACCAGGCAAGTGTGCTGGCCGGCCTGGGAAGAGCTGGGTTGGGTGCTCCAGGGCATGGATGAGGTTACTGGGGTTCCTCTGCCTGGCGTTGGTCCTCTGCTCCTTTGTGTTTAGGGAGATTAACTTTTAATCACATAACCTAACATATATTAATGTTCAGAGCCTGGGACATCAGTCTGGCACCTTCTGTCAGTGCAAAAACTGCTTTTTAAAAAGAGAAGGTAAACAGAAAGATTTGCTTGTAGGATGCTGCCTTGCTTTATCACATATTCACTCCTCAGTATGTTCTTCTCATCCCTTTTCTATGTTTTGTAAACACTAAACCATTTGTGAAGCTAAAGAAAGCACTTTATTTAAAGCAGGATAGGAAAGTGTCTGGAAACAACGTTCTGAACTCTAGAGACAGTGAGCAAAGGATCTCAGGAGCTCCGAGGCTGGCACAGGTCTTGCAGTCCTTGGTCAGACAAAGCTGTGAAATCACTGAGTATTTTAATTAGAAAGGGCAGGAGTTGTCCCTGAACTACCCTCTCCCCTCTGAGAGCAGTCCCTCGAGGTGCTTGGGGGGGGGGGGGGGGCGGGAGAACGGCCGTGACGCTGCTCTATCTCTGCGGGTAAATTATTGACGGTGTTGAAAGGTGAAATCCTTTTCCTGGCGCTGCTCAGAGGCACTAAATTCGTCTCAAAACAGATGACCCTAGAACAGAAGTGGAGAGCAAAATCATATCAGTCATGGATAAATTTTTATTTTTATCTGCTGTGTGTTACTTTGGAAGTAATGTGGTCTGAAAAGCCTGGTATTCCTCGGGAGTGGTCTCTGAGCCATTCATGAATCAAAATTGAGTGTTCAGTATAGTTTTATTATAGAAAGATGCAAAATGATCATTACATTGCTTGAAATACACAGCTACAGCAAGTGTGACGTGATACAAAATATCTTTGTTCTTGGGCTTCGGTTTCTTCGGTTACTCTTCTGAATTTCAGTAACCTAATAAACTTAATAGTAAAATAAATTAGTTTTGTCCACGGTGACAGGTGTCCTGATATTCTGTGGTAGCTGGTGTGCTGAAGTGTTGCTCTCAGTGCCCAGCCATGGAAATATGAATGACTTAATCAGTCCACAGAGTATCAGGGAATGGATAAACAATATAAATGTGATTGCCTAGGTGGCATTTGCGAGGGCACATTTCACCGCAAGATACAGGCATAGATAGTTACCGAGCACCACTACTTTTTCAGTCTTGCGTTTCAAAGTCCCGTGTGTGAAAGGTCAGTAACAACTAGAATTCCACTTGCTTACCAGGACGTGGCATGCCGTTCGCATACGGGGCTTTACATCTTTACCAAGATAAACTTAAATGTCATTAAATCCAAGGAAAAAAAATGTAGAAAACTTCCAAGGCTTTTTCAAAGAGACCAG
Organism: Apteryx mantelli; assembly: GCF_036417845.1. Classification (NCBI taxonomy): domain Eukaryota; kingdom Metazoa; phylum Chordata; class Aves; order Apterygiformes; family Apterygidae; genus Apteryx; species Apteryx mantelli. Next base: position 35,872,975 of record NC_089984.1, read on the forward strand.
CACTACATGATACAGAGTAAACGAAAGTTTGAGCCCTCTGCTTCTCTTTGTCCAAGAGCTTAGGCAGCTCAGCGCTGTTTAGGCCCTGAGGAGATACTAGGGGAATTCAGAATTATTAATCTCAAATGTGAGATCTGTAGCTTCTGCAGGGCTGGAGCCCGTCGCTTTGGGGGACGGCTCGACTTTGTTCTTCTAACATGGGCATGCCTAGTTCTGTGTGGGGTGGTTCTTTTTTTTTTTGCCCTATGATCGCATTGCTACTGTCATGGCTTCAAGTGATAATCTTTTATTTTAGGATTGAGTTTAAAAGAATGACTTAGGGACTCCATTCTTCAAAAAAAACCCTCAAACATACAGAATCAGGCCTCAGTAATAACAGATCCTAGTATCTGTTGAGCTGTGGGGATTGTCACTCTCGGATTCTTGATTTTAGCAGATCTGCACGTTTCATATTGTTCTCACAAATTCACTGCTTCCCGCAGCTTTTTTAAGGTGCTCTGGAGAGCAGAGTGGTAAAGCGGTCATGGCCCTCTCGGTTTTCACCCGCTGCCTGTGGTGTAACAGTCCTGTGTGCCCAGGGTCTGATGGGCCATAGAGCCCAGAGAGCACCATTAGGTGAGGAAGGAGCAAGTACTTTCGGTTGTCTGGATGGGAGTCTGTGCTTCATTCTTGCAGTATGTTATTGCTGGATGCCAGCCACACACAACCGACCATCCCAAGTTGCTAGCCTTCTCGTTTCAGAAAAGAAATAAGCAATTTATTTGTTACAAGGAAGGGGAATAGCTTGTCAGCTCTGGGGATAGTGCTGCTGTGCAGAAAGAAGGAAACAAAGATCTCTTTTTAAAAGTTGCAGCTAATAGGAAAAAAACATCTTGGCAGGAACTGTGCGAGGCGCTAAACAGTATGTTTAAGGGAGCAGAAGGAGAGAGGAGAACAGCGTATATCGAAAGGGAGATGGCATCAAGAGCAGATGCAAAAGAACATGATTTGTCTCCTAAAGGACAAAAATCTGAAATCTAAACAAATCAAAATCTCATTTATAGTGCTACTTTCCTGTATGATCAATTGCTTGTATTGCTTCGAGTAGGTTGTCTGATCATAGAAACAGCACAGAAATCATTAGTGATGTTCTCGAGCCAGTCAGTATGGCATGAGGCTCATGCCATGAATAATGTATAGAGTCCTTGCTAAAGGTAAAGGAACATAGAATAAAGATTGTAGCACTAGCCTGCTGGCAGTTTTGTTCAACGTGTAAGATAAAATTCACTTTACTCTCTGAGGCAATATGTTACATCTTTTTTTTCTTTTCTCCACAGCTTGCGCCTTCCCTCCCATTACAAGAAGATTTTGTTTACCACTGGAAAGCAATCACCCATTACTACATAGAGACTTCAGGTAAAAGAAAAAAATGCTTTTGTTTTGTCTCTTCATTGTGAAAACTGGAATTCCCAATTTTGGTGTTGTTAAAAAGTAAAGACTAAAAAAATACTGCATAGTCATACTTGAGTTATTTCTTCTATCGAAATGCCAACAATAATAGTTATTGATTAAAAAAATATATATATATTGTATACCCCCATTCACCCTTAAAAACTGGGCATGAACAATGATGGAAGGAAGGTCTTGTTTCCCGAGTACCACATGGAGAACTGTGTCTTTTCATGTCAGACCCAACGTCCGTCTTCATCTATTCTGTTTAATCTGAACAGACATCTACAGAAATGTAGTCCCTGCTGTTAACCTTTTTTATTGTTTTGCATCAGGGATTTTCTTTCTCTTTCCAAGCTTTTAACAAAAGCCTTCACAAAGTGATTTTGTGGCCATACCTTTGACCAGACATATCTGAACTCTGCGTGCTTTTTCTTCAGTGTATTGTCTCCGTGAAAGGTATTTTGAAACCATAGCTCCAAAAAGTGAAATTGTGAGCAGATTTAAACCACATTATTAAAACTTGCCCAGACCTTATTCTGTTCTTCTTCAAAAAGTGAATATTCTGATAAATTATGGCTTTAGTGACTTGTTCTTAACTTTTCCTGTGGTTTCTTACAATAGTTATGCAACAATTACCTTTCTAATTTTTGGTCCCAGTTTAATAGTTTTAAAGGTGAATGTTACCATGCTTTCCTCAAGCTTATTAGTTCTGCGTTTCTGTTAGAGTAGCTATTGAATCTGTGTTCATGTCTGGGACTTTTGATTTATATCAATATTTACTGTTGCAGGCTGAAACTTGACCTCTGGTTCTAAATAGCCAGCTTTTGGAACGCTATGTGATGTTTCCTAAGGTAGAAATGACAGAGTGGTGGAGGAAAACTGATACCTGTGATTACGTGATGCAAAATAAAAGCTGACCTCTCTCCCAGACTTTCATAAGTCTTGTGAAAAACAATTTTCCAATTTCTTTGTTGCCTCTTCCTTATAACCAATGACATCCCCCCAAAAAACCCTATCAGAAATTTTCAGAACTGGTGATTTGCCTGTGCCACCTTTGAAGCAGAATTTATTTCCATCCTCTACAGTAGGAGCAGGATTATGCCCAGGAAACTCCAACAAAACATTGTAGGCTAACTGAAGGTTGTAGTAGAGACTAAAAACACTTTCATTAAGCTGTTTTCTTTTGTGAGCTTGTTTCCATTTGCGTGCAAGGGACAGCTACTTTTAGATTATTGCATAAGAAGAGGTAACTATTTCCGTAGTGGGATACTTATTCAATTAGAATTTAGCTGAAGAAAATAAAAAGCAAGATTTCTACACTTGCACAGGTGCTCTGCAACATTTGAGTTAATGACAGCTCCCATTGCCAGTGGCATAAATTCCGAGCAGTCTCATGACTTCAGTATAATGAGATCACAGTCTTATTCTTTCCTTCATAAAGTTTGACAGCACACTATCTTAATGCAGAAAGTATAAAAGCTGAATCTAAAGTATTCTGAATAATAAGCAGTGTAGAGTTTGGGTTTACTTTGTTGTTGTTGTTGTTAGAAAAGCTATTTAGTTAGTTAGTTAGTTAGTTTGTAAAGGAACTGATCAATTGCAAATTAATCTGATCTTAGAGGCTGTTTGTAGATTCCAGCATACTATGTGAAGAGGCAAAGAAGAAATTACCAAAGCAGAGTAGATACTAACCAGACTGGGACATGAACCTTTCTCTCCCTAAGTTTGCTTTCTGGCTACAAAAGTTTTCCTTTTGGACTGTGTGATTAATACAGGTTTTGTAATTTAGTGTTTCACATTTTTACCATTGTAAGGTTAAATATCTGCCTAATGCATATTCCAGTTTACATTTTCAGAAAGAGTCTGAAAAAACAATTTAAAACATCTTAAAAAACTTGATTTTCAGGTACTCTGCAATTTTGGCTAATTAAGTAAGATGTCTTAAGCTAAGCATCCAAAACCACCAGTGTCTTTTAAAAATTTGGACCAGTGTATGTTCATATAGGCTTGAAAGAGATATATAAAGAGGTAGATATATACATACATATAAATTGTCTGTTAGCATCCTAATCACTATTTTGTGACTTATATATATAAAAGATTCTTTGAATGAGTGGTCATATTTTTAAATCTTAAATTTGTAACTGAACTTAAGAAAGGTGGGTAAGATATTTTTATCATTCTTAATTGCACATCTGTTCTCTTTAGATGACAAAGCTCCTGTAACTGACACCAACATTCCTTCTCACCTGGAGCAGATGTTGGATATTCTAGTTCAAGAAGAAAATGAGAGGGAATCAGGTGAAACAGGGCCATGTATGGAATATTTACTACATCACAAGATTTTGGAGACACTCTACACACTAGGGAAAGCTGATGTATGTACTTCTCATTAGAACAGATTATCTTTGGTGTGAGCTCCTAATTGTAGTAGGGACTGAAACTACACAGTAGGTGGTGGGGTGGGACAATGAACTCTAGCAGATAGCTGTTTGCTTCTGTTACCAATGTATTACAAATAACAGTCTTGTACAAGTGTGGTCAAAGTGAGACAACCAACGAGTATGCTAGTTAGAGCAGAAGCTTGAGATTTGATATTCTGATGGTGACTGTGAAGCTAGAAGTAGGAAAATGTTTTAAGTCTGTCTAAGAGTTTGCTGTCCTCTACAAGATAGTAATATTACTCCTTGCTTTGTAAAGTGTTTGGAGATTCTTGGTAAACAGTCATATTAAATACAAATATTTTTTAATTTTTTTTGAATGTGGTAAGATTACCATGTCAAAAAACATTGATTTAAGCTGATCCTCAGATAGCTTTCTCATCTAGTCTTTTGTATGAATCCAGCCCAGGGCAATCTTGTTTAGTTCTCATGTCTGCTTTGTGGTGCATGTGAAATTAGCTTCATGGTCTTGGTGCATTCTTCAAGGCCCTCTCATTTGTTCTTATTGATATCTTTCTTGGCAGACATATCAGCTGAAAGGTAAGGGATTGGTTAGATCATGGGGTGAATTAACTTGTCAGCCCTCGTGCCAGAACTTTTTATATTGTGGTGCAGGTGCAATAAGGAAAGCATGCTGTGTCTTGTTCTAAGGATAAATGGAGCTCTCCATGGTTTCAGTCTCAGCCAGCCTCTTACATGGGGTCATGAGTTCTTAATCTACTTGGTTTTACATATGTAGACAATGTAGGATACTACATCTGAGCCTGGGATGTTCCTTGCTCTGGAAGGACCAGACCTCTAATATTCCTGTTGCTAGACCAGCTGTCCTTCCATCAGGCTAAGATACCTGATACAAATGTATTGAAAATACTCACTTTTTTTCAGGAGTATAGCTGGGTTAGTAATCTACAAACTCTGTCAAGATATTGGGCTGAAGTAGAGACATATGTGAAGTGAGTAATTAGCAGTATGTTTCTAAGAGCTGAGAGAAGTCATTTTGCACTCAAATATGCCTGTACAAGCAATTTTCGTACAGCCTGTCTTTATACTTTGCCACTTGTGAGTTGATACATCTGAAATAAACACAGGGTTCAGTGCTTGCAAGATGTTGCAAAGATCTGTTGCAAAACGAATAATATCCCTTTGCAGCAATGACTTAGGTTTATTACTTTCTTGTAGATGCACCCTGATGGTACAATTTTTTGTCTTTCTTTTTAACAGATTACTTGACAAGTAATAATGAGGCTCTAGCTCTAGGGATAGTTACCTTGGCAGGAGAACCAGGTTAGGCAGTTCTCATTCCTGGCTGTTGCCACCTGTGCTCCGTTCACCTGTGTCTGTTGGTAGAACTATTGGTAAGCCTATGCAGTAAGCCAGATCAGGGAATTAATGTGGGTTAAAATTAACCTCTGGAATAACAGTATTTATTAGCATGTTAGAACTGTTAGGGTTAGGGGAGGATTTAGGCAGAAACAAGGCTGCTACATACAGCATCACGTGCCATCAGATCTTGTGGAGGTAAGAAAGTACTTTCATGTGGCATAGTGCGTGAGAGAGAGTAGAACGTGAACCTGTATGTTCCACAGACATCTGTGATTTATATTCTGCTGAATCTTGGGCTAAAAAGCAGCTTCTTTGTGTCCTGGAACGTCTGTGCACTTATAAACACTTTATCTGAGGTTAATTGCTCATCAATTAAAAAACCCCGTAGTAGACACTGAGGTGTTTATAATGATGAATTTATCAGCATATATTTGTAGGTACTTGCACACCGAATTGCTAGATTTTGTGAGAACTCTGGCTAAAAGTTAATATTTGTATGAAATGGTGCAGTACCATAAAAGACAGTTTGCCTATAGCCAAATAATTCAGAGTTAATTTCACCTACCCTCTACCTATATTGGTAGGGCATATTTCCTGGAAAGACTTAAAAGTGTGTACTAGAGTAATTAATTGAAAGTATGGATAATTTTAAAAAGAAGACAGTTAATGAGATGCAACATTTTTTGTTAAACTCAGTTAATACTGATAAAAGTAATGTGTTAACAGATGTTGTTTTAAAATAGTTTTGGTTAAATTATTGCTGTTTAATCTGAGTTTGAAAGACAATCTTGCATATTCATTTCCCTTCACATTTGTTATATTTTTTGTTATTGTTTGTTTGTTTTTGCTTCAGTGTCCTCCAGGAATGAAACAGCAAGTTTTGGCTTTTTATACAAAACTTCTAGGAAGAATACGACAACCTCTGCTTCCCCATATAAATGTGCATAGGCCAGTGCAGGTACTGTTCAAATTTTAAGTAAATGTTATTTTGTATGACAAGTTTCTCTTAGTGTGTTGTGACTAATGGCATATTTTCTTAAATTCTTCCATTTTTGTGTGAGTTAAAGAAAAACTCCATTGTTTCCAGTTCTTTTTATTGCTGCAGTGCGATATCAGTTTTAGCATATTGCTGAACTGCCACTGCAATGCAAGTTGTAAGTAATAAATAAATCTTGTTCACGGCAGTCTAAATCTAGAGCAACAGTTCAAGTCTATAATTGTAGAATTCCGTCCACGATTCCTAGAAAAAGCTATTACTTACTTCCAGTCTTAATTGTTTGCTTTTCTTTATGTGACAGAAATTAATCAGGCTATGTGGTGAAGTTCTGGCAACACCAACAGAAAATGAAGAAATTCAGTTTCTCTGTATAGTATGTGCAAAGCTGAAACAGGATCCATACCTGGTCAACTTCTTCCTTGAGGTGAGTAAATCAAATCTACATTTTTCGAGTTTATTTCTAAAAGACTGTGTCCCAGGCAAAATCTAATAGAGAACCTGAGGTAGCAGGTTAGTGCTTCACAGATGACTTTTAATTCACTTTGTGATTTTTTTCCTGTGGTATTGAAAGTCTTTTCTTTTGCTTCTAGAGACTTGATACATCTAATTCTTTTTACTAGTATGTCATTCAGGGCTCACAAATTTACCTGCTTGAGCTCCTTAATTGTATAGCCTTTAGAGGGCACTCTCCAAATCAGAAAACAAGAATTTTTAGCCAGGGGAAGTAATAGTGATATAGATTGTAACTTACAACATTGTGAGAGAGAGACCTTGGACTTCTTAAGTTGTTTTGTCTTCAGCCCCATAAATACTAAGGGACAGATTGCATGGGGCACTGGAACTTTGCAAAATGCTGTGTTCTGTGGGATTGGGCCCTTATTTGGTAGTGACACATATGGTCTACAGTGCCAGCTCACGATCTACAATATGGGATTATTTTCTATCTGTAATAAAGCCAAATATCTTTACTCCCTTCGTGGAACTTAAGTAGTGGCATTGATGAAATCAGAGTGGGAGGAGAAAGAATTTCTAGGCTAACTTTCTGTTCCCCTTTAGGAGGAACATATACAGGGTTAGTTTATAAAAATCCATTTAGAAATTCTTCCTGCTTTGATATTTCTTATGGTACACACTATCTATTATATATATGATATGTAGGTGAAAAGATGTAGATATAGTGTACTCCAGGAATATTTTACAAGTTTTCCCAAAACAAGAATCTGTTTTCCTATACAGCAAAGATATCTTTTCCTGTAAGTTTCTGAACGTTGCTTAAACTTTCATTAGTAAATCCATGTTCAGTTTATTCTTACCTAATTACGTATCGCCCAGATTGCCATTGTATCCACTGTAGCTGTACAAGCAAGAACATTGGTATAAGGATTGAACAGTTAGTGTTTAAATATTAGAGGCACTCAGAAGCAAGCTACCAGCTATATTACAGGCAGAATATTATAGAGGTCCAAACCAGGGTAACTTTTAATGTAATTTATGTAAATCTATGGCTCAAAAAGAGCAAGTAAGACCCTCTGAATGAGTCTTATACTCAAATAATGCCCCTGAAATCAAATCTGAGAACACCAGTTGCAAGAAGTGTAAGTATTTTGTCAAATATTAGTGTTCTGCCTCAAAATAGCAAAATTACAATGTTAAAAATCAGACATGGAAAACCAGATGACTCCGAATTTCAAAGAGAGCTCTAGTTTCACAAAATGTTGACTGTATAGTTCAGAAAAGCCAAAGAAGATTCTTGTAGCTCCGTTTTCATCAGGAGATTGTTCTAAATGTTGTAGTCTAAGACTTATGTCTTCACGACTTCTGATGGTAATTTCCATATACCATATTTGGGATGCAGAACTGTCCTTTATTAGGATACAATATTCTGGTTGTTTGCATCCAAGCCTCTCAGAGGTGCTGTTGTTGTGACTTGATATCTGTTTCTGACCTTCAAATGCATATAAAGGGTAAACTTACAGAACTCTGTGTGGCATTTCTCTCTCAAATCTCTAACACTTACAAACGGAAATGCAGCTACATCTCTCCAAAACAGTTCATTTGTATCTCTGCAAGTTTTGCTTCCTTCTTTGACTTTTCCTGACAAGCTTCTACAATATGTCATGAACTTAGAAAACTGAGCAGATACAAACCCCCAAAGATGTCCCATTTGTGATTCCATATTAAATAGTCTGTTCTTTGTTATTACAAAGCTATTTATATTTTTTTTGAATTTTTCACCTGTATTGCTTAACCAATAAAGCAATATGACATAACTGTATCTCTTGGGAAAGTTACTTTTTTAATGAAATAAGAATTGGAAGAACCACATTCTTTTTAAGACCTGACTCAGATGTTGGCTTCCAAAGTATCTTGTGCACCAAGTTCCATGTGCTAATTTTATTTGGGCTTTAATTTATTCCTTTTTTTAAACTGAGTTTTCCTTGTTCTGGTGTATAGAGAAAGAACATACATAGGAACGTTTCAATTATCACCTCTATCATAGTCATTATTTTATGTTAAACATGTTAACTCATGTTTTTCCCTTATTTGTTTCCTCTTTAGCTAGCCACATCTCAACTCATCTTATGAGAGGTATTCCTTGCAACTGATCCTTCCTTGCAAAGGGACACTTGCTTCTCTATGATTCAACTTCTGCTCTTTAAACAAGCTTGAACACAGCATCCGTTAAAAAGAGAATATAAAATGAGAACCCCCATTTTATCAAATGAACAATAGTTTCACTATTCACGTCTGCTTACATTACTACAAAGCAGCAGCTTTTTGTTTTTCACTGTGAATTGAGTGGATATTTTCATTAGCTGTGATACCACTTGATTTTTCACAGAATTCTTTTTAAATCTATTTGAGTTTATAGTCTGATGTGGCAACACCCACCACAGAATTTGGCACTCAAATAGCAGCATATTATGAAAATATAAAAATGTATTTTTATGTTGTCTACTCTTTGCTGCTGATGAATTCACTTAAAGGAGTGCCTTGCCTAGAAAACACTGAATATGTATTTTATGTAACCTTTTCTGTCAGGTCATTCAGGATCCTGTCTTGCACCTTTACAGAAAGCAGGTGAGCAGCTGAGCTGCAGAATCGCATGATTAGTCAATAGGAAGCTTAAATACATGAAGAACCGCATATGTGGTGTTCAGTGTGCAGACTGCTTTGTGTCACCTGCCAATGTAAGAATAATGAGCTATGGTCAAATTTAAAGGGGGATTTATACTGTTAGGTCTCATCAGTGCCTTAGCTAAAGTATAAGCTATGGCTAGGAGAGTCCAGGTATGAGGCAGTAAGCTGGTGCAATGTAAAATGAACGTTTTGTAAAATCATATGTAGTTTTTGCAAAAAGTAACTTTTGTCTTTGGCAGCCGTACTTGGTACATGAGTGGTGCCAGTAACAGTGTCTAATCCATGATTGAAAATGCAGTTCTAGCCATAGCAGCTAAGAAAAAACAAGTATTTGAGTCATTTTTGCCTTTTTGATTGCACTTTGTTATAAATGAAAAATATGTTAAAATACAGGGAGGTAGCACAACCTTTAGATGCATAGTTATAGTTCTGATCCAGCTATTCCCATATATTGATAAGATCTATAGGAGGAGAAGGTATATATTGAAGGAGTGATTCTTCTACTGTAGTCAAAAATTATACTTATTTTATAGCATGCAGCATGCTGCTTTTACCACTGGGCTGCCTCTCAAGGGATGTTGTTATGTGACTGTACCGTAGCATTCAGTGCAGATTCTCCACGAAGAGCACACATCGATAGAGCACGCGTTCACAGCAGTTCTGTAGTTTGCTGCCTGAGCCTGCCATGTAGTTAGTCCCTGCTGGTCTGTATGTACTAAACACCGTTAACCCCAAATGGTTACTCTTTTGAATTGTTAATACTTGAGATATATGTTTGTAACAATTGTGGTGTTATCGTGGAGGAGGGAAACCCTTTGGATTTTTAAACTCACTACTGTACTTGAAAAAATGAGTCTTGTGCTGAAGTCTAATTTATGGTTCTAATACAGTATTATTCACCTGTGCTTATGCCAGAAGAACAGAGAATTGTTGCCTTGCTGTGAGTTTCTTCTTGGTCTTGCAGAGCACAAATCTAAATGTCTCTTTATGTGCTGGAGTCAGATTTATATTACAGAAAGACGAATGGGTTGCTTTTTTTCAGGTTAAGTAGAGATGCTTTACAGCTTCTGAGAAGGTTCTCTATGATCTGTTACAGTACCCAGTGCTTAGAGTAGTCTTCTGTCCATTAAATCTACTGATCTTTTTCTTTATAACAAATACAATTTAAGAGTTATCCTACTGTCATAAAAGCTGCTTTTTTCCCCATTCCCTTTAAAGGTAAAAACTTCAGAAGTTAAGAATGAGTTTCATTGTATGACTCCGACTGGAAACAGCATTTCAGAGATTAAAAGAATTTGAGGCCTTTCTAGGAAAAGTGATGTTTTCTGTGGTGTGTGCTAGAGTCAGAAGGTGCCCTCATAAGGAAAATGAACAAATCAAGTGAATATGTGCCTCCATTGGTGGAGATAAAAAGATGCCATCTCTTTGTGAATGGCAGATTCAGGCTTGAACCAAAATGGTATAGAGTTTAAGAAAAATTTAAACAGATTAAGAAATGTACTAAGCTTAAAAACTCACATGCTTTTGCAGCCCATTATATTCTACATTGTTACTGCATCCAGCCTTGTAGAGAGCTGCTTCAATTTCAAAATTGCCTTTTAGTAAATTTCTGCTTTAGAATGAATTAATTTAAACCGCATGATTCCAACAAAATGCTTTTCAGAATAAGTTAAAAGCAATGGCTTCCAAAGGACCAGCAAGTGTAATCACAGAAGACATGCTGAAAGGCCAAGAGTCTTTGACAACAGACACAGGACAGCCCATTCAAACTGAAGAAATACCTACTGCTGCTGGAGCAGAGCAAATGGAGAAAGAAGATGACCTCCCTCAACAGGCAGAGAATCTGTCTTTCAGCCTGGATGAACTAAATGTCACGTCATCATCTGAGTCCTCAACCGTTCGTCTGAATCAAGACTATAATTTAGTGAATTCTCTGCTAAATCTCACTAAAAGTCCAGTGAGTTTTTTTTTTTATTCTCTTTAATGTGATATAGAGGATATTGTGTGAAGCAGGGAGAGGCAGTGAATATACATGTATGTACACATTGTATTCTAACTATGAAAAGTAAGATGAAGATTTGTTTTGCAGGTGTCTTTTGTAAATTGGTAATTTTCAGATTAAAATTAAAGTACTCTTAGAAAATGAATATTAATTTTATTATTGGTAATGTGAAGTTCTTTTGGAGGAATTTGTGTGGGTGTCTGCATGCTTCACAAACAAGTTGAATAGGATAATCTTTAAGTTAAATATACCACAAGAGAATTTTTAAAAAGCTACTTGCTATAGTATTGACTTAACCAAACCCACTTTTTTTGTAAAAGCACCAGAGTACATCTAGGAAATTGATTTCTTTTCAGAACAGCTGCTCTGTGTCTTACCCAGCTCCACCCCGGAATTCATACTCGGAGACATTCTTTCGAAAAACTTAAAGGAGAGCTGGATAAGCCTGTAATTACGACAGCACTGTTGAGAGCAGAAAGCTTTATATATCTACGTACCTTGCAATTGTTAAGTGATAGTTTACATTGTCTAATGTCTTCGTCTTAATCCGACCTACAGCACTGGGGCCGTGAGCCTTAAGGTTGCAGTTACTTTCTTAGTATTTGACGTGGATTCAGATGAGGTTCTTTATTTCATACCATCCAGTTTCAGGAGAAATAACTTTTAATGGCTGAAAAAGAAACAAAAGGAAATATATTCATTTGCTTTGGGGGAAAGGGAGGGGAGAGGTTTCATTTGGAAGATACTTGCTTCTTGATTTGAAGTGAGCTTCATTCACCTTCTGATTAATTTTCCATGCCCTTCTGCCAGGACGGCCGGATCGCAGTGAAGGCCTGCGAAGGCCTCATGCTCCTGGTGAGCTTGCCAGAGCCAGCAGCTGCCAAGTGCCTGACTCAAAGCACTTGTTTATGCGAGCTGTTGACAGACAGGCTGGCCACCCTCTACAGAGCCCTGCCTCCGTCACTGGATCCTTTAGACATTGAAACAGTGGAGGCAATTAACTGGGGGTAAGAATTTTACTTTTGTATTTAATACCTAAGGTAATTTTACACCCCTCCTTGAAACTCATTTTCTGTTGTTAGATAAGATGTAAAATATATTTACATTCCCGTACTAAAGTTTCAAGAGCAGAGTTTAAATACTAACTGCAGTAGAGTGGTAAGACTTCAGGCATCCAACGTACTCATTATTTTTGACATCAAGTCAGGTTTGACTGCCAGCCCACTGCAGAGATTCCTCAGGAAGCATGGTTTTCCATTGAATTATGTTAGCAATTTGTGCTGATATAGCTGTAGTATCAGATACAGATTATTTTCCTATTTGGATGTCAAGAATATCGGAAACATGTGCATAAATCTTTCACTGTACACAGTGAGCAGAGAACTCTAAGCTACCAGAAAGGGCAGGAAGGGTGTATTCGATAGCAGGCTGTTGTTACAACATTTTTGCAGTGAAGAAGAAGGAAAGAATTGTTGCATAGCTTGTCAGAACAAAGCAAAAGATAATATGCCTGTTATCCTAACTGCTTGTATGTTAGATTCTAAATATATTTAAATACTGTTCTACACTGTGCCTTTGTTATTTTGAATTGATCACGATCTATTAGTACTTGGACAAAAAGCAGGTATTTGCAAAAAGAGTATTTTGATTTCTGGTGGATGGAGTTGGACGTTAGAAACAAAAAGATACAACCTTTAATAGTGTGATAAATAATTATTGGGCCAGTTTAGCAAAGAACATGATGAATTTATCATTCCTTAGAGCTTTCAAATTGAGATGCATGTTTTTTCTGAAAGGTGCAATCTAGTTCAGGTATATGCTGTGTGGTTTCGGTGGTCTTGATTGAGGTCACTTACAGAGTAGAGAAGAACAATTCCCTTTATTTTATGGTTCTCTGACTACAGGAGTTATTGACTCAGTTCCTATGGTCTGTGTTTCCTGAGAGAACAGACTAGATGATCAGTACGCCCTTCTGAGTTAGCAAATACTTAAACTAAGTATCTCCACACAGAATTCTTCTGCTGGACATGCTATGTATCCTTTAACATGCCATTGAAAACTTTTGTGTGCAGAAAAGCTATTCTAATGTTCACTTCATTGTGAGTAGATCATTAATTATGCTGTTAAGTTTAATAAGATCATCCAATGTTCTTCAGATATTCCTAAATAGACTAAGTAGTATTTTTCCCTATGTTCTCCAGTTTGGATTCCTACAGCCACAAAGAAGATGCATCTGCTTTTCCAGGGAAAAGAGCCCTGATTTCATTTCTTTCATGGTTTGACTACTGTGATCAACTCATCAAAGAAGCACAAAAGGTTTGAAATGTTTATAGATGATACAAACCTATTCAGAAAATAAATAGTTCAAGTTGGTTTCTTAGCTTTTCAGTGTGAGACCTGCCATTTTGTATTTTTGTTTCAGACTGCTGCTGTTGCTATGGCAAAAGCTGTGCGGGATCGATTTTTTGTTGATGTTATGGAACCCCAACTGATGCAAACGTGAGTAGCGTCGTTCTACAGGAAACAGCAGCAGAACACAGTCTGAATCAAGTGGATATTTTTCTGCTGAAATCAAGTACATATCTAATGTTAATTTTATCGTTCAGGTCAGAGATTGGGATCCTCACATCAACTGCACTATTGCATCGCATCGTTCGTCAAGTGACTTCAGATGTCCTGCTGCAGGAAATGGTTTATTTTATACTTGGAGAACACAGAGAGCCAGAAACTTTGACAGACATCAACAGACATCCATTGCGACACAGGTTGATCGAGCACTGTGATCATATTTCTGATGAGGTGAGAAATGGTAATGGCAGAATGTCTGCTGGGCAGTTTCATCTTGCATAGAGACTATAAAAACACCGATGTGAGGTCATCTCATTTTTGTGTCAGTTAACTTTTAACCAAGGAAAAGAGTTCTGACCACCAATCCTGCAAATTCCTCTTAGAAAGTGAAAATCAAACTGTTTATCCAACTAGTACATTTTTTCTAGTCATAAAGATTCTTTGCTAAATTTGCTTGCCCCCTATGCATCTCTGTTTGGGCTTGCTTATCTGTAAAAGATGGCAAAATCTGTTTGTGCGATTGCATTTTAATTGGTGGTATGTTATATGTTGCATCACTGTTATTTTCCTTGTGTCAATTTTGTCATGTTATCACCTAAGGGGTAGTTAAAAACTAATTTTTTTTATTACACAAAGTAGGTTTGGCTAAAGAATATATACAGTGCCAATTAAAAGATGATGTAGTAACTTTAAGCACTTTACACACCGTAAACCTTGTTAAAGTAATTGACTTCAGTGAAATCCCTTCTAGGGAGCTGCTTGTGTAACCGGTCTTCCCATGAAATAGCCTCCACCCTCTACTTTCCCAAAAAATCCCCAAGCCTGCCTGAAATACAGATCTATGCCTTGACATATCCATTTTCTTCAGTCTGCTTACCCGCTCACCCTTTCAGAGTCAGATAACTGTATAAATTAGTTGATCTTTGCAAAGCTGAGCACTCTAAAGCTGTCTCTAAAAATGGCCTCTATATTGCTTGAAGTCAGGCCCTTTTTAAAAGCTACATAGTATCTCCATGTAAAAACGTTAGCCTCTAGTTCTAGCCTTGACACCCTAGTATTATTTTCTTTTATTCTGGATATTTATTACAACCTTTAAGTCCTACTGTATGTCTGGCTTGCACAGTGATAACCATCTTCCAACATGGATCTGGTTGTAATATGGAAGGCTAAGTTGCAAGTTCTTTGGATGTTCTTTGTATTGTTATTTTGGCAGGATTTAGAAGTTTTTGTATTATAGAGCTGTACTGCATGATGTTTATAGGAAAAAAATACATGCGCATACTGGTTTTCAAGTGCGTTTGGAGCAATGTTTATATACCACACTCAGCATAATAATTTTCTAATTCTACCTGGGAATTTTGGTTCCTACTATAATGTAAATAAATATATTAGCAATGTTCTCGGTTGTACAAACACAGATAGAAGACAATTAACATAAGGCAGCTGTGCATGAGTCCACTGAATTTTTACTTTTTACATTGCAGATCAGTATAATGACTTTACGAATGTTTGAGCACCTTTTGCAAAAACCCAATGAACACATTCTTTATAATTTGGTTCTGAGAAATTTAGAAGAAAGAAACTATATGGAATACAAGCCTCTCTGTCAAGAAGATAAAGATGTGGTAGAGAATGGACAGATTGCAGGAGCAGTGTAAGTTTCTTTTTTAAGAAAAGTTTTCACAACAGCCAGCTTGGATTATTATTTTTAAAACAAAACAGTCTTTTCTTTCATTAATTGAAAGAAAAGTGAGTACAGCACATCACTGAATGTTTTGTTTGTTAATCTATAACATAATGAGCATCTATAAAGTGATGCACAAATTACTCCACCAGCAACTTATGGAAACTGTTAGAACAGTAACAAGAGCTAAAATTAACAAAAACCTCTTTTCTAAACAACAGGCACTCTAAGGTCTTGATTTAGTAATTTACTTACGCATCTGTCTAGCTTGAGTCTGTGCATGTTTGTACTGATTTCAGTGAGATTGTTCTTGAAGTCAGTCACTTAGGTATCTTGCTTTCATTAATGTTCTTGAATCATACTTTTGGATGGAAGAACGTTTCTAGGACACTTTATGTAAAATTCTTTGAAATACCCTACCTACTATCATAACTGCTTTTTTTACTGAACGGAGATGTGAGGACTAGTTACACCAGCTATTTTAGGCATCTTAATTTAGATATTTCTGAGTCATCTAAAATAATCCAGTGATTTCCCTGAGTAGAAGTATCTCTCGTGGAAAACTTGGCTAAAGAACTTAGGTGATTTAACGCAGTGATTTTGTACCAATCAGAAATGTCCAGCTCTGTTGTTCAGATCAGCAGGTTATGAATTTTCTTCAAAAATAAAACAAAGCTTGCCAGGTATTTGTAAAGGTTGGTATTTCTGCATATTAATTAGGTAAAAAGATGTACATATTAGAGTGTTCTGAAAAACATGCTAGTTTTTCAGAGAAGAAAGATAGAAAGTGTATCTATTGATCCAGAAAGTTTCCTGCCTTCCATAACATTCTGTGAATTTTTATGTCTGTCTATTATAATCTCACAGAGACCTGGAGGAAGATCCATTATTTACCGATCTGTCTCCAGATAACACATTGTCAGCTCAAGAGTGGCTCAGTGCTTCTCCACCTGTCAGTCCAGAACATCCAAAAAATGATGGGAAGACTGAAGTTCATAAAATTGTGAACAGGTGAGTTGAAACAAATACTTAAAGAAATCTCTGAACGTGTGGGTGCCTGCACACACTATGTGAACTAAATGAACTCTGCAATGGGTGTAGGTCTGTTGTTCTCTGCCAGCTGGCAGAATGACTCCACGGAAGAAAATTATGTGATGTTTTACCAGAAAGCTACTCCTGAAGGATTAGAGCTTACAATAAGTAAAAAGAATTCAACATAAACCAAAAAAATAGAAAAAATTTACAGCTAATATTCCAGTCTATTACTCAGACTTCTGGATGAAAGCCTAATTGAGTATAAAACATTCTTTTCTCAAAACATTTGCTAAGTTTAAACTAGTCTTATATGGGGTTTGACCTTCCTGGAGAAGTCTGGGGAGTGTTGCTGTAATGGTTTCATGGGGAAAAAAACTACTAGCTTCCCAGGGTTCCTTAAACACGTATTTAAAATGAAATAATTGCCAAGCTAGAGATAACCTTCTGTTCCCAGAAACACACGGGGCACCTCCATCACCTGTAACAGACATTTGTTCATATTAGGCATACTGCAAATTGAATACCACAGAGAGGACAGTCTCTGCTCTAAGCAACTTAGTGATGGTAATTCTCTTAGCTACTAATATGAGGACAGATGCTCTTTGCTCTGTTAATACATGTTAGCAAAGCAGCACTGGTATTTCTTTGCTGACCTGCCTATTTAACCGGAAATAATCAGAGTTAGCCAAAGGAAGCAAACAGCCTAAGGACTGTCAGCTTAGAACTGAAAAGTCATTTCTTGCCCTCTTCCCCCAGTACTGCTGTGTATAGTTTATGGTGGACATGGTTTGGAACAAAGATGAAAAGAAGTGTCTCCAAAATTCACCCCGTATAATCTCCATCAGGGAATAGAAATGTTTTCAGGATTTGCAGTGTTTTGCAAATTTATTTTTTCAGATAATATGAACTCCATAAGAAAACTCAACTACTCCATATTTCTGACTCTCTATGTAAAGTCTTTCAGGAGCCTCAGCAGTTCCTGGTGTGTGGAGAAAGCTGAACTTTGGAAAGAGAGTCTAAAAGCTGAATGGTCTTTTGCTGTCCAGAAATTTTGATTTTCTAAATTTATTTTTTACAGGAAGTTCCTCTCTAATAAAATTTAGAATTTGCAGGTGTTACTTAGGCCAGATATCAGTGAAGTAATATGGACATACAGTATTTGCACTATATACCTGATAAAGGCAATGATATTTGTAACTGGGACAAATATTCCTGTATGCTCCTGTGTGTTTATTGCCACAGCAAACTATGGCAAATAAAAGTGCCTATGCAATAGGTTAGGAAGAATTTTAACTATAATTCTCCTTCTCTTTCGACTCATTCATTCCCCAGTGAACTTTCCATCTGGTCTGGTAAGATGGAGTCTGACCTTTAGTAAATATCTGTACTGGTCATGACTATTCCTTTTCATCTCCATTTTGTCTGCTCATTTTCAGAAACCGCTAGCCTTCCACTGATGTTTTTACCTCTAGTGCCAGATATACAAATTCTGAAGTATATATGTTGTTATTACAAACAGTAGTTAGAACAGACTTGCGTAAGTAGATTTTGTATTCTCTGTTCTTCACTTGAAGTTACAGTAAAATGCCTGGATTAATTGGGCATCTGATTCAGTACTGTGTCCACTATTACAGATGATGAAAAAGTATTGACCTGCTGCTCCGTGGATTATAGTTAAACATTAATGTACTTCTATCTCTTTTAGTTTTCTCTGTCTTGTACCTGATGAAGCTAAGTCATCATACCACGTGGAGGGTACAGGTTATGATACTTACCTCAGAGATGCCCACAGACAAGTAAGTCACTGAAATCTTCTTTAATCAGTCCTTGAGAACTTGAAATGCTTATGAGAATGTACAAATGGTTCTATAAATAGTCCTACTACATGTAATGGAAGATGGGAAAATTCAATTTTTATTTTCTTATAAAAACTTACCTTCGGAGAGTTTTGAGGGTGAATCCATCTTCTATTATTCTAGCAGGAATAATAGATGACATTAAATGCATTAACATTCACGTAACAAATACACTGAGAGAAAATCTGAACTGCAGATAGGTTCGTAATTTGCTTTTTCATTTATCTGCATTCTCTTGGAGAATTGCCTGCCAAGCTGTTTGAAAGGACTAAAGGGAAATTAAAATGCTGCATAGGAGTTATGCAATCTGGGACTTTAAAAATAAAGGCTCGTCACAGGGAATATGCAGCCTAAGGCATTCAGGTTTGAAGTTGAGAATTCTGGTGGGAAAGCTTATGGTTTACTATTTTGAAATAAACGCAGGTTTTGTTTTTACAAGTGTAATCTAAAGTCTCCTTGGTCAGAGGACAATCACTGTTCATTTGCAGCTTTCCTAATGAGGCCCTGTGAATCTTCTATAACAGAAAAAAAAATATGCAAAGCAGTAGGATAACAGAGAGAACTATATTTAGTAGGCACTTGAAAAATTCCATAATCTCTGAATTAGGATGTGAGCAGTTTGAAATAGGAAGCTTGGGTTTCTGCATTTGTTATATTGTTTTACCTGTAGTCTGTCCTGAAAAGAAACGGAATGGAAAGTAGAGAATAAGGAAACAAACGTTCATGTAAAATTCCCCTATGTTCTATTCCTGGATGCCAAAAAACACATATCATCTAGGTATTTCTTTCATGCCTTAGGGAAAAGAGTATTCTGGGAGTTATTAGAGAACAGAATTGGTTTCTGTCTCTTTTTGACAATGATATGGCTACTCTTAAAATATTTCCCCCCTGAGAATAGCCCTGCCTATTGCTGCTATTACATCCAAATAGCTATTCTGCTTACATATTCCTATACCTGGAAGCCTGCACAGGTAGGTAAGCTGCATGCAGTAAAGAATTTCTGAGCCTGTTTCACCTGTCTTTTGCTACAGTTTATTCCTGCATTCCATATTTTCGCTCCTATAACCTGTGCTCCTTTCAAGGTGTAATTCCTTGAAAGTGAGACATCAGGTAGCCCACAGCAAATCAGAGGCAGAAGCTGTCAGGCTGTTGAGAAAGACTGAGTATTTTATGGAGAGGGAAGAGGAAGCCCTGAAGTACACTTCTATCACCTGCACGTACACGTGCCTTCCCTGTCCTGGGAATTCAGGAGGATTTGGGTTGAGCAGATAAGCTGCATGTTCTATTATAAAAATGTGATAACTTATTTACAACACCACCATATATGAATGCAATTCCTGCTTTAGAAGAATCCTGATCAGGATGTGTATAATGCTGGCTTTGCTTTGTGTGTGGGTCCCGGTTGCTTTTTGGGAGCTCTGTTGTCCACTCATTGCGTTTCTGAAACCCCTGTAATAGCGTGAATATCAAGAAGAAAATGAAGTGTCTGCATAGAGACTGATGATGTTTATTTTAGAATGACTGTTCCTTTTGAGCTCAGAGTACTCAGATAACTACAGTTTATAGTCTGAAGGACTGGCAGCTATTAAAAGGAAATTAAATGGTTTCCATGGAGGTTGGTATCTTTTTTTCTGCCCCCAATATATTTTGCATGAAGTTGTTTGAATCTGTTTTCCTACCTACTTTTTTCTAGTTCCGGGATTATTGTGCCATCTGCTTACGATGGGAGTGGCCTGGATCTCCCAGATCTTTGGAAAAGTGCAATTTAGAAGCATCATTTTTTGAAGGACACTTCTTGAAAGTCCTGTTTGAAAGAATGGGCAGGATTCTTGATCAGGTAAAAAAAACACATTACGAATTCCATTTCTGATGCTTTAAACATTGCTACATGGCTAGTCTCCTTAAGGTCCCATAAAGCCTGTCGTTCAGGTGTCTAGGGACCTGTAGCAGGGAATAATTGAGTAATGTCCCACGTCTTTCGTGTATGTCTCTGTAGATTGCAAGAAGCTATAGTGATCAGTATTCTTAACTTACTAAATATAGTGAACAGTAGGAATATCTTTAGGGTAAAAGATGAGGATAAAATAGTATCTTAGGAATCCTTGGATGTTAGCTTCACTGGTTCTGTTTTCATTTTCCAGCATTTACTGTTAGAAGGCGTGCAAATTTTTCAGTAAATAAAATACTTTACAGCTCCTTTCTACAATGTTTCGAAAAACTTCAATCTGAAATCTTGTTCAGGAAGCACTTTACATCACTTTGTAAGCTGAAAACAACTTACTGTATCACTATAACATTCCCTCAATTTTTTCACCATTAGAAAAAGCTGTTATCATTGCACGAGTGATGCATGGAAGGTTTCTAGAAGGTATCCTTTTCCATCTGCCATGTAACAAAGGGTTGTTTTTTTCTCCTGTTTCATTGTATTCTAATAATGAAAACATAGCTGCGAAGAGCAAACAAATGAGATATGATCTGACTGGTTCCTCTTTCTGAAAAGTAGTTGTGACATATCAGACCCAGATTAGTACAGAGGAATTTAAAGAAAGTAAATTTCCCTGTTCTGTGTTTCTTTCTGTGTTTAGTCTTTCTGCGTGACCTAGTCTTTCTGGGGAGAAGAACAATGAAGGCTCAGGGAGGTGAAAAGGAGATCACCTTGTGTGAAAACTTCATGGTTTTTTTGCCTTCACTAAACTCTAGCCTTAAGTTCATGAAGTCAGCATTGCTGCTTCAGATCAAGAAAACTTTTTCTGCTAGTGAAAACAAGACTTGAAAGTCTAGATTACCCTCCTTGTGATGCCAGCTGGAGTTGCTGTAGATGCAATAGCAGCAGTTTTGGGGAAGTTTGCACAATTTCATTCAGTTTCACATGTGCAGCTATTTACAGAGTAAACATTTAGCTGGGGCGGTGTCAGATTTCCTGGTGATAAGCACAACAAGAGGACAGAAAGAGCATATGAGTGCTCAGGAAATGTGGCAGGAGGCCAGCAGTAGCCTCTAGGACTGCCTTGTGAGTGCTTAGGGGAAAAGGATGTTTGAGAGTACAATTTATATCATCAGAAGTCGGAGAAGCCAAATGCTTGCATTGCTATGTTGTGTATCCTCAGGCTTTTGGTTCCAGTAGACATGTATTGCATAATTCACTAGTTGAAATGGTTAGAGATTGGAGTCATGAAGAAGTCTGAGCATCGTCAACTTTTAGGAAAGACTAGTGTCACGGATATGAAAGCCTTGTCTGAGCAATGATACATAAATAAAGAAAGTAAATTATATCCTCCCAAGAAATACCAGATACTTATGATTATAACAGAAACAGCATCTGGCATTGAAGCACAATGCCCATTTTGATATTCTCCTTGTCAGCATGACACAAATTCTGAGTTAGTCAAGCAAAGTGTTAATGTCTGTGGTGTCTAAAAAGAAACTGGATTCCAGAAGAATTAAAACAAACTGCCTGAATCAGACAGCAGGGGTAAATTCTTACTATATCCTACCAAAATCTTGTCCTAAAAATCAAACTGAGATTCCTAGGGGTTATTTATGATGAAACATGTAAATCACATAGGGGAAAAAAAAAAAAAGACCTGGGTCCTGTTAATTCATATGACAAATTTGACATAATGTGTGCTAATGTGAATGTCCAGGCAAAGTGAAAAATGCAGAAAAGCATTCACTAGGGAAGCAGTACTGCTTACAGATTGTGTTCAATGTCCTTTTTGCTTTGTCATAATACTATAGCTAGTTATTGTTTAGCCATTTTTATCAATAGATATCAGAAAACCTTACAGGAGAAGTCAGTATCATAAAATTAATTTCTGAGAGAAGGTAGATGATGCACAGAGATGAAGTGACTTGTTTCAAGGCTGTTCAAGTCCAGTACATCACCTAAGAGACTGGCATAGCCATGTAACAAGGGAATGTCTGTCCGTGTCTTGTATTCAGTGGTGGAACAGACCATGTTGACGTGGAAAGAAATTCCACTAGTCTGGAGATTTTGAGCTGAACCAAAATGTCAGTTTGTTTCCACTGTGATCCTGATGAGAAAATCAAAGCTGAAAAAAGGGGCTTGAAATACAAAGAAGCTATGATGAAAATACTTTGCTTTTATGGAAATGAGTTTCTCCCTGGGCTGTGGCAATCCGCTAAGCAAGATATTGTTTCTTTTCTTTCCTGGACAGCCCTTATTACTGATGTAGCTTCTTTCGGCATCTGATGGTGTTGCCTCTTGCATTTAGTTGATATGAGGAAAGGAGGTAGAGAAGAAACTCAGAATATTTCATGCTGCATTCCCAGCCCAAGATTGTTTCATCTCCCGTAGCAGTTACTGCATGCTGCCACAAGATGACCAGGCCTTCTGCAATGATTCTTTCCAAGCAAACTGAATATAAGACATATACCATATTAGCTGCAAACATGGATTTGTCTCTCTCAGTTCCCTGATCTCATATAGTTTGCAGTTATCCAGGAGAAGCAAACAGATATTTAATCTAGGTTGATCCTATGCTATTTGTTTAGCTACTGAGCTGAATAACTGTTTTATAGCAAAAAGACTTATCCTCCAACAAACTAGAAGTTTGCAAAAGCTTTGCATCTGTGCAATAGCCCTGCTTGGAAACTTGTGGGACTTCATGTGGTTGTAGCAATTATACAGATAATAATATTTAATACCTAGCTGCCATGTCATTCTCTCCACTCTTGTTGTGGAAAGCACAGGTTTTGGGCCTGCCTTCTAATCTAGCCTTTTAACTTTATCTAATCATAACCTAGTATGTAAGGTTCTAGTAGTTAAATAAGCACATGATAGATGAAAAGAAGCCAGCATGAAAATAGCTAAACTCTGTGTTTTACTTTTTTTGCAGCCCTATGATGTAAATTTACAAGTTACGTCAGTGTTGTCCAAACTCTCCTTGTTTCCTCATCCTCATATTCATGAATACCTTTTGGATCCTTATGTAAACCTAGCCTCTGGCTGTAGGTCTCTCTTCTCTGTTATTGTCAGGGTGAGTAAACACACAGTTAATATTTACATATGGCTATACAGCAGTGATGAATTTAGTAACTTTGTAATGAATATTGTACTGTAATGAAGTTGGCAAAGGACTTGTTACTGAAAATAGGTACTCTTGTGTACTAGGTGTTCTTGATTTGAAAATCAGAACTATGGCTTTCCTCACAGAAACTTCGGAAAATATTTTTCCCAGCATTTATTTTCTTTGTGCCCATCTTCAAAATTATTTCCCCTACCATGTTTGCTTTGTTTCATTGTGTAGATGTAAAATATCCCCACTGGCAATGATGTTACTTTAAGTCTGACTTGGTCACATTGTTGTCATTTGCAGGCAGTGTCACATAATGCCATAAGCACAGGCAAAGTACAGGTTTGCAACTGAATGGGAAAGAGCTGGCTTTTGATTCCCAAAAAAGCAAATGACGCTCCTAGATACAGTGTGCTTGGATGGAATGCCGCTGCCCAGCCCCTCTTCTTTCTGATGAAGGCTGCTCTTGAATGGTCTCCTGTAGATTCTGCTCAGTAATAGAATCGTAGACTTATCGAAAGTCCCCTTCTTTTCGCTCTCTGATCGTCTCTTCCTGTCAGACCTTTATCCCACAAATGCTGGCTGGCTGCCTGTCACACTGCAGTCTTCCCAGTCAGAGATCCCTTGCCTACCCCACGCACCAGCTGTTCCTAAGTTGGTCAGGAGCCTATTATTGGTGCTAACTTACCCAATACTGACAGAGGGCCCAGCTCCCTTTTTCTCAGCAGCCTCCTCCATTTCAAACTATAATCTTCACTTTCTCCCTTTGTGCTTTCCTAAACCCACGAATTTCCTGGTCAATGTGCCTTCGTTAACATTTGCTAAGACAAATTAATCATTGGCATCATTAAAGTAAGTGAGTAATACCCATTTATGGCAACAACAGGTAAGGCTTAAGAGTTCCTGTCCCTTTGTATCTTTACTTTCTGTGCCCACATCTTTGGCGCCTGTTAATATTTTTAGTGTTTATGACCTCTGACTGTTCTTTGCCACCTAATGGCTAGTCTGCATATTGTTTTATGAGTCCGTGAGAGTTCTGATATGAGTCTGTAGCTCAGGCGTTGAAGGCTGTCATTTAACCCATGCTGCTAGGCACTCTGCAAAGATGTTACTTTGGGTGTTGATGGCACCGTGCTTTACAGGTTGTTGGGGACCTCATGGTTAGAATCCAGCGCATCCCAGATTTCACTCCTAAACTTCTGCTGGTCAGAAAACGCCTGCTGGGCTTGGAGCCTGAAGGGCCCATGTGAGTAAATACATTGCATATTCTCCAAGACACACTGCTGTTGTTTGTGTGACAGTTCTGATTTCTGTGCTGAATTATTTTCCCCTTTCTCAGCATTGACCACATGACGTTGCTAGAGGGCGTGATTGTGCTGGAAGAATTCTGCAAAGAGTTGGCAGCGATTGCATTTGTGAAGTACCATGCCTCATCTACACCATAAGCAGCCTTGAGTGGCAGGGCTGTAAAATCACCTAGCCTGTTTCAGTCAAAAAGACTATTGACAAAACCCAGATAAAAAGAGGTGGCACCTCCTGGCGAAGTGTCAAGGGACATTTGGCAGAATTGTAAGACTGGTTACTTTTGCCAGTTGTTGGTGTTTGCCACCTTGCAAGAGAGATGGATTCAGATGGACCTAGAATACAACTGAAGGGATTTCAGGAGAAACCAATACATAGCATTTCTAGCCATTGTTTGAAGAGCTGCAAAAACTGTATGAAGAACCACAGACATCAGACCTTGGTTATCATTCTGTTGTAATGACATTGTTTAGAGAGTTAAGTCTTTCGTATATCCTTGGGTTCACTTGCACCAATTCACTTTTTGTGACCTTATTACTTATAAAATGGCAAGTTAATTTTGTAACATTTTTATGTCTTAACTCTTTTGCTTTTCAGCTGGAAATATAAAGGAAATCACAACCACAGTTGCAATGGATATTACTAAAAATGAAGAGAGGTTGAAAAGATTCACTCTTCTAAATACTGTGGGATATATTCATGAGGGATCATCTTTATTTTGGTGAATTGTAAAGACAACTCTGAGTTTGATTCCCCAGTGGATTACTCCAGGAGATACATCAGTATAAAATCAATACTAATGGAATTAACCCTGATTCAGCATTGCATCCATAAAAAATATATCTGAAGTATACATGTTTCTAGCATGTTTGTCCCTGTCATTTCAAATGATCTCTCTTCAGGTCATCTGTGTAACAAGATTTGGTTTAGGTTTTTGCATGTGAATTCTAGTTGCTTGATTCACAGCATCTTTACAGGGAAGTTAATTATAGGTCATCAGTAGTTGTTACTGAAACAGTATTTTTAACTACTTTTAAATAGCTAAATTGGTTTAAGAATCTTTTGTGCCTTGAAAATTTTCAGCATAAACGTTCTGTCATTTTTAGAAATGTTTTTATTGCTTGTCTAACCCTAGCAATAGTGCCCAACAAAAGACTGACTTATGCCAGTTCAGTTAAAGCATTGATACCATATGTAGGACCAAAATCTACACCCTTTTTCATAGTGCTGTGATGCAGAAGCGTATCTCAGTGAATCCTTTTCGACATGGATACCATCAGCCAGGCGAGGCATTGCAAGCTGAGTGCCCTGCAGACTTGAGCGTGCTTTGCTTCTGCTTCTCTGGAATGATGGCAGCCTGCACTTCCGATCGTGCTTGCTGCTCACTGCCACAGGGGCACTAGCAGGCTCGGGAGGCTGTGCTTTAACCTTCAAATCACGCTTAGTGGTTCTGATAGGAGACCTGCCTGCTATCTGCGCAGTACCTCTTTACTCTCTTATGGATGTTATAGCATAGGCAGGCAAAGTAGAGCTTAGCTATATGTGTTTACATTGTATTTCTTTGTTTGTCTTTTCTAATGTCCTGTTTGCACAGCTAGTGTCCGTTTCAGATGTGATTACTCATATGCAAATATGGACTAATTTACTCAGTCACTAGAATTCCTCTGGATGTACATGATTGTACCTGGAATCAGATTTTGCCCTGAATCCATGGCTTCAAGACCTTTTTCTTACGTTTATGGAATCTGGATGTTGCGAGGCCTTTTAAGTTAGCAGGTTAATTAGAACAGTGGCACACTTAATGGGCTAAATTTATTCCTGTCACAACAGTGAAGAGGGTCCTGCTGTAAAAGCTTCCAGTCGTTAGGCTGGGAAGGAAGGCTAGCTGAGAGCAGTTCTGGAATTGAGGAAATATTTTTGCAGGTAAAACGTGTATTGAATGGCTCCCTGTACTGAGAGGCTTCTATTTACACTGTTTGATTTAGCTGGCAAACAAAAGCGTTGTTTACTTCCCCACCTCCTTTTTTCCTGAATTTAGCCCTATAATGTTTTCTGGTCAAAGTAACATAGTAGGATAAAGTTTAAAGAATGACACTGTTTTCATTTTTGTTCTTTAGAAATATACCTTGAAAGTAGTAAATAATTTTTAAAGTCATTTGTACTGCAGTCAGTCCCTATGAGAAGCTCCATTAATATAACATATCTGACACATAGTTCAGAACATGTAAATGTCTATGCAGAGTTATGTTTAGTACATGTATTTGTGATAACTTAGGTCCAAAATCAGCAAAGTAGTTAAACATAAGCTTAATTTCAAGAAGCTTCCTGTATCACAGTCACTTAGATGAAGCTAAGCTGTGGAGGACAAATGCTGATACTTTACTGAATTTGGGTCTTTGCTGTTTTTGCTTGAGTTTAATTACTTTTTCCTCAGAATTCCTATTTTCATAATTTATTTATTTTTAAAGTCTGTGTTCTAGAATATTTCTAATGTCCCAATTTCAGTGGAAACTGGAAGTGATAATACTGCTATAAATGAAAGTGAGAGAAATGTTAAACAAAACTCACACGAGAGCATTCCAAGTAATATAACAATTTATAAAGCCATTCAAGAGGTGACCAATCTTAAATGAAATTATTAACATCACCTGTTTTTTTTTGTTGTTGACGTTGTCATTGATACCTGAGCTCATTACGCTGTAAGGAATGGTATCAGTCGGTTTCTAGAAGGACAGCTGCAACGTCTGTGGCATTTTGATGCAGAACAGTCTACCAAGGTGCAAGCACAATCCCTTAAAGCTTGCCCATGAAAAGATAAGTAGATATAAATACTCTTAAATTCAGGATATAATTGTTCAGTTTTCATAAACATTGGTGATGTCTTGCAAACCAAATGTTATTCAGTTGATAAATTTGGAAGATGTGGATCCATCCTGATAGCAAGTGAAACAATGCTTAAATTTTCTTTTGCCTAAACTGCTAATGTGAGTGCTGCCTACAAACCCTTGATTACCATACATGATGACAATGATCTTTTTTTTTTTTTTTTTGTAAAGGTGATTTAATGTTCCTTAAGAGATGGAACTCATTTAATTTTGTCTTGTGATTTTTTTTTTCCATGCACTTTTTTTGATAAAAGGTAAAAAGTTAGTTCAGGTCCATGTTTTCACCTTTCCAATCTATGCATGTCATTGAGGTGCCCATTTTGTTTCTGTGTGTTTGTGTTTGTATGTGGTTATTTATTACCCACAGGTGGACACCTGAGAAATATATGGCCTGAAGTTCACAGCATATGCAGATCCTGCATTTGTCAGTGGGAAATGCAAGTGCTTACCGCTTTGGAAAGTATGGCCACTAGTATTAGATTGAAATACTTGAGAGGAAATACTAGAATAATTTTTGGTTTCAAAAAGCAGATCCAAACTGCATTTTAACCCTGATGCACATGTGTGTAAATAGACATATTTTTACTTTTTTTCCATTTATTGTATGTATTTGATTTAGAGTCTGATAGAGAACATTTTGTAATAAGCAATGTGCTAACTCTGGTAGAACAAGGTTGTCTGTAGTCGGTTTCTCTTACGACTGTAATATTCCTAGTATTCAGATCCTGTCTATGTAATGTTCTTATTATGTATTTGTCTGTGCAATATAAAAGCTGTGATTTGATACACAGCTTGAGTCTGGTTGTACATCACCTGTGTATATATGTATAAGGACCAGAATCCCGAGCTTGCTTACACTATGAGTAGTGTAAAGTTCGTCGCACTTGATTTTACAGGGCACAAGTAGTCATGGAATGGCTTTGTAAATGCATGGTAATTTCTTACCATAACTTGCAGTATGAATTCACAAATACCATTTTATTATCACTATCTGTCTTGCTAAAAACGAAGTGCTAGGTAAAATCTATGGATTATGTAATAGACTTTGGGTTATAGGAAAAACTGTATCTGGTATTGCATATCATACAGGTTTTCATACCATGATCCCCAATAATTTCTGTGCCCTGTAAAATAGTGTAACTGTATAAAAATGTATACTCCTTGTTTTGCCTCCTGCCCTGTTTACATTAAACAGAGGATATTCAGTAAAATTTTTCTATTGAACTTTGTGTAGGTCACTGACTGACAGTGTTGCCAAGATTTCACAGTTGTGGGATTTCCAATGAGGAATTGTTGAAACAGCCACATTACTAAACATACAAAATTAAGTTTTACAAAGGAGGTTGTGATAAAATCCAATTTTTGTGCTAAAAAATGCATGCAGGATTAAAAGGGATATTCTCAAAATAAATTAATTTAAATGAAGCGGCTGCTTATATTATTACAGAATCCCAAATAGATTTTGTATGGATGAGACAGAGCAGAAAATGCTAAATGTCCATGGTCTCACATTTTACATCATGCCTTTGATCTTCGGGTCCTTTAAATTTTTTATTTTTATTTTTATTATTATTCCTGTCACTGCAGCATCTTCTGGAATAAACCCGTTTCCTGTACTGTACTATACTGTGCAGGGCTCAGAGTGAATTAGCATACTCTTGCACAGAAAATTTGAAGCTAAGGGAAATAGCCAGGATACAGTCATCCCAAACACAGATTGATATCTGCTCTTCTTGAGAGCCTTATTATCTTTCAAGACTGCAGCAAGTCAAGACCTTGGTTTTCTATTGCATTTGAGTGCAGGGTGCCTCAGTCACAACATTAGTTTATTGAATTGGATACAAATGTCATGTATATGAATTAGCATCAGTTCTTTCTTCAGGCCTTTGAAGAAGACCTTGTTATATTTTTTATATATTATGAAATTGTATTTGTTGGGTATCTTTTCTTAAAAACTAATCTGGTTTTGGTGTCCTTCAATTTTTCATTAGCTTTTTAAAAATCTCATTGCTCTGTGAGATCCTGTTTGAGGGCTTCACTTGGATGTTAAGCCTTTTCTCCTTCTCAGTATTTAACAGCTGCAAGTGCTCTTGTATCTTTAAAAGAAGAGAGCAACAGCAAGATGATAAACTTGATAGTTTCTTTATTGCTCTCAGCATCTTTACCCTGTTCTCTTGTGTCTTAGAGATTGTCATTTCCCACCCCAAATGTTTATTTGAGGTGTCTGTGTGAGGCATTTAGAGATTCAGGGATAATTTGGTTCTTCAAGAAGCGTGGAAGTTGTATCAAAATTGCACATTTTGAATTTTCTTGTGTTTTGCTCTTATGTTGATATCCTTGAAATCACTGGATAATTGAAGCATGATAATCTTACAGCACTTGATGCAAGACTTTGGGGCTGTATAGCCTATTGAAAGAAAAACAGAGTCCTATCAGTGTGTGGTCTCTACTTCATATTCATTAACTCATTTTACAGAATCTCAGTCAAAGCTCTCAGTGTAGAAATAAGAAGTACAGGTTCTGCTGAATTTGTTAACCTTTAAATATTAACAGCACTGGTGCTGTCAAAGCATCAAGGATTTTTGTATTACTTTGGAATGTGATCCAATTGGATTAAAGTAGATTAATGTTCAGAGAAGTGAATCTGTCACAATTTGTATGAGTCCTTTTGGCCTAAACCCATATGTTCCTGATGCATCTTTTATTGGCTGAGGTTCTGTTGGAAGGATGAGCAAGAGAATCAAAGAATAATTTAGGAATCAACTGAAGCATTTGATGGATTAAAGTTTTCAGGTGTCATAAGCTTCTTGGGAGCATCAGAAAAGAAGGAAAGTGTGAAAAGTTGAATTTTATAAGTTTGGACAGGTTGCCAGTATTGCTTTTGGAGTCAGATCTGTAATGATAAAAAGAGGCATCATGGAATTTGGCATCTCACCAAGTGGCAGGGCTATTTAAATTGCCCTTGCTACGATGGTATGTGTATTCTGTGCTTTTCTGAACTTTTTCATTAAATTCCTGCTAGTTATTACAATAAGTGCTGCTGGTGGTATGAAATCTGCTAGAATAGCACTGCAGAACTGAAAACTATGACAAAAAAAAGTGTCTTGTAACTTTGATAACATAGATACATCTTGCTGCTTCTGCCTTTCTGCTCTAGTGCATCATAATTCAATGGGGGGTTGTATGGTTCCCCCCGCTCTGGTTAAACGTTTTACATACTGAAAAATATTGAAAAACATGAAAGGAAGGAAAAGTATGTGTGAGCCCTGTTAAGGTGTTAGCCTGTAGGAACATGGAGAAAAGTGTGGAATATTCTACTTACTCATCTTCATTTTCAGAAGAGGTGGATCTCACTATATTCTAAAATAAACAGTTCTCTGAAATAATAGATATTGAAAAACGGGAGGATATTCTCCACAGAGAGCCCCAGTTGGGAAGTATAAACCTGCTTTAGAAATTTGTTACATTAGGGACCAGCAAAACCCAGGCATTCCCATTATATGTTTCAAGGTGTATGGTATCCCATTTCCCAGTTTGGAGAGATGAAGCAGCCCAAAATATAAGTCTTTGTGCATAGTGGTAATGGATAACAAGACTGCAGGGAGTTCTGAGGAAGACAGCAAAAGATATTAGTTAAAGTGGACCAGCTGATTTAAGAGAGAAGGACAACAGAGATAACAATGTTTATCATAGCCCAATTATGGCTTAAGGTAAGAGGAACATTACTTACCAGCTTAAGCACCAAGACTGAAGGAATTAGTGAACCTAATTTATCAGAATGCAACTAAGAATGAAGTGCTGACTTGGAGGCAAACTGATACTCAGGATCAGTGAAAACTTCGTGACAGTGGATGCTGCTAAACTTGCAGGAGGAGTGGAAGGAGCCTCTTACCGGACACATTCCAAAACGAGACTGGACAAAACATCAAATGTTACAACAGGAAACTAGCTTGTATCAGTGGGGAGATGAACTAAATGTGTCTTTTACCTCTTGAGATTCCTAGCTAAACAGGGGCTCCTGAATAACTTGTATTTGTTTTGCTAGAAAGCAGGGAAATGGATTGATCCACTTGAAAGTCTCCTGTAAATGAAGAAAGTTGCAGCAATCTGAGGAAGGTAATTTGCAGCTTTCCAAAATGAGACTCACTTACATAATAACCTCTTTGCGAAAGCTGCACCCATCACAAGGAGCAGGTGGTACAGCTTGATTAGCTGGGCCCACAGTCCCCCCTCCACACTGAGCTACCTTGGAGAGAAGAAACAAATTGCCAATTCCCTGAAACTTCATTATCCTTTACTTGAAAAACCCACTTCTACTTCCCTCATCTCCGTATCCGCAGGAAGCACCTGTCAAGTTTGTATTTCTTAATTTGGGTTTATTTTCTCAGTCATGAATTTTTATTTCCTAAGGTTTTTCAGAGACTCCAATTTTTTACTTTAGCAGCATGTCCCTCAATACCATGTTTATTTCCAGAATTTCAGTTTTCCTTAAGTTTCCTGTAAAGGAAAGAAATCTCCCTATTGTTTATCCTGCCTTACTAATTCCATCCTTTCAAATCCCCTGGAATATTTTTCTTCTTGTCCTTCACCTTGGGAATTCTGCAGTCAACAGTTTGTTCAACTCAGTAGGCAGAGAATGTTAAGGACAAGATAGATGAAAGCAGAGCTGCTTCTGTCTACAGAGTTAACTGCAGGAGCTGTAAGGAAAATTGTATCTACGTAGCCAATGTGGCTGGGTTGAGCAGAATGAAATACTGAACACATTGGAATTGATGGGAATTTTGCCTTCAATAGAAATGATACAAGGTCTTCACTCTGCTTAGCAAACTCATTTCTTTGGAAAATAGGAATGAAAATTATTAGAGAAGAAAAAAATGCATTTGTGAGTTTCTTATGATGATTGAAGAAAAATGAATAGCTTGGTGGGTATTTTGAAGAGGGATATTTAAGTCTGCTTCTTCCGTTGATTTGAAGAACATGCCTGTACAAATCGTGAACTGGAAGCTGTTCTGAAATTGCTAACAGCTTTATTTGTTAATACATCAGCATACAGATGAAGAACCTGTACCCAAGAAATGTTCCAGGCAGATGTGGGACAACTGTCAGCTCGGACCAAGGGAAATTGGGATCTAATACTTAGACTGGTGAACATCCAGGACAGAGCGCTGTACTGCTCTTTCCATCTGCTTGTTTTTTCACCAAGAATCAAGGTCCTAGCTAACTTGGAATATTCTTGGAACATTATGTAGCTGGATGGCAGGCATAATTTGATATTAGCATTACTCCAGCAGTAAAACATAAACCAGGGAGAAGATGTGCACATTTTATTCTGATTACTCAAAATTTTATTGTTTTGATGGTGCTTTTTTGTTTAGTTAATATTTATCTAACACAAATTCATAAGGAACCAAAGCCTGAAGAATTTGGGATCAAAATTCAGTCACTCAAATCTCTTGGCCTTGTTTACATAGGCAAAAAATTATCAATATCATGTAGGATAGCCATTTAAGCCAATGGTAGTTAAGTATTATGCTCTCATGGACATATGCCAGAATGCAAACAGCTGTCTGTGTAGCTGCTAAATAAGACCTTACATTAAGGGCTAAGAATCCTGCAGGTCCAGTACTCTGACTTTTCAATGAAATTTAGGAGGAGGAGGAGTAATAGTAACAGTGGGTAAATTGTACAACAAAACTGTATGATCTTTAACATGCAGTTTCTTGCTATACACATAAAATGTCTGCTTTATTGGAATCATGATCTCAGCTTGGATCATTAAAGAAGGAGTTGGTTAAATATCAACCAACAAATCACAATAAGACTTGATGATTCTAAGATGGGAAATAAGCAGGAAAATTGGATTTATCAGACCTTATTTTTACATTTTAAAAGATCAAGACAGCACAAACCCATTTTCTTTTCTTTTTAGAATCAATTCCAAATGCCAATTTGGTCTAATAATACAATTCTAACTGGCAAATTTCTGAAAAAGGGTTGCCTTTTTGTTTGTAAATATCAACCATACAGAATAACATATTTTAAATATTTTAAAGAATACATGCCTTTGTATGATTAAATGTGATCTGTTCAACCAGTGAGACAGTAGACAGCTTCAAAACCACTCTTTGAAAGTTATCAAGTCTCTCAAGTGAAATTCTGACGCAGAGAGTTCTGGCTGGTTTTGTCTAAGAAGGGAAAGCTGTAACAGGAAAGTTTGTATCTTTTATTTCTGAGGTGGAAAGTGAAAGTAAATTATAATGGATAGTTCTGGATTATGGTATAGTTGACATTGATTCACCAACCTCCAAACAGCTACAACCCTGTGCTGATTTTTTTTTCAGTAAACCATTATTTGCTTATTTAATTTTATTTCAGAAATGAGCAAAGGATGTGGAAACTGTAAATAATGCGAGGCTAGTAATTATAGTCAGCATATGCAGTAGTTGGTGCCATTGAAAGCAAGTTTTCTTAGTGTGCAGAGCATTTTTTGCCCCTATATCACTGTGCCTTGTTCTGCGAATCCTGTATTTCTTCTTCATCCCTTTGATTACTACCCACACACCGTGGGGATGTTGGATGTCTGAGGCATTTTGTTGGGTTTGTTGTTCTGAGTGACCGAGCTGTTTGTTTCTTCCTATGAGACCTGGATGACTTAGACTGTTAGTAATGTCTGGAACAAGTGAATTAGTGACATTTTGTGATGAGTTCTCACATTTATGGTTGTAAAATGACAAGCTGTCCCAGAGGGATTACATATATCAGGCATGTGCATTGCAACTTCACTTAACTTTTTTTAGAAACAGGTTGTATAGGTGCAACTCATCTTTTAGCTCCTCGTGTATCTGCCTCCAGGGGTTGACTTCTTATTCTTGACTCAGCTTTCTACAGAAGCTTTTTATGTTTAACATCTACATGAGCAATTATGAGGAACCCCTCAGAAGTGCTGCAACACTGGCCCCATGCTTTGTTATTTCAATGGAAAAGTCTGGACCTAAAAAGCAAGCTGACCCAGATGCCTGATAATAATCTTCTCCAGGTTGAAAATGAAATTTGATACGGAAAACTTATGCACCATAACATCCCAAGGCTGGGATAATTTTTTAACTCAACTATTACAGCAGCTAAAGACTCCCCTTGATTAACCTAATTTTAGCTTCATATTTATTCAGCACCATTTATTTCAAAGGCTCCCTAAAAATTTATAAACATAGCCAAGGCATCAGCAATCTCAAATGCAAGATTTTAATGAGGTCTTTTTCATTAATCCAGGTGAACAGGAAACTGTTCTGATGTGGGGTTGAACTGGGGGCCTACAGCTACCTTCCTTGGGCTGTGAAGCTGGATTTTAGCAGTGTCAGAGCTGGATGGAAAGCAAATGCGAACTAGAAAAATAGCATAGTAATGTAATAGAGTATTGCCATTGCTAGTATCAGGCCACAGGCTCTGTGCTGAGTTTGCAGGGTGTCAGGACTGAGGCTTGTTGGGCTTGCTCTGCCTGAATTTTTATTGACCTGCCTGCAGCTTTGTTTTAATTTGATTTAGCTGTAACAGCAATTTTTCTTCTGATCAGATGGCTATAGCTGATTTGTTTTACTTTGTTTATCATCATAAAGGTACTACCCTAGTTTTACACTCTAACATAATGATGTAACATAGGGAAATGTAGGGCTGGTATGACAGCAGAGGCCTTGAGAAGCGGAGGCACAGAATGTGACATAGGGGAGTATGGGCATGGGATGGTAAGAGATGGGGCACAGGCTTGGCACGGGAGACCCCACAGCTATAAACAACTCACCCATGGTCAATTAAAAAAATGCAGACCCGAAACAGGGCGAAACTGGGCAAAACTGGGCTTAGGGGTAAGAGAGAGAACAAAAGAAATAGTATCTAGCATTTGTGAATGCACCTTATATAATAAATTCAGATGTAATGTGGAGCTGCAGACCAATGAAGAAAGAGCAAAGATTTGTAAAAGCATGTTAGCGAACATATAAAAATGACCCCAAGTGGAAGAAGAAACCATAAACATGACCATCGTATTCCTCCTGGTGAAGGACTCCAGAGGTTGATGACTTGCTGTAACCCCTCCGCCCCAAACAACAGAATGAGACGACCAAGCGCAGGATCTGGAGGAGTAGGGGAATGGGGTGCCTAACGTCAAGAAATGAGATAGAAACTAAGAAGTGAGTGTACAATAGTTTGAACTGACCCATGATTACCATTGAAACTTTTTCTGCATAGGCATTCTTTTTTCTGTAATAATTTGATCTGGACTGATTCTTGGATTAGACTGTAAAAATTTCAATTATACTAGAAATATATACAGGATGTGTTTCCTCTTTGCCTCTAACAAAATTTTGGACATAACAGTAACAAATATATTTTAGAACTAGGAAAAAAAGCAAATAGCTGGGTCAAACACTCCAGGAAAAGTTCATCCTCCTGCTGGCAGGAAGAAGACTGTGACAAAGCAGGGATGGATACTGTGTTATCTATTTAATTTTTGTTCTTCATCCTGATATCCTCCAGATTGTGGAAAAGCTGCTTGTAAGTTTTTCCTGAGTAGGAACAGTGGCATTTGATCTGAAATCAGTCTGGAACTGAGACCAGAAATATATATAAGGCTGTTGGTGAATATCATTCTTCAACATTTAAATGATGCTGAAGCCCCCACTTGCAGACTTCAACCTGATTCAGCCACACCATCCCCATTAAAGAAACAAGAGAACATCTGAGTCCTGCCTCCAATCATGCATTTTATAGCAAAAGCACTTACTTTTTGGTTTGAATCCAGACATTGCTACTCAAGTCAAATTCTACTCTGCAACCGCCTTTAGGCTTAACCAGAATAAAAAATGACCACTGTGACATTGGGTATGAAGAGATTCCAAAAATAGACACACAGAATTTCATTCAGATGCTTAGCATTACTTAATCCAGCAACCAGTGGACATTAAAATTTCATTTTAGCAGAATGTATTTTTCTTTGGATTGGGTCCCAAATAATTACATTCCCCAGTAATTTCATTGTTTCAGTGACAACCTATCCACACAGTAATGATTCTTAAGGGGGCAGCGTGCATGCAGGAAACAAAGCATTCATCAGTGGGTACCATTCTTAACCATCCATTTTTCTCGTGGTTTCCTGAATCACTGTTTCAAAGCATTTCAAGGGAGCTGATGCTCATGCTTTAAACCATTATGTTTATTACCATCAATAAGCATGTCTGAGCCAGAAATCATTCAGTGGCTGTAGCTGCTGCATCCTTCGGGAACAAAGTGTTCTAAAGAGCTAATGTTGCTCTTTCATTACGAAACCTGTTCAGAACCACAGAGAGCAATTTTGAGAGTGCAATTGGTAGTTG
The DNA here is from genome assembly GCF_036417845.1 of Apteryx mantelli. Lineage (NCBI taxonomy): Eukaryota > Metazoa > Chordata > Aves > Apterygiformes > Apterygidae > Apteryx > Apteryx mantelli. The sequence goes on from NC_089984.1 coordinate 35,910,041, forward strand.
CTCTAGGGTGGAAGCTTGACAGGAGTCCTTTTTTAAGCTAAATGACTGTAACTGTTTATTTAAAGAAACAGAATCAGGTGCAGGTTTTGGTATGCATGTATATTTATACATCTGTGTGTGTCTCACGTGCTTTCCCTCTTTAGATTGCACAAACTAATTCTGCCTTAATAAATGAAAAAAAATCTTTTGTTTATGGCCAGCCCTGTCATGAAGAATAAGTAACAAAACACCAAGAGATTCCTACAAAACTGAGATCAGTCATTTCATCCTGAGTATCTCATGTTTTTCTAGCGTGAGCACACTTTGCCTTTTAATATGTTTGGGGGGATTTAAGTGTGGGTGGGGAGAGAAGAGAAGGACACGGAGTGAATACAGAAGGTGAAGTGAAGGCATTAGGGTTAAAAAAGACAGAACAGATTAACTGCTTGCAAAGATGAACAAGGGTATAGTTTCACATTACAGTTCTTCTGGTGGCAAAGCTGATTTAAAAAGTTCTTGTTGAAAGATATATTTAAATGAGAATATTTCACTGATCACTGCAACACAGCCCTAAAAGTTCAGCGGGCACGGCCAAAGGCTACAAACTGCAGCATGGAGGTGGAAGCGCGAACCAGGGTGGGAATGGGCTGGGACTTTCCATTTGGCCTCACTGAGAACTGCTGGAGAACAAGCTCTGGAAAGGAAGGATGGTCTCGTGGTTAAATCATCGTCCAGGGAGCTGGAAGAAGCTGCTTTCCATCCCTGACTCTGCTGCTAATGTGCTGTGTGACCTGTAGCCTCAGTTACTCTAGAATGAGAGTAAAATCACTGAAAGTATCTTTTCAGAAGGGTGTAGTTATATCTCATTAATGCAAGTTTAACGGAAATTGGTATAAAAACACAGCATTGTTATCAGCCCCTCTCATCTTTATAAGTGCCACTGCACAGGTAATTGTAGACTTTCAAAATTAGATCTCCTGGTAGTGCTACTGAACACATATGCTTGTGTCTTAGCAAAATGTTCTTTGCAAGGACTTTAGAGATCAAAGACAGTCTGGGCTTGTTTGGAAACCAATTATCTACTGCTGTGCGGACCTTTGAAAAGTAACAGGATTTTTATTGCCTTTATCCTTTGATCCCCCAAATGAGAAATATAAAGATATGGAAAAACAGAACAAAAGAACAGATGTATCAAGCAAAGAGTGAAAAGGGAGAGCAAGAATGTGCCCACAGGTTAGTTGGATAGATTAAAAAAAAAATCAAGCTCATGGATTAAAACCCCCTAAGAAGCTGCAAACATAAGCAATGTATCTTTTGGCTCAGTATCTTTGTAACTTGGAAAATTGCTTAAACGCAGGGCTGCAATATGGATTAACTGTAGCTCTCCACAGGAAGGATGATTTTTGCTCCCTATGCAGCTGGACTTACAGAATTAGTCCTGGCACTTTAGGTACCATTGCTGCAGTAGCATGTTGTGTACCTTTGATCTCCATACTACCTAATTCCTTTATCCTTTCTCCCACTCTTTTCCTGGTCCAGCTTCTTAGTCCAGGAAGAATCCAACGCCATCAAATGTGCTTTATAGTGCCAGCTCTGACTTGTCATTTCCGCTGCTGCCAGAAGGCTGTGGGCCAAGGGAAGGAGCTGCAGGTCCGCTCAGTTCTGTAGCATTTCACCCACTCTATGGCCCTGTTAGTTTAATTTTAGTTTCACTATCTGGGGTCAGTCCTTGTACTGAGGCAATTAGCACTGAGCATCTGAAACTTGATAGGGATTTAAAGCAAAGGGTGAGTGTTTGCCACCTGGTGAGACGAGGAGAAGGGAGGGGGCGGACGAATGAGCCGGACCTTTTCCTTTTTCATCCGGCACACATTAGTGGATCAATGACTGAAATGGATGAGGGTGCTGCTGAAGTGTCACAGCAGTGTAATGATGTAGCTGCTATTAATGGCTAGAGCTCCAGCCGGAAATTATAGAAGAGGAAAAAAAATATTTCTAAGGGCTCTGAATTGGTAATTTAGTGCTTGCTTTCATATCTCATAAAATGGCTACTGTGCACATATTCAGAAGTTGGTCTGTTAGTTAAGGAAGGAATAGAATAGGAAGGAATAAAGCGTGTTTGATCACAGTTCTCTTTCCATTCCGTATCTAAGATACGACCCAACCATCAGTGATGCTGACTCTCCTTTAAATCGAGAACAGTTTCAGGCTCTTTCTTTAGCATATCTGTTTGCAGTGGGGAACTGTACCTTCACACTCGAGCTGCCTGGATTTAGAGCAGACATGTACAAAATATTATAGTTCATATGGACTTCGTATTCAAGATATTTCAAGATGATGTTCCTATTACATTAAAGTCAGTAGTAAAACTCTGGTTAACTTTGGGCAGCCTGAATCTAGACATTGTGAAAAATCAAAATAACCAACCAAAGCAAAACAAAAATCCCATAACAAAAGCACCTGTTCTTGCAAAATTGTTTAAGAGGACAAATTTGCTGCTCTCAACTAAATCTATGACCCCATGATGGTTGTACCCTTCCACCAGCAGTTTAATGGATTGCAGGATCCAGCAGGTCTTTTCCATTTTGACTTTCTTTGGGTTTGTCCCCTTTTTCTACAATAATCAGACAGGTTAGAGTGGAGAAGATGAAGGGGGAGAATTCCCTCCTCACTCTGAAAATGATTCAAAGGAGTAATTATATGGCTATGATCAATTAAAACAGTGAACACACAGAAGTCCATAAGAAGGGCTGTAACAAAGAGCACTGCTTCCACTCACACCTTTCAGCTCTAACTTAATTTCTGCCCCCTGCTCGGAGGCTTCTGCCGTTGTTCTCCTGCTGCGCGAGGCTGCTGCAGTTGCTAACGAAGCTGCGGCTGCCCTTTCTGCAAGCAAGGGGGAAAGCATCCAGCGTGGATTGCGTGAAACAACCTACCAGACCGCTCAGAGGTTAATAGCTGGTCCTGAAAAGCAGTTCCCGCTAAAACTGGCAGCGGGCAGGCCTGCCACGGAGAGGGGAATCCTGCCTTTTCCATGTTATATGGCACTGCTGGGGCACCTGCTGGTCTCCACTTGAGCCCTTTCTGCCTGTGCAGTTAATTCTCCACACCTCCGTTTGTAGATGCTTCAATGAATGGCAAAAAGGGTTTTCACTGATTTCCAACTCCTAACTTTTTCTGTGTTTCCTAAATAATGGAAGCTGTCTGCCAAGGCAGCTCAGGGTGAGCGGGGAGGGGAGACCATGAGGTACGCGACACTGGATGATCAGGCATAAATATTTTAGAAAAATGTGCCAGTATGAAAGGCTCAGCTGCAGCTATTCGTCCTGAGGGGTCAGGTTGCAAGACCCTCTTATTCACTCCGCCAGTGTCTGCCTCCTTGGCTGCCAGATGTGGACAGATCCAAGTGAGTAACAATTTTCCCCTATATCTATAGGGGAAGTAAGAGAACAAGTATTTACGTTGCACTAGTAAAACAGTTCTTATAATTCTGCCTTGTCACTGGCTAATTAAAGCTCACACAGCCAGTTCATCATCAGTCAAAGCCTGCAAACCTCCTCATTGCCAGGCAGTTTTGCAGCTCTTAAATCAGGCCCAATGTACACCTCTGTCTTATCCTAATTAAACCGGTTTCTGTGAGCCATGTTAGCATCCGTGTGCGTGCTAGCCAGCAGTGCTTTACGATGGTAACTGGCACAGCCGCTTTTTGACCCTCTTCTGACAGACTACCTCATAGAAGAGGCGTCACTGCAACTGGCATTCATACGCATTCTAGAAACAGTGCTGTAATGCTCTACCCTAATGACCCAAAACATCAGATTGAGTGTGCTTCTGGTGTGCCCTGGGGGTTTCTACTGTGCTGGTTCAAGAGACTGCTGTCCCCCAGCCAGAGCAGAGGCAGCCAAAGGGGGTGATGCATCAGCTTCTCGCCTGCCCCAGCTCCCAGGCCAGCTACCTCCCTATATATTTCATCTGGCATATGCTGGAGACCTGTTGCACAGTGGTGTTGGACTGCAGGGCAGACAGCCTGAGTTTTCAACTTTTTTGAGAAGATGAGAACCCCTTTGTTCTGGTTAATTTTAATGGGAGCTGAAATTCAAGTCCTCTTAAGCAGCCTTTTTGTGCAAAATATCAGGTTCTTTGCATGACCTTGAGAACTCGGGCGCTCTCTGTGCCTCACAGTCCCACATCCATTAAACAAAAAAGCCTCACTGTGTTCCTAGAGGGAAAAACGTTGTCAGAATCATGATTCAGAAACTTTGCTGGTGAGCGTGGGGCTTTTTAGAGAAGCTTGGCAGTACAGTTAGTGTATGACCTTAGAGATTAGGAAGCATCCAGCTGTCCAGCAGACAGGATGACAAAAATTCTAGTCCAGACACAATCAACTAAACAAGCTACTGCCCTTCTCTTAAAGGTCTTGCTTTCATTGATTGACCAGTGTCTCCAAGCTGAATCTGATATTGAACACTAACCTCCTGTCTCAGCAAGTTTGTGCAACCACTGTACGGAGGAAAATGCTTATTAGATTACCTTGCTCATTGATAATTTTGTCTTCTGATTCTGGTTATACAGAATGATACTGCTAAAGAGGACATGACAAAGTAAATCAAACTGTGCAAAAAGATATAATAAAAGCCTGTGCAAAAAGTCTTTTTTTCCTTCCTTCCTCCCTCCCTGTTTCCCTCTCCTTCCTCCCTTCCTCTCCCTCTTTCTCCTTCTCTCTCCCTCTCCCACCTGGGTATATTCAAGATATATAATCAATGTACTTTTAAACTTCTTTGTGGGAGTTACATTCTTTACTTGGTGTATTTGGAGAAAATATATCCACAATGTGGATTTGTCAGACCCTTTGCTTGGAGAAGAATTATTCATCTTTGTTTTCACATATAATTTATGATTTTTTAATTATTAGTACAGACAATCCTGGACAAGCATTGTTTCTTCTTTTGGCCTTTTCTACTTAGCATGGGAAATGGAAAAATCAAACTTAGGGAATTCAACAAGGTTCAATGTAACTTAACTAGGGAAAAATACTCCTTCTTGCATCACATAACTCTGAAGGTTGGTTTCATCACACACAGAAAATCAAAATAAATTGAATATATAATATTTGAAGCTGTAAGGAAAAAAGCACAGAACCAACATATTTGTCTTGGTTCCCATCCTCTAAAGGTCAGTTGTTAAGATGTATCACAGTATTAAATTACTAGTGCAAAAGAAGTGAAAATGCAAAAGGAAGTCTTGAAGAAAACCAAAAACAAAACCAAAAGAAGCCTTGAAGAATTCCAGTACTGTAGTTCTTAGAACATCCACTTGCTCTGTAAATATTGCTTAATTAAATGTACTTAGATTGGCAGTAATACTTAACTACAACTACATTAGAACTGAATCATTACCTGCAATATTAATTCCAGATACCGCAGCAGAAGCAAACAAACTAGGAGTGGGTCTGAGTTTACATCCTGATCTAGAATTTATGATGCAGATCCAAAAATATCTAGTCAAAGGACAATATCAATTTATTACAAGGTCATACAGACCTCTGCCTTGTTGATTCATGTTCCCTGCTCCCAGCTTTACAGAAGAACTTTGTAAAGGCCAACTGTTTGGGTGTCATGAAGAAGGATGAAGCAAATACGGTTCCCCCTTCAAATTTTAGTTTCCTAGAGAAATATGGTACTATAACAAATGGATATTTATCTTGGATGCTGAGGGAAGGAAAAGGCATTTTGGTGCATGTACCAATAGCTGAATGGGAAATTTGAAATAACTACATAAAATGGACTTACGATCTGTAGCAAATGAATGGCTGTCAATCACACAAAATTTCAGACTCTGCTAAACTAAATGGGCTGGTTTATGACTGTAATTATGTAGCCTTACAATGATAAGGTATTACATATACATATCTTACTCTGTGCCAGAAACTGTTCTGCATAAGCCCAGTAAATTTAATTACTAAAGGAAAAAAACTCCTCTGTTTCATGATCTATCCGCCCCTGCAGTGATTACTCAGGGGAAATTCCCACTGAAGACAAGCAGATGGTTCCTACCTTGTTGTACACCCAGCTTATTTTCTTTTAAACTATGAAGTGTTTTATAATGACATTTTTCTCTGGAGCTGCCTTGTATTTGGCAGACATTTTCTGACTATGTGTGAATTCCTTTTCATGCTATATGTGAATGAATTGTTTTGTGTTTTTTACCCCAAAGAACAAATCCCACTTCAGTTTCACATGAATAAGGACATGAATCAGACAAGTATCTAGTCCAAACATGCTTTCACCAAGATGACTCCCATTGACTTTGTTGCTAGGGAGTCAATAGTCACATTTAATATCACCGAGCCACATTTTCTTTGGTGCATTTCCAGAAACATCTGTATTGACTTCTTAAAGACTTGTCTACGGACCAGTGTTGTGCCCTTCTGCTTCTGAACAGTCTCTTACCCTCTTTTTGGATGGATACATAAGTTCTCAATAAACTTCAACAGATGTAATTTCGATGAAGGAGCTGCCTGCTTTCTTTGTGCCTGCTGGTAACCTACTTTGGTCCTGAGAGGAGGATGATATATGTCTGTGATATTCGCCAAGGCAAACTTCGTCCTTGTACAAGAAGCCAGCTCAAGCCCTACACGTTGTTCAAGGGCTTTATCCAGGACAGAGGTGGGGTATCTGCTTGTTCTCAGCAGAAAGGTAAATTTCTGCTATCTCTCCCTTCTCGTCTAAAAAAATTGCAGACTAGCGGGGGTCTCAGAAGAAATATCACATAGGTTTTGGAAAAGTGATGAACACTGATGATATCTGTCAAGAAACTTTCATTTAAGTCAAATCTTTGTAAAACTAGATGTGCCCAGATTAAAGGATAAACATAAATTGGCAGGTGCCTGGTCAGGGAATGGTATGTACTTTATCTGATTTGAGACTATGTAGCTCCAAGGAGTTCTTTAAAGAGAGATAAATCATTAATCCCCACAATCAGTTCAGAGCAGCCAGAAAAGAAGATAAAGTTCCAGTGTCTTTGTGCTGCATACACCTCGAGGCATCTCTAACAGATTTCTCTGCAGCTCGAATTCAGCTTTTTGCTTCAGAGTCAGAGACAGGGAGGGAAGCTGTGTTTGAAAGAAAAGAAAATAGTTGTAATCTCCCACGAGATATAATTTAAAATGGACATTGTGGGGAAAAAATGTTATTTGCAAGCATGATGGCATAATTTTTCTCTGGTATCCATTAAGAGCACATGCAATACCTGGATGACTTAACCTGTGACCATTATTTATTGTAACCTGCTTTTTCCCAAGAGCCGATGTCTGAATCAGAATCTTCCATCTATAACTAAGTGCACTTCTGGGAAGGGTAAATAGAACAGAGCCAGGCCTGGATCCTCAGGCAAGAAGCACATAGCAATCAAAAAAGGAAAGTAGAAAAGTGGCTTTAAGTGTCCTCTTGCCCCCTGAGCCTGGACTGGCTATATAAGGCAGGTCCCAGTAGAAATGAAAAGACCCTGCAGCCTGCTCACTCCTTTAATAATTTGTTTCAATCTCTCAATTTTTATCATGGAATAAAGAATCTCCTTGCAGTCTTTGGGGAGAAAGGCATTCACCCAGGAATGACTCCAGCGCACTGATTTATGCAATCCAGTGATTTGCCACAGCATCTTTCATGCAGAACTACTGTGATGATCAAAGCCAGTTTAATCAGCTCAGCATTTTATAAGTATTTGCAGCCCCTTCTGCCTGCCTGTAACTGGTCAGGATATGTCTCCTTCACTTTGGACAGCAATGATGCAGGGAAAACCAATAATAGCTCCACAGCCAGCCTTTCCGCAAGCATGTTTTCACCCTAATCCTTCAATGAGAGGACAGATGGAAATATGAATTAGGAGTGGGAGATCCTGCCAACTCTCTACCCAGTGAAGGAAGGGCTCCTGAGGGAAGGCCATCCTTTCTATCTGTTTCCTATCCCATAAAACCCCTGAGATGTGCTCAGAGGATTCTCAGAAATGCTGAGGAACTTGATTCCCCCACGAACCTTTAAGAACCTGTGCCTGTGAACTGAAGCTCTGACTGCCAGCATGGCACAAGGCTGTTTCTTTGGCTGTCGACTCCAGGCACAAAGCGCAGCTGATTTTGGAAACACGACAATGGTTCCATGACATGCGAGTGTCTTCCTGTGAGCATCCATTCTGGCTCCACCATAGTTTGATGCTGGTTGAACAAGGCAAAGCTTTCTAGGGAAAAGCCAGTGTACTGTGGTGCTATCAGTGTCACTTTAGTGAAGAATTCATGCAGAAGGCCGAATCTCATGAAAACCACAGTTTTCAGTGTTGAAACAAGTGTACTTTGAAACTAAATCTTGATGAATTAAGTGCACAGAATGCTTCTGAAGAGGAAATCAGGTTGTATTTTAGTCGTCTGAACCATTAAGCTGTATTTAAAACACTGAAGAGAAACATCTCACAAGTCTTGTTTAATATAAGCTGCTATTCTAGTTTTCATTTCTCCCCCACTTGGTATCTCTTGCTCTCCAAATTCAGGGGGAAGCTATGGTGTTATTTAATGGGATTTATCTGAAAGGGGAAGCTTTAAAACTGTGCTCTGGCACAGAGTGGGGCTGGCTGGGGCAGCGGCACAGCTGTTACCTGCCCAGCAGTGTGGGGAACAAACAACACTGTTGGAGAAAGAGGACAGGAGCTGCTACCTCACAAATTTGCCTCCACTAGGTCTTGCTTAAATCTAATTTAAGCTTTATTTTGAGGATTTAAGCAGGGAAAAGCCTTGCCCTTGTTCTCTGCATAAAAAGGAAATTTCTAGCAATTTAATCTACCACGGAACAGTCAAAATAACAATGTCATTGCTGAAAAATAACATAAATTTGACTATCAAATCACTGATTTCTTTCAGAGTCCCTCTCTCCCGCTGTCTATATTGAATGTGCAGGTTCCCATATTAACTTTCTGATTTGCCAGAGTTTGCAGTAGTTCATCTTTCCAATCCCTTCCTCATTAAATTTCTTCCACAGCTCCTTTGGACTGAAATGACTATAAGCTTCTTGCAGTTCATTCATTGGGGCTCTCAGTTTGGCAGAGTATCAGGCTGATGCCAGGATAGCCATGGCCATGAAGGATTTTTTTTAAGGCCGTTTAGTTCCTGCCATCTGTTCATTGGCTCAGCTCTAAGAAATTTGGACTGTGTTGCCTTCCCAAAGCTGTTTTTTCCCCCTTGGACTGCTGTCAAAATATCCAGTCTGTCTCTGTGAGTGTTTCAGTGAGCCAGCACTTGAGATATGATAATATGCCTCTGACTCATATATGTGTTACTTTATTTCTCAACAACAAATGGTGATAACAATGCATTACCATGCATGTCACCTGGAAGGCAATGAGTATAAAGAGGTTCCAGACATTTAATGGGGAATTACTGTGTTTTTGATACAGTGGGACAGTATTTTCTACGCTATTTCCTCATTTTGGATTTTAGACCAATCCCAGGTTGTTTTGTCAAGTCAAAGTGTGGGAAAGAGAAACTACTTTTGAGGCTGTTGTTCTTCTGGACCAGAGTTTTCCATGGTGGGGCCATTTCACTGAGTGGTGCAGGCAATGAGGAGGAAGCAGAAGTAGCTGCTCTCACTCTGATTTTCTCTTACTTTTGTGTAATCTAGTTACACCCCACTTTAATTTTCATATTTATTTTCCCCTCAGATGTTTTAGACAGAGGTGGTATTAGGCTGACACTTAGGTACCCCTCCCCATGAGCCTGCTTTGCCTTATGTTGTCAGGCAGCAAGCTGATCTATCAAAACAGTTAGAGATGGGCCCCATTTTAAAATTTACTGGAAGATCTGATCAGAAGACAGAATCTCCTTAACTGAAATTTCTGCTTTCATGAAACTTGGGCTACATCTGCATCAAGCTGTATTTTGTGGTCCTGTTTTTTTGTTTTAAGATATGATTTTCAGAAGGGAACATTCCAGTGAGGAATCTGAAGGTATGGCAGATCCTTCTGTTTTGGTGCATAGATTACAAGCCTGCCAATGTTTAAGATATGATTTTAGATTCTGCTTGATAGGCCACCTAGGCTTATATTGGACTTTTGAGCTTTCAGGCATTATCTACTTCAAACATTCTAAAATATACTCTATTGATAGTGTGTTTCTGTATGAAACCCATGCAAAAGAGATATTTAGTTTATGGAATGAAACCATAAAAATCTAAGAATGTGGGAACACAGCTGGTTAATATGTGTCCCTGTCTGACAGTTTTAAAAAATACTGTCTTAGCTAGAAAATACAATCACTACTTTAACAAAACAGATCTTCCCAGTCTTACTTGGTTGCAAGGCTTATATTCTGTATATACAGCTGAAGTCCAGCTAAATTACCTTTTTTTGAGCTGACTGCAGTACTTTTGCAGAGAATGATGATAATGATGGGCACTCCAGCACTGAGGTATTGCATTATCTAATTTCTGTTGTTACTCTGAAGTGTAAGCAGCAAGCTTATTAAATATGAATGTAGTAATCAGACAAATTCTATGACTGTGTGCATGAGCTTCTCATTAATGTTTCACAAAGAAGCATCAAGAAAGACTAACTGACTGCACTGGATTTAAAAGTAATAAATGTACTCCAGCAACAAAGTAACTTAATGACCCTCCTATGAACACAAGGACTTAAAGCAAAAGGATATTTCAAAAGTCATGGGCTGAACTCAGTAACTCAAGCAGATCGCCTTTTGCATACCCCTGGTAACCTCTTGTGGAGTCTCGTTTGCCAAAATATCTGTGCAACGGTACCATCCATTCAGTGTCCCATGTAAATGCTACATTATTATACACTGGCAGTCCTGGCCACCACAGCTTATCATGATCTAATTACAGCACGGGATGATCGCTGTAAACTGTAGGGATGGCTTCTTAATAGGACACAGACTGTACCTTCAAGCCAAGTTAGCAATTAGGGCATGATTTTGAGCATCCTTTACCTCTCATTGACTTCAACAGATAGCTCTCCTGGGATCACGCTCTTCAGCTGTGTAAGCGAATACTCCTTCAAAGTGAACTTCTGAGCTAAAAGAAAAAAATACTTTAGCCTTTTTTCAGCTTTTCAGGAAGGATGTTTTCAACATCTAACAAAGGAAAACATTCTTTATTTTATTTTATCTTGTTTTTTACATTTGAGATTGGAAGCACCCTTTCATAGGCAGAGCATGTGAAACCGGACACCATGAATTGCACATTCCTCCCCTCACCAAACAGCTTAAATAGATGCTCAAAATAAAGGAAATCTGCTTAAAGTGGAAAAACCCAGACTGACTTTTAGGTGATATTGGATTTATAGTTCTAGCAAATGGGGAAAATGCTTTTTTCTAAGCAAAAATATTTCTGATTAAACTTCTAATTATTTTTCCCCATAGTGATTACCAGAAAAAGCAAACTTTCTATTTCTCTGTCCATCTGTCTAGACTATATCAAGCCCTACAAGATGATGCAGCCAATGAAAAAATTATAAAAATATATAAGAATCTAGGTGAAATGTCAAAAAAAAGATAAATACTGGACTCTATTTATCCTTTCGTATTTCAAAGAAGAAAGCACAGGACTACAGGTGTGACAGACAAAAACATCATTTCATTGTAGGGTTTCTTATGGGTCAGTGTCCATGATCAAGATATAAGAATGATGTGGGATAATCCAGACAGAGTGAAATACAGATCCAGGTATGTGAGTTGGTCAAAACTTTTATTGCTTTGTTCATGGAGACACAGTAAATACGGAACAGCATTTTAATGATCACACCCCAGAAGAAAGAAGTGTAATGCTAACCATATTTATGATCACTTTATTTTTAACAGGATATCTGTAAATTAAAATTCTTTCTTCTCTCTGCCATTTTAAGTAAAAATAAAAAGCAGACATTATCAATTTGTTCTTACAGGTGGTAGGTAATTAGCATCTTTACAGACTCCAAAACCTAAACAATCAAAAGTTGAATAATTTATGGTAAATGGAACATTTTCTGTCAACAGTATTATAATGTGCATTAGAAATATACCTCACTGCCTGGAGCTGCTTGATTATTGATTCTGGAATTCTCATTAGTGATGCCATTGGCAGCCCTAGCCTGTGTGCAATGCTACTTTTTATTTGTTTGCACTTCTGAATTAATTGGAACTAATCCATGGTTACTTGCACTTCTTTAGGGTGCATTTCTGCCAATAAGAGGATGGATGAGGTGTGCTATGGTTGTTCGCATGCCAGGCAAAACCTACTGGAATGACCACTGTATTGTCCTGCAGGGACCACAGCATGCACCTCCTCAGCAACAACTGTATTGTAGGCCAATGAATAGCAAAGTGACAGCTTTGACCTTCTTGCCATAGGTATTTTCTCGGGTTGGCGAGGCTTACATGTCTCTCAGGCCAAAAAAAGGTGTTAAGTAGCAGCTGCAAGGGGTGAATGATCAGGAAGAAAATCAATGTGGGGATGGGGTGTCTTTGAAAAAGTTAGAGCCAAAGGACTGAATCTTCTTAGGGAACAAAAGAAAGGAGAAGGCTTGGAGAAATCTGGTAGGTTAGAGGTAGGTTTAGAGAAAGGCTAGTTTCTGGCTGGGGGATGACTGTTGTGGGGATGTCTCTAGTTAGAGGAGAGATCTGTTGATTCAGGGGATGTCTGGGGGAGGTCATCTACTTATATTCCTATTCTTCTTGGCATGCAGAACCTCAGATATTTAGCCATTTCCCTTTATAGGGTTTCCAGACAGCCCTTCTTCTTCAGTGTAAGGGGACATTTCTTTCTTCTTAGGAGGGTAGCGCAGACCAGAGATCCTTTAAGAAATTATTACATATTGGGTTGTAACTCCAAGACGAAGGAAACTCCTTGCAGTCTTCGTTCTTAAGCTTTCCATAAGCATCTGCTACTGACTCCCATTACTGAGCTGGAGACCCAAACTGATCCAGTTGCTTGTGTAGAAAATGGCTGTGCCACCACTGCAACCAGACCACATTGCATCTAGCAGTGCAGAAGGAGTGCTTTGGAAGAGAACTCTTCACTCTCTGCTGATGGGGGCTTCATAGGCTTTAGCTTTCTTGCATCAATAGTTGCAGCAAAGTTGCACAATATTTAACATGAGTTTAATGATAGATGTTGAAGATGGCTTTATTCTGCAGGTACAATCTGTGCCTTCATTAGGGTAGGTGAAGAAATGAAGTGATTTGAGGTGTCAGAGTTCAGGTATTCTCTTTGCTGTGCATCAGACACAAACTATTAATCACAGTCTATATGTATGCTCACAAGATGAGAATGAGTTGCTAAAGGGCTTATTATTAACACTTTTTTCTGAATGTTGGAATTGTACAAAGCCAGATGAGAAAACAGGCATACATTTAAGTGACTGGTGAAGCTACAGATTTTTTTTTCCTGTCTCCCAGTATATTCAAATCAAGATGGAATGTTTTTCTAGAAAATACACTTTAGTTCAACTCACACTGCTGAATTTAATGCAGCAGTGGCATTTAGCAGCTTCTCAGATTTAATAGCATCTAGACTCTTTTAGCCTTATGTTCTGAATTTACAGAGGGGCAGTCTGCACTTGAATTGCCCAAATAAACCATCCTCCATGTATTGCATTCTTTCATGTGCACATCTGGTGAGTCCTTCATTGTTCCTAAGTAGGATGCAGATTCTTGGAAAATCACTTCTTTGACAGCAACTGTAACAAGAAACTGTGCAAATTAAAACAAGAATGGAGAATCCCACTGACACTTTTATTAGGAACAAAATAAAAGATCTGCAAACTGTGTTTTGCTTTTCTTCCCCTCAGCATCACTGAATCTTCTGATTTCAGAGGACTTGCCTAGTCCTCTATCATTACAGACACAAGTGGGCGCATATCAGAGATTAAAAGTAACTTCCTGGTCAGTATTATTAATAGATCTGTCCTCACTTACTAACAGTATGTTTAGAAAAGCTCTTTAAGGAAAAATTTAAACTGTGTCTCTATCATATGTTTCCATAGCTCTACATCATTTGTGATTTAGCAATGGTCAGGATACATGACTGCTCTCTTCTTTACCTGACTGCCTGAACTGGATTTCGCATTAAGAAGAGATAACCAAAAACATTTGCATCCAATTATACTTTGTCCCATTCAACTCTAATCAACACTACCATATCAACTGAAATCAGTTGACCAAAACCTGTTCTTGTCTAAACTATTCTCAAGTAAAAATAATCCCTCTCATATCAGAGGAGCAAGAAAGGGGATGCCAGGGGTAAAATAAACAAAATAAAATAAACAAAAGCCTAGATGTGAAATCCACATTGGTGTAAACCTTAACTATCCATTTTCTTCTGAACAAATCACAAAAATCTGTTTATCAAATAATTGCAATTTAAGAACCTTTTTTTCATATGGAGAATGATTAATAAAAATTGCCAAACCTAATATTAGTGTATGTCATGGGTAGTTTCCCTTGCATGCAATAATTGACTTTTTTTTTTTTAATTGCTGCAGTTCTACAAGATACTGTAGAACCTACTTGTGTTCAAAAGAACCACTCTCAGGTACAATCAAGCATATGCTTTGTGCCCATCTGAACTGGACAAACTGAACTAACAAGTTGAAGAGTTATTTATCCACTCCTTATTATCCAACCAGATGGAATAGTTGGAGGGAAAATAATTCTCTGTGTTTCAGGTTTTGACAGCTGCTGACTAAGGGCCAATCCCACTAGCTGACAAGGAAATAGTTTACATGACTAGGACTTAAACTTTCGAACAGCTGCACCTCTTTTTTTACAGGAAGAACACGAGCTGTGATTGACCTCCTTACAATTATTCGCTGTGATTTGGACACAGACAATAAAGCTGGAATCATAAAATGATTTGCTGAACACAAATACAGCAATGGCCTTCTGTTACTGAACCTACTTTAAAAGCTGAAATACAGCATCATTTTCTTCTGCTTTGTGGTCTGTAAGCATTACTTCAAAAAAAGCCAGTCTGAAAGCCTACAAAGACGTAACCACCTTCCTGAAGAAGGAAATGTTGCATCTCTGTTCCGCACAAGCACATAATGGATTTCTCCTCTTGTGCAACAGCACACATTAGCTGCTTGAACACACTGCAGGCACCACCTATTAGCTCTTCTCTATAAAGCATAATTGCAGCAGATCCTTGGAGCATTAATTTGTGCAGTTCCAGGGACCTCAGTGGAGGGTTTGGTCTGTCTCTACTAGACCTACCAAGCTTCATGTATAGGGCAACAACACCCTCTCAACCATTTACTGAGCCCATTTACTGAGGTTGCAAATAAAATCAGTAACTCTAATCATGTTTTTGGTTGTTGTGGATCCTGGCTGGCTAAGAATCATTGGAGATAAACATCTCATTTCAAATAGGCCACTGAGCAGATGGTAATCACTTTTAATCACTAGCAACACAAGACAAATCTCAAGTAACGCCCTTGAGATGAACAGTTTGGTACATCATTCCCACCATTTTGAATGCTGAATAGCATGCCCTGTAAAGAGAGAATATGTGATTTATGTACATATATACTGCTTGCTAACTAAAATACTGATAGTCATTGATAGCTTTTCACATCTCTTGTTTTGGGCTCTTATCCAATGCCCACTGAAGTCAAAGCAACCTTTTTTCTTTCTAAGTCTTCAAAGAGTCCATCTGCTGCAATAATGCAGCGTTGGTTTTCAGTTGTTGATACAGAAGCTTGGGAGACCTGCAAGAATTTGCTGCTAGATACTAAAAATGAGAGCAGTGGGTAATTTCTTTAGTCAGTTGAAAACACTGTGCTTAAATGCAAACAAATAAGCTTTTTACAATTTGTGGAAACAATAGTGGGGGTCAGACACTGACTTCCAGCTCCTGCCCTATGTCTGCATCAGGTTAATTACTGCAGACAAATCATTTTAGACAAATCTCCGCTTTGGTCACTCCTTAAAAGGCCATGCAGGGAAGTTTTTCATAGGCCCTGTCTGCTGCTGCATGGCTGAAAAAGCTGAGGTGTTCTTTGCATTAACGACTTCTTTATGCTGATGGTGGTGCACTCATTTTTGTATCATCTCTCTCTGATCCTTTGTAATGTTTTCAGAACAGCCTGATGACCCAAAGATAGCACTGGGCAAGACCGTGTGACAGGTCGTCATTTCAGTCCTTCGACTGGAATCTCCTTTGTAGGAAGCTTAGTAGACTATTTCTTAATAGTAATGTTTAAACAGTTTTGCCTGAGCTCTCTGACAGGGCAATCTGTGTTTAAGTTCTTTTTTGCAGGGAATTTATGAGAATAGTTTTCAAATGGTTAGGTTAGCCCAACTAACCCAGACCTGCAACAGAAACTCCTGACGGTTTACAATGTGTGTTCCATACCTTGACTTAAATTTTAATTCCATGGAAGTCAGCAGTGACTTTCCCACTGATGTTTTACCCAAGTTTGGCTTTGCCCTTTTGTTTCTTGGAGCAGGATGCTGACACCTCGGTTCCATGTCCTCCAGTGATGGCCACATGTACCAATCACCAGGGAAATTCACCCTCACAGCTTAGAGTAGCAGCAAATATTTCTGCAGCCAGATTACGGCTGTTTAAATAAGAACTAAGCAACGAAGGTATATAATTAAAATCCTACCTGACAGTTCCAAAGGGTTTATTTTTCCTAAGCTTGTCTGAAAAGCACTGCATGGTATTTTCAAAGTAATGTAGTCACCCTACTTTTATCAAGGAAAGATTTAGGTTGAGGGGGAGTGTTCACCCTTACTGAACACATGGGTTTTAATGAACCCGGCTGCACGCATTTGGCCTGGAGAGAGGAGCTGGTGCTGCTCTTTAATAATATGAGCAAGAAGAGTTTAGGGGAGGCTGTCCAGCATGGTCAGCAGCAGGAAGTAGGTACTCATCTCACGGAAGCAGTGTTGACAGTTTGCAGCTCTGGGCCCTCTACAGCTGCCGTGGGAGGGGCGAGCAAACTGCTGACTCCAGCACAGGCTGAAAAAGTCCTTAAATGCACACAGGCCTTGATCCCGCTCTGGGCAGAGACAGCTATTGACTTCAGCAGGAAGATTTGCTTCTCTCAAGTTCTGGGAAGGAGTGGGAACATACTGAGCCCTTAGCAAACCATGTATTTTTTTCCTCAGTAACTGTCTGTTCATAGTTTCATCTGCAGGCTCTTACCAATGAATAAAGGAAATGAATGAACGAAACATCCCAGCTCTTGCTACCTTTCTCAAGTGTAGGTTGCTCAGATGCCCTGGGAGTGTTGTCAGAGAAATAAGCATCTACATATCAGGCCTGAAGAGGAAAACCCACAAGCTGTACTTCTGTTGTGATTAACCTAGAGAATCGGAAGATCTGGAAGAAGTCTAGACGCCTTAGGAATACTTTCTTATACAATGCATACCAAGGCAGTAAGACTAATGCACTGAGCCACTAGTCAGCAGAATATAATTCTTTTAAGTTGTGCAGTGAAGGTGCAATGACTAATGTTGTGATGGGTGAGGGGGAGGGACAGCAGCTTCCCAAACCAATTTTTCAGAAAGCCATGCATTTTTCTGCTGATGCTGTAGGAGAGCGTGAACTGCACACAACCAGGAAATGTAACTTATGTGTTTGAGCTCTAAGTATCACCCAGAAATGTGATATACAAGAAATCAAGCAGCCAGCATTCTGTAAGATGACTCAAATTTCAAATCCAGCCCTCGAGCCTGTTTGATAGTCTGTAAGATTTTCTTTTCAGTGCTAAAGAGGGCACGGCAGGGGTCTCAGCCTATTCATTAAAACAGCCTGTCTGCTTTCTAATTGATTGCCTCCAGCTGTGACAGAAGTCTAATAACTTTTATCTAAAACTTAGACCATAATCCTACAAGTTCTTATGCATATGCTTAGCTATAAGCATAGATTATAAAGTCGCAAAGCTCTGCTTTCTGACCATCATCCAGTATGATCTGTTCTTGTGACACTGCTTATAACTTCCCTCAGTAATTCCTGCAGTAAGCCCTTATTTCTGGGTGAGCTAGAGCACATTTCAGAAAGACACCCAACTTTGATTTAAAGCCTTCAGATGGAAACGAATCCCACAAAACTGATTTCAGTATTTAGCGATTCTCATTATTTAAACCGCATGGCTACTTCCCAGTCCTTCCTCCCGCCACGGTAAACAGCGCCCCGGCGCCGCCATGCCTCGGCCCGGCCCGGTCCTGCCCTGCCCCGGCCCGGCGCTAGCCCCGATCCCGCTATGCCCTGGCGCCGCCACGCCATGCCCCGGCGCTGGCCCCGCGCCACGAGGCGCGGAAGGCCCTTTCCCCAGACTACGTTTCCCAGCGCCGCCCGGCGCGGCGGGAGGCGGGCGGGCGGCGCCGGCGGGCCGGAAGGCGCGGCGCGGCTCCCCCCGGCGGCGGCGGTGACGGGAGCATGGCCGGGCGGGAGGGGGGCGGCGGCGGCGCCGTGCTGGGCGAAGCGGCCGACAGGCTGTTCGCGCTGAGCGGGCTGTTCGCCGTGTACAAGCCCAAGGGCCCCACCTCGGCTAGCGTGCTCAACCGGCTCAAGGAGAGGCTGCTGGCAGGTAGGCGGGCGGGCGGCCAGAGGCCTCCGGGGCGGGGAAGCGGGCGCGGGCTCGGTGCTGTGACGGCGAAGTGAGGCGGCCCGGGGCGCGGGGCTGCAGGCGCGCCCGGCCGCAGAAGCCGCTGACGGCCGCGGTCGCGCGGCAGCGAGGCCTCGCGCGCGGTTTGGGCGCTTCCGGGCGGCGGCGCCGGCCCCTGCGCCTGGCCGCGGGCCGCAGCGCCCGGCAGCGAGCTGCGGCAGAGCTCGTCTCTGGTGCTTCCGTGTGGCAGCTCACGGCGCGGCCGGGGCCGCCCCTGGGTGCGTTTCGGCTTCGCGTGGAGCTGCTGAAGGCCTGCGAGGCTCGGCGGCCTGGCCGCGCTGCGCGGGGGCTGCCGGCTCGCCTCGCCGCTCGCTTCGGCGGGCGGCTTTTCTCGCCCAAGGTGTGGCGTGATGGGAGCCTCACTGTGAGCGGGACGGGGCTTACCCTCCGCTCCGCCCTCTGCAGAGGGCCCCCGCCCGGGGGGGCGCTCCCGGGGCGGGGGGGCCGCTGCCCCGGGGGGGCGCTCCCGGGGGGGGGGGGGGCCACCGCCCGGTGGGGCGCTCCCGAGGGGGGGGGGCCCTGCCCCCTGCCCGGTGCGGTGCTCCCGAGGCAGGGGAAGCCCCTGCCCGGGGGGGCGCACCCGAGGGGGGGTGGCCCTGCCCGGGGGGGCGCTCCCGAGGGGGGGTGGCCCTGCCCCCTGCCCGGTGCGGTGCTCCCGGGGGGGGCCCCAGGCGGCAGCGGGACCGAGGGCCGCAGCGGGTGGCCGTGCCGGCCCGGCGGCTCTGCCGCGGAGCTGCGGCGCGACCTCGGCTTCAGCTCTGCCCCTTTCTGCTGTTTAAAAAAAAAAAAAATTAAAAAACCACCAAACAAGTGGAAAGCTCAGTGTTTCAACAGTTTTGGAAGTCCTGGACACGGTACGCCAAAGGAAGCCTGGGTTGTCTGGTATCGGGGAAAAAAGTCTGATCATTGCACAGACACGGAGGAATCTGGCCCAGATTCTCTTCCTAACGGGCGCGGGGACTTGACCATCTGATATGGCCTTGGGGCACTGGCTGGTTGGGTGAAAGCACAGGCTTTCACACTGGTGGTTGCTCATTTAGGCTAATGTACTCAGTAGCTCCGAGTTGGAGAGGCACTGACTTCAATCCAGCGTTGTACGGAAGAGACAGTGCCTTGGCAGGATGACGTCCCATTCCCTAATGTGGCATTGGGAAAACGTACCTAGTGAAAAGCATAACAAAGAGATAACACGGTGTCATTGTAAAACTTCAGAAATGGGAAAGGAGACTTGGAGTGTTTTTCATACTTAGTACTAATAACTAAGAATTCATGGACTCATCAGCTGTATAAGAAATATGGTTGGTGAGATGCTCTGACAGCCTGAAAGCAGCAGTGAACAAAATCACTTCATTGCATAGTTTCCATGGGGCTGCCTACATGCGAATGAACTTGGCCCATTACATGGAAGTAAATGCAGCAAGAATGCTCAGATTATGTAGCATAAGATTTGCATTTGATAGATTATTTCAGGGACTGTGCTGCTAGTTTGTGCTTGCTTTGTTAATGAAACTTCACAGGTGAACGGTCTACCATAGTTTTTCAAGTAGTTTTCTCTGAAAATCTTTTTATAATGGTGTATAAGACTTGCTCTTTTCACATAATTATAATCTTGAAAATTGTTTGAGGTTGGGAAGGGGTCCAGGTGAATTGTTCGTCTTGCTCAGTACAGCCATTCCTGCACTACTAATTCATGGCTTAAATGATTTATTTTCATCTCTTTTAGCAATATGGAAATACATGGTATTTTTTCTATGTTCTAAGGTCGTCCTGTAATGCCTCTTTTCCACTTCTATTTGCAGAAGCTGGTGTGCAAACAAATAGGAACAAAAGAAAGAAACAGATTTTGAAAATTGGACATGGTGGAACTTTGGACAGTGCAGCTACAGGAGTTCTGGGTAATGAAAAATATAAATGCAGTCATAGGAAGATGACTTCAGCAAACATTTTCATGCCTACATGAAATCAGAGGTGGAAGAATGACTTGGGATACACGTGGCAGGCTGTGTGGTTTTGGGGGAAGGAAGGGTTAGTGGGGAAGAGTAGTGGGGGGTAAGCTTCCCCTATGTATATTTTTACATGCATATAACCTGTCGCTGAATAGAAGGGGAGTTTTTCCCCACTTCCTCAAATAACCTGTGGATTGTCTACATGAAAATATAGAAGCTTGTGTAATGAGTTATTCTAACTTCTAAATTGCCTCTGAAATTGATGATTTTGTTTAGTTAAACTGAGGATTTCCCAGTGATAATTTTGATAATTTTCCAAAGTATTTGTTAGAAAGATCATGCATTTCTGGAATTCTGAGGGAGTCTTTTGGGGTTATAATACTTTCTAAATGAAAGATGAGTAAGATGAACCAATTCAGTTGCTACTTTTCTGGGGATCAGCATGGAAGTAGGAAACAGAAATGAAAACTATCCCATCTAGTAAAAAAGAGTCATCAAAGAGATTCTGTGCTTTAATTTTTGTAGTGATTTATCAGATTCCTTTGTTTTTATTAAAGAACAGGATGTGTCAATCGCTTGGGTTGGAAAAACCAGCTGTGGGCCTGATAATTGGCCTGGATTATGCCCATATCACATATTGTCACCTATAGTTTTGTTGATGAGTAACATAGAAACTACAGCTTGCTTTAATCCTAGCTTTGTTGCTCTGCTTGACTAAAAGAAATAAAGTCAGCAATAGTTTTTTGGTAATGGAATAATTTTTTGGTACTGAAAGACGACAGGTGCAACTATGAATATGCACTGGGAGTAGATCCATTGAGCTTTGATGTAATGACTTCTCAGGGAGAGCTGCCTTTCAAAGGAATGTTATTTGCTGAGACTGTTGCTGGTAGAGGCACATCTCCTGGTGATTGTCTTTCTCTGCCACCTGTGCATTTTGTAAAATGTAACCTTTGTGGACTAGAAGTAAGTACGAGCTCTTCTTCCAACTTCCTGAACTGTGTGGTCACTCACCGGACAATACTGTGTGTATTGCTGAAGCGGACGTTTTCCTTTTACACAGATGTTCCCATTGAACGTGCAGCTACTCATTGTGGGAAGTCAACAGCATTGATCCAGACGAAAAGAAGAATCGTTCATGCTTTTTAATTGCTTCTCCTACTGTTTTCTGATATCCAGCAGTCTCCAAGGCCAGCCCCTGTGGCATAAGAAAAAGTGCATGAGCTTGGTGTGCTTGGTAAAGACAGAAAAGTGCATCACCTTAATATGCTATGGATCGATCCAAAAAGGCACGGGATGTTTCATTTCACTGCCATACAAAACACAGAGAAAAATCAATGGTAGCTAGATTGGAAAGGACAAAACTGGAGGGGAGTGGGAAGGAGAATGTACTCACATTTCTTAGGACTCAGATAAAGTAATGAGGAGAGAGGGGAGGACTTAATAGAAACAAGCTATTCAGAAAATGAGTGTGCTGATTCTTGGCATGGAGTGGTGGGGCAGGAAGCTTTCTTTCCTCATGCACAATAGCATAATAAAAATAGATATTTGTTGAAAACTTCTGACCTTTCTTTCTTGATCTTTACTGCTGTTTCCTGAATTTTGTGTACTGCAGTTATTCATGCAAATCTCTGTTCACATGAATTAGTTAATATCAAGTCTTGCTCGTGTGCAGAGTGTCCTGCAAATAGCTGGGCAGTGCTTTTTGTTGGAAGATACGCTTGTATATTTCTGTTTCTACTTACAGCAAGTGTAGATGAGGAAGGACCTCGGAGACAGAGGTCAGTGATCTGTGGCAGAAGCCAGGTTTTGAATGGCATGTGGTGGCCCTGCGGTGGTGTGCGGGGAGCCTGGAGTGACTGCCAGATCTGAGAGGCGAGATCTTTTGTCTTTGCCCATCTGTAGCTTCCGTTGTATTTGGAAGGTGGTGGGATCTGGGAGTTCTTCTTATCGTCTTCCATTTTAGATAGCAGAAGCAAGAAATAGGTCAAGTCTGAATGAGTTTCTTCTTTTAATATCAGCCTAGGACTGTGGCTCTAGTTTAGTAACATGTTTCTTGCACTGTAATTTGAATTGTAAATACTTTCCTTGTTTTGGTATAGCAATAATGAACTATGCCTCCATAGTAAAGGAAAAGGTGAAAAAATACCAAAATTGAAAGCTAGTGGTGAAGTTTTTGATCATGTTTTTGAGAACGAGCACATATCTGTAATGTGTGTGCTACCTTATGAAAGGAAGACTGGAGAATGTAATTTCCCGTACTGGGAGTCTTCTGCCCTAGGAAATTCTAAAGCCATTTGTAAAAAGGCAGACATAAGTGAGTGATGGCAACTCCTTTGAAACTGAAGTAGCTATTATGTAAGTCAAGTAGAAAATGCCATTCAAGAAGCAGTTTAGAGACTGGCAAATTAGAAGTGTAAAATTCGTATGTTCTCTATAGTCTAGCAAGGTTAGTTTATATCTCCTTTCAATAGTACACATGCTACACAAGCTAATGGTTAATGGGAAATTGTTAGCGTCTTGTTCACAAAAGCATTCAATGTCTCTTTAAAATTATTGCATTGAAACTCTTGACATTCCAGCAAATTTCAGCTCACCAGTTATGTTGAAGTGTCAGTGATGTCATCCTGTTGCAAGGAAAGTGCTTGACTGTAAAGTTTCATCTGTGTGTTTATCTTCTTTTCTCAGCCTTGTTGCTGCCCTTTACTAGCTGCTGAATATGATAAGAACAGGCTGAACTAAAGGCACACAAAAGTGCAAGCACAAGGACATATATCAGAGTGTAGAAACCCTAAGGGAATAAGGGGATAAGTAATCAAAAATAAGAAAAAGTCTATTGAGTGTCAGAGTAAAGATTAAGAAGCATTAGTATTAGAGCACAAGTGTTTGTAAAGAATAAATATGTCTAAGGATTCATTATCTGGTTTGATGCTTCTAGTACTGGTTCCTGGTTGACACAAAGCTGATTTCCTACAAGCTCCCTTAACCCCTGTAATTTTATTGAAATCAAGGGCATGAGCTGTTATGTATTCCATGTTTCGTATGTGAAAGTAATTTTCTTCTGAAATTCAGCAAAGGTGAAGGCAACCCTGTATTATCCTGATAGTGCAATAATTTCAGAATCACTTCTTCATTTCTCATTAGTGCTACCTCTCTTTTTCTGTGTGGCATAATGGAGAATTCTGTAATGAGTTACTAGCATGGTGATATGTTCTCACAAATGTATGTAGTGATGGTGTATCTGACTTTTCATTGTTTCCTGTCTTCCTCCTCCTATTGTCATTATTTCTTCTGATTGTTGTATGTGGAAGAAATCAATGGAAAAAGTAATTCAAGGAAAACATCTTGTTACGAAATGCTTTAAAGTAAAATCTGCTTTTTTTTTCTGCTTCTTATGTGAAATACTGACTGTTGCTTTGCAGAATACTGATTCAAGATTCAAAAGAAATGATCTGTACCTGCATATTAATAGGAGGATTTGATTATAAAAGATCTTTGCTGGAGACAGTGGGACCTTATGACTATTTTGCTTTCTTGCTATGACCCTGAAACTCTTTCATTGTGCTATCTTGGCTGTATTACCCTTGGCCACTAATAACCTTTAAATGGAGTATTTAGTTACAGTGAAGGCTAGATTTGTTACTGGTGAGCCAAAGCCTTCATCATACCAGAGACAGGGTTAATTGCACTATCCATTTCTTTGGTGATTAAAAGATAGATAAATCTAGGGGTGGAATTAAAGCATTTTAACAATAGGTGAAGCTTATTTATCTTCTGCTTTAAACTTTGTTTTTCTTTTGCTAATCCCATGTTGTTTGAGTATCAGAGATATTTTTCTCATAAGCATTGACCCTCTTCATATGCTAACAGACCATGAAAGGCCGTATTTCTGACTAGTGTAATATTTAGTAGTGATGGGTGTTGAATAAGGGCATTGCAAAGCTGGTTTTGAAGTGGAATGCTGTGACATTTCTCTTTCTGTTTTTGCAGTGGTTGGTATTGGAAAAGGAACAAAAATGCTGAGAGCTATATTGGCAGGTTCCAAGGTAAGAAATGCTAAATGAGTTGTAATGGTGTTTTTTTTTTTTTTCTTTAAACAAAGAGCTGCATCTTCATACAAGTATCTCAGATATCCAGCGTATTTAGTTTAATTTTATATATTTAGCCAGAAATTTGATATTAAGACTTTGACATCCAGACTGTTCATTTAAAAATTTTTTTTTTGTCTTGGAATTCCTACAGAATGTTAATAAAGATCATATTGCTATTTTATAGGCAGATTGCTTTAACATTTCAGTGCTTTCAGCAAAAACGTAGAAGTGATTTTCATTCCTTTTCTCTCTTCTTAAATGCTTTGACGTCTTAAGAGTTACCTTTTAGAACACTTCATGTTGGGGATTGTTCCTTGTTTGTGGCTCCCTTAGGCTGGTGCTCTACAAAGACATGGATAGGCACATGTAGGAAGCTGAAGGTAACAAAAGTCCTGTGGCTGCATCACATTATCCAGATCGGAGCCTTGATGGATAGGAATCTTACTCATTGCTGCTTTTGGCTAGTCGCACTACTACCTTGACAGGTGAATGCACTCTAGATTGTAGGTTTTGCGTACACAAACAAGTGCTCGTACTCCAAAAATAACCCCCCAGTGTTGATTCTTCCTCTGCAAGTAAAATCCTGCAGTTTTAGCCATTAATTTTAAATGAGAAGTTTAGGCAAGAATGGTAGATGTAGAAATGAATTAAGCCTTCCAAATTTCATCTTAATTCAGGGAAAGTCAATACTGGACTCGCCAAATTGACAGCTTTTCTAACACATTTTATTCTGCTTTTTTTCCTCATTTGAGTCTGTTCAGAACCCTTAAGCTATTTATAGATGCTGAAGTAGTAACTTGAGGTGTGGAATCTGATTGATAATCCTCAGTTTGACTCAAAGGAAAATAATGCGACAGGAAAGAATACCACCAGAAGAAAAAGCTGTAGCTGTAGAGTCTGATCCAAAATTTATTATAGTCAGTGTCAGTCTCTCTACTGACTGTAGTGGGTTTGCATTTGATATACAGGACCAAATTTCAGAGATATTTGAGAGCTGAAACATGCAGTAAGCAGCTGGAGCTGCATTTACAGTGGAATTGCAAGTAGATAGATGTTTAAATCCAACGTGTAGGTCCTCAAAACCCCTTCTAAACACTTTAGATGTCTCATTTCTTACAAATCGTAGGTTTCTGTCTATGGAATCTCATAAGCATCTACATTTCTCCTGTTGACAATGGACAAAACAGATTAATTTTAATCTGTGATTTTAGCAGATGGTTGCATAGAAAAAACATCCAATTTTAGTCTTTGCAAATTCAAGCAAAAATTAGCAATTCAGCTAAAGCCACCTCCAGCTTTTCCCATCTAGTCTGACCAGTGCTCACCTCCCTGTGTTGCTGCAAATTAGGAGACTAGAGCCCAAAAGTATCCAGGAGGAGCATCCTGCAGCACTGAATGCTGCTTTCTCAGCAGCTTCTCTCCTTCTCACCCAATGCTGCTGAAAACTTGATAAATGTAAACAGTTTATTGTTTACTTGGCTTTTTGATTATCAGTTCAACAGTCATGCACAGAAGCACTTAAACCATGATACCCTTGCTGTTTTCTGCTGAAGCTGTATCACTCTGTGTAGAATACTTCAGTATCAGTTGCATTCAGGAGTTTCACAAAAGTTTTCATTTGTTCTTGCCCTCCAGCCTGTCTGCTGTAACCACTGGGGTGGAGAGTTCTTCTGTCCCTGGCTTAGTTAATACTTCCATATGTTATCTTCTGTCCTATCCTTTGAGTTTTTTGTAAGACAGCTGCCTAAACCAGGCCAATACTGTCTCTGGGAGAGGACTATGGCTGAATTCTGGGAGGAGGAAGGTGCTGCTCTCCAGCTCTAGAGGTGAAGTTCCCAGCCCTCATTAGGAAATTATTCTTTCTTTTAGCACTTAACTACTTCTGGAAGTGCTGACCTCTTGCCACCTGCCACCTCCCTTTTAAGACCTTTTCAATTAAGGAAGGAAAGGCATTGAGTTACTTAGCTAAATTAAGTCATTGTAGCTAAACATGTGAAAATTCTTGATTTTTTTTTTTTTTTTTTTTTTTTTTTTTTTTTTTAAACAACACCAAAAGCAATTCCGGTATCTCGTAGGCTGGTGTTCACAGTGGAAACAGCTATGATGGAGGAAGTAGTTTCTACCCTTTTGACTGAAGAGAGCATGCACAAGCTCCTTAGTGACTTTACTATGAAGTCCAGCAGCCGGTGTGAGTCATATCTGGTCAAACTTTGTGCCCAGATAGCTCAAGAAGGCTTACAGCTGCTGCTGAGGGACAAGGGATGGGAACACCGAGGAGAAATGGACAGTGGGAGGGCAGTAGGTAAGCTACCCCAGCTAGATCCATCAGCTCTCACCTGACCTAAGATTGGTATAGGCTGTGGGCACATGATTCAGAGAGGTGAGCGAAGGTACATCAGCTCTTCCACTGTAATTGTTAGTGTGCTCTGACACATCAGTGAGTGCAAGGTAGCTTACGCATCAGTGCCAGATGGCATGGCAGTCATGAGCTTTCACTTGGAGCTTGCCTGTCCCTGCTTTCCTGTTTTGTATTTATACTTTGATAAATTAGGCACACAGTAACTTGAGAGGCTTACGTGCATTAAGTATCTGCCTTTGTTTTTGTTTTTTTGACCATGCTGACAACAAAGCCTCGTAATGTAGTGAGAGATCTGATATCGATAAACCCATGACTGTCTAAATAGCACTGAATAGTTTTTTACATCCCATGCAATGTGCTAGGAATTTAGACTCTTGTTTCATCTTTTTACCATTGTGGATGATAAAGTGTATGCTAAGGAGTGTGATGTTTTTCTTGTGTTATTTACTACTCTTAAAGATTTGGCTGAACTGGATGAGCTTCTCTGGTTAGAATCTACTTTTTGATTATGGGAGCGTATTTTGTAAAGAAATAGTTCAGTCTATCATTGCTGGCAGCAGAGCTATGCTGAGTGGCCAAAACGTATGTTACTGCAGTAAACTCCATATGGTGGCTCTGCCAGAGATTAGAGTATTTCTGAATTTTTCCCAAACGTTGTGTGAAACTTCCCTGACTCTATGTGGCAGCTCTGAACATTATCACTTGATTTGCAACTCATAAACATTTTACAGGGATTTTACTCTTTCACAGTAAGTCTTCTCCACTGGTGCTCCACTGGTTTGACCTCCTTACGGATTAACTCAAAACAAATAGAATGTGCAGCCAAGGGCAATACCTACTTAGTGTTCCAAATTTCTCATGGAATTCTTAGTATTTATGCAGAAATAAAAATATGTGCAAGCTGGCTTAGGTTTTGTTTGTTTGCTTTATTTTGTTTCAAATGTTCCAAGTGAGGGGGAGAATGCTGAATCCTCTTGGATCTGGAATGTAAATGCTGAACACTTAATACATGCTCTGTAATAGAATCATTTTTCTTTCTTGCATTCTGAGATTTTGTGCTTGGACTTCTTGCACTGCATTATTTTGAAGGAAATTCTGTTTTCTTGTGCTTGCAAAATAAAGGTAGTAGAGAGAATATTTCCTGCTTCACCAGTAAAATGAGTATGATGAGGGTAGTCCAATTTTTATCATGATAAATTGCTTCTGAAGGACTCAGGCTTGTGGGTGGACTAGTCTGTCTGAAACACAATGTAGAAGTGGTGTTTTCAGGCAAGCGAGTTAAAGACTGCTAGCTAGTAGCACAGTTTCCAAAGTGATAATCTTGTTTTCAAACCTCTCATCTGCCAGTATGTGCTGTAATGTAGAAACTATGAGGGAAAAGATCGGGGACTCATCAGAGAAGGAAAAAAGGGCTAGCAGTAAGCAATGAAATTCTTCATTATTCTAATACTTTACATTGGAAGGAGATGTCTTCCAACACATACAGCCTTTACTTTTAGGTGGGTTAAGGCAGTGCAATTGAAATTTTCAGACTTTAGTTCCATGTTTAATTTGCAATTTTTTCAGTGAGGTAACATCCGGGTTCACCCCAAGAGAGTTTCATTTGAGTGTGAATGAAGCCAGAACTCATCCATCTCAACCTGTGCTTGAAATCACTGGCTCCTGATGAGCTGAAAGCCTGGGCGTTTTGTTTTTATTTGAGGATGCAACTTCTTGTTATGGTCTGCTCTTAATCTGAAACTCAGAAGCTAAGTGGCTTGTGGGAAATTGTCCGAGTGCTTTGCATTGTTTGCACAAACTTGGGCATGGACTAGTTAAAATAGAAAATTTGATCTCGGAAGTTGTGACTTCTCCAGAGTAAAATACTGTCAGAAAAAAACAACACTGGATAGAATAAAGTCCAAAGTTCAAATCATCCTGAACGCTAGAGAGAGAAAAATATGTTATAGGCAGGAAAAAAATACAATGTAAGTGACCTGATATGTGACAATTTAGATTCATTAAAATTGAAAAAAAACTGAGTTCATGTGAATCCTGAATGGGAAAGGGATACCAGTTCAGTGATCAGGTCTCAAAACTTGCCAAAGTTATACTTGTATCCCATAAAAATAGGGCGTACTTCAGGAGTAATTGGTTCAACATCACTTATAACATGAGAATTTCTAATAGACCTGTAAGTTACTTGTTGCGGCATGATTCCTGGATGTGAATACTGCAAAATTGTTTCTCTAGAGTGTTGGCACCAGCTGCTGCAGAAATAGGTGACCAAAAAGAAGCTTGTTTCTTTACCTACTGTGATTATCTTATTGTCCTAAGAGATTGGCCTTTAATTTTTATCGCTTTATTTCTCAAGCATAAAGGTTGCTAGCTTTCTCCGTGAATTCATTTTTTGAATTCTAAGTCCTTAGCTTCCATCTTTTGGCAGTGATTTCAATGAATTAATAATGTGTTAAAAAGAACATCTACTAGTTCATTTAAGGAGCAGAACCAGTGAAGTCTTTTCCTGTGACTCTGTTTACAGCTTGCTAAACATGTGGACCCTTTGGTATCCGGTCATACAGCTGGGTTCCCTCTAAAGCC
This sequence comes from Apteryx mantelli, assembly GCF_036417845.1. Lineage (NCBI taxonomy): Eukaryota > Metazoa > Chordata > Aves > Apterygiformes > Apterygidae > Apteryx > Apteryx mantelli. The sequence continues at coordinate 35,939,638 of NC_089984.1, forward strand.
TTTTTCTTAGTGGAAGCTGTAATAGATTTATTTCCTCTATCTATTCATTTTCAAGAGGCTTATAAAAGCTCAGTATCTCTGAGAACTCTCTTCCTCTCCCAGATTTAGTTAACATTAGCCAAGGATTTAGAAATAGTTAGAGAACATTTGTGTGTGTGCACATTAATGTGTACATGTGGTGGTGTACATGGTGTTTCATAGGGAAATTCAATTTTTTCAGCTTCCTTTTTTTCTTTTTAAAATGGATTTCAAAAGCAGTTTGTGCTCCAGTTCATATATTTGAATTATGAGTGCAAGAAAATTGAAGCCTTGGCTTTTTTCTTGAAGGATTCATTGTGATCCTTATCACAATGTGATTCTTATCATCTTGTATTTTTTTGGAGCTGGTAAAACCCAAATTACTTATTCATATAGTGCATAGCTATGCGTCCTGTTTTCTTGCTCATATTCTGATACTTTTAAACATTCTCTTGGCAGGGCAAGGTGTGTGGGTAGTGGTAATGCAATTATTAGGCTAACTGGTATAGTAAGAAAAATTAGACAGGCTTTTGGATGTGTAAGACCTTTCTCAGGTCTAACATAGAAGCCATGGATTTTAAAGCTAAATGTAATTTCAGATTTGTTTAGAGTTTAGTGAAGTAGATACTATTTAGACCATTTCTGAAAGAAAAAGCATTAAACACTTGTGAAGGTAGTATACCAACAGTTATGGGTAGGCAGGCAGTAATGATAGGTAAGACCCCAAGACCCAAGGTCAGATGGGCTAAGTTTTATTACCTGATTAAATAAAACAGAACAAGAAAACAATGCATCTTATATGTGGGGTAACTACGTTCTGGTTCATAACCTTGCTGGCCAGGCTTCAAGTCACAAGGCAAGCAGAATTGCTTTTGTTTGCTTGGTGATTCTTCAGTTCCCATCTTTCTTGTGTTCACCAATGGTTTTAGTTGGGCTTTTGCTTCCAAATAGTACTGTTACCATATCTGACTGTCTTGGAGGAATACGACTAAAACTGTATTGTTTGCTCTTTAGCACTTTCCCGAAGAAATTTTTCAACTGCAACGTCTTCTCATTTGTTACACTGTTTTTTGGAGGGGAGGGTTCCCCCCCCCCATTCTCGTGCCTATTTGCTTATGGTCCCATTCACGATAACAAAGGGTCCGACTGAATTTTTTTCTCTATTTATACTGAGATGGGAGAGGTAAGAAAAAAAGACAGTGCAATTTGTGACCTGCTCATTTAAGCAAAATGGAGTGTTGCTACACAAAACGTCATTACTTTGCCTGTGTTCAAGCCCAGAGAAATTATTGTTTCCCTTACAAGGGAGGTGGGAGGGAAAAGAAAGAGATAACCTTATCTCCTAGGGGAAAGAGAGCCTGGTAGATTATACATTTGGGAACGTGGGGGCTTAGTGTGAGGTAAGATTATAGTGTGCCATAAATCCAATATATCTATTGAGTCCATGTTTTTTTCTAACCCAGTGGAATTACAAATTTTAGTTTGCAGGCTTGTTTTGAAAGGTGTTTTATAGATTTCCCTTGAGGAACAGGGCTGACAGATCAGAAATGGAGTGATTGTTTTCTGGGAGATGTTAATCCACAGGCAGATGGATGTGTTTCAGCCCTTACAGATGCTCCTAGCTTATAGTGGTTGCTTAATTTCACACATTATTTACCATTTGGTGCACTCAATGAAGTATATTACATTCCTGAAATACAGGTAAAGGACAGAGAGGTTTTGATTCTTCTGTTGTGTGGTAATTGTCACAGTATATGCGCAAAAATGTAAGAAAGTCTTACATGAAATAGGGTATCTCTATGTATAAAACTTGCCATACTTATTTTTGTAGTCCATAACAGCTATATCCAAGTGCCTACCACTATAATACTGTCTGCTTTTTTTTGACCACTGCTGAGCCCCGAGAAAGCTTTCACAGAACCAGAACTTTCTATTAGAATTCTAAGACCTCTTTCTTGAGCAGCAGTGGCTGGTTCAGAGACCATCACTTTTTATGTAAAGTTAGCATTGTTTTTTATCCTGTCCGTGTTACTTTACGTTATTGACAGTGAATTTCTTCTTCCCTGAACATTGGAAGATATTCACCAGAAATCAATGTCGGTTTGTGAAAATACGGTCTTCCTCCTTTTTTTGTCACAAGGAAAATGCTTATATAAAAAGAATGCTGGGAAACTGCATGAATTATATTGTTTTCAATGTGCTTTGAGAATGTGTGGAAGGTGTTATCAAAACTTGAAGTGGTGTCTGTGCAAACAAGATGCACTGAGAGAATGTTAAACCTGCACAGTGGAGGATGCAGAAATCAGGAAGGGCTAAAGTGGTAGCTAGGTTAATGGTCTTCTGTGGCCCTTACATTCGTACATACTGTTGGCTTCAAGTTCACATGCTTATTTAAAGAACATATTTAAACATATTTTAAGACATATGATGCCTATTTTTAATCTGATTTTTTTCTTAACAGTTAAATTGTAAAAACAGAAGAGGCTGATAAGAATATCTAGCCTTTTTCCTTCTCTACCCAATACCCCACAAAGTTGTAGAAGAATAGCAGTTAAATAGAATAGATATAAACTTCCCTGCTACAGTACCATTAGTAAGCTGGCTTAATATGCTGTGTATTGCTCAAGTCTCTTTCATGCTAACCCCAGAGGCCTAATCTATTAATAGCTTGTCTTCATGCTCTATTAATATTCAAACTTTTTTTAAATTATTGAAAATCTTGAGGAGACTGCACTTATTGTGCTGCATAAGCTCTTTCCTCCAAAAATGTGGGCTATTTTAAGAGTGTGGTCTACTAAGATTTCTCTGTTCTTCCATTTATGAGGTCAGTGTCTCCCTTTTTCCTCTTGACCTTTCTATAATTGTATGTGTCTGTGCCACATATACGGTTCTCTTGCACCCATTCAAAAAAAAAAAAATCAAGGCTGCAACATTGCGAGATGTTTTCTTCTAATAAAAAATAACACACACATGCGTGCGCACAGATACAAAAAGGTGTTAACAGATTTAACCTATTCATTTTGCATTGTTTTCTGTCGTGCTCCTTTCTAGCAGTTTGGCCGTGTTCTTACCACTGCCTTTTAGAATGTGCTGCATCTTAGCATTAGCAATGTCTTTGAGTTCAGCCAAAGGCTTTCTTTCAATTTTATGTATGTATGAATTTGTATATATGTATAATGTCTTACCCCCTCTGGAAGAATTTCTTATATTTCTGGGCAAAGGCATATCAGTTTCTTTAAAATTCAGTTTTACAGATAGGAGCTGAGGGGGCTTCTCTTGTATGATCTGCGGTGTGGGTGCTAGAGCACAGAATGAGGGAACAGGCATTGAAGCTGTAGAGGAAATACCTCTCTTTAATAGCCAGACTGAGAGGTTTTGGTGAGTGCGGGAGGTTTCCACAGAGGGCAAGCATCTTGAAGATTTGAATAAAGAGACTTTTTAACAGCACGGTAGCCTGCAGCCCCTCTTGGATGTTGTGAGCCTGTGTTGTGTTTATCAGTGACACATGGCCAAAGTGCAATTGGGGATCTAGTGTTACTTTGGGGATTTTTTTTTCCCCCTTCCCTCTCCTTTCCTCTCCTCCCACCAACACCAAAATTTAAACTACCTGCAATTTTTAGCTACTGTCTGAAAGCTTCTCTTACTTCCAGTTAAACTATCTTGTGGGCTCCCCTATGACAGGTGGTTCTAGTCCTTCACATTGAAAATCTAGTCACCCTATATGTTTGAACTTTTAAATAAGAGGCTGACATAAGAGGGCAGAAAATCCTGTTAGTCCTAGAGTAAAGATCAGATAGTTCTTCAGCAATGACAGTACAATTACAACATCTAGCAGTAAATAAAATTTAGTGCAGACTTAGCACAAAGTCAGCTTTTTCTCTTAGGAGAAAAATGAATTGTAGAGAAGAGAAGTTGTAATGTTTCTGTATATTAAAAGGACATGTCTGGTGTTTGTTAATTTTGAACTTAATTATCATAAAATACTCCTTCCCCACCTTCAATTTGCAATCTTTAATTTTGCCTCTTTGTAACCTGCTTTTAAGAGATCAGGGCTCTTTGCTTTAAATATGTTGGAATCTGCTTAGTGGGAGCCTTTTGTTTTGGAAAATACTTTGGAAAATACTCCCCTCCCCCCCCAAGTTTATTTGTCTTCCTCGTCTGCTCTTGTTTTGGCGGATGATTAGCCTACTGGAACCCATTGGTAGCTGCTAATGTTCTGCAACAGCAAATAGGATAAGCTACGTAAATATCAAATCCAGAGCATGTTAGTTGTGCTTTAGAAAATTTTGCACACAAACTGAATGTCACTTTAAAACTGAGCATTTAAGGCCAGTTCACAATTTGAATGTCCCAAGTCTACGGAAATATAACTGCTTGCATCAAGCATACAGATTGAATGGTTGGGCACAGGAGCACCAGTTCTAATCTGCCCTAGCCTGCTGCGTGCTCACTCTGATTTCTTTGAGGTTCCCTGGAGAGTTTTGGTTTTTGTATTCCCTCAAACTTGTCAGGGACATACAGGCATCAGTTTACATAAGCTGACTTTCTATCAGCTATGGTTTCTCTTTCTTGGCTTTCAATCTCTTGCACAGGGGACTGTAGCCTTTATTTTCTTTTACACTTCTGTGTTCATTTGCTGCTCTGATTAGAAAATGGGTCATCCTTGGATGAACTCTTATGAACTGCCTCTTCCTGAGGGCTTGCTTTTCTGGGAAATTCTTGCAATGGGAGCCATCTTACAATCTTCCTGATGCTACTAATGACTGTATTTCTTAATTACTTGTGTCTCTGACTAGCTCTTCCTAAGTGTTGCTTTTCTGTGTTTGAAAAAGCTTTTAAAGATGTTATAATTTAAGATTTCAAGTCTCTGGCTTCTTTCCAAATAAAACTTTGATATATTAATGATTAAAACTGAGGAGTTCTGTTCCATGGTCTGTCTGGCATTGGCACTGATAAGTGGTGCAGACATACCTGGCAGTCAGCCCAGGGTCTTTAGCTACTGGGAGGCTGCCTGGGTGGCTTGTGCAGCTGATAGCTATGCTGAGTGTAGAACCCCTCTCACAGGAGAGGATTCTTCCTGCTCCTGCCGCAGTTAAATGTATATATTCGTAAAGTTTGTCTGTTTCTCTCCCTTTTTATTTATACACTTTCCCTCTCATCCCAGCTAGTATCAGGATTTCTCTTAAATTGGATTTGAAAACAAAAAGCCAAATGATGGCAATTCTCCTATCAAAAAATTTGTTATAATAATCACGTGGTTTATTGTTGGGAGGATTTTGACTGTGCCTTATGGTTGAGACTCTAAAACAAAATTCCTCTTCCCAGGGTCTTTCAGATCTATTAGGGTGTCTGTAGTTTATTTCTTAGGGGATTCCTGTAGTCCTATTTGCCTTTCTCCAGTACTGGCTTTTATGGCCCGTGTCTTTCTGGTCACAGGTATGCTAGCAACTGTATGGCTAGCAGAGCACTTCCCCATCTTTCTGTTGTGGAGGTTGCATCCACCATGCCCTTCAGTCTGGATGACAGAGTTTTCACATTATCTTATTGACAGAGTGCAGTGATTTGTCATTCTAAAACATCTTCTTAAGGCTGTCTCCTCATTTATGTGAATGAAAGAGTTGATTATCCTTGAGGGCTTCTCATCACTTTGCTGCCTGTTGTTCCACTTACCATAATATCAAGAGAATGGCTTTCTAGACAGCAGGGATATGTAGCCCTTCCCTAATGCAGGATAGATAGTTCTGAGGAGGTCTGTATGCCCTCAGGGTTATACTGTTCTGTTATAACAATTGTGAAACTGCTTTGGGACCGTTTGGAAGACCATTAGAAGTTGCAGTTAATGCACAATGCTGCAGTGAATACAAGATGTGACTGGGAATGCTTGACCTTAGCTTTTAATGGGCTACAATTGCGTGTTGTGGAATTCCATAGGGAAGCTGATGTGCTAGTTTTAAAGTGGTTTGGGTCCTGATCACTTGAGATGAGTAGAGGGGCATGAACGTAGGGGGCTGTTGGGAGAGTGCCCTGACGAGCTGCTGATATTGGAACATTTTCTGTCACAGTCTGGATTTGTTAGGCTTTTCTGCTACCTGCAACACCTACTACCTTGCTTTTTTTGTTTCAGGTTCTGAGCAAGTTGAAGTCAGCATAGTTTGAGCAGTTACTGTCTGTATTCCTGCAGTGATTTGCAATTTGAGAGTACAGGAAGAATGCCCCTAGTTGTATTTTGTAAAACTGGAAGAAATGAATGATTGCCAACAGAGGTGAGGAAAGGTCACCAAAGACTTATTAAATGACTCAGAATCCATTGGGTACTTCTGAGGGCAGTGTGAGTTAGCGTCTAAGGAAAGGTGATGCTGAATTTTGACACAAACAAAATAAGAACGTGATTAAATCTGGGCTGTCATCTTATCTTCTACACGCTCCAGGTCCTGCACACTAACAAAGGGGAAGTAAACCCTATTAAGTGGCTAGTAAGAATTATGATATATAATTGTAGATACCCAAGGGCACTTCAGAGGCTGATCATAAACCAACTGTAATTCTTTATTTCCTGGCCTTCTTTCCTTTTTACTCTGTGGATTATTGTATTTCTGGCTTGAGTCCTCTTTTGTGATTCTTTAAAGGCTCCTTTAAGTATGAGGGAATTTGTGACTAGTTTTTAAGGATGCTCTTTTTACATGTTAAATGGCTTTATGTCCTTTTTGCAGAAATGAAAGGGAAAGTCAGTTGTTCAACACTGTATTGTGTAGCCCATACAGTTGTTTACATATAAACAAATTTATTGAGGTATCCTTCCATTGCTGGGAGGTCAAACCTAACATGTCATTGTAACAGATCCCCTCAAGCACGATAGCCACAACTAGAATTTTTTTTTTTTTAAGTATATATATATATATAAATCATTCACACTAAAGGAGTATCGGCACTTCTGTTTAGAAACCTCTGATTTCAAGAGGTTTCAAGTTTCAAATTGGCAGGTTTGAAGTTTTAATAAACTGTTAGGATCATTCGGTGTATTAGAATTATTAAGATTTGCTCACATGTTTCTTTTAACCTCTAGATAAATTGCTGAATAGTGTCTGTTTCTAGCTGGGCTATTAAGTGTTAAGAATTAGTTCATTAAATATGTCTCAGAAAGCAAGCAATTTTCAGATCCTAAAAGCAATTAATATACTTTAAGGTTGATTTAGATATTTGTTGTGGAGCAGCCTTCATCCATTCTTCCTTCTATTTTTTCCATGCATTCCAAAATATGTAAACTTAAAGGATTAATTTTAAAAGCCTAATTTTGCATGTAGCGACAGTTTTTAGGGGGTTCAGGCCCTCCAGCATTTAGGAAAACTGAAGTCTTAATGTGGTAAGCAAAGAATATAGCAATTTTTTATATTAAAGTCTGCACCCGACTTCCTTTGCCTTTTGTTTGACTATTCCTGCTGTTTCCATTTCATGGCAGCTGCTTGAAGAAATGTATCCAAGTGTTAGGTTGTCACACTGAACAAAATCCAGACTTGTCTTAGTAGTCCCATTTTGTAGTTGTGATTTATATGCCTACACTGTTGTTACTTGAGCTTATTCATACTTGGCAAGTAGATCAAAAAGGATGCTACTACTTACACCTATATGGATGTGTTCCATTAGAATTTGGTCAACCAAATTATAGAAGATGCCTCCTTTTATGTCATAGTTCAGATTTGTATTGGCTTAGTTGGGAATAAATTCATTGAATCCTTACTGGGAACTAGGCATTTTGAAGGCCTTGATTTTTTCTTTCTGAGGGAACTGAAATGCTTTACATTGAAGACCCCTGGACTTGCTATAGGGCTGAGTGAAATCTGGCATAAGCAGCAGATCAAACTGCAGATTTTGATACCTGAAGGTATCTCCAAACCACTCCCAAACTCATGTTATGGAGGGAATTTCATTGTGCTGGCTACCCAGTGGAAGCCATGGGGCAGCCAGTTCATGGGAAGGCTTCTGGCAGTTTCATGTCCTCAGTCTGGTAATACTTAGGGTGAAAATGTGGAAAAGAATGACATCATGTGAAATGCAGTAAGGACAAGAGTTACTTGCCTGGGAACAGGTTAATTCCTTCTTGCAAACTACTAATACATATTCTGGAGAATTTTTTAGGAAAGAACTCTTTAGAGAGAGACACTGAAAGAGAAGTATTCTGAGAACCTGTAGCCAGCAGAGGTGTCACGCGGTGGCTCACACTGGTTATGCTAATCACAGCGTCCTCACCAGATTCCAGATATTCAAAACTCCTCCTTGTTTCTGCTTTGGGCTGTTGCCTGTCACTACATTCCATGGCTGAACTGTTGTTATGCTTTGCCTTGAAAGTGGATGTTTTACTTGTACAGGTGAATTTGTTCATTTTTCTCTCTGTTTTCTTTTTCTCTCTGTTTTCTTTTTTGATAGTGAAGAAACAGAAAAACTGCATGAAAGGTGCTCTATGTGCCTTGCTTAAACAGTAGCGTATGACATCCCACAGAGACTTTGATTTTGCCACCCTATTTTCTTTATTCTAGTGATACATTTGTAGTAAAACTTAGATACTGTGTTGCCTCTTTCTGGGGTTTCTAAAATGGAAGTTGTAGGCCCATGTAATGCTGGATTTAATTTCTTCCGAGTTCCTTATCTTATCATCTTTACTTTTGCATATCCAAAGTTGATGACTTGGCTATTCACATAGTATTCTTCATGATCTCATTTGAAGTTATTGCTGTTTTGCAGCCTTTTAAAAAATATTTGAAGACTTAAGTCACTAATCTTTCTTTTTCCTTCTCAGAAGTACACTGCCATTGGACGACTGGGCAAAGCTACTGATACATTAGATGCTACAGGAAAAGTAACTGAAGAAAAACCTTATGGTAACTGAAAATTGATCTATATATCTGATCTAATTGAAGGCAATAAGTGGTCTCTATTGTAGAGAAGAGGAAACGTTTCGGACTCTGTGAATTAAATTTAAATGTCAAATCAAACAAGATTATTTCATCTTCAACTTCAGTGCTCACATAATTGGGTCCAACTTTATATAATTAGGTCCAGTGCAAACGTTCATTTCTATTGAGAAAAACAAAACAGGCACTAGATTAGGACAGAGAAAACAGAATTGGGCAGGACTGTATCATTCTATATCTTTGACAGGCTGACAAATGGCTTGCTGTGTCCAGTAAAATTTTCCTCTTTCTGTGTACAGTCCCATGAGTGTTCTTTTAGTGACACCCTTCAAGACCAATGGAGGGATAAAGTACTGAAGTCTTCCTTCCAGGAAGTCTCTTTAACTAGAGATTGCTCAACATAAAATGAGGCTGACAGAAACTACTCTCTACAAATGTTCACCTACCAACCCTTGCTTTTGCTTGCAGGCTGTGTAGCAGCTTTAATAAATGAACTTTTCTGACCCACAGAGCATAGTGCAAGGGTTTAACACTTCAGAACTAATCCTAACTGTGGCTTTATCAGAGTGGACATTCCACAATACATTCAGAGCTGGCTTAAGGACACCCAAGAGTATCTTAGAAACAAGGTAGGACTAATTAGGGACACACCAAATGTATTTGCCATTGGTTCTTTCGCAAGCTGGGGGAAAAAATGTAGTAAGTGACTGGTTGCTTAGCAACTCTTACAGGTCCTGTACTGTTTGTGATACCTAGTAATAGGTATATGAAGTAAATTATCTTTTTCATAGCATTTTTTATAATAAAAAAGGTAGCCTGGATTGTTTTTTTTTCCCCCCTCATCTCCTTCCTTTTGCAGTCTTTTTGCACGAGGAAGCAAATACGAGTTTCTTTCCCACCTTAACTTGATGGATCATTCTAAATTGTATTATTTACTACGTGATGTTATTCAGAGATCTTTGTTCAGTTGCTTCTATTTCAGGATCACATTCCAAGTCTCTCTCTAAGCTTTTGAAGGACTGGCCATCTACATGGTATCAGAGCTGCTAATAGCCCACACTTGGTGGTCATTCCCTGGTTTTGCATATACCTCCCAGAAAGTGGAATGCTGTTACTCTGCTACACTGACAATTCATTTTAGAATACTCGCAAATAAACTATGAAATACCATTTCAAGTAGATACAATAGCCATTATCAGAATAAGTTTAAAAAAAAAACCAAACAAACTGTTCCTGAAACACTAGTCTTCCTTTTTTTATTTTGTATTGCTTACTGCACAGAGAATTTACAGAGTAGTTTTCATGAGCATTTCTTTCAGTGGCAGCTCTTGTAATAGTAGTTACCACCTCTGCACCACCTCTTCTATTATGGTGGTACGGCTTTTTGTGAGACTGTATGGCAAGCAAGCTTGGGGAACTGATTTGGGTTAAAAATAACCACTTCTTTTGAACTGAGTCTTTTAAACTGAGATCAGTTACATGATTTAGTTCATCATGAAGTCTCATGAAGAGCAGTGCTGGCATTGCCAGGGCAGTGCAGTGGGTGGGGGACAAAGTTTCCTTTTGCTGAAGCTGACTGCTGAAAGAAATGCTTGTGGAATTGGCCTCTGTAACTTTCCATATTGGTACAAATCAGTCAGATTCTATTTTTTCAAAAAGAAGAAATAGAGAACACACATTCTCTTTTTCTTCATGTGTTTCCTTTCTTCCTCATCTTCTAACAATGCAAGTATTTCCAGTCTTCTCCAAAGCAGCTTGGTTTTCTGCATGATTCTCTTGGTGACCCTTCCATCACTAATTCTAATTGGTACTTCAAAGTACTAGAATATACACAGCAGATGTTTGAGCTGAATTTCAGCTTCCCTTTGACACCTAGAAGGATCCTTGGAGATGCTGAGCATCTGCTAAGAAATACAGAATCCTGCAGTGCCAGCAGAATCCAGGTAGGGCCTTAGTGCAGGGAAGGGGCATGAAGACAACTTGCAGGGTATTTAAGTCTCTTCTTGAACAACCTCATTGGATCCTGAGAGGAAATGTCTGCAGAAGGTTGCTTGTTAGATGAACCGTAAGACAGTGTTACATTTTAGTCCTCAAAGCATCTCTAGACAGCAGTTTAGAAAGCAAATTATTGTGTACAAATAAGTTACTTGTAATGAAAGGATGTGTTGAAGAGGGCTGTTTGTCGTTAACTCCTCCCAACCTTTTGAGAGTTTTTTGTTTGTGTCTTGGCAGAGGAAGAACTTACATTTCCATATGAAATTAGCTTGTGGTTTCATACTGCTCCCGGGCTATTGGAATGGATGATGACTTTGGAAGCAGCTATGGTTTAGTGTTCCTCTGATGCTTTCTAGAGAACACTGTTTAAAATTTGTAGCCCTTCTGTAACTATGCACAGGAATGTGCATTCTGAAAACCATTTTCTCCCAGTTGCTTACAGGCTAAATCCAGGCATGGAGAAGAGAATTCATGAGGATTTTCTCCAGGCCTCTGATGATTATGCTGAAATATGTGTTTAATAGAGCTACCTGAATAATTAAAAAATGATGTAGTCATTTCAACATCCTGCTTGTCTGTTTGCAAATAATTTATGCTGCAGCATACTCATTTGAGGTCAGCTGCTATAGTTCCACAAAACTGTCATGGATAATTCTTGTGATCTTGTGTTCTCTTCTGGTATAGTTTGTTAACAAGCATGGGGCAAAATCACTTTTAATGGAGGCTTCTTGAGGTCATGGCACAATTGACACCTTTTGGTTTGGTAGCTTTATTTAGCTTCCTTTAGGTTTGTAGTAGGAAAATAGGTCAACGGTTATCTGTGTTGACACCCAACTGTCCTTGGACAATTTTCATGTTAGAAGCTAGTAGGCTTATTCTGGATGTTTTCAGAAGCACTGCAGACCAGATGTTTTGGATGCCTTGGGATTCTGATAGAATCATAGGGAACAGTCCACTGGCAGAAACCTAGCCTGTGCAGACATCACATAATCCCACTGTTGCTCTAAGGGCTTAGGGAGAGATTTAGAAAACGTTGCTGAATTGCATGTGTTCCAAATAGTGTGTACACAGAACAAGTACAATAATTTTGTTTTAAGCTAGGGCTGTCTGACTGCTGGGTTATAGGATGAAAAAGCATTTTGGGTTTGGGTGCAGTTACCCAGTGGGCCAGCCTAGACAGTCCTTGTCATGGGAATTATTGTGAAACAGGGTGGCAGTCTTCTGAGCCTTCCCTAGAAGGGCAAGGAGCTGCAGTTTAAGTCCAGCCTCTAGCAAAAACTTGTGCTTTGTGGTATAGCAGATGAGGATATTTATGATATTTGATATCTGCGATCAGGGATTGGGAGAAGTAGACTATCTCTTGGTAGCAAGGGCAATAAGGATCTGTGACAGACCTGTCCTGCGGAAGCTTCTCTCTACTCTTTGTTCTCAGGGAGTAGAGAAGGGGAGTCAAACTGGGAGAGGAAGTTTTGAAACTGTTAGCACTAATTAGCCTTTGTGGATATGTTTATATCTCATGCTTCATGGAGGGCTGAGTCCAAATGCTGCTCTAAACTTGTTGACTAGGCAAGCTGTTAACCTAAACTAACCCCAAGCCTTCAGCCAGGCAAGCTTGAGAGCTGTGGGCCTAGGGCCAGAAGGGAGCCGGTTCTTCTGGGCAGGACTGAATTTCCTCCTACCTGTAAGCAAGCATGTGATGACAGTGGGAGCTGAAAGGCAGCAAAGAAAAGGAGCTAGTTCACAGTGCAAGCCACATGCCCTGCAGAGCCAGAAGTCTGGGCTGAGGCCTGGGCCAAATGTGCAATGTAGACCTAGTGAAACTGTTTGGGACAGGATTAATAAGGCATTCTTGTCTGACTGAGAGCTGAATAAAACTCTACCAGCTTGTGTGCTCTAGGAAAGAGCAGAATCCCTCAAATGCAACCCATAAATGCAAAGGCAGTGCATGCTGGAGGGAAAAAAAAAAGGCATGTTTTCAGAATTTAATACTAGCCAGCTTGAGCCATGAGATATCACAGAAGACAAATGTGATTTATTCTAGATGTTAAACTCATCTATAAATATTTACTATGATAACACATCACATGACCTTGTTTGTTAATGGCTTAATATATCATACTTCACTTTTTTTTTCCCCCCTTAAATAGAGATTGCCTATAGCATGAGTGATTACCTTAAAGGCTAGATGTATCTTTTCATGTTAACCTCTACATCGGGGGAATATGAGATCAGAGCAGAACTGAACTCAGGTGTCTCATTTAATGCCCTAATACAGATGGAGTGAAAACTGAAAGACAACCCCAAATGACATGCATACTTAGATCTTACATACTGAATTCTACCCTGAAGCAAACAGACTTGCAGGAAGCTAACAGGATCACAAACATGGAGTGGAGTTGCTCTAACTTTTTGCCATGTGATTTTTGTGTGGCACCTTGCTGAACCACAGTAAGACGCACAGCAAGACTGTGGGAGAACTGTTCAAGAAGCTTTTCAGAAGAAGCTCCAGACTTACTATATGAAAGATTTTGACATTTCTTCTCCATATTCTGATGTGCGCTGTTCTCTCTCAGCCTCCCTGACTGATTTATGAGCCTTGTGAGCTTGCTGTTAATGACACTTCTTGAGACAGCTGCTAGGGAGAGACAGGCAGGGCTGGGGACAGCATCTGCTCTTGAGGTTGCAAGTGTGCTTTGTGAAAGTGAGATACCACACACATTGCTGTCTTCAAAAGTTGCTGTGGAAAGAAACCTCTTCCTTTTTACTTGTGGCAAGAAGTATACGTGCTTTTTGAGAGTTTCAAGTAAAGGACTACTCCAAGTAGAATAAAATAAAATAAAGGGTCAGTAAATAAGTTTGGTTTTTTTTTAATGTTGCAGGATGCTGTTGACTTCAGTAGGGTAATGCTAATTGAATATTTTATGAGAAATGAAACTAGTCAAGACCTAGCCAATCACTGAAGTGCATTGTGATTACAGATCCTACGTTTGGGCTTCCTAAACAAAGCAGGGATGAATGTCATCTCTATTGAATAGTATTTCAAGGGACCAACACAATCATCTTCCTAAATTATAGCCTTCTAATAAAGGGGGATGTGTGTGCGTATGTGTGTGTGTTCTCTGAAGAGAGTAGATTGCGTAATGCAGGTGTTTTTCTTTAAAGGCTTTCTTCACTAAAATGGCCATACTTAATATTTAACAATACCTTTGTGAGCATCTGCAGGTTAGATATTTGGTAGCTAGGGAAATTTGATGTGCTGTTACAGATGCAGTCTTTACCAGAAAAAAACAAAAAACAACAATGCTTTTGTTCTCTAATAACCTGTGTGTCTTTCCCTTGCAGTTAGGTACTCTTAAAGAGAAGCTGCCAAGGTTAGATAAGCATTTTATTCTTTTTCGTCCTTTAAAAATTGGAATAGGACAACTTTTGTTGTTTTGTATAATTCCCATAAAAATGACTTTACAGTCCGAAGTGAGAGAAATTGCAGAACAGAATTGTATACGTGGAGATTTCTGCCCTTTTGGAAGTGTCCAGACTGCCTTAATCACCTTGGACAGTTTATTCTGCTCTTTTTTGCAATAGCTCACACTCCTACCTACATTCTGTTCTTTCTCTCTTTCTCGTGGCATTCCTCACTGAATCTAAATTCAAAGTAGAGGGACCTCTTCTTTGTATCTATTTGCAGAGCATGATTGATGCCATTAGTGCCATGTGAGTAATCAATGCTAACATGCTTATTGTTTTCTTTCTACAGATAAGATAACAAAAGGAGATCTTGAAAATGTGCTGCAAAAGTTCACAGGGGACATAATGCAGGTTCCTCCACTGTAAGTTCTACAGTATTCAGACACTCTCAGGAGCAGTGTTCAGCTGTCAGGACTTGCCAAGAGAAGTCAGTTCTGTCAGAAATAAAAAGGTACATTTTGACAACAGGATAGATGCTAGGCAGACTTAGGAGTTTAACTTGATATATTTGCAGCTGCAGGTCCTGCTGATTTGAACATCAAGTACAAATGGTCACCTGGAGTCTGTTTTGTTGGTAAATTGTAAAGTAGAGCGGGAGTCTTGAACAGCTTTTGCAGGGCTTATGAAGTTCTGCTCTGTCCTCTAGTTAGAAGGGAAAGCTTTGAGACATCAATTTTAGATGTGGGGTGGAGGGATGCTGTCTGACATTAGTGTAGAAGTGCCTTATGTGGCTTTCAAATTAATTTTCTGAAAACTGTGTGTGTATAAATGATTAGTGGTTAAGCTTTCCTAGCTTAACAAATTTTTTCTAGTCAGGTGAGCCATGGTAAGTGGTGATATGCAAGTGCTTAGCCTGTGACAGATGGCTTTTGTGGTGATTTAAGCTAACATGCTTTCCTTTGCCTTTGCAATGGGTCAGTTACTGTGGTTCCACTGTGACTGCTGTAAGGTCAGTTATTCGGTAGGTGTTCTGTTTCATTTGACTTGCTTCATATCCCTCTGGTAATTTGAATACGATCTTTTCTTTGTTTGTTTTTTTTTTTTTATGATCCTCTTTCTTTCAGAGCCTGAGTTGGAGCTTTGGATAAGGTCTCATGTTATCAGCAGGATATGTTTTTTTCATTTGATAGTGCTCCTCTAAACACCCTAGAACAAGGCTACAGTTCAGTCGGGGAAGACCCTGAACTGAGTCGGTTAAAGGCACAAGGCAGAGTTAGAGGAGGGAAGTTGCCTGAGCAACTTTTACCTCCCAGTGCTAACAAAGCACTGAGACAGTGTGTGACCTGTAGACTTGTGAGAGACAGTTTGTTAGCGGCAGTTATAAGTGTTGTACCCCTGATAGAGACCCTTTGCTTTCATAAACAACAAATCAAGTGATGACACACTTCTAAACTGATGCAGCAAGGAATAAATACAGGAGCATCTCTTGTTTTCTAGTTTACATAACGACTGGTAAATGAAATTATTCTGTGTTCAGGAGATTTCAGCAGCACTTGGTACATTTTATTTTTTTCATGAGCTCTTGGAGAGGATTAGAAGGGCAGAAGGTATCCTATTGTAGTACAGCATTAACAGGATCTGGAGGATGGAAGGCTTGTTCTGTTGCAAACGTATGACACATTTTTGTGCTTTATCTGATTAGCTATTCTGCTTTGAAGAAGGATGGACAAAGGCTATCAAGTCTGATAAAGAGAGGAGAAGCAGTTGAAGCAAAGCCTGCTCGGCCAGTAAGAGTGTACAGCCTCTCTCTCCAACGCTTCCAGCCACCACTGTTCACACTGGGTAAAGGCCAAAGATGATTTCATAGAGTGATGCTCCCAGCTTGTTTGTTAGAGCTTATTTACACTCGGATTGGGACTAAGATAATGAAATGGGTTTCGTTTCCCTTAGCTACTTATTTTGGTGTGAGCCTACGTGCAGAGACTTCCACTCTGCAGTGGAAGCACCATATTTTGGTTTTAAGTTAAGCTGATTATATGTAATCTTTCTGTGAGGGAAAATTCTGAGAGGCTGGTCGGGATTATTTGCATCTGTCCATGACTGCACAACCTCCAGCTCACTCCTCCTTTCCCAGGTCTGCTTACTTCACTTCACCCATTCTTTTGCCTGGGTTCCCAGACCTACTGGTGTCTCTCTCAGGGTGCAGCAAGGGCATCAGTTACTTTCAGACCTCTTTCTAGCTTGGGGAGGCAGGATCTTATCCTCCCTTCTGCCATACATGGAGAAACTTGGGTAGTACATTAAGAAGCGCATTAATAAATAAACCAAAGAGGCTTCTGTAAATCTTTGATGCTGCTGTGAGGTCAACATAATCTTATACCTTGGGGAGCTACCCAGTTGGCCCTTCCGTAGTCCTCTGGACTAAATGTTATGTGATGAGCAGGTATGAGTGAGAGAACTCAGCGCTGTGTTACTTCAGTCCTTATTTTACGGTTGGGTGACTAGCAGCTGATCGTTGGCAGAGGAGGAAGGGAAGGGTTGAGAGAGCAGGGAAAGTTAAAAGTGAATTTTAAAATGTCAGCAGCTTTTATTGGAGCAGCCTGTGTCACACATTGTACAATAATATCTTGAAAGTGTTGGTAGTCAGTTTAGGCTAGTACTTGAAATAACTTTTCACTGCTAGAAATATGAAACAACCTTTTGAAACTTTCAAAATGAACAGGACTGAAACACTTATTCACATACCACAGCAAGTACTTAATTTCTAGTGAGTTCAGTTGCAATTGTATTTGCTTTCCCTCCTCTCTAGCTTAGCAATCTCACCCGCACATATGTTACAGGATGAATAATTGATGTTGTATCCCATAAATATTTTATCACTGGGTTGTTTGCTTAGTACATTTTTACATTTGTTTGGGAACATGGTTTCTATGTAAAGTAGATTTCATATTGCACTGGCAATTTACCATGTCACTGTTAACATTCCAGATGTTGAATGTGGTGGTGGCTTTTATGTCAGGAGCCTGGTCAGTGACATTGGCAAAGGTAGGCATGAAAAAACTCTGACAGCTTAAGGAATGAATGTTTCTGTTAATGGAAAAATCGTGTCACTTTCTGTATCTCCAGTCACCAGACTTATGCGCTACGTTGCAGAGTTGCACTCCTATCATTTGTTCACTTGTTTTTATGTACCAGAGTATTTTACTTTGCAGTATGGGGGAATGAGGGTTAAATAATTGCCTGAGGGGGAACAGAAATGGGACACGTAATAGCACTGAGCAAGATAATATAAAGCAAGTTTTTAGGTTTGTTTTTTGTTTTTTGTTTTTTTTTCTCCTCCATGTGTTAAAGCTAACTCAGATTAAGGGTGAGAAGAGGGAGAAAGATGCTGTCTTTTTAAATGTTGTTCATCACATTTTGAAAACAGATTGCGCAGAGCATTATGATGTACATAATAAAACTGTCTGCTGGAAAGACTTGTCAATTTGTGATGTTTTTGATGTTTTTTTCCCTAGCTTTTTCTCTTTCCTTTCCCTGAACTGTGAATGGTGTTGCTTTCCCACAGGGTTATTTGTCTTGTACCTTGTATATATCAGACTGCATAATGGAGAACAGATAGTCCATTAAAATTTTTTTTTAAATGATACATTTGCAGATCAAAAAAACAAGTGGTGTGGGAGAACCCTCTGAATTTCAATGCTGTTATTTGTGCTTAGGCAAGTCAAAGATTCTCTTTCTGTTACTGCCTTCTGAGCATACTGGCTTGTGTTAAGTCCTTAATGACAAACCAAGATAAAGTCTGTCCCCAGTTGGCTTCTTTTCAAAATAAATTTGAAATGTAATAAAAAGCCTCCTACTTTTGAGAGGATGGAAGAGAATATTTTAGTATTAAATTTTAGGCCTCTGTGCTTTCAATTTAGCTCCAGGTGTTGTTATCTTTTGTAACCCCTCACTATGTAACTCTCTCCTACTGGTATTTATTTAACCCATTGGGGTATGTGTTTGTATTTTTGATTTTTTTTTTTTTTTTTTTTTTTCCCCCCCTCATCTCAGTTTATATTATCTTGATAGGTGGCACAGGATAAAAATACAAGAATCCTTTTTTGAAGGCAAGTTATAAGCACTTAAGTGTGAAGGCCTCAAAGTCTGTGGAAAAATAGCGCATGGTCTTCTAAGTCATTTGTGAATACAGCATGCTCTGCTTTTATCTTATGTCATTATTTCCCTTTTTTCTTTCTGATTTAAATCTGGAAAACCTCCTTACAACTTTTTGTCAGATTTTCACACTGGAGATCTGTTGAAATCAAAGGAAGAATTCCTTGCCTCAGATTGATTTAAGATGATATAAATGAGTGAAAAATCTTCATGAACTTCCTTCTCAAACTAAGCAGAATAATATAGAAGGCTACATATAAAGATATGTATAAGGCATTGTAAATGAGTTCAAATAGATAAATTGGCATTCACTTTTTTTCTGAATCCTCTCTTCTTTGATACAGAACTCTCTACCTGTGCCAGTGTGCAAGAGCTGACCCGAACCAAACAGGGGCCATTTACACTAGAGGAGCATGCACTTTATGAAGACAAATGGACAATTGATGAAATTGCACGATCCTTAGAGCGTTGCACGTCTCTTCTCCCAGGAGAGCCATCTCATAAAAAATTTAAGACAGAGGATTCTGGAGAAACTGCTGTGAGCTGTGAAGATAAGCGATAAGTTGGGTCAAGGAGAAAGACTGAATGATTGAGACATTTTAAGATTGGGTTAGGATTTTCTTGCCTCTTGTGTAAATTTACAGGTCTGTATTGGGAGGGTGACAAGCTGCAATGCAAGAAAAATGATTACTTTCTTTTTTATTCCTGGGCTAGAATATGCACTGAAAATATCTAGTGCTTGCTGTTTCCTGATCTGTGTATTTCCCTTGTTGCCCACTGTAAATGGGTCAGCTACTAATGTCAAGTCTTCATAAACTCTTTAAAGACCCTGTATGGCTTTTGTTACTAATTTGTCAATAAAAATTAAGATTCGCTAAATGTGCTCAAAAGAAAAAAAATCTTTTTTCTTTATAGCTGCTAATCAAACCCTGAAATACCATGGTGACAAAACTCTCTTAGTTTGAAGGATGCAAGAATGTGGAGTGACAATTTGTTTTCTTGAAATCCGTTTTGGGAAATGCTTGTTTTACTGTAGTCTTTTGCTGTGCAGATATTTTTTTTCGGTAAAATGTTATCTAGAATGCATTAAACCTAGATGCTGAGATTTTAGATAAATCTGAAATATTAGCATGAGTGAATAGTTTATAAGTATAAACAGTTCCTGCTGATAATTGTTTGATAACAAGGACTTTGAAGGGTACAGTCATCATTACAAGTATACATAATTTATTCTGGTAAGATATCCTGATTGGTGACTACTGATAATTTGAAGTATGGTTTACTGTTGTACCCTTCATAGGGCACATGAAATTTACTTTTATCATTCGTGTATTGCTTGAGCTGTCTGCTGTGGATTGAGTAGAAGGTCAATGTGCTTACGGGCTTTGAGTGATTTGGTCCTGACTAGAAGTTTGGTGGGCAACAGAGGCATCCACCGTGAAGGATCTTTACTGAAACCATTTTAATTTGGTGGGTTAGGGAGGACCTGTTCCACAGTTGTGTATTCACCTGAATTTGATTGCAGATTATTTCCCACCACTGCTTCCCTTGGGATTTTTATAATGATTAAAAGACTGAGTGGTTTGAGTTTGCTAAAAAGCACCCTAGTCGTTTCTATGGGTGTGGAAGGGACTAACAGGACTTCCATATTTGACCCCATTCAAGAAGTTAGTAGTGGGTCTGCTTTCCTCCTGCTATAGTGAGGAATATGAGGAATAATTTGAGCATGTAAGTGATACCTGAGAGAAAGCCTTGCTTTCAAAATTGTGACTGAAGCATTGGCAAAGTGGAATGGAATAGCTGCTGTTGCAGTTTTAGGGCGCTGCTGGCCCTGTGGCCTGCTGTGGCTTTGTACCACTTCTAGACCTTCACTTCGTGGTTCTGGAGTAAAGAGAGTTTCTTACTCAGAGTGACTGAAAGCTCTAAAGCCTTGGCTTTGTGGTTATATCAGGGTGTATCTTTTACAGAAGGACACGGAAATTTGATTTAATGACTCTGTGTTAATGGACTTGCTACTTTCCTTGGTAAGTTATCTTGATAGTTAATTACCTCCATTGTTTAAAAGAAGTTGTGTTTTATTCCCAACTTCAGTGTGCATGCACTGTGTTTTATGTCTTTCTCTGGAAGATTCAAGGGCCTTAGAAAAGCAGATTTGTGTGTGTGCTGGTCTTGTATGAAATGATCAAGTTCCAACATTGCTTTCAACCTTCGAGATATTTGTTTTATTTCATTTCTAAGCTTCTCATTGCAAGAAGCCTTTCCAGACTTCCTTATTTTATAGATAGCAAGTAAGAACTATAAAACTGAAGTTTATGTAAGATTAACAAAGGATTTATTTTTTTTTTGAGGGAGGATAAAGTTCATATTTTATTCTCCAGTAAGCAGTCAATTTTCTTCTCTTTTATATTATAAAGAATGTAAAAGAAATGTTGAAAATATCAGCAAGATGAAGTGTTAGAGCACTGTAGCAGCAGCATGTTTATGTAGAATATGGATGAAGTAACTTTTGTAGGCATTTTTGATTTAGGAGATAGGAGAAAAGAGATGTGTTTAGTAAGAGAATAGTGGGAGATTTTAGCTGATTTTTTTGGGGGGATGTTTTTTGATACTTTGGGAACAGAGAAGATCATTTTCTAGAGAAACCAGATAAAGCTAAAAATTTTCATTTTCCAGTATATGTATCTTGAGTGACCAAAGACTTTGACTGAAACACAGCTTCTCTGTCCAAATCTGGCATTCATCCCCCAAATTTTCCAAGAACCTTGTTGATGTTATCCCAGTGGTCTTCTAGAATAATAAGCTCTCTTTTTGTTCGTTTATTCTGTTGGATATCTTTCTGCTCTTTTAAAAATAGCCCACTAGATATTATTTCATTAGTCTAGTTGTTACACCTGCAGGGATTTGATTCTTTAAAAATTACTGGAATTGAGAAATCTTTCTATTAATAGGGTACTTTTGTGTACAGTGTGCTATAAGTGCTTAGCGCATTTTTTTTCTCTCATTCTTTATTCAGTGTTCACCATGGCTTTCTTGCTATTCCATATAAGACCCTCTGATATTGTTAATTTTAAAAGGAGAATGATATTTCTATCAGCTTTTAAGTTAGCTTGCCACTGCTCTGTTGTAATTA
The DNA here is from genome assembly GCF_036417845.1 of Apteryx mantelli. Taxonomy (NCBI): domain Eukaryota; kingdom Metazoa; phylum Chordata; class Aves; order Apterygiformes; family Apterygidae; genus Apteryx; species Apteryx mantelli. The sequence continues at coordinate 35,961,247 of NC_089984.1, forward strand.
TTGCTAACAGATCTGTGATCCTGCAAAGAGAGGATCTGTTCCCTTGTCCAATCACTGGAGAGAAAAGAAATGGAAATCAAAGAAAGCATCCTGGTGACGTCAGCAAGTTTTGGTTTAGGCTGCAAGTCCCAACGCATATGGAAAGCACCGGGAGAAGAGGAACGCAGTTGTCCATTTTCAAGAATTTGCATGTGGTGTGTAGATCATGTTACTAAAGACTGTTATCTTTCTGTCTGTGATTACAGCTTCCCATGATACATGTATTCCTGTGTAGCAAATGGAGAGACTTTCACCAGCTCTAGCTAAACTTCTTGTCTGGGATTTCTCTCCTCTTCTCCACCCATGGTTTCTGTCCCCTCCAGAAATAAAGGCAGAACTTACCTCAAATTAATGAACAGCTTCTCTCCAGATACGTTGTACTGAAGCCACTTCTCCTACAAATTGGGTAGAAAGTAAGTTTGGTTGTAGTTATAAATGGCTGTATAGCATGCAAAACTATGGCAGACAGCAGATAACAGTCCTTAGAAGGTACAGTGCAAAGCATGCATTTGAGAAGGCTATTTTGATGGTACGGCCACAAACAAATTATGCAGTAACACCTTATTAGCATCACCACTGACAAGTGTCAGCGAAGTGGTACCTTCATTCTGGCCCTAAACAGTTGAGCTATCTTTTCAAAAATTCAGGCTCCCCTGGCTGCTTCTCAGTGTCCTTCCTAGGTGTTCAGCCTCACTTTCATGCCTTTTCCTAGTTAATGCTGTGCTTTAATGGGTCTCTTTGAGCCAAATAGTCCCAATGAATAGAGATCAGGGGAAGTCACTTAAAAGTCTGAGAAAAGCTCTTTTAGGTATTTTTTTAATGAGTGTATAACTCAGTATCTTGCAGCATTCCAGGGCTGGAAGTAAGTGTTGTGTTTCCATGGGAACTAGGGAAAATATTCTAGTTGTAACTTCTGTATTCTTATTAACATCCATGTCCCTGAGATACAAGATTCCAGAATTGTGATGTATCTGTAGAAAAAATGATATTTTTCCAGAAATAAATACTGTATGATCCTGGATCTTGATTACAGACAGTCTTGATATCTCTAGATTAAGGGCAATTAAAGGTGAGAAGAAAAGTATGTATACAACATTTTTGACATTAGTTAGAGTTAGCACCAAGTGTCCAGCTGAGATAGGTTTAGGGACAAAGCATATGTTATAAGAATTTTATGCTGCTCTGGCCAGAAAATGTATCTCTGTGATTTACCATTTAAAATATGTCAGTGACAGATGTGAAGATTTGTGTCATTTTAATGAGCATTGTTCTTGGGGAAAGTCCTGATGAAAACGCTTGTCCTGCTTTTTGAGCTGAATATTGTCAGTCTTGAATTTGGTCTCATGATCTTTGGACCGTAGCAGTATGCCACCATAGTCTGGCCCTGACTGTGCCACCACCACTGGTGCTGCTTCAGTGGGACTGACAAGGGTTTCATACTTCTACTGTCTCTGCCTGGCTGGGTCTCTTTCTTCTTTATTTAAATGGTAGTTTTTCCATGCACTTCATAATTTATTTCGGCTGCCTGCACATCGAGAGACTTTTAAAATATTTTTAAAGCAAAATCGATAGTTTTTTTTATATTAATCAAGCCTGTGCCATTAGTGAAATATTCCAGGAGTACCTTCATCAATAACTGAGAATTTAGCATCTTACCTGCAGTTATGTATGTGATTTATATGTTTATTAGGAGAATATAAAGTTGAACTCTGAGTAACTCCTGAAATTTTGGGATACTTTAGGATTTTTATTTTTTTTTTTATTTTTTTTTAGCGTAATGGGTGGTGAAGTCACTATTATGAGCATGAATGGCTCTAAGACTTAAATGGCTAGGGCCATTCTGTTTGCTTGGCATAATCGAGGAATTGATTGGCAACAGTATTCATTTCATTAAAAAGGCCAGAGAGACAGAGTGAGTGTGTGTGCGTGTGTGTGTGCGTGTGTGTGTGCGTGTCTTCGATATACAGCCAGAGGGAAGTTGTATAGACAGTGAATGGATTCAGCCAGCCTGAGCAAAATTACTGTCCCCATTAAAAAGCAGTCATTGTTTCTAATTGCCATGTGTTTAAATTGGTTCTTTGTGAGACGTCCTGATTAAGTAAATCAGCAATAGTTAAGTGCATCTCGGATAAGCAGGGTGAATGGTTATCATCTGAATGATGAGACAGCCCATCTTGCTGTCTCTGAGATCAGCTACTAAAATCATGTAGGTATTAAAGAGGCAAAGCAGGAAGATGGTAATTGGGGGTGGATGGTTCCAGGGTTCAAGACCAAAAACGCTTAGTGAAAACAAGGGACTATATTGCAAGAAAGAAACAATTTTTTTTTCCATTTCTGTTTTTTGGGGAGGTGTTGAAGACACTGCCATGGTTCAGAGAAATTGTTAATGTATCTGTCCAGAGAAAAATTTTTGGATGGGTGTGAACGTCTTGGACTTTAGTCCTCCTCACCTCTAGTTCAAAGAAGAAGAGTCAAGTCAAAGCAGCATCTCTCTCTGATTTTACCACGTCAGATTGCCATGTGTGTTGTGGAATGAAAATTTAAAACAACTTTGTGCTCAAACTCTGTGGGGCTTGTGGCTTGTCCCAGAAGTTAACAATAACTGGGAACAAGTAAGACAAGATATGAGGAAATGGCATTTGTAGTGTAAACACACAAATGTCTTTACAGCCTACAAAATAGCCTTCCTCTTACCAGAATTATTCATCTTGGGTTGCAGCTCTGTGCATGGCCTTTCCATTTTCCAACAGCTCATCTTAAAACTCTCTCATTCTTTGCTTTGAATTCCTTCCCGGGTACATGCAGACCTGGAGCAAAATACTATGTAGGTTCTTGTGGAAAAAGAAAGTTGGTAGAACTGAAAGTAGAACTGAAAAGGATGAGATACATGTAGCACATCCCTTACCCTGTCCTCTTCATAAGAAAGAAAAAGCCCTGGGTGCTTTAGTGGCATTTCTCTGGGACATGGGAGTATTTTAGATATTTCAGAATTAAGCACTTGAAAGTCAGATCTGCAGCTGAGTGCATGCATTAAAAACAATATACATCTTTTTACAGATGTCACGCTATGTTTAGTGGCTTCAGAGCATGATTTTACAGCTTAAAAAAGGGGGGGAGGTAAGAGAAGGAATGGCAAGTGGTAAATGCATGTTTCGACTTACATTTTGAAATAGATGAAATGATTTTAATCAGGTAGAAGAATACACTGAGTATTATAAAGGAGAAAAGGTAAAGAAAAGATTTAATTTTTACTAGCATTTCTGTTTCTTCATACACGTAAAACAACTAGCTTAAATATATCATCTCAAAGCTTAATAAGCTTTTACATGGAAATGCATAAGAAAGGTTGGTACTGTATCCTAATGTGAAAAGCACCATTTATTTTCATTTCAGTAGTTAAAATGATAGCCTTCTATGATGCTCTTCAAAAGCCAGTAATGCTTCACTGTTTTGTTTTGCTTTTATTGAATTGCAGTAAATACTTAGTGTAACATATAGTCTTTTGTGTGTGGTGTGTTCATATTAAATCACTACTTGCAGCTGGCTTTCCTAGGGGTCAACAAAACTGTTTAAGTTCTGCAGGTACATAATATGCATTAACAGTGTAAATGGATTATTGTGTACTAACACTAAATATATTTAGAAAATAAGATTAATGTTCTGCTTTGCTGTGTTGCTTTGTATATACAGTTTCTTCTGACTTCTATATTCTAATTTGACTAAGGGCACTGGTAGACTCTGCTGATTTCTTGCAGGGGTGATTAATTTTGCTTGGCTGCTGCTGCTACTACGCACAGACATTTCTGGCTTTAGCTTTCGTTTTTACTGGTAATGATGCCTAGCATAGTGCCCTGCACCTCTGCAAGAGACTATCCCTAGTGGAGCTAGCAGAAAAAATGTGTATGTCTGCCTCATCTGTCCTGTTCAGACATATTCACGTAAATAAAGTGTTGATGGTAATTTGTTCAAATAAACTAGACTGTGTGAGGAGTAGCCCGTATGTCTCATCCTGTTGCCCAACTAACCCTCCAGCAAAACAGAGGGGCAGCAGGAGATGGTAATGTTCTAACACACTTTCCTCCAAGCCAGAGTCAGTGGAAAATGTCAGCAAGGTATAGAGGTATGCAGCTAACTTAATGCATGTGATTATTCCTCTTGACCTTGGTGAGAGGACTCCAGCGCTTTACTTAATTGTGTGTGAACTATTGCTTGCTGAACTTTGGCCTTATGTATTTCATCTTCACCCTATCCTGTAGTTTCTTAAGAGCAATATGAACTGCTGGGTTGAAAAAACTATATTTCATTATACAGGAGGGAAAAAAAAAGACAGAATCCAGGTAAAATAAATATTAATGGTGTAGCACAACGCTTATAGTTGTTCCCCGTCTAATGAATATGTAACATTTCTATTTTCTGCTTCAAAACAAATACACAAAAATTGTCAAGATAGGCTTAGTGTTGTTTTTTAAAAATTTGTTTACCTAGGAAATGCTTTTATTTTTCTAAAGAGTGCTATTAAAGGCTCTGCAGAATGTATAAGCATTTTTGACTATTTTATTGATCTGTTTCTGGAGTTAGGAATGTATAACTTTTATTGAATTGTATACCCTTTCTTTCCACCAGTTTTATTTGTCCTTCTCTGCTGTGCTGTAGATCTTGGTTATTACTGGAAGAAAGAGTATATTCATACAATCTGAGTTGGTATTCAGCCCTTCCTTTCTATCAGTGGAAGTATGGAGTACTCGCTCTTGCTCTGCTCCCATGCGTTAACAAATCCAGGTTGGTCCTTCAGAATTGTATGGAGTCTAAGACTAGATAGCATTTATAGGTCACTTACTCTAACCTCCTGGATGAATATAAAGGGCTGAGGCATAATGGTTTTTGTTAAATTCAGTGATTTCAGTCATTCCAAGAGTAAACTATTGTATCACAGAACAGGCAGTTACCATCATATGATTCGAAGAGATGAAATGTATCTAGAGGCGTCGAGCATGATCTGTGGCTGTGAAGAAAGAAAAGCCCAGCAGAATACCCTTTCCCAGTTATATTCCCAATATTTTATCTGGGGATCCAGATAAAATGTCAGTACATCAAGTCTTCGCTCTCTGATGTTCTGCCTCCAAATACGGGCAATCTGTAATGTTTGAGAGACAAGCAAATCCCTCAGCGCACAATTGACCAAAAGTGCAAAACCCAGCTCAGCTGGCCATCTGCAGGTCAAAAAGCCCTGAAGCATGTGTTACTGCAGGACTGCAACTGGTAGGAATGTGTCGGGAACAGCCTGGGTGACTGTTTTCACAGGGAGGAGGGGAATAACAAGAACTTTATGAATTTCAAGGCCGAAAGAGACTGCCACTATCATGTGCACCCTGATCCTGACCGCAGCAAACCAGACAGTTTTTCCAAGGAACGTGTAGAAGAGTGCGCAGCCCTTGGGTCACAGGAGCGAAATTCCCACCATTCTTCTGTGTCAAAGTGATTAAATAATCTGGCCGCTTCCCCCTCGCTAAAGGAGTTTGACTCAGTTTTACTCTGGCACTGCATGGCCTGTTTTTCAGGCCCTTCAATCAGTTTCTCCTTTGATCCCAAACATATTTCTGCATCTTCCTTGACATGAGAAAATCGTGATATACAAGCTGCCTTGCAGATTTTGAGTGCTGAGGCAAGATCTGTTCCCTATTTTTGCCAAGTATTTCCATTTTACACATCCAAGGCTAGTTTTCTAGCCAGGGGTTATCTAGCTGATTTGTGATACAAGTATTCTTTGGTTTTCGATGTTGGAATTCATCATAAACTCTTTAAAGTTTCCCCAGTTTTCTGTGACTGGTTTACACACTACCTGTGGTTTGGAGATCTCTTCTGACACTCCTTTTCAGTTTTCTAAGGGTTTTTTTGGTTTGGGGGAGGGGGGGGAAGGGAATGTGTGGCAGCATCTGTTTTGTTACGAGCACAAACTTTCAGTTTTGTTCACTCCGCTGCGTACGATGAGCCTGGCTGCGGGAGAGGGCATTCCCCAGCCACATCTCTCCTGGAGTGCCTTTCCAATCTCCCTGTGCGAGGAAGGCACGTTTCCCTAGTCAGCTCCGCAACATCTGTATGCGTGTTTATATTTCTCTGGAGCTGGACAGCCTTCCCCCAGCCCTCTTGCTCCTCGGTACCTAAGAATCATTTATCTCTCACTGCAGCAATCCGATAGTTTCATAACTGGCCCAAGGCTATGAAACAAAGTTGTCATTGAGGGATGTTGCTGACTGGAGTCCTGAAGAGAAAAATTGGCCAGGAGCAACTAACTGTTGAGTGAAAGAAACAACTGGGAATTCTTGGTAAATCAAGAAAAATGGCTGGTGTCTGAAAACACTGTCTGGTATGGTGCAAAGTTGTGAAAAAGCATTCTTTGGCTTTCTGAGGAGTTTTTATAGCACTTAGCTTTGTTCTTTCTTAACAATGTTACAGATTTCAGAAAAGTGGTTTACTGGTGTCAAGCCCGGTTGCAGGTTTGGGGAAGCTCATATGATACAGCACTCTTCTGGCAACCTTTAAGTATTTATAAATCCTTGAATTAATGCAATAGGTAACCAGCAAAGTTTTAATTAAAACTTATGTATTGTTTACACCTTTTCCCAGTTCACTCACCAAGGACGTCAGCTCCAAAATGAGTGAGTACCCTCTGGACTCTGCTCATTTTTTTATGAAGTGCAGAGTAATTGCTCAGGATGGCATGGGCATTTTAGGGGAGAAAGTGGCCGAGTGGGGAAAAAAAATCTTCAGACTTCATGTTAGCATGTTTAATTCTTCAGTGAGGAAAATGGATTTTCAGTGTTCATTTTGAGGTAAGGTCAACCGAGCAGCTCTTTAATTATGTACAAGTCAAGCAGCATTTTTCTCCTCCATTCTGGAGACTTATTGGGCACAGAGAAACCTGTTGTCAAGGGAAGAAAATACTTGGTTTTGTATTCTGCAAAACTGACGCAATTTCTGATGTGTCCAGAATAGAAGAAATTTTAGGTTACGCTTCCCTTTACCTGAGTTTACCAACATAAGGGAATAAAGAGCTTTCTGATGTATCAGCTTGTTTCATTTCCCAGAACTTTTTCTTGTTATTGCTTTATGGTAATTCAATGAAACTTGAGCTCTCCCTCTCTCTCCTTGCAACCTCCCGGCCAATATTCTTACAAGGCAGAAGTTTCTGTTGTTTTCAAAGAGAATTTGACACAGGTCTAGTATATAACCAGTCTCCCATAAATTGTTGGAGTTATACCAGAGTCTCACATCTTTGTATATGTTAAAATTTAAAGATGAAATCCAAGTGTTGTCCAGTGCCAGCGAATACTAGTGAAAGTATATAATTTAACCCCATAACTTCTTTGAAGTGTTTTAGGTTATAGTATTGTAGGTAGTGACTAAAGACTGGCAGGTACATGGTTTGGTGGAACACCTGTATTAGTCTGATTAATTCGTGTTCAAATCTAAGTTTTAAATACATTATTAAAATATTATTATAGTATTTCTGTAGAATTGATCCTATCAGCCTACAGCTGACTGAGAAACAAGAGTTACTGAATCTAAAATGTGCATCACACTGTATGACTGCAGAAAAAGACTCTGTTCTTGCCTCCAGAAATGTTCATCATAATCATCTGACCTGATGATCTGGATGGTATATAAGGAGGGCTTAAAACAAGGACAGCAGTTTTTATTTTGATCAATATTAAAAGCCTCAAAAAGTGAATATCAAGGAAGAGTTTGAAAGAGGAAAAAATATTTATATTAGGACTGAAACCTTTGTTTTGGGAAATAAGCTGATCAGTAACCTAGCAGGGGGCTTCTCCAAAGCATATGTTAATGTATATTTGGAGAAGATGATTCTTAGATATGCTGTTGAAGTTGCTGGTTGTCTAGTTAGATGAACTATTGGTCTGTGGGCCAGCTAGGGAGTTGCTCCTAACTAGGGTCTTGTTGAGTCATAAACACCTAACTTGAATTTGGTGTTTCTGTCATGCTGAGTTAGTCTGCTTACTGGTCTGTCGAGGTTACAGCCTGACATATCAAAACTTGAAGGTTGCCACACAGCTAGTTCAATGCAAGTAATCAAAATTTACTCTGTAAGAAAGATGCATCTTATCAAAGAGCACAAGATGTGCCAGGCATCAGGGTACACAGAAAAAAAGTGTGAGAAGGGAAAATTTAATTTCTGTTTTAAAAATCTATTTAACTGTAATTTATCTGACTTTGGTCAAACTTGCACCAGTCTGTGCAGTCTATTTTCGGTAGAAGGGCAAATGAAAAGAGAAGCTGAAAATTCAAAGAAGTTCTTCAGGCCAATGCTGTGATGCTCAATTGTATGAAGAACTGCAGTGCGCTCGGTGTCATAAGCATCCATCATATAAAGGCTCTTTTGAGTATTATTTAATAATACTCTGCTCATTTTTCACATTTTTCTGCTCAGGGACATATCACAGAGGGTGATTGCTGGAAATGAAGATGATATTATTATTGTACTTTTATTTTTAAGAGCAAACTGTAGAATCAGGACTGCTGACCCCTGGTCACAATGGTATCAAGCAGTTATTGAGGTATTTATTTCACTAAAAATAGGGTTTGCCATGTGAATGTGAAACAACATTAATGTGAAACATTGGTGTTCCCTCTCAAGCACTGTACATACTGCAGTAGAAGATAATTTTTGCCTCTCCAAATGTCTCCCAGTTTAAATAATAAGCTAGGCATATAGTGAGGAGAAGAAATAAACTCCAGGGTGAAGTTTATGGATGTGAACTCTAACAGTAACTAAGGTCAACTAGTTACTTAGCTGAGCTGAGTTTAGCAGCAAGTCACTGAGATCGTGGTCCTTGTCACCAAGCTGAATTGTCACTGGCAGTATAATTCAGGTTTCACATACACATGGTTATTGGAAATATAAACTGGTATCTTAGGACAAGATTTTTTCTGTACAGGGCTAATTCAAAAAAATTTCTGGGTTTATAGTTTGATAGTATATGCTTTAAAAAGGAAGCCTCCAGCCTACATATGATAAAGCCAAACTTGATCAGAACAGCACCCTTTTCAAAGCATGTATACTGCTGTGCTCCCTTCACCCATTAAGTAATTATAAAATATTTGGATGTCTGTTCTTGTAGTTGAATCAGTTTTGACCAATTTTGCTCAAAATTATCTGTGTATAGTCCAAATATCTCCATTGACTTCAGTGACATTATTCTGGATTTATACTGGTGTGATTTAGAGCAGAAATCTGCTCCTGAGTATTTGGAGCCCCAAAGGCATTCACTAAACCCATTTGAAAAAATAATGATGTCGAAGTTGAATTTCATTTGTCATTGTCTCCCCTCTGCTTGCACCTATTTATAAAGGAAGAATGCAAGAAAGCTGTCCCATTAGTTGTTAGTTCAAAACTAGTTCAAAAAGAAAGCTCAGTGGCTCGCCGAATATCTTTCTAGCAGCAGTCTAATCTCTGCAGGTTACTGTTCAGAGCTATTTTAAATCAGCCTATGCTTAGTCTTCACTGATTGTAAGTACCTGTTATCTGCAGTCCCATTTAACTTAAAACATTAAAGCATAGCTGAGGATATTATTTCAAAACACAGTGTTTTCTGAAGCTCCGTTTCTGAGAAGGATTTTGCTCCTTAACAAAGTCTTCCAATACAGTTAGCACTGACCTCTGTCCTGTTTTCAGTAAGGGTAAGGCTTAAATGAAAAGGCCCTGGTGTTCTTAAAATGTTTCAGTTAAATATCTTTTAATGTTTCTGTGGTCAAAATTGCAGGAGAAATTTAAAAGTCTGTCTTTTATTTAAAGAATACCACTTGCTAAGGAACAAATTATTCCATAGCAGTTCCTTTTTCTCTGACTGCTAGGAGTTCAGACATAAAGGTCATTCTTTTATAATGTGACATATTTATGTTGCACCTCTTACTGGGGGAAATAAAAGTAATTTGCAAATGTTAATTAAGGATTGCACCCCAGTGAAGTGGTAAGACATCAACAGATTTTCTCTGGGAAAAAATGATTTACAAGGTGGCCGGCAGATGAGAAGTGTCCTAGAGAAGGGTGCTAGCGATAAGGCACCTCACTGAGGAGGGTGGTTCTAGTACTGTCGTGTCTGACCTAATCAATGTCACCTTCCCATTCTGTTTCTTCGCCTTCCCTTTAACTGCCTGTCTGTTTAGTTTGAAGTGATTTGTGGCAAAAATATCTTCCTAATGTGCACAGTAAAGCCTCCATTTCATGTTGGGTTTCTAAGTATACCATAACTAGATGGATTTTTGCTTGCAAATTCCCTTTGCCTGGTGTAGCTGCCAGGGGATCTTGAATAAAGAGCAACTTTGGGGGCAGCAAACCTCAGGCTGAGTTTTATGTCGTGTTTGCTGTACGAGTTAGAAGGAAGGCCAGACTGCAGTGCGTGATGACGCTGTGCTTTAGCTGTCTCTGTGTTGTGGCGAGGGCATGGCAGCGATTCTTCATACTCAGCTTTTGTGTGTTGTGAAAGATCAGCCTACTTTTTTGTTTTTGAAGGTGAGCTGTATGTCAGGCAGAAATGAAAGTACCTTTAGGTCTATCTACGTGCTGCTGGAACAGCTGGAGTGAGGTGCATGACTCAAATCTGGAACTGCAGAAGCCGTGGAAGAGTCTTCAACAGACTTCAAACAGCCTCAGCGCCTGCAATTTGAAATCTTGTTTGGATTCTTGCACTGTGCTGAATGCTTATCATGTCTAGTAAGCACTGAGAAGTGGCCCATTTATGCTCTATACTGTTCCGTTTTATCAGTAGTCTAAGAAAAAACTTGTAAACAGCATGTGATTAGCAGGCAGTGAATTTTGCTGAGCAGGCAGGAAGAATAGTGAGCGATTCTGTCATTTAAAAGTCAGGTCTCTTGTACCTGCACCTAACACCTCTGCAATTACGCCAGCGTAGCATGGGCTATTGTGCATCTTTCTCCTGTGCTCTGTGAAGTTATGTTTGAAGAATGGCACTAGTGCATCTTTTCAGAGGAATAGTAAGTGAATCACTAACGTCTATAATGCGATCCCGATTAAACTGCAAACTTAAATGAAACTTGGTATTGAGTCTGCAAAAGGAGCAGGCTGCTCTTCATGCTGTCTGTGGCCTTGTCAACACTCATGATTTCCGCTGCTGGTGTAGTGCGAGTCTTGAATTTTGACAGCCCTAGGAGCCAGAGGTGTAACTGGGAGCTGAATGGTGCTTTCCTTACTCCATCCAGGGAATACAGCCAAGAGAAAGCGCCATCATGCACAGGCCAAAGGAGAAGCTCAAAGTTGCAAGTTTCCGGGGTGTCAAGTATCTGGGATGGGAAGACACAGTGATCAGTTCCCAGCCCTGAAGAGGAAACAGGGAACAGCTCTATGACCTAGCCCTTGCTCATATACAGCTCCTCTGACCCCCATCACACTGCCTGCTTGTGCAGATCTCTGCAGTCAGCAGGGATAGCACAAAATGTGGAAGATGACACTTATGAGCTGCAGGAGCTGTGATGCCCTGAAGCATCAGGCTAAGTAAGAAAAAGTGTAAGAGCTCTGAAAATGCACAGGTGTGAAAGGCCACATTTCAGAACTGTTCAATCAGCAGCTACTGCTTTTGCCCAGCAGAACAAGGGCCAGAAACTTCATGGCAGGAAACCTGTTCTTTGGTCCCTGACATCCTCATGGACTGATTTCTGCTGGGGTCTAACATGGACTCCCTGAAGACCTTCTCCTCCTGCCTTTTCCCTATCGCAGTCAGAGATTTAAGGCCTGTGACAATTGTATGCATTATACTGGGGGACAATGCCAAAAATGCCTCCTAGGTTTGCTGCCAGGTTGCAGGAATGTTTTTTTTTTTCTGTTAGAAAGATTAAAATTATACTCTACAAATGACATCTGCAAGTAGAGTTCAAAGGTCAGTCTAGCTTAGATCTTTTAGGTCTATTCCTAACATGCAGCTCCCTTAGCCTGATGTTAGATGTGTGAGGGGGGTGTTGCATGGTTACACTCGGTTTTAGGCCAACACAGTAGAAAAGAGAGAGAAGTCTAACAGTGTATAAATTGCTGAACATAAAACTTCTTTGCATTTTTCTTATGTGCATGAATGTGATCCTGTTCTTGCAGCAATGGGAGTTGTATCAAGTGAAGATGATGTGACTAGATTTGGTAAAGAGAAAAGTTGTTTCTTTTTCATTTTATGTCATATTGGAACACAGCTAGACTGAGTTTCTTGTCTCGTATATGCTCATAAAGTAGTGATGCTGACCTGTCGATTGTACCTGACAGGATCATTACAATAAATCTTTTCTATCAGTAAATACTGTATACTGGCCTAGTTTTCTCACAGCAGCTATGCAGCATGGTACCAGCAGTGTAATTCAAATCTAAATTTATGAATGTCTGTTAAAGTGCGAGTTGCACTCTTATGCACTGCTTGTTCTCAAACATGTTAAATCAGTTATAAAAAAAAAAAAAAAGAGGAGTGGATGGAGAGAAGGCACAGTAATGTAATAGTAGTAGCGGAAAGCACATTTTTCCTTTTAGTCATCTAAGAAAAAATGTGTTAAAAGATTCTGAAAGAGTGCTGAAAGCTTGACATTATAGTACTTGGCTCCAAAATTTTAGAGGAGGAATGCTTGTCCGTGAAGACATTGCCTGCATCTCAGAAGAGCCAGTGAGCTCAGCTACACCAGCAAAAACAATTAATTTTGTATTCCTTGTATACTGAAACCATCAATAACCTTGAGTATAAAGACCATGAAGGACTTGGACCCTGGACTTCAAGTGATCGAGGTGGAAAAGCTTTCTGAATGCTTTTGAAAATCCCAAGCATCAACCTTGCAATCCTTTTAGCAACTGTTCCCATGCACTAGTTAACCTGTTTTGGGAATAACTACCTTTGGCCCTTTCTAAGGTGAATCTTGCAACAGGGGTTCCCCTTGGAGCACATTTCCTCATGATCTCTGTTGTAGCAGTACTATTTCCCTAACTCAGCACTCACTCCTTAAAGTACTTTCTGTTACAATAGTTTATAGCTCTCTGGTTCTCTCCTTCTCCTTGCACTGCTATTTCTATATGCAATCTTTTTTTTTTTTTTTGTCTTCACTTGGCACTATGTTCTGTCTTGAGTTTTTCATTGCTCTAATAAGTAAGGACCTTAACAGCTGCATTTTTCCTTTCCTATATCTATTTTTGTATTGCCTATTTTTCTTTTCACCTTAATGAGCACTAGACTCTATATGTTTTCCAGCACAATGCTAGGTAATTGATGGGGATTCTCCAGCCTTTTCCTAAACTATACTGCTCTTAGCTATATTATTGTTATTATTTATTACTTATTGTTTGTCTGATGGCAGGCTCCAAAATGAAAAACAGGGTTCCAGTTGTGATAGGCATTACATGGGTAATAGAGAAAGACCCTGTTTCAAAGAACCTGGAACTTGACCGATGAAGGATGGGAGGAGAGATGGGGCACAAAAGGGTACAGTAATGCTGGTTGGTGGTGTCTAGGAAATTTCATGACACCTGGTCTAATACCTTTTGTCATTGTATGTTGATTTACGTAGCACCGAGCAATCAGGAAAGTAGTACATCCCTGAGGAGTTAAAGCAAAAATAGTATATGTTGGAGAGGAAAATATATTCTTAGAGTTGTCTTCCAATATGTACCCATGTAGGTGCCTGGGAAAATGAGAAAATGAAGATAAGGCAATATTTACTTACCCTTCAAAGGGATTTTTTTCCTGTTTCTTTATTATTGTCTCTCAGTAGCCATTCTTTGCTTTCTGTGTCAACATTACTTATGATTACTATACCACTAAAAGACCATCATAGAACAGGATCCCAAAGAGCTAGATACTGGATAAACACAGACCAAAAAACAGTCCCTGCTCCAGAGAGCTCTTGGTGTAGTGCCACCACTAGGCAATAGTCAGGGGCACAAGGACAGCATGAGCCAGGGCAGGGTAGCAGGAAGTGGAAGTGATCTCAGGGCTCCAGTAGTCAAATTATTGTCACATTTTCTTTAGAAGTTCTAGTAAAGGCAGTTTTTTTGGAGAGTGTTGGAGGATACTGAGATATCTGTTATATGAATATAAATACATACATATGGATAGGGAGCTCCTTCCAAGCAGGAAGGAAGAATAAATGCTAAAAAGGTGATTTGGGTTCAAAAAAAACACAGAGCAAACTTGTGAAAGAAAGGTCTATCCAACATTATCAAATATAGCACCACCCCTGGCTCAGGAAGCTTCTGTACCACAATGTGCTGGAGGCTGGCAGCACGTCTAGGAAAGTACAGCTATTCATTTGCCCAGACTTTCCCAGGCATCTGCTTTTGCTCACAGCCAGAAGCATGACAGTGGGCTAGAAGGACCTTCTGTCTGACCTGGTGCTGCTGCTGTTCTCCTCAGAAGTGGAGAAGTTCTTGTTCGAAAGCTTAGCGAGGGGGTAATGGAGCCTGACATCCTGAGCTATGTGATGGAAGGGTTTGATTTTCAAATACTATGTGAAAGGTGGTTATTAGAGAGGGAATAAGTTCTGAAAGGCTTCCAGCCAAAGACAGGAGGCTTGTATGATGTGACAGCTGAGAACATGGCAGCGATGGATGCAAAAAAAGTCACGGGCAAATGGTCCTTGCAGCAGCCTTCAGGGTAGACAGGAGTAGGAGTCACAGGAGTGACTCACAGGAATAAGGTCACAGGAAGGGATTTCAGGGTTTACGTGGGCATGAGAGGACTTTTTCTTACGGATATTACTTTCAAAGTAATTTGCATGATGTAGACATGGCTTGGCTATCAATAAGAAGAGATTCAAAGAAGGCAGCCAAATTAAAACCATAAATGCCTGCCAAGAAAGTGGTGATAGGCACTGTGATGAAGAGAGGAACTAGTGGGAAGGGCTTGTGAGGAGGAAACGCTGAACTCTGTTTTAGTTTGAGGAGATTGCTAAATATCTGTGATACATCATCAGACTGAGATTTTGCTTGAAAAAAGGAGATAGGTCTAAACTAGAGAGGCAAATCTGAAATGGTTGAAGAATTTGTGCTTTTTGCAGATGAAATTGCCCAGAGATGAAGCACTGAGGGAAGCAGGGGACCAATAATAGCATCTCACAGTAACCCTCTTTTTGCTTTCTTTCCCTTCCAGACCTGGAGGAGGAGATGAGCATCCTCCAGAAAAATATGCTGAAGCAGCAGTGAAAGGTTTAAAACAGAGAACTAGGAATAGCATTGTCCTCCTTGTTTCTTGTTTTCTTAATTTCTTTAATTTCATTTGCTTATAGTTCTTCCTTGCTAGGTCACTCCTTCTTCCCGGGGTCCCTACTGCTTTGTGAATGTTCTGGTTTCTAGCTCTGCCTTTACCTCTTTCCTTTCCTTGTGTCTCTTACCCTCTTTTTCTCCAGCTTCCACCTCTCTCCAGTCTCAGTTTTCCTTCTTTGAATCTCTTTTCCTAGAGTTTTACCTTCATCCTACTTTCCCCTCTTTGCACTGCAGACGGGGCAAGGTGGTGGAGCTTTCTTCAAGAGACTCTGTGGGTATTTTCCTTCAAAATTCAACTCCCTGTCCTGTGTCTTTCAGAGCCATTTGTAAGGTGCCTTAGCTCAGCTGATTCAAGGCAGTTTATGCCATTTAAGGGTGTTACAGAGAGCTGAAGTTTTAAATTTTGACTTAGAGATGTCAGCAGCAGTTACCAGGGAAACTTGGCTTCTAAAATTACACTAGCGATGTCTTCTCTCAAACGCCATATCAGATCTTCAGGAAATGCACATCTGAATAGACATAGATTGAGGAAACATCACAGTGGATGTTCACAGATGCTTTACCTATGAGTAAAATAAAGATCCCCCAAACTTAAGGATGGTACAGGGTCTCTAGGTCTGGAACCCTAAATCAGGAAAGTAGTGTGAATGAATTAAAAAGCATTGGTTTTGTAAAATGTCAGTCAGACAATAGCTATAATATCATTATACTTGTTAACCTCCAAAGCTGGTTTTATGGTTTTGTTTTTAAATGCTAAGAACAGAACGGTTGCTCCCAGCAGGTAATTCACAAAAATGGTGACTCATGACTAGAAGCTAACACGTGAAGATACTCTGCACTCCCCCACCTCTCCAAACAAGGTAAGAGTATAGACATGTAGTAATGCATATTTGAATGCATGCTAATCAGAAAGCAAATTTCAGAAGCCTGTAAAATGGAGAGTTCAGGTTGCACTGTAACAGACACCTAAACTAAATGCTCTGATACCATCTCTGGCTTAAAAAGTCTGAGCCACAAGCTACTGGAGGCTGGGATAGTACTTCGATCAGTGCATATTTTTCCTGTCCTTGTTCTCTTTTTCGGCAGTCGCTATAGATCGTTATCAGGGGACGGTCAAAGGCCATTTCCTGGGCTAGATGGTCTTTGGTCTGATCTGATACAGCCAGGCTTATATCTTGACAAACTTGTGCCCTTCCTCAAAGTGCCAGTCTGCCGTTCCTTGGAAGGCCTGTCCTTCTGTCCTGCGGCTATATAGCTGCTGGCCGAGTGGAAATTTGTCCATGACTGGAGTTCCTAAGCACTGCTGAGCTACAAATGATAATTCCCACATAATAGGTATCAAAGTTATGTATATTTTACTATTGGTTTCAATCATACAAGTCTCTATTTTAAAATATGAGCTTTATACTAAGGAGAAAGGTGTATATTTCACCTTATTAACTAAAACTAATGTTTGTACAGATGAGACAACTTTACTTTCAATCTCTTTATCCAGT
The DNA here is from genome assembly GCF_036417845.1 of Apteryx mantelli. Lineage (NCBI taxonomy): Eukaryota > Metazoa > Chordata > Aves > Apterygiformes > Apterygidae > Apteryx > Apteryx mantelli. The sequence goes on from NC_089984.1 coordinate 35,978,035, forward strand.
AACATTTGTGAAGAGTACTGCTGGATTTTAATATGTGTTAAAAATGCATGTCTTCTTGCATGGTGCTGTGCTGACTGCAGTGGGCTGATATATTAATAGGCTAACTTTTACTGTTACCATGCAAGTGCTCTAAGAGCATAATCTAGACATGAGGAATGTATATAGAAATATGCTCCGTATATATCTGGTGACAGATAATTGGCCAACTTAAGAACTTTGGAATATACTGCTGTGAGAAGCTGATTGCTGTGCTGAATTTGAGCCATAGAAAGTGTAGGTAATTAATCACTGTATGATTAATCAAAAGCTCATTGTGTGCTGGATGCTATGCATGAAAAAAAAGGGCTTAAGTAGCAAACTCCTATGGGGTTATGAGGAAGGTATTTTAGCTGCTGCAGCATGAAAAACAACACTGAGAAGAACAGATGAACTGTTGGTCTGACTTGGAATACTGCCGAGGGAGTAGCTGGTGGTTTGCTTAGAGAGTGCTCTGATATAGGACAGTGACTTTTCTTTTAAATCTTAGCAATCTTCAAAGATAATATCCAGTGAAAATTATTAATAAAAAAATATCTCTATTTTAATTTCACCTCCACAATGTTTTGTTTCCTTTCTTTTTAATACGACAGGATCTGCTGGCAGACAGTGCTCGGATAAGTCTGGTCTGGTGAAGTTGGCAGGAGGAAGGCTCCAAAGGTGAGCGCTGAGGTACAGCAAAAGTAGCTTGCAGCTGCAGGCATACCTTCAGGAGTATGTAGTGACCTTCTGATGTCATTTCTTTGTACTTCCTATTGTTTCACTACATTTTTTTCTTAATGTGAGAAGCTATTGTCCTGAAAACGTCAGTGTTTTGAGCCATGTATGCGCTGAAAGGGTGAGTGTATTCTTCTGTAGCAGACAGCTACTAATGGTACAACAGCTACCTTCCTGAAGAGCAGAACTGACACACAGATCAGCAATTCTGAAAAACCATGAGAATATTGAAGGAGATGTATAACAGCTACTGGCTCATTGAACCAACCAAAGACTGAGATGCTGACAGCTAATAGGGAATGGGCAGGGCATCAAGCCATTTGTGGGCTCTCCAGCTGCATACAGTGGTTTGCAGGATGCGAACAGGGAGGAGTGCCCAGCACTGCGTGACCTGACTCCACACTTTCTTGACCTACCGTTGCTTCAAAATGTCTCTTGCTTAGGTTTGGGGCAAGGACAAAATAAAATTGTCCATTCTGCTGAGAAGGAAAACTGCACTTCAGACACGGAAGTTGAAGAATAATTATTGCTAAACTCCCAATAAGCCCTGCAGGAGATGTAGGGATGCTCATTATTAAGTGCACTTTTCTCACTCATTAACTATATTATAGGCGTAGTTATTTGCAGTACTATGATGTATACAATAAACAGACAAAGCTAATTTATAAAAGCTTGGAGATATTAACTTAAATCTTACTTATGTTCTTTAGTCTTCACAAAGGTGTGAAGAAAAGACTGAAAAATTGTGGGTGAGTATATTGTAAGATCTTCCTGTTTCATTGGGGTCTCATTTAATGATCACTAGTAACTGAGTTTATGTACATTAAATATTTATTTTTCTTCTGTAGAGCAGAATGGAGAAATATGCTCACATTCCTGCCAGATAACTAATTAGGTAACTGTGGATGTTTAGGGTATTTTTGAAGGTGCAGATTTATTTGCAGTACTTGTCTCATTAAGGATTTTACTGTTAGTATTCCAGGAATCATGAATTCTCCAGCTGTGGCTTTGATAAATAGTCATTTTGTATGCTTGAAACTTAACTTTGTTACCTCAGAGTCAAAAAATATGATCATTTTGTGTTTTTGTACAATTTTACAGCACAAAATTCTGTTCATTTACAGTGTTAGAAAAATCATAATTTTGTGAAATCAGTTGGTTTATAATAGTGGATCTGGCTGCAGGAACAAGACTATAAATCTGTGGGGCATGTATGATCTTACTACTCCTGTATTTCTTTTTATTCCTATGCGTAGGTTTCTGCTAGAAGTGTTTTTTTGTATCTTTTGTTGCTGTATTCAAACTATGACCATTCTTCTGGCAGATGCAAATTTGCTTTGGCTTTTCTTGAGCAGATCACATCTCAGGTGGTGACTGGTAACCGGGGGAATCCTTTTTTATGTATTTTTGAGCGTTCTGGCATCAGAACCAATCTCCATTTAATCTATCCTTGGGTTATTTTGGGGGGAACCCCTCATCTTTGCAGAGTTAAATTCTGCCAGACAGTTCCCTCAACTACTAAGGACATTAGAATTAGCTTTCAAGGTGGTGCTCAGCGTTTTTCAGGAAAGGTACGTTTAGAATTTGTGCTTCTTAGCAAGGCAGCCTGGATGTTTCTGTGTTTATAAAACTGCAGAAAATTCCTTCTGGGTCATGAGCGGGTGCAGCGGCTGCTATTGTGCCCAGGGTCTGAGCCCAAAGGGCAGGAGAGCGAGGGAAGGGCACTGAGCCCACGACAGCAAAACTGCAGCTAGGGACCCAGGAAAAGTGACCTGGAAGGTTCCTCTAGTAGCTCATCCTGCTGGCGTTGAATTTAAGGCTTTTTCCATATCCTGTTTGGACTTCTTCCCCCACAAGGACTAGGATTCCCATCAAGCTGCTTCCCTCTGCCTGCCCTACTGCCGGTCGTGATGCTGGGAATTTCATTTGTTTTGCTGTCCTCTGCTCTCCACCCCCACGCTTTGCTGGGGGCACAGCTCCCCTCAGGGACCTGCTTCTCCCCCGAGCCCGCTGCAGAGCCTCCCTCTTCTTCATCCCAGCTGAGCTGCGACACCGGTTCCCCCCAGGAGAAAGCAGCTGAGTGTGTCTAAGGTGTGCAGAGGAGGATCCTCCTGTCCAGGAAAATCTGGGCTCAGTGAACAGGCCATGTGCTTCGCCTTTTCAGGAGAGCTAGTTTATCTACTGTTTATTTTAAGTTCTGCCCCAGCTTCATTATAGGAGGCTAAGCAAATACCTTAGCTCTTTTCTTCAGCTTTCAGGTGGAAAATAATATTCAGATTGCACACAAGCACTAAATCCCACACTTGTTACCAAAAAGCCCTGAGACACGGACATACTAAAATCTTTGTAAGAAGATGGTTTGTTAGAACTAGACTGTCCGTTATCAGATGTTGTCCTCCCTGAGCGTGCACTCTTGGCCACTCTGAATGTTGTCAGGTAGCCTAAATACCACTTTAAAATTTTAGCTAATGTTGCGTTTTTAAAAGAATCTTCCCTGATAGAATTTTAAATAGAGATAAATGAGCATGTGATGTATTAACTCATTTGTTTTGTTTGGTTAATCCTAGTTGTTTCCTTAGTTATGACTGGTTCTTTTCCTTGGCACGTTAACAGTATTTATATATGGAGCACCCTAAGGAGGCTTCATAGCCAAAATATTTGAAGTCATAAGGGGCAAAGCTGACAATCTAAAAGCTCCGTTTGGAGTGATGTTAATGGAATCCATAGTTAGTCATTTCTAAGGTCAAATCGTGGCAGGTTTACTTATTCCTTCGTAGCCCGTGAGACTTCTATTTAATGACTGCTGCTTTTGTATGGAAGAATAAAGAATGCAAGCTGAATTCTTTGCCACTTTTGTCTTTAAAAATTCTTAATATTTATAATATCAAAGTGAAATCTTCCTTAAGGTAATGACAGCTGGAATAATTCTAAATATTCCTGAAAGATGTAAGCTGTCAAACTGACATACTGCTTTCGAGTATCGCTTTCTCCTTAACCTGCCCATCCCCCTCATTCTTTCTTGTTTTATCTGCCTTGAAGCTTTTAATTCATATGAATCTCTATCTTGCCTATAAGGTTTCATACAATTTTTTAATGAAAAGGATTATTTTCAGTTTTTTGTGGTTTTTTTTTTTGCTGGAGCTAAAGAACTGTTATTTATCTGAGCTGGTGAAGTACTCCACATTTATGAGTTATGTTAGCCTTAAGAGCAAAATATTTCCTTTATAACTACATTCTCTTAGATATCCTGTAGCTTATGTCCATCCATTTTCATATCCACTTATGAAATATAACATCATGGAAGGCTCAAACATCTAATTAAACTAAATCATTTGCTGTTGCTTTGATTAGTTTATTAGTTCATTTCTAGTGTAATAAGATATGTATACAGGATATCCAGCCTGAGTGCATTCTGTTTCAGCATAATATACTGAATCAATAGATTCTATAAATAGTTTTAAAGCTAAAGTACACATTCATGGATCTACTGTCATTAGCCATTGTTTTTCAATGCCTGAATTATGAAACAGGTCTCACTTACCATGCTTTTTTGAGTAGACTTACTCATTTCAGTGTAAGTGCGTACAGGAAAGTTGTGAGTTGGTCCTAGGGAGGATTTTTATTTGTCTACAAATATTAAACAAATTGTCTTAGCTTGAGCAGTCAATTTATTTGGATAGATTCAGCTGAGTTTATGCTGCTTTATGTATCTAAAAGTAATGTTAAACTTATATAGATAGAATTGAAATATTTATTGTTATTGTTACATACATAGCTAAATAGATATAGATATATGAAAATGAGCCACTAATAGGTTAACATAATGTTGCATACTGGAAAAAAATATAAAGTAAACCCTGAAACTCCTTAAGAAAACATTTAAGGATGGAGATCAAAACTGTTGTCTGCTCTGCCACAGTGCCCAGATGCAAACAAGGCTGAATTTAGAATAACTAATACAGGAACACAGCTGCAGGTTAGTACAAGGCACAATGTCATCATTTTTACTGTCTGAATCAACAAGGGAAACACTAGCTTCAGTGAACTCAGTTTTAACTTGTGCATACATTTTTTTAGAACTTAAATCCTTTATTTGATAAGTATGTGGGTATCGTGACAAACTTCAGCAAGTGTTAGAGTCCAAGGCTGCAAAGCGCTGAGGCCGATCCCCGCGCGCTCCTCCTGCGGTAGCCGCGATCGCAGGGCCCTGAGGCAGGCTGTCAGCGCTGGCTGCCTAAACTCGAGCCCGGGGAAAACCCCAAGTACCTGGTACAGCTGTTCTTCTCTAGCTTAGCATTTACTAAGCCCACAGCAGGTCACAAATATTTGTATCCTGGTAGGGGAATTTCTGAGATGCGCCTTTGTATTTGTGTTAGACAACCGAGGCAAGTTAATCCGAAATACAGGTTCTAGCGAGTTTCTACACTACAAAATCTGAGTAGTAGATGGTGTTTCAGCTCCTGTAGTAGTATTGCTGTTGTAGCTCTGTTCTTTAAAGGGCACAAACAAGGTACTCTGAGTGGAGAGAGGTAATATCTTCTTAGATTTTAGACCAATGCGTATACAAAGAAATAGATGGGATCTGAGGCCTGAAAGCTTGCCAGTTCTCTTCCCCATATCAGATGGCCTTTCCCTAGTCTCTAAAATTTCATATTGAGGAGGAGCAAAGACAGAAGAGCCCCACTGCGCCTTGTGGGTGAGAAATGTGCACTCTGACGAAGGTGCTTGCAGGAAGCCCTGGGAGTTTTGTCCTCCTCACGGAGGTTGTTCCTAGGCAGAAGACTGGAGACTTAAGAGCAGAACGTGACCCTATATCTTTAGGAAATTAATTGTACTTCTTAGCTAATACCTGAAAACTAAGCTATAATGATTCTACTCTGCAAAGTGAAAATGAAGGGTATATTAAAAACCCTCCTAATTCTGTTACTTCTAGGAAACCTAAAATTTAGTCTAGTCCCACCACCGTAACACCTGTATCCTAAGGCAGGTACATTTCCTAAATATATTATCTTTTATTTCTTTTTCCTGGAAATTATCATCATTTCAGATACATGTTAGTTTTGGAAAAAATGTGTAATTTTATTGTGCATGGCTTTTGGAAAAGGTAATACTTACAGTAGATTAAACCTACTCCCCACATTTTTAATGTTTGCTTAGGACACATTAACTCTCCTGTACTATTGCTTAATGGCTTGTTTCTAAAGAGGTCAGAAAGAAATGGCTTTTTCTGGTCAATTTTCAGAACTTGTTTGTGTATCCTGCATGTATTATCTCATCTGAAAGGATGGCATACATTTTTCATTCTGGTTTTTGGCTTGTGCTCTTCCTGAAAGCAATGTTCTGCACTGCACATTGCTCTGTAATCTTCTTAAATCAGCATTTCACTTAGACTGTAAATAGAAATCCATTTGTGTAATTAATGATTTTGTTATTACAGGAAGATTTTTTTTTTGTTTAAATTCTCTTATACATAGATGGCAAACATCCCATCTTTAGCCTGGAACTAGCCCACATACAGTGTTTAAGTGGTCTGCTTTTTATTCAAGACAAAGTCTTGAACAAGGCTTTCATGTAAGAAGCTAGGTTTTTAGACCTCATACTGGGGAGAAGAATTCTTCTGAAACTGGAAATCAAACAGCTGAGTAGCGGTGTTTGGCCAAACCAGTGTCTCTGAGGGAGTATGAATTCCCCAGGCCCATTACTCTTATTTAGGAGTTAATCCCAAAATCTAATGCATATACGAGCAGTCAGTTAACACTTCTTACAAGTGCAGAAAAGCATAAGATGCAAAGCTCACAGCTGAACGAAAGGAGCGCAGAAGGAATTGGCAACTGCCTCTTGGAAGAAAAAGAAAAGCTATGGAAGAGACTAGAGGAAAGCACAAGGTGGTAATAACAGTGATCCCCCAAAGGAGCAGGTTTTTCCTGTTAAGCCACCCTGAATGTGAGAACACAACATTGGAAAACACATATCAGTATAATTCAGGGACTCTCTCTGAAGAGTAGTTTACATTCCACTTTGCCTCTCGTTGAATCTCTTGGTGACAGGAGAGCCTGCTCTGCTGCCGGCAGATGAGCGCGCGGCACCCTCGGTTCTCCCCCGGCGATGGCGGATGAGCGCGCGGCACCCACCCTCGGTTCTCCCCCGGCGGCAGAGCCTCCCTCCTGCCACGTGCAATGCGCCTCTTGGGCGCAGGAGCCCGGCCAGGCTGCTGAACAAGAGGAAATTTGCACGGTCTCTGCCCTCAGCTTTTTTTCTTTCTTGGCCATCTCTAAAGCACTCTAGAATACCTTTAAATTGGGGTGGGAAAAGGTGAAAGAAACTGCTTATTGATAGGTTTTCACTGATAGCTTTAGCAAGATGGGAAATCCCTTCTTATTCAGTTTTTAAAAGAAATCAATAGTTTCAGGAAGCACAATTTTTAATTAGGTACCTACTGGTGGGAAAAAGTATTTGTGGTTTTCTCTTGGATCAGCCATGTAACTGTTTGAAATATGTGTATTTTTCAGTACAGTGATATATAATTTCTTTATAAAATTCCCATGTCTGAAATTGAATTTTTTTTTTATTAAGAAGGGATTACCCCAAACCCTTAATTAAAATGGAAAACCAGAAACAGAGAGCTGTCATGCACTGAGGTAAGCATCCTTTTGTATGACTCTGTCTTGCCCTTTACAAAAGCCAGCTTAAGTTGGTTAGAACTGCCTGTGATTGCTCATCTTTTCTAGTCATTACTTTCTGCATACACATAACAGAAGAAAAGTCTTGTGCCAAAGAAGATTAATGAAAATCTACATTACACTTCATTCGAAGCATCTGCCTGCTTTAGAAGTCATGCACTGGCACACATACTAATTAGAGCAGAACAAAATGTGCCTTTTTTCTTCTTTTGGGGTGGAAATTGAAAACCAAGAAGCTATTTTCTCCCTAATTTTTTAAATGGTCACACCAGCTGTGCACGTTAAATATCTCATATGCAGTGTGCATTTTGTAACTGAGACTGCTGCAGGGGTTAAATTAATAATTCCACTTTCTCAGAAAAAGCGCAATATCACAATCATCCTTGAAAAGGGAGAATTCTATTTTTCTACAAATGAGAAAGTCAAAATGATCAGTAAAATATATATGCACACTGAAAGAATCCACTAATGCTCTTGCCCATAATGCTATATAATAGATGCTGAATAAGGGGGAAAACAGATGGTACATAATGACTAATTTTTACAGTGGGAATAAAACACAGGTAATAATATGCCTATTAACAAAGAGTACAGTTGAGGAATTTCCTGAAATTATGGAATTAAATTTAAGGTCATACGTGCCCTTTTTGAACTGATTTGCCTGCCTCATGGCTGCAAGAAAAGAGGAGGGGAGGAAGGCAATTGAATTGATGTGAAAGCCAAGTTGTTTAACCAATGCAAGTGTTGCATTTAGACAAACCCTTCCTGCCCCTTTCCAAGTCTAGTGCCCACAAGTTCTCCTCAGAGGCAAGGTAGATCTATGTCAGCCACGTGTCTGTCCCTTGTCTGTTCCTTCAGGACCACAGAATCCGAATTTCTAGGAAGAGAGGTTTGAGGCTCAGCAAAACTTGTCTCATCTTCAGGGGAAGACTTTCCTTTGCCTGCTGGGCATGGCCTGGCACTTGCTGAAGGCAGTGGTGAAATCCCCTTGCTGCAGGACCAGGACCCAGGAGGCGCAGGGCTCGTGATAGTCTGCATGCCAATTCCTCCGGCTCATCGTGGTCGCACACTGGGAGTCAGCAGAGTTCCTCTGAATTTGTGGGAGTTCTCCCAGTTGTCCTGTCAGACGTTAATGGCTAAGAGTCATCAAGGAAAAAACTGCACAAGATGGAGAAACAAGGGCTGACTGTAGGCAGTCAGGATAATGTTCAGGGAGTACGCTTCTGAATAAAAGACTCCCAAATATATGTACAAAAAGAGTGTGTAGCATAATTGCACTCCCAGGTATCCGCTGCCGGGAGATGGATGTGCTTGAAAGAAAGAAAAGTTTGCAGAGCTTTTCATCTTGCTTGCTACATGGCAGTATAACATCCTTCAGCCTGTCAAATTTTTGCCATCAAAAGGCTGTGAAGTTCACAAAGAAATGTGTTCTTTATACAATATTCAGGGTGGCTTTCCAATTACATACTTTGTAAATAGCATTTTTAGGGGTTTTGAAATGATGAGAACACAGGGGCTGGCCAATTTTCATTAGAATAAACTAGAATTTTCAGTAGAATACAAATTGATACTCTGATGCCACAGAAAAGGGGTAGTGGTTGAGGAACACAGTCACCCAGTTTTTCAAACAATGTGGCTACAGAAAAGGACCTTTCTGTCAGTGAAATGTAGTTAGAGTGAAAAATCTGAGTACATTAGCTCTGTGGCTCCAATTCTGTATGTAAATTGGCTTCCCACACCCTCTCAGTATTAGTGCTTTGGTGGCAAGCGAAGAATATAATACTGTTTTGAGCTTTTTATCTCATGATAAGTCTCTGTGCTCACTACTCCCTAACTCGCCACCGCTGTGGTGAGATCAATTGCATCTTAAGTGCGCCAAGTCGGATTTTTCTCCATTACTTAAGTAACTCCCTAATGTTCTTCATTCCCCTTAGGGTTAAAGCTAATTTTCAAGGACTCACTTCAGTAAATTGTACACCTATTTGCTTAACATTACTGGGGGTGGGGTGTCTCTGCCTTTCTCCAGATCTATTGATCTTGAGGGCTTCAAGGAGACATCCAGATGGTGTCACACTTCAGCAAACTAATCCATAAGATTAAGGCTTGAAAAGTTGGAATTGATTCCATCACAAACATTCATGAAATATATGTCCATCTTGGGCCTCTAAAACCTGGTTCTGCAAAATAAAAACTTGAGAGCTTGGATTGTCTATCTTAGTGAAACCAAGTCTGAGAAACAGTAAGATTGATAGCTACAAAGAAATGGTGGGGGAGAGGAGTTAACACCAGAGAATGACAAAAAGTCTTTGAGATGGAAAAGAACATAACACTGCCTCAAGAGCAGATGATTATTCTCTTGCCCCAAATATATCTGGATGGAAATTAGAAGTTTCCTCATGATTAAAAGAGTAAGGCTTTGCAAACAGTTTCATGGTGGGAACAGCGAGGGCGAGCTACCCAATAGATGTTAAGATGACAAATTTATTAAGGGATTATTATGGAATTTCCCCTGCAATTGCAGACATCTTAGGCCCAGGGATCCAAAAGACCCCTTTCAGTCCTAGTTTTGCATAAGCTTGCAAATGACATCTCATGCCAATGTCAAAGGCAAAAGTATGTGTTGGAGGAGTCAGATCCTGAATTTAGGTAATGTGATATTTACTGAATTAAGGTAATTTACAGAAAACATGGGGGGAGGAGGGAAAAAAAGGACTTATTTTTTCAGAAGTGCCAATACAAGAAGCTTAAAATGATGCTAAAACCATTTATGACTTTCTGCACAGTATCTTCTTTGTTTCCTCAGCTGCCACTTCCCTCGGATACAAATGACTTGTCCCTAATAAGCCTACTGTTAATCAGCACTGCATTGATGTGGGATGAAAATAGATTTAAGTCTGAGAAGAGAGACACCTGGATGATACACTTAGAGGAGTAAGTTCAGTGTTCCTTCTAACAGAGCTTGAGAGTTTGAAAAATGAAGCTGCACTTAAGAGGCATCTTAAGAATAGCATCTTTGGCTGCTGCATTGATCACATGGAGGGCAACCATGGCTTGAGAATTAAAAAGACTTTGTGGTGTTTAGAAAGAGAAATTCGCAAGGCTCCTTAGCGTGGCGTTCAGAATTAGCCTCCCCCGCCCTGAATTTTGCCATTTACTGTTTATGTACATAAACAAGTACTCCATCAAATTGATAAAATGACTCCTCCTTAAATTCATACATCTTGTGACTGATTCTGAGCAAGACAATCCTGCTTTGTGCTAACTGCCGCTTTGGCCTATGCACTAATTTTCTGAAAAATTACAATAAGAATGAGTAAAGAATTAGTGTAAATGGGTCTGAAGAAGAGTCTTCTCTCAGAATCAAAAAAACAGAGTCCTTTTGCGGAGAGCAGGCCCTTTGGAGGGAGCGTCTCAGGACTTTAAACCCTCCCACTGCAGTGGGGAGAGGAATACAAATTCTCTGAGTCTCAAGATTTAAATAGCACAGAAATGCCTGATAATGAGTAAGCAGAGAGACCTTTCAGTGGAGCTAAGCCTGGCACGTGCAGTATGTAATGTTAATAATGCATATTGGGTTGTTGTCTCATCTCTGTCTTTTTGTTTTTATTGTTATAAACACATTCCTATCTATTCACTGTGTCTTACACTGTGTCTTTTTACTTTTCTCTTTCAGCTCCTGGTGCTTAGGGGACGAGAGCAGGCGGATGCCAAACCCGAGGTGATTCAGGAAATATTTTTCAGTGCCTGTTTTATCCTGTCCATCAGTGAGCCTTAGAGCAGCTGAGACACGGGCCCTGCTGGCTGGCATTGCCTAGCGTAAGAGGCACCCCAGCCTCCGGCCATGGCCTGCGAGACACGCGGCTGATCTCCCAGGAGGCTGAGGTTGCTGCGAGGAACAATTGTGTTTGGTAGAAACTGCTCCAATGCATCGTTCAAAGACCGCTTAGAATTGGATATATCGGCAGAATTTAGGCCTGTAAACCTGGAGGAGGCTGCTTAGGATAACAAATAAATCCAGATTTAAATATTTAAACTTTTAAGTATCTGAACCCTAGCAGGTAAATTTCAAGCCCTGTAAATCTGTGTGTCAGTCTGGGTACAAGGTGATGTTGTTATGCCACAGCATTTTCTTTGTACCTTCAGCACAGCGTTTTACTTCTGTCAAACTCAATTTCTGAGTCTTTTAAATGTGTTTGTTTACATTTCTCCATTAGGGATGCAAAGTCATATAAAATAGGTCTTATCACTAGAAAGGAAATCTGTAAAGGAAAGTAAGTACTTTTTTTAGTTTCTTCATAATATTTAAAGAATAACTGAAAAAGAAAAGTCTGTAGTGTTTATTAAAAGCTTTGATTCTAACTTAGAAATAGCAGAAATACCTCAAGCTTACTTACCTAGAAAATCCTGACAGCATAACTGTAGAAATACTACCACAGATATGGCTTTATGCTTCATATGTAGACAGTTCCAGCTTTTCTTTGCCCTTCAGAGACAACTAGCTAAGATCGAGCTCTTCATTGGAAACATGATGCTCGTGTGAATCTTTAGATACAGGTTTTTCTTGCATCCTTTCTTGCATGCTGTGGAGTTAAATAAGAATGAGCTGACCTGGTTTTGCTAACAGCAGAAGAATGATCAAAAGTATAATACTGCTGCAGAAATGGGCACTTCCATTCCGTTTGGAGTTTGGCTTCAAATTCCCACCTTTCTTAGTGTGTGAATAAGAGGGCAGTGTAGGCTTAAACTAGTATTTATTGTTTGTTTGTTTTTAAGTGGGATTAATTTACTGCTTTTCCTCCTTGACATCTTTGTTCAACATGTGAGTAATGTCATTTGCAGCAGCTGATTTATAGTTGACAATGCAATGACTGGTTAAAAAGGCCAAGAATAAACAAATTGCAATTGTTTTTATCTTTTCTGAAAAAATTCTGTCGTTAAAAAAAATGGGATAAAATGTACGTTAACGCAAAGGCTTTAGTAGAAGGATGTAAACTTGGAAATGCTGAAGACCCTGGTCCTTAGCTCCTACCTGCTTATGCACATTATGTGTAACCTGCTGTTATAAATTTTACGACTGGTAGAGTGCCTAAAAGTCAGTATTGCTACAACAAATCTATGAGGCTTACTAAATCTACATATTTTCTTTTTTAACATATACTTAGATGGACCAGTCATTCAAAATCAGGAAGTTAATGCTATTGTAAGGCCTGAGACAGGACGGAATTTGTCACCTCATAGTGCAGTCCCATAGTCACAAGGACTGAAAAAGCCCAGTCCACTATGATCCACTGAAATAATGCTTTATCTGGAAGAAAGTGTAGAAAATACTTTGTACTCATCCATACTCTTGCTGATGACTAAAATCAACCTAAAGAGGTGCTAATAGTACCTACTAAACCATTAAATTAATTAAACAGCCTTAGAACATTTACTTTTCAGGAAAGCAGATTTTCTTTTATTTGTTTGTCAGAAACACTTATGAAACTGTAGAAATGATATATAATAATAAATCCCATGCCGCTTGTGACTTTCAGCATTTTGGGGGGAAGGAGCCTGCACAGCGTTCTTGGTGCGTACGCTCTCTCTCTCATGAGCGCGCTCTCTGTGTTTTTTGTTGTTTTTTTTTCTCATGAAAGTAGTACTGTCAAAACAACTCCTGCCATCACAGAAATCAACAGCTGAGGAAACCTGGAGCTGCCAGTTACTTTGGTCATTACAAATTTCATGCAAAACTGTCTCCTTTTTAAGGGAGTTGAAGGGAGAAAGTAAAACAGGAGGAAGGTTGGCCTATGGAGGGAATCATAAGGGGTCTACTTGTAGCAATCCAAGCAAGGAAAAAAAATCTAAATCAGTTCAGTCATCAAATATACTGAAGACAATGGCTGACAATCAGTATTAATTCTTTGCTTATCCTTCAGTTTCTTTCAGTATGATATTCTCTAAAGATTTCACAGACTCTAAGGAGTACAGTCTTTCCATAGCCCGAGGAGTAGAAAGTGTCATTTTTGCAAAACACTGGGAGGCAACCTGAGGACCTCAAATCTATCTCAGAACAGAGACTAATAGCTAGGTCTCTTGATTCATAGTACCATGTTTAAATTAACACTTTCTTCTTGTATGTCATAGTGAAATTGGTGCTGCTCTAAATGCATGAGAAAAATTAGGTTTATGACAGGAAGGTAAAGACCAGTGGAGGATTGTACCAACATAGATGAACTGGGTAGAAATCTGCAATGGTACAGAAACATCTTCAGGGATCTGGTTCCCCATTTTTAAAACCATATTTTAAATAAAACTGACAAATCTGGATTATGCAAAGGCTTTGATTTACTTTCTCTTTATATGTATTTGAAAATTGGAGCTATTTCCTGGGTAAAGGTGATATATATACTCATGTATCTAGCTTCTTTGTACAATAAATTCCCTTGGTGCTTCCTTTTAGCCATTTCAGTAATTCTCATGGCTGTAGATATGATTTCGACAGAAGCTTCGGTGGTAGACACAACTTCTGCCTCTGTGAACAACATCTCTCCTAACAACTTTTACCTTTCTTCCTACTTTGCTTTCTTCAAGAAATCAAAATTTCAGTTTCCTCTTTATAACCATGTTATCTGCAGGTAACCCATTATTTTTGCACTCTGTTCTTAAATCTAGCATGACTTCCTTTGAAATTCTTATTTGACAAAGGGCTGCAGGACTGAGCCCTGTATTTCCATCTTCTCATCCAGTGAAATAGTAGTGTGCTCCTATTAAATAGTATAATAGAATCATGCTGTTAGTATTAATCCAGTGTGGATGTCCAAGTTAGTTTAAGAAATGCAAGATCCAGAAGTGAGAAGGACCAGTGCTCTCCGTTCACATGGGTACACTCATTTTCACAAAAGAATGATTCCAAGCCAGTATCCAATTACAAGAGGAAAACTATAGCCAAACACCTATGCACAGATCCTTGCCAGTGCCAACATAAGTAATCCTTCTTATGATTTTTTGCATGTTGCTCAGAGGAAGCCTCTGTCCCTTGCCAGAAATGATGCCATTCATTTCTAGAGATAAGATGGCTGTCCACACAAATGCTTGGAATTCAGTCCCTGGAGTATGGATAAAGTCTTCTGGATAAAGCAAGTCTGCTTTAGGGAAAAAAAAAAAAAAGAAGAAATACCTACTACTGATAAGAAGTTAGTGAAAGCACAGAGCCCTTGATGCCAGGCCAGCTGGCATGCTGAATCATTGACCAGATTTTCATCAAATGGGTTAGAATCTTTCTGAAGTGAGATGCAGGAACATATACTTTGGTTGAAATAATTAACCATCTAAAGCTTTGTATTACATAACTACTTAGCTACAATTAATGAGTCAGTCCTGCCTGCTCTAAACTCCTTTCACCAGTTTGGATCCCCTAAAGTGGATCATTGAGAACTCAGTGAAAAATACTGCATTTCTCTGTGTACCTTAAGAAAAAATTTATTAACTTTTTAAAAATGATGAATGGTTGGATTCACAGTAATTGTCTGTTACATTGTAACTTGCATTTATGGATTCCCACTGTGATAAAAAGTCTGAAAGTATTTTTCCTTCAGTTGGTTAATGTATTCAGAGTCTTTTAACTACAGCTGGAAGTGATGAAAACATGTCATTTTTCTGACATGTATTCTCAACCAAGAGCTCTGCTTGTCTTTTGCAAGTACAATAGACTGTCTATAATAATATCTCAGATCTAACAGTGGTATTTTTGAACCAGATGCTCATGTTAGTCATCAACTCTTGCTCATATTAGTAAGCCAATTTCCCATTGAAGGCAGTGAGATTTTTCATGGCATAGGCAGACTCTGGCATGAATTGGGGGTTCATTATCCAGTCCTTTATGTCCAGATCTATGCCCAAGGCAGAACATAAAATTTTCCCAAAGAATATAGCAAAAGGAAATTGCAAAATTTATCAAAAGTATATTTTGTAGGTAACATTCATGGTGCATTTGGGAGAGGTTACTGTAGTTTCCTCAGTTCCTCCAGTATCTCAAGACTTTGACACCACCGAAGAAATTTGTTTTGAGTTATGAACACATTTTTGTCTCTTTTATCTTGACAGGGAATAGTTTTTAGCTTTTTGTTTTGTTTTGTTTTGTTTTAATTTAAATGGAAACAAACAACGAATGGAGAACTTCTCGGAGATCTTTGTTTAGCATATGATCTCAGAACCTTTACCTTACAGTTTTGTAGCTGTTCATGCAATCCACTGGAACTCTTACGTATTTTAGAAATAATGACTTATTTAAAGCATTGTGTTGGCATTGTGAATGAGTAAAATATATAGATAAATAGCTAGAGAGGTACGGACATATCCGCTCGCAAACAAAATGTTCAGTGTATAGACTTGAAACACCATTGTTGCACTAATACGTGTCTTTGCCTGTAGCTTCCATGGCCCACACAGTTGCGCACAGGGGGGTTGTTCCCATCCTCTACGCAAGTTCCCGAATTCCAGCTACCCTGTGACCTCATTCTGCAAACGTTTTTGTTATGCATAATGTTCAGCTCTGAGCTCCCTAGGCTAAATCAGCACAACCCTTCATCCAAATCCCAAAGCACAGCAGCTGCATGCCCCGATAAAGTGCCGCAGGTACCTGGATTCTGAAGCGCTGTTTGAGAAAGGGTTTGAATCGCCTCAGAAAGAAAGGATGCCACTGCAACAGACAGAGCTGCCTTGGAGACCTTGCTCCGGCCTGCGTGGCTTCAGGACAGTTGTCCTGGTTACGGTGTTAGAAGCTTAGCCAGCGTATTTTCAATAATTTGCCTTGGTTGCTGGAAATAGTGCTGCATGTGACACACACGTAAGGGAAGCGGTTTGGTGACTGTACAGTACTCTGATTATTTTAGCTATTGTCATATTATCTTTCTCCTATGGGCACAGATTTACTTATCTACAGGAACAGCAGAGAAGAATTACTTTCTAGAAACATTAACCTTCTAGCTGAGACCACAGCGAAATGATTCAATTCAGTCAAAAATAATTCTTTTTAGAAAGCAAGCTGGCAAAATGGAAAGGGTTCAAAACAGGGCTAGAAAAATGATTCCAGGTTTGAAAAACCTGCCACATATTTAGAGGCTTAATTAGTTCACTCTTTTTTAAAAGAAAATTAAGAAGTGGTATGATCACAGACTATAAATACTTATTTTGAGAGGAGATTTCTAGTGACAGACAGCTTCTTTCTCTCACACACAAAGGCGTAACAAGATTCATCCAAGCTACTCAGTGCTGCCTAGAATAAGATACAATTCTTCTAATTAGGTAGATAACCGGCCAAAAACAGAATAGATACTTGAAACCTTTAAATCAAGATCATTGACTTCCTAGAAAGTATAACGCAGCTCAACCAAAGTTATGACTTAGTCCGAGCTAAAGGAAATTTGCCCCCAGGGATATCCAAAAGATCAAAAGATCAAGTGAAGGAGGAGCTATGATCACAAAATGATTCTTTCTGCCCTTGTAATCTGTGGATATGCATAAGGAAAATAGGTAGTAGCAAACCGATCTTACGTGGAATAGACACTATTTTACAGCCTACTGAAGACTTCGAGGCCAAAGTGAATTCCACAGTAACTACAACTAAAACATAGCAGGCTATCTTTTCAGGTTGGGCTTTAGAATTAATCATACAAAGGTCATTATTAATATCATTCAAACATAGTGGAACATGTAAACCATCTCTAAACTGCCTCTGACAAAAATGGATTGCAAAACTTATCTTTCTCCTTGGTCAGTCTGAAAGTGTTTTTTTTTTTTTTTTTACCAAACTATATATATTTTAATTAGGTACTAATTTAGAAATACAAGACCCATTCCTACATATCTAAAATATTTTACTGGAGTTTTAGGTGTACAAATAAATAAGAATTCACTAGAGATTGTGTCAGTGAAGATATACCATTCTTTTAGCTTAAAAAAAAAAAAAGGTATCGCTAAGTTCATTTTTCATTTACTTCAGAAAAGTAAATAAATACTGAAGTGAGATACATATGTGACCAGACCAACTGCGGGCAGTTAGACAAGGAAATCAAATATCTCTGAAAGTATTATGCTGCATAGACTGAGGAGATAGAGCATGGCTATAATACCATAGCATACAATATCATTGATTAAAAACAGGAATCTGAGTTTACTTCTGTTTTGAAATGCAAACCTTGCAGTCTTATTTACAGAGTTGCTTTACACTATTTCATGCAGTTTACAAAATAAGTGAAACATTTTCTTAATTCATTGTACAGAAGATGTTTCTATTCAGACACATAGCAAAGGTTAAAATTATTAAACCTTTCCTTCTCTATAGTTTGTGCTTCCATTCCATGGTTTTATATCCCTAGATATCCCCTTTTCTCCACCTTTTCTCCATAATTATGAAGCATTTTGAATTTTGAATTTGAATGCTATTTGAATCTTTGTTTGTAGCACAGGATCCGTGTTGTCAGAGGTTGAGCCTCTTGCAGAGGATGATCTGTCTGCTGCGTTTCCACAAGGAACATGTAGGCAATTATTTTTAGGGAAGAGCTGACTTACAGTAAACACATCTCTTTTAATGGTGACAGACTTAGCTAAGGAGAGTGAAATAATAAATCTCATAGAAATAGGAAGCTGACCTTGCTTATTGAAGTAAAAATCATTTCTGCCAAATACTAAGAAATTTGATGTCAAGGGGAAAAATTCCCAAACCCTTCATCAAGAGATCATCAAGAGATTCCATCTCTTGAATAATATTATTTTGCATTTATAAAGCTTTCCATGTCTTCAAGGTTCAGAACAAATGTTTTCTAATTCTCCTAACAGTTCTCTGGAATAGGTGAGCATTATCACTGCTTCCCAGGCAGAGGAGGTACAGAGAGGCTGAATGATTTGTCTGAGACCACAGCATGAGTCAATGGCAGAAACAGGAGTAGGACCAAGAAGTGCTTGGGAGTACACGCCCACGATGAAGCCACTCAGCCACATTGTACCCATCATAAGAAATAGAAATTAATTTTTAATATTCTTGTTTCTAAAGCAAGATTTTGGATTTTAGAAAAATTAAATATTTATTTCATTATGTATGACTTCATAAGCCTATAATTTATACCAGATAGATTTATTGGCGTTATTTCCCCACAATAATTGTATAGTCCTTGTTGATCTAATGGGCTTGTCATTTTTAGTAATGTATCTGTTTGTCCAAAGAAACAGCATTGTTTGCCTATTATGTACTTAGGAATAGAGTAGAACAGTGTGCACATAAAAATTACACTGAGCGTCAATATTAAAATGAAGGGTTTTTCCTTCTCCTAACTGCAGATTAAATACACTAAATTAATTTGCAACTACTTTAGTTTTCTAAGCATATTTAATCCTCTGATATTTATCAGGCTGGCAGCATTGCAGTCCTCTATTTACTTAAAATATTGAATATTTAAACTGTAGATACACAGCAATGACACCATCAGATTGCAAAGGATTTACAAACATTAGTCAGTCTGCTTTTAGCAGGACAAAAAAAAACAACGAAAAAAACCACCCACTGCCTCTGGCTGGATGGCCATTCAGACCTAGTTTCAGGATATTATGTTTGGTGCTGGCTGGGAGAGAGATATAAAGGCCTAAGACAGCAGCCAGTAAGAGAGGTTTTCCTTTAGTCCCAGGAATGTTCTGCCTCAGAAACTCCTGAGCTGCTGCAGTGCCGATAGTACGATACTGAGGTCTCTGCAGCCTGCACTGCAACGCTCCTATCTCCGCAAACGTGAAGTTTGAATTTCCAGTCCTGTTGTCCAGTCAGCCTCCAAATTCATTCCTCTCCCAGACTTGTTTTTTTAATCAAAATGTCCTTTCCCAGAGCCACATGGCGCCCCGTGTATACACGCCCTCTTTTCCTATGCGGAAATGTGTCTCGGTCTCCTTAGCCAGTAAGTCTAAGGCTCCTCTTGTTTTACAGGCCAGTCTTAGGTCCCCATCATTTTTTCTGGGTGATTGTAGCCCTTGGTACTCTGCCATGGAAAAGTCATATTTCTGAGGGGCTACGAATTTGGGACACCTTCATTTGGTGGAGCCCAATTTCTAACATAATATCCTGTTTTCAGGGATTCTCAAGGATACTGAGTTTATAACACTCCCTGTTTCCTTTCAGTCATATCCTAGTGGTCTCATATTACCCATCTGAAACAAAGACACCCACAACTCAGTGGTCATGTCTGAAAATCAGGGTCTTGAGTGTGTTTCCATTCCTTCATCTGAGAACTTGTGGCAGTGATGATCTAGTTTTTGTCACTGTACGTGCTCCCCCCCTGGGGCAAGTGGGCAAGTTGGCCACTTGCCCTCGGTGACTCCCGCTTTGGGGTGAGCCGCTCTCCCTAGGCCTGAGCCCAGTCCCGCAGTTGCTCCTCCTTTGTCCTCTGCAGAGCTTGACGGGAGCACCTTGTTCTGGTCTCACTCAGGGGAATAAGCCTTTAGAGTCAGCTTGCAGTGCTGCAGTCGCTTCAGCTGTATCCTCTGGACACAGAAGAAAACTTCTGGAGTCATCTTATTCAGACCTTTCTCTGCCCATAGCAGGCCAGCATAGGAGCACTCTGCCGTGCACATGGTGCCAGGGCCTTCGTGCACCCTGCAGCCTCCACCTCTGATTTTTGTCTTTCTCTCACATGCTTTTTTTTTTACTTTAATCTTGGTACTTCCCACGTTTATCACTCCTCTAATTGTGATTCTGAGAAAACTGGGAGGGGGGAGAGAGGGTGTTCTTTGGTAAATGTAGTTTTTGTTTCCCAGTTTTTTCAATGCTTAATTTCTAGCCCAATCAATACTTCTGCCTCATTCCAATAGTTACATGCGACTCCTTGCATCCTCCTGACACAACTTGGCAGGCTGTTAAACCACATCTTCTTCTGTATGAATAGTATATAGAAAACTGGGAAAGCTACGACATGACATTGAACATAGAAACCATGAAAAATATCCTGACATTTTCCACAAATGAACACTGCATTTCCAACTAAAAAAAAAAAGCAAGCATTATTGTATTTTTCATTCATGCACTATTATTCCCATGATAAAATTGGAGATTCTTGCAGGTACATCCAGCCAGATAGTAAGGAGGAGAGACTTGCTGGGTATTTTTAAATAAATGTGTCTTTTAAAGGTTAAGTACGAATGAAAGGATGTAGCATTTTGTTCAATTACGCTGATCTTTTAAAGATAGCATTACTGTTATACAATTCAAGACAAATAACGTACTAGACAAAAACAAGGATCAAGGGGCAGAAAAAAAAGAATGACATAAAAGAATCTATAACCTGTGTAAATATAGGGGAAAAGACAATGACAACTGAAAGATCGAATGGAATGGACTGCAAATTGAAATATTAGTTCTGATCCTGCTTTCACTGCTTCTTTCTTTTTGGGTCTCAAGCTGGACTTAAGAATACAAGCCTGTATCCAGCTGCTACACTAATTCCCTTCCTCTGCTCTCAAAATTTCTGCCTAGCTTTACAAGGATCAGAAGTAATCATTGAAGCAAGAGAGTCTCATTGGTTTCCCTACCTTGACCTGACCTTCAATATTCTGTACCTCTCCAGAGAGTCCAGACACACAGATTAAAAAGAATTTGACCAGAATGCTACCTAAAAAGAAAAAAAAAAATACAAGAGAGGTGAGTCATGCAGATTGCTAAGAACTGCCTGTCAAGGGTCCCAGTTCGTAGACACGTTGATGATACTATTTACTGCTGCAATAGATGCAGCTAACTCTTGGCCGCAGAACTTAATGTGGACGTAATGCTTGATAAAGGAGCGAGTGGTAACAAAAAGGTAGTTCCCTTTTTGCCTCAGCTATTATGTGTAGGGGTATGAGGGCAGAATAAGCAAAAGGGCAGGAGAAAGGAAACTGTTTACGGTACTCAATATTTCTTCACTTTACATGATTTTCTGTTTCTTTTAAAACAGGTAAAGCATAGTGAACCTGAGCATCCTGGTTTTTCTTTCTTTGTCTTGCATTATATATTAAAGGCCATCTTATTCTAACTGTTGTAACAATCCTATCTTTCTTGTTTATAATGCATTTCGGTTGACAGTAAGTCGGGGCTGAACGCCTCATTGTAACTGGTTTGACAATCTTATCTTTCTTGTTTTTAATGCAATTTGATTGACAATAAGTCAGGGGATTGGGGGCTGGTTGATTTGTTTGTTTTTCCCAGAATGAACATTTTATCTAGGGCAAGACATCTATTCCTAAATAGTCTGGTAGATTATTTATACAGAATTCTAAAAGGCTGATATACTTCAGTATTATTATTAGAATAATGTCTTTCTTTGGCTTTGTATCATTTTCACTTTTAAGATGATGGCTTTCTGTCTTCTCTCTCTGCCAGTTGCTTCTCTATTTTTCATTAATATCATTCAAGCACTGAAGAGTTACTGTTTATATATTAGGAACTCTTTTATCAGTTCTTGACAATTTCTCTTCTCACCAAGTGTTCAGAAAAGCCGTTACCTGTTTATAAAAACAATTTACATACACTATAATTGGGATTTCGGGGAATTCATTTAACTTTTTTCAGTGGTTGCTCCTTTTCCATTATTGACTGTAGCTAGCCACTGGCATGGTATCTTCTTTATTTTTATAGGGAAGGAATTTTGGCACAGTGTCTTTGATTAGCGTCATCTGTAAACAAATACACATTCTCCGACACTTGGCACACTGGTGCCTTCCACTAGAGGCTCTCAAAGCCAAAACCAGCAGAGTTTGTAGTTATATAGTATGCAAAGTAGTTTGCAGTGACCTTCTCTGAAACTTGGCCAGGAATCCATGCAGACAAGGTCTATGAAACATTCCCTCTGCAGTAGAATAGCAACCTGATGCCTCCGCGCCTTCCCTGCAATGTTCAAAGGCAGAAGAAAAAGAGAGTATGGAAAACTGCTATCCTAAAAAAGTATTTTTTGCTTAGGAAAAAACCAGCAGCAGATATTTGCATAATAGTGCTGCTCTGTAGATTCAGTCCGCTCTTTAGGTACTCTAAACTGGATATATTTCATGAGTGCAGCCACTGTGGAGGTGGGTTGAAGGGCAAAGGAGAAGGGTTCATGGACAGGAAATCAATAACGGTGCAATTCCCAGGATGAGGCAGCAGATTTTGTAGCCACTTGTAAGGCCATTATTCACCTCAGTTCTGGTGTCTGTGGTTTGCAGGGTACTGCCTGCATTCTAAAGGCCACGTTCTTCATGCCCCGTTTGCGTCTCACAAGGTGCATTTAATTAAAGAAGTTAGCAAGTAAAGAAGCTACAGAGATTCTAGCTGTGGATATTTTTGTAGAGCACCCATTAATTTTTTAAGTAAAAGGATACAATTCATGGTAATTCTCTCTTCAAAGTTTAGCAACTTTTGGTGGGTCTTTAACATGCCACACTCGCATGAAAATGTTCTGTATACAACTATTGGAAAGGCTTCTTCTTGTCATTGAGTAAATATTCCACTTCTTAGAAATAGTTTCAAAATTCTTCACCAAGAATCCTATCAGCTACATCATTTAAATATGCTTGGGGGACTGGTGTTTGAACAAGCAGAAGTATAAATTGCACTTCAGCTACTGAGGAAGGAAAAGTAGAACAGGTATGTTTGTGTCTAGGCTTGTTGCCAAAGGATAAAAGGATGAAAAACAAGTTTATATTGGTATTGAAAAGACTTTAGGCTGCAGAATTCTGATGCAAAAATATTCAGTAGAAAAGACACCTAAAATGAGAGCTAGAGGCACTAAGCCAGAAGATTGAAATTTAAAGCTTGTTCACAGTGGAGAGAAAAATATTTATTCCTTGTTTTCTTGTCCAAATAAATTTCTTTTTGATGCTCTAATCTCATGCTGCTGCTCCTCTCAACGTGTGACTTCCCTTATTCCCATTTACCTACTAAAAATCACTGCAGCTAGTGGTACATTTAGTCAACATCTCTCCTAGGATGATGTCGAGTAGGAAGCATTTTCCCACCAAACACCTGATCTCCTGGTGAAAACACCACCATTTTGAACGAGAAAGACTAGCACAGGAAGAAAATCAAAGCAACCACAACTGAATTTCAAACAGACTCAAGACTAAAGTAATACTGCATTGAGCTCTGCATTCACATAGAGAGCACTTGGTTTTAGGTATCCTAAATGAAACACGGTTTTTATCTGGTTCAGGATCACAAAAATCTTGATATTGCTATCATTTTCTGGATTTTTTTTGCCTGAACAAATGGCAAAGAATATTGCAGCCACTGTTCTTGTAGCAGGGCATACTACAGAATGGCTGTATTTTCTCGCTCCTATTCCTTGGTTATTCAGCATTCAGATATAGCAATATTCACTATCATCTTTTTCAATTAACTACAGCTGGGCTGTTTAGGTCTCAGTAGTAGCTGCCTATGGGGTAGAGGCAGACACAGTTTTGTCCATCTTTCCAGATCCATGTGATGTGGTTTCTATTCCATCAGTAGGAGCTGCTATCTTCATCAGCTGGAAAGCAGAAGCATTATATGAGCTCTGGCTTTTTCTTTCTGGGTATGTTCTAAGCTGTGCTTTTGCTGGTAGTTAAACTTCAAATATTCTGCTAATTATGAAAAAAACACCAGCAAATAATGGAAAAATAGACCATTATGTCCTTTGGGGAAGCATAACGAAAGATTACAGTGCAGGAAAGAAAGAGGCAAGATTAAAATTGAAGGCTCTGAATTTTTGAAATATGAATTCTCTCCAAGGTAACTATACGAAAAGGGAGAAGAAAAATAATAGCTTGTGGACACAGAGCAAAAGGAAAACATGGAAATTCAGCTTCCCAGTTCAGTAGTCTACCTCTAAGGAATGCTACCTAAGGCAAATATGCAAAGGAAATAGCAAAATATGCTTTTGTGGGGAAAGGGGGGTCATCTCTCTAGGAAACTGCCAAACAAACAGCTTCCTTCATTTTATTACATTTATTAACATTTGCCTATTAACAGTATTGTCAGTAGTATTTACTTATTTTTTTCATGCTTCCAATTATCATTTCACACGTGTAAGTTCAGTTTCCAACAATGGGGAAATTCTTATGTCTACGTGAAAAGCTTTTCCTGCCCCATCCCCATGTAAATACAAATGCAGATTCTTGCCTGCTTTCTTTATCTGATATAATGTATCTCATATAGTAAAATACTTTTCAGTGTTCAGTTCACCAGGAAGATAGATTTTTTTTTTAATAGGTCATTCCCTTTTTTAAATTAATTCTCCACTTTTAAGGAAGGAATGAATACAAGTAGCCAGAAGAGATGATTTTCACTCTTTCCACCACTACTGGTGAAACATGCTTATGTTATATGATTGAACAAATTTACTTTCAGCTTTGATGGGTTATAAATAGAAGGCAGTGTAATTGTCTTGCAGTTCTCCTGCAAAGGAGAGGTTAATTGTGTGGATGAACAAAATATTGGCATAAAAAAATTTTTTTTAACTTAAATCTCAAAGCAACTGATGAAGTATTTCTGTCCTGTCAGCTCATGCTCTGTCTCAGTAGTAACTTATTTTTTTTAAGAAGAAGTTAAAAAAAAAAGAAAACAGTAGATAAAATACCTGAGTTTAGGGAGAGTGTGGGAGTGTTTGACAGTTTTTCAAGTTACGTCACATGGTAACTTTTTCAGACCTGCTGTTCACACAGATCCTGTTCAAGTTCTTTGCTCTTTAGTCTACATCCCCCAGTCTTATAGTACCTGAATACCTCACAATTCAATTTGCTTGTTCTCCCAATAATTCTAAGAGATAGAGGTTTGCTCTATTCCCATTTTACAGGTAGAAAGCTATGGTTATCTGTCCACTGGATTTTTAGTGTGGCTTTGAGGCCAGACCCTCTGAGAATATCTGCAAACTGTTTTAAGGAGCACAGTCAACCTCAGACCAGAGGAAAGCAGCCAGTGCTCTCTGGGGAGATGAAAAGCACTGAAATTTCAGTAAGTTGTGGGACCACATCAGACTTCAGCTGGTTTGGGGGATTCAGTTCAGATATGTTTTAGAAATAGCCAGGGAAATGGGTGAATTTGTCCAAATTGGTCTAGATGATGTGTGGCTCAACCTGCTGGTTGAGCGTCTCAGTGTCAGACTTAGTGCTCTATCCTCCCCGTGCAGGAAGAGGTGGCTCCTGGGGCAGTTTCTTACTCCTGCGCCATACCAAAGCCTTCTGGCTGTGGATTGTAGAATTTCTGGGGCATTGTTAATACCCTTAATGAGGAATTAGCTTTATTTAATAAAAAGTGCAATGTGTGTCATATCAAACCCTGAATTGTATCTACCTCAAAAATACTAAATTACAGGGTCCAGTATTTTGGTGACAGATGATTTAAAATCTAACAGCCAACATTACCCTAATGTTGGCTCCAACATTAGCCAAAACTTTCTGTTTGGATTTTATTTCTTCTCCAGCTAAAGGATGACAGCATTGAAGACTACAGCTTTTTTTACTCTCTTTACGATCTCAGCAAAGTGCAGATTTGAAACACAGAAACAGTTTGACCTTCTTATTAATCTGAATCTCTTTTCCTGTTTCTTCTTGAACACATTTTATTCTCTTTACGCACAGAAGGGCTCTTTTTTCATGTGCTCTGATGTTGAATGAAATGCCAAAAAGATGGAGCGTGCACTTTTACATCAAAGAAATGACGAGATCATAAAAACTCATTTCCCTTGTGACCTCCTAAATTGTTGTGAAGGAACTCAGTGAGTCTGAAACAATGTGTCCCTTTAAATCCCGGTTGCTTGTTTGTCTTCAAACATAAAATGACTATTTCATGTAGATCCTGATCCAAAGGCCACTGAAGTCAATGGAAAGACTCTTAGCTACTTCAGGGAGGTGTAGGTCAGATTTTTTAAAGTATTTCACTAGGTAAAACTCAGGACAGAGTGTTTTAAAAAGAATGGGTTATTGACTCAAAAAAATTGCCTGATTTGTTTATCCAGTTATTTTAAAATGTTACCTTTATATGGACAGCATTAAGCAAACTCCTTTCTTACTGAGCAGAATGAATCTGACAAGGACAAGAAAAGTCAAGCAGTGATTAAATTCAGAAAACTGAAACAGTGAAAATATTGATTTACTTCAGTTTTTCTTATGCATAAAGGCGATGTGCAGAAAAGCAAACACAGAAACAAACTATGCAATTTAGACTGTCTTGGAGGGAAACCTTTCCTAGTTCTAAGTAAGACTTGGGGGCAATCACTTTCCCTGCTGGTCCTGAATGATTTGTTAGTACTACAATCCAATAAGTTGCTAGAAATGGTCTTGATTGGAGTGAAAAGCTATTGTAAAGCAATTAAGTTCTGACTATTACCAAAGCTCCCACAGGGAACGTTAATTTTTAACAGTAGACAAAGACTGCATTATGAGATTCAAGTATGGATACAACTGTAACTATACTGAAATAAGAAGAATGCTAGTTAGTCTCCACTGTTGTGGATATTCCTTATCAGTTTCCAAAAAAAGCTTTTAAAGTTCCAATTTATGAAAGGATTTAAGCATATGCTGAACTTTCTTTTATTTTAACTGGCTTTAAGTTAAGTTAAACAAATCGTTAAGTTCTTTGCTTAATGAGGAGCAATTCAAGTATCTGCTTATAGACCAGGTTCAGATTTCATTGAAGTCCACTAGAGTCTTCTTTCCAGTGAACTGGAGCCTTACTGCCCTGACTTGTAGTGTTTTCTGGGTCTATAAACCATAATATTCCAAAAGTAGAAAAAAATAAGATGGATGAATAAAATGTAAATTCAAAATTATTGGCGGGGGGGAACGGAACTCTCTTTTCCATTACTTGAGATGTGGCCTCACACTTTCCTTTCCCAATTAAATCCACATGAATTTTATATACAGATTAGAGGCAGATTATGATTTTAGGCTTTTACACAGAGTTCACAGTCAGAATTATTCTGACTATTATTAGTTCACAGAGAATTATTCTTCTTAAAGAGATATTTGATACACTCACCCTTTGTTTTATTTGGCATTGTTTGTTGTTTTACTCTAAACTGCATTTGTTGGTCTTAGGTGCTGATGCTTTTATACCAGAGTATATAACTTTTTTGTTAACTAGGATTTTACCTTGTTAAATACCTTTGTGTACTCACGTTAGTTTCCAGAGCTCCAGCCTTCTGGGCTCTTTAATTGCAGTTTACTTCTAACTCCAAAGACATGTAGTAATTTAAGCAGGTAATTTTTCTGTTAGTGATTTCTTACTCTACGCAGCTCAAGAAAAAAGCAGACCTAGACAAGACACTAAAACCTGTGTGTGCAGGTCTCTATCTCTGAACGCTCCCAGAGATTGAGACCACAATTCCTCCTCTTCCCCTCTCTTCTGTGCATTGCAGACTCTTGTCGCTCTTAGACTCAGTTTCTGCTTAGTCAATCTCTATGTCAAGTAAGAGAAACTTTTATGATCCCATGCTGGGATGGCACAACAGTGGAAAAACATTGCTGCCAGTAAGATATGTTTAGCTGTTTTCTAAATGCAGGAGTGAGCAAACCATCCATATCAAATCTTTTGAAAAGGCATCAAGCAAGTTTCTCAGATTACTTTTTTTTATAATTTCCCTTGAGTTACTACCCAACAATTTAGAAAATGTGTGACTTTTTTGTGTCTGAAACTATTTTATCCAAAGCTAAAGTCTGAGAATACGGGATTTTTATGAAACAAGGCTACATATCACAATTGGCAGTCTTTAGTGTTCTGATTAATTGAATGGTTATAGCAATTCTGTTATTGAAGATATTTAAACCGTCTTCTAAATTAATAGTTTTTTTTTTTCTGGTATCATAGTTTTGAGCAAACTGATTGTGCCAAGTTTTGTTCCACACTACTGGTTCTGAGATTGTTGATGCAGCAGATGCAGGAGTGCAGGTTCAGAGCATCACAGAGGGATAAATGGGCAAATTTGCTCAGTGCTTCTGATTGCAGAGTTCCTCATGCCAAATGTTTACTCTCTAGTGGTCAGAAAAGAGAGGCCTAACTATACAGGTACTTTGTTAAAAAAATTTCTTGTAAGCTATATTGAAAATGGTTATTTTACACTATTACTTAAAAGTCAGAGCTATTACAGTTTTGGTTCCAAATCCAAAGAAAGCAGGTACTGTGCTCAATACCCATATATCATATGTGCTCTTGTGTGAGATACTCCAGAACATGGACAATCACTAGCTTCAGTGCTCTTTGAAGCAGAGAAGAAAAGCAGCCTGGAAGGAAAAAATTTGTCTCCAGAAGATCCAGTTTTCACTGTTAAACCAGTATGTCCCATTTTTAATATCCTACCTTTCTACTTTTTTTTCCTTTGCAATCAGACAGAAGTATGTAACAAGTTCACATATTTTAATCTAAAAAAAAAAAGACAGACCCCCCCCCCCCAAAATGCTTGAAAACCTGCTGTACAAACAGCTAACCCATTCAGACTTTCAGGAGTAATTTCATTGTAGTGATGCTTTCTGAAATGTTTTTTTATTACAAAAATGGTGTTTTCCACCTGATAAAACACAAAACCTTTGGTATTTTTATAATTTGTGATAAAGTAATTGCTGTCATTAGGGTTGCTACCCATTTCCCATTGTAATCCAATTTTTTGGGATAAAGTTTTTCAATAATTACATTTTTCAAGCTAACAATGACTTTGAAGATGGGGAAGAGGATAAACTTTCTGTAGCGATGTTGAGAAAATTTTGTTGCTGCTAATTACAAAACACATTGTGATGCCATTTTGACCAAAACTGAAGGTGAAAAACCTCACTATAGTTTGAGCGCCTTAGAGACAAAGTTCCTGGAGCTAACCAAAGAATGTGAAGAGCGTGGGAATTTCTATGTCTCAGCAATGTGCTGCTGTGTAGAAGAACCATTTCTAGAAGTAAAAGAGCATTTATTTCTAAAGACTCTTTAGCCCATGTGCTTAACTCATCTGTTGTTCCAGTTATGTTTTGTTTTATTTTTTTATCAACTGATGTCCAGCATGAAATGAATTGATTCCTAAATCCAGTGGCCAATGTCTAGCTACTAACTGGTAAAATCTGGGTTGGACCTCTAACCATGGCAAGTAATTCCATGTGCTGTTACCAGCTCCATGAGTTTAGGAATTGAATTCCCAGGATAATAACTCAGAAGAATGAGATATGCTGTTCTTTTAGAAGATAGTAACCCAATTTCAGTACATTCTGTGTTTCCAGAATGTCATTAGCTTTTGAAAATAAAGAGTGAAAGTCCACTATAACAGCATTTCCTTTCTTGATATGATGCAGCATGAGGGATTCTCAGTGCCTATGCTTGTACTTTGTTGCTCTCTCCAATAAATACCTCTCCTGAGGAGAACATTTGTACTTGAAAAGAACTGAGTCTTTATCGTGGAGGAGTGATGCACTTCACTGGTAAGAGAGAAGCAGCACTATGTTTATTGTGGTAAGATATGACTTAACAAAGTTCAATCGTAAATAAGAATGATTTAACGAGGTTCGACTGGCAAGGTTCACTTGGTTATTTACTGCATGGAGGACAGGGTCAAATGCAAGTGCAAAGGAAACCCTCCCATTGAGTCACGAGGTTCAGATTGGACCCCCTTGCTTTCCAGACTCCTTCTGTGAGGAGTCTGGATGCAGCTGGATCCCATCTTAGTCCCAGATTTGGTCAATGGTTCATGTCTAAAGGAGCGTGTGCAAAGGAAACCCTTCCGTTGAGTCACGAGGTTCAGAAAGGACCCCCTTGCTTTTCAATCTCCTTCTGAGAGGAGCCTAGGTGCGGCTGAATCCAGTCCTAGTCTCAGACTTGGTCAATGGTTTATGTCTAAGTAATTATGTGCACAATTAGTCAGAGATATAACTCAGCAAAGTTTTGCAAAGTTTGCAAAAGTTCAGCATGCTATTAATCACTTACCGAGGATCTGTTGTGGGTCAGGAATCCCTCAACCTCGAGGAGCAACCTTGAGAGGCGTCCCTGCTCAAGAGGAGGTTCTGCAGTGCAGCCCGCTGCCATGCAGGAGAGCTCCATGGGCTCTGGGCTGCCCCCTATTTATGGGGGGTAGATGATTGACTCATAGTCATATTTGCATGCTAGATGGGTCTTAGTTGGCGCGTGCTCAATTAGCCCCGTCTACATGCTGTTTACAGGGAGGTCCAGTTGAGGGGCAGAGAGCACATCGGGGGGGAAGGAGCACACTGTCACAGTCTTTGGGAATGCACCAAAGCTAGAAAAAGTAAGATACCTTCAGAAGAATTGAAAAGCATTTGCATAGAAATGATCACAGTCATTCATGATGTCCTAATTTGTGCCTATGATTTAGCATGCTTATGATGATCCCAGGGCTGATTACTATATTCATTTCAGGAAAATAATATAAGTGTACTGATTTAGTGCATTACTCTCTTAAATCAGTCATAAGAAAGGATTTATCTCAGTTATCCTATGATAAAAATTATATTGCTCAATTTCATCATCTTTAGCACATGTGGTAACACAAAAAAAATCACCTTGCAAAATGCTTTATATCAAGGGAATTCCAGGCTACAGTAAAGGACTGCACATTTAAATTATGAAAAATGTAATTTGGGGTGACTCACAACAGAATTAATTAATGTGTTTATGAATGCTAACATATAAGTGTTACTCAGATATATGTTAGTAAATTATGCACACATATAAAAAGGGAGCATGCTTAACAATGAGGAAGAAGTTGTTTTGACATTTAGGACATGTCATAAATGGAAAAAATCTTTATCATGGTTGCATTTATCACTGTTGGAATAAAAAAGAAAAAAGATAATGGTAACAGGGAATGTTAAATAATAGGTTTTATTTTGCCTTAGAATCAATTCTCTTTCAGTAAGATGGAATAACTGAAAGTGGCTTTTGGAACAGAGATATGTGAGTGCTTGTAGAGACCAGTCAGAGGTCTAGAAAATATGATCTTTGAAGAAAGACTGTGTGAATTTGGGTTCTTTTAAATTAAAGAAGACTAGGGCTGGATGACCTCCTTAAGATCCTTCTAGCTTTATATTTCTATGGTAATAAAAGGAACAGAAGGAGGATCACTGTATCCAAAGAAATAATCCTTCCTTTCAGAAAATGAATTTTTTTTCTGTATAAATGTCAAACTGTGGCCTATCCTAAAGACATATACAGAAATAAAGGTACATCAGTGTCCTTTTACTCCCAGAATGGACAGGAGAGAAGCTTGCATGGAATGGCAAGATTTTGTTATAGTTACAGGACAGTGGAGTGTTGATTAACACTTGCTTTTGTTAGAGTGCTCTTTGCATACTGTTTTATTATTTTTTTTATAACTATGTCGCTGAAAGATCAGATGATGCTTGGAACTATGTGATATCAATCCAGTAAATATAGAACTTCTTTTAAACTATGGGTGGTAAACGTATTCACAAAAGCCTTCACAAGAAACATTAGCCAACCTCAGCAGATCTTGAGAAAATAACTTTCTAGTAAGACTCTTTTTTAATCAATAATATAAATGAACTCTATGCCATATGGCCATATACTTTTCATTGCGATGAAAAATGTTATTTTAGTTTATGAAAGTCACCTTTATAAAATGGACACTGCATAAAATGATCTTGCAATTGATCAGATAAAAGGTGAAGGAAAGTGAATCTATTAAAAAATGTTATAAACTAATTGGGAAATTCATCTGTGTTCACTGTTCTCCAGTCAGTCTGCGATAAGATTCTCTGGTCTTTTTGTTTCTTAGTTTCCAGCAGAACAGAAAGATGGCTTTGGGGAGGGGGGAGTGTTGCATACGCAGTTTTGTAAGAATAGGTAGGCAGAGGAGGGAGAAAAGGGAGGAAGAAGATGGATGGAAGAGGGAATGCATTATAAAGGCTGTTCAAAATTCAGAGATAAATGTAGGCAAAGGCCTCCCTCTCTATGACTTGCCCACACAGAAAAACAGTGGTAGGATCGAGCAAGACTAGGACCAAAGTTTCCTGATGCTTCATCTACTGCTTTACTCTCCGTCACAGTTTCTCAAAAATAATCCTGCTAATGTACAGTTATTCCTTGACCATGCTTACATGTGTAGGCTGCTGCGCTGCCTCTGCCCCTCCATCCTGTCCAATGCGAAGATAGCAATGGAGAGTTAGCAGTACAGAAGGTTTTAAATAGATGCTTTTTTCAGACTGTGTTCAGATTTAGCTTATTTTCTTAATATAGCAAGAACATTGAGCATCTGAAAATGTTAATATTTTCAGTTGCTTAGATGAAGAAACATTCCAAAGATAACTGGTGCTATTTTTGAGAAATTATAGCAATGTACCTTGTCTTTCGGACAATTGCTGTAGAGACTTGTACAAATCTGGCATATTTGTTCTTGTATTTTTTAAATTTTATTATTGAGATTCTGCATGGGAAGGAGTTATTTTAAAAATTCATTATTATTTGATTGTAAGTTGGATGTTAGCCAACTAAATTTTTGAATTTAGAAGAAAATGCAGCATCAGCTTCTCTGGAACCATAATGGAATGAAACCCTCCAAGCACTCATTAAAAGGGCTTCTGATGTCTAGCAAAATTAGATGAGGTGTAAATCACTGAACTACCATATGTGGATTTGAAATGGAATATTTAATTCTGCAGAATCCAAACCCAAAGCTAAAGGGAAATTTAATTACATCAGCACAATATCTTGATAAAGGAAAAAGTAAAAAGCATTTTAAAGGTTTTATATTTAACTTTTAAAATGTTTATTGAGGGGATCTCTGTTGATCTCTATGTTATGTGGCAAATAGGCAAATACTTGAGGAATAAGAATAAGGCACAGTAATAACCTTCCTCCACTGAAGAGTTTCTAAGTGTTTTAAAAACATTAATAGAAAATTCTGATAGTAGAATCCTGATAATAATTATTATTTCTTCCCTTAGCTTTCTCCTGATTGTCCCCTGCCCTTTGATACAGCTGGTGTCTGGGGACGCCTGCTATTGCTCCTCAGTTGCTGAAGTACCGGAGGTGGTTCCCCTGGGGAAGTAGAAGGGATCAGAGGCTATGAAATATTCTCTTCTTTGAGTCTCCTCTTATTCAAAATGTAGCTGAAAACTGCTGTTTTGTCAATAATAATAACAGTAGCGGCAGTAATTATTTCTACTCCTGTTGTATCCACTGACCCTTGTTGGGACTGGGGGCTCACTGTTCTGACGCCATGCAAGTTTCAGAGAGGGAATGTCTGTCATGAAGAGTTTGCAAACTTAGATTGCAAACAAACAGACCTGTTTGTTTAAACAGAAATACTTCTTTGTTCTCGTTTGTGTTGCATATAAGAATGGAATACAATTTTGTATAGAAATTTACTTCATTGTGATGGGATGAATGAATAGACTTTTTTCCAGAGGAATCACTTTTAAGGGAAGAGACGGATCATGTGAGAAACCTGGAATTGGAGGAAATACTATGCAAAGTTTCAAATTTATTGAGTTAAGAATAAAGACATTCTTCAGAAAAGTAATGAGCTTTGAATGACTTGGGATATGCAGCACTGTGTTGAGAATAAGGCAGGGATTTGGTCCCTTCTCATTGTCCTCTGGAGTGGGGAGGTGAGGCAATGGGAGGATGTGGGGATCAAAGGATGGCTGGTAATTTATTTTGTGTCCTTTTCTACAGCTACTTTGATATCCAGTATAAGCTGAAATGAATAACATCCATTTCTTGAGGAAAATATGGTGCATTTGAAAACCAGTGTTCAAATGTGCAATAATCCAGTTTGTCTTCCTTTGTGTTATCCAAAGCAGCAGTGTCTTCAGCTTGAGATAAGGGTAGGAAGACTGCTTAATTTCAAAGGTTTTCACTTTTATCTTAGACTGGGAAATCTGAATACTTTAATGGGTTTAGGTTTTTAATTTAATTCCAGGTTGCTCATCGTTTCACCTTTCAGCTGGGCTATAGAGATAATTCAATCGTATTTCCCTTGACAAGCCATCTGAATTACGCTTATATTTCTCTGCAGGTGTGAAATTCAGCAACCATAATAGAGACTGATGACAGATTCTCTTACCTTCCCTCCCTCTTTCTTCTTTAATTTTGGGTCTGTTCTGGTCTTTTCCATAATATAGACTTCTTCCAGCACAGGCACCTAATAGACAAATCTTGTATGAAAATGTTTTGTGGCACTTTCACATAGACATAATATCAAAAGGTTTGGTGTAAGACCAGAGAGTAGTCACATGACAAGAAAAGGACCCAAAATGCACAAAGAGCATATTTTGGGAAGTTTGGGGAGTGTGGGCTCTAGTTTTGCCCAGAGTTCACATAGCCCTCTCAGCTGTTTACATACTTTCTGCCCTGCGTAAAAATCTTTTTTCACAAAGACTCCTTCATTTTTGTCTGGGGTAGATATGTTTTCCCTTGTTATCCAGCACACAATCAGGCCTTAACCTGTAACTCAAATATGTGAACACTGAGGAGGATTCTCTGATCTGATTCTTGAACCCAAGTGGGTGATCAAGAAAGACACAAAAATAAGATAGAAGTTTCTTAAGTTCATATTTTTGTTAGTCTTTACAAATCAATTTTGTGTGAGAAAGGTCTTCTCTTGGAGGCATCCCAATCCAAATTCAAACATTTCACAAATTTCAATGAATGCATGATAAAATGAATGCCATGAATTTCCTCACTCAGATAAGACCTGTCTTTTTAATGACAATCTTCCTTTTGAGATGGCTAAGCATGACATAGTTTTTCTCCCACATCCATTTCATTACCTCTGTTTTTATGCTAACTGCTAAGGTGAAAACAGTGATAGCTGCTCTGGAGTTAACCAGCGCTGCTCTACTGGAGTCCCCAGGTGTGCACAGCTACTGTCATTCCACAGAGACATTTCTGCCTTCTTTCCTATATATAAATAACTATACTGCCAGCACTGTCTTCTAGCTGAGAGCAAATGGGCATCAGCTGGAACAAAGGCCCCAACTCCCTCTGATCAGGGACAGCCAGCAGAGCTCCTCAGCGGCAGCTACACCCAGCTAGAACCTCCCGGGGAGGCTAAGGTCCCCTGTAGCTGTCCTTGCCTGGCTCTCCTTACCTGTCAAAACATTATAACTTCTTTTACATTAGGATAGCTCTTCCGTCAGTAGATTATGCAGCCATAGTTTACGACAAATTATTTTAGGCAGTGTAATTAGACATTTGCATTATTTAAGCAGATGGAAAGTTGCTCAGCCCAAATTATGATTCTTCTCACTTTGTTTCCTAGTAAATGGCAAAGCAGTCTTCCTGTAGTCTGGAAAGGGAAGGAAAGGGAGAACTACAGACTGCAGTAAACTTAATTATACTGTTAAGTTAAAGAGCTTTGTTGTGAAAATAAAATAGGAATACTCTGCTTCTATTACTCTATTATTAGACCTGCCTATTTTCACACTTTCTTATAGCCTAAGGTAATTTGTCCTCAAAGCAAAACAAAATTATTTGTAGTTAGTGGCATACCTGATCTGCAGTCTTACCTTTTATCATGCAGTTCTTGATCTTGATACTGACACTCAGCTAATAACTTTTCCTGGCAATGATAAAGCCACAAATCTGGTCCATGAGATGTAATCAAAATCATATTGTATAATCTTATTTTGAACTTCATTTTAATATTTAGTATGATCGTGTGCAACTTTGACAGAAGTAAACTGTGATACATGGAATTAATTTCAGTGGGCCAGATGGCTTCATAATGATGGTGGACAGTTAAAGTCAACATGGCTGGGAAGGGCAGCTGAGCAAATGAAATTCTGCCATCTGTGTTTTTGCTGAAAACTTGTGAAATCACTTTTGGAGGACTTCAGGAAATATTGGAGAATTTGGAGAGCAAAAAGGGTCAAAACCAAGGAACAAGCCATTGTAATGTGGCATAATCTTTGCAAAAAAGCAGCAGTCTTCTGACTACTAGTATAGGAGTTATTACTATTTCAAGCACAGATCTGTCCTATTCAAATTGAACGTGAATATTATCTTGCCACTTGTGACTCATTCAGTGCCTCAGCATTTTTTATTTTATTCCTGCTTGCTTGTGCTATTTCTTTATACTTATCACCAGTTATGTGTCCTTCTTTCTACTATTTATGTTATTCTTTTTGATTTTCAGATCATTAAAGAGTTCTCGATGCAATCAAGTTAATTTTTGCTAGGTTTCTAATCTTTCCTCCATGTTAGGATAGTTTGCTGTTGTGTCTTTATCTCCTGCATTTCTTTTTTCCTTATCTCTTCTCAGATACTTGCATTTCCCTGAGCTATTTGAAGTCCATTGCCCTTATTTTGTTATTCACAATTTAAAGGAAGAGTGGAAGACTTATCGTTTTTATGATCTCTTTCGCCTGAATTAACTTCCACTTTAAGATTCTCAACCACTTCCTCCTGACGAATTTGAATTGTATCTGAAATAGCTACTTGCTGTGTAATCTCCTCCACTTCATGAAAGAAGAAGTGGTCCCTAGCACATTCAAAGAATTGCACAGACCATCTAGGTCCTGCTTTATTGCTTTTTCTGACAGAGCCCCAGGTAGTTATACTCCCATCTAACCACTAGGTCCTGCCATTTAGATATTTCCAGTTTCTGCCCCTTGGATGTCTCAAATTGTTGCTATACTGTAAAAACCTCCTGATTAGAAAAGCTTCAGTTTAAACCTGTCATCATGCACACTTTTTTCTTTTTTGCCCCATATTTGAACTTCAACAAACCTTCCTGTCACTTTTTCCTGGACTTCGGGACAAGTAAATATGCCCTTTACAAGCCACATCACCCGACTTTTTCCTGTGTCTGTTCTTCTAGAATACGCTATACAAATATTGTTCTATACAGAATATTGCTATACAGAATATTGTTCTATAACAATACTCTAGTATTGCTATTTACCCAGCCACAACTCTGTAATGTCATTATGTCACAGTAGTGTATTAAGACCATAAAGTCTAACAGTTTATTTTTCAGACTGCAAAATTCATGGATCTGCATCTCAGAAGTTTGATGGGCAGCGTCTGCATTCTCTCTTTTCTCTTGAAAATTTTTTCTCTTCTCTCCTCTCTCCCCATCACCTTGGCTTTAACCATGCATATTTTGTATCTATACTCTGATATAGGAGAGAGGGGTATTTTTTTTCCTCTAAAGCCTGCAGTATCTTTTTGACCTTTTAATACTAGTTCAAAGCTTCAATTATGAAGAGTGACCTGCCAGGCTGGTGAGAACGGTCTTCTCAGCAGCCATGCTTGCAGACAGCCATCCCGCATCGGAGGGAGCCAAAGCCCACCTTCACAGCACTGGTGCAGCCTGATGGTCCGCCCAGTCATGGTCCGGGCCTTTACTCCTAGCTGAGGACATTGCTAAAAACAGCATCTCTGCTCCTAGCTGCTTCAGCCTCACTCATACCATACGTGGCAGTAACGCTAGTGCCCAAGTGGACAAACAGCAAGTGCTAAGTATGAAGATATTTTGCTCTTTTTTGGCAATATCCAAGAGTGTGTCTAGGTATGTGTAAAATTTGTTACTTCAAGAAAGAAGATAATTCTTAATAATGATTACTTCTACCACTATTTCAAGCTGCAGCTTGATATGGGAGGTATTACTTTATATCTTCAGGAAAATTAATGTCTTAAGCTAATTAAATGACTGCTTTTGTCATTGTCAAAATAATATATTTATACATGAGAATTATTCCTTCAAATTACTGAAAATAATTTCATTGAATTATTACAATTTGCCAATTAGATTCCTAGCATATAATGCCTGTTTCAACATTAATAAGAAAATTAGTATAAGAAAATTTATCAAGGGAAAAATTTAATCTACTCGATTCTTTTTTAACATCTGTATAGTAGATAAGACAAGGATCAAGGCATGCACAGTGTCTCATTTTTGCCAGTTTTATGCAAATTAAAGAACAAAAAATGAGGATCATTTTATTGCATTATTCCATTATGCCTAACATAATTATTGTTTCAGTTTCCTTGTTGCAGCCTTGTTTTCACTTTCTTTGCATATCTCACTTTCCAAAGCTTAATAGCAAAAACACTCAAGTATTAACTGAGAATACAAAGAACTGTAAATATTCTTTAAGTACATAAGAGAGAACCCACAGGAAAATTTACTAGGCTCCAAAAGGAGTAACTGGAAAGGAAATGAGATTTTAGCAAAAGTGAATGAGTTCTTTACAGTGTTCAAACAAAACATTGAAAAATTAAGTACTGTAGAGGTTGCTACAGTAGCTATTCTTATAATTAAAGTTTTTTTAAAGAAAAAGTTATTAAACAACATGAGGAGAACAAATTGGAATGGAATCACTCAGATTCGGCAACATCACTCCAAAGGAGCTGAAAATACGGACTGAGAAGTCATGCTTCAGTAGCCTTAGAAGCAACACTGTAGTACTTACAAAGCTCTTAGATAAACTAAATGATGGGGAAGACTTACAAAGCCTTTAATAGTAGTAAATACAGTCTTCCTAAATCTTCAGGAAAAAAAAAAAAAGAAAAAGAAATAGTGGATAAGAGAAAATTGGAGCATATAGTTTGTTTGATTTTCAAATCTTTTAGTAAGGCTTTTTTCAATCTCATTCAGCAAACTAGCCTTATTCAGAAAAACATGGGATCCTCTGCTAAATTCTGAAGGAAGAGCATAAACCCTGGTAAGGTCAACAGAATTTCATTACAGACAAATGCATTTTTCAACATTTTGCTGAAACATGTAAATAAAAGGAACAAATAAATAAAGGCAACAGGGGTATGAATTCTAAAGAGCATTTCCTGATTTAAAAAAGAATGAAAGTAAATAACTAAAAGTAAATGCCATCTCAGTTAGAAAAAGTCTAATAGATACGTCCTTCTGGCATCATTATGGGAACTGGATAAATTCAGTATAAGCCGGACTGTGAGAAGCTCCAGGAGTAGCAGTGAGAATGAAATGCAGCAGAATGGATGCAGAAAAATACTCAGCAAAAGGAGAATTTGCATTGGAAGATGTAACTGCTTCCCAAATAATTTGTAATATATTGCAGGATGCATCAAGGTTTCAGTATGACCTGTAATTACACATCTATTCCGTAAAAATTGTAGGCCAGACATCACAAAACCTTTTTTTGAAAAAAATCAAAAATGGTATTGAGAGTCAATACTGCACATTTCCATCCCCCTGCCCCTGTTATCTGCCCTGGTATTGTTATTTCAACCACTTTTGTTCTGTTAAAGTTATCAGTCCTGACCACTTCTTATAACAACCTTTGTACCATATAAATACTGCATTTTTCCTTAAAATGATCATACTTATTTTCTCATCTCTTCTCAACAGTTTATTATTTTTAAAATTCATTCATAGATGAAAAGGTTATCAGGCATTGCTTGGCTATTTAATTTTTAACATGTGTACAAAAAGTATATAAAAATATAATATGACTTTTTTTACTGAGTCAGCAGACTTTTCTTTGAGAGCAGACAGATGTTTCAAATAACTACAATGTCACTGTTAGTATTGCTGAAACTCAGGTCTTGTCTGGTCTCTATTTTTCTGAAGTCTCTTTCATCTTTAAACAGACCTGAAGCCAACTTCAATTTATTCTTTTATTCTTGATCCAAAGTCCACAATTTAAAAATAAGAATGTAAAAATGCAATTCCTTTTTCTCCTAATGATAAAATTCGGCAAATGAACAGACATCTCTGTAAAAGTCTCACTTTTTCTTTGCAGGATAT
This sequence comes from Apteryx mantelli, assembly GCF_036417845.1. Taxonomy (NCBI): domain Eukaryota; kingdom Metazoa; phylum Chordata; class Aves; order Apterygiformes; family Apterygidae; genus Apteryx; species Apteryx mantelli. The sequence goes on from NC_089984.1 coordinate 36,018,149, forward strand.
ATTTCACACCTCAGCTTGTGCACCTATATAAAATACCTAGAACTGACTCTAACATTTTTTCTCCAAATATTGGCTTTTGATAAAACATTGCAAACACCTATTTCCCTCTCCTCTGTTTTTTAAGATCTTTCTGAGTTTTCTAAGCTTCCTCCACCATTTACAATTATTATTGTATGGCAGTTTGCTGTCCAATACTTGCTGAAACCGGTAAAAAACCCGACCTACTGTTGTTGCAAAATATATGTGTGGGTGTTGAGAAAGATAAAATTCTCTATCAAAGTTTCATGTTAGCTTAGACAGAAAGGTTGTGAACTTTGTTTTTTTCTAAATTAAAAAGAGCAGCGAAGGAAAGGGTCATGTTATTAAATTTACAAAACTGATGCCTCTCAAGATTTGACTTACTGGAGAAGACACATATGAACAGGTAAAACTGCAACAGGTGTCATTCTGTTAGAGTTAGAATCTGCTGAGTAGGGATAAGTTTGTTTTACCTCACGGCAGAGACTGATGTTTTTTATGTCAGAAAGGGCTACATGGAATGGTCCAGGTGACTCAGTATCAGTCAACAACAAGTTAGCATGGGATTTAGGGAAGAAACCTTATGCTCTCCTCCATCCAAGGTTTCCTGTGCATAATCAGCATATTTGGAAATTAAAAAGGAAAGCCTATATCCAAGTTATATTTTTAAGGTTCCGTAATGAGAAGATTCTCTATCACAAAGCCTGTACCCTGCCCAGATGTGTTAAGTTAGAACAGCTCTTGAAAATGCATCAAATTATTCTGGGGCTATTACCTCCACTACAGCAATCTACATGCTAGTTTTACCAATAAATATATTGGTAAGGCCAGCTCAGATCTATATATCCCTGCCCAGAAGCAGTGCAGAGATTGGCTGCTTTTACTTAATGAATCTGATAATGTCTGTCCCAAGGAGAAGGAAAGGGCATGGAAAACATTTCTCTTAATATCCTTGCAAAGAGGTCAACCACAAAGGACATCTTTGTTCTCCTTCTTCTGTTCAGGCAGTAATATTGTTCTTCTCAACATCATTGCAAAAATACACCTGCACTAAATACCCTAAATAAGACTAAGTATGGTAAAGGAAAGATGTTCTCTGCAGCAAGGCTTGATTGATATCAGCCTCTAGGACAGGGCCAGCGGAGTAGGGGGCTCTGTGTGTGTGTGTGTGTGTGTGTTTGCGTGTGTGTGTGCGTAAGAGGGGAGGAATGGATACTGCTGTGTTGCTGTCCACAGGGTCTTGCAGAAATTCTGAACAAATGAAGTCTGTCTTTGAGGACTGGTTTCCTTTACCCGCTCCACCCAGTCTCACTATCACAACTCTATTTTAAAGCATATAATACAGAACTTTAGATATGCTTCAGACTGTTTTGCTGCATGGACACAAATGTACCAGTCATTACTTTTCGTATACTAGTGCTTAGGTTTTGATAGTAATAGCTATATAAGCCTTTGTACTTGTTGTCTTGTCTTTTTTCTTTGTATTTTACTTTCCTACTATAATGGATACATATTCCTGAAAGGTTTTGTTCAAAATGCCTTCTACATCCCAGCTCTATTCTGTAACCTCATTATCTGTTCTTATTCAGTAACTTAAAACTTTTGATGACTTATTCAAATGCTTTTAAGTTGTAAATTCTACCAAAGCTGTTTTAGTATATTAGCCTTTCAAAAGTGTAAATGATTTCTATGTCAAGAACTGGAGGGATGAAAGGTGTAAAATGTTACACATCCAACTTCTCTCAGCCAGAGCTTTCTGTGCACTTTATCTCTGACAAAAAAAAAAATCATCAAATCAGCATGCAAGAGAACGAGTATACACATTTGCACACTATCCATTTCCCAAGGTTATGACATATCTAATGCACTGATGTGACATACAGCAGCCAAAAGGTTGCATTCCTGCGTTTTTGTAGCTTGTTACTTTTTAGCCAGGAGACATCTGTCCAGTGTTTTCTCCTTGCTGTTATCCTAAATCTAGAAACCTTTTTAGTTGCATTTAGGTTTTTAGTCATGATTGTTTACGCAGTACAAGTAGTGTTATACTACTCTTTGCACCTTTTATAGCTGTCTTAATCTTTTTCTGACTTGCTATTTCTGTTTTTCTTTCAGCTTTATAGAATTCTTACTTAAAGCCTGCTTAAGCTTGCCCAATATAGGTTAGCATTTTTCTTTTGTTTTCATTTTCTTTCTTTTTTTTTTGTATTTGTGATTGAAGAAATTTGGTATTTAATGGACAAATGCACACTAGTCATTGTGCTTTTGAACAGATCTCTTTCCTGCAAAAGGATTGTTGAGAGTTTACCTTTGCTTTGTTAATTTTAAAAATTTAGATGACTTTTGTAGATCTGAAGCAAAATGTACATCAGTCTGTTAAAAAGATGAAGCAGGCTTTAATACTTTCTAGGTTGGTATAAAAGGAGAGAGAAAGTGGAGGAGGAATGTATCTCCCTGCCCCTGCTCCCAGCTCCCTGCTGTGTTAAGCAAAAAGTGCTTAATGTGTTCAGAGATTAAAAAGTAGTCTTTGTATCTTGGAATATAATCTTAAACTAAATGCATTTCTGGTCTCATAATGTTGTTTAACAGAGGACAGTTGTTTAGCAGGCTTAATCATATGTAATATTGCACAATTAGCAGACTGTTCAGCAAAAGCTTTGGCCTTAGCTTTTTTCATAAAATATAAAGCAGCACCACAATTTCCATTTCCTCTCATGGCATGAACTCACCAATCATTTACAAGACAAAGACAAAGATGTCTAATAGTCAAGAAATGAGTCTGGTTCAGAACAATGAAATGATCTATCTAAGCTCAGTTAGGGAGACAGTGTACAGGCACCTGGCCTGAGAGTGGCTGTGGTTCTCCCGACATCCTCTGGAGCAAAACTCGACAAATCACTTCTCATTTCTGTTTTCCCAATGCACACTTGCATTTACTCTCTCAATTAAGACTGTAAGCTTCTTAAGGCACAGACTGTTTTTCTGTAATGTTTGTATTGTGCTTAGCACTGAGATCTTCATTGTGGTCAGACTCTATGTCATACAAAGATACAAACAGTTACTGCTGGATTTTATTGTGCACCTTACTGTAGTATTGATGTATCTTTATTTTTTGAAATTCAGTTGAGGATTTAATGGTATACCTGGGAAAAGAGACTAGTCTATCAGGTTAAACCAAAAACAACAAATCCCTCCCCCTTCCAGGCAGGAAAACTGTAGAAACTGGAGAAAGTTCAATCTGGATTTTAGAATCTAACAAGGTGTCACTTGGACCTATCTTTTCTGAAACAGTATTAGGAGATGAAATTAAATATCTTTTCTTTCTCTTCTTGGAAGAGAGACAGGACATCATATCATTTCAATTTGGCTGTTAGGAGAAGGTTTCAAAAGTTTTTATTTCTGTCATTTTCTTTATTGCAAGCAAATCTTTTTTTTGATTGTAAAACGAAAATATATTAAAGCAAAGTTAAAAAAAAAAAACAAAACAGGCTGTGCATGGCACATCTTGCTGGAAAAAAAAGAAGCCATTTTAGGCAATTTTATTAGAATGATTATTTTTGTACACCTCTGTTTATAAAGCTAGGTACTTTTGTTATCATGAGCCAAGCTGGAAGTGGAAGGCAGAGTCTTGATTTGTACTTAAAAATGGGAAGACAGACAAACGTTAGAAAATAAGAACTTCAAAACAGCAAGCTCTAACAGCTCTTCTAGTATTAACTGGCCTAACTTTAAAGAAAACCTCCCTGAACTTTCCAGGACTGGAGGTGAATGAACACCGAACGGCTGCTCCCCGGAGAGGCGGCCCTGCAGCCCCAGCAGCCCCAGGCCCCGTGGCGACGCGAACACGGTAACGGGCCGGGTGCCAGGCCACCGCTGTCCCCTCGAGCCGGCCAGGGGCGACCGGCGGCCAGCAGAGGGGCTGGGCCGGGCCGAGCCGAGCGGGACCGGACCAGGCCACCGCGGCGACCCCGCTCCCGCCGCCACCAACGGACCCCGCGCGCCGGGGCGGGGCCGCGGCAGCCTAGCCGCACCGCTCCTTCCGCCCCGCCGCTGGCCGGGCTGCGGGGGCGGGCAGGGGCCGGCAGTGCGTCCGTACGGACCGCCCCCCCCCCCCCCACTTTAAAAATAATAAAACCCGCCCCCCCCCCGGCTATAAATAAAGCGTGAACCGGCAGCCCACGCAAGGCCAGGCCGAGCGGTGGCGAGAGGAGGCGGCTGCGAGCGCTCGTGCGACCCGCCGCGGGGGTTTCGGGAGCGCGGCAGCCGCCGGCCCGGCGGGCGCTGGGCCTTTAAGGGCTGCGCGGCGGCGCCCGGCGAGAGGGGGCTGCGCGGTGCCGTTCCCCCCTCCCCCCCCCGCCCTTTTTAGGCTCGGATGGGCGACACCTCTGTTGAGCCGCAGCCAGCAGCGCAGGTTGCTCTCGCTGGGCGCAGGGGAAGGGGCGGGAAGGCGCTTGTGGGCGCAGGAGTTGCTGGTGTGAAATCACCCCGGCTGCCCCTTCCCCTGCCCCGGATGGGGGGGGTGGCGGTGTCCGTCGCCCCCGGGCCGAGCCCCCTCCCGCCGCGGGGCCCCGGCAGCGGCGGCCGCGCTCCCGCTGAGGGCCGGGCGCAGGGACGGACCAAGCCGATCGAGGGGCGGGGGGGGCACTGAACCGACCGGACCAGCGAGGAGATTACAGTTAGCCTTTAAAAATGGCTGCTGGGGAGCTGTCAGCTGGACAGAGCGGCTGTTAACCCCTCTCTTCCGCCTGTCCCCGCTGCGTTCCCCGCGGGGTGACGAGCGGAGCGGGGGCAGCCCCGAGGCCTGGCGCGGTCGGTGCGGGATGCTGTGGCGGCTCCGCGCCCGCCGCCCTCGCTTCCCATCTGCCCGGCGAGAGGACGGCGGCGGCCCCCGCCCCCCGCGCTCCTCCTCGCCGCTGCCTGCGCGTGTGCCGCGGGCAGCGCGACTACAAAGGAGGAGGGGGAGGCCGGGGCGCTGCGATCGAGGGCTGTGTGTGCGTGAGCGCGGGGGGGCACCTCCTGCGAGGAGAAAACGCAAGGTCAAGAGGCAGTCCTCTCCTCCTCCTCCTCCTCCTCCATGGAAGAGGACGGGAGCGATGAGCCCTGAGGAGGAAGGGGAGAAGGGGCGGATGGCGGAGGGCTCCTAGTGCCGGGCTGCGCCTCGGGAGCGACGGAGGTTTGCCGGGGCCGGAGGAGGCAGCGGAGGGGTCGGGCGGGAGAGGAGAGGGAGGCAGGCAGGCAGGAAGGAAGGAAGGAAGCGGGGGGTTTGAATCTCCCCGGCTGGATATTTCCCTCCAGGAGAGGCTCCCGGCGGCCGCCCGCCCGGCGCGGCAGCGGCAGCGGCGCTGCCCTGGGGGAGCGCGGGCGGCGCTGCCATCGCTGCCGGCGGCCGCGGCGCGGCGAGGATGGAGCTGGGCAGCGCCGTGAGGAGAGCGGGAGCTGCCCCTGCGCCCCTGGGCGTCTGGAGACCTTTCCCCTCTCCCTGCTGCTGCTGCTTCCCCGCGCTCCTGGACGTCAACAGCTGGCTGCTCTTCTACGGCTTCTTGTACCTGGCCCTCTACGCACAGGTGTCCCAGTCCAAGTCCTGCGACAAAATCTCCTGCTTCTCGGGTCATTGTGTCAACTCCACCTGTGTCTGCGACCAGGGCTGGGTGGGAGACCAGTGCCAACACTGCCAGGGCAGGTTCAAGTAAGTTTCTGTTTTTTACAATTTCCTTTTTCTCCTCTCTGGACCAGTGCTTGCGCTTTTTGTGTCATTACTAATTACCTGGGTTTTTTTTTTTTTGCTTGTGTCTGCTATGATTTTGTTAATGTGCGATGAAAGTATGTGACAGAAGTTATGGATGAAATAGGCCCTTTCACCTCATGGTCCATCCCTCTAAAAATAGAGGATGTAGTTGTCAGATGGAAAAATGTACCTGGTGATTTACCACTGAAAATAGGCTACTGCACTTGATGGGAACTGAGAGACAAGGAGAAATCAGCCTAAAGCTGTGTCACTGCAGTCCCTTCTGGAAGTGTCATGGAAATGACATGAGTACTTCATGAGGCTGCCTAGTGAGCAAAAAATCTTAACAGATTTGAATTTATTTTTCCTTCTGGAGATTGAAAGTCTTTTTCTCATTCCGGTCTTCCTCCCTCTCTTTCAAGTGCCTAAACTAAGTGGACATTAGTCATGCACATTCAGGACAGCATAAATTTATTTTTATACCATTATTGAAATGTGCATCACCAATGATTAGGTTTGCAGGAGAAGAGACTGTGGTATAACTGTAAAACAATAACTTACGAAATATCTTCTCAAAGGAGTGAGCAGCCAGTAAAGATAGAACTACCTTATTCTGAAAAGTGGATATGATACCAAGTTGTTGATCGGTGAGAAAGAAGCACACACACTGATACTTGCTTTTCTCTATGTAGTCTAAAAGAAGATGTGGTTTGTAGGGCTGTCACTTTTTCCCCCCTTTTGTATATGTGTTTCAGACTTCAGTGCATAGATGGGCAGTGAAGAACACTGTTGTAGGTAACATTTTGCTGTTATTTCACTATATAACCTTGGACAGGACACTTCATTTCATTCCCTTGTAAAATACCCCTTAAAAACAGGAACTATATTTATGAAGTATGTTGACATATACCGCTAAAAAGTGCTATAATATCTAGTTAATAACAATGTATTAGTGAGGCTGTATTTTACAGAATGTAAATTTTGCTTTTGGAGAGTGTTTTAATAGGTTAAAAGTATCCATAATTGTCTGTAAGTTTAGTTTTCTCTTTAGAGTGCTAAAATTAAGCTACATAACTTACATGTTTTTTAATATTTAATCTGAGGTCACTTATCCCTAAATAAAAAAAAATAAGTAATTTGTTAGTTTGGGAAGTTAAGGAGTAGTTAGCAGTCAGACATGTTAGCCAAATTAATCCATGTACAGTAGTGAAAGAAGCAGTTCCCTGGTAGCTTCATATTTGGTGGATTACTCTATCAATGAGATTACAATTGAGGTATAAAGGCGATATAAGGCAAACATAATACATGGATGTATTAAGACATCTTTTCTGCGTGTGAACTTGAAAATGAGATTTTAAAGTTGATGATTTGTTACCTGTGCGTATTGGGGGTTTGGGGTTTGTCGCTGCTCCGTGCTCTGGAACAATGGGCTAATTGCCATAAAGAGTGTGAGTGAGGAGAGGAGGCCTAGGTGAATCTTCTTTGTGCCTCATGGTGTGCAGGAGACGTGACTGTAGAGCTAGTATTTCCTGGCTTTAAAGGGATTATTTGTATCCTTTACCTTGACACCAGTCACAACAGTCCCTAATAGTGCAAAGGCTCAGGCAAATTTTATTCTCTTAAATTTCAAAGCTTTTTGTGAATTAGTATATTTTCTGAAGAATAGAGCTAGACGACACAGAGAACTAGAGCTGATGGCACAAGGATGCCTTTAGGCAGCCCTTAGAAGAATTTCCATGATTATTTGTTGTTAAAACATTTTTTGTTTATTATTTACATTGGTTGTATTTGTGATGTTAACTTAATGAGAGAAGGCATGGTGACTGCATTTTCTTGCTTACTTCTGGTAGAATGCTAATAATCCATCTCCACCTAGAGGAAGTTTGGTCTGAGTGTTGAAAAGACACCTTTTATGAGCCAAGCTAATGCAGTGTTTAATTGATGTGCCTTTAGGAGTTTTGGTGAAAACAAAATAGATTTCTCATTAACCTCTCTGCATTTTTTCATGCTCATCTTTGATAATGGTAGTGATGCTTGCATGATGATTTTTGTCACAGAAGTAAGCTTTTTCCATTGTTTTTGGAAACCTGTTTTCTCTCTCTCCCTCTCTCTCTCTCTCCCCCCCCCCCCCCGAGGACATTTTTATTGTGATGCCTTTGATAGGTCACCTTAAATATTTATTCTCCAAAGCAAAATATACTCTACAATGAAAATAACCATTCTGAGACCTAAAGCTTTACCAGTCTTGTGAGTTGGGGGTAGTATTAAATATGCTAACATGCGTTAGAGCACAAGCAGCAAATTAGAGTCACTGTATTTTGAATCTTGAAAATTCAGGGGGGTGTCAAATGGGTGATCAGTCAAGTCCTTGTATTTACAGAACAGTTGGAAAATGAATATTGGGCTACCCCAGACGCCAGGTGACTAAAGACTTTTCTGACTTCAGCGGAGTATTGGTAGTTTGACTCTAATGGAGCTTTTGCACATTGTTCCAATTGCCTGTGCAGCATGGTTGTCTACTTTCTACACCAGTAGCCACGGTTGGATTTTTACAGCAGTGGTACTTGTGTTGTCCAGTTAGGCTGGATGTTTATGATCTTGTGAGCAATTGCTCCAGTCAGTAAGAATTATTATGGAGAATACTTCAGAAAAGCAGAAAGATTCATAATTATGTTTGGCTATTATAAGCCCATTGAGAATTAATTTGTGGGTTGTGTGATATATATGAATGTTAATAAGTTAATAGAACCTTGTATATTATTTCAAACACATTGTTTCACAGTTTCAGCAATTTGAAGTGCCTGTGTATGTCCATATTGTTATGCAAAGTTAAAATGAACTTTTAATGACCTAAATTTGGCCACCTGTTTTCTGTCACTAAATTATTTAGTTAAATAGTTATTTTCTATCTTCTGGGAATGAATGACTTGCATTAACAAACGTCAGAAACATTATCATAAGAGAAGTACTCTAGCTAGGGGAAACTTGGGACCATTAATTCTTTTGTGACAGATGTGCAGTATTTTTGGTTTTGTTTTTATTTCTTTCTAAACTAAGAAATAACAGCATAGCAGAGAGACATCAAAAATGATTAATCAATTTTAGTAAGCAGGTATCAAAATTAATTGACAATTCTGTGTAATCTTGCCTTTTTCCTGTAGGAAAACTACTGAGTGAGTAAGACTACTTTTCAAATGTTGCTCTGGAATGTATGAAAGATGAATGGATGGGGAAAAATAAGTGAAAAGATTCTTGAGCACGATTTTATTACTTTTATTCATCAACTTATGTATTTACTCCTTATATTAACTGGGAAGTATGTAAAAACACATTATGTAAATGGTATAGCTTTGTTATTCTTACTGTGTTGCATGCGCATCCTTGCCTTTTTGCAGAATGTTCTAGGTCTCATCTCTGTCTGATGGTAAATTATTTTATTCCCTGTTCTGAATGGAAGTCTGAATGCAATTCTGATTTATTTTCAAATTTTTAACACTTTTTATTCTACTCTGACAAAATGCAAAACACTGTTATAAAAGTAAAAAGGGAAATCCAGTTACTAAAAGAGAGGGGACGAGAATACTGTCTGTCTGCTTCCTGAAGATACGGTAAAGGTATGAAAGCCAAAGGGAAAAGAGGTTCTGTTTTTATAGCAGGGAGCTTTAAACGGCACAGTTCCCAAGATGGGAAGAGATAAAAACACGAGCATAAAAGCAAAGTGTTCAGTTTTATTTTCACTAGGTCATTGCACTTCACTCTGTTTAATTTTTTTTTTTTAGCGGTAATGTTCTTCAGAAGGTTCTGTGACTAAACAAGGCTGTCCCCAAACAGTAAAATCTTATTTTATTGCTTGCATTTTATTTAAATCATTATACGTGCAAAAATCTCTTCACTAGTATGATTTTTTTGTAATGAAAAATCTGTGTTGTAAGATCCAGATCAGAAAACACTTCCTTCTTGTGGATTTGAGCATGTTCTGAGGAATATGTAGAAGTGGTTGTTAGACTTAGACACTTTTGAGCTTTGAGCATGCAGAAACCTGCTGGTAGGACGCTAGCTGTTCCATTGTATAAACAGATCCAGTTTAGGGCTCTTTGGTGTAAAAGAAAAAAACAAAACAAAACTCCCAAAGTAAAAATCAAGTATGTTAATTCCAAACCAGTGTTTACTAGCCAGTTAGTAAACGAGATCAGCCCCAAGTCTCAGGTCCACCAGGACAGCGATACTGTGTTCTATGATACCTGCTGGTTGAGATTCTCACATTGCTGTGTGAGTTCTCTAGATGTTAAATGGTTTTACATAGTGTGGTCAACTTAAGCTTATAGGTCATACTCGCCTTCTGATTTTCTGTTGCTGTTTTCTCTTGCGCTTTCTTTAGTGAGGTCCAATTTTTCTGGTGTAATGCTTACTGTAGGAAGTCTAAGCAAGAGATTTTGTATTGTTGCTGGACACTGATTAATGCTTTAATCTGACTTGGCTTTGTTTGAAGATTGTTTCTCAAACTTGTTGAACTTGCCATCTACTTCTGACTTCTATGCCTTTGCATGGTCTGCTGAAATGGCAGTACTTTGTCCCTCCAGGGCAGGAGGATGAGAATCAGTGCTCCTTACAGGCCAGGAGTGTTTACACCCATCTCTTCCTGGAGAAGATGAATTGCTGTTGATTTAAGGGTAGTTGAACTCTGTGGCGGATTGCTTTTCTCTCCCTTTTCACCTTCCAACAGAGAATCTTTCTGTGAAGTGAATCTTACACTTTAGTCCACAAAGGACTTAGGTGCAGTTTAGGAATGACTATTTGAAAAGTGCAAACTTTTCTAAAGTAGAATTATTTTATTGTCTTTGAAAACTGCTGGGTGCTGATAACAGTTTCTGTAAATTCTCTTTAGTGATTTGATGAGTAAAATCCCAGAAACTTAACTGGATTTCAGCTCTGGGAGTCCTAAGTATTGGAGGATTTGCAAGCAGGCCAAATTGCTTGCAATGAACTGTAGCAGCAGTGACTTGTAGAGTGGCTGAGAGAAAACAGTGGGTGTTTGGTTACCCAGCCAGATCAGGAAACCCTGCGATGTGATAGGAGTCGAAACCTAGTGGCTGCAGGTACAAGCATTTCATACCAAATAAGCTTTAGCATTTCTAATTAAGCTTTATTAAATTATAATGAAATATTATGTGCAACACATGTTTTTTCTGACCCTGTTACAGTGAATTTGTGTGAAACAAAGTGATGGCAATTGCTTTTTAGGGAGAGAGATGGTAAGGAAAATATTCTACTGTACAAACAGTTCCCTCTTCAGATGGTTTTATCTACAGCTATAACACTTGAGCTGAAAACTTCACCATAACTATCCTTTGCTGAGGGACAGTCTTTCATGTTTTGAAAGCTTGCTGGAGGTATTGGAAGGTATGTAAATACTAGGTAGAGCTGAAATGATTCATTTAAACAAAAATAAGATGACCTTTGCATGTTGAGCCCTAGGCATAAATTAGTGAAAAATCTGAGGATGCTGATAGGTGCCTACTATAATTAGCAGGGCTTTTAGCACCACTGCACACTTTCTCTGCCCTGCCTTACAGGCGTGGGGTGACACTGTCTTATGCAAAAGTTCTAGTGGTAGTGTAATAGCAACAGCTTCTACTCAGAGAAGGGTAAGTGTTCTTGTTAAACATCTCCACAAACCCTGTCTTAACTGAAGGAGTAACAGAAGATCATAAGTTCTGGAGAAAAAACACTGATCTTGTATATGGGCTTTTTTGTCCTAAAGATGTTTTATAATTTTTTTTTACTCTATACAGCACTGTTTTGCAAATAATTGGTCGTGTTGTGCTTTGTGTTTCCACATAGAGAAGAAAACTTTTTCCTGTTAATCCCTTTCTTGTACTGAAAGAGGGTCAGCGTTAAGAGCAGTGCTACTTACTTTGGCGCTTTCCCTGTGGATCCCTTGACATAATCTCCATGTAGTCCGGTGCTCATTTTGTACAAGCTACTGGTATTGGGAGGGAGGAAGTAGGGTTAACACAGTTTCCCTCATTTTCATGAATGTTGGGCAAAAATGATAATACAACTTAGCACTTTCTTGCATTAGGTCTTCTTGGGCTTGCTCTTACTCTGTGGGCTCTGGAGTGGCTGAGGGGCACAGTTCCTGGTTGTGAGGTTTCAAGGGAATTCTTTTATTGGAAAGCCAGGTAGTAGGGGGTGTATTTTGGTACAAAAATATGCTGTATTTATAGTTTGTTGGAGGTGCCCATTCATTGTGGGCATCCCCAGAACACTCTTCCCTGACACTGTGATATTACAAAATCTGTATGAATTGATCCTTGCAATTTTTTTTTCTTTTTAATACCCCTTTTAGTATGTGTGAGAGGGGTCTATTCCTGAATAATTGTTTGCCTTTTTATGATAGGAAGATGGTAAGAAAACAGTAGTCCACCTTGGTAACATGAGCAGTTCTGCATAGCTCTCTTCTACTATGTTTGGAATTGAATTTTGGGAATAGTCAAGTCAAGTTTTTTTTTCTTATTAGAAATGCATTGTAAGTAGATGTGTAAAATCACAGCTAAAAGCCAGGAGCAAACAGGGAATATTTTTAACTGTTTCTCACAACACCAGAACTAGGGTGCCCCTAGTGAAAGGACTAGTTGGTAAGCTTAAAATAACAATGGAAAATAGTGGGTTTTTTTTCTTTCTTTCTTCCCACAATACGTAATGAAATTATAGAGCTCACTGCCACAGGATGTCAAAAGAAGTATAAAGGGATTAGATAAACTCATTGTGATTAAGGCCATGCTCATCATGGTTATGGCTCAGTACTGAAGCTGCTGATGGTTAGGAGGACTGTTATACTTGTCTGTCTTTTTAGTCTTCTAATTTCAATATTAATGGAACTTTACATGTATGACGTTGAATTTACCTTTTCTGTTTATGTGGCTAAACATACAAATGCATACACTGTTGTAAAATGTGCCATGTCTGAGATGATACTGCAGTTGATTCCAGCATGTTTCTATTAACGGTGCAAACTTAATGTAGTAGTACTTTGTTTTATAAATCTGTAATAGCTTTCGTTCTGCTCATCTGTAAATACATTATATGACCTTACATACATTCCTTCTTTGCTGGACAGATTGTTTATTCTGGTTTTGAAACTCCTTTGGTGACTAATTATTTCAGATGCTCTGATTTCTCCTTTAATTGTTTCTGGTTTTCTCTGATAACGTAATTGGCTATATTATTCTTTTTATAGGTTGTTTATCTCTGGTCAGTAGGTTGTTTGCTTTAGAGTATTTATAAAGAGTTCAACAGTCTAATGAAACTTTAATTGTTTTGCATTAATGTCAGTAAAATATTGTTTTGGTTATGTCTGTTTTTGCTAAGTGAACTTTACCAATCCTGCTTTGGTCTCTGTGCTTAAAAAAATCTAACCTATTCTGTGGTATCAGAATAGGCTGCTATGTTTTCACTGGTTATGAGAAACACATGTATCTTTGTTCAGTCAGGTTTTGTGCTTGGGGACAAACAATGAAGCCATACTGACTTTAAAGGAAGTATTTGAATAACTTTGCCAACTATCTTGGATTCTACTTACTAACCAGCATCTGAGCAATGCTTATCAATCATAGGAAGCAAGTTCAATAGACAAGTTTTACTGAAAAACTGTCTCCCCCTTCTTTCTTGTCAACATGTTTAACGTTGTGCATTTTTTGTTAAGTTTGATTTATTAAGGAAATGAGACTTTCAAAACTGCTGTCTGTGTGTCTGCCACTGTTTCTTCCACTAGCAAGTGCCTTTTAACTTGTTCATCAGTTATAGTTTTCATGAAAATGAGTCTGGGTAGAAGAGAGCCCCCCAACTGAGGGAAAAGCTGCCCATGAAATCGGTTGTGTTACTAGACCCCGGAGAATTTGGAGGAGAGAAGCAGAGAATGGCCCAACTGTAGGAAAAGCTGCAGTCAGAGCTTTTCTGTTTTTTAGATGTTAATCAACCTTGAGATGCAGCACTACAGGGAAACAGGTTTCATTATCATTGTGTTTCGTCACAGAAAGACTTAAAAAAAAAAAAAAAAAAAAAAATTTTCCTTCAGGTTGGTGCAAGAAACTGCCCCTTCCTCTAGCTCTTTTGTACACTGGTTTGGTGTGTGCAAGAGCATTAGAGGAAAAATTGTGAATGAAACTGCTCCTCCTCTTAAGTTTTTTTCAGTACCCAAATGACAGTCTTTTAAAATACTCTCTCTAAAAATCAGATGATGTTCTCAAACAGTTATCTTTGCTTTTTTTGATAACCTGCAAATAAGTACCAGTTGTCATATGTAATGATAGAGATTGCACAAGATGGGGGAGCACCTCTGAGTACTTTCCCTTCAGTTAATCTGCTTTGTTGATTTGCTCTTACTTTGTTCACAGCAACTTGATTTCATGTGTCAATCTGTTTGATTATTAAGTCTTGTCTTCAGATATTTCCTATCACATTAAATGACCTCTTGCATGTTCTGCTTTCTTCTTCAAGGACCAAACAAATTCCAATACAAGAAACTTTAACACTTAGATGTTAAAGGGCTCTCAAACTTTGTTATTCCGGACAGAGTCCTTATTTCAGTCTTAAATTCTGAATTCTGCTGTCTGCTAAGGGTGACACATGCAAAGTGTCCTTAAATTGCAGACTGTGAACAGAAACAATACTGTTGTATAAGAAATGATCTCTAGAAAAGAGTTACACTTTCACAGTTAGCTGCAGCCAGTTGAAGTTCTTGATGCTGTGAAAGGGGTGACTTTATCCTTCCTACAGCTCTTTGGCTGCATCTTCTTTCTGCTTCTTACGTAAGCATTAATATTCCTGCTGCGAGTTGAAAAGTATCCTGAACAACACTCTCTCCAGCTCTGAAACCAACTAGTTCTTAGCCAGATCAACTCCCTGAGGTTACTTTACTGCACAAGTCTATTGCTGGCCCAAAGGAGGTAGCAGGAATTAGCAGGTGTAAATGGGAGAAGGAAATTGCCCCTTTTAGAAATAGTACAGACTTGCCTTAACTGTATCATGAAACAACACTTTGAACTTCTATAACCCGTTCAAATTATTTATCTTCTCACGGGGTTGGCATTGGTTAAACAAATTGTTTACTTACCTGTTACGTGCGTACCTATTAAACTGTTGCTACTTCTAATCCAAAGGGTGTGATCCCGAGTCAGGTTATCAGTTGCACAGCTGCCTTTGTTACCAATATGGCCTGTATCTAACGCAAGACTCCTGTGTGTATAATTACTCCTATTGACTTCATTGGAATTGTTTGTAAGATTTTTATGCCTGCAAATGGCATTTTTATAAGCCAGCAAGTGAATATTGATATAATTAAACTAGTGGAAACATCAGTGATTGTTGTATTATCTTTGTTCAAATATATATATATATTTTTGCTTTGTTTAGAATTGATTTTAGTGGTGGTGCTGTGAAAAAAATATTTCTTCCCATGTGACTTATTGTCTCTGTGTTTGTTCAGATTTTAAAATGCAGTGGTAGTCTGTATGATAACAGAGGGATTTTAAATTTGTAAGAAATATATTTTATGAGAATCTTGTTTTGAAATGTAGAAGCATAAGCCATATGAACCTACAAAACTCCTTACGAAGTAAACATAATCTGCAGTGGAAAAAGTGCTTTCTGAAAGGAAGGCAGTTCTCTTGAAATAATATTTAAAAATGATTTTAGGTTGTATTTTTGTTGTTTAATAACACTTCACATATTTGATTTTTTTTCTGTGAGTTTTCATAGACTAGAAAAGATCTCGCTGATTAACTGTTTTTACAGCTTGCGTTATGGAAACTGTAGGATTGTTTTGAATTAATTCTGTTCCGAGTAGAACATGGACTTTAGAAAAGCAGCCGTTCATGCCTGAAAAATCTTCCAGTGATGGACTTTCCATCACAGTCCTTTCTGAATTCTTCTGTTGGTTAGTTATGCTCACTGGTTTTCATAAACAGCAGAACAAATGTATAATCCCATCTATTCCAGAAAAATACCCTACTCTTGTTTCTTGTCTGTTTTTGTGCTGCCCTGTTTTCTAGTGTTTTGTTGTGTGTTCACTGAGGACAGAAGAGCCTTCAGTGTGTCAGGCTTATGTTCCCCGTGTAGGGGAGACTGTTGTCACCTTCCCTTTGGTGAGAGGGAGGAGGCGTGCTCCTTGAATTTTTTCAGCATAAAACAGATTTTCCTATCCTTAACTGCTTTCTGGGTTTTCAGCCTTCCTTATTTTATTAATATTCTTGAACTATGAATGCCAAAAGTAGATGCTTGTTTTTTGTAATGGTTGTACTGGTGAAATACAGAAGTAGAGTAACCTCTCCTCTGCCTGAGGTCCTACTGTATGCAGGTACAGAGAGCACCTCTAGGCTTCGCACTGTGCTGGCAGCTCAGTCAATTATTTTCTGCCTTACGAGTCTTTTCAGAGTTGTTTCATCCTCAGTACTGAGTGCTTGGTGTGTGCCCTTGCTTGTCCCAAACTAGTCCATGACTTGAACGGAGTCACGGAGCGTGCCTACACTGGGTGATACTTAATTGTGGGGCTACAAATGTATATGTTTGGGATGGAGCTGCACCCCTATTAGAAGGAGGGACCCCCCCCTCCACACACACACATCCTCCAGCAATAGCTAATTTGCCCTGTACGCAGCCTGTTTCTGTGTGTAAGTCTGAAAACACTGGTAGGCTGAATCCCTTTGCAATGTTAAGCAAAGAAATTTTGAATTCTGGAGTCTAGTTGGTTTCCAGACTAAGTGGCTCATTGCTTAACTAAGCGTGCAAACAGATGGCTGGTGACCCTGCTAGTCCTTTCAGATGTCACTGAAGCCTGTTTGCCATCGCTGTAGATATGCAAAGAGCTCAGCTGAATTGAGCGGATGTTTAATGCTGTCCATAAATGATACATAAATGTTAGCACAGATTATAGCATTTAATATTCATTTTGTTTTTAATTTAATTTGGCAAATACATAGTCTCTCACTGTGTCTCTCTTGCTTCCTTTAACCAAAAGTAAAGCATGATGATCATATTTTTGGAAGGCATTACCACAGTTAATGTCATCTTTTTAGAATAAGTATAAGTAGATTGTGAGATATCTGTCTATTTATCACACTGCACTAGAAATTGATTTAATTGTATCAAAATGTGGGCACAAAAGGTAGCAGTTAATATGAGATGCTACAAGAATACTGTTGGGATGTTCTTATGCGTATACACTCATGTGCTAGTGAAAAAATTTAGTTTAGAGCAATTCTAAGTAGAAAATCAAAGAAATACATTGGAAAAACTCATACAGTATTGAGGAATAATTTTTTTTTGCTGTCTTGGAAAATATGTTACAAAATTGATATAAGAATAAGAGGAATAAAGAATGATGATCCCTAAAGGAAATCTGTGAAATTGATTTATGTGGGTTCTCCAGTGTACTGCAGCAATTAACAGCAATAAAGGGACACTATACTATAGTGAATTTTAAGCAAAGTATATGTTTTCATGTGAGGTGAGCAGCAGGAATTTTTAACTAGTATTATAGATTGCACTCTGTATTATTAAAAGTCTAATGAGTAAACATGAGTTGCATTGATTTTAATGCTCCGTGTGGAATAAGACCCTGTTGAGAAATGGTGGCAGAACTGGGCTCAGAGCTGACTATTACTTAGTGTTCCTTCACAAGGCGCAAGAATTGCATTTAACTTTGAAGTCTCCTGCAGACAGAAAAATCTACAGCTTTTAGGCTTCTGAAAAGCAATGTAGCCACCAGCTCTGTAGAATATTTTCTAGGAAAAACATCCTAAATTTTCTGCTAGAGAAATGGCATTTTGTGGGAAATAATTACGTTCTAAAAATCTGTATTCCAAAGTTTAGAGCATAGGTCATTCATCTAGAAGACATGGTTTCCAGGACCTGTGTGAATCAATATTTTTTTATATTATTTAGCTAAGGATAGTAATCTGCTGCTACCATCGTGTGATGGCAAAATGTCTACTTTGTTAACCCTGATGATGTTTAAGCTAGATGTAGAGTATTTCCAAACTTTAAGCAGCTCTGGACATGCCTGAAAACTGTGATTTGGACAGGGAATTTTGAGGCCAGGATACTCTAGGCTTACCTGGCAACTGAACAAGTATCGAAGTACTTAAAGTTTGAATTCAGGCAGCTAAAACAACACTTGAAAATCTAAATTCTCTTACAGATTTAGTCCATAATTTCTGTGCTTCAGTGCCTCATCTGTAAAAAGGGAAGTACTTCCTACTGTGTAAGGTTGAAGATTTGAGGTGATCTAGGACTGTAATGATGGGGCCAGCTAATGATTTAGATAGAATTTTAGAGGATTGAGAATGCATTTGTTCTTAGAATATGATAACTAATATGGCATAAATTTCTGTGGTTCAGACTGCGCCATATATCTCAAAAAGATGAGTAAAATGGCTTTGTCATTAGGTCAGGCGGACCTAAAATTTGCAAGCACTCTGTTTTATTGGAGAATACTTGAAGAATAAGTTATTTGCTTACTTGAGAGAATACTTGCAAAAAAAGAGCTTGTACATTGTCCATGTCACTGATGAGATTGTTTTTCAGAAGATATCCCCACTCAAGAAGACCCTACTCCCTAAGCTTAAATTAAATGTTATAAACAAAATATATTGTGATTTGCAATCATAAATAATATTTAGCAAATATTTTAAAGAGTTACTGTTCTGCCTATATGAATAAAATGGTCTATATTAGTCATTAAATTATTTTTGAATATCATAAACATGCATTCCCAATTTGTAGGATATTTGCATTATGTTATCCCAGGGCATGAGTCTGGATTCACTGTCTGTAATTAACAGTAGATTTTTACTATAGATATACAATTTTATTTTATATATAGATGTATGTTTATTCCCATGTTTTTGAGTATTCATTTTTTTCTCTGTTAGCTTGAGGGTTGGAAATTGCCTTCAATTAAAAAGTGGATAAAGTTGAGTGTGTCCTGTAATTATTGGGCTGCAGGAGCTTGAATCAGAACGTTCAGAAATATCACAAAAGGACCAAATCTAACTATTTACAGCACCAGTCGTGGCAGTGAAGTGTGAGCAGCACTGATCTTGGCCAAAAGCCTAGGAGGAGAGCTGTGGATAGTAATGTGTGTCTTCTTCACAGAAGCTGTCTATTCAAGGTGTGAAAAAACCCTGGGGCACTGTGGAACATAAAGACATCCTTGATTTCCCTGTCCAAGGAAAAAGAGGGAGAAATTAACTAGCCAAACAAAAACCCATACAAGCTTCAGAACGACTAGCTTCTTTTTGTAATGAATACTAGTGGTGATTAGAATACAATAAGCTTATTTTTTTTTGATGTGCATCTCTGCTTTCAAAAATCTAGAAAACTTTGATTCACTTTGTATTTAAAGAAATACTTGATATTTCCAGCTTTATTAGTAAAACTGAAATGCTGGTTAATCCAACTGAAGGATAACCTTCAGTTGCTCTTTCTTGAATCTATAGAGTAAGCATGTGTGAGAAAACTGTACTTCTCATGAAAAAAAAAAACCAGAAGAGCTTTTATTAATGTTTATGTATGTGCAAGTACTGTTTGTTATGGACATACTTTGGAGGATGCTTGATAGTCAAATGTATGTATGGTGTATGAAGAGATACCAAAGTAGCAAAGTAGTTATGGGGAAGGGGGGAATGAACTGTGTGTATTTCATGGGAAGTATCATACACTTGCTGTAAGTGAATTAAGCTTCTGTAGTTCTCTCTCCTATGTAGTAAATCTGTTTTGCTGGCTTCCAAAGTCATTTGAGGATCTTCTAAAGGATAATTTAAAATGTCCAACAGGAGCTGCAATGTGCTCTTGAAAAATAACAAGAGATACTGAAATATGGAGCTGTCTTTGAAAACATACACACTTGCATTTGTGAGCACAGATGTAATATAGTGTTAAGATATGTTTTAAAAATTTGGATGGTTGGATTCAATCAGTCCTTTCTAGAGGGATTTTTGAATGATACAAATAACTTTAGAAGAAAACAAGATTTCATCAATTTATGAACTGTTGGGGGCCATATTTGTCTTCCTGGTAGTTTTGGAACCAACCTGTTAAGGTGTTGTTTCATGCTGAGAATATCTGTATTTTACAAACAATCCTCTTAGATGTGATTTAATTACAGAAGTGTTGTACTGAGAAGGTGTGATAGTTAACTGTGTCCTTTTAGCTGGGATTCTGGATCCAAATATCTCTCCTTAAGTATGTTTTATGCATGTGAAGAAAAGGAAGTGCCAGCTTCTGTTCAAGCAGAATTCCTTATCCTGTCTTAAAATATATTCAATTTATCCTTGTTAGTAGCTTATTTAGAAAAATAAGAACAGTTATTGTTCTTAAATCTTGGGGAGTTTTACTGTGTGTGGATATGGAGGAGAAATTAGAATCTCACCACCAAACAGAATGGCCACTTGAAAGAAAAAAACAAAAAACCTCACAAGTGACTAGACTACAGCACGTGACCATTATTTTGGAATAGTTGTTTTTGAATTTATGCTAAAGAGAACAGAAAGAGAAACATTCAGGATGAATGTTTTCTTTATTGGTGGAGGGTTATATCTTGAAAGATAGGAAAAAATCTTTGATTAAAGTTTCATGTAAGACTGGTTTGAAATATGAATATTCTCTATCTATTTAAACATTTTTCTGTTGCCTCCTTTAACTGAGGCAACATACATGTCTCTGTCACATTCAGTTTATCAAAACAATGTGAAGATGGGGATATCAGGGTTCTGGGGTATACTTAAAGTGTGGGGGAAAAATGCAGAAGGCTATTTAAGATAAATACAAAAGAATACATTCTGTTCTTAATGTGTTGTCTGTGTATTTTCATACAGTTCAGATATCTGTAGTTCAAGAAGTGAACAGAAACAGAAAATTACCATTCCAGTATCAGGTCATAAATTTCTCTGTTAATACTGATAGCGAATGCATAAATCATCATAAGGCTACTTCTGCAACTGAAGCAGAGGTGTCCACCAAGCAGCCATAAAGAATTTCTTTTATTAATTCACTTTATACTTGCAATAAAATAGCAGTGTCTGCATTACTCAATAGTGGTGTATGTATTTGTCAGAAATGTCTGAAGTTATCGGTGTCATGGGAGACTTTTATTTCTCATCTGATCTTTTCTGTGGTGTAGGTATTGCTTAGGCATAACTTGATGTTTTAAGAATCAAGCAACAATCTTTTGTAGGTATCCAAAAATGCTGTCTAGGTGCATTTAGCTGTCTGATTTAGTGATGCAAGGAGTTACAGGGGGCAAATCTGAAGCAAAGAGAATTTAACTGCTTATATGGCTGATAAACTGAATTTGCAGAATCATATGAAGAAAAAGACCTTTTGTATGAAAAAACTTGACAAACATATCTGCTCAGCAAGTATAAGCAGTTAAAAGAAAGCATTAAAACAAAATGTTTTATCATATGTAGAGGGCCATTCCTGATGGAAATAGATGGTAACTGAACATCTTCCAAAGATTTTGAGGTTTTTGCATTGAAATAAAAAGAGGTAGAAGTGAAGTTTATGACAGTTAATAGATTTGATCAGCCTTCCCTTTTCACTTTGTTTAATAAAGCAAAACTTAAAAAATCTGTACTTTGTATAGTGTAGATCTTGCTAGCTGTATTCTGTAACTGAAGAAAGCAGCGATGCATTGCTCCTGTGAACTTTTCTGCAAACTGCCCTTGATGCTGTGGAAATATCCTCTAGAACTCTGGCTTCTGCTGTTTGTAATGGAAGATGTCTCAGCTCCAAGGAGTTTCATTCTGTTTTGAAAAATCCTATTGGGGAGACTGCTTTGTTCAGCTGAAAGAATGATGAACTGCTTCACAGAAGTCCTTTGATTCTTTGAGTACTCCAAAGCCATTTTGGTCTGTCTTTCAGAAGTCAAGAATATTCCCACAGAATGTGTGTGCTTAGAAGAAGCTATAGGTTCTGATTTTATTCTGGACAAAAGCCTCAGGCAGGGCCTCTGGAGCCCGAGGAGCTACAACATGTTTGGCACCTGGATTAGTTTTGGAAGGGTCTTCCACAAGGCGGGATCCTTGATGATATATCTAAAAGCTGTGAGTTTGTTTCCTCTCAAACTGTCTCATTCTGCCTAGCACCATCATCTCTTTAAGCTGCCCTTTTCAGGTTAGGCTCACTTCTACCACCCAGCATGACAGATGATAACATCATATCCATGAATCCTGCAATTTGTATCAGCCTGTGTCAGATCAGCAGATTCTGTTTTCTACCATATGTGAGCAACAAAAGCATCTGCTTTTTTGTCCTGCTGTTTTTCAACTCTGTGAGTTTGGATTAAAACTCCAGAATCAAACTAGTTGAAGTAAATATGACTCTGACTGTCATGGCAGCAAAATCCCTTTTGACTTTGTCTTTTTTGGGGGCAGGCCTGTTCTATTTTTTAAATAGAACGTACCTTCAATTCCCCTTTCATATCTGTATCAGTTGTAACAAACGCATTGCTCTTGCGGTGGACATCCTGTTTAGTGGTCCTGAGCAGACTCTGACATGTATGTCTGGACCTGAGGGCTGAAAAAAAATGTATATGTTCATCTGCGTCCCGTGTGAAGAGTTATTGTGCTCAGATGATAACAGAGAAGACTGCTGCTGTGTTTCAGCTCTAGGCAAGGTAGTGGAAGCTCAGGTGGGCCTTCTGTGTCTTAAAACAACCACACTGCCCTACCCCCCAACCAAAGGGGGGAAGAAAAAGCCCCAAACCTCCCAGCCCAACATATTCTCTTACTGGCTGTTTATTTCCTGATACGCTCTGCATTTTGTGGATGCACTGAATCACTTTATGCTCTTGGATCACAGCTGGGAATTGTTTCAGTACGAGGCTCACCTTTCTGTAATAGGGACATCCTAAATCTGTTTATTTGATGCCACCAATAAATGTTAGCTGGATGGTGCCTATCATCTCTTTTAGATATATTCCATACTTGAGTAGACTGGTATGCAACTTCCTTCTGATACTTCTTATGGTTCTTTCCAGGAGCAGATAGCTGGGAAAAAAAAAAGAGAAAAAAGAGAAAAAAACCCTAATGATTGTATTGGCCTGGCTAAGGTAGTCATTCAGCTGGAGTATTTTTTGACTGTTGGTGAGGAATCGAAGGCTGCTGGCTCTCCTTCCAGACTGCCTATGCGAAATTTAGGTTTTGTGTGCCAACCCACCCTTGCTATATAATGACATGAATGCTGTACAGCTTTAGAGAAAATACATTTCCTCCCATCGTTTCACTGTAATGGAAGTTCTTATTCAATGTTTGGAAGTACTCTCTGAGGTGATTTATGTGGCTAAATACATAAGAGTTCTTGATCCAGTATTCCCAGTGATCTTTATTAGGGTCTGACAGTTGGATGGCAAAGAATCTGGACTATTTCTCACATTGATACAAATTGTCCTTTCTTTTTGCTTTGTGTATGTGCATTTGTGAATTACTGATATCATCAGATGGTGCTTCCTGCTGGCTTAAAATGTCAGTCTGTTCCACAAAAATTGTGAAAAGCAGATTGACAGAACTGTTTGTCCTTGTGAAATGCTCTGTTTCTCTCTGGAACTTAAATTGGTTGTTCCTTTGAACTGTGATTTAGATTCCATCTAAACCGTAATTATTTTGTTTCGAGAGTTCTTTCTTGCAGTTGTTTCTTTATAAGGTGCCTGGAATTCCTTTTCTTTGTAATTAATCCTCTCTCTACAGTGTTGTTTCTCTTCCTCTGGATCTGCCTGAGTCTGGTTTCTGAATTCTATTTAAGCTATGTTTTTCCAAATACTGTATTTCTAGGGCTGAGGTAGGTCTTCACATCTGCAATATCAGCTCTCTTCTGTTGAAATGGTTCTTCAGACTCCACTGAGGTGATTAATGTCAACCCGTACATGATTAAGGGACACAGCTGGTTCCATTAAAAACCCTGTTACCCAGCTGGAGTATACCCCATTTTAGCTTAACATACTTCCTGCTGAGAAGTGTTTCTGTTCCAAGGGTTAATGTGGTTATTTAGTAGTGTCCAACAGTTGTTTGTGCTGAAGATCCTGAAATCAGCCATGCAGTTCACGAGTGGCTGAGGTTACAGTTTGGAAGCAATAAGAAACCTATATAAATGTATGCATGAACTATTCCTCAGCTTTCCCTGTAACTGTAGTTCCTTCAATATGTGTAGTTCTCATAAGCACTTACTTCTCAACCTTTTTTCTTTCCCTGATACGTACTTCCAAAATGTCTGAGACTTTTGCTGTTGAAAGGGAACTGAAGTTGCATGGGGCACACTTTGCCTTTGCATGTTGAAGCATCAGATGCAGGAGGATGAGATACAGGCATGTTTTGCGGATAACTGCAAGGATAAAAAGTTCCCCAGTCTCGAATGAGAGCCCTATTTACCCTCACTCTGTGAATGTGCATATGGGCTATATGTTGAAGAACTTTTCCTTACCTGGATAAATATGTAACTTGGCTTTGCCTTTTTCAGTATTTTCTTCTTCAAAAAGATGTTGATGTTATGTTTAATTGAAGTAAATATCTACAGAACTTGTATATGAATGGTACTTCAGGCAATTATTGATACAACAGGTTTATGGTTAGTTAACAAAAATATTTTTATGTATTTTACTCTACCTAAATCCTGCTCAGAAAACCAGTTGCTCATGTGAAGTTAAATCTAAATTAGTGCATATACCATGTGTAAACAACATCCCGTAGTTGGAAAGAAATTAAAAATGAAATTATCCTGATTATGAGACCACAGTAATTACATGAGTCATGAATTAATGAAAGTGTTTTTTTCTGTTCTAAAATGTCTTTCATATCAAATCAAAAAGTGGTCTCAAAGAATGTCTGTTAAAATGTGTTTTTCCTACCAGTGCTTATGAAGAAGCTTTATTATTTTTATTTCAGGATTTAATCAAAAGTAATGATGATACACATTATCTAATGTTTCCCATTAGGCAAGAGGAAGTGTTCACATACAGTTCACACAAGTTTTGGTGATAAAACAAACAGGCAGGTTCTTCCTGACGTCTGTTTGTAGTGTTTCCGGTAATATGAATAAGAGCCTGAAGCCTGGATTAAGGCAAATCTGGAGTTCTGAATATGAAAGTGTAAAGGGGAGCTGGGCAAACTGGCTGGGCTAATGAAACATGATTCAAATATGAAAAACCTAATGGGATATTGGAGCCTAAAAAATTTAATGTTGCATGTATATAGTTTAAGTTAGTTATTTATTTCTCTGCTGAAGTATAAATTGAAGGAAGTTATATTAAATGTTTCTGCTTATAAACTTGTGTTTAGATCACAGGCTTGGTAGCTATATTTTGTTAGTATGCTATAAAGCAGCCAGTAGTTGTCAATTTTGCTCTGTGTCTAGCTTCTAGGAGTCTCCTAATTCAATGGAGTGGGGGCTAAGATTCCTGAGCCTGAAGCTTTGGTAGTAAGGTGGTGTGGTAGGTAGTCCCTGTGCTCCAGTGAAAAATCACAATTTAATTTGATGTGACTAACAAGTCAAGTAGCTTCCAATTTTGCATCTGTTTAAATAGGTTCTGAATTATTAGCCATCTTATTCTTTAGCATCGTATAGGTCAGGCTGTAATGGCTAATACTCACCTGTGACTCTGCTTTGATTGCCTGGTCTCAGTTATTTGTTCTTTGAGGAAAAAGTTTTTTAGTCTGTTTTACCTTCAGGGAGTTTACGTGCACAGCTTCATTTGCTTATCTGATGTTCCTGTGGATAAATGATAACTTTCTCTCAAACTAACTGAGAAGTTTTTCATATTTGCAGGTAGCTTTGAACCTTTTTCTGTGTGTGTGTGTGTGTGTGTGTGTGTGTGTTTTGCTACATAAACAAGTGTATTAAACTATTACAAGTTGGTGGTCGGATTTTATTATAATTGAACTTTTCAAGGTGGAGTCTGGAAGAGTGGTAAAATCTAAATGAATTAAAACTCAGTATTTGATCTTAGATTTTGGTTTTGTTTCCTTTCTGCTTCAGAGATCAAGTCTTAGGGAAAAGCAGTTTAGGAACAAATAAATGTCTAACAATTAAAAAATATTGGAAGGTTGTGAAATTTCGAGGACAAAAAACGTGTTTAAAAAAAAAAAGTAAGTTTTGTAAAATGTTAATCGAATTGATTTTGGAAAGCTTTGAAATAAAAACCCTGGTTTGCTGATGGGACTGCCCCTATTTAAAACTACCATGTGATAGTGAGTTTGTAAGAAGTCAGTTTCTATGAAACATTTTTCAGAGTTATTTTATTGTCTTTGCAATAAATTATATGCTTTCTTTTCTATAATCTAAGTTTGTATAAATCTGCAGAGAAGCTATGAATCTGTTTCATACTGCTGTGTTGCTACAGAGCTGATTATTATGTTATAAATAGGTTTAATTGCACAGTCTAGTGCGGGAGGGGAGATGGATCGAAGAGCAGGAGGAAACATAAATAGCTTTAGAAATTAACTGATATAAGAAAAATGGAGAGAATTGATACTTTGTCATAATCTGTCCAGGATGAAAGTTTTGTTGCTAAGGTATACAAACCAGGCAATACTTAAAGATATTTTATTTGTCCTTTATTTGGTAATTTCTTAACTTTAATAATTGTAACCAACAACTTAAAATGATGAATAGACATTTGGAAAAAAAAAAAGTAAAAATGACAAAACAGCATTGCTAAAACTTTATCTGCTGTGTCATTTCTTGTCTCAGTTACTGCAGCTTTATATTCTTTTGATCTGGCTCCTCTCCAAACTGTCCAAGTGCTGAAATAAAATACTTTTCCTTATGGCTGATATTTCAGCCATTTCTGAATATCTTAGCAGACTCCTGCTCACCTCAGTGCTCTGCTAAATGGGGAGAAAGAAAAGAACCTTTGCTTCCTCACTAAAGCTCTATTTTAATTCTAGTTGCTCCCACATTAAGAGAATGGCAGTAATTGGTAGATTGCTTCTAACCTTTAGTATTCTGGAGCTACAAGTCTTGGGCCTTTTTATGAAGGGATTGTCCTTTTTTTGTTTGCTGCTGCTTGCTGCTGTTCTACGGGTTTTTTGTGGCAGAATTTCTTCAGATCTTTCACCATCAATACACAATTATTTCACCAAAATAAAATGTTTAAGTAATGACTGAACTATTAGTGTAAGTTAAAGATAAACTTAATGACTTAATTATTCACCAAAATTATTACGGGAAGAAAATAATAAGGCTTTATAAAATTTGATTTTTTTAATTGATAACTCTCCAGTTAACATCAAGGTTCAGTTATCTTCTTTTTTTTTTCTTCTCTAGACGAACATTTTATTGTTGCCTGAAACTGCCGGAAAGTTATAACCCCCAAAGAATGGGGTAGATGGGCAGCTTTATGGAAGAGGGAGCATGTCAGCAGGGAGTTTAATTTACCAAAAAATGTAAATAAGATAAATGTTGATAATGAAAATTAAATGCTGGAACTGTCAAGTTTGAGTGAACAGAACTTTGAAGTTTATGTTTAAGTGTATTATGGTGTATTTTTCTTTTCTGCAGAGCTGTAGTCCAGATAGTACTTTCCTTTACAGGCATATACAATCAAAAGATTTTGCATATATATAAACATATCGTTTCATTTTAAAATACAGAGTGTAAATACACCTTTTGGTTGTTTTTCTTTTGGTAATCTAATGCCTAATCTAACCTAATTTATATTTATATATATATATATATATATATATATATATATATCTTAAAGTGGAATTCTCAGGCCTCAAAACATAGGGGAAAGGAAGCGTTCTTCCTTTTTTTTGGTCATTACTTACCTGGTTATCCATTCCAGCCTACTTTCAAAGACTTGAGCCACATCTGTTCGTAGGATAGATATTCCTTCCTTTTCATCTCCTCCCCCCACCCCCGTCTTTCTAATTCTTGCATTGACAGTGTGAAAGATGCTTAGTGACCAGTGATCAGGAGAGAAGTATCTTGCTCAGGATTCAGTAGAGCCATGCCTGGAGTGTGAGAAGTGATTGCTTTGGTCAGTGCTTGGAGTTAAAATATATCATAGTTCTGTCAAAGGGAGCCTGTCAGGCTTAAACTTTTTTCAGGCTTAAACTTTTTTCAGGCGTCTAGGGGTCCTGTCTTTTTCCATTTTATTTAATTCCTTGAGAGGACCATCATTTTATTTGTACTGTCACAGTGTATTTCCAGCACATTCTTCCTCACACATTTTTGGTTGACATACACCTTTAATCAAGCTAAAATTAGAGTTGAGGCCTCTACCTTTTCACCTGCATGCTGTCAGTAGACCTTCTTTTGGTGGAAAGTGAAAATAGTTCTTAAACTGGTCCAGGAAGCTGTGGAGCCACATGCAGTGGCCCATGGCAGTGTAGTGAACTGTACAGGAGTTTGGTTTGTGAGAAGCACTGCATTTCATGTAAAAATGAGATCTGACTTATGCTTTATGTCTTTAAAAACAAGTGAACACTTAGAACTCATGAGTGGTCTAATGCTGAACAGCCAGTTTTGCATGGCTAGCTTGTTCCCTGATAAGAGATGCACTTGAGGTTACTTTTTCTAATGAAATCACTTGGAAGGCACAGAATGTGCCCTGGCCTCCCTGAAGAAAGCCTCACAGAGGCAGAACTTCTCTTGACTTCACTAACAACAGGATTTTACTCAGGAGTGTACCTAATGTGTAGTGATGAAGAAGGAAAAAAAAATTGCTAGAGAAATGGGCTGTGCATTTAAAGCATCTAAAGCAGTAAGGTGAAGCAGTAAACTTGATAAACTTGAAACAGTTATATAAATATTGTTCTTTCCCAATTAATTGCAGCAGGGTTTCATCTTAGTGACTTATTAAAAATTGTTTTAATTTTGTACACGATTGTTCCATGCCATTACTGTAACTTTGTGACAGAACCAGAAATGCTTATATATAGTTCATGAAGAGATTCTGCAGACATACTCATCATGAACATATCAACAGATGACTTCTTTATGAAGAACTCTCTATAAAGCTGTTATTTTATTAGTTTACTAGGAATTATGAAACATTAATTTTAACTGCCTTTAGAAGGGTGTTGGTGGTGTGATGCAAAATAAATGTAGCCAGTTCAAAAAAAAAATTTAATTTTGTGCTGAAAACATTCCCTAGAATCTTTCTAAATTTGTGCTTCTAAGGATCACTTCCAGTAAATAGTGATTTGCAAGATGCTTTGAGTGGTACTCTTCATGTATTTATTTGCCATATCTGTTAGTAGCATAATGTACCAGATCACTTGCCCACAAATGCAGTTTCATTGTATTTTAAATTTTGCTCTTTGTTCTCTTTAGCCATAGTATAGCTTTTAGTTTTGTGGCTTTGTAAAACTGCTAACTGGAGTGGAAGTCGTTCACCTGCCACCAATGCAGCTAGCAAGGTAATAGACATTGTGTATTAATACTCAGACTATAGTGCTTTAGAAGGACTCTTTTTTCAGGTGGTCTGGGAATTGGAAATTGAACTGCACAGTATGAATGTACCAACTTGTTCACCCTGTGGAAAAAGTACTGTTGGTTCTTTGACTTGAAGTTATGTTAGCACCGCAAACCTTTCATCATCCAGGGTGGGTGTCCCTAATCACTACACTGCTGCATAAGAGTGGGAAGGAGGAGGAAGGGTTTAATTTTCTCCTTATGTGCTCATCTTCTAAAACAAAGTTGCTGCCAATAGATTGCTGAGAGTTGTGTTTCCAGATTGCTTATTGGATCAAGATCTCAGAGGTTTTTAAGCAGGTAATTTATGTGCCAGGATAGACATGATATGCAACTTTATTTTACAACCAAATAAACCTTTTGAATACCTGGAAGCCCAGCTGTTGTAGGGAGTCCACAAGGTGCAATGTGGAAAAAAATAAGACAGTTGTGAAGATCAGCTGTCTCCAGGACTGGGTGAAGATCAGCTGTCGCCAGGACTGGACAGCAATAGAACTAAGTGTTTTGAACTGGAATTTAGGCTTGAATCCTGCTTGTGTTCTCTTTCAGGCTACAAGCTACTCTCCCCTTCCTCTCCCCCCAAATTTCTGTCTGGTGTTACTGCTTTGGGTAGCTAAAATTAATGACTGTTAACATCTCTGCAAAAGGATTATTCTGTTTTCTTTGCCTTTGCAGGATTACTGACATTATTAACTATTCAGTCTATGCTATTGTAGGTCAAAGGCCTCAGTGGTTTGCAGACTTGAAGGCTGTGTGAGAACATAATATGATGTTTCTGACTCCTTAATTATTTCTGACTCCTTAATTGTCCTTTATTAAACATGAAGGCTTGGCTGCCCAGAAGTGACAGACACATTTAGTTCTCCATTATTAGTTATACCCAGACAAATTTTATATGGAGGGGCTTTTATGTCTGTATGTGTATATATGGAGGGGGAGGACTGAAAACCCTGCAGAAAAATCTGCAGCTTAAGCAGATATTTTCAAAAGTGTGCCTTAATCCCTTTGAATGTTTGATGGATTTAGGTAAAGAATCTTGAATAAAACTGTTTTTCTGATGCCACACTCCCAGACTCAGTAGAATGAAATGACAGAAGGTTGCAACTTAAGTGTGCCATAAACATGTTCAAAGGCTATTCCTGAGTCTCACTTTTCTGACTGTCTGAATTTGGACTCTTAGTAGAATTTTTTTTGTGCTATCTTCTTGATATATTTTTATATGATATGCCAGTATAGTCTTTTAGCCAAAAATAGCTTCTCTCTCTCCATTTGGTTTTCCTTTTGTCCCCTTTGTATTTAGAGAGAGAGTGTCATATTTTCCTTTGGACTTCATTATGCTAGGATAAGCAAGTCTCCTCTTACAAGGCTCTTATTCTATTCACTCTCGTAGCATTCTCTGTTCATGTTCCAGCTTAACTAATCTTTCCTATTCTTTTTCTGGATATGGTTTTGCCTGTTTCCTGTCCTGTGATATCATTACTGCCTCATCTGTTCTGGAAATCCCACATCCGATGCATCACAGGATCATCTTTCTCTTTTTCTGGCTGTATCCCATTGGTGGCATAGAGTCATTCAGCTGTTTTAATCCTCTTTTTTTCTTTTCCAGTGGACTAGTTTACAACTAATGATCTAGTTAAAATTATTCCCTCCCTAAGTGCATGATTTTACAGACTGTATTACTAAACTTAATCTCCTTTCTGCAAGTCAGTCATCAACATTGCCCAGTTCTTTGCATGTGATTTATTCATCCTTCACTGTATCAAAAACTTGATGGCATTAATAAATTCTTAAATGAACACACTTGTGCCATTAGCATAAAGCATCTTTTTAAAATCAGTTTTTGGCTACTTCCCCTACTAAACCCTATACAGACTGATCTTTCTGTTTAGGGACAACCAGTTAGTCCCATTTTTATCCAATTCCTTACCTGCGTTACAGTTCTCGGAGTGACTCGGTGTCTTCAACTTCAAGTAATTGCACAGCTTGTTGGAGTCTTGACAGCATGGTAGCAGTATTTTTATAGTTGCTTATCAAAGATGAGTGTGATGTTAATTTGTTGCATTTTATTCAACTTTCCACTTGCATCCATATTTTTTAGATTAAAATATGAATATAGAATAATGAGAGGTTAGACTAATAGGTTCTATTAGTTCTGAGCAATTCCTTCCCTTCTTGCCTTTAAATTTAGGTACAATATTTGCTAGAATATCATGAACGATACAGTTTAATATATTTTGTAAAGTGCCTGCCGCTTAACTTGCAAGATAATGTCTAGGGTCTTTTGTTTCCTAGTGTTTTGGAGCAGAGATTCTTATCTCTAGTCCAGTAGGACATTAAGTTCTTTAAATTTTGTTGCTACTTAAGTTATGATATTATCCAATTCTATACACTCATTTCCATCAGCTGTCTTGCTTTTGCAAGCTGATACTTTAAATCATCATGCTGATTGAAAACTGAAGAACATTTTTTTTTGTCATATTTTGTTGCTTCTGTGTCAGAGTTAATGTTTTCTTTTCTTATTATTTGATAAGTTTGCAATTGCGAACTCATCATATGTGATCCATCAAACATCCGTAAACTGAGAACAACAGTTTTAAAATTTGGACAAGATTTGATTCCTTAATGATTTCTAATGTATTTATATCTTAAAGGCTTGTTTTTTTGGAAAGATTAGTTATTAAAGTTCCAATGTTTTATTTTTAGGGTTTATTATCTAGTATTAATGTATTAGCTAAGGTAGCCATCCTTTAGAGAAAAACTGGTGTATCAGAGAAAGAGGTAATACTAACAAAATTACTGATTGTAATCATAGCATCCCAGTTTTATCTTTTGAGACATTGTCTTTAGATTTAAGTAATTCCAAGACTTGTTTAGGCTTTTTTACTTTAGAGATGTATTTGATTTTAGCCTCACTTGGAATTTGAAGTGTGTTTTGATTTGTAGCTTTTACTTCCTCCTCACAAGGCAATTTTCATG
The DNA here is from genome assembly GCF_036417845.1 of Apteryx mantelli. NCBI lineage: Eukaryota > Metazoa > Chordata > Aves > Apterygiformes > Apterygidae > Apteryx > Apteryx mantelli. The sequence continues at coordinate 36,050,337 of NC_089984.1, forward strand.
TCAGTTGTAGGATAAATAAAAGCACAAGGTTCATCTCCATTGTTCTATAAACTGTTAATTATGTAAAATAAAAATTTCATTGTACTGAATACTACTAGAAATACATACATTCCATAATGCTTCCCTGTTTGCTTTTTACCAATTACCTTTATTAATTGGGTAAAAGAAAGTATGAAATATTTCATAAGATGCTGTGAAGTGAACAAACAGTAGCTGTCACTGGGAGAGCAGGTTCTAGGAAGCAATAACAAAGAAATAATATCTATTCATAACAGACAGTTTTATGATCTTGTGGCCTGTATTTTGAAAAGGTGTGCATGAAGACGAATTAGTTTTGTACTTGTCTAATTACTAAAAAGGTAATGATTTAATCAGTGTATTTGACTAAACTTCATTTCAGATTACAGCTGGAGTGCTAATGAGTATGTACAGCTGTTTTTTTATTATATCCATATGGCTACTGAAATTGATACTGGTACATTGTGTGTGTGTGTGTATATATATATATATATGTATGTATATATATATATATATATGTAATGCTTCCTTCTTCTCTTCATCTTCTCTATTTTTTTCCTACACTTGAAAAATAGTAGCTGATGGTAAATTTAAATGGCAGTATCTAAGAATGAAGGATGGTATAAACTGGCTTAAAAAGTGCTAATTAGTTACACTTGGTGCTTAAAAGTAATTAGCAATTTGCCCAATATAAAGAGCATTGCTGCTGTTACATGGTCCAGTAATGGCCTATTGTTAAGTACTTAAGCACCTGTTACGTTTGATTTAGTATCTCTGATATCTGTTGTTTAGTATCTCTGGTATCTGTTGCCAAAATAAGTATTTATTTTGGAATCGTATGGTGGAGGAGAGATTTATAATGAATGATATGATTTTTGCCAAATCCCTCCCTGAGTATGATAATGTTTATACAGGAGAAGGTATTAAAGTGTAGGTATTTTTGGATCTGACAATATTGTTTACAAATAGCTGATTTTCATAAACATTACTCTCCTAAAAATATATGTATGAAAAGATGGTTGCATAATCTATCCTCACCTCACTTTTAGATAGTTAACTATACAGTTTTTCAAGATAGCTTATTTTGTGTTTTAACTCCCACATCATTTAAAAAAAAAGCCACTCTGCTCTATAAACCAAAGAAAATGGAAATCTTTATATTAGTATAAATCTTAAATACAAACTAACTTACCACTTTTTTATGCATTTCTGCTGGTTTATATTTATATCTCTCATTTTTTTATCAAGAGCAAAGAGATGCAGCTTCTACAGAAAGAACTCCCTACTCACAGTTGTAAGAAGAAAATAAATCAGCTTTGGAGTTTGTTTTTTTTTTTTTTTTTTTTTTGGATTTGCCGTTGGAGCTGTTGATATATTTTACATGCTCAATAACTATGACATTGAGATCAGTGGATTAAAGGAATTTTAAGGGAATGGAGACACATAGCTAGAAAGAACTGGCAGACATAGATAAGATGATAAGATTTGCGGTGTTTGTACTGGATTTCTGTATAGAAACTGTTTGATATGACTAAATGTGTTTGTATGGTTCACTGTCCTTTATGTCCTTTGAGGCACTTGACTGCGTGCAAGTCTGCTAAGGGAGCTGTGATGGTTGAGAATGCAAGTACAGTTTTCTGTTAATACCAAGCCAGATACAAACATGACTTCCCCTGTGTTTTGGTGGACATGCTGTTGGCCCCTGACTTTGTCTAATGGGAGTTTAATTCTGTGTCGTTCAAACAAAAAGCCCCGCACAACTATTCTGTTTTAGTGTATTCATTACAATATTTAGCTGTGGTGGTTGTAAAATTTGCTTCCAGATCAGACTCAAAAACTTTATCTTCTGTGCCACTTTTGCCAAGGAGGTAATATAGATGATTGTATCTTGGTGGTATGTTGCTGAATGGCAAAGCGAGGCATCAGCATCTTACACTTTGATCTTTGAAATGTTACTAAGGAGCCGTAATCCGGATGGGAGACTTCAGAAGCGTTAGCTTGTAGGAACCGGCAAGAGCAATCAGGCCTCAAGATTCCAGCGATTAACAGGTTGCCAGTCAGTCTTCGCTTATATTCAGCAGGGGTTTATGGTGAGCTTTTCTCAAGCTTTCTATTAACTGTTGTAGCAAATTAAAAATTAAGACACTATCTGTTCTTTTTATCAGATTTCTGTAATAATACGAATGGGCAATAGCGTTTGTTATGCAGCTCTTCAGTAACTCCCTAATATGACTTCTCTTCCAAATTCTCCCTTTACCATACTCCACAGTTTTTTCATGTACAGAGGTATTCTTCTGTATGACTATTCTGTATTTTAGGTGAGGACATAGAAGCCATTTAGTATCTTTTAGACCAGAGTATCGAGTGGTTCTGCCCAATTTGCAGGAAAAAGGGGGGTAAAAAAGTCCCTGCCTTCATTTATATCAAGTATTCACATTCTTCTGTGGTCTCTAAGGGAGTCAATCCCTTCTGTCTAGGGACCTGCTTTCACTTTCTCCTTTTTCATCTGGAAGCCTAAGGAATCAGTACAGCAGCCTGACTCTGAGAATGCAGATATATCAGTTTTGCCACTCAGCAGCAACTGTTTTTCTGGATCCTTAAAGTGCCCCCATGGACTGGCCACAAATAGTTTTTAGGAAAGCTCTCTGCTTTTGAAATGAGAAAAGCAAAGACTGTGTAGACATATGGTACGATGGGTCAACATGTACTAGACCCTGTACTTGGCACGTCTTTCCATGTTGACCCCTGCAGATCTTAGAAATAGGAGCTTTTTGGCCTCTCCGTCTACACAGCAGGTGTACAATGGGGCCTCTTTATCTTAACATAAATTATGCCATCCATCTTTTAGCAGTCTGACTTTTGATTTAGTTTGTTTTTGACACTGCTGCTCTTCCTGAAGAACTGTCTTTGAGGTTTTCTTCTGTAGTGCCTCCGCTGTTCATTGTGCAGTTTCCTTGAAACTTTTCTCTTTCATGATAGAGGTGACTCTAGACTCCAACTACTATTATTGCTCCTTCAGCAGCTTGTTGGATTGTATTCCTTACTACTGCTCTGAGGTTTACAAAATAATTGAAATGGCTTCCTCCTTCATTCTCCATTTGCTTGTTTGTCTGCATACTCTGTCTCTTGCTCCTAATTTTAAAAGATCTTTTTCCAACTAAACCTGTTCTGTTGCTTCACTTCTTTAACTGACCATGTGCATTCCTCTGTTAAGGTAATCAAACACTTCTAAAAGTGCCTGGGACTCTAAAATGTCTAACTAGTGTACTTAGCATACTTATTGTAAATCTTTCAGATGCCATTAAGATAGTCTTAGAATAATGTTTGACCTGTAAGTTAATGCAACTTTCACACCTCTAAGGTTACAACCTAGATATTTTATTGCCTTCTTAAGCTGTTGTGAGTGAATCCACAGTTCAGGAGTCAAAAATCTGCAAGTAGACATGGGAAAATTGGAAGTTTCTTTAGTGTTTTTTTTTTTTTTTTTTTTTTAAACAAAACCTTCAAGAATTGTTAAACCAATTCTAATGATATGTTTCACAAAAATTGAAAGCCATATACCAAACTGATTCTGAGCAGTCTGTGTTAACATTAATTTTAAAGTTACTATGACAGGCAAATGAGAGATTTTTGCTGCCTTTGAGAACAGGATATGCTAATACATTCTTTCAGTGCTGTTAAGTGTTTTTTACTGAATTTTTGAATTTCTGAATTTTAATACATTTATGAAAGCTCATATGCCTAAAAAAATGTGGTATTAAACATTCCTATTGATGCTTCTCTGGAGCATGTCTTCTGACAATGAAAACATGACCCAGTAGATTCTACTGAGTACCTACCACTGTAGTACAGCATAATTTTCATGGACCATAATATTTTAATGTCTGGTATATATTAGTGCATTTCCAGTTTCTGAAACTGATTCTGGCATAATTTGTACATTTATCTCATAGTTTAAGTTTTATGTCACAGTTGGATCATGACATGTTTAATACAACTGTTGATGAATGTGTCAATGGAAAAGTATTTTCAAAACATGACGTGGCATACAGTGTTATTTGAACCGCATTACATACGGGCTATACTTTGTATGGAACTTTTGTCTGTAAGTTAACATTTGTTTTCAGGATTTGACTCTTTCAGTTCACAATTCTTACAATAATTTTTTTATATACTTTGGAATATGCAATAAAAATTATTTCCCTGAATTCACTGTCATGATTTATTTCTTTAATGATCATGTTTGACAGCTGAGTTGTTGCAGTGTTTTAGAACTTTAGTTTAGAACTTTAGTTTTAGATCATTAGAGATGAGCATTTAAAAAATCTTTACAAAACTCTGATATGAATGCAGCAGACTTGGAATTCATGTATAATTTTTATTTTAAGAACACTGTGTGGAACAGGGCCCTATTCAACCTCATTCATCAGAGATATGGTTTTGTATTATCCTCTTACCTATCACCAGGGGCTGTTTACAACTGCTAACTTTTTTTATGCAGACATTTAGGAAAGGTAACCTGTGGGCTAGCATATGTAGCCATCCTATTTTCTAGTGGGATAGCAGGTGGCTACTCAGGGCATCCTTATGACTTATTCATTGTGTCCCAGTGTATTAAGTGCATTACAAAAGAGGGGTGTTGTTTCCTATCTTGAAACTGACACATGTAATTAACCTCATTTGGGTTTTTACCTTATCTAGCATATGCAGCGTATGTATTGATCTCTTGCATGGACTAGCTGCAGTGTGGGGTTGAGGAGATTCAGCACAGAGTGAGCAGAACAGGCTTGAAATGACCGTGCATAGCATATAAGAAGTAGCTGGAGAAATGGGAGAACATGGGAAATTACTAACCTATACAAATACATAATTACTCTCAAAGCTTACTGAACAACCTATTTTTTTCCTCTCATATATCGGCTGCTTAGTGGCTTAATTCTACTTCTGAAGATCATTGCTTTTTCTCTTTGATATTTTCATTTGCAATAGAGCCATCCTCTTAATATGAGACAAATCTGTACATTGGCCTGATTTTTTTTTTTCCCCTGTTTTTCCCAGTCACTGCCTAAGCCTAAAGCATCTCCATTTCCTCTTTTGGTATATGCAGAGTTTCTTTGTGTTGATACCACTCTTCCTAATGAAGTGTTCAGAACTGTAACTCAAAAGCATGAGAGCCCTTCCAATGGAATTACAAAACCAAGTTTTTTCCCTGCCTGTCTTGCCCCTAAGACCTAATCTTGTACACCTGCAAACCCAAGCCAGGTAATATGCTTAGAACATTGCTAGGGATGAAGAGAAGGATGGATGGATGGATGTGTGCGTGGTAGGTTGACAGAAGAATATATGTTGAGGCTGGTGTTCTGTAGGCTTTCTGACAGGAAAAGCTCTCTTATTCAAGCACTTGCAAAACTTCAGCTACTTCTTATTTTATATTCAAATGGTGAGCCTGCTATAATTACAAGGAATGTCAGTTCTTATTCCTACTTATTTGATTCCAGGTCACTTTTTCCGATTATGGGCGTGGCATATAATACCAGCTAGAGTCCTGAGTTTATTTTAAGAGGATACAAAGGATGTAATGGGCAGAGGCTATGCCTATACCGAAAAGCAGCATGGTGCAACAGGATCTGCAAAGCAAGGCATCTGGTGCACAGTACAGACGTTTGCACTGCCCGGGTTTCCTGAAGGCTTGGCTTTGCTGTAGCTCTAGTCTTCTCCAATGGCCTGAACGCCTGTTTCAGTGGTTGAGGTTTAGCTTTGTTCAAAAGGAGGAATCCAGTTTGTGCATCCCAAGACTGCTCCAGGAACCAAGGTGTGGTTAAGTGGAGGCAAATAAGAGAATAATTTCAGAAGCGTGCTCTTGATTTGAACTAAAATGCTAATGTAGATGAATGAATCACCTGAACTAAGCTGTTACTCCTGAACTTTGTTGATGTTTCCATTCTTTCACATAATTGTTAACAGATAATTGATACACTTGAAGACATGCTGACATTCCCTTATTATTAAGTGATTAATTGATTAACTCTAAATTTACAACAGCTCTTTTTTTGGATATAAACTGCAATATAAACTTGTTTTTCTCTCAGATAATACAAAGATCCAGAGGTTTAGGGTGGAGCAATTTTTCCCTGGGAATGGTGCTACTACTATGTTTTTCTACTTTTAGTTTGGACTATAAAAATATATGCGGCATGTTAATATTTTAAAATATTTAAATTTGAACAAGCAGATACTATATACTAGAAATATTCTGGAAATACTTGTGTATTATAAAACCACTCTAAGTGTGGTGATTGTTACTAAATATGATTCTAAAATGAGTTTTTATTATGTGAATAACAGATACATTTTGCCATGAATGATTTTGGTCATTAGTATGTGAATGAAAGAAAAAGATACAGTGCTCTCTTGTAGCAACAGGTAACTTCCACAGACTTATACCAGAGTTACTGAAACAAGGAATAGGTACATTTTATACTATATACTTGTATATACTATAGCTCTTCTTAAGTGTCTCCAGGTTTTAGAGAGTATGAGGTATGTATTGAAATTCAAAAAATACCTGTACAAACTTCCATAAAGCTCATTTACCAGTTGAAAGCTTTTTAAAGCAGACTTGTCAGTTTAAATTCCCCCAGAGTATCGCATGTAAAATATGATATAGTTGTGCAGTATAAGCCTATCTTTAGTAAATGGATTTGCAGCCTAAGAACTTTTATGAATTGAAACATTTGGATCTTCAGACTGATTCAAGAAAAGCATTTTAAAATGTAAAGGAGATTATATACTTGTATTCCCAGTGATTTTGTAGGCAAAGATTTAAATCGTTTTCTGTCTAAATGCAAAAGCTGACATTAGGCTGGCAAGCCTCAGCATTCAGGCTGAAGAAGCCATTTAAATTTTGTGTATGCAGATAGTTTTTAGACTTGGTATTTAAAAGGTAGGTATTTTATTAAGCTGCTTTGGGTGGGAGGAGGAGAGGAAAAAGGGAAGAAATGAAACAAAGTCAAAGGAAAACAAACTGAGCTAGAGTGTCTGCCTTGATCAGGAGATGACCCTGGTATCCCGTCGATCTGGACCTGACCCCAAACTCAGAGTGGCCAGGTGGCAGCAAGTGCTAGATCAGAGGTGCCAACCTGCGGCACGCTGGCTGTGTGCAGCTGGCTGGGCCAATGCATTCGCATTGCGGCATGGTCTGGCTTCCCCCGGTTTATCGGGGGAAAAGGGGCTCTGCATCATTTTTGGTTAGATGGTATGTGGAGATGGGGCAAAACTGCCCTTGAAAGACGGTTGTCTTGCCTGTTTGACCTTTGCTTCTGGTAGAACATTGTAGAGACTGATCCATATCTGGTCCCTACTCTTGGGGCATATAAATGTAAAACAAAGCATAAATGAAGATGCGGGTCTTAGGAACAGTGGACAAAAGTGAGCAAATTCATAAATCAAAATAAAACTCTTCACAGAAGTAGTTTTTTTTTTTAAATACACTTACTAATAATCATTTATTATAAAGTAAGGCAGATAAAGTATATTGAGTATATAGTCACTGAAACTTCCTAAATTACCACTTGCTTTGATGGACACTTTTTTGTTTTGTTTTTCACCCAAATAATTAGTTTATTAAAATAGCTGTATTTTTAAACCCCAAGTCTTAAAAAAATTTCTTCTCTTAAAGCAATGAATGAAATATCGGCTCACTAATTATATATATATATTGGTATGCTTTAAATTTCTAGTCTTCAAGTAATTTTCCTCACTTTGAATTTTTTCTTGCCTTTATTTCTTTTAATAAAGAATATGGATATTATAATATGGAATATGGATCCATAGAATTGTTTATTAGTTTCTTCAAGTTTTGAATAAAAGTTTTTTTCAGGGATGACTCAACAAACCCTCTGTCTCTTTCATAATCTTTTTGGGATGATGGTAATACTTCAGCTTCCTCAAACAAAAACAAACCAATTTTGCTCCAACTATAGTATGTTCCGCTTTAATGACCTGCTACCAGTGCTGTGCACAGTGCTGTCCTCGGGGCGTTGAGGTCAGGAGTGACTGAGACTCAGTTTAATGAGTCAAGAGGACCTTCTGGTGACCTTTCAAGGACTGAAGGTGCTCAGGGTGACTGAGGGGAACATACTTGGAAATTTATCCATACATATATCCTGAAAAAACATTTAATATATTTTGTACAGGAGAATATACTGGGATAGATTTTTCTTTTTAGCCTTTCTGTGCTGCAATCTCTTTTGCTGTTGGAAGCATTGCTGAACTGATACTTACGTTAGATGAAGTCTAACAAAAAAAAGTACCAATAAAGAGAAACTGTGTTTAGCAACTAATCAAAAATTGAGGAATAACTGTGGTCTGAAGTGGTGGCAGCTTTTTTTCTGAAACAGAGTTGTGTGTTGTTTTGTCCATAACTTCCCTTGCACCTGTTTCAACTAATGAGTAATATTTTAGTTCAGGCAAGACCTGCAAGGTTTGAAAACCACTATTCACATGTTGAAAGAAAAATTGCCCTATATTATATATTGCAAAAATATTGAAAAGGCCTAAGGTCAACCAAAAGCTTAAGAAAAGTTAAAAGTGTGTTTTGTTCGTTATTAAGCTTGTATGAATTCATCCTCAGAATTACTTTCTTTAAAAGAGAAATTAATGTTGTATTCATAAACATTGAAGCAGTTTTGCATCAATCTTAGCTGATCAGTATCTTTGGAGTTTCAGTTTCTGTGATTGTGTGATTTATTTTATTTATTTATTTAGTAGGAACCTGAGCCATTTTATAAAATGAAAACAAATGCTAGAAGTCAAAAAAATCCAGAGGCAAATAAAAACAGTACTAAGACTTGTTGTTCTGAAGGATTTCTTTTGGTCTGGATTTTAAACTGATTTCAAAATTCTTGATGAATACTGCTTTTGGATCGTATTGATAACTCAGAACCTTTTCTTTCAAGGAATATTTGCCAAGCTTCCTTTTGTCCAACAAAAATTAAGAACACTTGTTGCTGTGTTTGTGTTTCTTCTGAGGTTTAGAAGGAGAATTTTTGTTAATTTGATGCCAGGTTGGCTTGCTTATTCTTATTTGCAGCTAAATTTTCTGAAAAACAAAACCAACCAAGCAAAACAATATTTAGCTTAAAAGAAAAAAGTTCCTTTTTCTATTTGATGTAATGTAATTACACATTCTATATTATGTACTGCTTATGTCAGTGCATAAGCAGAGGACTGGGGAGATGCTTAAGAATCCAGTAAAACAGGTAAGGTCATGTAGGCAAGGAAAGTCTTTAAGGAAATTTTTTAAACAAGATTGGTTTCAGTTGTCATCCTTGCTGCACTAACGATCTTCCTTCAACTATATATTTCCCCCTTTAGATCTGTTGTCTCTTCTTTGCACAAACCAGTGTACTTTTCCTGAATTTGCTATGCGTTGCAGTTTGATTTAAACAAATCCAAGAAAGCAGTTGTTACTATCTTTTTTGATATTCTTTTTTGAAAGGGTCTATACTATAGCAACAAAGCAGGAATAGGTTTAAAACGGAAGCAATACCTGGATGTGTGTTCATGCAGAAGTATTTATTCCCTGTAAGAAATAAAAAGTCTTTTCAAATACCAAATTATGTTATTGCTCTCCTTTTCAACATTTTCTTTGTGGTGTAGGTACATTGCACAGATATTTTTTTCTAACTTTTGTTTAGTCTGTCTTTTGTTAGGAGTTTCCCACCATATATTTTTCATAAAGCTGTGAAAATTAAATGTTTCACGAGGGAATGCTTGTACCCCTCTTTGCCATTGACTGTTTTGTGCTTCCCATAATAACTGGGGACTAGATAAATGTGATGACATTAAAAAAAAGTTGTGGTAGAAGATGCATTTTATAATAGTGGAAAATCAGGGCAATTATCTTCCAAAAACATTGTATTAGCAGTTCAGTGAATGGGAAGCTAGTTGTATTTCTGAGTATCTGATGGATATAAGAGTATCCGATGGATATAACATGCAGCTGTATATCTGTCATCTAACACTTCTGATTACTGTTTTGCACTCTCCACAAATAATTGTTTTTGATGTCTAATTTTGATTGGAAGCATGGTTTCAAGCTTTAGTTAAAACTGCTGACAAGTTTAGTGTTTGTAGTTTTAAACTTTATTTCAGTACTTCATTGTTTCAAGATGTTTGGTGTTTAAATACAGAAGAAATTACAGGCTAAAAATAACCCACCAAATACACAAACCAAAACTACTGAAATAGGGACAGTTATCTTATGCTTCTGTAAAACCTGCAGCTGGAAGAGTTAGGATTCAAAATATTTTGGTTCTTTTCTTGTGTTGTGATATCTCTTCATCCAGTTCTAGAAGTAGTACTGAAAGTTGCCAACAGTGTTACGACTTACCATGCAGTAAAAGGTCAAACAGAAAAGATAGAAGTGAAATGACACCTGTCACAAATGATGCAGTCTGCACTGATGTATCCTTTTTGCTACTAGTGAGACTCTTTCATGTCCCGAACAGGGAAGACTTGTCCTACCCCAGAGGCATGAACGCTGTTATTCCAGCTCTTTAAGGCAAAAAGAGGGATGGGCTGTCAAAGGCAAATGTGTAACGTTATGATAATAGCAACAGCTATCGGAGGTCAGAAAGTACGTGATTACCTATCTGTATAATTATCTCAAAAACAGTATTTGAAGCCTAGTCAGCAAGCAGCCCTTTGAATTTATCAATTAATTAAGGTTTTAAAAGAACTATTCTATTATCTTTTCTTGTCTCAGCAGTTGCACTCTCTGAGGTTATGCTCAGTGCTGAAAAGCTTGGGGCAAAAGTGAGAGAGAACGGATTGTGGAAATTCTGTTGCAACCTCTCGTGAAGAAGAAGGTCTGCTGTGGCAGGTGGAAGCAGGAGGAAGGAATGGTTGCGGTTTGCACAAGCAACTTTTTTAGACTGAGGCTGCTTCACTTAAACCATTTTTTTTCTTTATTATTCTGTTGAAAAAGGAACACAAAATCATAGATACTATAAAATGAAACAAACTTCTAGAAGGTGCATGAGGAAGAGTGTTGCCAGCAGGTCGAGGGAGGTGATTCTCCCCCTCTACTCAGCCCTGGTGAGGCCACATCTGGAGTACTGCGTCCAGTTCTGGGCTCCCCAGTACAAGAGGGATGTGGCACTACTGGAGCAAGTCCAGCGAAGGGCCACAAAGATGATTAGGGGACTGGAGCATCTCTCTTATGAGGAAAGGCTGAGAGAGCTGGGCCTGTTTAGCTTGGAGAAGAGAAGGCTGAGAGGAGATCTTACCAACGTGTACAAGTATCTGAAGGGAGGGTGTCGAGAGGATGGGGCCAGACTCTTTTCAGTGGTGACGAGCGACAGGACGCGAGGCAATGGGCACAAACTGAAACACAGACACTTCCATCTTAACATGAGGAAAAACTTTTTCACTGTGAGGGTGACAGAGCACTGGAACAGGTTGCCCCGAGAGGTGGTGGAGTCTCCTTCTCTGGAGATATTCAAAATGCGCCTGGATGCAATCCTGTGCAATGTGCTCTAGGTGACCCTGCTTGAGCAGGGGGGTTGGACTAGATGATCTCCAGAGGTCCCTTCCAACCTCAGTGATTCTGTGATTCTGTGAAGTGTAGTCTTAGAGATGCTAAGAGATATTTGATATGTTTTTTGTGTAGAAAGTTTTTTTGTATTTCTTATTTTTTTTGATGGAAGCCAAAGTTTAATTCTGAAATTATCCAAATGTGGAAACATAGCTAACAGCAGCTGGTGCTTAAGGTGTTATGGTAGGAGGTAGTTTCCTTCCAGAACAGTGTCCTTAACAAGCATCCTGTCTGAGAGCTGGGCATCAGTTGGTCTAAATGTCTGAAAGGCAAAAATAGCTGCTTCCTCTTGAGAGCAGGTGATCATTAGAAACTTGTTTTAAATAGAAAATGAGAAATTTAAGAGTAGGTGACACACTGGATTAGAGCATTTGGCTGTTACATCAGGAAGCTTAAGTTAAAACCCTGAACTAGGTCACAAATGAAAATGAGATTTATAGTGATGTACAGTGTAAAACTGTGAAGAGTGCATTTCCTTTTCGTCGTCTACACAAGTATGCATTGTCTATAAGCTTTATTTTGTATCCCACACTTTGGGACACTGCAGCATTCTTGATTAATTCTAGAAGTTGTATAAAAATATACATATATGGTCTCTTGAGCCATACATATGGACTTTTGTTTGTATATTTACTTCTACAGTAAATCAAATTCAAAAGTAACTTTATCCTTCATTCACATTCTTGTTAACTTTGTGATTAAATCAAAACCTGTAGACAATTTTACTTAACATAGACCCTACTTAGGATTGAAATCTATTTTTGGCAGCAGTGATGAAACAGAAAACAAAATAATGTAAATTTATTAGAAAATACACTTAACCCTGTCATTATAGCAATGGAGGAATGCTTTGTAGGAAGTAAAGCTCAGGTAAAGAGCTCTACCAATTGAAGAAACCTAAACTGTGTCATTCATTCATTTTTTTTTTTTAAACACTAGGGATACATAAGATAATGTTACTTCTGGGTTATCTTATAAAACAGCACACTCATATCTATTCAAATAAGAACTTTTCTAAATGAAATAATAAAAAATATTGCTGCAGTGGGAACAAAGAAAGTAATGGGACCGCTTCAGTATAGTAGAGTGTGTTCTTTGCCTCCGTTACTAATTTCTTTATTATCTGGGCAACTTATGGCCATGAAAGCAACTCTTGGCTGAAACAACATTGTGAAATGTTAGAGCAGTGGAGTGTCTTTCTGCTTCCTGGCAGATTTTTGTATAATTCCCATTTGCTTATATTAATAGCTATCAAGTGTATCAATAAGAACTTTGGGATTACTGTTGTTAATATTCTGCTGAATTGAGAGCAAATAGCCAGAATTTCAAATATTTCAAACCAAAATGAAGAGTACAAGGAGGGTGAATTGAGTAGATTGCCTCTTACTCAAAACAGCAATTCTTTCTATTTTTCTACAGTATTTTAATATTTTAGGACTTTGTATCTCAAATATCAATCATTGCTGTATTGCCTTTTGTAACTGCATGCTACATCTCTACTTATAGATATGTGAAATAAGTGATACATGGATATATAGTCTTCTTTTTGCATCAAATGCCAGCCTGATTTTTCTCGCAACTCTTAATTTAAAGCATAGAGGCAGGCCTGTTCATAGGCAGAATTTTGGATGACATCTGTAGACTAATCTGGGCATTTCTTATAGATGTTGTCCATCTCATATAATTTCATCCACCTACTATATTAAAAGTAGGAGATATGGGATATATCTGTTAGTCCAGATAAGAGAGCGATGAAACTACATTTCCTGATGTTTTTCCAGATCGGTGGAGGATATTGTGCTATTTGTATTATCTCTAAAGGGACTGATTTCAGAGTTGAGATGAAGAGGACCGCTGCCACCTGTTGTGGGCGGGGGGGGGGAGATTCAAACTGTTAATGGATATAGCAATTCTGTGAAAAGCATGCAGTTACTGTTGAACTCTGGAAATTGGCTCAACTCCGTTAAACTTTATAGAAACTTTCCATAAACTTGTTAAGTATAAACCCGTCTGTATAAAACTAGATAGCATAAAACCTGTTTTAGTTGTTGATAATTTCTAAATGATTGTGAATGATACCACATGTATAGTAGTAAACTGGAAGAGTTTGGAATTTTTAACTTATTTCCCCCCCCCCAAATTGCATTCAGAAAACATTTGCTGACTTCCTGTGAAACCTCCTGAAAACAGTTCAACCATATTTCGGTAAAACATGGGGACTTGAGTATCTGTGTTATACATTTAGGCTGTAATCACTACGAATCTTTCTGTTGATCCCATTGATACAGAATCAGAAACATTGAAGTCTTATACAAATTGTAGAATGCCTACTGGATATCTAATATATTGAGTAGAGGTAGAATGGCAGCGCAATGAGAGGTGTAAGTAGCAAGCACTTTTCCTAAAGATAATCCTGGTAATTTGTTAAAGAATACTTTGTGGAGTGGTGGTCTTGTTACAGTATGTGTACATCAGTATTCAGAAATGCTAGCAATCCACTGAAGGGCAATAATGCATTTAATGAGAGATTTCTGAGCTCTGAACTGTTTTCCTTAGAGCCTTTCTGTTAAGTCAGCTTCCTGCTTGTGTTTGTCAGACTCTTCTGTAAAGTTTTGCTGTAATAAACTGTTTATTATGCTGGCTGCACCCTGCTACTTGCCTTCCTCATACTGTATTAGTGTCTTGGCTGACCTGATTTTGTTAGGCTTTTCCATCTTTCTTGATTATTTTTTGGCTTTGAGCTCTCTGAAGTACCACCTCTTTTTGGAGAGATTCCATTATTCCAAAGTCTGGATTCATTTATGTAGCAATAAAAAATAAACAAATGCCTGATACCAGTAAAGAAAATGCCATGTTTCTTTGCTTAGATTCAAGGCAATATTTTTTAATAGATCTGGCTCACATTTTAAAGAATATATATGTACTTGAAGATCACTCTGAAGACAGAAGTTACCATAACTTCAAGACCAATTCTGTGCAGGTACACTTCCAATAGCTGTTATTTGCTCCAAATCACTCTGTTAAATATCATGCTGTTAAATGAAAACAGTCCACTTGTTTGTGCAATGAGAATGACTACTCTACCAGTCTTCACCTTGTCTCTTGGCCTCTGCTCATCCAAAATTCTGGAAATCAAATTTTCAAAGAAACCTGAAATAGAACATTTTGATGTATGCTCTTGCTGGAAGTAAAAATCTCTCTGCATGTAGAAAAAGTTGAAAGCTCTTTCTGTATGTGTCAGTATTTTTCCTTGGTTTGACTTAATGTTAGAACTGAGAGCAAAAGGAGATCCTAGTGTGTTTGCTTCTCTGATTCGGAGTGCTGTTGCCTGGGAACCAGTTAGTTTTAACTAGCAAAAAAATTTTGCACCGTTTGCTAAATGGTTGAATGACTTACATTGCACTATACATAATTAAATTCAACTATCATAATGATGGGTACTTTCTACCTCCATATGTTTGTGTGAATTGTTGTTAATACTTACGCTACTGCTTCATAAGATTCTGTGTATCACAATCCAAAAACTGTTGATATATTTGAGTAATAATAGAAAAATTGCTGTTACAGATAACATGAGAATTTTAAGAACTTTGATAAACACAAATGGAATTTCATCTTCCCTGTATAGTCAATTGATGTAAGTAGAATTTCTCATGGTTTAGAATGCTATGCAGTGTGACAAGGATTTACAATCTTTTAAGTGAATGATTATAGAAGAAAGACAAAAATAGATTTTCCTATTGAAAAACTAATTTTAAATGGAACTTTCCTTGCAGCAAGCTCCAGATCATGCAACCTGCATTGATCCTGTATAACACTACGTGGAAAAAAACCAGTACTGATTGAACTGGATTCAGAGTTCTCCCCTTGAGTAGGCATAATTAACCACAGAAAGATGGACTAGAGTAAGACTGTTTAGTTAAGTCCTGTGGAGGAAGTTAGCAGTCAAAGGGAATGACAAGTTGTATGCAAGTCAGCATCAGTAAAAGGTGGTAGTTCAATTCATATGCAGGAAAATTAGCTACATTAAGTACATGAAATAATTCTTCTGCTCTGGTTGCCGTGCTGGTCAGACTTCAGTTGAAGCAGTAGGGACTATTTTGAGATGTGGACGAACTGGAGAAATTCTAGAGGAGAAGAAGGAGAATGAAAAGTCTAGAAAACATGACACGAGGAATGCTGGATTAAGTTGTTTAAATCAGAGTAGAGAAGCCGGAGAGCAGATATGTGTGAAAGGTAAGCAGAAAGAGGAAGGGAATAAGCTGTTTTCTAAGTACACTCTGATTAGGTATAGAAGTAATAGGCTTAAGTTGGAGGGTGAAAAAATTAAGTTAGACATTAAGAAAAACTTTCTAACAATGTGCATAAGTCAATACTAAAATAGATTACCTAAGAAGATTGTAGGCTGGATTGTCACTGGAATTACTGAGAACAGGTTAGACAACTGTCAGGAATGATTTCAGCATGGTTGATTGTGCCTTGGGATAGGGCATGTTGTAACACGGTCATTTTAATTTTGAGAGGGGGAAAAAAGTCAAGAACCACCTAATACTATAGGTGGAAGAAAATCCTCAGGTAGTCTCATATATTAGTTCCACAATGATTTTAATTTACAACAAAATAAACCCCGGATTACCTTTAATGTTCCTATACTACTTTTATTTTCCCTATTTGGTTTGTCTTCCTAGTCTTTATATGTATGTGCCCACATTTGCTTATTTCTAGTTACTTTTAATTCCTTTTTTAAATCCTTTTAATGCCTCCAGGCACACATTGACATATCCTATTCTAGATGACCTGTAAAGGTCTATGGTCTGTGGTTTTATATAATATTACGCAGCCTAAATAAGGGAGCAGGGTTTTTTTGTTTGTTTTTTTAACAAATTTAAGTGAAAATATATTGCTTTAAATAAGATGTTTTGTAAGTGTGTACTTTGAGAGGAATATCTACTTTTTTATGGAGTATTCTTTCAGTAGTTTTCAGAATGATTACAAAAATGGGATGTAGAGTAGCTGCCATTTTCAGAAACAGTAAGCAAAGAAACAAAATGCCAGTTGAAGTTAAACTTCAGATGAATGTTTTGGAGTAATCAAAGATACTGTATCAGTGATAAATGTATTTAAAAAAACAAGAAATTGATTTGTGTCACAGCAAAAGTGTTTATGCTTCTTAAAATACCGACTATATTTTCATGGGAAAAAAGTTGATATATTTGAGTTTCCATTTTACTCTTGCATTTTTTCATTGTTTCAGAGCCTTTTTTGTTTAATGTACAAGCAGGAATTGAATATTTGAATTAAGCAATAGGGACACTTTACAAAAAGAACTGCTACTTTGCCAATAGATAAAGTTGAACCTATTTAAGAGAATAGTGGGCATGCTTTGGAGTAGCTGGCATGCTGCAAGTTCTTGTGAATGTTCTTACTGTTTCTAAATATCACACAGCGTTTTTCTTTTAATGCAAAGCAGTATGTAACACTGAAATGTAGGAGTATGATTGGCATAGACAAATGTTTTATTAATGTATTAAATATTTATTGCATGTCATTAGTTTTTGAAGAAAAACTTGAACTGCAGTATGTTCAGTATATTCTTAATACACATTGTGAAAGAATTAACTGACAGCAAGGTTCTACCGTAAGTGTATAAATATAGTAGAATCAAATGCAGGTCCTTCGGATCTTTGTCAGGTACTGATCAATGCTTTATGCATTAGTTTATCTGAAGGGCATGAAATACAAGCATTTGAGTTTTGTTTTCTCTTTATGTCATTAGTGTCACAATTTTGTCTCAGATTATTTTCAGTAATCCTTCCTTTATGGTAATACAGATGTTGCTGCTTGCTATTGTGCTACGTATATGGTGCCGGTGTTGCTGAGAACTCAGAAAGATAGAAAGAACCGCGTTTTTGGTGCTTACTTTTTTGTGCGAGATACGCAAGGCGTGTTCCTGGACCTTAGGTGTACTCATGTAGTACATCACTTTGAGTGACTCCCACAGAGCATTTAATTACACCATCATGTATTGCCTAAGAGTAAAAAAGTTAATTTTAAAGAAAATGATACAGGCAGAAAACCCATTGCAAATGACAAAGGTCATAAGATTATTTAATCTAGAGTAAGAGTATTAATAATTAGAAGTAATGTGACTTTTTTTATTTATGTTATAAAAGTGTCCATACATCTGTCAGTGGTAGACACTGATTTTTTAGATCTTAGAGGCTGTGTTCCAAGGTACTTAGTCTCATGGACAAGCAGTAGCTGCAAAAGGGGAAGGAAGGCTTCTGTATCTAATGAAAAAGCTTTGTGCATTAAATAACTTTTATGATTTTTTTTTCATCTCTTCACACACTATTTTTCTGCTCATGATTATTGGACTAGAAAGGCCTGATGTAGTAGATCTTCAAGAAAGATTTAAGGGACAGCACAGTCAGTTTAGTGTGAATACTTGACGTATATAAAAGGCAGCACGAAAGAAGCAAAAATAGAATGGTATGTATATTTGATAGAAGGGATGGCTGGCCAGGAACAGGGTTTTGATGTACACTTTGCTTAATTGTTACAGAATTTGGAAAAAAAAAATGCTGTTCAGAATAGGAAAGACACGAGTCTTTTGGGGAAATTTTTCTTCCTGAAAAGGAAATCTGCTGCTTTGTGTGTAAAAATGCATTTATTACAAAGGTACCAATTTACTTCCCTTCTTTACAGAGAATGTATCGCTAACTGCTAAAAAGATTAAACTATTTAATTGTAGAGCTAGGTGTATCATCTATAATAAAATTTCCCATATTTCTCCAATGACCTTAGTAAGAATTAGGGCTTTGTGTTTTATTATATACTTTTTAAATGAATAAATTATGTTAAAGCAATAAACTCGGGTAGAATTTATGGAATTATTTTTAAATGTCATTGTCTGCTATTGAACACGTTCCTAAAATTGACCTGGGAGTATATATTTAATTTTAGCCAATGGTATAATAATATTTATTGTGTAAAATACATCTTTATCTATGACATTCATTCAGGAATCCAGGCAAAATTAGTGAAATGTTGATGTGGGCGGTAAAGTGAAACTTCATGATTACACATGTTCAGTTGCCAGCAGATTCCTTTAATCCCTACTAAAACACCTTAGGTGATTGAATAGATTTGTTTACTAGATTATCATCAGTAAAAATGTGACATCAAATAATGCAGAATAAATAAACCACTCCAAAACTTTATTTTGTTTGACAGTGAATATTTGTAGTATTATGAGTGTGTTTTATGCTTTGTTTTTTTCTAATATGCCTGTATTATAATTCATCATTATCTGGTGAACTATAAAGGAAAATATATGAGCTTTTACATCTGCTTGATAGAATCTGTCTTTTTCCATTTGGCATTTAGCAAATGTTGACAGTATCATTAATAAATTGATTTATACTTTGTGTTAATTTATTGATGCAGTTGACTTTTTAGAAACTGTTTGCCTGTGAATTGGTAACTAAACTGTCTTCCAAAACAGTATAGCATAAATTACAGTGGAAAACTATGGAAGACTAATAATTGTTCATGCCAAGATTTTCACACAAGTGTTTTAATGACAACAGTTTGCAAGTAACGTAGTTTGTGCTCTTCTTTCTTTTAAAAGTAAGTATGTTAAAAGTCTGAGCTTCAGAAACTTTTTTTTTTGATATCAAGTCTCTACAGTGGTAAATATAAATAAGTTACCAATTTAAATTCTAACTCGATTATATTTACCCTTGTATTAAAACAGTGGTAGTATTCCATTTAAATTCCCCTTTGCTTCTCTTTCAGTTGGGCAGTGCTGACTTTAGCCTTTAGCCCTTGCTTTTCTGTTATGCTTTTGACTACTAGATTAAACAAGCTGTGGTACCACATATCTTTTGTGTACGTTATTACTAATTAGCTTGGTGAGTGGCTAATCTGTTACCGATATTTCTGATATTAACTCTGTTGTACGGCATCATGTCTTCTTTCTAGAACATGGTAGTTCAGTTTTATTGGATATGTGGAAGGGAAATGTTCCTTGGCATGTGCTTGTTATCCCTTATAGGTTTTAATATAACTCTGCCAGCTAATAAATCTTGCTGCTTATGAGAATGCTGGCCTGCAATTTAAAATAAAAATATGCAAAATATGCTGTTCTCCTGTGCATACCCTTTAGAAAGGGAAAGTCTAGGCGTGGCAAACCCTTGGCGCTTAAGCAGGCCCTGCAGATTGCTCTTGCTGTCTGCTTTCTCGTGAAGGTTTCTCAGGTATCGGTAGGAGCGAGGTGCTGTCTGTAGGCCTGGTTCTGGCTATTCCCCTGCCTGTGCTACTGTCTTAAGGGTGGTCACAGGGCCCTTCCTTTGCCAGTGACCAAACGTCTCATTCATCCAGTTAACATCTGGTTATGTGACAGTACATCTTGTGTATGTGCCCAGAGGGGGAACTTATAGCTGAACTTGTGACTAAAGAGCGTGCAGTCATGTTGGCCCGTCTGGATTTTGGTTAGTTGACAGGGTCACTGTCAGTCACAGAGCAAAACCAAGTCCATGAATGCTTGGCTTTATATCATACAGAATATTGCCCTTACGTGATTTGGTAAGAGGTTAGGTAAAACTAATGCTGTTAATCTATGTGTTATTGGTAGGATTTGGGATTTGATAACACTTGGAAAGAAAAATGATACAGGAAAGTTCTTGATGTAATGCAGGAAACTTAAAGGCATAGCAAAACAGAGGGGTATTGCTTTATTTTAAATAGAACAGTCCCTTTATCTTACCATTTTCCACAAACATCATTATAAAGCAGTGTCATGCTCTTGTAATTATTATTTTTTTTCAGGGAAGTGAAATCACATCATCAAAGGTTATCTATTCTTCCTAAAGAAACTATTTATTAAAAAATCATCAGCCTAGTGAAAAGAGAAATTGTTGGCAATTTGCTAGTGTCAAAGGGCTGGTCTAATAAAAACAGTCCTTATAAGTCACCTTCATTACATTATATAGCTAGCAGGAAGACATTGGTCATGAATGTAAATGAATGCCAGTGATATTTTGCACTTATTGCAGCAACATAACTGTTCTGTGTCTTGCCGCATAAGAAGACCTAACATTTGTGTGTAAACCATATGACAGCAGTAGAATTACTTAAGTTATTTTGACTGGAATTTTATGCAGTACAGCCCTTTTCCCATAAAATGAATGAGTTCAAGGTAGTAAAAGAGCCCACACTCAAACATAGGATCTGATCCCGTAATCAGTTTTGTTTCGGGGCCTACTAGGATTCTTCTAGGGGCTAAGCATCCATACCAGCTTGATCCCAAAATCAGTGAGGCATGCCTTAGGTCACTAAGTTATAGGTTGGTATTATGTTCATCGGTGTCCAAACAACTTAACATGTAAAACAGAAAGAAATAACTTTACAAGACCTATTTCTCCTGCATATAAGCATGAAAGTATATCTTCAGATAAAGCTGATATTTCTCAGCAAAAAGTAGTATTGTAGAATTTAAAAACTGCTTGTATTTTTGCTTTCTTCAAGCAAAAGTATTTTGCAGCCTGGCACTGATTCACACTGGAGTAACTGGCAGGAACATGGTTCGGCCTTTCCCCGTTGGCATCATTTGTTCTTTCCCAGCAAGCAGCAGGGGAAGCATGGGAGTTACCAGCCATGCCTCATATCTCGCGTTGCTTTGCTTCCGATGTGGTGCACCAGCCTTTGTAGAGCACTCATTAAGAACCATTGCTTTTCAGGAGTGGTGCACCACAGCATTCAGACCAACTCAACCTGTTAGGTTTTACTAGGGATGTTTTCATTCAGCTGTCAACTGACTGAAGTATATTTATTTTTCCCAGTCTGTCACTCATGTTACCAGCAGTTTATCTGCTTTTCTACCGTTTTATTCAGACACGTAAAACACCGTACCAGTATCCCTTTTATGCCTAGAAAATATTTCAAAGTACAGTCATTTGGACAGCTTCCCATATTACAGACCTTTAACCAATCTCATCAAAAAGGAATTGAAGTGATGGGGGGGATCTCCATTCAAAGCACCAGCAATTGGAACAGAGGAGCTTGCAGTATGCCTAACGTCTGTCCAGCAAGAACTAGCTTCCCTTTAAGGAGTTTGTTTAAAAAAAAAAAAAAATTTAAATGGACCCTTTCTCACAAATTCTTCTTTCTGGCTCTCTTGTTTTTAATTCATTTCTACATGTTCATGGTTTTATGTTTGGAACTATAGACCTCTGTTGAAAAGTATGCAATTAGTGTTTGATTTGAGTTCAAATGTCAATGATTAATTTCCAATAGACATGACAGTGATTTTTTTTAAATCAGTACACACTGGGATACAGCTTTAGAGGTAGTAAGATAGCAGATATTAAGTTCCAGTTCAGCTAGATTCCAAGAAAATTTATCGGGGATTTGGTCAGCTTGCCCAGCATTCCCACTGAGCTACTTACACCTAGTCTACTGTTTTGTAAAGAAAATTATTCTAATTATTCAGTGATACTTACTGTGAATCATACTGCAGTGAAAGAAATGAGCATTTCTGAGTGTGTATTTATATGGTTAGTCATCGCTGTCCTAACATTTTAAAGGGTAGGGTGGTCATTTTTCCCAGTAGAGGGTGGTCACCAGAGGGGTGTGCTAAGGCCTGAACTGTAGAACAGATTCATAAAGGATGTGGAAAATGGGGTGAATAGTGAAGTTAGTGTGCTGAAGATATTTAGCTATTCCAGAAAGCCATTATAGTAGTAGAGGATAGAATTTCATCTGCTGTTTTATCACTCGCTAGAGATTAATGTGAAGTAATAGACATGAAGGGAAAAGAGAGTCCTGATTTTACATATATGGTAATGGATCATGAACTATCTGTTACCACGCAGAAAAGAGTGCAGCCAGTTCTGTTAAAAATGTCAGCTTAGTAGTGATTGAAAGAGCAAATCAAATGTCGGGAAGGGAATAGAGACCAAAATGGAAATCATCGTTATGCTACTGCACAGATTCATGGTTCGCTTGCAGCTTGAATACTATGGGCTCATCTCTGTGTTGCATCTCAGAAAGGGTACAGGAGAAGTAGAAAAGATATGTTAAATAAAGGCAGCGAGGATGATCAAATTATTCCGTATAAGAAACAGCCAGGTGAGCTAGAACTTTTCAGGATGGAACATGGGCAGCAGATAAAGGGAGAGTTACGGTACAGATCATTACATTTTGAGTGGGATAGAGAATGTGAGCAGAGTACTGTCGTTCACCATCGCTTCCAGTATCAAACCTGAGGATGTCACGTGGAATTGTCAGGAGGTAGGCTCAAAGTAAAAACAAGCAGATACCTCTTCATATAACATGGGAAATTCTTTGCTGCAGGAAATTCTGGGTGCGTAAAGTTTACATGAATTTATGTAAACAAATTCCTGGAAGAAGCGTTAACACAAAATAACCCAAAATACAGAGGCTCAACCTCTGGCAGAGAATGTCCCTGAGCTGTAAGTCGTTGAAGGTGTTGTAACATTTTGGGGAGTATCCGTATGTACTTAAATTCCTCCCTGGAACTGTAGGCCACTGTCAGAGACAGGACACTGGGTTATGTGGGCGTGTTGATCTGACCTTCTATAGCTGTTTGTGTTCATTTTATTTAGTTTGTGTATTGTCCAGTCTTAATCTGATTTCCCACATCTCATCATCACTGCCCAGGAATAAAAAAAGGGAGAGACTGGCAGATTTTCTCATTTAAATTTGTAATGTATCCATTTATTTCACTACATCTAGAACAGTTTCTCCACTGTTGCTGTGGGCTACTTTCAGAAGTAAGATGTAAATCAATTGCAAAAACCAAAGCAAACCAAAACAAAAAACTCCTAAAACAAACATTTCCCCCTACCCTCCTTTACATTTGTTTGGATCCATTTCATGTAAAGGATAATATAAATTATGTGTAGTATTTGCTTGCTACCGAGATAGAAAAATTACATGTATTATATGATGGAAAAATGGATAGAGGAAAGAAAACAAATCAATGATGTAGAGTAATCAAAGTTTTTGTTTTTATAAGCAGAAACAAAACATGAGGTATGTAAAACCTGACAAGAAATATGAAAATACGCTTAACTCTCCCCCCTGCTTCCAATTTTCTTTCCATCCAGAAAGAATCTATTATCAAGTTGATGATGTGCCTATTCTGTTGTGCTTAGAGAAATGTCTCTGACTTATTACAGTACTATATATATATTTTTTCCTCTCTTACAGGTTAACAGAACCTTCTGGATATTTAACAGATGGACCAATAAATTATAAATATAAAACTAAATGTACATGGTTAATTGAAGGATAGTAAGTATTTGTTTTTGTAGCTTAAATTATCTGATAGTTTGCTGCTGTGTATTCTAGAGATCTGAAGAACTGACTTTTCTTTAGTAAATCTGTGAAAGCATCTGGTTGTAATGTAAAGAGAAATATTTTTTTGGCTTCAGTCTTATGAAGATAAAAAGAAGTTAAGGTAGGATTTTTCAAGATTACTCAGAGTTGACAAAACTCCATTCCTATTCAAATTGCTGGTGAAAGTCAGACCGATACTGGAATTTGGCCAACGCTCCAAGCTCTCAAAATCCTATGATTAATTTATGTTGCCTGTTTGGCTACACTTACATATGTCCCAAATGTGGTTACAGAATCCTATTATTTAACTTGTTACCATCCTCTTCAGTGATAAATCAGGAGTGGCTTCAAGTACAGAATATATCTGGTCTAATGACAATTAGTTGGATACGTGAGGTTTCTATGTTTAAAAATTCAAGTATTCTAGTTTCACTTAGTAAAACTTCACTTTTAAAAAGGCCTTTTGTCTCTCTTGGGAAGGTCCTATATGAAAAGGACTGAGCAGATCCACTAAAAGCTATTGCCAGTTCAGGATCCCATCAGAGTTATATTTTTAATAAAAACACAAGTATAAAGTACAACAAGATGACATTCAAAATGAGGAAAGCTCAGAACTGCAGGGTGAAGCAGATGAATGAAAGGCTTGAATGCAAACCTGCCCCTGACCACTGCCTGCCTTCGGCGTGGGTACTGTTTCTGTCAGTTTTTCAAGTCCAGCCTTCTGTTGCAGGCAGACATCTCCTATTAGACAGCTCGGGAGCGGGTCATGCTGCAGGCTCCCGGCTTGCCCCCTCTCTCTTCCTCTCCCCTGTTTTGGAGATGGTTCTGCCAGGTTGTACATGCCCAACTAGTTTTAAGAAAGGAAGTCTCCTTTTTCTTCCTTCTTCCCGGAAGACTCAGCTGTGGTCCAGCGCTCAGCAGCAGTGACAAGGTAGATAGCTCTTTTCCACTGCTCATGCGCTGAAGCACTTCAAGAGGATACACCCTGGAGCATGATAAACTGGAAACAAGCAAACTAAATGCTCCTGCCATCTGACACACCATTACAATACGCATCTCTAAGCAGAGCAGGAGACAGTAGAGGCAAGTTATAGTCCTTTGTTGGAATGAGTGGTAGCAGTCCTTTCATTTAACAACACCGATTTACTGGTTTCTTACTGAGGTCTGTTTATTGTAAATTAGGTTGCTAAATTAGTCCTGAATAGGATTAATCTTGTCTAAGTTTTGCCAGCAAATCATGTGTTCATCCATGCTGCAGAACTGTGCCATGAAACAATAACAAGCATGCAAAGACACATTTTGAAATGTATTCAGAAATATTTTCATACTTACTTAAATAGTAGTTTCAGGCTTTGAAGTTGGGGAAAAAATAGGAAAAAAAAAACCCTCTTGCTTTTCATCATTAATAGTGCTTGCTATTTAAAATTTTTAAGGTTTTTAATTCTTATTTTCTTGTTCTCCATCCCTAGCACAATGCTAGAATAAGGATCTGTAGGTGATTGTTTTCTTTTGAAAGCTCCTTTAAACCTGACAGTTCTGACATATGAAAGTAAAAGTAATATAAATGTATTAAAATTGAATATTTTAATGACTCTAAATTTGTGGTTTTGAACACTGATAAAACCTTGTGAAATTAATAAGTTCCTTGTTAACACTAGGGATTGTTAGCCTTGGACTGTAAATGTTATTTTTAAAGTATTTTGAAATAAAATGAAATATTTGCTTGTCCTAAGTCTTGTTACTTAACTCTGTGGTGTTTTACTAGTGCTTAAAGTGCTCTAATAAAGTTATGGTAGCATGATGTATTTTGTTGTAAGTTCTGTACATTATGAGCCCATAATTCTGCTAAGTAATGTTTTACATCAGTATTCTCTTATTTCTTTTTTTCAGTCCTAATGCAATACTAAGATTAAGATTTAATCATTTTGCTACAGAATGTAGTTGGGACCATATGTATGTATATGATGGAGATTCAATATATGCACCTTTAATAGCTGTATTCAGGTGAGTACATTTATTTGTTAGCCCTTTATTATCAGTAGTCATGTAGACATATTTTTGGTTTGAAGGGAAAGAATGACATTAGAGATTTTAATTTGTTAGTTTGCTTTCTTTTATTAATATCAAGGGGATATGCATGCAAGTTTGTTAGAATAAGTTGCTGAATTTTAGGATAGCATAACACTACTGTTTTTCATTAGGTGATCACTGCATTAAATCCCCTATGTGGCTTGTACTTAATGCTGACATTGCATGGAGAATTAAGGCTCATAGATATGAAATCTGAAATTTATTTCCCAGTAGGTTTTCAATATTGACTGTTAAGTTTTAATGTCAGTCAAATGGAGCATTGGTCAATAAAATCAGTAACTTATCCTATTTAAGGGAAAATCACAATTTGCAACTCATGCAATAAAGATACTGCACTGTGTGTAAGTTATAAAGAACAGCTACTAAATGACTTTAAATTTATTGGTGAAGCAACTTGTTAAGGGCATCTGAGATGCAGGTTATCTTAAACATTAGTTTTGTAACATATGTCCTTAAACTGCTGGACTGGGTGGTGGTGTGACTAATCTTGGTGGGTCATACTCAGCTCTATCATATTAAAAGTCCTAGAGGAGAGCTCAAATTTGCTATGTACTGAAATCATGGAAGGTCTTTGCTTTTAATATTATCATTAGGTTATGAGAATTGTCACACAACTAGATCCTTTATTCAAGTTAATATTTGTTATATAGGATCATAATATTACTTTATGCCAAGGTTTAGAAATAAACATGAAATCGGCAACATTAGGGAACAAGCATAACAACTAGTACTGAATCATGACTAATTATTTGGCTTTCAAATGACAGCAAACAGTTGAGGCAAACTATCAGGTCCATGCTCTAAAACTTTGCATTTCTTATGTGTGAGAGGCAAAAGGCAGGGCATATGAATTTTAACTTTTTTTTTCCCCCTCCATTTTTGGATTTTATTGAATTCAATTGGTTTATTCCTACTCTTCCATTAAAATTTTGTGAAACATTCTAGAAGGAATACTCTATGCAATCAGGCTGTAGCTTATTAGATTGTATGGAAAATAACCAAATATATTTAATGTTCTGTGCTTAGACACTTGGAATGGAGGCACAGGGTCTTAATCCTTTGAAATCTGAAAGTTTTTAGCTTTGCACTCAGTAGGTATCCGAAGATAAATTAAGAAATGTAACAAAAAGTGTGTGTGTGTACACACGTGTATGTATACATTTGAGTGTGCACCCACGTGTGTGTGTATACATACAAGCACTATCATTCAGGAGCCTGACTGCTAGTATAAATAGAAGAAAAGATGAGGTTCCTAAAAGTCTCCTTCTCTTCCTCTGCTCATTACTTGAAGTGCCTTTTTTCAGTTTATTGATTAATTTTTTTATACTTTTTTCCCACTGTATTTTCTTTCTCTCGTGAAAATATTTGATATTTTGCTTTTTTCTCTTAATTTTTAACATTGGGTTGTTCCCAGTGTTTTTCCTATTTTTGCAGGAATCTTTTTCTTCCCATTTGTGATTAAAAATTATTAGGTGATAATTTTGTATTCCTTATTAAATTTCTAAAAATTTCCTTGGGATTTCTGTAGCTTTTAATTTATATTTGCAATGTAGCACTGTTTTATGCAGCTGATCCTTTTTCTCTGCTTCAATACAGTAATGTATTGATTCCCCCCCCCCCCATTTCAGTGTTTATTTAATGGAAAACACCTTTCTGAATTTTTTAAAAGTATTTTATTTTCCATTGGAAGTTACTGTTTTCATGGAAATGATTTAAATATACTTTCAGTGTTTAAAATTGTTTTAATAAGGTAAAGAGAAATTTTTTAATGGTACAAATATCATGTGGAAATAGAATTAATTTTGAAAAACTGTGTGAGTTAAGCACTTAATTATTTAAGCCTGAAGGATTCCTCCCCCCCCCCCCGAATTAAGATAATTCATTTGAAAAAATACATTGACAGCACATGTGCCTTCAGTGTACCCTAATGTGAAATTTTGTATTACTGGTTGATTTCTGTCCTGTTTCCCTTCCCCTTCCCCCCCTCCGAAGCCCTACCTTACCTAGCAGAGGTGTGGGCAAGTTTTGTACACACTGTATGCTTTTTTTAAAATGTTCTTAGTGAGATTTCTGAATTATGTTGTCTGTATAATTAACAATCTGAATGCCTAACTCTTAATTTTCTTTTTTCCAGAGTGATTAAAAAACATTATTCTCATTTTCTTTTCCAGTGGTCTAATAGTCCCTGAAGTGCGTGGAAATGAAACTGTTCCTGAAGTAGTTACTACATCTGGCTATGCATTGCTACACTTTTTTAGTGATGCTGCTTATAACTTAACAGGATTTAACATTTTTTACTCGTAAGTATTTTTAAAAATTTATTACTTTGTTAGTTCGCCTATCATTCCCTTTAGGAGGATGGCAAACCTGAGTGAAGTATTTATCTTCTGATTGTATTAATAGTGTCAAGGAGTTATGCCTTGTGCTAAGTTTTTAAAACCAGGGGGTCAGAGTTTGTGATGAATTATTGTTAACATAGTGGTTTAAGAAAAGAAAAAGTACATTTTTCCCTGAGTCAATCCACGTGAATGTCCTAAGAGCATAATTGTTCCCTGCCACATGGGACTAGAAAGTTTTCCCCTTCCAGTATTTATCTAATGCACATACTTGTAGCGTGGAATCTGCTGTCATCTCAGTTCCCTTCTCTTGAACTAGAGTGGTCTATTGCTTGATTTTTCTTGCTGAATGTACCTTTATGGATTTCACCAAAGTCCTCCTTTTATTCTTGTGGCAGCAACAAGGGTTGCATGCCATCTTCTTTTCTGTATTTCAGGTACTTTCCTCTCTATTGTCCACCTCAGTCTGCATTCATAGTTTCTGCATTCATAGTTTCTATCTGGGCTGTTCTTTTAGTTTCTTTGACGACAAATTTTAATCTAGTGTAACTATGCTCACTTTCCTCCACTCTGTTTTCATGTCAGCAGCCCTAGAGATCTATCCAACAGACTTGTGTCTCTTCCTTCTTTTATGTACCATCTGTTGATTCCAACTTCTGTCTCGTTTAGGAAGTGATTTGGCACATCATGTAGTGTCTCATCGCAGTAGGTGCTTTGGTTCAAGAGAGAATTGCTTGGCCCTGTTGCTTTCTTCATGTGACAATTTTTCCATGATTGTGGATATTCTTATTCCATTTTTGAATTCCTTTAGGTTCCGAAATACTAATTTTTGGGATGTGGTAGTCAGCACTACACTTCATATGTGGCAGCACATAAAATATTTTGTCATATTCTTTATTCATTAAAATTCCTATTTGCTTTTCTGGTCATAGCTTTACTCTTAACATAGGTATTTGTTAAGTTTTCTATTTCAAAATTCCTTCTGTTGTTTGCAGCAGTTTTCCATCCTTTTACCAGATGATAAATAGCTATTCAGAGTTTGGGAATTCTCTCTAAATATGTGGTGTGTTGCAAGTGGCAGTCTGAAAGACTGGGTATTTTTATCTTCTTTCAACATGTATAATGCATCTCCATCACCAAGAATACTCTATTATTTCTTTTCAATTGACATCAGTAAAATACAATCAGCTGACAAACTTACCTCTACTGTAGTCAGAGACATTCTTCAGTTATTCCTGAAGCTTTTATTGCACTTTTTTGTTTGTCTTGGGAGCAAATATGACATAGTGTTAGGGAATGAGTGTGTGTGTTCTACATTCTTTTATTACTTGGTAATGTGATGCATGCTCTGTGTAATTATATTATTATTTTGGAAGATTTAAAATAACTGGAAAAACCTGCCAGTTTTTAAATCCCTTACATGTGCAGGGGCATATAACTTATGAAATCATACTTTCTCCATTTTTCTGTTTCTAATGTTGTAGTAAATACTTTTAAAATGGTTTTTAATGAGCCAACAGTAACTTTTTATGCTAAAAGAAATATATATGCTTGCTTGTTATGGCTGCATTAAGTTTCGTCTGTCATTCTAATCGATTGTACTCTGCTTCTGTTACCTCCTTTTTTCCTTTGTTTGAAAGCAGTTATCAAACTTTTTTTTTTTTACTTCATCTTTCTCTTCATCTTGGTGGACCACTCATGATGCCTTTATTTTGGGGAAGGCAGAAGTGTGGCATCTGTGACTAAATGCCATGCTAGCTGCAGAGACCAGTAGTTATTCCAGGCATCTCTGAGGAAATCTTCCAACTTCACTGAATCCATTTATCTCATTCTGTCTGAATTGTTAAAAAAAACTATTGAGGTATGTTGGAAAGGGAGAATGCCCACTCTTAAGATGGGATCTCTATTCCTGGAAAGACATGAGTATTTCCTTACAGAACACACTCTCTGAGATATCCCAGTCTATGATGGTCAGCTGTGGTAAACAGTTGTTAATGCCAACAATGGTTTTAATGCCATGTATATACTAGGCAACCCCCCTTGCTCCTCAGGACATTTCCACTTCAGGAGAGACATTCTCTTCTTTCGTTAGTGTAACAGAAACAGTTCTCTGAGATGAGTCTTTAGAAAATGAAAACGTCTCCAAACTATCCTACCACAACCACACTGGGCCAAAAGCCAGTCTTAAACCATTCCCACCTTGCTTTTTCAGCTCTTTCTTCCTTCCGTAAGAGCAAGGAAGGTTTACAGTGGTGCCAGGTGCTCACATCTACAGGCGATGGTTCGTGTTATCATTGTCAGGGGATTTTAGTAACAGTTTATTCCGAGTTTCAAACAAATCCTTACCTGTGAATTGCCAGAAAAGACTTCAAATCCTTTTTGGATTTCATCAAGCATTTACTTCCTGAGATCCACATTCTGTTTGTGGAATCTCTTGAGCTCACAGTCCTCCTGTACTTCTGGAGCCAGGCTGCATAATTTTGCAGAGTCCAGTTTCCTGTGATATCGGAGTTCTGTAGGCTGCACCAAAGAAATGCTAAATCCCATAGCAGTCACAGACTTTTTCTCCCAGCCTAATCTTTCCTCTTTTAGCATTTCTGACTCTGTAGTAAAGGAGGCAAGGTTAAGGCGGCTCTATTATTAAGGGCTCTAAGGAGGAAGTGCCATCTTTAGGCAGTTAGAGGATATTTGCTATCTTGTGTACTTTCTCACTCTGTGTTTATTCTCCCTGAATGTTAGACAGCTTGTCTTGTTTTATACAATGGGCCAAAGCCACTCAGGAAAACCACTTAACCTCTGTATGTCTCTGATGGAGAATTAAGAGACTGGGAATCTTAACTCAGAGGTTTGCTCACTGTGTGACCAGTTGTGAACTGCCTGCAGCAGTGGGGGTGAACTGTGCTAGAATTCAAGCAACACTCACCTCCTGTGTGAAGAGCTTTGTTCTTAGGAGTTGCCACTTGGATCCCCATTCACTCTTCAAAGCTACTTTGGAAGCCCATTAATGATCTACTTTTGGAAAAGTACCTTTTATTCACTTGGCATTCCAAGATCTTCCTCTGTGTAAGTGGTATTCATGAGAGCTACTGCTTAAAGTCACTTCCAGTGTGAATGTACATAGAGATAAGCATTTGAAGGAACTGACTAGAGATTACTTAAACTAGAACTCTCAGAAAATTAGATTGAGATCTTGCCTGTCGCTCTGCTTACTCTCAATACTTCTTGTAAAGCAGATATTTGTGATGCTGACTGTAGCGCAGACTTTGTATGTAAGCCTGGTTGAGCTCCTTTTCAGCTCAGTTGTCTGTACAATGATGATTGAACATTCATTTTAACAGTATTTTAGAATTTTTTCAGAAAAAGGTGCTTTATCCAACAAATACTGTTGGAATAATGTCAGATAAAACCACTCGCATCAACTCTTGGTTTGTCATTTGCCTTATTTTATATATATTTTTGCAGAATTAATTCTTGTCCTAATAACTGCTCGGAACATGGGAAGTGTACAACCAGTGTGTCTGTTCCAAGCCGGGTATACTGTGAGTGTGACAAATATTGGAAGGGAGAAGCCTGTGATATTCCGTATTGTAAAGCCAACTGTGGTAGTCCAGATCATGGATACTGTGATTTGACAGGCGAGAAGCTGTGTGTTTGCAATGATAG
Source organism: Apteryx mantelli (assembly GCF_036417845.1). Taxonomy (NCBI): domain Eukaryota; kingdom Metazoa; phylum Chordata; class Aves; order Apterygiformes; family Apterygidae; genus Apteryx; species Apteryx mantelli. The sequence goes on from NC_089984.1 coordinate 36,082,410, forward strand.
CTGGCAAGGTAAGGTTTTGTTATTTGGAATCAAGGTCATCCTTTTTAAAAAGAGACACCTTTTAATGTATCTTACCCAGTATGCAAATTAATGTCTTTTAAAAGTAAACAAAAAAGAAAAAAATACTTTCTGAAGCAAATTTTTATGTGGACCTAGACATGCTTACTTTAATGAAATAAAGGGCTAACAGCTTTGCGTTCTATTTGAAGATGCTGCAGAAGTATCAGCTGTAATTGTTTTTGTGGAGGACATTCTTTTTGTATCATTAATTTGATGTGTAATGGCAATAATTACTCAAAAATTAAGAGCATACTGAGCACTTCTAAAGACTGAGCTCTTCCATCACCTAATTTCTATTCTATTAATTTTTCAATTTCTAGGTAATTTGATCCCTCCCCTCCCCCCTTCTTAATGTTAGATCAGCACTTATAAAATAAGTGCTTCGTGAAGTGAATACTCACTGTCTGGCTTTGCATTATTTTGTTGTCTATTATTTAGCCTCTTAATGAAAGAGGAAGGTAAGCTATCTCCTATTATGATGATACAGGAGTGTGTATGTGAACAATACTGTGGAATAATGAAAGTACTGTGCTGTTAGAATGTGTGCTATAGTTAGTTATATTCCCAGTAACTTTTTTATACCCATACCATACATAACTGTTCCTTATTAAAAGTCTATTATTAAGCTCCTAAATGTTTACTCCACTTATTAAAATTGTAGTAGATGCTTATGAATTTTTTTAGCATTTACCATTCTTATTAAAAGTCCCAATTGGATTAGCTTACTCCTCATTGAAATTGCTATTTCTCTCCCCCCAAAAAATACTAAAATGTCTCTGGATTACTTAGCTGATAGGCACTCTTCCCATTCCTTTCTCCCCCTTCTTTTGTTTTTATTCCTATTTATTTTTAAGTGTGAAAGGAAATTAATTCTTTACTCCTATTAGCTGTCAGACCTGTTATACCAAAGACACAATGAGGATTAATACATTTCTTTTGTTAATAATTAATAAAGTTGTTCCTTAAATGACAGTCAGTCCACCCATAGAAATCCACCGGAGGAAATGGATTAGTAATAGGGTCACTGGAAGGAAACAGTGCAGCGGCAGACATCCTACTGAATCCTTAAAAACATCTCATGACTGTAGTGCATTTTAAAACAACAACAACAACAAAAAAAACCGTGATAGGTCAGTTTCTAGAATGAAGTTGTGAATTGAGTTTGCAGCAAGAATACCACCTATTTACTTGTGCGTTGATTGTATGCCATTTCAGATTACTGCAAGTGAAACTAGAAAAAATCTCAAGTCTGTGGAATGATTTTTAAGATTGACCTTCGTTACAGTCTTGAGTGGAACTTTTATGCAGGACCCCCCCCCCCAACTTTCATTGTTAGTACCTTCTTTTAATCTAGCATTTCTGTACATACTAGCTTCCTATTCTTTCCTATAATAAGTGGGATTTCAGAGAATATGCTCAATTGTTTCCTTATTTTTTCCCCAAATCTACATAACCTTCAGTTAATTTATTCATTATTCTATGCCAGATGAGCTAGTTTGGATACATAGTTGATTTACCGAAAAACAAACCAAAAACAAAAACCCAGCCCACAAAAAAAAAACCCAAACCCATAAAGCTTTCAAACTTTCCAGGAGTCCTGTGGGAGGCTACTTGCTACAGCGTTTTATTGTTATTTTACATCTAAATGCTCTTTCTTCACACCTCCTAAACTATTGTCCTGAATTCTGTCTTTTTCAAAGAGTTTTATGTTTCTTTTTGTTGCACATTTTGTTTTTTTAAGTATATTTAATCTGTGTGGAAGAAGTTCTGTTACTGGACTATATTGATTAAAATGTTAAAATAACATGGTTCAGAACATATAAAAAAGGGCATTTCATATTGTAATTTTTTTATATTTTTACAATGGCGACATCTTGTGGATACCAGAGAAGGAAGAACTCAGTTAAAGAAACTCTCACACCAGAACAAGTACTCTGAGAAGGGTTTTGAGTGTTAGAGCAGTATTAGTATCTAGATTATTATATATAGTACATTTTATGGAACAAGGAAATCGTAGTTGTAAAAACTCAGTTAAGTGTTTAGGCTTAGAAATCAAATAATTTATGGTCATATCTTTATTCTTAGCACAAAATACATATTCATTTTATTATAGTAAAGATGATTGGTATCAGAAATACCACTGTGCAGAAAATTTATTGTTTCCTTGAAATCTGGTTAATATAAAATATTCAGGCAACATAAAGGAGGTTAGTGTTTTTTCTGAAGAATACTTCCTTTTAAGAGTACTACACTTCCTTTTAAGAGTACTACTTATATTACACTGGCTATACTACTTATATTACTCTGGCTAATCCATGCTGATGTTCTAAACCAGAATGGGTTGATGCCTACTACTGCACACTGTGGATGTAATTTTGGAGGAAAAAAAGATGGCTTAAAATTACCTATTTGCTGTCTTTTTCTTTGCCAGATAAAGACAAGAAAGAAATGGGGATTTGACTGAGAGACAAAAGCAGTGGCTCTTGCAGTATTTGACCCGTTTTCAGTTTAAAAGATAACTTATGGAAAGATGTGACCATATGGTGAATCTGTGTATATAACCAGCCAGTATCAATTCTGCTTGATACGGGGAACACCGTGTCTCAGATTGACTCAGTCTCAGACTGCAGATGAGCAAAGGAGATTTCAAAACAGTTAATACAGATTTCTATATCATTTTGAAAAACTGGGTATATACACTGAAGGATTGTTGACATAGTTCCATATTTTAAAAGGGTTAAGTGGACTATCTTTGCAAAAGCTGAAAATATTACTAACTACTATCAATGTGTTGTATGCTTTTTTTTGTTTTGTTTTGTTTTTAAATAAGATTACAGATCTTGCTGATGGAGACATTCTTTGGTTCCTTCAAGGAGCTTGACTTTATACCACATAAAGGGAATAACTAGCCTGTCACACATTAAATGTGTTAAAAACTGTTTCACTGAAAGAACTCAATATATAGCTACCTGTAAAATACACAGTAGCCCATTTGTTAGTTCCAGTGACCAGCTTTTGTCTGCTGTTAACCATTATTTTTATAAAAAGTCTTGATTATTACATATAACCTTTAATGATAAAATTTTCAGGTGACAGTAAGATTTACTGTGCAGTAAATAAAAAGAGTTTCATTTTAGAGAGGTATAAATCACCCATATCAATAATCATAATTAAAGTCATATTAGTATTGCTCAATGTAAGGTAATACATCTAGGAAGAAAGACTGCAGGCTAAACTGCAGAATGACAGTCTGGCTTAGAAAGTAGAGAATGTTGAAAGACTTGCATACCTTCTACTGGAGGAACTGACTTCAGCCTGAGTTTCTATTGCAGCTCTGAACCTGGAGTTCACCTGGATATGTGAAAAGAGGAATATTGAGTAGAGAGCAAATGACCTTTCTCTGTGGCAGACGTTTGTGAGATAACATTGGAGTATAGTGCCCAGTTTTGGGGATCAGCACTTTAAGAAAGAGTCTAAATAACAGAGTTCAAATCAGGCCCCGAAAAACCCATTTATGCACTAGGAAACAATCTTGCAATGGGAAAATTAAAGCGTAGTTGTGGCTCTAAGGCTTTATTTTTAATGGGAATATCCATTGAGAGCTACTGTATGCTCACAGCGTATTTCATGTTCCAGTGAGATGTGGGAATGGTCTTGGTGCTGGAATCATTTGCACTAGGTGCAGAAAGGAAAAAAGTCAAAGATTTTACTGAAGTTGCCTGTCAAAGAGAAACTTTATTGGTACTTTGATCATTGTATATCAGTCTTTAGTGAGGCTCAGAAGTGTGCTTTGAAGCAATTTGATCATCCACACCTATGTTTTGGCTCACATCATGAAAAGGACTCAGAGCACATCAACTGTATTCCTTTTAGATGAAACTGCACCAGAAGATGAGCTCAAGAGCACAGCAGCCATAAATGGACATTCAGTCCTGGGATCAGATCTAATCCAAAATCAAAACAGCAAAAATTCTGAAAGGTGTATAGTCAGATGCTTCTCCCTACAGGTCTGCTCCTAGCAGATAGAGATGTGGCAAAAGACCAGAATCTGAATTACACAAATTTAACTTCGAAGCAAGTTTGTTAGCAGTTTGGGCGGCTTGAATTTTATGGCAGCTCAACAGTGAAAAATGAGTAAGTTTCTGTATGGAGAAAAGTAAACAATGAAAATATAAAAAGGGTGCTTTGACTACTGCACTGTAAAAATGCAAATATTTTGCTTAATCACTATTCTGACACTTACTCCAACAGCATCTTGTGTATGGCCAGAACAACTATATATTAATGGGTGCCTATATTCAATTTAGATTACCTTGAATGGCCTTATGAGAGTCAAGTTCATTCATGCTGTTTAAGTGGAAGGCTTTGAGGTCATACTTCCTTGTTTGGCCTGCCTCATTCTTAAAAATTGAGGTTTAATGAATCTGCATTTGTGTTTGTGTGGAGGTGATTTATTGGAAGTGACTGAGAAGGATTGAGATGTGAGCTCAGGCCATGGCAGTTGAAATACAATATTGAAGAGAGCTTCTGACAAATGCCCAAAGGTCAAGTTTTTGGCCTGCTGTGCCTGGATGTTCTTGAACAGAAAGCACATAAATAAGTATTTTCAGAGAAGCAGATACATGAAGTAACATTCACTTTGGACAAACCTGGTTTTGGAAGGAAAAAAAAATTAGAAGTAAGTGTCTTATCACTTTTGCCCTGTGATAATCCCCTCTTTCTCTAGTGTTTATTTGACAGGTATCAATTCAGTCAGAAGAAACTGCAGTTTTACAGTCTGTGAGATATCCTGTCAAATACATGTAAATATGCATACATTAAAACTATATGCACACATATAGATGCTCATCCAAGGAAAACTTTCCTCCCACAATTTTAAGTTAAAATCCAGTTTCTGCACTCAGCGTTTATACATTTCATTGTGAATATCTCATAGAAATAAAGGGATTTTTCTGGCGATCAGTATATTTGAATATTAACTATATAGACCTCTAAGGAAATTTTGACTATACAGAATTGATAGTAAAGAATAGGTCTAAAATATGAATATTATTTCATATATACTGGAAACATGTTTTTCAGTCATTTGTTTAGATTGAATTTAATCATTTCTCAAGCATCCCTGGAGGATTTTGTGCAAGTTGTAAGCAAAATATAGCTAATGTAATTAGAAATCTATTGTCTGAAAATCTGCATAAGAAAATTAAATATCATTATTGCAAAAGAATGAACTTTGCAGTTAAATAAAGAGCCAACTTTGGTTTTAAATACTTTTGCTGTGTCATTTGAAGATTAGTGAAAGCAGGTTTAGCAATATGTTTTGAGTTCATTACAATAAATGGTTGGCTGCCTTAAAGCGGTAAATAATGCTGTGCATATGCAATTAGGCTGAGATTTAGGAAGGAAGCCTCCTGCTGTTTGTGAGTTTTAAAGAATGTATATAAAATGCACGCATATAAATGTGGCAAGGCAGAACATGCAAGCACTTGATTCAACTCAGGAGCAAATGCAACACTAGTTTGAATAGACGAAGGGGATAAGTAGTGCTAATCTCCCTGATAAGGAAGGTTACTAAATTTAGCTAATTATCTGTATTACCTGTATTTAAGAAATGGAGGAAAAGTGATTCAGGTAGGTAAAAAAAATGATTCAGGCAACTCGAAACTTATTAGCTTGATTTCAGCAGAATGTAAGGTTCTAGACTGTAATTTGAAGAAAGAAATAATTAAACATATGATGTAACTGAATAGTGAAAAAAGATGAAATGTGGATTTATCAATGTAGTTCATACTAAAATAATTTGTAAGAAAACTGACAAGAAAATGTGATGTATTTTATCTGAACTTCTGTATTTGATAGGAAGTTGTTATTAGAACTGCAGAAATCAGGGAATAAATAAGGAACAGTAAGGGGGGAACAGCTGGTTAATTGTGGAGTGTCAGTGGGAGTGCTCAATAACTGTTAAGATGGGAAGATATAGGACTGATCTTATTACATAATTTTTATAATCTAGACACAAGACTGCTAATGAAATCTAGTGGAAAAAAAGGTGGGAGTTACTTCTAATATAAACTAGGATCAGAATATCCTACAGAAAAATCAAATGAAGGTTAGAGTAATGTGTATGGGATGAAAATACTTTAGTATAAATTCTAAAATCGTACATTTAGGGACTAAGAATATTAAGAATTTGTTTTATAAACTGGGATTGAATTGCGGAAGGTGACATAGAGGAGAAGACTTGCTTGCATATTAATTAGAATTTGTATTTGTTTGTATTCTCAATTTCATATAATCTATCAACTATAAAGTGTAGAATGTCAAGAGTCCTGGTAGGATGATCAGCCACAGTATCTACAGTTAAATACAGGAAGATATTAGTAGTGTACTAGATTTTTAATACTACATTTTTATGAATACAAATTGAAACAGGCATAGAAGAGAATTATTGGGATAATCAGGGGTTATGGAAGATACTAACAGAGCATGGCTTGTTTAAGCTGGTGAGATGAAGGTTGTGAGGGGATATGACTACTCTTTATAAACATTTGTCGGATGTATATACTTAAAAGGCAGATGAGCTACTTAAGTCAAAGGATATCAACATCAGTAAAAGAACAATGGGGTAAACTGGTCATCAGTACATTTAGTTTGAAAACTGGAAGGAGGCTTTAAACTATTAGAGCTATGAAGTTCTATAAAAGTCAGTAGCAGAAATACTAGAGCTTCATATCCCACTAGCATTAGCATGGAGCCTGAAAAATGCCTGTGTTCCTCTTGGGAAGCCCAACAGTTGTCACCTACTGCTAATATGAATAGGCCCTGTTTAATTTACAGCATAAGAAGAAAAACGTTTTTTGTTTAATATTAGAAACTGACAAATTCCATATGTACAGTCTACCAAAGAATATTCTTGTGCTCAGTCATGAGCAGTTAAGAAGGCCTTCTGTGCAGTATCCATAGAAAGCACTCCTTGGCTATTCCCCTCCTCCTGCTCAGTGCACGCATATGGGACAGATTGCTTCTGACATCGTTTCGATTTCTGTCAGCTGCTCTGCTAAACTGAAATGCTCAACTGCTTGATAGCTTTTCTCTGTGTAGTTATTATTCCTTGCTGGTTTTGGTGTTGGTGCCCTAGTCGAGCTGAGGGCTACCTGAAGGGCTATGCTTTGTCATTAGACCCACATTCCAGGTGTCTGCATAGCAGGGGAAAGGGGATGAACCTGAAAAATGCCACCTCTGATCAGTCAGATGCTGGGTGAGGCACGGATTGGAGCTGCAGGACACAGTGCCTTAAGGCCCTCTGGCCCCTTCCTTGGCAGCCATCCAAGTGGACAAGTCTGATCGTGTAGGTCCAGCTGCAGTGTTCTTGAAGGGCTGCCCCTCTAGGTCTGTCCAGGACAGGTCAGCCAGGCATTTCTGGTGGAACATGCATTTTCTTCTTTGTATTCCCCAGTCTCCACCCAAGCCCAGGGTCACTGTGGTATCTCACTTGGCAAGGGGATGCAGTTTCTGTGATTCTGATCCACATAGCTAAGCCAAACCATTTACTGAAAGACTGCATCTCCCATGCCTTGCTGACACTGGTTTACTGTGGAAATATGTCGTTACAGGTAGTAATAACTGGTGTGGCTCGTTTGGCAACCTGATTATTTCTGCCATTCATCTTGTGGCATTTTCCCAGACCAGCAGCTCCACCCCTTATACCGTTCACTGATATTGCGTTGGCATTGTTGGAGTATGCTGCTGAGGGCCAACCCTAAATTTTTCTCTGTCTTTGCATTTTGTGTTTCTCTGTAGCATTTTCACTTCATTGCCAGGAGAAAGCTTGCTTTTAAAGAACAGGCAGAGTGTGACAGTGAGCCTATACTCAGGTCCGTAGCCATTCTGAAGCTGATGGCATTGTACTTCCGGTAAAGGTTGCCTTGGCCTCAGACCAGCCCCTTATTCTTCTCTACTAACCTGGTTGCTCTTGAGTTTGAATCCCGAAATCAAACAGTTAAAGGGTGGTGTCCAGAAGTCACACCAGTGGCTGGCAGTGCAGGCCTTTTGGCTTGCATGCTCAGACTTACCCTGCAGATTCTCCAAGGCCAAATCATCCTTGGATGATCCACTCTTTCTGCATGAGGAAGGAAACGGGACTGAATAATTGTGACCAGATGGCACTTAGAGAATTACGTCAGCTTGTGTGTGTTAGGATTTCTGTTTATTTCTTTCATGGAGGAAGCTGAGTCCTGTCACTGCTTGCTACAGTGCTGCATTAGCTGGATACCCACTTAAGATCTCCCTGCCTATCGTTAAGTCTCCTCAGAGCAAGCTTGTTTGCAGGAGGAAGGAAAATATTTACATCCTGTTTCGATATTGCAAAGGTCTCATGGCAGTGTGTGAATAGACCCACTATTAGAATGCTGATAAGCCATGTGTCTTGAAGTTTTTCTTAATTTTTTTATGTACAGTGCAGCATTTTATTTTTATATAGGTACCACCTTACTGCTTTATTGTGAGAAAGATGATTTACTGCTTGGTAAAAGTTGCAGCAATAAAAATTGTTATAGAAAGTGTATTCAGATACGTTCTCTCTTCTCAAAAATATTTTTCACTATCTAAAATTCATCATCATGCAAAGATTTTATTGGATACTTTAGAATAGTAATATGGGTTTATATTTGTGGTATTTGAAAAATTATGTTAAGATAATAATTCCTGACACAAATGCGAAGATGACAAACAAATATAGAATACATAATAATAGCAGATACTTTATCTGAATGCATGGATTAGATTGTATGAAAAAGTTTATATTCAACACATCAATACTCTTGTTTTTTTCCTATGATCCCTAAGGAAAAGATTATGGTTGAAGACAATAGATGATGTTTTCTCATTAGGTGGAAATTGATCTTATGACTTGAACTACTGGAACAGATTGTTACTTTGGCAGTTCATGAAACTCCTCAATAAATAGAAATTAGATTCCTTCTCTAGTGTTGTGTGAGTAAATTGCTATTTTAAACCTATAGAATTTTTTTCTCCTTTAAGTATAACGTAATTGATTTCCAATTCAGGTTTATAAAGTTGATGGCTTTTTTAAAACCTCTTTTTTTCTGTGGATTGAATGATGCATTAGGAGGATAAGAAAGAAATCCAATCTTAATGGAGCATATTTGCATAAAAACACATTTTTATTATCTTTGTTCTGCAGCTGTCATGCTGTCTTTTACACAAAAGGCATGTATTTAGTGAATGTGTTGTTTCTGAAGAGAAAATGTGTTTATGCTGAAATAATGGTGATGTTTAATAGTATATGTATTTAATTAGGAAAATCTGTAAATGATATTAAAAAGTCCTGTGTTTACCTTGTCATTATAAAGCTATAGCCACACTAAAGCAACTGCTCTTTAAATGATATTTCAGTAGAGGTCCATGTTGTTCTGTTGTTTTATTTTGTTCAGTTGTATCTTCCTTGTTCGCACAGATTGATACATACTGTGATAATTCAGTGAATGCTTTACACGCTCACCGAAAGAGGCGATTCTGGCCACTCAGTCTTCCTCATGTACTGGTACAACCATTTGTATGTCTGCATGGTGAAACAGGTGAGGAACACATCCAAACTAAAAGCTAGCCTGGCCAAAAATAAAAGCTAGTTTTAGCCTGGATTCATTCCCTCATCTGGTTCATCGTGCAGCCACATGAAAACTGCTGATGGTAGTGATGAAGACTGTGACATTTTTTCAGTCACTGATCTGGTTAACAATATGGTTAAGATTTTTTGCATTCTTAACTTCGTGCTTGTCCTCATTTTAATGCATCCAGTTTCATCAAATCATAGTGCACACAGGCATGATATTTCTGGATTTGCTATTTGAATTTTTGGGGTGCTGTGTCTCCAAAAATGAAAATCTCAAAGTGGTTGGTGAGTAGTTTGTGTGCTTTTTTCCTTTTTTGCCACTAGGGGACACTGTTGACCACTGCATGTCTCTGCAAGACTAACTAACAAAAGATGTAAATGTTTTCATTTTCTAACTGGAGGCATCCATTCAACTAAGCTGAATTTCATATTTTTAAGTTCTTCATTAATCAAAGAGTACTTAATCAGCAGTTTATTTTTAAGCACTTTTAGATTTAAATTAAGTATTCCCTGCAGTGATTTACCAAATCAGAATCTTGTTGAGGTTACAATTCTATTACTGTTTCTATATTAATACTTAAAGAATGATATCCTGCATTGTTCATGCTTTCATTAGACTTCATTCAAATATCATAAGTCTTTTCTGGGCAGAAATATATAATGAAAGATGGTAGTTGAGTCTCCATCATTTAAAGAATAAAAGGTAATTTGGATACAAGCAAACATCATTCTCCTGTAAAGTACTAGGAAAAGTTGACAAATGATTATGTACAAATGATCTGCATGGTCGTTGTGTATAAGGAATCAATGTAACAAGTTCAAAACTATAAAAATCCGATTTTATACATTGGAAAAACTTAATCCTTTTTTTACTGAAGATAACGTTTTAAAGTTATGAACTTGATGTAAATTGCTTGCATAAAAATATCAGTTTGATTTGTTTTAAGAAAAATATTTGTATTTTTTGCAGGGCTGAAGCTAGATTTTGATAGTATAGAGAGACATCACCTCATTCTGCTTTTCTCTTATGAACCACAGTTTAAAATATGAATCAAAAAATTGGCTTCAGGTCAAAACTTGAAAAACAAAAAGCCTGAACACATTTAGAATACTTTGAAATTTATAAAACATATATTTGTCTGCATTAGAGGCTGAGCAAGAACGACAGCACAGTTTTTTTGGTATAGCTTTTGAAATCACAGTACATTGTCTATTTTATTTGAAAATATTTATGCATGGGAAAGCACAGTATTTATTCATGTAAAAGAAAAATTCCTCATATGGTACACAGATATAAATTGTGCGCTTACATGTGTTGTAGGTGTTTGCTTTATTTGTACATAAAGAGCAAGCATAACATTGATTTACATGGATAAGCCAATGTTCCTATGAAATAATTCTTTAACGTACATCCCTAAAATAAAAATGGAGATTTCAGGTAGAGGGTGCTACGATACCGTTATCAATTTTGTTATGCTAAATTATTCAAGACCTTGCTGTGAGATGAGATGCAACAAAAGTCTCATATGAGTGGATAAGAGAGAAAGAGGCTGTTTTGAACTATTGAAGTGTATGTTTGTTTTTGATTGTGCAACAATGTCCACAATTTTTGTCGAAATTAAATCTGACTTTTCTTTTGAATTTTTGATTGTATACCTGAAATAATTTTATTTTTATTGGAACTAAATGATGAATATACTTTTTTTTTTTTCAAGATTCTTATTGCTATAGTACATAGTTTATTCAGTTATGAGGCCATGGTCACTTTAAACTGCCAGGCCTCTGAGCAGCTGCCAGAAAGCCCATCTCTCTCACTTCCTCCCCCTCACCTACTGATTGCTCCAGCACATTTGGTTGCTGTGTTTAAGGCATATCAGGGAACTAGCCCACCAAAGAATGGCTATTTTTAAGTTGGATCTACTCCCAGATATGGCTTACCGCTCAGTTTTACAATCATGAAAACCAGCATTAGGGAAGTGCATGGATAAACAACAAAGTTTAGAGAAGAAGGGGGATTGCCTCTGAGAAGCAGTCTGAATTTAGGCCATATAAAAATGGTCTCTGTATCAAAGCAGATAAAGAGAGTCCCTACAGATGGAGAAGTCAGAGAAGTGTCCATCCATATCTATTACTAGAAATCCTCAAAGGATTTGATTAAGTAAAAGTTATTTTGTGGCCTCAGCCAAATATGGCAGTACTTTAGACAGGGCTGATCTACTAAAGAATATGATGCCTGCCCCGTCCAGACTGGTACGTCAAACCCTATATTTTATCTCTAATGTTGGCCTTAATTGGCTGCCTAAGAAAAAGCATATGGCACACCTCCACTGAGTACGCACTCAGCCTCTAACTGTTTTCAGCTAATGAGATTGCCTTAGCCTGTCTGGGTTTGTCTATTTAGTAAACTTCAGCAATCACTCTTCTAGATGTTTGCTCGGTCTCTCCTTGACCCAGTGTAAACCTTTGCATCCTGAACATCCTTTGTCAAAGAGTTCCTTGCCAAGGAGCTCTGTTACTTGTTTCATGAAGAACTGCCTCCTTTCGTTTGTTTTGAACATGGCTTCTTCAAGCTGCATTTGATGGATCTTGGTTCTTTAGTCAGAGAGACTGTTCAGTCTCTTTCATATCTACCCGCTCTGTGGTACTTTATTTTATAGACCTTTATCATTCGCTTCCAAATTATCTTTTTTTTTCCAAGCTGAAGAGTCCCAGCCTAGTCAGTTGTTTCAATTACAGAAGCCATTCCATTCATTTGAACTTTCTTGTTGCCCTTCTCTAAATTCCAGCTCTAATATATCCTTCTGGAGAAGGGTACACAGTTTTCTAAGTGTGAGCAAACCACTGATTTATACAGAGGTATAATGTTGTTCTCTATTCCTAACACACAATTTGCTTTTTCTGATCATTGCTGAGTATTAAAATGATATTTTCATGCAGTTATTGTAATTTTGAGACTTTGCTGCTGAATAATGATGGTCAGCTAAGAACCTAACTTCTTACTGAAGCTAGAATTGTTTGTCCCCATATACATAGTTTTATCTATATTGAATTTCATCTGTCATTCTATTGCTCAGTCATGTGGTCACACAATGTTCTGCAGTTCATCAAAGGTTGATCTTGCTCTTTCTACCACCAATAAATTGACATCGTCAGTAAACTTCTTCACTGCTCACCCTCTTTTGAGATAATGTGCATGTTGGAGAGCATAGGTCCCAGTAAATATCCTTGTGGGAGTCCACTGGTGATGTCCCTCCCTTTCAGAAGTGGTCATTTACTCCTGTTTTCTTATAGTCAATTATTTACAAGACCTTCATTCTCTTGCCACAGCAGCCAAATTTCCCTAAGAGTCTTTGGTGAGAAATTTAGTTGAAAGCCTTATGAAAATCCATGTCAGCTTTATCAACTGGATCACCCTTATCCATCTTGGTATCTCCAAAGAACTCCAAGAGGTTTGGGAGAGGGGCCTTCTCTTAAAAAAGCCATACTGATTTTTACAAGTAGATTGCAATTATCTCTCTATTGACTAGTTCTGTCCATTTGTACAGTTTCTGCTGATTTGTCTCATAGGGACATAAACATTACAGGCCAATAGTTTTGCAGATCCTCCCTGGAACCTTTTTAAAGTTGATGTTGCATGTGCCACACTGTAGTTCCAGTTGTAAGGGACATTACTGTAGTTAGTTGCTTCTCAAAATAGTTAAAAAACAACAACAACAACAACAAAAAAGTGTAATCATAGTTTTACATTTAATTTGCTTGATTTTTGTGATCCCTTTCTTTTCTTCATTTGATTATTGTTTAATGTTTTTGAAGATTTTCCTAATAACCTACCTTACACTGCTGTTAGCCATGCCAGCTTCCTTTTATCTTTACTCAGGCATTTCTTAAAAAGTGGTATGCATGGGCACTATATTTCCCTGATACTGTCCTCAGTAACCTGCATGCCATCAGTAATAATCTGCTTCTCTTGGTTGCCCCTTTTAGCTTATTTTTTTAATTATTTTTTTCCTTGCAATTATTTTAGTCCTCATTTTTACATTGCTCCTTTTTATGTTGAGTACAACCTTACTGGGTTTTCTGGCTCTTGTTACTCCAGTAGCATTACACTGTTGTGCCAAAGTGTTGTGAAAGAAAATAGAATTGGGTGTTAAGACAGTATTTTTTCCTTAAGAAATTGAGAATTCCTACAATTTTCCCCTAACTCTATATGCCTGTGATTAAAATTAAATCCTTAAATTGTTGGCTAATTTGCATTGTATGCAGGCTAGTTTTGTGTGTGCATGCGTGTGTGCATGTGCACACTACCATTCTGTTCTCAGTGCCAGTCTGACTTAACAACTTTGGTTTTCAGGAATGTCAAGTAGCTTGAGTAAAGGATTTATTCCAGCTAGGCAGGCTGAGAGGAACGTATATTGCTTACAGTATAAGCATCGAATAATTTAGCTATCATACAATATCTCTCTGCCATCACTGATGATAAAGATTTCAGTTCAATGATTGCTAATGCCAAAACTAGAACACATTAGTGTCCTAAAAAATTCAGTGTTTCCTGTCCAGAAATAAAGCCAGTCAGTAATGCTGTACAGTCACTGACAAGAGGCAAGTAGTGCATATGCTGTCTTTTTCAGCAAAGTTCTAAATATATTCAAGTGTTAAAATACTACAATTGTGAAGTTCTTTTTGACATACAGAGCATAAACTAATAATGAAGAGATCACATTTTGGTTATTACAGAACAAATGAAAAAATAAATGTTTCTGCTTCTCATGATTTTAGTAAAATAGGGAAAAGACACATTTCACTGACTTTTGCATATTTGGCAAGAAGTAATTGGCTAAAAATAGTTCCAAAATAATGTATAGTTGCTGGTTTTAGTAGCTTTGTAGAATGTTCTGTAAATTTTATAAAAATTTTAATATTCAAAATCCTTCTTTTTGTAAAGTAGTTTACATTGTATTTTCCTCTTGAAAGCCAGTGCAGTATTGGATTGGCAAAGGCCAAATTTTGATTCCCAAGATTTAATATACTGTAATCTATATTGTAATGTAATTTACTATAATGTCATATACTTTGATGTAAACTTACTGTGGTTAGTTCAAACGCAGTATAATTCTTCTCTGGAGGTAACATACAGTGTGCATTTTGCTATACATTTTAGAACTATACAGCATCTGAAAACATGATGCATTATGCCTTTCTTTCAATTTGTGACTCATGCAGTATGTTTTCTGAGAAGAATGCGGAAATGTATCATTATTATTTGAGCTAATCTAATGCTTTCAATTTCACTGACATCCCTTGTCAAATTTTTTTCATTGAACATCTGTTAAACATAAAAGTTTCTACTGTATTTTATCAAAATGAGCAATCCTGACATCTGTATTTAAGCCTCCCTTATTTCTCTTGTATTGGCTTTAACATCTTTGTGTAACAGATTGTACAAATTGCACATTTGTTTGTAAAACAGGTCCGGATTGTTCTTTGAATGTCCCTTCCACGGAGTCTTACTGGATTCTACCAAACGTAAAGCCATTCAGCCCTTCTGTGGGCCGGGCTTCCCATAAGGCAGTTCTACATGGAAAATTTATGTGGGTGATTGGTGGATACACTTTTAACTACAGTTCGTTCCAAATGGTGTTAAAGTAAGTGATTTCTCCTTTGTGATGTCCTCTCTGATACTGCTTAGGGAAAATTAATCTTAATAGGGAGGTAGCGTCTCTTCTGCAACTTAACGGAAACTCTTATATTTTCATATTTTGTTGTATTCTTCATTAACTTTCTTACTTTCTGGTCATAATTTTCTTACAATAGAAGAAAGTTAAAATAGGAGTAATACTGATGTAGATGTGATATTAGTATGTAACCTCATAGTTTTTGTGAAAACTATTGCTATTCTTTGCTGCAAAATATAAAAAAAAAAAAAGTGGCAAAAAAACAGTGAAATAATTCAGTGTGCTGATGTTTTCAAATATTACATCTAGGTCACTATTGGCAATAGTGAAGCTAATTCATAATTACAGGAGACTCATTTTTAGTGCATGCACTTAGCCTGTGGTCATCCTGCAGGCTGGATTAGGTAGTTCATCCATGTTCCTCTGAGGTTACAGTGTCTCATGTTTTTCACAGGTTGTATGTATATTTATTCGATCAGCTAATTAAAAACATAAAGTTGAAGCAGCTGTAAATATCACCTGGCTGATTTGGATGGTATTTTGTGTATGTGTGCAAGCCCTGTCATCATCTTGTTTTCTTCCTTAACTTCGCAGCCATACAAAACAGTGTTGTCATCTCTGTTTTTCTTATTTCTATCTTTGTCGTCTTATTGTTGCCTCTCGTCCATCTTGAAGCTAATGGAAATTAAAGTCATGCATCTGAGAAGGTTCTAAACAACATTTTTTTAGGCTAGTGCAGAGGATTGTAGCATAAGCAATTTAGTGGGTTTTTTTGTGTCTTTGGCCAATAATAGTGAGCTCAGTAATCTAATTTCATAACTTTCTTGTAAATTTCCCAATTTTTATTATAATCCCATTTCCTGAAATTGTTGCTGGGTCCCTGCAAGAGCTGCTCCTGCTTTCTCGGATGACCATTTAGAACACTGTTGTCACTATTGTTAGCAGCAGTAATATGATCACTTTCAAACTGCCATATATCAGATAAAGCACAGTAACTCATCAAATGTGCACTCTTTGCGAAACAAAGTAGTTCAAACATGCAACAACCCCAGTTTCTGGGCAGGTAGAAAACATTTACTTTTCTATTTCTCTTTTAGCTACAATTTGGAAAGCAGTATATGGAATGTAGTACCTGTATCCAAAGGGCCACTCCAGAGATATGGACACACTCTTGCTTTATATCAGGTTTGGATTCTTCAGCATCCTATTTAATTTCTTCATGTGCACTGTTAATAATCTTAAAATGAGTCATCATGAACATAGATCTTTGATAATTTAGCTTCTAGTCTCTAAACACTTTTGTGTTAGTGTTCTCTTCAGTACTTAAAAGATCTATTGCACAATTTTGAGGGAAAGGTTATAAGTCACTTTTCAGCTGACAGTAAACCCTCAAAGCTAAACCTGCAATTGAAAGAGTTTTTATATAATTGGAATTGTGGTAAGCGTCAGGGAGCAGCAAGGGCCGCCTCTTCCTTAAGGGATGGCGAGCCAGGAGCTGAGGGTGACCCAGTGCTGGCAGTGCCCTCACTGATGGGTGCTGCCCCGCAGGGTCTGATCCTGGTGGACAGAGCCCAGTGCTGGTATGACAGGGGCCATCGACAGCCCCAGACAAGGCAAGTGATGAACCAGTCCCAGGAGCCTTCTGGGGAGTCCAGAGAGGAGCAAAAGGAGACGAGACCAGAGATGACTGGAGACGAGGCATGCATCTGAGGGGTCCATCCAGGAGACAAGCTGCCTACAGTGCAGGTCCGAGGTCCATCCAGGTGGCAAAACTGGAGACCAGCACTCCTACAGCATAGCCCAGGCAGGGACCGAGGGCCCTGGGCTGAACTGAGATGGGACTCCTGGGCCATGGGCAGAGGGTGTGTGTGGGGACCGCAGGTGAGGCTGGTCAGGGCCATTAAGGCCTATTAGTTCCCCAAGTGCCCTGACAGTAAGAAATACACTTTTATTTCTGTTTTATTATTCTTAGTACAGAGCCAGAACAGTATTAAAAAACAAACTGTTGTCTATCGTATCATTTTACTGTAAGTTCATATAGACATAAACTACTGATAGTCTTGCTTCTACAGATAATATATAGTCTGCTGAGCTACTTCATTAAGAGCGCTTTCAAAGGCTTATGTAACTTGAAAAAGGGGTTTTTGTGCTGATAGAATACAGAGACAGAACTGATCTTTATGAAAAAAATTGTGTTTTATTATTTAGTTAATATTTGGCTAGTGTTAATCTTGTCTCCAAAAGATACTCAGTGAAAACGGTGCAAAATTGAGGCTTCTGTGGATGATGGCAAGCTTGTTAGCTGTGACAGGGAAATACAGAATTTACATCTCAGTATGAAGTGAAATTTTCACTTGTTTGCATAATATACCTTCAGTAGGGAAGAACAAAGAAGACTCTGTCAAGTCAGACCAGAATGTCCATCTAGCCTGGTAACATGTCTGAAATAGTGGCTAACAGTGAATGCCTAGAGAAGAATGTAAGAAAAAATGACAAGAATATTAAGAAGCTTCCTCAGAATACTCTCCTATTCTGCAAATGGGATTTTCTAAGCTAGAGTAATATCTTTTTGTGGAAAGATTATGAATCTATGGGTCCCTCCCGACTTTTTCAGCCTATTTTTAACATCTGTATCATCCTATGCCTAAGAATTCCAGAGTGTTGTGTGAGGAAATATCACCTTTTAGGAAAAGGCTACTTGCTGGTTTAATTTTGATATTCCCTAATTCTTGTACTATTTTCTATTTCATATTGTCTATGTCATCTCTTTTTTTCAGACTGAAAATTCCTTGTCTTTTTAATAATCTTCCAGAAGAAAGCTATTTCTTACCTTTGATAATTATCTCACTGCTTCTACTTTTTCCAGTTCCATTATATCCCTTTTGAAATAGAGGGAATCACAGTGTTTGAGGTATTGGTACAACAGAGAATTCTATAATGATGTAATTATGTCATAAATTTCATGGTCTAATCTTTTCCTAATAATTCTTAACAGTATTTTTGCTTTTTAAAATGTGCTATTGAGCTTCAAACTAGTATCTTTACAGAACTATAAGTTATAACCTCAAGTTCTCATTCCAGTCTACTCAAAGCTCGTCACAATATGTACAAGGTTAAAATTATCTTCTTCCAGTGTGCATCACTTCATGCTTATCAATTTGGACTTTTATTTATCCTTTTATTTGTCCTTTTATTACACAGTTATTCAGTATTACAGGATTCTTTTGCAATTCTTTGCTGTTGATCATTGTATCTGCTATCTTGAGTAGCTTAGTATTGTCTACAAACATGTCATTTAGCTATTCATATCTGTTACAGATTGTTTCTGACTATATTGAACAATTGAGTCCTAATTATAAATCTCTTTGAGGCTCCATTAATGACCTCTCTCCACTGCAAGAAGTGACCATTTTTTCCTAAACTCTGTTTATTTATGCAGTTATCTACCCATGTGATATTTGCTTTACTTGTCCCAGAGCAACTTAGTTTTTTTTAAGGGATGAAAAAGCATCTTTTGGAAACTCCAGGTATCAAACCAGACCTTTGATTCTTTCAGGAAACTCCAGTGATTTGTGAGGTATAACTTCCCTTTTCAAAAACTTTCTGACTTTTCCCCAGTCTGTATTAAGTGTTCAGGTGTTCACTAATTCTGTGCTTTAGATAGTTTCTACCTTTGTACATGTGATATAAATAAGGTTTATTGGTTTGTAGTTTCTGCAGTCTCTCTTCGATTCCATTTTAAAAAAATGATGCCAATCTTGTGGTACGAACACATTTTTAAGGAGGGATTTGTTGCTGATTATTTTGTCCTTTTTTTAATTTTTACTATAAACTCTTCTATTGCTACTAGAATTTAAATACTTCTGCAATGCCTCCTGTGTTAAGAAAGATTTGCTGTGGAAGTATCTCTAAAGTCTGCCACAAAGAACTCAAATGCAAAAATTAACTTCATTGTATTTCTGTGACCTTATCTTCTCAGAGTGCTCCTTCAAACTGTCTGTTGGCACCACAAGTTATTTAGCTAGCTGTATTTCTAATGTGTTTAAAAATGCTTTATTAGTAGTTTTTATACATTTTGCAAGTAGCTCATCAAACTATTTCTCAGTTTGCCTTATATGCCTTCACAATTTAATCTGCCGGAGTTTATGAACCCTTATTTTGAAGTATTGCTTCTTCCTTCTAACAGTTTCCATTATCCTCTTGTTAAGTTCAGTTTGATTTATTTTGGTATTTCTAATGGGGAAATTTTGTGTTTTTTATAATAGGAAGTATTCATGTGATCTGAGCAGATGTCCTTAAAATGTCTCCATACTGTCATTAAAGATTTTAGCCTTTTATGTGTACCTTTTAGCTTCTTTTTATGAGCAATCATTTATATTTAGTACTCTTTTTTGAAGCTGAGCAGAATAGTAGTGTTTTGTGTGTGTGGTACCTGTTGGTTTTCCAGGAATGTTGAATCTGAACATTTTATGATTAATATTGTAGAGCTGTTTTTCAGCAGTAGTGTAGAACTGGATTCTCTGCATGCCCCAGCATCAACTCAAAAATACTTTTTTTCTCATCAGTTCCCTGATTCATTACTATATGTATTTTCTGTTTTTTGAAAGGTCAGAACTTTCTGACTGATATCTTCGGTTAATACAGTTCTTGGGACCTTTTATTTGGGAAACATTCAAGTAATGTATCATTTAGCAGTTCAGAGTAAAGGCCTACAAAATCATTTAACCTTTTTTTATTTGACAGTGCTAATACTTTTCTGAGATATTCCAGACTAAAGGATAAGCATTTTAGAGACATTTTTACCAGCAAATATAAAATATGATGGACTTGTGTTAATTATCCAGAGATCTTTTTGGACCTCAGTGAGGAAATGCAACTCCTTAATGAAAATTACAAGCAAGAGTGTAGTTAAGATTTCATTGCTGTTGTCTAAGGGACATGTTAATTAGTAATAAGAATCCACGAATAATGAACATAGGGCCAATCATGTAAAATAAATAATTAACTAATATGTTCTTGCTCTAGTGATTCTGTCAGATGTCAAAAATTGTAGGGGCTAAAAGGAGCTGATTGTATAAGAAGAAAAACTTTCAAGTTGAAAATGTACATGCTTTTAAAATAAGTTCTTCTATTATGTTATCAGGATAAAGTCTGATATTTGTCTTTTCAGATGTTCTGTCTCTTGAAAAACAGAAAAATAGTTTTTTATGAAGAGAGGCAGAACATTATATAATACCTAGAGATGGCAGTTTTGAGCTGTGTTTTAAGCTGTATACTAGTCGTTGTGTAACACTTTCTTTTTAGTTGAGAACAAAAATATCCACGAAGAAGAAATTAGATTAAGTTTTTGACTTGAGCTCCTGAGATTTCAAAGCCTAGCACAAGACCATAGAGCTAGTATTGTCTGATTGTGGTGCAAGGTAAATTGAAGCTATGTAATTGACTCTGCAGAGAATGAAATAAGTTACTGTGCCCATTTCCCTCAGAAAGCTTCTTTAGTTAAAATTGAAGTACTTTACTTCTTTATTCTGAAGAAAAAAAGATCAGAAGACTCCCACTGATGTATAGTTACAACAAGTGACTAAGACTTTCTTACGCGTTTATAGAGGAGAGGAGAGATGTAAAAGTATTCTTGCTTTCAGACCATCTGTTACATAGTATGACCTTCAATGACTCTTCAAACTGGTTATTGGAAGGGTATTACCTATCTCTGTTAGCAATTGGTTCTCTCGTATCTCAAACATTATATGTAGTTCCAGGCATCTTGATACCAAAAAATGTCAACATACTTTGAAATAATTCATAGAAATAGATTATTAAGAGACTGGAGGGAATGGCTTTTGAGGTTTTAAAAGTTCTTACATACAGCTTTGCTAAACGGTGACTAGATAGGAAGTTAGATAGTAAATTGAAAAATACAAGATCCCTGGAATAAAGTAGACTGGGAAATACACAAAATTTGACCTCATAATTAAACTGTTATTGGTAGTCCCAAGACAGTGGAAAGATGACTGGACATTGATATTAGATTCCTAGAAAATGCAGAATGAAGAAAGCAGACAGGCTGACATAGTAATGATTGTAAAAGATGTTTCCCAGTATATGGACCATTTTGTATGTAGTCAAATTTAATCTGGTTTATTTGGGTCTTATTAATGTTACCTCTAATTTTGAAGCTTTTTTTTCCTTTAAAGAAAGGTAATTGTCTTGATGCCTTTTCCTAATTAATTGGTATTGATGTTGAGTCCATATATCTCTTCTGGTATTTTTATTAATCTAATCAAAGGCTAGAGTTAACAAAACACAAAAGAGTAAAACCTTGGTTTGCTTTCTTACCAGTGACAGTGTCTTTTGCCAATTGGTGTATTGTTGTTATTCTTTTATATGTGTACCTTTGTAGGCTATTGTGGTATAATTTGGAACAGCTCTGGTAATGAAAAGTCTTTCCTAACTATTCAGTTCTTATTAGCAGGTTGAACCCCCAGTGCACATAGATTATTATTTTATGCCTTTCAGTTACATCCTATCCATGCACAACATGCTTTCTAATTCTGGTCTGCAGAAGACCTCAGAAGTGGCTGAGAACTAGGTAAGATGAGCCATTGCACACTTCTTGCATGTAGTCTAGATCAGAGCCTATTCAGCAAACATCTTCAATTCAATGGACCTTACTCAACAGGAGACTGGTTTCTTTATTTAAAAATGATATATTTTTCATTACTTGTTTCAACATTATATTCCAATTAGTTTGAAAGTTGAAGCCTAGGCATCACTGGCTTTTATGTTTAGCAGGTCTAAAGGCAGATGCACGGTTAATACTCTTCTATGCAGTCTTCATTACTTATTCCTTCCTTTCAATATATTTAATCCAAGTATTCAGTATGGAAATAAGACTGACATTGCTGCTAAAATTCCAACTATACCTTCAGCAGTATTAAATCTCTGCTTGCATAGCTTTTTTGGACACTTCCCATGCTTTTCAGCCTAGTTTTCTGTAAATGTAGGAATGTTCATGCAAACAAGTAAATTTCAAATTTAGGCCTTTTCCAAAAGCACGCTACCTCACTTTCCTGTCTTATATTTTGAACACCACTGTAGTCCAGGAAAAAATTACTGACTTTTAAGATGTATAGAAACAAACTTAAATGAATCCTTCTTTGAAGTAAAACCTTTAACTAGAGCCAGAAACAATTTTGAAATTAGTGGGAATAAAGAGGTAAAGTGCCAGGGCTCTCGATGAGGTATACCATCTGAGATATAAACTGCTGCAGGATGTACTGTCTTGAACTTGAATTTGGTCCTGTTTGGAAGCTTAGGTTATAATATGCTCCTTTTGTAACTCAGCATGTGTCTTACTCAGGTTCTTATTAAGCATGCATGGAGTTCCACAATAAGCTCAGAATAATAAAGCAGACTGGGGGAGGGGGACCTTTTTCTAAAGAAGATGTAATTATAATGAGGAGTGAGGTCTGCTTACCGTTCTCTCCACCCTGATCTGGTGGGAGGATTAGGGGATCAAGTGGGGATATTGATTATTCATTTTTGTTCTTTTGATATAACAGACAAAATAAATATTCCTGATGGTGTTGCCATATGGAAGAAGTTAATGGTCTGGGGAAAGGAGGAGGAGGTATTAGACAGTGCTAACCCAGGTGCTACATATTAAATGCAAAAATTGATTTGCAGTGGATGAGTTACTGTCAGATGGTTTCCTTGAGTCTCGTGTTAACATATGATAATTTCTAGTCATACTGTAGTACATGGTACAATAGGAGAGTTTTCCATTGCTTTATAGCTGTAATGCCAATTTAGTATTATCTGATTTGAAAATTTCACCGAATGTTGCAAATTCTGTAGGCATTCTAAAGCTGTCATCCTGGTCCATCAATGAAGTTTTTCCTTGTGGTTTTCTTGGAGGAATTGAGAGAGAAAAGCTGAGAATCTCATCAGAAAAAGCTTCTGCCTATCACTACCTGCCATTGCTAATTACTGCCAAGAAGCACTTGATGAGATTTAAAAAGTGATTTTAGACTTTGGATAGAATCTAGTTGTGCTGAATTAGTATATTCCTCTGTTATAGCATCTGTAAAATGAGGATTCATAGTGTTTATCAGGGATACTGTCTTGAACAACATTAATGCTGACCGAGAATGTGTGTATGGGATCATTCACAAGGTTGTATCTTAATACAACTTTGTTTGCTCATCATATTTACTCATGCGTTCATGAGAACTACTCTCTGGATACACCACAAAAATTGCTTTAGTTATGCAGCAAGTTCTATTGCTTCAGCCACAGGAACCTAGTCTATTTAAACTGCTGAAGTATTATGAGGAAAAGTAGTGAAATGTGGGTGGGGTTTTTTTTTTTTTAAACCTTTTTAAATTTCATCAACTGGTTGGTCTTACAGAGGGAAAAGGAATGGCGTGAAGACTCAAGTAAGTCAAGTAAGCATCAAAGATGCTGAATTTTATTTAATACCTTTATTTATTTTTATTTATGCAAAGTTTTGAGAATGTTTATGAAATGTCTAGGTATCTCATTTTTGGCTCCTGTGCCTGAAGGATGATGAGATATTGTAGCTCAACAGAGTACATGAAGCTACATTATTCAACAGCAAGTCTGAAACATGAATTGCCATCTTTGTTACTGAAACAATTTAAATGGGGGAATTGAGTTCCACAGGCAAAAAGAGGAATCTGTTCTAATCTATCTATTCTTAATAGATGGCAAACACTAAAGTGAAATATCAGATTACTGTATCTTGCCTGATAATTTGTCCTGGAGAAATTTAGTATCTATTGTAGCTTATTGGCTACAGCATACAGTCAGTGTTTGAGCCCTGTGGACACCAACATGATCATTTTCTTGAAAAGGATCGGTTGCTTCTTAGTATTATCCTTTGAGCCATTCTACTTAAATACTTATGGGAAAGGAGCCAGGTTCTTGTATTTTAATAATGTAATTCACCTGAGAAATTCAGGGTACTGTGTTTTATAAATATCCTCTAAAATCAAACTAATAATTCTGTGTTCTGTATGTGCTTATGAAACAGTTCCAAAACTTTAAGGTACTGTAGACTTTAATTTTTGACAAGAAGATTTCATGCAAGAATTCTCAGTTAATATACTGGAGGAAATATGTAAAACATTAAAGATTTTTTTGACACAAATGGAGTGTAATTATGCAGTAGCTATTAGTTTAATTTTTCCCTCCTCCTTCAGTTTTTATTTTATTGTTTCCTTAGAGATGGTCAAAAAGGAAAAAAACAGGTTCTAGACAAGGGAAGCTGTGCAGAGTTGAAGAGTGCAGTTCTGCCAACATTTGAATGTGTAGCCACCTTGTGCATGAATGTATCTAGTTATATCTAATAAATCAACATGTGTGTACATAATTGCCAGTTAAAATAATACTTGTTTATTTTTATGTGCAATACAGTAGCTGAACTACTCTACTTTTTCATAGGTTAGGCTTGTATTTGTTTTTCCAAATTAAGAAACTTACTACTTAAATAATACTAAATGCACATTTCTCCTTTTTTATTATTCATACATATTCTGCATTGTATTCAGTCCTTATTATAGCAGTTCAAACAGATTAATTTAGGAAACCTGTCAAAAATTCTATGCAGTCTTATAATATTTGACATTTCCTTTAATTTAAAAATATACTTTCACTTTCACTTCACTTGACTTTCCTTCCTTAGTGAGTTAAGTAATTTTTGCATGGTTCGGCTTTCTGTCCATGTTAGATTCAAGCTATTGGTCAAAAATATTTGTATGCTTATATGGGGCTCTTAAAGTTTGCAATGTCAAAGTTACAAAAGTCATTGTGTCATAAAATATTAAGTATCAACAACTTAAATTTAGTTATCTGACATTTGCTAGACAGGGAATTACGGGGAATTGTATGAGGCAAATAATTCCTGAGAAGATGGTTTTCATTATAACTTCTTAGAAAACTGCTATTAAACTTGCAGAAAGGGTGTGTCATTGGGGTGTGGGTGGTGGTGGTTGTTGTTGTTGCCCACAAAAGCCAAAAGAATGAAGGAAAACAGGAAAATAGAACAAGATGATTTCTCCTCGGAAGATGTTGCTGTATATTTTATCTTCATGTATAGTGCTTAAGTTTCTGCATACGCTATTTTTTTCATTGTGTTGAACAGGCTTTGTCTTATCTTGTGGATGGCCAAATTATACCACGTTAAGTTCTCATTTCTATCAGATAGGAGGCAGCTGGAGGTATAGGAGCGGGATGGTTTAGTGAGTCTCTTCTATACTTATTTGAGATATTAAGGGCGGTTGACATCATGTACATGTTGTGGGTGTTTGTCAAGTATTTATATAAATGCTGATTAATACTTATTAGATTATATAACTTTATTATCTGTCTATAAATACTTACTACATTATCGAATTTGGTATTTCTGTATTGTAACTGCATACTTATATTTAGTTTGAGGAAAAATTCCCAAAATTTCTGAATCAAGTACAGGTTTGACCAAACTTTTAGAAGCTTGAGGTAAGCACAGAGAACAGAAGTGCTTGTGAATTTTTGAGTCTTGTTAATATATGGAAACAAAACTGATTTCTGTACTAATGTAGCACTTAGATTGTATCTATACTAGATAAGACTCTTTTGGAACCTGGGCAGAATTTACATAACAATATAGAATTTTCAGGTGCAGTGAGAGTAGCGAAGCAATGTTCTTTTAGGGAAAAAAGCAGATCTGCAAGATCTAAAAGAATAAAAACATGTTAACTTCCAGGGAAATCTTGAATTACTGCATATATATTAAATATTAAATCAATATTAACATTAAGGTATGGAGTTGGTAAGAGACCCCATCCAAGGTCAAAAGAAGTAATGATTTTGGGTGTTTGGGATTTAATGTGAAGTATGTGGAAGAGTTGCTCTCATCTGGTATATAGTGTGTTGACTGGGACTTTTCAGACAAGTCTGAAGTTTTACTTGGTCTTTTGGTTTTCTTTTGGGTAACTCCCTTGCTCTGTTTCAGTTTTTCTCACTGTAAATGGCTCCTTTGTAAAGCATTTTGTTGATTAAAATTACTGTGCAAGAGCTAGGTGGTGTTATTGTGGGGGCATAATTTTCAGAAAGTACTGAGTACGTAGCCTTAGAAATCAGAAACATGAGACAGCTGAACTAAAAGAGTACGATGCTGTCTGCAGGACCCAAGATAGGATAGGAGTTCTAGATATCTTCTGGATACAGGAGGAAAGCAGGGTTCCTCAGTGTAGCAGGTCATGTGGCTCCTTTCCAAGACATGGGAAGTCCACCCTAGC
Source organism: Apteryx mantelli (assembly GCF_036417845.1). NCBI lineage: Eukaryota > Metazoa > Chordata > Aves > Apterygiformes > Apterygidae > Apteryx > Apteryx mantelli. Next base: position 36,109,076 of record NC_089984.1, read on the forward strand.
AGGGCAGGGTGAAGTGAAGTTGAATCTCCAAGAAAAAAAAATTAAGCACGTGTGTTTACACTCTGGCAAACGGCCTAAAACCTAGTTCGCATTGTCACATTGTTTCTCAGTAAGGATAACGGTACTGTAAAAGTATTGTAAAAGCTGCTGTACAAAGTGTGTCTTGATATAGTGATTGTAGACAACATCAGTCAATTCATTAGCGCTGACATGAGCCATGTTATTGTTGAGATAAGTCTTATTGCTGGACAATTTAATTGTAACACCATGTTACCTAAATATCTAATACTGGACAGACAAAGATAGGTGATTAGTAGTCTTTTAATAGTTTAATAGTTTAACAATAGTTGTAATATTATAATAGTTTAATAATTAAATAATTAAAATATATAATAGTTTAATAATAGTTTAATAGATTAGGTGAAGGAAGGAGGCAGATTTACTGGTTAACTTTGATTCATTTCATGATGAATTATCCCAGCAGGAAATGGGTCAAATATTGAGACACCCTCAAATGCTTTGCCTCAAAAAGGAATGGGATGATCATATTCAGTATAGTTACTTTTCCCTCACCACCTAGAAATTTGTGTCATCTGCCTTGACGTTGCTCATTCCTGTAAGGTCAGAAGTTGATCTGCCTTGACGTTACTCATTCCTGTAAGGTCAGAAGTTGATGTTTTAGTAGTCTCCAGACCAAGCTTTAGCTTCCTCACTGAAACAGAAATTGCGCTCTGATTATACTTCCTTTGGCAGCACTCTGATTATTACTTCCTTTGGCACTATTCACAGGCCACTTCGGAACAAGAAGAGTTGTCAACTGGCAATTATTTTTGCCTTTATCAGTGACAACTAATGAAAGATGGCAATATCCAAAGGAATATTGCATCTTGTTTGTTTTTTTTTTTTAACAAAAAACAAAACCAGTTTCCTTCATCTTTCTAATTAATACTTACTAATAATTGAGAGCATATTTCAAAATAAGACTTCCTGCAAAGCCCCAGAGGAAGACTTCTCAAGAAAGACCAGGATGAGCTAAAATACAGCTTGGCAGACAGACAGGTACTGCTAGAACAGCATTCCAAGCATATCTTGATTCCTTACCCTTGACAGCAGTAACCACTATGGTATGACCACCATTGCTGATGTTGTGAAAGATGTCTTGGTAGCTGTTTTGGAAATTTGTCCTTTAATAGCACCAAAATTTTTAATAGTGGCTTTAGCCACTATTGTTAAAAGTGTCTTTTGTTGGGATTGTATATGTCAGCACTAAAAAACATGATAGCAGGACAAAGTGATTGTATTATTTTCAGAAACACTTTCTAAAGGGGGAAGGGTGAGTCTTTGAGATTAACTTCAGCTCTCTTGTGATGGGCACAGTTAAAAAAAAAAAAAATTTGGTGGAAATACTAGTATCTTGGAAGAACAGATAGGCACCTGCCTTTTTTTTTTTTTTTTTTCCAGAGAAACTTAAATCTGTGATCAAATCAGCTGATTTGATTCTTGAGAGGTTTACTTTTTAACGTATTGTATCTCCCTGGTCTCTTTAGGGAACTTTTTCATGAGGAGAATGAGACCAGCAGTAGCTCTTTCTGTAACTGGCAGCAGTGGAAAAAGTGGCATTTTAAAATCTAAGAGAAAAGTTTTCACCTTTTGCTGTTCATTTGTTATTAAAATAAATAAATGCATACACAGATACATAAATATGTATCTCAGTAATGTTATTTAATATTTTAACTGTGGATGTTTAACTTAGACTCTGTCATCCTTTGAAACACATAGACTTGTTTAGCATTTTCATCCTAAAAACACAAACTCTTAATGCACAGTCAGTGCCTCCTTACACCTTCTGTGGGTCTTCACCAAGTTCTTTGAACTAATGTTATATTTTATAGGAAAAGAATTGGTCCAGATATACGTAATCCTGCACAACTGGATGAAGTGGGGTACTCTCTCAGAATTGGCTACAAATTCCACTGAAGGATGTAAATATCTTTGGTTCATTGAGCCTCAGTTCAAAGAAAAGTTCACACTAGTTTCTAACAGAAAGTTTTGCTGCATAGGAGCAATTTTAAATTCCAAGTTAAGGAAGGCTTACCTGCTTCAAGTGAAGAAATGGTGAAGATCCTGCAGAAATTTATGTTTGTACTCTTCGATACGTTAGACAGTTTATTTGGTCATTTACTGATTTTCATCTCTGTCAGAGCGATGGGGAAATTTTTCATGTGGTCCTGGAATTTATGCATCTGTGAAAGTGGGTGCTGTCTAGGTGATCTCTCAGTTAAGGAATTGCTTTGTGATTCCTTAGAGCGCATTAATTTAGAACAGATGACTATCAGTTTCAGCTACCTGAAAGTATAAATGCTTATCTCTGCAGATTATAATCTTAAAAATACTGATTTATTTGCTCTGCTTGGAGAAAACATGATTGTTTTTCAAGCTTAATCTGAGGATGTTAACATTCATTCACTTGCTGAAATATCCTGAAGCACTGAGACACAGAATCCCTCTGTTGTAGGAACCCTCTCTTCCCTGGCATCTCAAAATACTGCTAGTTGAGTGAATGGGTTCCTCTATGATCTAATGGCTATCCGATGTTTCTTTTACATTTCAATGAAGACATCCTTTCTGCTTGCCTTATTATCAGCAAAAGAACTGGAAGAACATAGTCTTTTTTTTTTTTTTTTTAACTTTTCACAAAATCACCCTTCTGCCTCGCTTTAACTTACACACATGAGATTGTAAGGGATGTTTTAAGAATGTCAGACTGTTTCAGGCACCATATCATACAACTCCTTTCAAAAAATATATCAAGCCTTAGCTCTAAAGAAGTTAAGTTTATATCCCTGGCTATTTTGATTTGCCAGTTTTTCCAGATTCTAATTTCTGTGATGATTGGAAACCTTAATTTATTTTCTAAAATGTGTTTGTCTTTACATACATCTTATTCTAGTACCAGCAATGTCTGCTGTCTTAATTAGCTCTTCTCCTTCATTGATGTTGGCCAACCACCATAGGTGTATAAATAGCATCATAACCCCCTGAAGCCTTTTATTTGCTAGACTAAAAAAGATTGTCCTTCTACTGATTGTCTGTATTGTCTATGGTCTACCAGCTTTAGTTCATCTTTCTTGAAGTGCATGATGAGAATTGCACGCACTTTACATTTCTGTTTAGATCCCATTGGCTCCTTGTATAATAAAAGTGAAATTTCCCCATGGTTGTTTCAGACTTACATTAAACAGTTTCTTTATCTTTTGATTTTCCTTTCTGAGGCCCAGTGGTCCATGCCAAGTAAAACTTTGCCAACTGTGGTAAACTTGCGGCTTCTTTTTTATTTTTTTAACCAGATGAGATTGAATTCTAGGGTATATTCCAGGGGTAAACCCTAGAATATTTCAATATGTAGAAGACAACTGCCATTTCTACAAAAATGATATAAATGGGATGCAGAGCGCATGTGGACCTGATATGTCCTGTCAAAGACACATTCAGTATCATTTTCAGAAGTAGAGGTAGTCTTTTCCACCAAGGATAACTGTCCCTGAACAATGTGCCAATCTGTGAGGCTAACAAGTTCAAATTCATTCCATAACTTTGTTTCTATGCCTTGATTTACTCCTCTTGGTGAAGTTTGAGCTCACTCGGTAGAGTCAGCTTTCAATATTTAAGCAAATCATTCATTACTTGTCAAAACAGATGGCATTGCTGTTTGAGATAAGTGGTCCATGAAGACTGCAAAATCTCTTTTGCTTCTCCTTAAAAGAGCTCAAGGTATTGTCCTATGGAATTTGATGTTAGCAAATGCACCTAAGAGGATGCTGTACACATGTCATCCCTTTTCTTTAGGCTCTGATTTTGAGGTTTATCAGCACTTAAGTTACATCGCTATTAAAATAGAGTGTGATCTTTTGCACACGCACAGAATGAAATCCCCATGGACAAGAATTAGTGTATTATAAGTAACGTATAAACAATATCAAATCCTTTCTATTCAGGTTTTTTTAATAGAAAGCTGCATTATGAGGTAAAAGAGACAGGTAATGAAAGTTTTCCTGCCTGTAGTAATCCAGTTGAGATTCATTTTAGTGTCATTTTCATGTTCGGATTTATTTTTCTTTGAAATAGTCTCTTTATCTTCATTGTTGCTTTAGTTTAAATATCATTGTCTGGGATTAAGTCTTGATACTGAGTTGATGAACGTAATGTCAGTTAAATGTGAAGATTTATATCAGATTTTTCAGTTATGAAACATACAGTGCAGAATTATGCAGTTCAAATGTTATCTGTTTCTCTAATCCATTAATTCTCCCTCTCCCCTCTCCCTTCCAATTTTTACAGGAAGACATCTACATGTATGGAGGCAAAATTGAAACAAATAATGGGAATGTTACTGATGAGTTGTGGATTTTCAATATACACAGTCAAACATGGAGTACCAGAACTCCTGCAGTGCTTGTACATGGCCAACAATATGCTGTGGAGGGTCATTCAGCACACATAGTAGAGCTGGATAGCAGAGATGTTGTTATGATCATCATTTTTGGATACTCTGCCATATATGGTTATACAAGCATTGTGCAGGAATACTACATCAGTAAGTCACTTTCAGATTGTTTTTATCGTGTACTGATAAAATTTGTTTTCCTGATTTTTTTTTTTAATTTTTTTTAACTGAAGGTCACTTCTGTTGTTTTTAGAAAGATAAATGTTTTTGACTGAGTAAATATCATCTCATCTTTTTTTTTTTTTTCCTTTACATTATGTGGATCAGATTTCTTGTTGATCAGTAGTGTTTCATACATGTTTGAGGTACTCTGGCTTTGGATATGCATTATCGTGTTTATGGCTGTGGGACTCTAAAGGAGGCAAAGGTTGAAACCAGAAATTCCACACAGTGGTTATTGTTATGATAAAACTTGCTCATTTTTACTACAGAGAAGATGGAGTAGAAAAGATTAAATAGAGCAAAAAAGAAAAAATAAAATGGAGCATAATGACAATAGTTACTATTGTCAGAATGTAGCTGTTTTGAGGCTTTAATTAATGTTGCTGTAATATTTTCATTCTGATTTTCAAAATTTAACAACCTTAATTCATTATTATTTATGGGATTCTTTCTAAAGCAAATAATTGTTGCTACTAGTAGAAATGAAAGATAATTAATGACAATTTTCATAAATAATTTGCTACATCTGTGAGATTCCTTCTTAAAGATTCCTTCTGATGAATCTTTAAGAATATTAATATGCCCATTAATTCACATGCTAATCTTCTCTTGCCTTTTTTATTCTTATTTTCCATAGAATTGATCCAACTTTCTAACAGTTATTTAAACAATCACAAAATACATACGTATAAAATGCAATGCAATATTTTTATGCTGAAGTATTGTACATTTTTTGAGGTGTTTCATTTTACTACTTTCTGTATGTGTATGTTACTGTAGATGTATAGAAACACTATATTTATGTAGATTTTTGGGGTGGGGAAATCCATTCAAACCTTATAATCAGAGAGTTCTTGTGCTTCTTGGCATCTTATCTCTGATGTCAACGTTGAAGTTTGTAACGATGCTGAACAAGGTAAAAAGAGAATGGGAATAGAAGGAAGAGAGTCACAATAGGCTTTGTCCACATTGACAAATTTCATAAAACTGCATGCAACTACTCTAGAAATTCAGTCTTCTCAAAATAATGTTTCTCTGCAACATTTTAAGGTTTGTTAAGGCAAGGGATTAATGACCATTTTAAAAAAAACATTTAATTTTTGGAAGAATCAAAAAGAAAAAACTACTAGAAATCTTTTTTAAACAAGTCTTCAAGGAAAAAAAAAAAGAACAACAAAGAAAAATTACTCTGGTGTTCTCAGTGCTCATTCATCTTAATGTCTATTGGAATGTTGAATATCCTGTGCTTCTTTCTTAGTCTGGAGCAGAAGTACCAAAATTGTTCTCAGGTATTATTCATTAGATTAATAGTGAAGAGGGAAGAAAAAAAGGAGGAGGAGCATGTGATTCACTCTGCAATGTAAAATTGTCTCTGTCTATGGAATATTTAATTGCTGATATGATAGAAATGTGCAACTTGTTCCTATTTTAAAACTTTCTTAATATCTTAGAGCTATACTTGTGGAGGATTAGTAAAAAGGACTGTTATCTACAACTAAGCATATTTAAAAAACAAACAAACAGAAAATCCCTTTCAACCAATGGCTATAAACTTTAAGTAGGAGAAAACACATTTTGCTCTATGGGTCTAAATTAATTTTAACTTTTTGTTTCCTTTCCAAGATAATTTTATCATATGCTGGTGGGAAATTTAGTTTTTAGGAGAAAGTGTGCTTCATTATTGCATTAAATATAAAGTAAAATTGTAACAATATAGGGTCTTACTGTGGAAACCCATTGATTTCAGTGAATCTGCTCATGTGATGAAGGATTATTTGCTCATGCAGTGCTTTGCAGAACGTGGTCTCTGTGCTATAATTGAACAATTTCTGCAGTTGGTAATTCTCATGTAACATTTAACCTCATTGACTCTCCCGTGTTCCCCTCCCCAAAGGTTAAATGAATTTTGTGGCAAATTTTTCTGAATTTTGTGCCAGGTACAGCATTTACCTACAGTTTTGCAGCTGTAGAACCATTTTTAACCATGATTACCATGATTTAACCATGATAAATTCCAGGCGGTGGTTAGAACTATAAAGGACTATCTTTTTTGGAACTTAGCAGCTCAGACTCCAAACTCAGAGGCCAGAGGAAGTGATGGAAATGCTGCTCTGAACCCAACAGAATCATAGTAACAAAGGAAAAGTTATCAAGAAGGGCTCCTGACTTTGTTCAAAGAAAAGTTAGAGTCCCTTTTTTTTTTTCTTTTTCCTCTCTCTGCTTGCTTTGAAAACACACACTGCTGTAACATTTCACGTTGTGCTACGTTATTCGTTGTATATGTTATCAGCCATGGCTCTTAGTTCTAATGAAGGCTATTTTTCAAGCATTTACCACATGTCTACTGAAAGACACAGGCACAGTGTAGAGCATACCCTTTGGTTCATACTAATTGAAACTTCTGTTGATCTACTCATGTTATGATATATGGAAATCTGGTGCTAAAGTTTGCTTTAGGTAGACTTCAGGTTGTGGACTCCCTAGCTTTTCACATAGGTATTGTGCTATGCAGTTCTTTTTAACAAAGCATGTTAATCTAATGTGTGATGGTCTGAAAATTTCTCTGATGTTGTCAGACTAGTGAAGAAAGTGATTTGCATCACAGGCAAATAAGTGGTAGAAAAATCAGACATGATCTGCAGCCAGATTTTCACCTTGTGAAAGCAGGGGAATTCATTTCTGCTCCAAAGGTATGGTGGTTGTTGCAAGAGCAAAGGAGCTTCCCCTTGTCCTTTCTTGCTATACTCAGAGTTATGGCTTTTGAGGAACCAATAAATCTTGGTATGGGAATTATGTGAATTGTTTTACTAACTTGGACCATAAAGCTTTTCTGGGTTACTCCCCAGGGAAATTTATTTCCCTTTAGGCTAGCAATACCTCATAAACCTTCTGAAAATCTCAATGTGAGTCTGAAGGTGAATATAATATTAGTGTTGTTTTAGTTGAAGCTTCTAAAAGTCTTTCTAAAAGTTTCTAAATTTATATTAAATAAATATTAAGAAGGTCTTTTTTATTTTTGAAGCCAGAGATTTGTTTGGATTAGAAACATATCACTTTCCTTGATAGCCTAAAATTATTTTTACCTTTTCAGAAGTAGGTTGTAGGTTGCTCTTAAAAGGAATGTTTCTTTGAAGTAGTGTTAAAAGAGCTGGCCCTATAATGTGACGTGTACTTCCTCTTTTTTGTAAGTTAGCTTGAGCTTCATAGTTGCTAGAAAGGATTTAGTTTATTGTCAGTGCAATGAAGTGAAGATGGGAAATGAGCTTCTTGGATATTTTCTTCCTTTTATCTAATCTGTTCGAAGGTTGTATTGTTGTAAGGGGCAGGCCAATACATGCACCTTACCTTTGAATTTTAGCAGATTTATGGAATATAAAAATCTTCAATCTTTTCAAACCTTTTTTTAGAAACACCTTTATATATTTACCTCAAAAAGCTATTTTATTTATTCTGTTTTCACTGATAAAGTGATAAATGCTAAAATAAGTAGTTCTTCTTGATTTGACCTTCTGAGTTAGTTTTATACAAAGAAATGAACTGAAAAAGAAAGAGTAAGGTTTAGTCTGTTTATTATTTCCCTTGCTTAATATGACCAAAAGCAGAGAAGGGATCACCCCAGCTATTGAGATTAGTACTTTTTTAATGTGAACACCGTGTTTTAGGATTATTTTCAATAATATATGAAGATTGATCTTAAAGCAGTTTGGTTTTTTTTGTTCACGGTATCACTGGAAGATAATTTCAGGATTTGTAATTTTAGTGGCTAGGCATGGTCTAAATCTTAGCCCACTTTTATCAGTGGTTAGTTTATATCCATTTATGTTCCAGGTTATATATTGTTGCAGTGTGTTCAGCTGATCTCCCTTCCTGGCATTTACTCTTTTTGCATGTTTATAGATACCAATCCTCCTTTTTGCTAGACTAATTAAGGTAACCTCACCTATTCCTCTGTCATTCTAATAGTTCATCTCTGCACCTCTTCCACAGTGAGTTCATCTTTCTTGAACATGGATGCTTAGAAATGCCTGTGAGATATTTCAGGTGAGATTTCACCAGTGCCCGGCTAAATAACTGTAATCCTACTTTATTGGGAACACCTCACTTGAGATGTACTAAGATGACATTTGTAATACAGCCATGAAAATGGCATTAACGGCTCATTAATGGCTCAGAGACTTTCTCTGTTGAAGTAGTGCACCTGATATTCTTCTCAGTCCTTGCCAGCTGGTGAGCTTCCATTTTATAGATGTTCATAATCATTGTGCTAGTATTTATGCACAATATCTTTAAGTTGTTATTGAATTCTGATTTATTTTTTCAGTAGCCAAGATTATCCAATTCACTCTGCATGTTATTCTGCTGCTTCTGTGAATTGATAGTGCCTAAACTTATACCATCATCACATCTTAAATTTGTGATAGTGTTACAAAATGCAATCATTCTTATATCTGATCCTTAAAAAGTCTCACTAGTATTCCCAGTGCCTTTCAATATTGCTCATTGCTGCTTCTTTATCAGTGCCCAAATCACCTTCAGTTATTATGGTTTATTTACTAATTTCCCATTGTGACATTATAGTTAGACATTACTGACGGCCAGAGAATTGAGACTTTGTATGCTCCCTTGTGTAGATAATTTGTTTTTAGGGAAGTGTAATGCAAACTGCTTGGTACACTTGTATTGTCCTGTAAAGAGTATTTTTCCAACATATTTATTTTTACTTTTTTACACCTCTGTTCTTAACCTTTGCATATATCTGAGGCTAGATTAAGATTGGTATTTGTCCAGATCACCCCTCTCCTCCCTCTTCTCTTTGGTGTGAGCGCTATGGCTGCTATTCTTTAGTAATATCTCCTGGGATTTGCTTAAAATGCCTGCTACTGGGCCTGCCGTTCCTCATGCCATGTGTATTGGAGGTTTGAATTGGAGTTGTATCCCCACCTTGAGTACATCAAAAGCCTTGAGTTCTGCTTCTGTCTCAGCTGTAATTTCTTTTTCCACCTATTTCCATCCTTTCTATTTATTTTACTATTATTCTTTGCTTGATCATCATTCAATTGGACCTGTAGTGCTTGATTCTGTGTGACAAAAGTGACCAGAGTATTACGGCACGTGACCTTGTGCATGAGTTAGTAGCTGGCAGACTTAGTTGTCTTAAGTTATCACAGTAGCTTGTCTGGGATTCTCCAGAAGATTGCCCAAATGTTGATGAACAATGTCATGTTTATTGATACTTTTCACCTGTAATTTGAATTTTAGAAACAAGTCGAAGTGGAGGGATTTTTTTTTTTGTGATTTTGAAAATTCATTTGACCGTATTTTTTAGGCTCTCCATTAGATTTATGAGATTTAAACCTGAGAAATAAAAAAACCCCTTGTTTATAGTAGAGCTATTTCTGTTATAAAGCAGGAAGTTGGAGTAGTAATCTGTCAATTCTAGCCTAATTTGGGTTTTTAAGCTGTTGAGTTTGCAGGGTTTTACATGACTGATTTGGTCAATGAAGTAGTTCATCTGATCTCAGGATAGAAAGAATGGGATGCCTTTGGATAGGGGCAGAGTTATGTAAATATCTCCAAGAATAATTGGATTTGCCTAAAAAGAATTCAGTTTATTGATGAGTGAAGACCCATGTTGATGAATAGTTAAAATAAATAAAAGGGATCATCTGCATAGAAAAGTCTTTAAATTCAGACAGAAATTCTACAGAAACTGCCTTTTTTGTACTGGATATTTCAATATTCAAGATGCTGAAGAAGTGCAAAAGAGAAAACAAAATTGCATGTTTATATGGCAGTTTTCAGTGTCAGAGTTCAGACAGCTTAGCAGAATTTTAGAAATAGAAACAGAAATAGAAACTATAATACTCCTTTTGGCTTTTATTTCAAAGAGATGTCTATGGACCTCTCCTCAAATGTAGTTAGTTATCCATAGCGTATGTTCTTTATTATACAAGAAGAAACAGTCTTCTGCTATTTCAGCACAAGTCATATAAAGTTATGCAATATGCAATTTTACTGTAAAAAAATTCTAAATGCTATGTGAACAAGTGAAGTACAATTGCAAAGTGTTCTATTGTGCATAATCGACACCATCACATGGGTTTATGCAGAGAAATACTTAGTTTTTTTCCTGACAGGCATATATGCCAATCTTTAGGACTGATCAATATTTAAATAAATAAATAAATGAAGAGAATGTGGTTCGTGATAGAAAGGTATATCAACAGGCTCCTCACCAACCCTCTTACATAAATCGTAAGTTTTGAATTGGCGACTTCTACAGGAAATGCTTCCTTCCTCTCTAGCTCTTTAGGTGGCTTGTTATGTCATCAGCTGGGAAGATGGAGAAAACTGGAAATTTGTGGGCCACAAGCAATGACAAATCACTTAACCTGGATTCATTTTATTCTTCAGTATGAGTAGTTATTGTGAATAGTTTTATTTAGTGTCTCTTTATAGCTGTTAATGATGTGATGTAAAAAGTGGATTTAAGTATAAGCGTACCTCTAAATGAGCTCCTGTCAAATGTATCCTTGTGGGGGTTTTCAGCAACTGAATAGGTGTATTTGCAGTTAAATATCTAATGAACAATCATTGGAAACTAGTTTTAGTTTAATAGTTTTAATAGTTTAATAGCAAATTTTCTGCCTGTACCCGGTGTATACTTTCAGCTATCTGAAGTTGCGTGTTTCTGTGAGATCACAGCTTGTAACGGTTCTATTTCTGCCATGCTTCTGCGAATGGTTTAATCACAGTTGCGGACAGACACTGTCTGTCCCTCAAGAGGAGCAGAGTTAAGGTTGAGTGAGAATGCATCTTGACTCTTCATTTTCTATTTACCAAAAGATTTTTTTTGTGTGTGTGTGTGTGTTTTTTGTGTGTGTTGAATTTTGGAGGAGTATGAGATACTGTCTGGTACCTGTAGCTCTTTGTTAACATTGTATTTGTGATTTAAGTACGAATAGCAGATAACAGACTAGTAATATTATCCATCTGCAGATATTTTGGTACATTGATGTAAAATTATTCTTTAAAGGGAGTCCCTTGTTATTGGCGTATTTAGGATTATAGCAATAATGACCTATTTTACATATTCTTCTAGCATTGTGTGTTAGCAATATTAAGACTTAAATCTGTCTTTTATACTTCTATTACAGGGTCTAATTCTTGGCTTGTGCCAGAAACAAAAGGAGCAATTGTGCAAGGTGGATATGGTCATACTAGTGTCTATGATGAACTGACAAAATCTGTTTATGTCCATGGTGGATACAAAGCATTACCTGGCAATAAATATGGATTGGTGGATGATCTTTACAGATATGAAGTTAATACTAGGACATGGTAAGTAGAGTTTGTAATATAGAAAACTAAGTGAAAGAGCAAAAAAGAAAAAGTATTTGTCACGGATAAAGAAAATGTAAGTAAAAAGTAAGGTTCCAGTGAAGTCACGTAGGCAGCTCCATGCCCTTTGCATTTTGCAGCACAGTACATACTCTGCAACACAACAGAAGAACTGTTGTGAGGGATCAGGCGCTAGCCAGCTGATTCATGGAGCTGCCCACTGAAGGAGTGCCAGAGAGGAAGCTTGTTGCGTATTGTACAAATTAAGAAAAGACTCTCCTATCCACAGTTAACCACTGTGCAAAAATAATGTGGAGTGTTTCCACATGGTATGACTATACTGCTGATGTGCACTTATGTACATATTAGGATATAAATAAGCCCCAAAATCTTAGAACTCTGGAAAGATATTGTCACAAAATTGCATGAAAAAAGAAAAAAATTCCTCTTGCTTTTGGTATAGGGATCCTTTTTTTTCATATAATATATTAATATATAAATAATATATAAATATTTGTCAGTTCCATGTTCCTCAAATTTACTGTAATTTGTGAATGCTAAGTGTTATATATACAAACTGACCTTTAATTTTTCTTACATTAGAGATGTTTTGAGATCAAGATACATCTCTCAGAACATTTTATTCTTGCAATTTAATATTTGCCTTGAGCACTAATGACCTAACTTAAGCACGCAAGACTTGCTCTCAGGTCAGATTGTTGGAAATATGTGATTTTGATTTCACTGAGAGTCTTTATTTTGAATGCCACTGGCTCATGGCAGTTGGCATCGTGAATAGAAGCATTTTTCATTCCTTTTTATCTATTTTTAAATTGCTAGAATCATGATGCTCTCTTGTTATACTTACCAGTAGCTTGTGGCGTTTTTCTACTCTGGGAATAAAGTGATATTGCATCTTTTGAAGGACTGTTCAATACAACGATTAATAACTTAGAATATTATTATTATTAGTTTAATAACTAATAGTGACTGTTTCTATCTGCTTGTACTAGCATGACACTCTGCATCGTGTAGAGGGCTTGTATTTTGTCTCCATTTCATGAATACTCTTACAGTAGTAGTCATTGTACTGTGGGACTGAAAACTGGCTGAGAGGACAGAGGCGAATGCACTCCTACACAGAGTAAACATAGCAAGGTTTCAGTACTCTATCTTGTCAGTACTGAAACCACGTGCTTACCGAGCCAGCCGAGGAGCAGCGCGTCGCTGGCTGGGTGTCGCCTGGCGGAGGTGGAATCGCGGGGGCTCGCTCGCGGGCTCGCTCTGCTCTTCTCTCTCGCTCATGCTCCCTCTGCTTTTCTCTCCTGCTCCGTTTCTCGTACCTGGTGAATCTTGGGAGACAGCCACTGTTATCGGAGGCACGCAGCTAAGCACACAGCGTGCAAGAATCGGGGAAAAGCCGGCAGGGTGTGGGGAGCGGGGGCTGGGGCAGTGCAGTCCGTTGACCCGTAGGAGCCCAAAGAACAGCTGGTGGGATTGCTAATATAGCCGGTATGGAGGGAAGGCGTCTTTCGTTTTTTCCCCAGAAGGTGTATGGCGTTTTAGGCCTTCAGTGAGCAAGAAGACTATTTGCAGACAGCTGCAGGGTGGGATAGTCAAGACAGAGCCTGGTATATAGCACTTACTGTAAACTAGGAGGCAGAGGCTGTAGAAAACTGGTAAAGCAAAAGACTTGGGAAGAAATGAATAGTCAGCACTTTTAAGGACAATATCTTTTTAGTATGTTTTCACACTTTCCACTCATAACAACAATATTCCTCTGTTACTACCTGAAAATAACTGTTAAAATAATTTCTTGTTTTTTTTCTTTTGCTATGCCTATTTTTGTATGTTTGTAAGTATCATGAGTTGAAACTAAATTTCATGTTCTCACAGACAGGTACCATAACAATTCTTACAACAGGCTAATTCTGGTTTAGAAAAAGACCTTTATGTGGTGCTCTTTTTTCAAAGTGTATTTATCAGAAATAACAGCAAAAATCCACCCCATAAAAAAACAAAACAAAACAACGTGGAGGGTTAAAACCAGAAGCACATGGGATAAAGTGGGTGTGTGGTGACTTGAATGATTTATTGCTTTTTTTTTTTTTTTTAAGGAATAAAAAATGATAATTATTTTTATTTAGTCTTTGGTGTTACCTTGTGGGGGGAGCAATATGTTTGAATAACAATATATGATCTTAGGTTTAATGCCTTCCTCTCAGCTTGCTTGAGCATACAAACTCTTATCATTTTTAAAAATCTCTCCAGTTTATTAATTAATTGACATTGTTTTGTCAAAGCAATGAGATGCATTTTAAACTCCCCCACCCCTAAACCTCGGGATAATGTAAAAATACTGAGCTGAATACTATCAGTGTGACTCAACAGAAACCATGTTATCCAGTCAGAAGGAAAGATTATCAAGTCAAGATGTTTGTTATGGAAAATGAATGACAATATAGTTCGATTGCGTGTGTAAGCAGTGTGCAATCACACAAGTGCAAGCGAGAGTCTGATCTGGAACGCCCTTTGGTTAGTGAGATGCCTGCATGATTGCTGGCTGGGGGATGTGAACGGTGATCTGCACTGTGGTCTAAGCAGCTCCTTACAAAGGTGTCTACAGTTATTCTACCTGAATGTTTCAAGTTCAAAATACAAACGGTTCCTTTCTCCCTTGGTAAGATATATTTGCCATGACGAAATCAAGTTTGTATTTTGTTCTTTTCACCAGCTCCTTATCTGTCTAATGTTAGACAGATGGAGTACAAATAGTCCTTGGCTACTGTTGGGCCCATGTCATTCCCCTGGCACAAACAGACCACACAAGCCAAAATGAATGAATGAAAAAGGATCAAAGACAAAGGATGCTCTATATATCAGTGGATTGTTCTTTGAAGTGAAATTCTGGATGTTTGCATCTGGCAACCTGAGCACATCTATGAAGCACTGCAAATGTTTTCATCATAACTAGAATGATGTCTACCATTTCTTTTCAAGGTCTGAGTGTCCAAATAAAATGTTTTTCCTTTTCCAGAACTTTGGATGGGCTAAGCATTCTTTTAGCCTTCTAAAATTTTTTTATTACATTTCTTGAGTAAAAATTATGCTAGGGTTCTATAAGAATAGAGATGAAAATATACAGAGGTTTTTGTTTAATTTTCATTAACATTTACCACATGATTAATCTCTTCTGAAGAACGTAAACCTGATATTTATTTTAGATGTCATTTGACAAACTGATATTTTCATAGGAAGCTTGGCATTTTAATTGAATGCTAAATATATATAACATGAGGAAATTCATAATCTGAGAAACAATCAGAATATATTTCATCATATTTACTGAATAATTGCTTTCGTTTAGTGTTTTCCTTGTCTTAGATATTGTTTCCTTCTCTAAAATTCTTCAGGTGTTTATGACTTTTCACATGTTAGTATGTATTGATTTATTCTCATGTTTTGCAGGACTATTTTGAAAGAGAGTGGTTTTGCAAGGTATCTTCATTCAGCTGTCTTAATCAATGGAGCTATGCTCATTTTTGGTGGAAACACTCATAATGATACTTCCCTGAGTAATGGTGCAAAGTGTTTTTCTGCTGACTTCCTTGCATACGATATAGGTAGGTATTGTGTTGTGTTTTTTTTTTTTTTTGTATTTTTGATCATTGGAATTTTAAATACCAGTGTTGCATTCTCAAGCCCTGCTAATGTGCTCCTTAAGTCTTGATCACAAACATCTTAACAAAAAGGTATTTGTAAGTGTCTTTGTTTAATTAAAGACAGACATTTATTCCATAATAGTTTGAAGATTTTGATTTGTGGGACAAAGCATACTGGGTAAAATTACCAGTTTTGATCACTTTTCCATGTTCCTTATGCTGTCCTATAATATGAATAGCACATATATTATTAAATGAATTGCAGTCATCGGTGCGTTTTAGTATTTTTGAAGAATGTATCGAACAAAGAGCCTAGCAGTTGTTACCTCCAAGTGTGGATTTATTTATTTTTCTGAATAGTATTAACAAAAGACGATGCTGGAATTTTGGGGGGGGGGGGAAGAGGAAGGTTTTATTCTATTCTGAATATAAATCCATTGCATTCTTTTGTTTTCCTTAACTGTCGTCAGCTTTTAATTATGAAATATTACACCCTCTTCGGTAAACTAAGTTGAATTGATTTGTTTGGATCTAAGCCACTTACTGAAGTATAAGTCACTGGTTTGATTGAAAGCCAATGGTATACTGTTCAAATTCTCTACCTTTGCTTATTAGCTTAGATTTCTTGTTTCAGGGTAGAAATTAAGAATGTTACACTAATTTTTTGAGTTAGGTTGATAGGAAAAGTTAGAAAATGGATTTTCAGTGTCACGATAACCCATAATTCTTGTCCTCCTGACGACAATGTGTAAAGCTTTTAATGGAGAAATAAGCTTTATCTCAGATGGAGAGAGGACAAGTAACTACTTTGCCATGATTGCTTTTATAACTGCTAAATTGCTATGATCTTATAGCTTCTTAATTGTCAGCATTGCTATTATTTATTACTATTATTGGAGGCCATTCTTTACTGACAGCCAGGAGGAATTCATGGTGATTATTTGGCTATAGGAAGTGAGAAGGCATATACTGGCACGTGCAGTAGCCAAATAATTTCAATATGTAGTAGTATAAATTTTTTTAAAAAAATCACAGAAAATAAGTATGTTATCATCTAGAATCTCTGCATTCATCCTATCTATCATCCAGAAACTGTTGTCTGCTCCCATGCGCTAGTCTCTGATGTGACTTTATTTATAGTGCTTAGATTGAGGCAATAAAAATCAGATATAAATATTTGTCTTACACATTTGAAAAGATAAGTAAATGCATTTTGGGGATAAGTAAAGACAGAAGCACTTACCCCTTTCTGTTAGCAGTTTCTATGTGATGAAAATGTTTTCAATTTATTATTCTTCTCTTATTGTTGAAATTTTTGTTCTTTCCGTGTATTCTCTATTTATTTTTCCTTCCTTCCCTATCATATTCTATCATTGTTCTGCATTCATGTTACTGTTCTTAATGTTTCCTGATTTTTAACTTTCCTTGCTTCTTCACTCTTTAAAATTGGATCCTACCTAATTTATGAATATCTGGAGGATTTTCCTTACCTTAATCAACATCGTACCTGTGATGTAGAGCTGCCCCAAGCTGCAGAGCTGAAACATCTGCTTTCAGTATGGGACTTAAGGACATCACATTTTTCTGTTTGGCCTCCCTTTCTCTTCTTTCCGTCTCATTTTTTTAATCCAGATTAGAACAGATTACTTTCTTTCTGGCTGTGCATCCTTCCTCATCTTTTTTTATTATCTCCTCTCAGGTCGTCTTTTAAAATTGCGCTTCTCCCTGCTTCCTTTCCCTGACTTCTATTTCTGTCTCAGTTTAGTCAATTCCTTCATGTCAGGGGATCTCAGCTGCAAGAGTTGATCATTGCTCAGTGCTTTTATCAGAGTGCCTTGCTGGGGCTGAGTTGTAGTCAGGGGGTGCAGAAGCCAGGGTAAGCAGCAGCCTGAAAGGTGAGGCGAGAGTAGTCAAGTTGTGATGGTTCGTTGTTACGCGTCCATAAGCTGCTTCCTGTCCTGCTTATTGTCATTGCTGTTCTTACCATAAACAGCTTTTCCCCTTTCCTGGTGTTCATGCCCTTATTTTATGTGTAGGCTGCAAATATAAACGCTCAGGTCATAGTTTAGCCAAACAGCCGAGCCACTTGTCCTGGGAACTAAGAAACGGGCAATGTGCCTGGGCCGCCTGGGAAGCACTCATACAGGGTTCTGTTGAGAATGGCTCGTGGATAGCTCCTGGATCTGTTCTTGGCAAGCGTTTATCAGCTGACTGCAGTTGTAGAAGAGGGTAAGACATGACCCTTTTTGTAGCAGTAACAAATGGCTCTTTATGGCTTTGTGTATCAATATCAGCTGTTCTGCGTTTGCTCTCAGCAGCAAATGACACATTTAATACATGGAACATATACGTGCTATTTCTTGCCAGTTTCAGTGAGCATCTGAATAAAGCATTTTCATAACAGCTGTAAATTTTTGATTGTATCCCTGTATTACATAACTTCTTGTAAGAATCTGATAGTGCAAGCTGTTATTATTTCAGCTTACATCTGGTTTTAACTTTAATGAAACAGGGCTTTCTCCTCACTTTGGAGAACAATATATTCCATATAAGTACACATACACTTGAGAAGCAGTAGTATGAATCCTGGGATCTGAGCAAGTGTAGCTTTCAGACTTTCACATAACAGGAATGTTTTATTCTACTTCATGAAAATGTTTTACAGGGTTTTTTGTTTTGTTTTGTGAGATGCAACAATATTTCTGTTTTTCTAGTTAATTACAATATTTAATATATATATTTGTATTTTCTTGCAAGTTACATTTTGCATGCATTAATCTGATGAAGTGCAAAAAAACCCCCAAAAAACTCCAGATGTAGTAATTCAGTTTTTAAAATTTCTATAAAGATTAATTTGATACAAACTTAATTTCTGTGTTATTCATTTGGTCAAATTAAATACACAGGCTCACAGCCTACATCAGATACAAACATACTTTTTCAGATAATAATAAATACTTATTTTACTGAAAATTAGATAATTATAGAATGGGTATTTGCAGAATTTTGTTTACCTTATTTGCATCAAGAGGTTTTGAACAGTGCTTGGAAGACAAAACATACCATGTTATCAGTATCATGTTTCCTAGATAGGTTGCAAATGATGCAGTGTAGTGCTCTGTCTTGTAAAAAATGGTGCTGTCTGGAAACAAGCTGAATCCTGGAGATAGAGCCTATGCTGTTTATGTTCCAGTTGGGCTGTAGAGTATTGTTGATTATATCTTTTATTATATGTGACATAGTTTTGTGGATAGTTTACTTTAGCTTTTTATTATCTACAAAAACACTTACTGTTTTTCATATTAATCTGCAATAACTATTTGGAGAGATTCATCTCAGTTAAGTTTAGCTGTCTAAGGTTTGTTTTTAATATAAACTGGTAGTCTTGTCTCCTTCTCTAGTAAATGGGGCTAGTGAGACCAGAGAGATAGGTATTTCCAGAGAACAATTCATTTTGCCTATCTTAGAATAGATTCCCCCCCGCCTCTGGAGTGCCATTGCTGTCCAGATAATGAACTTAGTTTGTATGCCTGAGTTTTAAATGGCTAAACTTAGGTGTCATGAACCAAAAAAGAACTTAGTAAGTTTAAAAGCTTACCATATGTGAATGTTTGTTGCAAAGGAAGACTGAGAAATCTGGAGATGTTATGCAAATTGTTAAGTTGCCCTATTTTCATAATTTAATATTATTTGGTGTATTTACTTAAATAGCAGTAAGCACACTGATATAATGAGAAGTCTGCAGCATAAAATGGGCCGTACAAACATGGCCATTGCTATGATTTTGCATTCCTCTAATGTCTTGCCACCAGATTGGCCTTCAAGTTACTCTGTCAGTTCCTTAAAGATCCACAAATAATTATTCTCATAGAGGTGAGGCACTAGCGGCCTGTGCTGTTACTGCTTGCGGTATGGTGAAAGAGGACAATGCGGATAGGGCTTGCCGCTGGGCTCCGTCTTGAATGCTGAGGTTGACCTGCTGTTTTCTAGCTGATGCTGGTTGTGGCTTTTCTTCATCTGTTCTTTAGGGTGCCGTGTAGCTCTTCAGAACATAAAAAGAAGCTGAAGAGCCCCACCTGGTGAGATCATACCTCTGATGGCTGTAACCATCAGTGTTCAAACTAGGCTGTTTATTCAGTTCTTCTATTGCAGCATTTTGAAAGATGCTTTAAAATAACAGTTGTCTCATTTAAAAAGGAAGTTGAATAGGTGTACATAATGAAAATGTGTATGTGATACTTGTGTAAGTCTGTGCTCCATGACAGCTCTTTGGAAATCAGGCAGTTATATATGCAAAAGACAGAATGTGTGCATCATGCGTACATAATAATGAGTTAAAAGTACAAATTGAGATGTATTTGAAAAACAAGCCACATACTTGAAATTAATAGAGTTTTATCTTTCACAAATAAAACCTTATCTTGTTCTTCAATCTTTGCTTTACAATTTGGAAACCATATCTTAGGATATATATCCCCCACTTCTCCCAATTCTTTAGCACTATTATATGATGCATAAAAACTACATACCTTTAGGAGGCTGAAACGTGGTAGAAAGAATTTAGATAATCACCACTGGCTTTAAATTCTACGAAGGGTTCAGTTATAAAATGGGCTGCAGTGTAACCTAAATAGGCTGAAGACCATTGTGGATTATGCTGGCTGCTAGTCGCCTTGTGGTGTTGCAGCAGGCATGGAAAGACCTGCCAGAGCAAACGGCAAAGCTCCGTGGTGGTGTCCTGAAACGCGCCACAAAGTATGTAGTGAATATGCGCTCGCGTTCTGTCTTCTGCGCTCTGCTAACAGCCGTGTTTTTAGGCCACGGTTATACCCGGTATATCTTAGTTGTGATAAGCAGCATGTTGAAGGTTTGGAGCTACAATTCTGGAGACCAAATTCTTTCTGTCGCTCTCTGTCCTCTGCTGTGCGCTTGGGAAGAGAAGAGGGGTACCGCGTTCCAGCTGTAGTTCTTCCTTTCTGGCCTCAGTCCGCGTACTTGGCATGAAGGTTTAAAGGGCACGTCGGGTGTCCGTCTTTCTGACGCTGCCCTATAATTACAGCTGCAGCTCTCTGCGCTGGAGAAGGCATTATGTAAAACTGATTTGTATTTGTACAATGCTAGCATTACTGGAAAGGTACTCTCTCTCTCTAAACATATTTTAATGTTTCAAAGCTAATATATGGTTTGAAACAGCAATTTTTCTCCAAATATGAGACACAAGGGAATCGGCCCAAATAACTGGCGTAAGTAATATGCCAGGGGATGGGTAGGTGGAAGGCCATGTCCACGTGGGTTTTTCTGAAGGAGAGTTTTCAACCTGGGAAAGCTGTTGAATGACTTTTGTTTTGTTTGGTTTTTTTAAAATGTTTGTGTGTATATATATGTGTGTGTGTATGAAGGGGGGAAAATATTTGTATCTGTACACACAAATGTGCGTACTGAACTTGTTTTCAGTACAGCTGCAGATAAAAGCGCCAAAGCTGTACTCTGAAAATTTAGGATAGATTTTTATGGGACTTGTTTGGGATTAATAAGAGCACTTTTTTTTTTCCTTTGTAAAACCGTGATCTAGGAGCCTTGTAAAAGCTCAAATCTTTTGCATTTCTATCCCAATGAAAGCTTATGAAGTAAATTAGATTGTATTTTATGAGTACTTGAATTCTCTGCAAAGTTTGCAGAGACAAAATTGATTCGTTGTTGATGCAGAATCAGAATTTAAAACAGCGATTCTAAATATGGAGATTAGTATTAAAAAACAAACCAAACCAAAAGACTGATGCTTTTTGAAAGTGTAAGGATTTTGATTTTGGTCCCAGCCCAATGGTAACATTAATAAATATTGGAACACAGCAGATGCTTTCATATTCTCTGCTATTTTTAGCTGTATTTCAGGCCTGTCTTTATATAGGATCCTTATTTAAAAAAATGCAATAATCTGTATCTATAAGATGATATACTCTGCAATATTTCTCCTTCAAGTCTTGTTATGTGCTGGATTTCTGCTGACAGTTTATTATTATTGATTAAAATGTAAATTCAGGTGCTTAGAAAAGACAATATTCATTGTAAAGTACTGAGGTTCTTCCATGCTATTTAAATGAATATTAAAAACTTTTTTCCTGTCTGGAAAAAAAAAGCGAAGATCAACTCATGAGACTAACTTTAGTTTCACTTATAATCAAATATATTGCTTGTATTTCATAAGAAAATGAATGGTTCATTTATAAATAATTGCTTTGTAAAATAAAATGTTTAAAATCTAGTCTTTGCCATCAACAAAACTAGTAAATTTAAATGTGTCTGTAAAATTGATTTAATATGAAAAAATATATTTTTCCAGTTTTCTCTCCTTTTAGAATTACAGATGGGTTATCAATGTGCTATCACACAGAAAATGTAAAACAGAGGCTGTGAGGAATTAAATTTTATGTGTTCCTGAGCACTTAAGCCGTAAATGTTGTTCTGGTGCTGTTGCTAGTAGCAATTAGCCCTTTATCATTGTAGTATTAGAAGAGCAAAACCAGAATAATATAAAGCGCTAATTACATCATTTAATAGTAAAGCTCAAGGTTGTTTTTTTTTTTTAATATTGCTTGGAGAGTTATGTATATAGAGTCTGTTGTAGATGTTAAATCTATAGTTAAAATTCAGTTCATGATGTTTCAAGCAGGTTTGACTTTACGTTTTGCCAAGAGTAAGGAAATTTTTATTGTCTGAACAAATAAAAATATTTATTCAGTGTGGAATGAATTAGAAAATAAGTTTTCTACTTGTACCAAATTTTCATGGTGTTTTAGTTGTTAATGGTGTTTAATTTTTCAGGGTCCTAAAATACAGAACCAAACAGAAGTAAAGTGTGTGTCTCTACTACGCTTCACAAAGGAAAAATTCTGTTTTTACCAAAGTTGTTCTAACCTCTTTTTGCAAAAATTCTTATAACTTCAATGAGATAAAATCCTGAAAAAAAATTTATCAGGAAGAAATACGATTTGGTAGTAGAAGAGGGACATACTGATGACACTTGTGATAACCTTGCTTCATTGTGCTTTATCATTCCCTAAAATCTGGCAAAGTAATTGTTTAGAATCAACTGAGCAAAACCTACCTCTTTGTCTGCTCCTTTATTTATACTTCTAAGTAGAATTGTCGTTTGTATACTTGGTTACATGGACAGGCTTGAAAGCTCAACACAAGCAAAAAATGTCCTCTTTCCATGAATATTCATTCTTTATGGCCCATGCTCCTTTATGAAAGTGTTAAACACTTTTATAGGGGTTATAAGCCCAGTTTTCCTTTCTCTGCTACTGCTGTTGCTATATTTCAGTCTCTGTCATCTAAAAATGAGATTCATGTACAAGGAGAGGAAGGGATTCTTGCTGCTCCTTACCACTAGACTGTATAAATCAAGGGTGTTAGGAAAAAAGAGGGACAAGAAAGATAGCCACATAGCAAATACATTCTACTTCGAAGAGCAGTCCTGTTTTTTTGAGACTAATGGTAGAGTTCCATGTTCCTAAGAGAATAATGGATCCAGTACAGCAGCATGAAGTTGATTATAAAAGTAAAAATATTTAATCAGGTTAACTTATAACTTCTTTCAGGCTCTAGTGGAAGGAGAGAAGAAAATTATATTATAGATTTCATGTGATTTCTTGATATGAGAAAAATATTTGTATCCTTCATTGAGTAATACACCATAGAGGTATCCAGAAAAAGGAAAACCTTTCCATTAAAGCTGGAAATAGAATAAGCTTAAAAAAATGATAGGCCTGAAAAGAAAGATTTGGTAGAGTGAATTATAAGCCTTATTTTTCAGTGTATTCATCACATAATGGAATATTTTAAAATAGTTGCAAAAGATTTTAGTCCTGGGTAGTCTGTGGAGTACTTAGCTCATACTTGCACACAGAAATTAGAATTGTTAGCAAGGACCTTTAAACACCCTATTCACTTCATTTGATATTAACAAGCTGTAAATATGCACTTTTTCTATTGCGTTTTCTATATTGAAAATAAATGGTGTGTTATAGTCCTTAATAGTTGCCTAACATTTATTTTCTAAGCTAAGTACTTACAGGCAATATATAAAAAGAGTATATAATTGTTATCTGCAGTTGGATTCTACATAATACATAAATTTGCACTGTTGATCTTGCAGAGAGAATATGATTGAGCAGAATCAAAAAAATCATTTAAAAATCTATTTAAATACTTCAAAATTGGGAAACTATTTGATAATGTAAATATACAATATGTAGTTTCTTATGTCTTTTCCTAAAGCATAGCTCCAAATGCGGTCAAGGGATTTGGTTATCACCAAGACCAGCCTGCCAATGAATAAAATACAGATACAATTGTGTAAGCAACATATGGAACCTTGATCACTTTTTTTTTTTTTTTTGTGACTGTCCTAGTAACTGCTAGGTTAGAGAACGATGCTTCTTTCTGCTTCTTACTTCTGACTTTTTTTTCCCCCTCTTCTTTTCAATGGAACAGCATTAACCTGGAGTGTTGAAGAGTTACCTAGCTTGAATATTTAGGGCACTTTACTTGGAGATGAAGGCTGTAGGTAGGAAATGAACCTGTTTCTCCTACATCCTGGGCCATTACACTAACTGCTATAAAATTATATAAAATAAGTCTTTTTCCTTTTCATATTTTGAAAGTGTGAACCTTTTCAGGTCTTTAAAAGAAATAATGTGAGTACACCTTTTCAGGAGAGAGTTCCATCTGCAAGTTCTGAGTGGACGTGGTGTCTCTGTTCGGTCTTGAATACAGTATTGGGGACTGCAGGGTGGAAGAGGGAAGAAGAGATTTAACTCAACTGCTCTTCTATTCAATGCTTACAGTTTTTCTTCTCAGTTCTTATGGTGTTTTCTGCAAAGGGAATATTTCAGTTGTTTTAATGTTTTTCTAAAAACATTACAAATATTTTTTTCTACAAGACTTTGTAGTTTTGGAAGTGAGTTGTCAGGCTTTCCAGGGTCATTCCACAGTCTTTTTATTTGTAAACAGTAATTGAAATAGAGGTAACCATAATACGTTTAATAAATCAGATAAAGGAAAAAGGTGAATAATCACATTTAAAGACAGCTGCTGGATGGATGTGTCTCTTAGGTTTTCATAAATCAAAATTTCAGTTGATGGTATTTGGATGCTCAGCTGGTATAACTTTTGAAACTGCTTTATTGACTTAGAGTTTAGACATGAATTTAACAGAACTTTGTGAACTTGCATCTGCTGCAGTTTTGGTGTAATGTTTAAGTACGCTGTTCAAAATCAAATGTGAATGGTAAGTGCAAACTTTATGCTGTTCTCCAAATCTAGAAATGTTTTTAATGGTGAGTTCAACTGTAGCTCTGAAAAGCACAAGTTACTCATAAAAACACTTACAGGACTAAGAAGATAGAGCTAGGATGCCATATATTCTCCTGTTATCACTTCAATCAAGTTTCTGTAAATCTCAGTATTTTAAAGCAAATCTATATTTGAGTATTTTACTGATGTGACTGGGTTGATTAGAAATGTGGTTGTTTTTTCTATAAAATCATAGTGGGATACATCCTAGTATTGTATGAATATACTGTGGTGGTATAGCATTATTCCTCTTGCTTTACTGTATACACTATTATAGCACTTTTGTACTGATGTAACTAGTTGTATTTTCAGTGACCTGAGTGATGGATGGAGCCTTAAGGGTCCCCAGTGAAATCTCAGGCACTCATTCTCTATGTCCATGGATACTTTGTAGGCAGCCTGGATTCCCTTCCTGGTTCAACATATGTAAAATTCTTCTTCCTGTTGCAATGTTGAGAGCTTTTCTTTAAAATGCTTTGGTTATCTTCTCTGATACCAGTAATGCAGCGTGGCCACTAGGGTAGATGAGACGGGGCAAGGTATAGGGTGCTAAGGAAACCTGTCCTTGTAGAACGTGTACCCTGGAGTGCACTATACAGTGCAAAGTTAATTTGAGTTTTTTTTTCTCTGCCAGCATCAGCTGGACCGTCTTAAATCTGGTGCATTTTCCAGGTGTGCATCATCATGTAAGTAATTTGTATGGGTGGTGAATTTGGTCTCAGAGCACTTCGACATCACACTGTAGCCCTTTTGTCTACACTAGGGAAGAGCATGAATCTTTTTCTTATAATGATATGTGATAGAATTTGTTCTTGAAGGTGAAGTCTTACAAATAGGAAGAAAAGCCCCTGTATCCCTCCTTGTACTTTTCAGTCACTAAAAATTGTGCTAATCAGTTTGAAATGAATAATATCACTCCTTTATCTGCTTAATAACTCTTTCTGTTTAAAAAAAAGAAAAAAGTGTACTTGTGTGTGCAGTATATTATACCAGTTTACATATGGAGACAATGGGAAATATAACCAATACTGTATCATCCACTTACTAGCTATATAATACCATAAGCGTGCATGACATTTTACAAACAGAGGAAAGTATTTTGTTCTTTATGCCGTGGAACTTACCAGCTTAATTAAACTTAATACAACAAAGATAACACACAAAAGGCTGTTATATTGATAAACAGTGTTGAAAATTATGAAACACTTATTATTTGTGACTTTCTTCTTGGATTTGTTCAGTAAGTCTAAAAATTTAGCTACCTTGCCATGTTTAGAAGAAATTTCAAGATAGCATATATGAACAAACTCTATTTGATTCTTTACCAAGCAGAAAAAAAAAATCGGTTAACTATCTGCATTTCATCTTAACTAATCTGTACAGAGAAACTCTGATCAGGAATTTAAAGCTCGGCAAAAGGATTTTTTTTCTTTGCACAGTGCTCTATTCAGTGTTCAGTAGTCATTGAGAAGGCTAAGAAGAGATAACGGGGAAGGCTGTTGGTAACATGCATCCCTCCTCCTTTTCCTCTTGTACTCTATTGAAAAGACTTGCCAGTTTGACAAATATCACCAGCAAGCTAGAAATTATTATATCTCCAGCCCTCAGGGGCTTCTTATCCTAAAACCAGCCTTTATTATGTGTTTGTGGTTTTCCTTCAGTGTTAAATCCCACTTTTTCTTAAAAAACAAATAAAAAAACTAAATACAGGAAACACTATATATTTGTTTAGGTATTTCTACAAATACCAAAAGTAATATGAAGTGATTCCTAGATTGGATGAAAATTTAGTGTTTGCATTTTTAAATTGTTTCAGTTACTCTCAATGATGTAAGATCTCAACCATGCTGCTTCTGTGAACATATAGTCACAGCGGCAAGAACTTGATTTTATAGTGTAACAGAAAGATTTTGCTGATCAGCTGTAGTGTTAAAATGTGGCTTTTTATAGCTTTTAAATAGAAAGATGTTCCTGAAATAGAAACTGAATTCATGATTATTCATCACTTTTATTTTCCAATATATAATATTGTTCTTAGTCTGAAGTTCTTGCATAATTCAAATACCATGAAGGCATCAAATGACAGTGATACACTGTCACACTGTTACACTGGGATATGGGGAATACCTGACTTTTAGATTCAAAATTATTCCCACCTTCATCTGAAACTTGTGATCGTAAGTAATAAATTGTGATCACTTCTCTTGAAATTGTTTCAAGAATAGCATCTTTCTAGCATATACATACTTTCATCATTCTATTTGAGTAGAGAAAATCAATAAGGAACACTTGTGATGTTTTCAGAGATGCAGTATATTAGTAATATACTAATATTATGATAATATTAACGGTGATAGTGACAGAAGAAAGTTAAGGAAGAGGATGGATTTGGAAATGCATTGGTCCTATAAGGTAGTGAACAAAAACTTACTTTATTTTCTTCTTCTTCAAAATAGTAAATTCATTCCGAGTTGCCATCTGATATTGAAATTATTGCCATTTAGACCCCCTGTGGTACTCTGGTAATAATGTACTTTTAGTATCTTTTCCCTATTTATAAATAGATGTAATTGATTTATCTGTCACAGCCACGGTCTCACTCTGTTGACTTTTTTTATTGGCTCAAGCTGTAGTCCTCTGTAAGCCTAAGTCAATTTAACTGCTTTTTACTGCATTTTTGCCCCTAGCTGTCCTAGGTGTCCTGCCCCTTCTCATGTGCTGAGTCCATCCTTTTCTGACCTTGTACTGTTTCCGTGTGGTATGTGAACAGGAAACTAACGGGATAAAAAGCCGCTGTGAATAATTTTCCATATTGAAAGTGCCAGAACACCAGCAATTGAGGAGATGAACTGTTCTGACAGTGGGAACAAGAACAGGATCAGAGCAGCCAGCAGTTAGGTTGACTTAAGCTCTGTATAACAGCAGCTTTGAGTACAATTTGTCCCTCCTGGATTTCTTAATATCCATTTTTGTGGTTTTGTTTTGTTTTGGTTTTGTTTTTTAACCTTAAGCAGACCGCCTTGAACTTTGTGGTCTCTGTGGGTGATATTCCTTTAGTTTTTTTATCAGATGAATAATGAATGTAAATTATTCCGCTTTTTTTTTTCTTTTTGCAAATTTTGACATGCACAATGTATACCTTATTTAGATGTAGTTCCATCAGAATTTTATAGGTAAAATGAATTCAACAATAAAGAACTAGGTAAAAATCAACCTGCATAATAATTGTAGTAAACACTCTGGAAACCATTAGGTTTCAGCTGTGCTCCCCAAAGTCTTGCTGTATGCCAGGGACCTTTTCTGACGGTTGATCTCTATAGGACACTTCTGCTTCTTCTTGTGCTAACTCCCTGTCTGGCTGCACAGCTTCTACAAGCATATACTCCATTTGCTTCTGTGAATTATGGAGAATATGCTGAGCAAATAGGTCATTTTTATTGTGTCTTAGTGTGCAATTGATAGATTTGCCACTACTTGGACTAAAAAGTGCTGTGTTGTTACTCCTGCTGCAAACTATGTTAAGGTAAAATGCAAGTGATTGTTCATTGAGAATATCCAAAAGGACAATGTAATTATAAAAGACCTAAAAAAAGGAAAGAAAAATCTCATTTATAACTGTTTAATTTGGATTAAATTGGAGAGATCTCTCTCCATTTAACCCCTTTTTAACACTGGCTTTAATCCTTATCTTTGTGTGTGTAGCAGGATTGTCTTAAATGAGAAAATAACTATAAGCCCTTTCTCATATGACAGTTTACTTGAAATGTGAGACTATTTTTAACTAAAACATATACAGTTTGTTAGTTTTGCATAAATCAATTGCAATAAAACATATGCAGACGTTTTGTTTTGGTTCGGGAAATAGTTCTGTTGATGCATCTCCTTGAAATTATGCAGCCCACTAATTGCTCAACACCAATTTTCCAATTTCCTGCAAATGCTACGAAAATAAAATGTTGTCTTCTTTCACTGCACTTTCACCAATATATAGGATATGCTTCATTTTTGGAAAATGTCCGTGTGTGTGTGTGTGTTTGTGAAATCCATTACCTTTTTAGACCTAAAAATAAATACCAATAAAAAAGGTACAGTTCCTGTGTGCTGGGTTTATTGTACCAGGTTTTCCAATGAGATTTGTTAAGGTATGACTGTCAAAAGCTATGAATCTAAATCGGCAGTCATATGAGGGCTTGGAGCCCTCATGTTCCAATATGAGGAAATTGTGGTCAGCTTGTTTGATGGAGGAAAAGGTGGTGGACTTCACAAGGCACCCTAGCGAGTGACACAGGAAAAGCACGTGAGCCTGACCACTGTCCAGGGCCTATTTCACCGATATTCCCCCAACGTCCACAGTCACTGGGGGATTAGAGGTGTTAGAATGTGTATCTTTGCCTTTAGTATCCGTTTATGCCCCTATAATCCATGAATTTATCTAATTCTTTTTGGACTTTCTGATCCCCTGTCTCTAAAATGTATATCACAAATAAATAAAGACTCAAAAAAGGACCCTAAGAAGCCCAAACAAACAGCATATTTTAACAGCAGAATGAAGCCGGTTATTAGGAGTAGAAAAAACCATCTTTAAAGATGGGAAAGTGTGACCAAATGAAAACAGGAAGAAACAAACAAATGTTGTCTGTCAAATCCTAAGGTTGAAAAAATTTTTCAGAACAACTTAGTAAACAGCTAGAAGCTACTAATAAGAATGATTTTAATTATGTCAGAATCAAAAATTGTATTTCTGAACTGGTGGGGCCAATAGATGATGGAAGCATGTAAGAACATTTGAAGAAGTTGAGGAATAGATGGTCAGTCTTTACAATGGAGATAACAGGAGTTACCTGCATTGATCTGTGGTACGCGATATATCCATAAGTGTCTTGGAAAGGAGGGTAAATAGGCAATAAATTTTGACACAGAATTATTCAGGATACCTAAAATACAGAAGACTGTAAAATACTTTTTGCATATATTTTGCTAAAATCTCTTGAAATTTTATTGTATGATATCATAAGCTTTCCTTTTGTTTTTCAGCTTGTGATGAATGGAAGATTTTACCAAAACCTAATCTGCATCGAGATGTCAACAGATTTGGTCACACTGCTGTTGTCAGTAATGGGTAAATGAAGCATATTTTAAATTTTCCTGACCATTTTTCTGAATCAAAAAAACTGTGGCAACAATTACACCTCCATGAAGTTTGGCCTAATGACATACAACTGATGTAATTTATTAACATGAAAAATAGTGGTCAGCAGTAGCTTTACAGATCTTAAATCATTAATACAGTTAATCATCAATGTGACATGCTATGAAATGTGATCAGAGTTTTTTTTATATGAACTTTCTAGTGTATTTTTCCTCTCTCTTGTGACCTACAGTGAATTTGAAATTCTATGCTCCTCACTTTCATATAATGGGCAAAATCTTTTTATAACATATGATTCCTTGTTCTTCTACTATCATAAAATTAAAAACATCTAACAAATTTATATAATGGGGAAAAGTAAGATTTTGAAGATAATAATCATCAACAGCTTGCAGGAAAAAAAGCCTGCCAATCTTGGATTAGATTAAGTATATTGCTTATCCCCTGTAAAATGTATTATACTTTCATGAAACTTGCTATGAGTAGAAGAGCTCAGTAAAACTTAACTTAAAAACAGGATCTGGAGTGGATCTGGAGTTTGCTGGATTTGGTGGCTGAGCTCTCTGCTTCCCCCACCTCAAACACCAAAAGATAAAATTGTGTAACAAACATCATCTCTTTCATGTAAAAGGTATAGAAAACTGAAATCAGATTTAAAAAGATTTCTGCTGTTGGCTTGTGTAGGTTTTACTGGCTGCCAAAATGGCCTAATGTATGACATTTATGGTACTATAAATGACTGTGCCTTAATGTGTATTACTGAACACTTCTCTTCCATATTATTAATCATCTTTATATACTCAGTATTTAAATATATGCAGGCACCTACATCTTCTACATATGAATATTGTATAAGTCAAAAGTAATGGAGATGGTATGTAATACTACAAATAACAGATGTTAACAAAAACATTGACAGTAAGTTGCAACTGTTTACACAATGCTTAAAATTCATCAACAAATAGATTACTTCATTAAGAGAAAGTTGCTTAGAATGAAAGGATCCAGCAGCTACTAGTTTTTGACAAATTCTGATTTGTGTCATCTTAAGACACTTAAGCTATGCTTGATGTTTCAAGAACTGTCATTTTCAATGAATTAGATTCAAGGTGAAAATACGTATGTGTTTTTTTCAGGACTTACTGTAATATTAGTAGGCTTCTATGTACAAAATATATAATATGAGATACTCTCCAAAGGTTTTGCTATTGGTCACTATAGGATTATTCTAAGAATATTTTAAGAATATATGATACAACAGATACACAGGTTCTATCTTAACATCTTTTAACTGGTGCTGTTCTTGGTTGTAAATGAGAAGAGAAGGATAAGGGCAAGGTCTGTAGTCTAGTCTTCTGTTTTTGATGTCAGCCAAAAATATCCATTTGCCAATTGTTGTTGCCTGTCTTAGGAATCTTCTTGAAGAAAAATGTTTTCACTGCAGTCCATTTAGTTACACTATATGTGTTCTCATTACCTAATTCTGAAAAACCTAATTCCTGCATAGCCTTTCTTTCTTCCTTTCAGACGTTTTCTGTGTGTCACTCTGTAATACATACAGTGTTGTTTTTACTAAACTTCACCATGGAGGAGTATGTTGAAAAATTGGACCACTCACAGAGTCATGATCAGAGAGAGCTGAAGGATGTTGTTATATTATCTGTGTATATATATGTATTTATATATATATATAAAAACACACAAACACACGTTTTATTGTATATGAAGACAGCTAAAGAAATCAAGAAAGTTTAATTATAGCTACAATAACAGCTATATTTACTTGCTTTTTCCCAATAGGTCCATGTACATATTTGGGGGGTTTTCAAGTGTTCTTTTGAATGACATCCTTGTGTACAAGCCTCCAAACTGCGAAGCATTCAGAGATGAAGAACTGTGTAAAAATGCTCGTCCAGGGATAAGATGTCTGTGGAACAAGAAACATTGTGAATCCTGGGAATCTGGACATGCTAATAACATCCTTAGAGCAAAATGTCCTAAAAAGGCAGGTGCGTAAATTGTCATGTACTAATATTTTTACAGTAAATTCTAGTCTTACAGTATTAAATGTTGCAATGCAATGTAGGAATGAGAAGACAAAAACAGGTGGAACCAGTGATTGGACTATTAAGGCAGTTCTTTTCTGGGAATATCTGGTGCAAGTGGTTAATGGATTGATTTTTAAAATCATTAAACTCTTAATTTTCTTGGATTTTAAGTACAGAGAAACAGATGCAAAAAAGCATGAGTTTAAGATGCTAGGGAACAGAAAACATAGAGGGTTTAAAAAGAAGAAGTCACTTCATTGTGGGGCTAGAATGTAAAATGACTTTAGATTGAATTTGGTTCGTGTTTGAAGGGCTAGCAAAAGGATGAGCTTTGAAATACTGTAAATGAATTATATTTTCTATTTCTCCATCTTCTCCTGTTTTACGATGTTAACAAATAAATAAATAAAAATCTTCAAATTGTTCCAAGTCCAAGAAATCATAATATCAATTGGAGCACAGATGGACTTTGTAAATGGTTTCTGGCATTGCAGGTGTATAGCACTGTCATGTCTGTATGTACCAGTAACAGAGAGGGGAAGTATCACTGCTTCAAGTAGATTACTAATACTCCTCTTTGATATGTATAGAAGAATACAATCCATTTGCAGCTGGAAAAACTTGAAACAAACAAGCCTTTTGCTGCAGTGTGTCAAAATCAGTTAAAGTTTGTCTTGTGAAATTCTATTTGGCATTGTGATAGCTATATTGATTGAAACAGCAATTTGTCATTATGAATAACTGTTGCACCCTGTTCCTAAGTATTTTGGCTTGTCACAAATAGATTGCTTGTAAAAGTGCTGTTCTTATACTTTACATGAGCACAATATGCAGCACTGCTACATGTATCTGCTATTTTTTCTGTGCTTCTTTCCATGCAGCACAGTATATAATTGCTAGCCAAACTTCAGCTGTACCTTAAATGTACGAACTACTGTATTAGACTGCCAGTCTACTTTTAGTGTTTGTTTAACAAATATTAGCTCTGCTATTAATAAATGCTTCCAAATAGTTGATTTTTCTGTTATTTTTTCATGATTTGTTTCTGAACTGGGTATAAAGTTGCAAAGTTGGAAAAACAGTGGATTACATAACACAAATGTTATCTGGGTAAAACTGCTTTCTGAAAAACTGCTCTTGTACAGTTCCATAAGGTTTAGAGATCTGGAATCTAGAACGTTTCAGGTCTTTATAAAAAGAACTGAATCATAGCATCATCTATTTAAAAAAAAAAAAAAAAAAGAAAAAGGGGAGGCAAAAACCCACAGACAGGCTGAAGCAAAATAGAAAAGTTAGGGCAGTTTCTAAAATATGTCTACTGCAGTGGGATCAAACTACACCTACATCAAGGTGGACGAGGCAAGGTGTATAAAATTCCAGCTGTGAAGTTGCGTGGATCTGCCCGAACCTTAAATAACTGGACTGCGCCACTTCACTTCTGCTAAATCCCTCCATTTCCTGTGTTAATATTCTGTCAAAAGCCAAGTGTTCATATATTCTTTTGCGCCACCTGAATCAATTGTTGTGCTGATTGAGAGCATCATGTCGGAAACTGCTGACAGTCAAAATTAAAACACAAACACAAATTACAGTGGGTTTGCAGAAGAGCATTCTTGGATAGCAAGTCTTCCCTGGCAATGGAACCTCTTAGACTTATTCCAGGACCAAAGAAACCAAACTGCATAGCAGTTAAAAAGAGGAGTCAATGTAGGAGATGGAAGGAATTCTTCTATGTTGAATCATGGTGATTTTTCAATTTTTATCTCCTTTTAACAGAAGTAAACATTTTTGTCCCAAACTTTTTTAAATAACATAAATTTTAGTCCAAGTCCTGAAGATTTTTTTTACATATTTAACACGACCCTCTTCCACAAAGATTTTTCATAGAGAAGGGGCAGAGCACTGTAACTTACTAATCATCTAAAATATTTATATGCATTGCTAACAATCATGTAGGTTTTTTTTTTTTTTTTTTTAACTTCTTTTACCATTGCTTTCTTGCATGGTGATCTAATAGTTTTTATCAGAAACCTACATCTGAAGAAAATCTTACTTTGTTAAAGAAGTGAGCAAAGGATAGTTTGAGACTGATATCCTTAACCAGTGCACTGTACTAAATGAGTCTGTATGTTGCAAATCAGTGAGTGTTCCTTTAGTTGAATAAATGTTATTAAGTGAATACAATTGGTTTCCTACAGTAACTTACAGGCTTTTTAATGGCCAGAGTTCAAATAAAAGATGTGATAGAAAATATTCTAAGCAAGTAAAATGTGGTGATATTCTCCTTCAGTGTGATGTTTCTTTTTGACTTCCATTTGTATTACAGCTGCTGCAGATGACAGATGTTATAGATATGCAGACTGTGCAAGCTGTACTGCTAATACAAATGGATGCCAGTGGTGTGATGACAAGAAATGCATTTCAGCAAATAGTAACTGTAGCATGGTGAGTCTTTGCAAATCTATGGTCGTGGTATTAATATTGTTTCTTTTGTAGCTAAAACAGAGGCCTTTTGCACCAAATGAAAAGGAGATGCACACCAAGTGGACTTTAATAGTAGCTTGTTTTGAACACAAACATAAACACATAACTATGTAAGCATTTTTGTTTAAAAAAATCAGTCAGAGATACCCTGATATAGTGATTTATTATTCACAGATCTGTGTATTTCAGGGTTTATTGCTACCAGTTTATTTATAAATTATATAATTTCATTCCAATCATCATCTCTAGACAAGTTAACCATAATTTTGCCACACTGTGATACTTCACTGAATGTAAGAGTTGGCCCACAGGAATTAAGACTAATAGCATTTGAGACTGCAGAATGTTCTGGCTTCTAAAGGGTAGAGTCGTTACTTCCACTATCATTTGGTGAAGATAAACATATTTATAATGAGTATTAAAATCTAAGAAACTTAGAACTGTCTCCTAAGAACTATTTTTTTTACAAGCTTGTATTTTATGAACATCTTTATTGACTCTACAATTAAAATAAAAATACTTTAAAGGAGAAAAAGCAAAAATTCTGGCTGGCTTTAAAAAAAAAAAAGTCACTCTAATTCTCTTTATTGCCCTACCTCTTACCACACAGACAAATGCTATTGATAGGAAAGGGGTAAACTAGGTTTCCAGTGAAAGCAGCTTTCAGTATATTTTTGGCAAAAGAAAATAGAGAAGTCAGTAGCTTACATAATTTCATAAATATTGAGCTCAAAGTTTTGATGGAACATACAGTCCTATAGATATGAAAAAGGGGGTAGAACAAAACAAGCATATTTAAATTAATGTAACCTCTGTGTAGAAGATAAAATGAATGAGAATTTTTCCTTTTCAACACTAGATTCAGTTCATTTTTTTCCCTTTCAGACAGAACCAGGTCAATCTCAATCTTGGTATTCTAATCATTGATCATCATAGAAGTGCTCTTTTTTGAAGTCATATAGTAACTTGGTATCTGATTAAAGAAATATGAGTCTGCATCACTGTGAGATTAAATGTGACCTTTAAAGTGGTTGTGACGATTCAATAAGCTTTGTTCTGTTTTTGTATGTTCATACTGCTTATATTTATAGATACATGCAAGCTTATATTTTTCTATTTATTTATTGCTTTGTCCCATGCTTTATGCATTATTTTGTCCACCATTTGCTGCGTCTTTCTTGCTTGTTCATTTGATTTTTATATCATTCTGCTAACTCCAGAAACGAGGTTGTATTTGAGTTTAAACTCCTTTCTTTACACACTTCCATTAGTAGAAGTAGCTTGCTCTCTCGTTTGAACCTGCTGCAAATCAACATTGTTCTCCAGACAGAAATTACGGCATGAACGGGATTGAGTCTGACTCAAATCGTGCCCATTTAGGCAGAGTGAGCACAACCAGCTTGAGTCACTGGCATTCATATCCAGTCTCTACTAATAAAAGCAATACAGACATAAATTCATCAGCAATCGTGTTATAACAGTCTGTCAGAGTGATTTCATATTCCAGATTCTAGTGGTTGAAGTTTCCTTTGTGATCTTCAAGGGCTCTCCCTTTCCTAACTTATTTTACTATGTTAGATGCCAATTTTCTGACTGTCCTTTTTTAACTAGTAAGAGTTTAAAGCAAGGAATCATTGCAAAGGAGCAGACTATCTTCATCCCTCAGAACTGTGGAACACTGGATATTTTAGCACAGGCTTCTCAGCTCAATATCTTTTTTTTTTTTTTTTTTTGACTACCTTTCATGACCAAGTTGTCAACTTAATTGGCTGCTTATGCACCAATCTTCTCTATATCATTTCTTGTCTTTTATTCAGGGTTGGAAGTGGATAGCAAAGGCTGTTGGTGGAGTTACTAAAGAATGAGTTAGTGAAAATTCATCTAAATGTTTTCTGAAAAGAATTACTGTCATAAGTTAGAGGTGACTATTTCAAATTTAGTGTACTGGCCTGGAGACTATGGAGGCAGAATTTTTCAGCTATCGGCATAAAACCATGAAAATTGCATCAACAGAAAGCCACCATGTGGAAAAACAGCATGGAGTGGCCTAGTTACCCATTTTTGTAGACTGCTCCTTCTGGACTAGGCCCGCAAACTGAGAGTGTTGTGACAGTACTGTGGTAGTAATATGGGATAACAAGCTGTGGACTCAGAAATGCCACAAGTAGAAAGCCACATTTTTGCAGCTGTCCAAAGATCTTACTTAAATCATAGGACATCCAAATGAGAAAGATGGTAATGTTTCAGAGTCTGTTGCTTTTGCTTCATGGAAACTGGCCAGCGTACTAAGGACATGTTGGCAATCAGTTTGGCATTGGCCTCATGGTCATGGATATTTGCAAAGTAGTGACTGATTGGCAGGACTGTAAAATATGAAAATTTCCCTGAAATAACTGAGATTTGGACAGATGGGCTTTGTAAGTAGTACTAATGCACTGATGATACGCATATACTCACCTGTGCTCTCCATCTGATGCGGGTCAGCACATTAACAGGACACTATTCCACTATAATGCAGACTCATGGATCATCAAGGTATATCATTATACTCATCTGATGTAATTGCAATGCCAGATTGTTCTGGAGGTCTGGCTCATTTCAGCACTGGCAAGCTCATTTGCTTTTCTCGAATAAAAACTCACATCAGTAGGAGACTTCTACATCCTATGATTTTAGTTGACCCATCATACCAGCTACAGATGTGAGGGGTAAAGGTTTATCCCATCTTGCCCAACTGAGAAACAGTTTACTTACGGTCTATGGAGTGGTTCAAGATGGTACTGATATTTGCCTTTGGCCAGTGAGTAGATTGAACAAAATCCTGGCAGCAGTGCCTTGTGGTCAGTTTGCTACCATTATATCTATCTGTTAGAGATTGTGTACAATAAATATTTTGAGGGATTTCTTTTGAGGATTGTCTTGAGAAATTACATCATTAAACTTTCTGGACTACTTACTGGTTGTTTCCATGGTGCACTGTGGTTATTCTGAAGTCAAATGTAATGCCTGTATACACAATTTTTAAAAATGTTATTTCATTATCTTTGTTGAGATCAATAGATCCTAAAAAATGGCAAGATCATCTACTCTACTATTCAAAAAGCGTGCAAATACATACACTGGTTTGCCATAGGGGCTAAAAAGACTAGAAAAGCCCATTAATACTGTCTTATGCAGAGTAAAGACTTTGTGTAATACAACATGCTAACAACCTGTATAACTCCCTCTTTTACGCTCCTCCGTGAAGCCTCCTGCATCTAGTTTAGGGCTGTTTTCAGCTCTGAAAGATAGAATATTGTATAAGACTTTGTCGCAAAGAATGAAACTTCATATCATTGATATATCTCTTCTTTTTGTCCCATTCATTGGACACCTGTGCATCAAAGATGAAAGTTTAAGCAAGAACTTTCTGGTTGACCTGTGAAACTTAATAGCATTGCAAATATGTGCCTCTAAACACCACATATCACTCTTTCCTCTTCGAAAAATGGCTATCGGCCCCAGGTCTTCCTTTCTTCCTTATCTTTTCCATCTCACAGCTTCCTTCCTTCTGCTTTTTATGAAACATTCTATGTCCTGCTTGTAGTATATTTCTGATTTTTACAGAGTAGATCATACTGACTTTCACTAGCAGTTCATTGTCCTTAAGTTTATTATGTTGATCTCACACTTGGACACTTCCATTTATTCTCTGTGGTAATAGTCTTCCCTGTTCTCACAGATTTTGATGTGTTTCACCTATTTCCTGATAGAAGAAGACGACAAGATGTGGATATCCTTAATTTTTTTATGGCGCTATATTCACTTTACACATCTGGATATAAAAGGCATTAACTCCTATCCTGAAAGAATGATACTCCCTTACTGACTCTGTTATTCAGAAAATTGACTGTAGTAATATTTTGTAGTGGAAATATTCACAGGAAAAACTTAATTTTACAATTTTTTACAATTTTACCTCCCAGTTCTTATTTAAAAAAAAAAAAAAAAAGGTTTTGGAGAGCGATTACTTCTTTTCAAGCTACAGCCGCTTTACAAGGTGTCATTTTTCCTGAGAGAGTAGCACAGAAGAGAAAGCAATTGGTCTGCTCCTTAGGGAATGGGCATCCCATATAAGGGATATAATTTTTACCTGTGAGACAAATAGAATGGTAAAATGACTGAAGAAGGCCTGCCAGTTACAAAAGAAGGCAAAGCTCCCTGTAATAAAGAAGACTGGAGACAACCTAAATTTTACAGAGTAAAAAACTGTGTTTATCAATTGGTTTTTGCTCCTCAGAAATGGAGCAAAATAATTCATGATAGAGTGGGAGGGAGCCTTAATATATGGAGAGTAATCATTTTTAAACAGCAATATAGCAAGTATATTTAGTCCCCATAACGGCCATAAACCTGTTTAACTTTTGAAATTGTGCTTTCCTACATACATGTAGGCACATTCAAAAAGTGTTATTGCATGGAAGTCCTGGAAGTGCTAGAGGGCCTCCTGCTTGTCAGCCATCTTTAAGCTGTGTGCTTGAGAAAGTGGAAGGTGAGCAGGGTTGAGACAAGTACCAGGCCACTTATATTTGTGTTCAGCTGAAGTGCTGCTAGGCTTATAGATGAATTTTTTTTTTTTAATTTAGTTATACATCTGGATGTTTACAGGATGATGTGTTGGTCTCTTTTTGATATTTAAAATTTCAAAGAATTTTGAAGGCATATTTTTTTCCCTCCTTCCTTTTTTTCCTATTTTTGCAACCCCCTTCTTTGCCTCCTCCTTCTCCCTGTTCTTTAGGAAGCAATGAGAAATGCTTGCAGTGGTTGCTTATCAAACAAATATGTGTTTGCTGCTTTACATCCTCAACGTGACTCTCCCCTGTTCCTGTCTCGATAACAAACTCTAACACAGAATCACAAAAGAGTTGAGGTTGGAAGGGACCTCTGGAGATCATCTAGTCCAACCCCCTGCTCAAGCAGGGTCACCGAGAGCACGTTTCCAAGGATTGTGTCCAGACGGCTTTTGAATATCTCCAAGGAAGGAGACTCCACAACCTCTCTGGGCCTCCTGTTCCAGTGCTCAGTTATCCTCCCCTTAAAGAAGTTTTTTCTCATGTTCAGATGGAGCTTCCTGTGTTTCAGTTTGTGCCCGTTGCCTCGTGTCCTATTGCTGGGCACCACTGAAAAGTGTTTGGCCCCATCCTCTCTGCACCCTCCCTTCAGATATTTAAACACATTGATAAGATCTCTCAGCCTTTTCTTCTCCAGGCTGTAGAGTCACAGCTCTCTCAGCCTTTCCTCATATGAGAGATACTGTAGTCCCTTAATCATCTTAGTGGCCCTCCTCTGGACTCACTCCAGTAGCTCCATGTCTCTCTTGTTTTGGGGCACCCAGAACTGGACACAGTACTCCAGATGTGGCCTTACCAGGGCTGAGCAGAGGGGGAGGGTCACCTTCCTCAACCTGCTGGCAATGCTCTTCCTAATGCACCCCAGGATACCATTGGCCGCCTTGGCCACAAGGGCACATTGCTG
Source organism: Apteryx mantelli (assembly GCF_036417845.1). Lineage (NCBI taxonomy): Eukaryota > Metazoa > Chordata > Aves > Apterygiformes > Apterygidae > Apteryx > Apteryx mantelli. Next base: position 36,149,297 of record NC_089984.1, read on the forward strand.
GCTCATGGTCAACTTGTTGTCCACCAGGACCCCCAGGTCCTTCTCCACAGAGCTGCTTTCCAGCAGGTCAGCCCCCAGCCTGTACTGGTGCAGGGGGTTATTCCTCCCTAGGTGCAGGACTCTGCACTTCCCTTTGTTGAACTTCATGAGGTTCCTCTCTGCCCAGCTCTCCAGCCTGTTGAAGTCCTCTGACTGGCAGCACAGCCCTCTGGGGTATCAGCCGCTCTTTCCAGTTTTATATCATCAGCAAACTTGCTGAGGGTGCACTCTGTCCCTTCATCCAGGTCACTGATGAACTGGTTGAACAATACTGAACCCAGTATGGACCCCTGGGGGACACTGCTAGTTACTGGCTTCCAACTAGATTTTGTGCCACTGATCACAACCCTCTGAGCTCTGCCATTCAGTCAGTTTTCAGTCCACCTCACTGACCGCTCATCTAGGCTGTACTTCATCAGCCTACTTGTCAGGTTGTTATAGGAGACAATGAGACCTCTACTTCAGGTTGAAACAGCAGTCCTGAAAGGCAAGCACTTAAGCAATTAGCAAGAAATAGCTTCCTTCTCTACTTACTTTCTTGTCTTAATGCTCTCTAGTATAAATTGAAGCAGTCACTGCAGATAGAGTAGCTGTAATAATATGCTCCATTGGTTATCTAGCTATTTTGGTCTATAATCCTTCATTTTATATGAATTTTAACTGCCCACACTAGAAGTTTTCAAATAATTTCATTTGAAATACTACTTATTTCCATATTACTTACAGGAAATTTTCTGAAGGATTGACATGCAGCAGTAATATAATGTTAAACTTCACTCTGAAAATGTCTTTGCTTTGATTTTGAGAGAAAAAGTTTTCTTTTCAAAACTATAACAGTCCTTGGAAAATGCAGGAAAAACCTCTTTCCTTATAACATTTCAGCTTCTGTTTTGGATCCTCACATTGTTAGGCTTGTTAAAAAGCTACTCTTTTACTGTAATAAAACAGCAGACATAAGGGAAGCTGAATAAATTGAAAGTGCCTAACTGATCAGGATCAAGAACACCAGGCAGTAGCACATGGATGTAGTTCTTTTCTGGTCAGCATACAGGCTATATGACATGGTTTTTCAAGTAGAACATGTGGAAGATGATGATGGGAAGAGACATAGCTGAGGCACTCCTGCATCCGGTCTATATTGCATTTTTGAAAGTGTCACTGTTTATGGATGCAAACAGCTACATGTTCCATCCATAATGGTGGCAAACCCACAACCGTATTTCCAGTAGAATTCTCTGAGTTTCTCATGTGTCAGTCTCTGCACATACAATTTACTTAAGTAAAGCACAAATTGCTATGTGATCTTGAATTATTTTAAGTCTATGCTTAGCAACATAAACTAAACTTTTTAGAACCCATGAAGGGTATGATAAAGAGCATCTTGTTAAGGAATAGAGGATACCAGAGGATGCTCCAAAGGTAAGTATAATCCTACCTTTAAATTATACTTTTAACAATGACTTCAAGAAAGGAATCATTGTCTTTTTGTAATGTGTTTGCATGGCTTCCAGAGAGATGGCATACTGTTTCATGATGGGAATCCTTAAATGTTACAGTAATACCAATAGTAATAACAGCAATCTGCCTACAGTTGAGGAATTCAAAGAACAATCAAGGAGAAATACTTTAAAAAGTAGCAGAAGGAATTATAAATAGGATTAAAATTATCATGGTGAAAAAGGAAAATTAAGACTAAGAAATACCTAGTAGTAAGATTTGGCAGTAGCTTCAGAGAAATAGAGGAAAATCTATTAGATAATCTATTAGAAAGTTAAATTAGGAAAATCTATTAGAAAAACTAGACAAACCACATAAGATTTTAGTGTTATCCAGAAAAATCTAGAAGGAGGAGAGTAAGGTATGTCATTTAATACTAATTTCTGAAATTGTAAGATAAAATAATACTTTCATTCTACAATGGATATATAGAAAATCACTGCAGTTCATAAGTCTGCCTGTATACACCATATCAGGATCAGAACTGAAAAATCCAAGTAATCAGATGTAAGTAGGAAACTTTATATGTAGTGTGATTTACTCACACTTTTGTGTGTAAACATTATAAGTATCCTACAGCAATACAAGACTTCAGTAACAGATGGGCTGTCATATTTCAGAATTTCATTGGGTTTGGTAGTTCAAGTTATAACCTTAATGTTGCGTTAATATGAATTACCTATTGGATTCACATTTACATTTAACTAATGAGATTTTCAGGGAAGCAATGTTTAAATTGGATTTAAGGGAAATAAGTGCTGGGAATAAGGGAATACAACAGAAAACATTATTATAGAACAGTCACTAGTACTTTGAATTTTATTTTAAACATTAAATAACGTGCACAACAAGCTTCACGATTAGAAGGTAGTAGAACAAATATCTTCGTTTAGTTAGAAAATTGCAATCTGTATGTAATATTACCATGGAATAAATCATTTTCAAAACAATCAGAATGCTTAAGGATTTTGACATTGTGATAATGATGTGTTAACAGGGAATATTATTTGAGGTATTGAAAACGAGCAGATGGTGCTTACTTGTAATGTAAAATTCATTGTAAAGCATCTCTCAGGCAGTTTTGTGAATAACCATTAGGATTGCGCGAAACTAAATGTGGGTTTGTGCCAGAGGTTTTGTATGTGTTACTGTTTGCATGTATTTATTGTCCAGATAGACATCCTATTACTTTACAACATTTCCTTTGGCTCTGTTTCATACAGCTGTGTAGATGCTGTCTCCTAGAACAGTTTCTCTGTTTCTCTTTACTTCACAGTAGCCTCTCTTATAGATCAGTAAAATAGTGGGTACCTTTCATAATATGCTCACTGACGGGCATCTGGTCCAATAAAGGCACCAAACAGGCCCCTAAACAGCAGTGTTCTCCAGCAGTAATGAAGCTGGTCCTGTGTGAGATTGAAAATTCATATTAACAATTGCATTATTTCAGGACTTCCAAAAAAAACCCCACCACCCTACATAAAAAGAGGTTGGTTGTTTTCCCTCTTGACTGCAGTAGGTTGATGCACTATCATCATAATTCCAGTACCAAGAACTGTGTTATCTTATTATCATAGAGCCCCTTTAAATATGCTTTATAGTATTCCGGAAGACAATATGTATTAGGAAGGAAAGGAACTAAAATTGTCAAGTAAACCATACATATGCTCCCTAAGTGCAATCCTTTTTTGCTACTCAGCATGAATATCTTCTGTTATTAGGGAGAGAAAATATTCATAAAATATTCTTTGGCAGTTGTATGATTTTAACTTATGGGATGGATACCTCTAGCTACATAACTGAAATCTGAAGAAATATTAGCAATTTAAATAAATTGACAAAATGTATTTTCTGGCATAAAATATATATGTAATTGCTTATAATCAGAAATTGACATTTGACAGATTCATGCATTTATGCAAAATTTTTAGGTACCTGCAAACTTGGGCATGTTTTAAGACTTTGGGATATATCTTGATGCCGCTGCAGCTGATGGGTTCATTAGCTCTGAATTTTATCAAAATAAACCACCCCAACCCACCATTTTTCTATTTCAGATGAAATATTTTTTTTGCTGTTTGACATGCCTATAATAACTCAGCAGCCCAAATGTATGGGGTGAGCTAATAGAGGAGTCGGAACTAACTGAAGCCTGAGGCAGCCGTATTTCTGCTCTTTGGTGTTATGTTTATGTGCCCTCCATGCAAATGTAATCTATGCTTAATTAACCTGGGATAGCTGGACTGGCCTTCACATTTAAGTGAAATAGGGGCTTTTAGTAAAATGCTTTGGTAAGCAGCCATAAATGGAACTCCTGTAAATTAAATGTACTGTGCATTCTTGTACATCCTTTGATTATGCAAGTTTGTACATCTCCTAAGGAAGAGGAAACAAGCTCTTTCCTTTTGCCTAAACTGTGTACTTTGAGTCTGCCTAGGAGAAACTTGACCACCATTGCCTGTGGTCTTATGTTGGTATTGTTTGGGAGTCTGCTGTGGAGGTATGTTTTTATACGAGTTTGTGTCTTGTGGTGAGAATAATGATGCTTTGAATTAGAACTTATTTTTAGTTATTACCTGTAAATGAAATTAGCTGAGACAGTCTAATGGATAAATAGATGAATTGACTCATATTTTGGACAGTTATTTAATAAGATGTCAATAATTATGTCTCACCTTAAAAATACTACTCACAGGGAAAAAAAAAAGTTTTTAAAATGCCTAACTTAAAAAGGAATACTTGGTTTTTCAGAAAAGAATCCAATAAATTCTTTCAGTGTTTACTGCTTTTCTTATACATTAATGTATCAAGGGAATGCTGTTATCCTTGGTTTTATGTCATGACTTGCCAAAACGATACCCTGTAGATCCTGTGCGTTTTATACCAAGTATCTTAAATACAAGTTTGTAGTTAGAACTATAAGATAAAGTGACTGGAATTTCTGACAAATCCTGAAATAGTATTTCTTGTCTATAGCTCCAATTTTTGCTTGTTTCACTTAACTCAGGTAAACAATATAGTGCATTTTCTTGCACCTTCTGTCAATGAAGTGTACTTATTTTACATCTGCATCTTGCTCTGTTTTTTATAACCTTTTTGATTGTTTTGCTTGATTAACCCACAGATAACTGGAGAATGAAATAATTTGGTGAGAGCATATCCTTGAACTATCTAAGAAATAGAGATTTAGTTTAGTTGTTTAAGCCCTTCCTATGCTCAACAGAGAGAAGTGGCATCTTCAGAGTGCTATTTGTCCCATACAGAGTTATCCAAAGTCTAAGAAAAGTGGGATGAATTGTCCTCTAGAGATGCCTTTCTTGCTTTCCACCGACTGAAAGGGGAACCTAGACAAGGACCTTGAATTGGACCTAACTTCTCGATGGCTCTGATTTTCTGGGGAAAGTGTGTATTTCAGTTCTGACTTCTGGTTTGTTGGCAGTTTGACATACAATATGCTGTTCTGTCTGTTTTGTTTTCATAGTCAGTTAAAAACTACACCAAATGTCATGTGAGAAATGAGCAGATCTGCAATAAACTGACCAGCTGTAAAAGCTGCTCACTACACCTGAACTGCCAGTGGGACCAGCGGCAGCAAGAATGCCAGGCGTTACCTGGTAAGGGCTTTGGAGTGGGGACTCTGCTTCTCTGCTTTTTGTAGTCGTTGGCAGAACTGGGTAAATCTCCTCCACTGTTGCCAGATAACCGTCATTCAACTAGAAGACTAGATTCCTTTTGCGCATGCTAACTCTCCCTCCTGAGTATGCCCGTACAGGTGAACAAAGATGTAATTGCACCACTAATTGATACAATTCTGCTACCTTTAATCTTGTTAGGAGATGTAACACTACTAATGGAGGCATGATGGCATGTACCTCTGCACAAGCTAGTGAGGAGTTCTAGCCTTGGGGGAGGATCACTAAGTCAAGAGCTGAATTGCCATTCTGAATCCTTTACTGCTATATATTCACTGGTACTGTTATTTTTGCTAGCTGGGTTTTGTCTTCCATTGAAATGGTTGTACTTGAATTTTGCTGTGCAGATAGGGCCCAAGGTCCAATTTCTAGATTGTCTGATGTTATTAATACTATGAAAGCAGTGAATATTAAAATGCTGATATAAAGTATTATCAGAAGGTGAATGTTAATATTCTGAAATAATATTTATTCTGTAATTTATATTCATAACTACATATATGCAGTTAGGTATCGGAACGGCCCCTATCTGATCTTTTTGTCCAACTGAAGTTAATGAACAGAATTGGTTTTATGATGGCAGCTACCTGCAACAAGCAGTCTACAAATAGTTTCTGTGAAAAATTATTTGCAGAAATTATTCATTAAATAGCTTTAATAAATTTTTCATGCAGTTTTAAATGGCATTTGTGTAATCTATGTAGAGATCAACTATAATAATTGCTATGAATTATTTAGTCTGTTTTTAATAGTTATCTGCATCTGACTGATGCTGAAATATTTTGAAGAGGAAATGTTTCCTAAAATGTTGAGCTATCAGAATTTCCTATCATGCTGATTATATTTATAGTTAGACTAACATATGATAAAGCAAGGATAAGATATATTTGTCATCTTTTAATTCTAGGTAATATTTAGATAAAGTGATTTCTTTATTTCCCTAGGACATTAGGGACGTTTATTTCCCTAGGACATTGTAATAGGGACATTCCCTATTACAATAGCTGAAAGCTAAAGCTCTATTAATTATGTGCATAATCTAGTCTTTAATGTTTAGTTCTGCTCAAGTATGAATAGCAGAAATAGTGTAATAATACTATTACCGTGAAACTTAACATATGCTTTATTGAAATATGTCATAAGTTGTTACAAGTTTCTTTTCATAAAACACTATTTCTGTAATTAAATCATTCAAAGTTATATTACTTGGTATTTTAGAATTTCTATGTGATATGAAAAGGGAAATTGAATATTGGGATAAATTTTGAATTATTATCTGAAGAAGATGAAATTCAGATGCTCTTTCAAGTTTTTAATTTTTTTTTTTCAAATCAGTTTTAATCATATACTTTTTATACCAGCTCATCTGTGTGGGGAAGGATGGAGTCATATTGGAGATGCCTGCCTCCGCATAAATTCTAGTCGTGAAAGCTATGACAATGCCAAACTATATTGCTACAATTTAAGTGGGAATCTTGCCTCATTAACAACCTCAAAAGAAGTGGAATTTGTTCTGGATGAAATACAGAAGTATACACTTCAGGTAACTTTAATAACTGTAATTCATGCTCATGTGAATTCAATTTGCTGTGAGGAATCTGTTTTAAGGATTTGTCCAAAGAGACAGAGGAAAATGAATACCATCATGAAGACTTTAAAATACGTAGTGTGCTGCCAAATGTCTGTGATATCAGTGATGTGTAGGATATTACAGAAACCTCCCATATAAGGCTAATAAAACAGCAAATCTCAAATGTTTCTCCGTACTGATTTAACTCTTATAGGTTACTGTTTACGTTTTACTTTCAAGAGATAAAACAAGAAAATGTCTGGAACACCGATTTTAGAAATGCCAGTGCTTTTCCAGCACACTGTTACAGCAGGAATGAAAACAAGACAAAATAATTTTCACTGTAACAAAGAAAAATTTCCTTGCTTTCTCATCAGTGTATGTTAAACTGCTCGCAGGATTGCTTTTATGTGGTGAACTTGGCTAATCTGCAGAAAATTGAATTGACTACTTATATGACATGATATGACCTTCCTTTCTGTTTTAAATTGCTCATTTTAAAATGGAATCTCAGAATCATAGAATGGTTGAGGTTGGAAAGGTCTCAAAAGGTCAGAGAAAAGGGGTGTGCATGTGTGTGCGTGTGTGTGTGTGCGCACGTTTGAGGAGTGCGCGAGGGATTCCCAGCACTGCGGCACAGGAATGAGTCAGCAGCTAATCCTCACTCTATGATAATAGTGGGAGAGGGAGTGAGGAAGAGGGTTAAAAACTCTTAAATGCCTTTGGTAAGTACAGCTGGCATCAGGAGATTCTTTAGGATTTTATCTATATTAATTTGTTAACTGTAGCACAGCGTTACAATTACAATTACCTGTTCGTGGGTGGTCGGCTTCAGTTTTTTAGCAGTTCAGTGCTCAGAGTTTGATTGCTGCGTTGTTTAAACTGCTGGAAGCCCTACCCGCATCACCGATACCTGTCCCTGAAAGGTACGCGTGTTCAGAAGGTATCAGACCCCACAGTGGCCACACAGACAGCATGTCTTAATAGAATAAGAATCCATTACAAGCAAATCAGTTCAGATTAGTAAATGACATTTTTAAGTGTATATTTTTAGAACATAGGTTTTAGAACATGCAGCATTTCCTTGATTGTATAATAAAACTAATTTATAAGTAGCTTAGCTTAGCTTTACAATCAGAGGATAATAGAAGACAATTATGAGTAATAATTAAGATTTATATCAAGCTAGTAGATGATTTACAAAGTTTTTATGTTATATTTCAAACGAATCGAGATGGATAAAAGAAAATGGCAGTGTAAGATTACCTTTGTGGTGCACTAATATTGAATGCAAAATATAAGGATGTATTCTATGAATCAAAATATTCCGTGTTATCTTTTTTAGTGCTCTGTTTCAAGAAGTGTTCCATGCAAATATAGGTTATACACTTATTCTTTTTTTTTTTCTTCAATAAATGTAGGACCTGGACAGAGCAAAATTATTTGTTTTTGCTAGAAGCACTTTTTTTTTATTAATTGCTAATAAAGGAGAGAGAAGAGTAATCCTTTTATGTCAGAAAATCTCTTCTGATATTGTACTTTCTGCAACTTTGGAGCACATTCTGTCTGTCCACTTTTTGACATGAGATAATCTTCAAATCTTCTCTTAGTTTGATTTATTTATTTATTTTTTCCTCCTGACCCCTGTTATAATACCTCACAGGAGGTCCTCAGATCTAATAGCTTCTGATAGAGTATCGATATGACAGTTATCTGACTGGCTTGAGATATAGATGAGAAATAGATTTTTAGTATTTGGAAGATTGACTTGTGTTGTATTTCAAGGCTTGGAACTTCTACAGGGTGACATCCTGCTTAGCATGTCTTTATTTAAATGAAGTATGTCCTGAGCCAGTGTGATGATACAAATTTGAGATATCCCACATACAGTTTATACAATGGTAGACAAATGAATGCACTTTAAAGGTATATCTTGGATTAAATGATCATGTAGTTATCAGAATCTCTAATGAAATGTTGCTATGATCTATGCTGTTTATTCAGCTAGTTAAGGAAAAAAAAATTCTCTTTCATTCCTATCCATCTGTCCAGTTGCATTTATGAGACAGCCTAAATGTGTTATCAGGTGTCACAGAGGCTCTCTTGAAATTTTGCTTGATTTTCTTTTGTCTACCTTTTCCTCTCAAACTGCAATCATAATGATTTAGGGGGTGAGATTTCATTTTAGATAGCTTGTTTTTGTTACAGATAGTGTTGTGGAGTTCACAAATGTAGTCAGAGAAGCTGTAAGGTGAAAACTATGCCTTAATCTGAAATATCTATGCTGGAGTTTGACTTCTATGATTAATATCAAAGGCTTTAAAATCTTTTTCCTGTGTGAAAGAAAAGCTTTTAGGATTAGTGGATGTGTCAAAGTAACATTTGGAAATAAGAATATGGGTCTATTTTTATCTCTACTCTATTTGATATTCTTGTACTGCGAAAAGAAAAAAACTTTGACAACCGCTGTGTACATTACAGACCATTAAAATAGTATCAATACGTACTACAACCTAGAAGGACTTAGAAAGTCTTTACTGTTTATACAAACAACGTGGGACTTTGTAGATCATTTCCTAATACACAAAGCCCTTGTTCTGGGGCAAATTCAGGACCGTTTCTTCATCAGGTTTCAAATAATACAAAACATTAATGCTTTGGAATGATTCAGGGGGTGGAGGCAGCTGCTGTCTCCGCAACCCCTTCAAAACTTATTGTGTATCAATATTTTCTCATAATTCCAGTACTAAATTGGGAATCAATAGAATGTCTCCTTTTAAAAAGATAAGGAGACGGTTCATTTGGTGCTAAAGAAAGGGACTAAATGAAGATATTTGTGGTGTCCAGTCAAGGCACTGTTGAATTTGCATATATGTTCTAAAACTATCGCCAATAATTTAATGTCTAATTTGTATTTTTCATTGAAAATAAATTAAATTTATTAAGGGAGTGCGAAAGTAAATGCAATGGATAGACTGCCTATTCTCATTCCAAGGCAAAAAGAAGCTTGACTTTTTTTTTTGACTGAGTAAGCAAAATATTATGAAAGGGAAGATTTGAGTTTTTCTGCTGTGTAGGATAAAACAGCAGCCATATAAGGTTAATTAATAGTTTCTGCAATATAAGGTTAATTGATAGTTCCTACTAATATTCAAATGTTGTATACTCGTTTAAAAATGCAGTTACTTCTCTTGGGAGCTTGCTCGCAACTGTGGGATTTAACTCCAAATAAAAATTTCCTTGCCATGGTGCAGTATATTCAGGAAGATTTAATTTTGTTGTAGTAAGCATAAACAAAGACATAAACAAAATTTTGAACAGTGTGTTTCATTGTATAAACCGCTTGCAACTTTTACTTTAGCTCACTGTTTTCAGGGTTAAGCATCCTTTAGTATTGGTCGTAGTTAATTAGCAAGTTTTCCATGGTACCATTCTCCACTGTCAGCTCAAAGTATTCCCAGAGGACTGTATGTTTTAACGGCAAAAGATTAGTTTCGACATTTTTATGTAAGGTACTCATGTTTGGTTGTTGTGAAGCTGACATCTCCTTTTTTCTGAATTTCTGAATTCTTTACTAGAGTTTCTCACAGTCTCACTTTACTGCTGTATTTCAGCTGCTTAACTGTTTTCCTACATTCAGCAAGTGGGACTCAACTCACTTTGGATGCCAGAGAGTAGAACCTGAATTTGCAGAGACTGGCCTCTATGAAGAGGAAAGTTCAAGGATATTTAAACTGAAACTCCACAGGAATAATTGTTATTATCCTTTTCTGTGGATGGAAATTGGAAACACCGTAGTTATCTCAGTTTGCCCAGTTTTATGTAACTTTTCATAACCAACTCCACAACAGGGAAATATGAAAGCAGTAGGAGAATTAAGTGTTGTTAGGACCTAATGCATTACCTCCACTAGTAGTTGTATCTGGATTTCATCATTTGTGTCTAATAGATACTGCTTCACTTAAGACAATGAAGCTTGCCTTCCCTTGCTTATAATGAGTCCTTCACTGGGCAAATGTATCTCAAAAATCAAAGCTGTAGTTATCTAGCACAGTTAGAACCAATGCATGGAATCAACCAAGCTGCGAGGCAGTAACTGGAGTGGGTGATTTCTCTTCATATAGCTAATGTTATTTTCAGTAAGCAGTTTTTTTTACTGCTAATGATGCAGAAAAGAAGCAAACTATCTGAAAGCCTCCTATAAAACTATGAATGGTGTGGAAGTGTGAACACTCAGGGACCAAAGATTTTCAAGTTTCAGTTATGTGTTTTCTCCTCAGGCAGCTATTTTCCTAGAAATCATGATGTTTAAATGGTTCTTGAAAAGTTCATTGGAGTTTGATAATAAGATACTATTGTGATAAACACATCAGAAAATGAGTCAGAAGTATGCAGTAAGACACATCTAGAGCTATTTAAAATCTGAAAATGAAAGGAATTGAAACAAATGTGGGGATAAATTTCTGAAAGAGATATATGATTCTTCAGTAATTTACAAAGTTATCAAACAGAGGAGAATTATGAGCCTCAGTAGTAATTGGCTATTCAGTAAAGGTAAACTTGCTCACTTCACTCATCTGTAAATTATTCAGTCCTCATTAAATTTGTGCTGAGGCATCAGTAATGTCTCAAAAATGTCTCATGACAATAAATGAAAATATTCACTGTAGATCTCAGAGCAACTTAGCCTGAGTTAAATTTTCCATGAATAAATATTGGAATTAACACCAAGTATGAGCTTTTTAGTTAACGTTACACAATCTTCCTCTCTAAACACAATTCCATAATTACACTACTTAAAAGAAAATTAAAATTCGATAGTTTAGAATAAGACAAGGGCACTTTTTTGAAGTTATTGGTCATCAGTGTTTAATAAATTCCTGTCATAGTTGAATATAAGGCAAGTTTTTAGCCAAGTAGGACTGTAGACGTAACCACATACAGAATATCAGGAGACGTTCTGTTAGTATGCATCATTTTGATCTTCTGTCACATGAAAATAAAGCCCTCTCCAGCAATTTATTTTTGATTTTAATAATTCCTAAATCTTCTCTAAGTTACCATCAAGGTGGATTTCTCACTTAGAAGGGTTTTTGCCGCTTGTTGTCAGTAGTATAAAAGATTATTCTATTAAAGTGGCTAAACCTTGACCATCTGGATTTCGAGCACCAGTGTATGGCTTTCTAAGACTAGCTCTATGTTTTAAATACTGGCCTAGAAAGAAATAGGTGAGAGGAGAAACTTATTCCAGAGAATGGTTCCAAATCTTACATCATGTAGTGGATGGAATAAAGCTATGGAATAGCTCTTAAGACATGTTTGACTGCATTGGTCCAGCGCAAGTTTAATATTTTGTAAGGCCCATTACAGGCTTTCTTAAGTCAGATGAGAGCACCTGTTGTATAATTGCATTGGTTTTGTTTCATTGTAAAATTTTGCTTTGATAATTTCCGCATGTTTTCTCATCTTCCTTTCTTCTTCTTCTTCTTCTTCTTTTTTAACTGAAAATACTCCCTGGAATACTATTGGAGAAAGCTTGGTTGTTGTTTATATTATTTTAGTATAAGTTGTATATAATGTATGACCAGGATTTTCATATGTATATGTTGGAGCTTTATTTTTTAGAAATTCTCCACTGAAGCATTTGAAAGTAGATATTATTTTTCAGAAGATGGTGAGTGACAATATTGCAGAAAAAATTGTCTGAAATTGAAAAGCCAGAAGTACAAGCACCTATATTCTGTAATCACTTTTAAAGAAATTCTGGTCTATACATATTGTATAAAAATAGAAGAAGAGATTACAATTCATATTTGTTCCCATGGGCCACTGCTTCCTCCCTATCTTTTCCTTTTCCCACATGAAGGAAAATTAATTAAGGCAAAATTTTATAAACTACTCTATTTCACATAGAAATCTGTAATGTAATTGAAATTGTTTCTAAAGCCTGTGAAGAATAATTATCTGTATTATATAGTCACAAAGCTATCATTTGTTTTGGAGACTCTCTGTGGATGTATCACAATGTAGATGAAGTATAGCATTTAGCTCTCTATGTTTTTACAACAGTAGAACAAATGTTCAACGTCAATGTCTAAAATAATGCTAGATCATTGTTTAAAATGATAATGGTATTTTAAAGTTACAGATTTTAGAGACATAAATGGAAGATCATACCCTAGATACAGTTGTGAGTCTTGGTTAAAAGATTCATGTTATGATTCAAAGCAAATGGTTAGTCTGTTGTCTGTGGAAAATGAAAACTTTCCCATTACTTCTTAATAGCAATCATTGCCAAGTATTAGGCGAGTGAAGACATCAAATAAAGAAATATTGTTATGGCTACTGTATAAAAATAAGGAATGCTGTTATTTTAATTACTAAATCTTTCCAATTATTAAGAGGGTGGTTTTTTTGCTGTTCAAGAAAATACTTTATGAAAGCAAACTTCTGCTAGCTAGAAAATGATTTCAATTTAAATCATTTTTTGTTTTATAATGTCAACAAAGAAATTGTTGATACTACCTGTGTTATTTTTCCACAATAAAGGAAGAGCTGTAGAGCTTGATATTAATAGAACATGGGTAATATATTTTCCTCTTACCTCTTCTGTATGTGTTGTATCAGTGGAAAGTATGCACTATACCACTGAAACTCACTGGTCTTTCTTTGAATGTTTGTTCATGCGTATATAATTTCTGAAGGTACACCCACTTGTATGCTACCTCTCTGTGAGACCGAAATCTTCTGAATAGCAATGTGTATTTTCACTCTGCATGCCCTATAGTGCTTTGTTACCACCAAATGACCATGATTTTTACCAAGTTTCTTAGTACTGGCAGCTGTAAGGTGGTATGCCTGTATTATTTTTGGGGGTTTCTAAAGGAGTAAAGGTAGATAAACTCCCAAGTTGAACTAGATTGTCTGTTGTTTTTTCCTGTAATATAGAGTACTACAGAACGCACTTCATGTCAAGGAAGTCTTACACCTTCATTAGAGACAGCAAGTGCTCCCTTCCTTTACTCTGTCTTTGAGGAATGAAGGAGGAGGTAGCTCTGACGGAGGTTAACTAGCAAAAGGTATCAGCCTTTCTGAAACCACATAGATTCTCTTAGGAGGCAAGACCTGTGATGAGTCCTGCTGAGCTTAGACACTAAAGGCCTCCAGATGACCTCTGAAGCTCAGGGATGTTTTTTGCCTCCTTTCCAGTGCAACACATCATGATCAAGTATTTGTCATTAAAGGAGAATTCCAGTAATGATAAGGCCATAGGAGGAGCCTCGTACTTTTGAAATTACCACTCATTTCTGTCTTCAGTGGACTGGCAATTCCAACAAGAGTGAACTTCTTTGAAGCAGCCAGGAAAATGGTGACACACTTTAGATACCGTAATAGTCAGCTTGAAAAAGTGAGATAGATGAAGTCAAGTCACTTAGAAAAAATCTGAGTACTTTTCCAGTTGCCCGTCGTCTGGCTCCCTAGTAAAAAGCTAAGCTGCAGAACAACCCAGGACTGTGTGACAAAGGTGTCTTGAATTAGACTGATTTCCTGAACTAGTTCTCACCATTGTTTACCGAGAAGTTCTTGCATGTGTACATGTTTGCATGCATGTTGGAGCTTTTCCTTCTTCAAATAGAAAAGCAACTGATTCTGATTACATAGTTGCAGGCTCTCTTTCAACTCTTAGTCAGAGCAGCTTACTAAATGGCAAATGCAGCCATGATAGGATGTGTTTCTTGGTTGTGGTTTTGGACATCTTGATGTATTCATCAAGGCCTTGAGAAAAACAACAGGGCTCCCTGAGAACTTTCTTCCCACCTGTATAATGAGCAAAGATCACCTGATTTGCCAAAGAAGCAGCTGATATTCTTGAGAAGAAAATTCTTGTTATATTAGGGATGGAATTCACATCAGCAAGTGTTTTTGTGAAGTGAAAAGTTGATTTTTACTGTGTTTTTCACCCACCTTATTTGATAACTATTTTTTCAAGGGGTCTGGAAACTGGAATCTTACATCAGTGAGTTCTGGCTATAGTGAACACTGCTGTCTGTTCCTCTTCAGGAGAGTCTTGGGCAAGATATTTAAGTAAAGGAATCAGTTTCCTACATCCATTTTGAATTAAATCAAACAACCATAGAGTTTGAGTGAGGGTTGTTTACTTCTTAAGCCTGAAGAAGAAACTGGGTTGGCATCCTGCACCTTTGAAGTCCCTCAGTTGCTTCGAGTACTTTGTGACTCTTCACTATAGTGACTGAACCTTTCATCAGTTTGACAGATAAGGGTTAGTTCTTACGGTTTCTTTGGGGAGAAATTAGTTTGATTAGTTCGTTACAGCACACTGTTGGCTGCAGGTGTCACTGGTGGAATTTCCTGAATTCTCTATTCACTATTTATTTTCCCCTGTTGGCTTTTGTGCAACACAGTTGCAGTCATTTTTGCTGATAAACCCTGGTGATATCAGCTCGTAATCTCTACTATCACCAGCGGTCCTCAGCTGTAGTCTCCCACATTGTGGAATTAATGCCGCATAATTGAATATTTGCTTTAGGCATGTCCTTGAAGCATTTTGGTGGCTTACTTGTCAGCTATTTACCATATTTTAATCAGATATTAAAAAAAAATGCTTTGGATAATCCATTTTTGGCATCCTAACCATGTGCCCATAGTAGCATAAGTGAGCATGCAAGGGAGTTGCTTCCATGGTGTGTGCTTGATAGCATGCTAATCAGTGTTCAGGTTTGTGTTTTGATATTTTACACTAGCAAAGAGCCAAAGATGATACGTATGGAATTTGAGATACATGACTTGGTGACTGTAAATTGTTCAGGTACTGCAGCTGTTAAGAACGATGATGATAGTTGTATGCTGTGCATTAATTTTAGTTGAAGCCATTCACTTCAGAGATGCTGCTTTTATCTCGTAAGGTTGCTCTGGCTTTCCTGATCCTTCCTGTGACTTTGTCAGCATTAAGGGCTTCTGAGACACTCTGCTACTAGATCAGAAGAATTTCTTTCCAAATTACAGTACTGCCCAGTCAGTTCTCATCATCAGCCTGACATGCTTTTCACCATAGCTGGAATAGGTTCTCTGTTTTCTGGATAAACAGGACTGATTACACAAAGGTGTCAGTGTATTCAGGTCTAATGTAAGGATCAGCAATAACTAAAACTTCTAGGCTGCAATGACTTTTATATGTAAGAAATATTTTAAATGATAAAAATAAGGTATTAATGTATTAAAAAGAGTTTATATGTACAGCATTCAATATGTAACATGCTGTTCTAAACCTTTACTTGGAATGGTTCTTAAAGTGTTCTGGAAAATACGTTGTTCATGTATAAAAATGGCGAAAATTAAAAGATATGGTGTTCCATACAATTTTAACATCACTGATTTTAGATATTTGCTGTTTAAACTGTTCAAATGTAGATGAAATAAGAACACTTTTGAAATATGTTTGTCTAATACAATTCATAATGATATTGCATTTTGTTTCTGTAAATATTTAAACTAGAACTCTGTTTCTGGAAGCCTGATAGTTGGCAGTGACCAGAAAAGGATGCCCCTCCATATATGCATATATCTACTTATACGTTCATTATCAGCTCAAAAGCAGTCTAAGCAGGAACACAGCACTCTTTCTAAACTAAATCTTAATACCTCTAAAGTTAATTTTACAAATTATGATTTTTTCAAAAAGAATAATCATAATACTAACCTGCCCGAGTGTAATTAAGATCTCTGTTGAGATCCATGCAAATAATGTAGTAAAAAACAAAAACAAAACCAATAAATCTATCTAATTCCAACTGTTCAATAAGTAATTTGGTATGTTTTCAGTTACACATTACTAATATATAACCATTTACAATTACCGAATGCATTGTAACAGATCATCATTATTTCTAATAAATTCATTTTTAAAAGTATAATGTCTTACTATAATTCAAGAAACAAACAATGATGTTTTGTGAATACTGGAATATGTGGTTGTTTAAAGAAATGACCTAATCAGGGTTGGATTTTTATACAACATGGGAGATATGAATGCATCTCCTAAATGGTAGCAAAGGTTGTAATACAGGGTTGTTCTTATTTGTCTGTTTGTTAGATCAAAGTAATAAAGGAGTATTAATTAATTAATTAAGGTGCAAAGTTTGGCATTATTAGAGATTTCTGGATAAAACCTGCCAAAGGACTTGAGGACTCTGAAAGATTTTGAGCCCTGGATTAAACCTGAGTGGCAAAAGATGTGAGATCAAAGATGAAATATCTTTCTGAGAGGTGATGGCAGAGACTTCTGATTCACTTCTGAAAAAGCTCATGGCTCTTGAACCACAGCAGCTTCTCTAGTTACATTATGCCTGGTTGACCTCAATATTTTGGGCTGTAAATTAGATCAGTCAAACATCTAATTCACAAGCAGATCAACATCTCTACTTTGGAGCTGACAACATCTGTCGTTTGCATGGTACAAATAGCTGTTGTGTTTGGCTGTCTGATATTCCCCCTGCCCCGTTACAGACCATAGTCTCTCTGTATCTCTGTTCCCTATGTTTGAACTGGGGTTAATAAAAACTGTCTATGCACAGAGAATATGTAGGAAAAATGTCAGTTTTCAGCATCTTGAGATACTACAATGACAGGAGCAAGAAACGTATTTAGATTTTTTCAGGAAAAGGCAAAGGACTTTATTCTTCAAAATCTGCTTTTCTGTAGGTAATTGTAAAAATAACATGAAATGATAAAAATGGGGAGAATTTGTGTGATGAAGTTTTGTTGCTACATCCTAGATGTTTTTTGAGAATTAATGCTTTTTGTATTTGGTAAACTGGTTGTTTGTAGCTTTAAATCAATAATAATGGTATATCCAATGCATATTTACTGGCGTTGGAATTGTGGATCTGCCACAGTTTCATCTGTGTCTCTCAGTTGCCAGTGTATGTTGATAAGTATTGCTCATATAGATTTTAGAGGATGGAATATTTGTCCTGTTTACTCTGAACTTTGATTTCTGTGATGTGCTGCTGCTAACTTGTGTATTTACATTACTCATGTCAGCCCATAATTAGTAATCTGTACAGCAACCACTGGAAAAAACACAATTTCATTATGTGTGTTCTGTCAGGTTTCTAGCTCTTTATCAATTAATATTAATCAGAATTGACTGAACAAAACAGACACATATTTTTAATGGAGCAGAAGCATATTGTGGTTTTTTTCTTTGTTTTCACCAGGATAGAAAAATTAAGATTAAAAACTATATGGACAATAACTGATGAGCTAAGGGGAAAGCGTTGCTACTTCTCTCAAAAAGTGAAGCTGTTGCTTTTGGGCTGTTCTTTGAAATGTTTTAACCAAAAAAAGAAGGCATTTAATTAATTGTTGTATGTTTGTTTTGTTCTGTTTCATAGAAAATTTCACCTTGGGTAGGTTTACGCAAGATCAATATCTCATACTGGGGATGGGATGACATGTCTCCTTTTACAAATACAACTCTGCAGTGGCTTCCTGGAGAGCCAAATGACTCTGGCTTCTGTGCATACCTGGAAAGAGCAGAGGTGGCAGGTCTGAAAGCAAATCCGTGTACTGCAATGGCAGATGGTCTTGTCTGTGAAAAACCTGTTGGTAAGCAATCTTTCTTAGCCACTTACTGTTACGATTGTGATTAGCCAGCTGTTTGGATTTTCATTTGGCTAAAAGGGATTTTGTACAATTTGGATTAAATAATTAGAGAAAAAGTCTTGCTTTATTTTTTGAAAAATATGAAACTTTAATCTAGAAAACAAATAATATTCTTAAAGCAGCAAATATTTATCTGTGATTTAGCTTACATGGCTTAGTCTGCATGATACCAGAAGTCTTGTGGTTCGAAGTCAGTAGTTGTCAGTGACAACAGTGACTCCAGTGTGAAAGAATCTGTGGAGTTGTTCAACAAGGCTGATGCTGCAAAAATGAGTTGTCTTTCTGAATCTCACTGAACATGAGTGAATGTCTTAACGATCTACAAGACTGACAAAACCAAAACTCTTTCCATCTTTTTGATTTGTTTGCGTGTAAAGATTGCTGTGGCAGATACCGATTTGACACTTCAGTACTTTGCCAAGAAAGTGGAAAAGAGGTGACTAACTGGCATCCTTCAGTAAGATGGTCTACTAGTGTCTACCCAAAGTTCTGTGTCTGAAAGCTGAGAATCTTACTGTGCTACCTTTTAGCTGTACCATTCTTACGTTAAAGGAGGGATGCTGAAAATTAGAGGCTGAATTTCATCGCATCATAAAATATAAAAATGGTTATACTCAATCGCACCAAAGGGTCTGTCCAATGCAGCTATCCTGTCTATGGTGTAATTTGCAGTTTGTATCTCAGGGGCAGATTTGGGTTAATAAACACACCAAAATTGTGCGACTTCACTTTCTGTGCAAAACTAACTGTAATCACACAGGTATTCCCATTATCTCAGGACTGCTCATTCATTGACAATTTAAGTAAATGGTGTTGAAGAATACAGACTGTGCTGTGGAATTGCTGGAGTCTTGCTTGACACTACGCTTACTCTAAGCTTCTGTTATGTACTTACTTGAAATGTTCCTTGAATTAGGGGGAGTTTTCCTTTCCATTTTCAGACTAGAATTATGAAGGTACAAGTAATTTTGTTTTAAACTGATGTGATAAGAAAGTTATGTAGTCTGGTGACTTGTGTCACAGGGCTTAAACATGACTCCCTGTAGAGTAAATCTTAATTTGCTGCTAGTGGTCTTTGGCAACTAATTTGATGACCATAAATTGCCTTCCTTATCCTCAAAATGGGACTGATAATAGCTACGTAATTATTAAACATGTAAAAATTGAAAAGTGCTTTCAGAAGTAAAAGTTCTGTATGTGTGCTAAGATGCTGAGTAATATTTTTTATATGCATATGTATTTATATATGTATATACATAAATATGCATATAGTTATGTATATGCATACATATCTCTGTGTGTGTGTGTGTGTGTGTGTATATAAGCACACACCCTTATGTTTTATGGTGACATTTTCCTGGAAATAGTGTTCAAAATCATATCTAAAGGGGGCTAAGAGATGCAAAAACATTACTAACGTCTACCTAAAACGTGCTGTTAAAGCTTGATCTTTTTTACCCTTACTTTTATAAACAGGAGGAAAAACTCAATCATGTAATACAAATAGTAACAATACACTGTGATGTTATGCTAATCTGCAGATAGAGATCAGTGATAGCTTTCAAGAGGGAGTAATTGTGATCCAGGTGGGCTTTTTGTTTTTGTCCCCCCCCCCCCCCCCGAATGATGCTATGTTTTCCTTAAAGAATCTGAATGTTTATGGGCTGCTATCAAGTATCAGAGGCTGAAGAAAGAAGTGGGAGCAAACCCTCTGTAATCTCTCCAGTTTTCTTCTTTCCTTTTCTTAAAATTACTAAGCCAACATAAGCTACTATGTTAGCCTGAATGTAATATAAGCCTCTCTTTTCAAGGATGGAGGGGAAAAAAAATCAAGAAAACCACCCAGATTCGCAGGGGACTGTCATCCTCGATAAAGAGCGAGTCCTTTAAACAGCCCAGCAGCAGATGCCCCTTTTGAGAGCCCCTTCTGAGTTGGTAACCAGTGCCGGCTGCTAGAGCAGCAGTTGCTCAGGGACACTCTGAGCAGTCCTGTGCAGTACGCTAAATATGTTGTGCATTTGGGAGCTGGATTCTAGTGCTATCAGATCTACTTGATGTTGTATATGGGCCTGCTAGGGGTCCATTTAAGCTCCATTATCTGTTAGGTCACCAGAGTGGGCTGCTAGAGCTTTTAAAGGGGTTGCTCATTGTCAAGATTGCAAATACAAAGTACATCTGATTATTATTATTGTTGTTTAAGAATTTTTTAAAACCTTGCCTTCTCAGGATTTCTTACAGCCTATTCTCTTTTTATCTGCTTTATTTTATTTGCTGATGAGAAGTAAATCTCATCTCTATTCAACCCATGATGCTAGGCCTCTGTCATAACATTTTATATTTTCAAAATGTCATTTTCATGTTCTAATTGTCTCATGATACTCCTCATAGCTGTGAGGCATGAAGTTCTTTAAATTTCCCCTTAAAATTTTTGTCCATTGTCTGTGCAAATCTGGAAGACAGTTATGTTGCTATGCTTATGTTGAGACCACTGCCTGTGAAGTTCAGTTGGAATTGTTTACTTGCATAGCTAAAGCATGCTCTTACCAACCCTTTATTTTCTTATAAACATTTCCAAATAGTAATGTGATTGCAAAGTAAATATTGTACAGTTGTTGTTACTGCCATCTGTATTTCCTTTTAATTTCATCTTTCACAGTGTTGTTAAGCTAATACACATACTCATTTATCAGATGTTTCTCAGGAGGGTAAAGGATACAGCCACAATGTAAAACAGATCTCAAAATGTTAAGAATAGCCTAGGTGGAACACAAATGACATATTTTTATAATGCATTATTTTCCATTTACATCAACATTATATGCATCTGTTACTGGTGTCTTTTTTGTGTATGTGTTCTTGAGCTGTTCCAGAGACTGCAGAAGCTGAAATACTTCTGGCATATGAGAGTATTTCTGTAGTTCAACCAATTTTTGTCAGTTTTTTTCTTTGTATTTTTTATTAATAATAAACTACAGCTTGAATATATGCAGAGTGGATCAAGTCCAGGAAAAGTCTTGGTTAAGAGATTTGGAATATTAGCAAAGATGATATGTGTCTTGAGAACTTGGCTGGTTTTGAATGTGAATCAATAATATGCAAAAACATAGCAGTAGATTTGCGAGCTTAATCCCAATGTACTGCCAGGCCCTTTTGTAGTGGAAAATATAGTGCTATGTATGCTTTTGTGTTCCTGTCTAAGAATTACTATACTCTTGTTTTTGCACACTTCAGTTTTATCTGAAATTGAAGAGAGAAATTCAAGAGTAGGGCATGGAAGTTCTTTTTATGTGTGTTATAACTTTTCAAGATAACATACATTGCTAACCTAAGTCAGAATGTGATCTGCATAACAATCTTGTGTACATTGAATAGTGTTTTGTCACTATCCCTTTACATTCCAGTGACTTTCTTATGTATGCTGTAGGGCAAAATTCTAGGGGATAAATAAGTCATAAGTAAAGTATTTGTTCTTATACACTATTAAACTAACAAGAACAATAGACAAGAAATTTATAGATTACCTATTATGGAAGTTTGAGATGCATTTTGTGTCGTATGTGTGCACGTAACTAAACTGGCATTACCAGGCACTGAATATTAATAATATTACTGTCTCAGTGTATAAGTAGAATTGCTATGATCACTTTTAAATGGACTCTTTTAGAGCTCTAGTATGACTCAGGATGACTCATGCTAAGTGTTACTTAGTAATTTCTATAAAAGCTTATTGTATTTGTATACTGAACCATAAGTCAGGACTAAATTATTCAGAACTAGTTAAGGAAGCAATCACTTTCATTTTAGTAAGGATTTTGCTTATAGAACATACGGTTTAAAAAAAAAATTGAACTTGTGTTCGAAATTACAATTTTTTGTGTTTTTTTTCCCCCCCCAGTTAGTCCCAATCAGAATGCTAGACCCTGCAAAAAGCCATGCTCCCTGCGAACAACGTGTTCCAACTGCACAAGTAATGGTATGGAGTGTATGTGGTGCAGCAGTACAAAACGATGTGTTGACTCAAATGCCTATATAATCTCCTTCCCATATGGACAGTGTCTGGAATGGCAAACAGCCACATGCTCCCGTGAGTATCTTAATGAATGTTTATTGTTAAATATCACATTATAATTTTTTTCCACTCAGAACATTTATATGAATAGGATTCAGCACATTCACTAAAGATAAAAGATTTCAAATGAATGACCTTATATAGCTACTAATGTCAGCAGTCAGTACTGTGTTTGTATTATGTGGACACAGGTAAAGTACTGACAATTATTTTATGATGGAACATATTCAGTGTTTTAAAGCAGCCAGTAAAAAGTGGTTATTGTTTTCAAATATGGAAAAACATCATGATTCTTTGCATGACTAGTATTAGAATGTCAATCGACATCCATGAATTGAAATGAAATACTGACAAAATCAAAGTAATAATATATAGACCTTAGACTAATCAGAAATCTGGTTATTAAAAAAGGAGATGAGCTGAATTCATAGAGTCTTAAGATTCTGATGTATTTTGTCAAAAGATTCAAAGAAGTCCATTTTTCTAGCTTGCAAAGATAAAATAGTGTCATACTAATAATAGCAATAGTCTTGAAAATACCGTAATGCAGTTGCAAAATAAATGATCTTGCTTGTTATTTGCAAATGCTTATTATTGACAGTTACAGATTGTTTGCCCTCTGCATGGGAATAGCAGGAATTCTGTTAGACTATCAGGCAGATGAGAGGAGATGGAGAAAACTTTTGTCCTATATGACCCTGGGTCAGGTTGTATTAGTTTACCAGATCTCTTATTTCTTACTTTTGAAATAAAAGGCAGATGATTTCTTATTTTGTCAAGCAGCAAAGATGCTCCCCAAATGTCTCTCTTGGAAGCATATTTTGTCAGAAATCAGTCCAATGACTCTTTAGGAGAAGAATGCTTAATGTGCCTTTCAGCATATAATTTGCAAATGTTACTTTTTCCCAAGTCTGTGGCAACTAGACCTTGTTAAGTTCAGTGCCATGCAGTTCCAGTGTATATCAGTGTCATAATCCATGTAGACACTGAAGCAAGCTGCCTCGTGTCTTATATTCTTCTCTCAGTTACGGTTTGTTTAGAAAAATAAGTATGATACCACCCTACAGAAGACTGGTTCTTACTATTTTAACAAATTACTGTCCTTAAAGACTTGATTAAAATGTTTCCCACCTGTAAGTGACTCCAATCCAGTGGAACTTGTATTTTATATTGATACTGAATTGTGGCAGAAGATAGTAAGATTTAAAGTTTAGAGGTAAAATTGACAGACCACCACATGAATGATGCTTAGATTTTTAAAATTGGATACATAATGACAGCCTGAACTTTGTAACCTGTTTTGGGGTTAGTGTATTATTTGCACATTATGGAGATTCTGTTTCTATGGGGAGCACAAGAAGTGTTTTTGTGTCAGGTCTGTAACAATTTCATATTAAATAAGCCAGCTGGCATTTGCTGTATGTCAATTCAGTATTACATTAAGGGCAATTTTGTATAAAAATTCATTTTCTATCTAGTGAATTAAAGAAAAAAAGGATCAGCATCCACAGACAGATTTTTTCAGAGTTTAAAGCATTAGATATTTTGCATGTGAAACAAGAAAATGTATATCCAAATGAAACATGATTTAGACATTGTTTCAGTCTAGATGACTTAAAAATTCTATTAGGTAGATTCATCTTTATTGTTGATGAGGTAATAAGGTATTAAGTGCATTCTCTTGTCAAAGCATAAAGTTTCTGCTTATTTGAAGAACTGAATGTAACTACGTCTTTAAAAAAAAGAAAACAAATCCTCTATTTTTTTTTTGTCATGACTGGTATCTTAGTATTTGGATGTTTTGCTGTGAATGAAAAAGAAACTTCACACAGGCATTCATGATTTAAAAGACAAAATATCACATAAAATGAGAACTTTACATTTATTTTCACAGCTTAGAAGGAAAATAAAGAACACTTGTATCGATGACATTTTGTCATTTTAATACCTACTTGCCAAAAAGTTGCATTCCACTCTTCCCCATGTTTTCCATCCATTACAGTTTTATATTGAATTGCTGACAGTAGAACAATCTTGGACCACCTCTAGAATTTCAAGGAAAAAAGTTTCTCCTTGTACATCCCCTTCTTCCGCAAACAATAACTTCTCATCTTCAGGAGAAGGTTCTTTTCAGTTTTATAGCTCAATGCCACTACACAGAATAGCTGAGGATTTTCAGCTTTGGTTCTGTTTTCTCTTCCATGAAGACAGTGCAACTGAAACATTAGACTTGTTTTCTTCTACCTTTACGAATATCAATTTGAAAATTGCTTGGATCATCTACTTTGCATCTCTGAAAGGGAGAGGAAGCCATTACAGAATGATCTTTGTGTTTCTGCTACTCTGCTACTGTATTGAAAACCCAAAATCTGTAACACTGAGGTTTCGAACTGTAAGGATGGTTTTTCTACTGGTCTGTGTCACGTGGTTGATTGGATTTGATTTCCAAGAACATTGGAGCTCCATTTTGATTTTTCCTTTTTCCACATTTGGGACACTTATAAAACGTTTCCTCCCGTTTGGATCCTTGGATGTCTAAGGATACAAGAGCTCATGCTGCAGCTTTCCTTGTTTTTAAAGTCCTTTCAAGATCTCATTCTGATTCCTGACTGCCTGTTTTTGTGAAATTTGCACATATCTTCAGACTACTGGAATATTTTACTTTGATTACTTTTACTAATTTTAAACAGTTTTAATAGTTGTTGAGGTCAGAGTAACTAGCTTTATTCTGCTGCCAATTTCTGTAGTTAAAAATGAAACGATTCTGCTTAACATAACCTTTATAACATGGATTCAAGTATTGCTGTTCTAGAGTCAAGTCCTCCAGCTAGCTGGGAACACTGGTGGACACAGTGTTTTGGCTGAAGCTGAGCCACGTTAAGAGGTTACCATCCTCGTTTTCCCTGCTCATCACTGCAGCCGCTGCCAGGGATATACCTGATATGCTGTCACTCTTTAGCTCAGTTCTTTCAAGATGAGCTGTGGGTTAGGTTAGCCACTTGTAATAAGCAGTGTTTTTTTAAATTGAATCATTGGAAGAAAGCTAGTTTAGGAAGTGACAGTGTGTACGGTTATGCTACAACAAGCAGAAGTTAAAGTCTGATAACCAAAATAAGATGCTGCAGCAGTCAATATAAAATTGTCCAAGCTGGACATTTGACTTCAGTATAAGTGCCTCTAATCTAATAATCTGTGTCTTTTACTGCACGGTTTACAAGGTGTTAAATTAGTTCCATAAATTCTTTACTCTGTTCTTATTTTTTAGTAACCTCATTTTTCTTCTCTCTTTATATGTGTGTGTGCATACACATACATGTGCGTGCGCATGTGCACACACATATACGTATGTAGTTCAATGTTTGCTGTTCATTGTCATTTGTTTTGTAAGTTCTTCTTCTCTTTTGACTATTTATATTCATGCTTGTGTCTCCTAGTGTTCAAATTGCACCTTCTTGTGATTAGACCCTTGTCTCCAAACCAAGGCTCGCTGCTTACTCAAAATATCCTTTTTAAGAGCCTATTTAAGTCTAGACGTCTTCCTGAAAGTTCTGTCATTATTTGGAGTAACTGGTATTTAGTAATTTTTAAAACTCTAGCTTAAGTTCTTAGCAGGAACTGTGCAATCTTGTTTTTACTAGCAGGACCCCATAATTTCACAATTTGTCATTTTGAGAATCCTAAACACACATATAATTGGATTTAAAATTAGGTCACATGAGATCATTCAGCCTTAGGTAGACCTCAGCTTCCTTATCTGTTAGTCCTTAATTCCTTTTCCTTTTGATTTTTCCAGAGAAAAATGCCTCTGAAACTTCCACAGAGTGATTTACTCAGTTATATTTCATACCTTTTTTCCTGTATGGATTTTCAAATTCTATATGAAAATTCTGTGACAATTGTCATTGCTTATGATTTTTTTCTGTTGTTAAGAAATTTTTGTTGAAGATTTTAAAAATGTTAAAAGGACTTCAGTAACTAAGCAAGACTCGACCTTTATGGATGTCCAAGCATAATGCTGTTTGGTTTTGTATTATCGCTAGATGGGTATGTCTTGCTTATGGACTGCACAATTTCATGTTGATTCTCTGATACACATGTGTAAGAGTGATCAGGCTTTGCTAATTAACTCGTTCTGCATATGCATCAAAAATAACAATTTTTACGGATTACCTTTCTGGGTCTTTTTTATAATGGAAAACATAATCCTTTTTTTTTCTCTAAAATCATTTTAATGCAGAGTTGAATGTTATCATTAGGAAAACTTTTTATATTATCCATAATTGAATATTGGCCATCTGTTCATCGTGCAAATTGTATGTTCTCTTACATAATTTACTTCTAATTGTTACTTTTCTTATAAAAAGCATTTTACCTAAGATCGTCTGCACATAACTAGCCAAGTATTTGCAATAAACGTGTCATTGTTTTTAGTATGTGGGTGTGTGTGTGTGCATATACAAACATAACTCACAAGGCAGTAAAAGCTTCCTTTTCAAGACCAGTCTTATGAATCAAAACAGACTAAAATGTGCTTCATGTTTAACTTCATCTTTTTCCTAGTACTTGCCTGAGAATTATGTTTTTAATGGGAAGAAAGGAATATAAAAGAAATGAATCATCATGCTGTTGTAGCTCTGCATGTAGAGCTCTGCAAGATATTTTAAAGGTTTTAATTATCATGGTGTAGTACCCATTTGAGTGTCTTCCACAAGAAAATTTTAAAACACTTTGTAAAGAAACTTCTTCGACTAGTTCTGGCTTCCTGGTAGGATCTTCCAGAAGTTCATGTATACTTTTAAAATATATTTTTTAAATGTCCGCAAAGTTAGCGTAAGAAGAAACAATGGCCCATTTTGATCAATGTTCAGATGATTCTGATGGTCATTTGATTGTGTTACACCATTTAATTTTTTAAAGATGTAAGGTGTAGCAGAAAAAGCTCAGATAAACCTGTGAATTCTTAATAATACTCCTAAATACACGAAATCAGTAGTTCATTATTATTAAGAGATACCAGTAACTTCAGAATATGAATTTTAATTGGTTCTGAGCAGATTTGTTCAAATATGAGAAATTAAAGTATTTTAATAAAAAGGGTACAGTAGAAAATAATTAGATATTTTAGTATGCAAGTAAATAAAAGCTGACTTACTGTAGCGGACAAGGGACTCTTAAGACAGTTTCATTAAAATGGGATTGAATTATGATTTGTAGTTTAACAATCCTTTTTTGTAAAGTTATATATTATGCTGGCTTGTTTCAAAAGTTACATTTCACGAGAATGAGGTAGGTCTGTAGATGAATACTCGAAATATCAGGCTCATCGTAGAATAGCTCATGCCAAATACATTTCTGGGTTTGAATTTGAACTGTCACAATTTTTTCTCTCTTCTTATTTGGATTATTGACCTAATCTTGAATTCTAGAGTATTCCTGTTGGAAAGACTGTTTACATGAGTAAAATTATATGTAAATATATGTATCATATAAGGTATAAATATGTAAACATGAAATATATATTGCATCATGGGTTTTGATGACAATGTCTAATAGTGCTTTTCTGCTTCATTATCTCAGATTATCTGAAATCTTTGTTGCTTTATAGTATACCCTGTTCATATTTTGCTATCTTTGAAAAAATTTAACTTTTTAAAGTAAACATGGAGATATTCATACTAAAACATTACTGAAATTTTTGAATTTATACCAGGAAATAGCTAAAATAATTTTGTGTAAATAATTTCTTCCTCAACTGTTGTAAAATCCTAGCATCTTATTAAAAAAACAAAACTTGCATTAATATTGCATTTTATGTAATAAAGCTCAAAACTGCTCTGGACTGAGGACCTGTGGACAATGTTTGGAACAGCCTGGATGTGGATGGTGTAACGATCCCAGTAATACTGGGAAAGGACAATGTTTGGAAGGATCATCAAGAGGACCAATGAAGCCTGTTGGCATGCACTCCAGTGAAATGGTGCTTGATGCTAGTCTTTGTCCAAAAGAGAAAAACTATGAGTGGTCTTTTATCCAATGTCCAGGTAAGATATGCTGATTTGTTTTATCTTCCATCTTTTCTTTATTTGAATAGCATGCCTAAACTTATAATATGAAATAGGAGTTACAGAGTATAGGATTTAAGTGTTCCTGTGTTTAGGCACTCAAAGTTAACATAATTATTTTGAGTAACACAATTAGCATAACATAGATGTTCTTCCAAATTATTTCTTAAATAAATAGTTTATCTTTTTGTTTCAATATCTAGTGAACACGTTTAATTTTTGTGCAGATTCATTTGTGAAATTTGATGCAAATAGTTTAATGAAAATCTGCTGCTTATTTGTAAACAAGTTCTCATCCATTCTGTTTTTCTACTTTTTCAAGTCCAACAATGTGAGTTAGCTTCAGCTTTAACTTTCTTCTAGCATCTGTATCCATCAAAGGAAAGTGCAGTTGGAGAGAGATTATCTATAGGCAACTGCTGATGGTCAGGAATAGGAACTTCCTGCATCCCAGCCGGACTCTCAAAGTCCAGCTGGCTGTGAAAATGCATCACAAGGCTGCCAAATATGTCAGCTGTGCCATCAGTATAGCTTTTAGACATTTTTGGTAAAAGGTGTGCTTTTGTAATCTTTGAAAGGATCTCTGAAGTCTAAATTTTAGCCATATTGATCTGATTATAGTATTTTAATTTTTAGGTTCATTGGATGAATAAGCAAGACATCAGGTGCTCTAATTTAGTGCAAAATGAGCTGGTAGAGCCTCCTAACATAGTGCTGTATGAAAACACAAAGCCAGTTTAGTTGCATCAGTGTAGTAGTGCAGCCAAGTGAAAAGCATACTGGTGAGTTTAACAGGCCTCCATATACGATAAATGATACAGTTTTAAAGACAGCTTGAAAAAAAATCAGTTTTTTAGAATAAATAGTGTAGTTCTGCTAAAGTGTTATTTTTGCAGCCAGTGTTCCTGCTGCTGACAAATTTGGAAGCTGGAGCATCTCTGGGAACATAACTTTGTATGGGTACATGCAGCTATGGTTTTTTGCGCTTCTGAGTGCTTTACTCTTTTCATCAGAAAGACCATTCTGTGTATGTGTGTGTGTGTGTGTGTGTGTAACTATGTTATTTTGAGAGCAAAATCTCTAAAGAAAGTTTTAATTTAGTAACCCTTCTTAAATGAATGGGTAGATAGTAGAATTTTTTAAAAATTTAAAATAATGATGTTAAATATAAACTCAAGTAAAAACTGTCAAATGATCTAAGTTAAAACCAAAAAATAACTTTCCCAAATCAGCTAATACCATTAACAGAAAAAGTAAACCTGGAAAAAATGATATTACATTATGTTACATGATTTGTAAACTTCTGTACTTAATTTGAATGTTAAAATACAGATACGTCAATGATATGTGCATTGTTAGGCTTTTACAAAAATACATAGTATCTGTCCCTGGTGAAATTGTAATGGATACATATCTTGATTTCCAAATTTTTTGAGTTAGAAGATTTCATCACCTTATTCGTTTAGTATTTATTCTTCATGGATAAAATCCTGTATTCATTATACATTCTGACCAAGATTGCACCGAGATTCCACTTCAGTTTTGAAGAAGGTTATTTTATAGATTTGTTAAAAGATGCAAATTGTACGTAAGTCATAGAATTAAAATTTCTGTTGACATGAAATTTCATTTTGATTGATATAGGCTGTAGGTTTTGTTCCTAGGCTTTTGTTTTCATTTTATTAACAAAATACCATCTTTAAGGGATTATGCTAACACAGTTTATTAATCTTAACACAGTAATCTGAAAACGTTCATTTGAGGTACTCGAAATATAATGGAGTTGATCATAAATCTATATCAACTTACTGAACAGTTTGTAATTGAATAAAAATAAATAGGTTATGACATATACTTTAAAGATTATTCTGTCACATCGATGAATAATTTGATAAATCACTCATGTTCTTATTATATGCAAGTTTTCCTTGTAGTTCATATCCACGCTCTTTGTGGCTCTGCAGTGCTTCTGGGCAATTGTGTTGATAAATACCGCTTTAAATTCACTCTCATTTTCTGTCTGTTTTAATTTTTAAAACTATTACTAAACAGCATAAAGTGAGAAGGTCTGACAGGTTTTGAATGAAACAAAATGTTTTTTTTCAGCTACAGCCAGGGAAAGAGCAACAACTTGTGTGCATGATATAAGCTGTGCACTTTATCTCTTGGCTTGTAAAATATTGTTAATGATTCAGGTGACAAATCTGAAGAGGAAATAATTTGTACTGAAGAACTATATGTTTACAATTAAATAAGATTCCCTTGCAATTTGATTATTCAGAAATATTTTAACAAACCTAAACTGAGTTTATGAAAATGAGATCAAATCTGCCATTAATTTTTTTTTACTTTTTTCTTTCTTCTTTTTAATGCAGAATGGAGCTCATTGAAATATTTCACAAAATTAAATTAGGAGATTCCTTTAACTGGAGAAAGAAAAAACCCTCTTTCCACAAAACTCAGGAATAAAGTGCATAATTTTATCTATTTCTTACAGTTTCGAGGAAAATGTTTATTTTTGTGATTGGTCATTTTGAAATCAGTAGTCCTCAAAGCAGTTTTCATAGTATGATGACATTTGATGATGTGAATACATTCTGATTTTATCATCCTATTTTTAAGAACAAAAAGTTTTCTTGTAGTTTAATGGAACTATTATTGCAAATATAATTTCTAAAAACAAAAGAAAAATAAAGAGTATTGGGCTTTCCTCTCATCAAAAGAGCAGTTTAGGTAGGAAGCAAACCAAGACTTTCTCTTAAAGGCTAAGTTTCTCCTCTGAAAAGCAGTATGAATTAGCTTGCACAAAGTTTTCTTTAGCTTCAGCTGTAGTGGTTCAAGTGTCTTACCTAATTCATGTAAAACTAGCTGAAATATCTTTACACTAGATCCGATCTGTAGGACAGACATGCTTGCTATATATTTCCTGTAAATAAGTACCACCTTAGAACTAAAAGTGTAATTATCAGCAATTGTCCCAATCACCAACTGCTTCAACGCACAGATCATAAGACTACTAGACATGGAATTAATTATCTTCTGGGCGGCCCCACTGAAGATTCAGCAAAATCACATTTGTATGTGAGGAAAATTACACTGTTGCTGCCACTGCTGTACATTAAAATCACTTAAGGAAAAGATGACATTCTAAAATTTATCTCCAGTTTTTGCTGTAACGGCTTTTACAGTTTATCATTATTTTAATTAAGATGTCCCCAATGTGATTGCAGTCTTGTCTGTATCACAGAAAGTTGTTGCATTATACAATTTTTCTAGCTTTCCGTTTTTGTCAATATCCAATTAAGATTTTTAGGAAAAACAGCTAAAGTATAGTATTATTTCAAAATGGAGTGCCAGGTGAATTACAGATTTTGTTGGTTCTTATTGTATATAAAATTTCTGACTTGGATTTAATATCTCTTCCATTTTCTTGGACTTTAATGAAACCGAAGACTTGAGGGCTATCACATATGACCAGATGATATTACATCTTGCAGCAAAATAAAATTCATTTTCCAAAAATTTGATTGATTAAGGTTGCTTTCATTTACTTAAATAATCCAAAAATGAAGAAATGCAAAGGTAAGTATCAGAAAGAATAAAAGCATTACAAATTGATGACCCACTAGTTAGAAAATATCAGAATGGGACATTTTCCCTACATTAGGATACAGTCTTAATTAGGCAAACTTAATTTGTTTTAATTTTAATAGATCACAGATTTCATGGAGAGTAGAGGATATCTGTTCTCTGAGGACAATAAGGATTTTGCAGTTAACCTTAATTCTTCTCTGTACAGCCTGATGACTTGCATAAAAGTGTATTGCCTCACTGGCTGCAAAATTCAGGTAGTTGATAATGAATAAATCAGAAATGAGTAGGGTTAGAAAAATTAACCTTTGACTGCAACAGTTGAAACCTGCCATGATAGACTGTATTGTCTTTGATCACATCACTCAGTTTGCATGTGATATCGAGTAAGTAGTTGCTCCAGACTTCTGGCAGCTTGTCATTCTGCATGTAGTGTTTGAAGAAAATAGCATGGAATTTGTGCAGAAGAGGCAAAAATTAGAGTTTCCTAGTGTTCATTCTTGCCTGGAGAATATAAGTTAATATATAGTCTTCATTCTTCTTAAATATATATTCCTACTCATATCCCAAGAACATCTTTTAAGCATTCAGTCGGAGTAGATTTCTCTTTTATTGTATGAGTGTTCCAGTTATGCTAGTAATGTGATTATCATATCCATATGATATTTTTACTATTTTGTGGGATCTGCTCTTGATAATATAGCTTTGATTTGAAAGAAAAAAAACGATTGTGCTATATGTTTTTATATTTAGGCCTATTGGTCTATGATTAGTTAGTAATCTAAAGTTGTCTGAAAAATAAGTAAATAGTTTTAGGATATATGAAGAAAATTTGGCTAAATCTCTTCAGAAATTACAAGAGGATGAAAAGTAAAAACATCATGTCCAGTAGTACAGAAAGTTTGTATTAAGTGGTGAAAATATTTAAAAGCCGAAACAGACAAAACCCCAAGAATAGATACTTCACGTTTCAAATAGAACATGTAATTAAAACTAAAAGAACAATGCAGTCCTTTTTAACAAACATCTGTTTTAAAAACTACATTTAAAAAGCAAAACTGACCACTTACCATTAAGGCTTTGGGTAGCATGTAAAGGTAAGTGTGCTGTGATTGCCTGCTGAGGACCTTGCTATGCATACTTGATTACAAGACTTTATGGGCATAGCTATAGAAGCAAGAGGAAGTTGCAAGCTTGTGAGGTTTAATGGTTTCAGAGACAAGCCTGGCAAAGTATTAAGTTACTAAATCTAAACTAGCCCTGAAAACTTTTAAATCATGCAGTGAGAACTACTTTTTTCTAGACAAGGCAGCAGAGTGACATTTATATTAAAAATCCAAATTACAAAAAAAAAAATCTTACTGAAGTAGCTGTCATCTGCTGAGTCTTAAACACACTTTACTAGTAAGGTATTGACAGTTTTGACATAATCTGACATTTGACAAGCTGTTGTAATTGACATACTGCTAATCTGTTGAGCCCTGAGTTTTCAGGTCCCACTCTAGAGAGAGGTAAAAACTACTCTCAAAAATACGATCTCTTGCTATTTCAGCCAAGTCCTGGCAGAGGGATCAAATATTTTGGCAGAAGTCATATGAGTTTGCAGTAGTTACCAGTACTTTCTGTGAGTGTGCTGACAATACGGAGCACTGGAGAGTAGATGTGGTTTAAAAGATCAGTGGTTTCTACTGTTGTTCTATTTGGCAAACAAAATTCCTTTTAATTTCACCAGCCATCGTGAGTAGGGTCTGGAGACATTTGATGTGCTTCTACCATCTTTAAAACCCTTCGTGCTCTTCGTTCTTCTTCTTTTTTTGTATCTTCTCTGTCCCCAGTAAATACATGGTTGTGTGCATGCTGTTGATTTTCTCCATTGCAGTAGTCATGCAGTACCTCACAGCAGGCTGCATGTAGGCATGGGGATTTCATTTGGTGTTGGTGACTTACTGCCTGTTAACAGGTTTCTTTAGTGACCAGGCAGCTTTTTAAGTCTACAAGGACTGGATTTAGTCAGTCACAATGGTACAAAAGACTTTCTCATGAGCCTTAGGCTAACAAGTCACTACGTACTCAACTTGTGCGGTCTTTTGGGAATTCATGTCTTGTCTCAGTGCTATTTTAAGTAGATTCTGTGTCAAACTGTAAATATATATGCTAGTCATCAGTCAGGATTAACCTCTTTAAAATTGCATTGTGCTCCAACTTTGTAATCACATGACTTTATTTGCAAAAGCAGTTTAGTAATGACTTTTTAAATGTTATATTCTAGCTTGCCAGTGTAATGGCCACAGCACCTGCATCAACAGTAATGTTTGTGATCAGTGTAAAAACTTAACAACAGGAAAACAGTGTGAAACATGCATGCCAGGATACTATGGGGATCCCACAAATGGAGGGCAGTGTACAGGTAAGTCGTTCTGCTGGTAGAAAAGAATTTGGAATGACATTTTCTGTAATGTGTGTACCAACTTCAGTGGTTAAATGTTGATTAGCTACTAAAGATGATCAGCTAAACTACTGATTGAAAATCCAGATTAATCTTTTTAAGAGAACCTTTGCATTCGCAATTATGAATTGGTTGTTGTCATTTGATCTGTACACACTAAGACCAAGAATCTGATTTAAACATGCTGTCGCAGTAGGGCAAAGGAGGCATTGTGGGAGCAACACATGATCAGTCATGATACTTCAGAGAGGTATTATTTCATTCTGTATAAACCCTCCTTGCAAAAGCAGTAAGAATGTCACTGTATTTATAAATGAAATTTAGTAACTAGAATAATGCCCGTTACCTGCAGAGATCCCCATTTAAGAGCTAAGTGATAGTTTGCTTTCTATTCCTCTGTTTCTTTACTTGTTGCTTTACTTTGCTAAGAATACGAATCCTAACGCTGCTCTTCTCCCTCAGAAAAGTTTTATTCAT
Source organism: Apteryx mantelli (assembly GCF_036417845.1). Classification (NCBI taxonomy): domain Eukaryota; kingdom Metazoa; phylum Chordata; class Aves; order Apterygiformes; family Apterygidae; genus Apteryx; species Apteryx mantelli. Next base: position 36,184,425 of record NC_089984.1, read on the forward strand.
TTGGAAAATATTTTGCATGTATGATGCTCATTCTAATGAATAAAACAGTTTTTACTTGTAAAATATCAACTCTGAAAGTGGCTATGCAAAAAAATGACAAGGTACTCAACTAATCTGTTCATAGTTGTGTTGGCAATCTGCAGCCTTAAAACTGTCTCCTGACATTGTTACTCAGAAAAGAACTTGAGAGAGAGAGTGAGAGAGCAGATTTTTTTTATCTTGTCAGTGTTTACTGTAACAGCATTAGTTTTGTCTTTGCTATCCTGTTGAAAGCAATATGGCTACAACCATTGCTGGTTTGTCTGTGAGACCACAGATGAAAGCACAGAGCATGAGGCCTGAAAAACTTTTTTGTAGAACCTTCAGTTCTAGTGATAATACATAAGAGAGGAAACGAGCTAATCGGCTTTTAAAACTTGATTTACAGACCTACCAATCAGGCAAAAATATGATTAAAATAATCCTATTTGGCATAATCATTGCAGGATAATAACTGTGCTATTTTAACAACCTGACAGTATCACAAAAAAGATCACCCAAGTGTGTATATGGGGAGGAGGCAGCTGTTCACTTTTTTGAGAATCCCTTTCCCAGTCGCACTTATATTAAATTGTTTTTGGTCTCTCTGTGAATATCACAATGAATGGATCTTCACAGTGAATGGAGTAAAAATAATTGTTCATTGTTTACAATGAATAGTTGTAAAATAAACCTTTTTTTAAAGTCCATTCAAGTTATTATGTCTTACCATTGCGGTTTGAGGAGATTCCGTGTGATATTGTCATGCTCAGTTACCTCAGAAAAAGAGTGAGTTTTTATAAGGGATACATGAACAGGAAGAATTAATATGAAATCTTAATTCTGTGGGCTTTTTTTTCCCCAGAAAGGGCAGCTAGATTTAAAAGTAGGACTTGGATAGCATAATGCACTTAGTACATATAGTATTTGTCTCCGTATATTACTTCCTTTGAAGATTTAGGTCTCCCCAGAAATCTATATCATCACCTTTCATTAAGCTACTGTGGGAAGGTGGTCTAGATTATCAAGTTTGTGGAGAAAGGTATCTCTTTCCAGGTGTTAGTGAGACTTGTCATGAGCAGAGAAAAATGGAGACAGGCCCGTGACTCACCTAGAACCTGTCATGAAAGACCTAATGGAGGTAGAAATGATATTATACTTTCAGGTAGAGAAAAATGAATCTTTCTGTCATTAGAACTACTACTTGCAATTTTAATAGGCTGCATATTCTTCTGTTTTATAGTGTGTCAAAATCATTTTTGTCATCTTGTCATGTACCTGATGTCATCAATGTCTCTAAATAATTATCAATGAAAGTAGCAGCACTGTGCTTTTATTCTGTTATTGGAGAGCTAAATGATTTCATCCTAGCCTGCTAGTGTATTGTTAATTATGATGCCATATAAAGTAATGTGACTTATTTTGATATACAGCTGTAACTTGCTAATGGTTTCCCTGTATGTTAATCTATCTCCTATGCTTTCATTAAAATTTTTGTGTGTGATATATCAGTTGCTGTTTTGAAAGAAGTGCTTTTGTAGAAATATGTGATGCTAGCTGAAAAATTATGAATTTAACAGATCGATAAGTCTTATTCACGCACAGTTTAAACAGAAAAGCCCTGTACACTGAGGATTGTAAGTTACCATATTCTATCTGTTTAGTTTTGTAATTGCTGCATTCGTGGATTCTCCTTGATAAGAAAGTGAGAATGAAATCTAATACTCCATAGGGTATTTGTATATTGCCATAGGGTGGCTTTCTTACTTGCACGGATGATTTCAAAGTCAACAGCAAATCCTCCTGTGTGTCTAAATAGGGGGATATTTTCAATATGAAAACCCATCAAGGTAGCTGAGATTGAATTTAGTAGACAGTGAGAAAAGTTTCTCCTGTGAATATTTCTCTTCTAGTATTGATGTTTCTTTAAGTGGACTTTTGCTTCTCAAGGAATATTTATTCATTTAAAGCGTTCACTTCTTCCTCAGCAATTTAACATGCAGTAGTCATTATATGAAGCTACGCATCTGGTAAACTCAAGCACAATATGTTGAAAGTGTGTTCAAGGGGATGGAAAGTTTAATGTCTACCCCTATTGACAGTTGCACATTTTGCTGGTGCTTTATGAAGCTTTAAATAATTCTTAATAGATCTCTTATTTCCTGAAGTTGACAAAATGTTCTTTTGCTGTCTATAGCACCTTTGTAGCAAAGTGATGTATTAATATAGTTTTATTCTTCAGGGATACATCAGCTATCTAACCAAATAAGTGTTCCATCACCCCTAGTGAATTATGTGTAATGCAATAATGGCTAAAATCAATTTATAAGACCAGTAAAATTACACATTTTATGACCTGTTTTTTCAACCCTAGTTACGTATTACTTTAAGGGTTCATATTTTTATTGGTAGACATGATTTTAATGGCAGTTAGACTAAAGAATGCTTTAAAAATTAAAGATAATAATAATAATTGTGAGGCTTTATCTGCATTCATGTATTATATTATGTTGTAGAGAGCCCATAAAAAAGTTTAAGCTGTTAAGCTATTTTGATGAATCTAACCACTGTGAACTGTTAGATTTTCTTCAGTATCATGAATGTTTTGTTCCTATGGTATTGGTGCCCAAATTGTGGTCCAGGGATTTTGGTCATCAACAGAGAATGGTCAGATCACTTTTGTTTGGGTTTAAGAGGAATTTGGAACCATAGTTGAGATCAGGACCCTTGTTTGTCAGGCAGTGTGCAAATCTAAAGAAAAAAATCTTTGTCCAGAAGAGCTTTCCAAGTAATGAAGGAAGATGAGCACAGAAATGGACAGTGTAAGTGGTAACAAGTGTTTTTTTAAAACATGATAATTTCTTGTAAATATGGTGTTTTCCTTTTTTTTCCTTTTCTTTCTGTTAATGCTTTTGGTAACACTGAGGAAAAAAAATAGAAAATAGCTGCAATAATTAAAACAATACTTAAAGTTAAAGCATAAAGAAAAAAGATACTCCTGGAAGAAAGGGCAGCCCAGTCAGAAGCTGATTTTAAGTGTGGCTGAAATAGTTGGAAAATAAAAAAGGAAATGGTATGGGACAGCCAATCAACAGAGGAAAAAACATCATGAACTGAAAAATGTTGTCTTCGTAGTCCTTGCTTCTGTCACTTTTCTCTGCTGCTGCCAGCTGAGTTTCTGGCTGGATCCTTTCAACGCTGCTTTCTCTTAAGACTCATCCTTCTGTAGGAGGGTTGAGACTGCCTGAGCATGTTGTACATTTTTCTTTAGAAATTAATTCTGAACTTGAATGAATATAGCACTCTAGTAGGGAATAGATTATGAGTTTTGGTCTAAGCTCCAGTTCTGTTTATCCCTTTTATCTGATTATTCTTTAGTAAAGAATGTATAAGTAGCCCTTGAGCAGCTCTTGGAGTGCTAACTGCAGTGTTGTCAGTTTGTTAGACATATTAATGAATCAAAACCACTAGTGGTCTAAGCAGAGTTAGGCACGCTCCCATGATGACTCTAAATTGTGGTGAGGCTTAGATGATAGGGAGGCACAGCTCAGCATTGTAGGCTTCTGAGCAGGTGAAGCTATCCAGACGTAGAAACCTAGGAAACTGTAGTCCAAAGTGTTGAGATGGAGAACAGGTATTCGGAATCCCTGTGATTCATTGCCTAAATTCTGCTCGAGTCCCAGCTGAGATGCAATTTAGAAGACATGAACATCAAAATTCAGTAAAAGGAAATTCATATTTAAATACTGATGGATTCTGGAAATGAAGGAGCTTTAGCTGAAGATGGGAACAGATACTGGCTTGCTCTGTTAGTGTTATATTTTCTTCAGGGTCATCTTCTCTCATGTACTGCATATCTGGGAAATGTGCAACAGTTATATAAATTCTAGAACAAATAGACTAAGACATGTACTACAGACTGGAGGATAAAATAACGGGAGAGTAGGGAAGATTGCTTGGAACAATTTTGTGCTGTCTTAGCAAAATTTGTTAGCATTATTTTCAAACTCATTAATCATCTACTTAGTTGTCAGTGTTAAAAAAAAATTACTCTAGCTGCTTATCATCTTGTCATGTTCTTTAAGTGAGATATTTTTAAAATTATTCTTAAAATGTATGAGATGGTAGGGGAGAATTCTTTTCAGTAACATATGACACATGCTGTGAATGCATAATACATTTACTAATAAGATAACCTAAGCTCTTTGCTGTATTGCCATTTTTTTCCTAAAATGATAACATCCCAAACAATGTCCAGTTTTTCCATAACTGCGCTACCATTGCTGTTGGTTTTTCAGTAGGAGTAAAACTCTGAGTACCAGCACAGCAGGAACATTATTTTAACTCCCACTGCTCTCTGAGCAGCCTAAAAACGCATGATGCTTAAACACTGATCACTATTCGGTAAAAGCCCTCCTACCTGGGAGGCTATACAGGTGAGATTTTTAAGTAAGTCTCTATCATATTTATTGCCATTATAAATCTGTCCACTTCTCTACTATCATATGGTTGGACATTTTCAACACCAAAGGCAACAGCTTTCCCCACATATACCAGAGTTTATAATCATCCTGTTTAAAAATGTTAACTTAATTGCTGATGGAAAACATTTGTTTGATTATTTACCAGATAGTCTAATCTGAATGTTGTATGTTTTCACAGGATATGAATCAATCTTCAAACTATTAGCAAAAGCAAAGATGCTTCTAGTAAATATGCACGTTGTGTGCATCAAATCAGTAGTATCTGCTGGAGCTAGCTGAGGGGTCTGGATGCCTTTTGTGTTCCTCCAATACCTGTGAGTGTAAGTGTAATAAATCTGAGCTTTTGCTGTTCTTTGGAAGCATCTGATTCTGGAGAAGCATCTTGTTCAGTTCTCTACTTCTTTCACATGTTTTGTAACTCAATTATTTTCACATTTATTTATATAAGTGTGCATATAGCTGTGTTTATGTGCATAAGTACACACCTACACATACTTCTCCCTGGATTCATTCCGCAAAAGCTTGGACATCTAAGCATTAGGCACCCAACTTGTATATGTCTAAATTAAGTGCCTCAAAAGGTTTAAAAAAAAAAAAAAAGAAGTGATAGGTATCATGACAAGATTAAGATCTTAGACAAGGTTTCTTAACTTTAGGTACCTTGAGTTAGGTGAAATAGACCCAGGCATTATAATAGTAGTCTAGTTATAATTTCTGTTTATTTCTGTTAGCCAGAAGAAGAAAAAAGAAAGTTAGTGACTTGTTTATACTCAAGATCCAGCCAAGACCAAGACAGAAAGAAAATTCGTGGAGTTCAAATCTTGTTGATTAAGGAATGTGATTATTCTGCTGAGCATGTCAGCTAACTGAAAATGGTCCCCTTGTTTTTTAGTTTCTAAAGATGCCTGTTGGGTAGATTTACAGATTGTTTTTCCTCTGGCACTAACCTTCAGCAACAGCAACAGTAACTTTCATAATGTAATGTTTTCATTGTGATGCCCGTGAAGGAACCAATACTGACTTCCTCCCTCCCCTGCCTCCCCAAAAGAACTACTGCTGAAAGCTACCTTGGGCACCATCAAGCACAGAGCACTGTTCCTGTAGTACAGAAGGGCAATCGGTGTTAGATAACTTGAAAAAAAAACAGTCTTATTTACAAGGAGCACGCGTGCATTACAGAGGGATTTTTGTAGGCAGTATATCTAAGAACCCCCCCAGTCACTTCAAAGTAGTTCATAGTCTGATTTATTAGAACACAGGCATAATACACGTGAACAAGATTATCTGTAGAAAATGAGGAGAGGCGAACTAAGGAAAACGACTGGAAGCAGATCTACCTTTCACTACCAGATCGTTTCATTGTGGTTGTCCTTCTTTCTCATTTCCAATCCAGCAACTTCTTGCAGTGTCCTGAGTTGTAAAAAATGCTAAATAATCCGTGCTACACCTTAGGAAAGTCCATTTTTGTCTCTCACCAGTTTGTTTTGTTTCTGCTCCTTGATACAGACAGACCTCTTGGCTCTTCTCTGGGGAACCTCTTAGTTTCTACTCATGCTTCAGGTTTTCTGCTTCTTGTCATCTTTTCTTTCAACCCAGACTGCTGCTCCCCAAAGATTTTGCAAAACTGTTCAAAGTAACTCATAGTATCCAGGACAATGTAAACAGGCAGTCTTTTCTCCTTGCTGCTGAGCTATAATAATAATAAACTATATATATTGTTATATATATATATAAAACCTTGTATATTAAATTATAATACAGCAAATTATATAATTTCACACATTATTGAAAGCAAACTTTCTTTTTATAAAGAAAAGTAAATAGTGTGAAAAGGAAAATTTAATTTTTGGGTTTCTTTTTTAAACTAAAATATGCTGTTGCCTATTTATTTGGTAGAAAGTTATCAAGTAATTTCCTTTTAGTCTTATTTTTCTAGGTTTCAAAAAGTTACACAAACAATGAAGGAAATAGAAAAGCAGCAGTTTAAATTTTTCACATTGCATTTAAAAACTAAGTAGTGATAGTGCTGAAGTTGGATGTGTTTTGATGTTGCTTAGGGCAGATGTAAAGAAGAATCAACCTAAATATTCTGAGTATAAATATCTTAAATTGTATTTAAGGCAGTAAATTTAAAAACGGAAAAAATTATCTCCCTAAGAATCATTTTATTTAGTAAATATCATAGCACAATGACACAATATTTGAGTTTTAGTCTCAAAGCACCTATAGGTCTGTATGTGTGTATATACACACACATATATATATATATATGTATTTATATACACTAATATATCCTCATACTAGAAATTGTATGATGCTACTCAAAATAGGCAAAACTAGGCAGATGACCTTGTCCTGAGAAATGATTTCTAGGAGGGGGAAAAAAATCTTAGATTTAAAACTTTATCAAGCATCTTTTCAGCAATCCTTTGCAAATAAAATTATTTTGTTCTGTAGCTGTTCAGAATTTTATGACCTGATTCTGCGACAATCTAAGGACATCGTAAATATTTTCTGTTCCTAAAATGGGAACTGAAGATTCTAATACCTGTGAAGAAAGTCCCAATACTGTTGCCTGTGAAAGACGTATTAGTTACTTTTCAGGACTGTCATAAAATGGCTATGCAATGGAGGGATATGTTCTCTTTAACAACACACTTGAGTATTCTGCAGTCATTTCGAGTTGTTGCAGGTAGTTCATGCCAGCAGACTGAACAGTGAGAAAGTAATAATTGTTGTGTTTTAGATTAAATTTATAATCTCCTTTTAAAAAGGCTATTTTATTATCAGCAGCTATGTTAGGCTGGCCAGGAAGATTTGAAAACCTTGCCGTACACTGAGGCATTAAAGACTAAAGGTTCAAGAGCTTCTGTTCTGCATGTCCTGTTATTTTACAGGAATTCAGTGTCTGTAATATGTTTGTACAGTAGCTTTAGGCTCATCACAGTGTGGTTCCATGCACCAGTCCTAAGGGAAGATAATGCCTATCTCAGAAAACCTCAGAAGAGCTTTTCAGATCTGTACTTATGTTACCACTAATCTCCCTTCTTATCAAATATTTATGCAGTGATCTATAAGAAACCTCTGCACTGCCTTTATATTCATTGGTTGGTTGAAGATCTTCATATGCGAAGTTGGAATAGTGTCTCATAATGCCTTGATCCAAGTCATTTTTTTTCATAGGATTGGTTACGAGCTGACCTCAACTAATATGAGTGTTCATGCTAAATTTTCTAAATCTCTAATAAGTTTTCTTTGGATTCCTTCATTATAATGTTTTATGATTGCCTCTATGTTTTCTTAGAAATGCACACAAAACTGAACTAGATATGTCTTACAAGTAGCCTTTGAGAAACTCTGTAGAACAATAACTTCTCTGCTCCAGTAAGATGCTCTTTATTTTGTTTCACCCACTTACATTTAATTCCATCTCCTTTGGAAAATGGAGATAACACTGTTGAAAGGGAGGAGACACGTTACTGTCTATGACTGGCTCCGCAATTCCATCAATTTTGTATTGACTTATATTGTGGAAGAGATGATCCAGTGCTTGGATTCCCGATACCTTTCTTGTTATGCTGTAGTTATCCATGCTGCCTCTGGGTTGTAGCTTGAATCACTCTAGTGCTAAGGCCATTCAAAATCTAAATCAAATTGCAAATGCACCATTTACATTATGTGTTACTACGGAAGTGGGTTACACCATCATTTCGAGGTCTGCAGTGGCAGCTAGTATATTTCTGTGTAGAGTTCAAGTTTGTTTTCTTGTTTTGTACTCTGAAAAATCTTCACTTGGAAGTTTTTTTTTTTTTTTTTTTTTTGTCTTATTCACTAGATTCTGGATTTGTTTAACAGCTGTACATGTGGCAAAGCACACTTCTGTCCCAAAATGTTCAGTGGATTGAAAATTTTTAAACACTGGATGGACTTTTATTTATTGACTGTTAAGAGAGGATCACAGTATAGACTTCATACTCTGAGATCCAAAAGAGCATTTGATGACTGAACTGACATGCAGCTCTGTCAAATGTTATGTGGCAAAATCAAAGAGACTGAGAAGAACACAGCTTCTGACCTAAGTGAGCCAAACTCTTAGTTTTGAATCAACGAGTTTTAAAGTTCTTTTTTTCTGGAATACTTACTGAGGCACCTAATAGTCTTTTCCTGCATGTACCTAGCCACTGATTTTGCTGAACTGACCATCAAGGCACCTATTTTTTGCCTAAACTGATTTGCTACTCTGAAGTTTGGCATTCTTTTGTCTGAAAGTTGTGTGTAGTATGCCTAGTATGTGTGATCTCATATGCACTGAGATCATCTGAGAGTATGTGAACTACCATTAATTTTATTTAGAACTAGGATGGTAGGAGCAGCATTTACCTTTCATTTAAGTATTTCATGATTAGTGTGCTCATGCAGCAAATGAAAGACGTAGGGTCCTTTCCCTTCTCAGAATCAAGGGATTCAAAACCAAGATTGTTTGATTCTAGGAGTATATCCTGATTACTTGGTTATAGTCAGAGTAGACTAAACCATCAGACCTTCCACTGAAGCTGAACCACACTGTACAGTCAAGAAGCCTGGGCTCAGAAGGAAACAAAAGAGAAGACAACTAGGAGTAATCACTGGCATCAGTCAGATCCCTGAGACCACCAGAAAAATGGTCTGCTAGTCACAGCTTAGAGCTAGGAGAACGATTTTCACTCCCAGTCCTTTATTTTATCCACTAGCTAATGTAAAAGGTAGAAGCAGTCCTAGGAAACAGTCTGTGGGCCACAGGTTGCTAGCTGTCAAGCTCCAAGTACCATCTTCACATGGGCAACCCACTCTAGAAATAGATGTATGTAGCTCTTTAACGTTTCCTACTGGCTTCCTTATTTTTTCCTCTACTCAGGCTGCTGTTAAGCTTTTTAACTCTTTCCATTTGCTATTTGGGGAGCTTGGATGTCAAACTGAGAGGAGTGAATTCTGTTGCCAAAGCTGCAAGCCTAAAATAGGTTTCATCGTACCTAATGCCTTCGTAATGAAATCTCATTTGGTAGCCTGCACTTGAAGCTTTCCTGGCTTCTGATATCCACCACTGATACCACTTGCAACATCTGTTAATAGCAGTTTTCTATGGAGAACAGTTACAAAGTCTGTCATTTTGATGAAAATATGTAGGAATTATTATAATATGTAAGCCGTGTTAACCAAGGGAACAAAAAATCCTTTGCTCCATAAAACCACACTGTAAAGAAAGAATTAATTGATCATTTCTTATAATTACTGGAAAATTATATGCTTGTAGTTGGAACAAAGTTATTAAAATAGACCTGGTTTTAACTAGTGTATTCATTTTTTTAACATTAAACTTTTCTGCTGTTCTGACCACAGAGTGGTGTCGTGAAAGGAGTGATGCACTTCACTCGTAAGAGGGAAGCAGCGCTATGTTTATTGCAGTAAGACAGCGACTTAACAAAGTTCAATCGTAGATAAGAACGATTTAATGAGGTTCGATTGGCAAGGTTCACTCAGTTATTTACTGCATGAAAGACAGGATCAGATGCGTGCGCAACGGAGACCCTCCCATTGAGTCATGAGGTTCAGACTGGACCCCCTTGCTTTCTAAACTCCTTCAGAGAGGAGCCTAGGTGCAGCTGAATCCAGTCCTAGTCTCAGACTTGGTCAACGGTTATGTCTAAGGAATTATGTGCACAATTAGTCAGAGATATAACTCAGCAAAGTTTTGAGAAATTCGCAAAAGTTCAGCATGCTATTAATCACTTACCAAGGATCTGTCGTGGGTCAGGAATCTCTCAACCTTGAGGAGTAACCTTGAGAGGCATCCCTGCTCAAGGGGAGGTTCTGCAGTGCAGCCTGCTGCTGTGCAGGAGAGCTCCATGGGCTCTGGGCTGCCCCCTATTTATGGGGGGGGGAATGATTGACTCATAGTCATATTTGCATGCTAGATGGGTTTTAGTTGGCGCATGCTCAGCTAGCCCCTGTCTACATGCTGTTTACAGGGAGGTCCGGTTGAGGGGCAGAGAGCACATCAGTGGGGGAGGTGTCACAAGTGGTGATACATGTTCAACAACATGTTTTTCATTTAGTAATAGTTGGTTTTAATAGCTGCTAGTAATTGTTGGTTTTAATAACACAAAAGCTGTTGTTCCTAGCTGTTAATCTTCAATGAGCAATGATCCAATGTTTTGCCCATATATCATGAATTATTAAAAAATGAAAGACAAGTGTTCACAGTTCAAATTAATATAACAAAATACATTTCTGTATCAAATGATTATATGAGGAAGGTACAAATTTACCTTGAAGGTAAATAGAACATCTGAATTCTGGCTCTGAAGCAGTCATCAATTTTTCCTCTCATTGAGTCTGGCAATCATGTAAAAATTGTTTATTATATTTAGGTTAAAAAATCAAGCTGGAGTACAACATTTAGTTTTGTAATAAATGGTGTATAGATTGTTGCTAAGAAATTTTTAAAAAGCACAATTTTATGTATTTTTATTACAGTTTCTCTCTTGTATCTAAGTTTTCAAAATGGGAAGGTGTGATGTATTCAGCTGCAAGAGCCCAGCCAATAGAAAAAGGAGGCATATACTTGCTGGTGGAGTTGAAGCTGTTTTGTAATCATTGATGCCTCAAGTGCTTTTTAGGTGGTGGTGATATCAATGGCAAATTTTGCAGGAGACATGTTTGTGCACATGTGGCCATACAACATGGCAGAGAACAATAATAAGACAACAGATTTGGAATATTAATATTATAATATTATTATTTATTGTGATATTGTAATATTAACAATATTGTAATAATAGGACAACAATATTGTACAAAATAAGAGTGGTATAAGGTATTTATTATCTAGGTAACATCAACAAGACAAGAGCACCTACACTGTTGAGAAGCAGTGAGGGGAAAAAACAGGCTATGACAGAAACACTGTGTAGACTTTCTTCTATTAGTTTTTAATAGAACTGTTAAAGTGAGATTCAGGGTTTAACTTCCTATCAGGAAACAGGTGAGTTGGTGATTTTTACTGCTGTTGCAGATGGCTGAAAAATTGACCTTTTGGCTCTTACAACAAAATTCTGTGTTGAAGAAGTTTCTGGTTTAAAACCCTGTATTCAAGGGCCTTGAGTCCTGTGTTGGGTAAGACTGAGGACAAAGATCTTTTAGCTTCTATCTGCAGTAAAAACTGACAGAAACTTAGTAATCATAAATGAACACAGTATCCTTGGCTATCAGTAGTATAAAGAGCATCAGAAAACATTTTCTTCTTCATTTACTTAAAGTAGAATTAAGAATGAACATGATTTTGTAGGAGTTTTGATGCACTTAGGAAAGGACATGGCAAATTGGGATAGAATTTTTATGCAGCTTTTGTATTTAGCATTTTTAATGTCTAATAGGCAGAGAATTGCAATTATGGAATTCACAGCTGTTTTAAAGATAGGGTTTTTTTTTGCCACCTGATCATCAGATGGCTAAAATTTTAGAGAAAACTTTATATTGGTAAAATATGTTCTAGAAATTTTTTTTCATAGTGATTTACTTGATGTAGTTAAAAATCAGTAGTGTCTTTTAGGTTAGGCACTTTGTGGTTATTTGTATAATAACAGATACACAGTTGATTAGAGGTTTAAGTTACAGGTGCCAAGAGTCTATATGAATAAAAGTATTTTAGATAAAGTAAATGTTGGGAATCAGTGAACAAACAGTACAGTATGCTCCATTTTTAGTGAACCAAACTTTCTTCAGGCACTGGAATATGAAACTAAGTTAAAATCTTCCAGTTCTACTGTTTGTTTTGTACCTTGGTTTCTAACAAGCAGTGGGTCACTCATTCATAGTAAAAAACAACAAAAAAACCCTCTGTGGTAAGAAGCTGTAATTTAAAATTGTTCAGAAAAAGAAGAGCTTACATGCTGCTAAATCCCAACAGAAAGTATGATTTTACAGTATGTTTTTTTACATTTTACAGTAGTGTTTTGGGGTTTTTTAAGTGTTAAATAGACGTAACGACACCAAATGCTAATTTTTATATAATACCTTATTCTAGAATAAACATGCTTTGTGTTATCTGAAACAGTGAAATGTCTTTTAAGTAAAAGAAGGCTTCTTAGTTCATATGAAATACAAGGAAAAGAGATCATAGCACAATAATGTATTCAAAGAAACTTTATATTGCTTTTTGTAGAGGTTTTTTTAGAATAAGCCTTTATAGAAGGCCTTTTCTCCCAAGTATGTTTTTAGAAAATTTATTTGCTTTCTTTAGTGAACACTGCTTACTGAACAGTATTCAAGATAGTCTGAACACTGAGTGAAGAAAACGCCTGTACTTGGGTTTAGTTTTGAATTTAAATTAAATTCAGTCCAATCTAAATGTATTCCAAATAAATTTCATACTATTAAAGCAGAAGAAGGGTGGATTAGCATCAGAAAGTTAGCTGAGGAAGTTGAAAAAAGATATCTTTAACAAATTACTGACCCATTTTTTTTGTCTGCTGAAATAGTTGTTAATTTAGTGCTGAGCAAACTTTATACTATTAACTGTTATGTATGCATATCATTTTCTTTTTGCTTTGTTGTAGATGAGCTGTATTATAAAGAAGTATGATTTCTAGCATAATTAATTGTAAATTAAAAGCAAAGAATCAACTAAAAGTAGGAACCTTTTTATAGATATGTTTGTATTCCATAAAATACTTAGGCACAAAATAACCCTAGGTAAAGGAGCTGGCGTTATACTTGAAGGAAAATGTCATTGTAAAACTGTTACAGTTTTTTGGGGTGGGAAAAAGAAACCCTTGAGTATGACATTCTCATGCTAAACTGCCAGAGAGAAATTTTTTTGGTGTCTGTGGGATTTCATAGGATATTGAGAGGATATTTGGCTGAGTTGATCTTTTTGATAACTTACCTTTATTGCCTACAGAAGACATTTATAAGTCTTTTGTAAAGCACTGAAAAAGAAAAACATTTTTAGATAAGGCTTGACTTTTTAACTTTGATTTTCCTTATTAAATCAGGAGGCATGTTCTCACTGCAGAGTGGTATGATTTTCAGCAAGCATGGGAAAGTATTAGTCCATGTATCAGCTGAGGATTGCTATTTAAAGAGTCAGTGTTTATACAGAATTACCAACTGACTGTAAGTGATATTACAGTTTTCAGTATACTTCCACTAGGATATAACAAAATGGTCTCATAATCTTTCTAAGAATTGCTTGATATGTTGGGGTTTTATGGTCCTTTTTTTCTCGGACTAAATGCAAATAAAACACAGTCATCCTACAAAAGTGTTGAAAATTGTCATTATGGTTCTACTTTTTAAATACCAAGTTGGGAATGTAAAGTTACAATTTCTTTAGCAGCCATAACTTAGTCTAATTTTACACATTGTTATACATTTTTATAGGTACAATAACTTTTACTTTACTTACTTCTGTTATTTGAAGATCTTAAGCACAGTTTTGCTTAACATAGCTGGGGGTAGTGGTGGCAACAAATTTTATGTTTAAATTCAATATAAACAAGCTTTCTTACTTGATACTACTGTAGAAAATTTATCCTGTTACAAATTCATTACTTTCATTGCTTCTATCCCCTCAGCTGCCTTGTCTTTCAGAAATAGATATCGGATATTTTATTAGCTCTGAAACTGAAACAGAAAAGGTGCATAATACATATAGTATAGAAGAGGTTATATCTGGGGGTAATGTTCTAAACTTCAGTTATACAAAAAAAAAATTATATATGTATATATGCACACACGCACACACACAAATATATATTTAACAAGTATTTAAACACGCTTAAACTAAGGATATGCTTAATTTAAAAAACTGCTTTAAGTTCTTTTCTGAGGTGGTGCTAGATGTAGAAATAATCCTGTTAATATAAGGATATTCCTGGTCTTTTAAGACTAGAGAAGAAGAGAAAATCAAATGTGTGGTATTTGTACACCTTTGCTGTTCTTTAAGATACAGTTGTTTCAGTAAGATTAACATCATGTGGAACTCAATCTCCAGGCTGGAAATCAGCCCGAAACTAGTCAGATCTAGTTAAAACTTAATTGTATATATTTTTTGTAAAGATCCAATCAGATGCTAATAGATGAAGAGACATTTAATAAGGGTTTAATTATTTAGCAAAGAATGACTATGTTAGCAGTCCAGTCATAAAAGCCTAAGGAAAAATAATCAGTTATTAGTTCTGAAGCAGTCCAATATGGAAGGAGAATTTCTCATGCAAAATGGGAAGCACTAGAAATCCTGTTGGTTCAATTATACTCAAGTTTGTGGCAGAATTTGCTGCTGCAAAAGCAAATGTGTCTGAACCCTACAACATTTATAGCTCTGTCAGGAAAGCAACAATGCTGGTAGTACAACCAATAGCTCCCCTTTTCCAAAGACTTACAACTAATTGAAAGAAGAGGTTGCTAAAGAAATTCAAGGACAGAATTTCCTCTTATTTACACCACCCAAAATCAAAATTTGAAGTTAGCATATTACAGTTACAACAGTGTAACATATATGTGAGTGGAAAATTCTTTCGACTTCTACGTTAGCAAAAAATGTGGGATGTTTTGTAGCAATAACTATGTCTATATGGCTGCATAATACTAATCTGGTCCTTAGGAGAGATACTGAAATACATTTTCATAATAATATATTAATAATTACAAAGATTTTCTTCTACCAAAACTAGTGTTTTTGGGGTATCTCAATTTTTTGAATTATTATCATTTTAAGAAACCTGATATTTAACAATCCAAACTTAGAGTATCTATATAGAAACTAGCTATATGAATATTTTGCTCAGTAGCTTTCAGCATTTTCTAGTTCTAATTGTTCAATAACTTGAGACCCCTAGTAAATGCTCTATTCCCTGCTTGTTCTCTTGCTGCTGTGCAATGTTTTCCATTATCAGCTATACAATATCTCAGCTTTCGAATCTTTTAAAAAATAACTTGGTGCATTTCAGAAGACTTTCTTCTTTAGATTTTCTTTTTACTGTGGTTCTGGTATTTTGCTTCAGGATCTAGTTCTCTGGATTTTTAAATATAATCAAGAGGAACAAATTCGGTCTTCGTGAAGCTTAGTGTAACTGTGTTTAATTTGGTAAAGAATATGGCTAGTAGTGAACAGATGAAATCCTGGCAAATGTCTTTGAGTAAAAAAAAACAATTGCAGTCCAAAGTTATTTTCCTCCAGAATTCTATAATTTGTTTTATTATAATAATCAGAAGGTAAAAGTTAAATTCAGCCCAGTCTTGTGGTTCCTGACCATTAAAATTCTTTCTATTATTAAGCTTGAGTGAAATAAGTTAGTTGAGGTTTCTCTTTGGCTCCATTAAAGGAGATATTTTCCTGTGTAACAAATCTTTCTTTCTTTCTACTCTGCACAAACACAATTTAATTCTCTAGCTGTGTGTATATATATATATAGTAACTAATTTCATCTTAGCTCTGTTGCTTAAGCCTGATTCTTGTAGTGTGTTGGTTTGCATAAATGTAACTTCAGTGTCCATAGCAAAATTATTTCTGATTTACACCAGTGGAGTGAAAACAAGATAGTCTTTGTTTTTTTGCTAAGATAAGACTGACCTATTTCTGAAATTTTGCAAATGTTTGATCAATACTGGATATTTAATAAATTGAATCTAAACTTTTTTTAGACCTATGATGCAATGAAAGATATCTGAAATATTAGAATATCAACAGCTTGTACTATCTAAATCTCTTTAAGCAGCAGACATTTTGTGCTTGTTCAGCATCTTAGCATGAGAAATAAGAATTCAGGGGTCATTTAATTGATGACCACTTACACTTTTATTGGCACAGCAGAGATCCAGCACTTTGATTTATATTATATCCCTTTATCTCTTTTGTGCTCATCTGATCATTCTCAAGGATTAATGATAATCTTAGAATTGCTTTCATTGATGTTGTTGATCAAGTCCTCCTACATATTATTGTGTAACCTAGTTTCTGGCAATGATACAGGAGTTACTATGCATTTTTATCTTTGTCTTTTTTACTTCTATATGGTATAAATTTATTTTCTGAGATAAGGAATATTTATAAAATGGAATTCTTTTGTGTTGTCTTAGCTATGTATCAGTATGTTAACCTTCCTGATGAAATTTGTAAAGTCACTGCTTTACAAAAGATGTTCACAGAGGAGATAGAACATGATTTGAAAACTTTCAACTGTCCAGAAATGTAGTGCTTTTACCTGTTAAGTCTTACCTCTTTTTGCTTATTTCAAAATAAAATTAGTGTGGGTGATTTAAGGAAACATATTTTACTTTGTATGGAAAGAGATTTCAGCTGCTCACGTAATCACTATTTCTTGGCTGAGAAGGTGATAGCCTCCAATTAAGAGTTGGCAGCTATAAGCTAAAGATGACAATTTCTTAAACCAGTTTTACTTGATCCTCAGATGAACATTTGAGTGTGCCCACAGTTTTGTTTTCCCAAATGCAGTAGAAAACAGAAAGAGTAGTCATTTTGCTTGTTTGAAATTGCTAAATCTACCCTTTAAAAGATTTCTAGGTCATGAGAAATTCTTATTCTCTCACTACTATAACCACTCACAGCTTCTGTATTGTTCTCATAGTTTTATATACAGAGACATCTGCAATCAGTCAAAAGCACCAGCATCTCTGCTTGTAATCCTTCCTCAGGAAAGCCCCTCAAATATGTCTCTTGGCAGCTGATTAGTCTGACATGTGACATGTAACATGTGGCATGGTAGCTTCCATCATCCCCTGCAATTTTACGGCATAAAAGAGTTACATTTCTTCTTTTATTATTTGGCTATATGCCCTTCAGATTAAATGAGATCAGAGATTGCACATTGATTGGAGAGATATGGCAGAACTTTCCAGTGTGACGGCAAAGTAGAAACCTGTTTGAATCCCTGTGCGTGAAATATGCTACTAGAACACTAGGGAAGATTCAAGCAGTAATAGTTTTGCAGTAAAATGGTCATCCCTCTCCATAACGGGTCGTGGAAACCCCCTGCAGGCTGTTAAGAAAATAGCTTTTGAGGTATCCTGCAAAATATTTTCCTACTGGTAGAATGAAGATTCTTGAAAAAAGTCTTTTGTAATGGCATTTTTGTTTGATTGCAGTTGATTTCACCTTCATTTTCTGAGTAGTAAATGCAATACATTACAATGTCAGACTGCATTACTTATTTAAGGAAAAAGGCTTCACCCATAGATGAATGCATTAAAAATCAGCAGTATTTTGTACCTCCTAATGGCTGACACAGGGAAATGATTTGCTGACTTTTTTTACATTTTTGTGCCATTTTGTCTGATAAATTGTGTAAGACATTTCTCTTCTTTGGGCTTTTATCCTGAATGACCAAATACATACAAATGATTGCAATCACCAGTTGTTGATTTTAGTTGTTTTTCTCCTAGATTGGATTTTTTTTTTTTTTTTTTTGACATTTAAAGCCACTGGGAATAGTTACTGAGTGGTTTAAATTGTTTTGCTTTTATACAGCCTTGTAATAATCTTTGGTTTTTTTTTCTGTTATAATTTAGGAAGATTCATATTTAGAGAAAGGTGAAAAAATAGCAGTCTTGATGAAAGGAGATTTTTAGCTAAAATTTTCAAAATGACCTGTAGAGAGTATGCTCTCCTTTTCAGGAAACTTTAAAAAGACTCAGTTATCAAAAATGTGCTAAGCCTTTGGTTTCTGAAAAACAGTCTCCTTAAATACATCTCATATTGGGCATGCAGCAGTGAAGACACTCCAAATTGTAATTTTATTTTTATTCTCAAAAAAAAAAAAAATCAGTGTTTCAGTCTTTAGGATTGTATTTCACCCTACAGACACTGTCTGCTGCGTCTGAAATTACTTCTTTTTCAAGCAATCCTAATTGTATCTTGCATCTTCACATGAAATGCCTCTTCACAAACAAGAAAACTAAGAGTAATTTAAGGAATAATATTTTAAATGTGATAAGCATATGAAAGAAATGTCTCTCTAAATGCTTGCTTGCTTGAAGATGGTGAAGTGTGCTACATGTTAGATTTAGAATTTAGTTTTTGACCTGAACTCACAAAACTCCCAGCTCAGCACAGTGCAAAATTGAATTTAAAGGTTATTTATTTTTTAATAACAGATTATATTTTATTTACAAGTGAGAAGAACGAGTGGCAAGAATGAAAAGCAAAACTGATATGTAGGAGGCACTTTGAATAATGATTTCACGTGGAATTTTTCAGTTGATATGTTCATAGAAGGTGTAAAAGTTCCAGTTCATCACACAGATTAACATGGAAAAAATAACACTGCTGATGCTGTACTTCATGAGTTCTCATGAAGATTTTTTTGACTTGGCATGGTTTAGTGTAATGTTTAATAGAAAATACTGTCTATGCAGATTATTCCTGAATTAGAACAAGCCATAAAAATCCTATGCTATGATGTAAAAAATATATTAATTTAGTATTGGCATGAAAGAGTCATGCACAGCAAGACTCTTAATTGCTTAAGATTCTGTTTGATTCAGACCAAGAAAAAAAAATAAATCTGTTTTTTTCTTTTGTGTTGCCTTTTCATTATCTACTTGTATAAAACAAAATTACGGTTTTCAAAGCTGTATTTATAATATTAGCTGCTGATGATTAAAGACAGATTTAGTATGACTGCTGGAGGTATAATTATTACAAAAAAATTAGTTCACTGTTCACTTTAAACAGAAGAAATAATGAAATATAAACATTGCCAGGGCTATGTTGCCAAAGTGTAAGAATGGATTGAGAATAAATGCAACCCTTTAAATGGAGAAGGTTGCAATAGGATTATGTTGTTATAACCAAAATAGATTTTTGTTCTTGTAATAGAAAACCAGCATGCTGCTTGTTTCCCAGATAAAATATTTAGCAGGTTAGGTTATATTAATATTTAGCAGTTGGGTTTGTTTATTTTTAAGAATAAGTGTCCTACTTCCAGAATGTATATAACTTCAGAGTCCAAAATCTAAAGAAACTTCACTTGTGATTTCCAGATTGTTTTTCCTTTTTTAACTGTGACCCAGCATTATTTTTCCGAAAAAACTTGTTACCTAACTATTTGGATATTCAAATGACCTCAGTAGGCTTAGGGCATGGTTGGGTGAGATGGTAAAATTGTGTGTTGCAATGAATTTAAATACTGGAAAAAAGTTAAAATGACACTTGGTGCTTGGGTGAATTGCTCTTTCTGGAATGGGGATTGGCTCAGGACACAAGCATTCCTGTAAACAGCATGTTATCCTCTAAACCCCTGAGGAAGACCAGAGGGTAGGCTACACTGCAGTCTGAGAGAACCAATTTGATGCATGTTGAACAAATTACCATGCTGTGAGCAGTGACTAATTTTACAGAAATGGATGTCTGGGCGATGGGACATATGTGCCAGAACATGTGTCCAGCACAGATTTATATCCAGTATTGATTTGGGAAAACAATGATCCAATATTTCTGAATTTTTGAAATAGCTGACCTTGCTTTGAATGATATGTATCTGTTATATATAGGATTTTGGTGGTTGCAGAATTCCTGCAGATCCTAAATTTCTTATCATACATATATACATCCAAAAGCTGTATCCATGCCTTCTCCCTTTTCTCTCCGCCTGTCAAGTATGAGGCTTCACAGTCCTTAGTACTGTGTCTATAAAAATAGATATTTTTTGTCTGTTAACTGGTCTTATGTAATTTTAAAAAGTTGGTGTGAGACCAAAGAAAGAGAAATGACAAGATAAACCAAGGAGGATGAGAATTAGTTACATATAACATAATTGTTTTAACTAATTTTCTTGTGGAAAAACATACGTTGATCAAAACAACCATACTGAAAAGTTATGTTGCTGTTATTCATTGGCCATCTTCTTTTCAGCGGTGAAACAGTAGTGCGGTTTGAGAAGGTAGAAACATTGGAATTACATAGTCTTTCTCTCTCCTAAGCTCTTTAGAAAGCGTGGTGGGATGGTGAAGTACAACTGAGACTGTTTGGGGATATTACTGATACTATTTACTCTGTAAAGATAAGAAGAAATTAACATAGTTCTCCTGTGTAAAAAGATGATATTTAACATAGTACTTAGGACAGCAAATGTACTGCTCCTTTTTGGTAATGCCTCTCCCATTCTATAGTACATAGAGAAATAAAGTGCAAAAATATCTTCTATATACCTCTATAATGAAATTTTGATTTTGTAACTTTAATACTATTAATGTGTGGTGGTTTACATCAGTAATGTAAAAATCTTGCTCAGAAGGTCAATTCTTGTATGAATAGGCTAATTGATGGACTGCTGAAGTGTACATTTACAGTGAAATTGAGCCTTACAATGCTATATCCAATATGTGTTTATACTTGCTTTTTGTTACTTAGCCTAGCTGAATGAGAAAGACCGTGTCTTCTTTTATTTATGTAACTTATGCTTTGCATATTATCATAATTAACAAAGTAGTACACCTCAATATTTAATAGCAATGTCATACTCTTTCTTTAAAAAAAATCTGCTGGGTGTCTTAAAGGAATTATCCATGTGCAGCTACTGGTTTAATAATCTCCAAAGTAAACAAACATACTAAGTTAAAGTATAATTTGTAGTGAGCTCCATTTGAAAGAAAATTCCTTCTTGCAGCTATATGTTGGAGATGGGGGTTGAGCAATAAATGTTTTTAAATTCAATTGTCTAAAATGCATACTTCATGAAAATGGTGATGGGTGTTCTTTTGTTGTCAGCATCAGCAAGAACATTTATTTGCTGAGCTAGCAACTCAGAAACAATCATGCTGTGGATTTATTATTTAATAAATTTTATAGGGTTGTAATTTTGCAGCACGGATTTACTTTACTGGATTACATTGTTTTCAGATAATCTTTCTGTTCCAATTACAATCTGCATGTTGTACAAAACAATAGTGTGAACTGCTGTTTGCCTGAAATAGTAGAAATTGCCAGGGTGTGTGTGGAGAGTATGTGTGTGTTTGGGGGACGGGGGGGAGGGAGTGTTGTGTTTTTTCTGGTTTTTAAAGCTCTAATGTTGTGATTTCAGTTAATAGGTAAACATAAGGTGGCAAAAATAGGCCAAAAAAGTACATATTTTAAGCAGGTTTATTATTATAAGCTGTACTTTTTTTGCATTTTTTTTAATATTTAATGATTGGTAAAATGTTTGCATGGTTGCTAAGTATTTAAAATAACTGTTTAAACAAAAATGCATATGAATGATATAAATCCAAGTTTGACAGAAACGCAGTTCTTTTACTGTCAGAGCTTGAATCATAATAATATCCATATAATTTGATGCATGCTTATTTTAAAGAAAATTTCTTATATTTTCAGTTAGAGAAATAGTACACCAAGGTTTCTAATGATAGAGTCAATAAAAATCTGTTAGACCCTAACAGTAATGTAGAAAGAATCATGAAATTGGGCTAACTTCATTGTTTCTGTCCAAACGAGCAACACAAAGTACATGTCTGCATGCAACAGTGCAATAAGAGTGGATTTGTGGCCTACACCATTTGGTAAAAGCATCTAACATCCACATTAAATGTTTTATGGATTTGACTTGGGACTAGCTCAAGTAGGATACCATAGACTGAACACCCCTAAGTGGCTGGAGTCCATGAGGTGAAATGCGTCTTCTGTTTTGGTTTCATTCTGATGGAATCAAGTTCATGGACTCCAAAACCACTGTGTGATACAAACCAAAGCATGATAAGAGGAGGATGACTGGGAGATTTGTTACAAAAGCCAACTCGTGATCTGTGCTAAAATAGTTGACAAGGGCAATATTAATGAGAAGATATTAACTTTAAATCTTGCCAGTCAACCTGGGAGATCCTTTCCAGCATATCTACAGAGGATTGTGTTTCTAAGGTATGCCCATACCAGAACTTGTTGAAACTCAGCCTGGAGGCAGTTTATACAATTTTGTTTGCTTAAGACTCGTGTTTGTCTTTTCTCTTGATATGATATGGGTGAATGACTGAGTGGCTCCAAAATACTGCATCTAAAGATTCCAGTCATACTTGCAAAAAGAATTTTTGTACCTGAGACAATTTTTTAAAATATGCAAATGTCAATTTTGGAATTTGATTTAAAGAATGTACACATATTTGGGTAGGAATTTGCAACATGAAATAAAATCTCCATCAAAATTATACAGTATCTTTCAAATCAAAATATATCTTCATCTGTATTCTGTATCTCAGACTTTATTACATGTAAAATTGTGAGTGTTCTAATTCCCATCTTTTCTTGTCTCTTTAAGAGAAATACAAACATTGATACCAAGTTTTTCTGTTTCATGGGCTGCAAATTTCTTTTGGAAGGTATAAGACTAATCTAACTCTTGCCTAATAGAAGGTTCTGAAATCCAGCAGACAAAGGTGGCATTTATTGAGTCTTAAACTTAGCCTTATAATTTAAAAAACTCTCAGCACTGTGTGGATTACGAAACAGAGAATGACAGATGTACTACTTAACTCATGGAGAGAAAGAAGGCATGATATACTATCAATCCCTCTCATATCCTAGAGGTGTGATTATATCATTGAAAGCACATTGCTTGGAATTAACTTACTGTTAAAAATTGGTAGCGTTGTGGGATGTAGATTCATTTTTTTAAATGAGAAAAAAATTCTGTATACTTCATTTTAATCAGTTGGTTTGCAGAGATTCATCTGTGAATTCTGAATATTGAATATGACTACAGTTAAATTAGGAGGGAGTAGAAAATGTGAGCAGAATTTAATAACATTTCTAGAATGTGACTGTATATTAAATTGTTATAAAGTTAAAGCACGATTTCAAGTTAGTCTCTGCATTGATGAGTGTCGGGGAAGATTTGAGAGAGGATTAGTATCATTGCAACCTCCTGTATGTACTTAAAACAGTAGAATCTAAATCATTTTGTAGCCTTTCAGATAGTCACATCTCTTCAGTAACAGTCTTGTACTATGGTACAAGTTGTACATAGTTACTCATCAAGAGGTATAATGGTATTAGCAAGAGAAACTTGCCTCTAGATTTTGATTTTTTTTTTTTTTAAATGAGTATATTTTTAATAAAGAAAATTTCAAGTTTAGAAAACTTTTCCCTGCTACCATTGTAAGTAAGTGATGTTATATTTCTACTTCTACTCTCCTAAACATGTTTTAGAGATGTAGTACAAGTTCCTCAAATGCTTCAGCATGTGTCTCCCTGTGAAAGCAATATACATTTTTCCATTGACTTCAGTGACACCAGGCTTAGACCACTGCTGATACTTGGAAAAATTCTTTTCTGCTCATCTGGCTTGGGAAACAAAGGCCCCTATTACCATCATCAGAACAATTCACTTGGACTCAATAGTTTCTAAGATAAGGGTAGTTTAGGATTTGCATTTGTTCTGGGAAAGGCTGCAGAGAATTTTCATCGTCTTTTTGTTACCTATCCAAAAGCATAAAGATTGCTTCTCTTTATTTTTTCTCTCTTTAAATTCTCTTCACTCGGCAGATCTGTGTATATAGGTGTGTTTCATCCTCTTAATGTTAAGCCCACTGTTAGTGTCTCATCTGCTCTCCCAAATCAAATCATTCATGTTAAGAATTAGACATCTTATTTAAAGCATAATCATGACAGAGAATGCATTGCTGTCTACCTAACATCACTTGAGAGACATGGCAAGGCAAAAGATTCACACTGTGCCTAATCAGACGTGTAAGAACCGTGGTTGTCAAAAATCCATGCTGAAGCATAAGGAAACTAAATGAGAGAAGAGCAAATCAGTTAAAAGAGGCAGAAACATGGTGAAATCATTAAGTGAGGAAGAAGTAGAAACTATCCTTACTGACTGAGAATCTCAATGGGATGGCTTAGTTAACTTTATTCAGAGTCATAGAAAATACAGTGTATAAATACAAAATAACAGGTATGTTAATTAAGATGGGATAAACAGGCCCAGAAAATCAAAGGAGATAATGTGATTCTCCCACCATCCAGCCTCAAGTAGTGTGAGCCTGGGGTTTTCAGTTAGGAATCTCTGCTTACTACCATACAGTTCCATGAAAATACTTAAAAAAAAAAAGAAAGAAAGAAAAAAAAAGAAAAGAAAAAAAAAGGGGAAAAAAAAGGTTTTTTTTTTTTTTAGGATGCAAGAAAAAGAGAGAAGCATCTGAAATTTAAAGCATTAAATAAAGCCTTCATTTTATCAGCAACTCTTATTTCCTTTCCCTTAGCTTTAGGGTGTTCTTACAAAGAAAAATCCTGTTAAATATTTCTTCAGACTAATATTAAAGATGATAACTGCCCTTTCTGGGAAGGAGAAAAAGTTAATTGATACAGGATTTAGCTGCTGCTGTTGCTGCTGGAACCTAAGTGTCGTTCCTTGAAAACAAACGTGTGGGGGTGGAGAAGGGGTGGAACCACAAAAAAATGGAAAATGCAAATTGCATTCCTTATTCTGACTTTTACTAGCTGAGAATAATGGACATTTTAAAATGTGGTTTTAAAAGACATTCTGAGATTTGGCATATTTCTAATAGCATTAGGCTGTGAAATATGATGCTTTATCTATTTTAACTATTTATTTTATTATTAACTATTATTATTAACTATTATTAACTGTTATTTTAACTATTAACGTACAGTACCATCAGAAGAGAAACAAGTATTCACTGACAATTTTCTAAAAGGGGGCAAAAAACAAGCTGTAGAAAATTAAAAAAAAAAAAAAAAAGGAAATATGGAAACAGGAGTGTGGAAATATTGAAGTAACAGAG
This sequence comes from Apteryx mantelli, assembly GCF_036417845.1. NCBI lineage: Eukaryota > Metazoa > Chordata > Aves > Apterygiformes > Apterygidae > Apteryx > Apteryx mantelli. Next base: position 36,209,720 of record NC_089984.1, read on the forward strand.
AAAGAATGTAGATCTTGTGTTCCAAGTGATGTTCAGATCACAGCTAAGCATTAGATGCCTGAGTATGGTCTGATTATGTCATCTGTTCTGACGGGTGTCGGCACCCTGACCTGGATCCCAGCACTGTTTCCATTACTGAAGCCCAGAGACCCAAGAAACTGTTGAAATGTGAGTTTTGGCACGCTGGTTTCAGTCCATTGATTTTGAGTTCCACATTTATGTTGTTTAGCAATCACAAATAGTACAGAGCAGGGTTGTATAACTTGTCTTTACTGACTGGACTTTTCTAGTTTTTATATCTTAAAACAGTGCGCGCGCGTGTGTATGTGTATTTTGTAAGTTTTTGTTTCAACCACTCAATACAATTGGCTTCTATACAATATATATTCAAGAATCTTTGTGAGTTAGGAGTTTCAGTGGTTGAAAGCTGGAACTCAAGCATTGTTTCCTGATAAAAAGATAGCAGGAGCATAGAATTTCAGGTAAGTAATTATCCTGCATTGAGATTTTCAGTATAAACACTGAGAATTGTGGGCAAGGATTTATTTAATGACTCAATTTGGTTATTATTAGCAGTGCTATCATTTGAGATTCTGTAGCTATTGGACTTAATTACCTTGAAATCAAGTGTAACTTTATGTTGCAGTTTATTGATTGGTAGATATAGTTCATACTCAAAGCTCATAATTTCTTTTATGTTTTTCAAAAGCAGACCAGTGGAAAAAAACCTGCAGAGGTGCACAAAGATAATGATATCCCAGAATTTTTTCACTGAATGCACTAATATCATGCTGCTTCTGCCGTTGCATTTGTGTGGTATCATGCCCTCACATTTGCTTCAGTAACAGCAGGGATGACTTATATGTGTTTTATTTGAGTTACTCCCCACATACTTGTCCACAGTTTGGTAGCAGTCTATTTTCCATCACAGACAGAAATAGACTTGCAAGCCTGAGATTGCAAGCCTGTATTTAGCACTGTTGAACAAAATTTGTCCAGAAAGAGAATTTTTAAATAAGTAAAGCTGATTAACTCAAGATGTCCTTTTTCGAGGTACTATCCAGGAAACAGTTAAATTACTAGGAGTTTGATCAAAAATTGCTGTTCATCTTGTAACAGAAAAAAATTAGCTGCTGAGCTAGTCAGAACTAGCATTTTCATTTACAAGGAAACAAGGTTCAGAATCTTCTCCACTCCTCCTTTCTTCTCCTCTCTCCACCATACTGATCTTAACACCATATAAGTGTAAGGAAAATAAGTTTCATGTAAATTTCAAGAAAGTGTAGGTGGGATGGAGCAGCCCTGGTAGTATTCTTGGCGAGAGAGTGAAGTGTGAATGTACCCTTTGTTTGTGTGCATTTATGAATACACACAGATCAACCTTTAGCCGTGTGTCCATAGGAAAATAGATTTCCTCAGCTGTTTATTTTATTTAATGATTCTTCAGGGTAAAAATTGAAACCCTAGAGGTAGGGACAGAGTGCTGTGACTAAGTCATGATGCAATTTAAATGGAAGGAGATACCTGTCTGATTGAAGAGGAGTGTGACTGTAGACTCCTGCATGAGTGAGCATATATATAGTGCACTTCAATGCAAAATGTAGGTGCTGATTTGATTTAGGTGTTCCTAAGGATAAATGGCACTGAAAAGTTGGCTTCATCAGTGATTCTCTGCACTGCATATGTAAGTCATGTCTGAACTGCCAAAGGAAATGGTTTTGCTCTTCCAAACAGTTTTATATTACTACATATATTTACCATATAATTATTTTAAACCATTTCTTTTCAAGAGGATGATAAAGATGCATAGTACCTTTAAGTATTTTTTTATAGATCATAGTATCTATATAGGCTTTTTCAGGTAAAAGTGCTCAAATAGTCATTCCATTCATGTAGAAAACATGAATAGACTTAGGAAAGCAAAACTGATTATAGAGGAGTAGCACTTCAATGAACATTTACTATAGAGTGTCAAGATCATAGCAAAATTATAAATTTAGCCCTTTGTGGAAACTGTAGGTGTTTTTTAGAAATGTTGTTACAAGCTGTATTATGAGAGAGAAAAACTTCACACATCTCTGTATACTCTATAGAAATTTCTGGTATGTGTGATTCCTCTCTGAGTTATTGCTCATGTTCACATTCATGCTTTAACTCACAAATGTTGTGGGATTCATAGGATGGAATACAATGTATATTGCCTTTTCCTCCCAGCTGTCTGGGGATGGGGGAGAACCTTGACAATAGACTTTATTCAACAGAGAACTTTTCCCCTTACCTTCCTTTCTCTTCTGCTTTTAGATTTATTTGCCTTAGTTCGGTTTTTACTGATTTTAATTTATTTTATATCTATGTCTGAGGTCCTTGGTTCCTTTGGCTCACCAAGCTCCAGCATCTGTCCCATGCCCTAGGTAATAAGGACTCTTCTCCTTTGTGGGAAGGAAAAGCAAAAAAAAAGGTCAAGAATTTGAGATGTGAAGGATGGACTTGAAATGAGAATCAATCAAGCAGTGAACAAACCTCTGTGAAGGGATTTAGTCTAGCATGCCACTGAGGTTAAAAAGGAAGACAATGGAGTGGGATGATGATGATGATATTTCCATGATTCCCCTCTACTTCAAATTTCAGGAGCTTTTCAATATGCCTGTTTTTGCTTCTACAATATTCTTCTTGTGGACCATAAATACAGTATTAACTCAGCCTTTGTCCAAATGGTTTCAAGGCTTTCTTTTGGTTCTCTTTTGTCAAAAGTAAGAGTTCTAATTAAATTAGATATTTTACCAAATGTCTGCAATGTTCATTTGACTTTCTTTTATTAGACATTTGAAACCAATGAAATTTTGCCATTGTTTTTTCTGTTGGTCAGGATTTCACCTTATATAGGAAAGATGTATTGTTAATTATTTTGTATATATGTTTCAGATGCAAAGTCGATTTAAAGTGATAGGTTGTAATGGATATTCTCAAACTATCACTATTTAAGGTGTCAATAATCTTCAGAGAAAATCCCCCTAACAACACAGTCAGACCACTGATTTGTTAATTCTACAGAATGTAAAATAAATGTGCTAGTGAAATTGCTTCAAAAAAGCTTTTAATTAAAGTATTAATACTTTTTAAACACAGGTGTTTGTAATGCATTTAGGATACAGGAATAATATCTATGAAAATTCCTTCAGTTATAAAGTGTAATATAGGTGAATAAATCTTGTCTTTCCCTTTTGATTTTATAGCTTGCACGTGCAGTGGTCATGCAAATATTTGTCACATGCAGACAGGAAAATGTTTCTGTACAACTAAAGGAATCAAAGGAGACCAATGCCAACTGTGAGTACAATTAAATGTATCCTGACATTATTTTAATTTATGCCTAGTGGATAATCCTTTTTTTCCAGTTGTTTTTTTTTGATTTCGTGGTTGACCTGTATGATGTTTCACTGCTGAATCTGATATCTCCTACATTTCTTAGGAAAATTCAATATTATTTAGTCTTATCTTAAAGAATCACCTCATAAATATTAATATCATTTCATAATGACTACAGCTTTCAGAAATATCCTGTTAAAGAAAGTAGCTGGAAAATTACCTGTAGTTGTCTTTTTTATGTGCTTTTTAGGATTCTAAGTTCAAAAATATCTGCAAAGTTGGGAATTACATGAGTATATTTGTCACATACCTTAGGTCAGAAACTACAACAATTAGATTTTTAGAGTTTTGGAAACATGTTAAGGTGGACAGTGTTTGAGACGTTTGTCCATGTAATTAAATATTGAACTGAGGAATATATAGGCCGGTAGTCTTGGAAAGTACAGTTAGTGTATCTTGTTTTATACTGGAGTAGATTATTCTTGACCAAGGTTTTAACATTAAAAGTGAGGAGACTTAAGTGGGCTGTGAGGCATGCTGAAATAAAATATAAATTATGCTAACTGTGTTTTTGCTAGATTCAAATTCTCCATTCTTCAAAAAGGAGAAATTCCTAAAGGAAAGACTGGATAGAATATAATTTGCAAAAATTACAGGTTGTAGAAATATAAAGAGAGAATACTAAAAACAAATGATGCCATAATTCTAATCAGGAGACATTCGTTTATGATTCCTTCTATTCCTATTTTTAACTTTCTAAAATACAGAAATTTATACCATTGATCATCTGCATTTTTTTTTGAAGGAAAATAGATGCAGAAGGCCAATGCGAAATTAAGCTTTTTTTCTTTTACAGAAAGAATCTTTTTTCTTTCTCTTCTTTCCCTCCCTTATTGTTTGCTATTCCTGAATTATAGGATTTTCTTTTTGGGGAGCAAAATAGAAAATAATACCATGTTATATTTCCTTATCATGGTGTTTTTATTTGTCGTAGATAACCCTTGCTCTAAGTGTTGAGCTCTGTAAATAACAGAAAATAAAAAATGCCTTTTCTCAAAAGGTATCATCTAGTCTTTAAGAACATGAAATATACTGCATTCTCTCTTTGCATAATTTTGTCTACTGATTCATTTTTTCTTCTATTTGATATCCACACTATATCTATTGTTGTTAGAAAATTGTTATCTATTATTATATAATCCCAAGGGTGGGATTCGTCCAACCAAATTCAGAAGTTCACAAAGTAACTGGTTATCTGAATTCCCTTCCCATTTCTGGTTTATATAGTCACTCCTTCCAGGGCTTGCTTCATCTCATCCGCAAGCAGAGGCATACAGTAGTTCATATGCATTGCACCTGAAAGCTCCCATGCCTGCAGTATAAAGGAGGCCTGGGATGGTGAGCTCAGCTGTAGATGTATACGCTGCTGATGTCTGAATCTTACGACATCTGGTTGACATCTTATGACTTCTTGCTCATGTTCCAAGTTCATGACACAGCTTATTTTTTCTACATGTCTAACACTATGAATATAAAATACTGGGAAACCTGCTAGAAGGGCTGATGCTTATGTTGCGCCAGTCACAGTATTCCATTTATTCATTAGCTTTCTTCTGTCAGTTCCTGCTAGATTTTTACATTCAAGTCTATGGCTAGAAGCCTTTCAGAAGAATCAAAATAAAATTTTTCATTCTTAGCTTAAAGACACTGTGTTTGGCTTGTTTCACTGGCAGCCAGTCCTTACACAATTCATAGAGTGCTGAGATACAATCCTGATAGCTGCAAGATTGATCTAAATGTTTCAGGAGATAAAAATGGATCTTTCTTTAAAAAGAGAGTCCAGCTAGGAACGTATAGCAGCCTTTTTCCTGGAGAAAGGCATCTTCAGCATTATTGGTTATTAAATATTATCTCAGAAGTAGAAGCTTCAAGGACTACAGGTAGAATTGCCTTTTTGAACAGCAAAAGTCCTTGTCAGTGGAGGAGCTTGTAACTTAAGCTGAGATAGAGCATAAAGAATGGGAAGAGGAAAAACAAAGAAATAGTGGAAGAGAAGTACCTTTTCAAGTAGGAGAATTAACATTCTAAAATTCAACTATGAATAGCCTTATATTTAAAGACGTTCCTTTTCGTTCATACCCTCCTGTACGCTGCATTCTCTGATAGGAACCTTATTCCTTTCAGTATTATAGTTATTTTAAATAGTAACCAGACCCAAAATTATCTTAGCAATATCAGTTGGTTTCCACTGGAGAAAAGGCATAAATATAACTTACTCCTCTCCACCAGGAAAAGACCAAAAGGTTAGATTAGCCTGCCACAAGGCATATTCTTTGACTGACTGTATATGCAGATTCATCATTAATAGGAAAACATTGATGCGCTTAATGAACTAGCTTGAATCCTACCCTTAAGGCCTTGCTTGATAAGTAGAGACAAGCAACAAAAATACCTGGTGCTGTGTCTATGTGCATATTGTTTTTCATATTCACATGCAAAAACTATGCTGACAGGTATGCTGTTTCAGTAGTGTCTCTGGGACCTTTTGTCTAGCTAATTGCTGACTCTCAGGATGAGACAGGAAGCAAAGACTAGCAATAAATGATGAATTTTTATCATGACAAAACCTGAAGAATGAGATTAGCTTTAAGCTCCAAATTAAGTCTTCACTGGTGATTTATTATTCCTCTTTTAGTGCCCAAACACTTAACCAGTTCTAGAAGTTAGTGGGTGGTTTGATTACCAGTGGATGGTAAGGGTATATATTGATTCAATTTTGCCTGTTTACAAGGAACATTAAAAAAGGAAGTCTACTGCCCTGTACATCATAAGAATTAAACAACAGGAAGCAGGTTCTTTGCTCATCATTCCAATCCTCTATCAATTACCATTCAGCCCTTAGACACTCTGTAGGACTTTTTCTCTTGTCTATATTTCCCATGCTTATTTTGCTATTGCATTCTCTTCCTCTTGTATCTGTATCTTGTTTTCTCTGGTCTGATATGAAACTTTTGTTGTTGCATACGCCCAGTTACACTCAGTCACATCAGTTTGCTGTCCTGTGTTTATGTCTGCCATAAAGGAGTCTTCTATCACGTTTAGTAAACTAGAAGAAAAAAAGGTTGTACTGGTGGTGGATTTTCCTGTGTTGGTCAAGAGGTACTTCCACAAAATGGGAAAACTGAAATTTTAATTTTGACTTTTCCAGAATAAACTTAAAACTGAAGCTACAGATTGAAAGTCCCTGATTTTGTCTAATGTAATACTTTCTTCTTTCTAGATTTTTACATAGACCAAATGCATATCCAGGGCAAGCTGTGGTATTAAAGCATTTGATATACCCAATGTTTTCTTTTGGATGAAATAAACTCTGTAGAGCAGCAGTTTTCAAATTGTTTTTGGCCATGATTGCATTTCTCATTGTGAGCGTCACATCTGTTAAGTTCAGAGACAAAAATATTTGCATGAAAATTGACTTTCTGCTTTGAGTCCTTTCATAACTCTGCATGGTCTTAATTTGGAAGCCACTGTTCATATATACATAAATAAATAAGTATACTCACACTATATAGTTTATGACAAAACATCTAGAAAGAGACCAGTTCTAGTTATCTGGTTATAGACAATCTGAATGTATTGGGACACTATCTAGAATAAATTTCAGTACTAGAGACTCATTCTGTTAAGGCTACTGGATTTCCTGAGGAAAGCAGGTAATTACAGGGCAGGTTTGTAAAGAAGCCATTTAGAATTTTAGTACATATCATCAAACATCATACTTTGGGTTTGTCATTGTACTCTGATGCTTAGTTTGGGAGAGTGATCCATTTCAGTCGAATGTTGTGTTTGAATTATTTCCCTTAGAATGTCAGGAGATGAAGAATATCAGAAATAGGTCACTCCTGAGTCACTGAATCCAGGCCCTATTGCCATCTAATTTGTAAACATTATATGAAGAATGTTAATTTGCTGAAATTTGTATTATGTTTAAAACATACTAAACTATTTTCTCTGTAAAAATTATCCTGTTTTGAACGTATCATAATGTATTGTCAAAGTTCATACACAGTTGTTATCTAGAAGATAGGAGGATTATTTTAAATCAGCTGAATGCTTTACTTACATTTTCTACTTATTATATTCAGCATAAATCATCTGGACCTTGATTCAAACAAAGTGTGAATACTCTTCTCCATAGCTCTGGATAAAAATTGTTTTTGCCACTCACTGGATGGGCTGTTGTGCATTCTCAGCAGCAAACCTATAACCCTGTGATTTCTAAAATAAGGATTTCCATGAAAATTTTAAACTCTAGCTGTTCAGTGTGAAAGTTAGATTTATATTCCTGTCAAGAATCCTATTGATTAGAAAGTCATAGCTGCAGGGCTGTATGTTATTCCTCCCTCCCTCCCTCCCTCTCATGTGAATGCACACCATGCCTTAGGGGCAGAGATTTTAGGAAATCAAGGAGACCTTACAACACACATTTTTTAAAAGTGAGAGCTGTAACAATCTGTAGAGAGAATAACTTTCTTGTCTTGGGATAGGCAGGCTTTCTTCTCTCCCTACAACCTCTTTCTTTTTTTCCTAGCTTAAAAACAACTCATGTTTGTGCATTATTGGAGGGTGCTTGTATGTGTGTGGTGGGTTTTTTGCTTGTTTGGTTTTGGGTGTTTTTAAGTATGCCAGTCTCACAGCGTTCTTTGTGAATTGTGCTGTTGCATATTACAAAGCACAATGCAGAGTGGCACTTCAAATCACAATAAGTGTTCTAAGGCGGTTTTAGTAAGCATGCATGCTTTTTTATAATGTATTTTAAATGAGATATGTTAAAAATTTTCAAAAAACAAGTATTTTTATTTGCCTTTAAGCAGGTAGTTTCCATCAGTGAAAACTCTGGTATTCTCCTAATCAGGAGAAATTGATTAATATGCTTTGATTTTTCAAGGTAACTAGATTGCAAAACATAAAAACAGATATGTAGAAAGATACTTACATGACAGGGAAAGAATATTGTCTTTTAACGTATTTTTAAATGAAAATTAATACAGTTTCATAGCTTATTTTCCAAAATGTTCAGTCTTTCCTGAACATGCTGAAACATTTATTGCACTGTGCTTCCCAGTTAGAACCATTGCTGGAGTTTTGGAGAAAGGAAGTCAATCTCCCTTGTTAAGTACTTTCCCCTGTGGAAGAATTTAGGCTTTTGGACCTATCCTGTTGGTAATGTTTCTTTGATGGTATCTTTGAATGATGTGCAGGTTAAATATCAGTGTATCTAAGTACCCAGGCATAAAATCAGAATAATAATTATCCTACCTAACTGGGGAAGATTTAAACTTTGAGAGCATCTGCAGTGGTGCATAAATAAGAACAACCCCCAAATGGCAGAAGGGCTTGGTTTGAAGACTTTTGTAATAAAGAAGTGCTAGGTCTGCATACTGAATGATGGAAACAGAGGAAAATATTGAATGATGTTCAGTTTGTGAGTACCACCTATCCGATGTACTACAAAAGACAGGAATGCTGTGAAAAAGAGTATGTGATATTTAGTGATAGCATAAACATTCCTTATTTTTTAATCATTTGATCATAATAATTTGATCATTTAGTCATTTGATCATATTTTTTTCTATGTAACTGCAAGAAGGATAAATTTAACAGTATACAATGTATAGATTCAGGATTATTTTGGAATAAAAAAGTAATATTTTTATTATTTTAATTCTATTAAGTATTCAAACAATTTGTTAGTCATATGGTTATTTCTTCTGAAGAGGCACAAGAAATACTACTGCACTTATAAAAAATATATCCTGCATATTTAAGAAAATCATCAAAGTCTCCAAGCTTTAAAAAGCTATTTAATAATGTGGGGATCTGTACATAAACTTTAATAGGCATTTATTGATAGTCTGATTTACATAAGAATAAGATTTGAAAATAGCCAACTGTCCTCCCCTGTGTACTCCCCCTCCACAGAACAGTATAATTCCTCTTCCATATGGAAAGGCAGATAAAAAGTAGACTGGGTTCTGAATCAAATTCACCATTCTATTGATAATATGGCAGCTTTATTTACTTATACCGGAGTAAACCTGGTTCCCTTTGCTTCCCTTCTGAGCTCAGCTTCGTGCTTTCCAGTAGGGGAAATACAGACAGCAGTCATTTAACAAAATCACTTTATTAGAACTTTCTTTATCAAAGAGAAGAAAAGAAAAAATAATCTGAGATGTTCTAGTTGTTGAAAGTTTAATAGAACAGCTTCTTGTAGTGAAGAACTCATTTTTCCCGATAGAGGATAGAAGCCAGTTAATCCTAGTTACTATGGTGATCAGTGCTTTTCTGAAGTGAATGCAAGTTCGTAAGTATAATATGTGATGTTTCAAAATACGAAAGGAAGCTGTGTTTTAATTTTGTTCAAGTTTTTTCTTTTTTCTCTCATATGATCATATTCCACCCTGTTATCTTTACATATTTGATGGTATTTGACACAACATGTTTTCTCCTTGTTCCTGCTGAGTCCAGTTCTTGAGCTTTCCACTTAGGAGAAAACCTGCTATGTTTGACATGCTTATGCATATTACCCCGTTAGCTATCATGGTTCAAGGAGAATTACAGCAAAATTTGGCAATTAAAGTTAGGTGGGCTTAGTGCCTGCATCTGTTTTTGTTTAACTTCCTGTACATTTTAGCTTGCTTCTATAAGGATAGGCTCAAGCCTTCAACTAGTTCTTAAATAGCTAGATCATTAGGTTGCTAAGGAGAACAATGAAAAAAGCTCCCACTTTAACATTAAATATCTGTTTTAAACATACTAATTTTATTCTCTACATGTAGTAATTATTGTCAAATCTATCAGAGACTTGAAATACTTCATATTCTTTTTAAATTAATGTTTCTGGCATCAATCATTTTTGCTAAAATTGCTGCTTCCATTTAACAATACTTCTAAATATTGAAGCATCAGAACATGACCCAAATGCACTCTAATGACTTAATATTGAATGGCTTAATATTGAAATATTTGAGGCAATTTTTAATCTAAAATGTGAGGAAAGATAAAGCTCGTGATTTGGAAGGGGCCTTGAGCAGTATTTTTTCTATCAGTTTTGGCAGTATTGTATTTCTCTATCTGTATTTCTGTAGAATTCTTCTACTGCAGTAGGCTCACTTTCCCTTCTTTGATATATTCAGTATATGATATGTAAAGTTCATGAAGGTCTCTGGGATCCTTTAGAATAACAGGCTTTCTGTAAATGTGAAGCAACACTTCTCTTGAGAATTGTTGCACTGTAAATCCCCAAGATTGTATTTTATCTGGAAAAGTGCCAGACTTTGTAAAAATGAAGAGGAACTGGAGTTTGAATGTCCTGTATTATTCCTAGAAGGCGGCGTTGTCAGAGAAGAAGAGAGAAGTAACTAGTGGTTAGGGAGCAGCTACTAACACTTAGCTTAGAGCTTTGTATATTGGTACTTTATTGTGGGTCAGTATGTGTTGAAATGTGTTAAATCTGGGAGAACACTCTGATATTGATATTGCAATGCAAAACTACTTATGTTAGCAAGATGTTTCTTGCCAAGAGCTGAATTAAAAATGGCAGATGTAATTTTCTTACATTTTACATTCTGATGAAATATGCCTTTTATCTTTCTGACTTCATTACTAATTACCTGGGAAAATGAGAACAGTTTGGGGGAGGAGGGTTCTCTTTTTTACGAGAACAAGGTCATTTTGCTCTTGACTTCTTTTTAAGTTAGACTTTTTCTTGAGTGATTGTGTGTACGTATATATAGGTAACTCTTCTTCGTTGGCAAGCTTGTCAGAGCAGAATCTACTCACCATTAGGCTTCAGTTGTTCTCTAAGGTCCTTTATATTCATGATTTCCTCTCCAGCCTACCACCAAGAATAGAAACTGCAGAACAAACAGACTTTCTTTACAACTTTGTGACCACTGCTGGCTGTAAAATAGGAATGCAAGCAGTGCACTTACTTCTTGTGCCCAACTGGTTTATGTTAGTATACCTGCTGGATATAGATTTAAATAATCCCTTTTTGTTTCCCTTTTAAAAATAGGGACTGGCTTTTTCTTTCATAATGAGTGAATAAAAATATCTTTAAAAAAAAAAAAAAAGATTATTCCTCCTGTGACATGGCCATGCCATGCCACTTGCTGACTGACATTTCAATAATCTGTTTTGTTTAGTGAGGGACATATCAGTAAAAACATGGAATAAGGAAGGCTGGCTAAATCTTTCAAAGATGACATGCTTTGCATAAAATTTGAATCCTGGTGCTCAGGATTCATTTTTTATAAGGCAAACTTCTTTTATAAGAAATGCAAGTTATTTTTAGGTGTTGTAGTAGTTGTAATTGTCTAAGGATGTAGGTAAGGTAATGCTTGTTTGTGTTATTTTTATTATAGTACAGCTGACAAGAATAGACAAGTTCACAAGTCCTTCTTTAGGTCTGAAATAAAACTAGGAAGTTACAAATCTAAATACAAGCTGAGGACAATTATTCTGCCTTTAATTGGGTAGGTATCGTCTGAGTCTGGATTGGGATGAATTTAGGAGTGGAAGTGATGCTAATGATTAATCTCCTACTTGAAAAAGAAGAAACAGTTATGGATGTACAGCCTGTGCAACAGGGAAGAGGACAGGAAGGGAGGTTGTAACTGCCATAAAACTAGTTTGTTATTGTGTCTATGAGTTTTGGTATCTAGTGAAGTTGTGACCTTAGTTTCTGTGCTCATTTTTAGAAAGTGTTTTTTAGGTTCTGAGGCTATTCCCATACTGCTGAAAATACAGCCATGGGCCAGGTCATTTGGGCTGGTTTTACACATTGCTTAGGGCTAACTTTAAAGCAGGTTTGCACATATCTGCCTGGTACAGTACTTGGCCTTGGTTCTCAGATAGGCCCACAAGGTGTTGCTAACACTTAAAATTCATTTTTTTTCTCCCAGTTTGAACTGTTGCAAATGATATCAGAGCTGTGCTGCAGGCCACTAGTGTGGTGCTATTGTGTCATGGAACTAAAGGTGCATGTTGTATCCTTTGGGGTGTGGAATGAAGTCTTCTGGGAATACTTCTCTGGGCCATACTGGAAATGCACTTTAGGGGTTAATCACAATAGTTTCTAGGGCTTTTGAAAAGTAACATAAACCAAAATCAATATGAACAGCTCTTATCAAGAAAGCAGGAGAGGTGTGTGTAGTTACACCATCTCTTGGCATTGCTTCTGTGAGAGGATGTAAAAGGATACTGGAGCATTTCTTGTGAGAAAAACAGCATAAAGCCTTACTCAGATTCCAGAAAAACTTGTAAGAGGCTGCTGACAGAAAAGCCGGCTGGAGTATGTTGGAGGACTGTGTAGGATGGAAAAAGCATGGAAAGAGCCAAATCTATTGCAATTTCATCTGTATTGCTTTTGGGAACAGTCTCTGGAACAACCTATTCCCTGAACTCTGCCGGGTGTTATTTTGGATAGAGCTGGCTAGAGCAGGTTCAAGCAGAGCGGGAAATAGTCTAACAGTGTAGCAGCGAGAATGATCAGAAGTCCAGTACTTGGGTTCATTACCTGGCCCTCCTTTGTTAACAGTGTAGGCATAGCTAGAGAGGCGTTCAGAGGTGTTTAGGGGTATTCATCCTAAACATGAATAGTGATCTCTGCTGTTGCTACTCAAAAAGTTCTAAGAGCCACTTCATATAAATACTGATGTATCTGTTGGAAAGGATCTTGGGTACAGAGCTAGTCCCATCTATTTTGTCAGTCTGGCAAAAAAAAGTGATTTTGCTATTCCATTCTCATAGGTCACCCTATGGTCCAGTCAGAAGTCGCTGAGTGTTCAGCTCTAGAAATGCTGCCCCTGGAGGCAACTGCCACATTTGTCCATAGAACAGATTGCTCCACCAAAGATGTTTTACTTCATCCGTTTGCTGCTTTGAAGGACGATTAATATAGTTAGACTACCTTGGACGTATGTTTGCCATTAAAATCCTCCTTGTCAATGACCTGACAGCCAGCTAGATAACTGTTCTACTGTTTAACTCTCCTTATATTTAAAAATATTAACTGGTTTCTATTGTATTTCCAATATTGCATGTATTATAAACAACAAATATCTTAACATACCCCTCACATCTCAGCTAGAACACTTATTTTAGTGTTTAGAATTATGTTCTGGATGTGTCTATCTGATTTAGCTGATATAAATAAAATCTTTCTGTAGATGACTAACCTGTCTTTTAGATGGTTAATGTCAGTTGGAATGAATCCCTCTCTACATCTGTTGTGACCTCCCAGCTCTGAATCCTGTTTGTTTAAATAATTTTCTAGTTCTGTTTTTCTTTTACTTCTTTCAAGAAAGACCTTTGATTCAGTGTCAAATAAGCTGTTCCCTGCTTTAAGTCTGGTCTTCTAGCCTCTGTGTAAAAATGTATTTTAATCTTGTCTAATCATAGAATCGTGGAATCACAGATTCATTGAGTTTGGAAGGGGGCCACTGGAGATCATCTAGTCCAACCCTGCTCAAAGCAGGGTCAGCTGGAGCAGGTTACTGAGGTCCGTGTCCAGTCAGGTTTTGAATATCTCCAAGGATGGACAATCCACAACCTCTCTGGACAACCTGTTCTAGTATTTGATCACCTTTAAAGTAGAAAAATACTTTCTTACATTTAAATGGGATTTCTTGTATTTCAGTGTGCCCATTGCCTCTTGTCCTTTCAGTGGATACAACTGGGAATAGTCTGGCTCTGCCTCCTTTACTCCCTCCATCATGTATTTATACACATTGATAAAATTCTCCCTGAGCCTTCTCTTCTCGAGGCTAAACAGTCCCAGCTTTCTTAGCCTCTCCTCATGCGATGGATGCTCCAATTAATCATCTAAATCATCTTTGTGGCCCTTTGCTAGACTTGCTTCTGTATATCTATGTCTTTCTTGTACTGGAGCCCAGAGCTAGACCCAGCACTCTGGATGTGGCCTCACCAGTGCGAAGCAGAGGGGAAGAATCATCTCTCTCGACCTGCTGGCAATGCTGCTCTTAGTGCACCCCAGGATGCTGCTGGCTGCCTTAGCTGCAGGAGCACATCACTGGCTCATCATTAGCACCCTATCCAATTCCCCTGTTGAATACATAGTGTCTGTTGTGATCTTTTTCCTAGCTTATTGTATGGTTACATCAGCAAATAATGGAGCTCTTGGTGACGAAGGATACAGAGAAGGCAGAGCTACTGAATGCCTTCTTTGCTTCAGTCTTTACTGCTCAGGCCAGCCCTCAGGAGCCCCAGATCCTGGAGGCAAGAGAGAAAGTCTGGAGAGAGGAAGACTTTCCCTTGGTGGAGGAGGAGTGGGTTAGAGATCATTTAAGCAAACTTGACACCCACAAATCCATGGGCCCTGATGGGATGCACCCACGAGTGCTGAGGGAGCTGGCGGACATTATTGCTAAGCCACTCTCCATCATCTTTGAAAGGTCCTGGAGAACAGGAGAGGTGCCTGAGGACTGGAAGAAAGCCAATGTCAGCCCAGTCTTCGAAAAGGGCAAGAAGGAGGACCCAGGGAACTACAGGCCAGTCAGCCTCACCTGCATCCCTGGAAAGGTGATGGAGCAGCTCATCCTGGAGGCCATTTCCAAGCATGTGGAGGACAAGAAGGTGATCAGGAGTAGTCAGCATGGCTTCACCAAGGGGAAATCATGCCTAACCAATCTGATAGCCTTCTGTGATGGAATGACTGGCTGGGTAGATGAGGGGAGAGCAGTGGATGTTGTCTACCTTGACTTCAGCAAGGCTTTTGACACTGTCTCCCATAGCATCCTCATAGACAAGCTCAGGAAGTGTGGGTTAGACGAGTGGACAGTGAGGTGGATTGAGAACTGGCTGAATGGCAGAGCTCAGAGAGTTGTGATCAGTGGCATAGAGTCTAGTTGGAGGCCTGTAGCTAGCGGTGTCCCCCAGGGGTCAGTCCTGGGTCCAGTCTTGTTCAACTTCTTCATCAATGACCTGGATGAAGGGACAGAGTGCACCCTCAGCAAGTTTGCTGACGATACAAAACTGGGAGGAGTGGCTGATACCCCAGAGGGCTGTGCTGCCATTCAAAGAGACTTGGACAGGCTGGAGAGGTGGGCGAAGAGGAACCTCCTGAAGTTCAACAAAGGCAAGTGCAGGGTCCTGCACCTGGGGAGGAATAACCCCATGCACCAGTACAGGTTGGGGGCTGACCTGCTGGAAAGCAGCTCTGCGGAGAAGGACCTGGGAGTGCTGGTGGACACCACGTTAAACATGAGGCAGCAATGTGCCCTTGTGGCCAAGAAGGCCAATGGTATCCTGGGGTGCATGAGGAAGAGTGTTGCCAGCAGGTCGAGGGAGGTGATTCCCCCCCTCTACTCAGCCCTGGTGAGTCCACATCTGGAGTACTGCGTCCAGTTCTGGGCTCCCCAGTACAAGAGGGATGTGGCACTACTGGAGCAAGTCCAGCGAAGGGCCACAAAGATGATTAGGGGACTGGAACATCTCTCTTATGAGGAAAGGCTGAGAGAGCTTGGCCTGTTTAGCCTGGAGAAGAGAAGGCTGAGAGGAGATCTTATCAACGTGTACAAGTATCTGAAGGGAGGGTGTCGAGAGGATGGGACCAGACTCTTTTCAGTGGTGCCGAGTGACAGGACGCGAGGCAACGGGCACAAACGGAAACACAGACACTTCCATCTGAACATGAGGAAAAACTTTTTCACTGTGAGGGTGACCGAGCACTGGAACAGGTTGCCCCGAGAGGTGGTGGAGTCTCCTTCTCTGGAGATATTCAAAACGCGCCTGGATGCAATCCTGGGCAATGTGCTCTAGGTGACCCTGCTTGAGCAGGGGGGTTGGACTAGATGATCTCCAGAGGTCCCTTCCAACCTCAGCTATTCTGTGATTCTGTGATTCTATTTTTAAGATCCTTTTAACTGTGAGTGAGATTGAAGGGGAAAGTTAGGGGTCATTTGCCCAGTTAATATCATTTCATGATTCTTTATCTTCATATAGTTCAAATATAGTTCTTTAAATATTCTTGCTATCTCTCCATTCACTTGTGGATCCTGATAGAAAAAGTACGTGTTTTCAGCTTCATAGTTTGAGTTTTTGACTTAAAAACCCCAGTTGAATGAATTCATTGTCTTAAATGATTTATTTGAATCACTCTCTGTAGGGTTGCAATGTAATTCTTGATGAATCATGTTAATTTACTTTTCTTGATCTCATCTGATGAACTTTTATTTATTTAATCTTGCTTTGTCATTTGGTCTTGTTAGCTGTCTGTGCTCAGTCATCATCCGAGATGAATTCTTATTTCTTAGTTATTTTATTCTTCCATTCGTTTGTCTTAGTAATCTCCATTCAGTGTTTGAATATCATGTTTCCCTCGACACTGACCATACCTGAAATCTGTTGTTGACATTCTTTTACTGACAGATGAATATCCGGTTAAACTTGAAACTCAGTAGACACAGGTCTGTATGTATTATCTTTGTTGTAATTTGTAAACATTTACAGAGCCGAGTTGCAAAAACAGTAGCAAATTCTGGAGTTGGACCCCAGCACATAGTCAACCTGATTTCTTGTTTAGTGATTTCTAACTGTACCTCTGTTGGAAATAAAAGGAAATGGTATGACAGTGGAGATCAACTTCTTTTCAATATGGAATTCTACCACCCACTTCAGTCTTCCCTCCTAATCTGAATGAACTGAATATCCCTTTGGTTTCTTCATTCTGCCCAAATATGTCATTCAAATCACCAAAACTTATAAATACATCCAGTTTGAGTACTGTGCTAATTAACTATTTTAACCATTAATAAAATTCTTTGTTCTGCTCCTGTGTTTGGATTTTAAACTCTGTCATGAACATTGGTTCACGGGAGCCATAGCAAATCTCTCTAAATTGTCAGGTACAGGATGGTATCTATGCTTTTTAATACTCCTTATTAATGAACTTCTATGCCTGAATGTAGCCAGGTACTGTGCCTGACCTAATCATTTTACGTCTTCCATATTCACTACACCTGAAGTCAGTCATTCTAGCTCTTTTTCAGATACTAGCAGCTTGTCCACCTGATGTCATGTACATGTCACACCTGCTCAGTGAGTATTTTGACCCGATCCTTTCTGTCCAAAGAAATCTTATATATGCCTGAGTCCTGGAAGTAGTTTGGATCTGTAAATTCCATTCTCAAACACACTTAGATCTAGGAGATTTTGCAGGTAGCTAAGTACCTCTCCAGTTTTACAGGTGGCTAAGTAACTCTCCAATTATGTGTGTCCTTAGGCACCTAATGCAACCTGTATACTGAAAAGGCAGTTGTGTAGTTATTCTGGATTTGGAAATTCTACTCTAGTAACTGGGCACCTAACAATTTGGTATTGAGATGAGAAGCATTACAGCGCATATGTATCTCTGTGGATCTGGGCTCTGATCCATTCACTTTTGATGCTTTTTTTTGGGTTCCATTGTGTGCCTCTTAAGGTGAAAGTCAAGTGGAGTGTTCTCCCTTGTAGTTGCCCCCCATTGAAGTCTGTTAAATTGTTTTTACTGACTTTACACCATAAATTAACTCCTACAGATTTTTTAAGAGTTAAAATGATGTCTATTTTTTTTTCCAAATCTGAAAGAAGTCTGTGCTTAATCTTCCATCTCTTCATAACAAAAGTTTTACCCAGTACCCTACTTCAAATTTTATAAGTTATAATGTTTGGGGCAGGAGAGACGGGAGAAAAAATAATATACATTCCTAGTGAAGCATGAAGTTGTTTGAGGCTTCCTACTGCTTTGGTTAAAGATAAGAGGATCTCTTTATATAAGGAAAACAGAATCATTAATGGCTTTTCTGGCTACTCATCCTGCTGTCAGCAAGAACAACCCTTGGCTTAATTGAGACTGGTGAAACCAGATACTTGAAGGAGCTCTAATTTAAAATTCTACTATATACTGCTATATAGTAACTGATTAAATTCAATGTATGCACTCCTCTGCATCACTGTTACTATTGCTGACTACTGCTACCAAAGTCAGCTTTGGACAATTAGCTATGGAGCAGAAGGAAGGAAAATGATAGCCCCTTTGCGAAAGGAGAGCATTTAAGGAGAGTTTTTTTCAGTGATTTAAGAGGAAATGCTCCTACAAAACTTTATGGAGGACAAAGCATTTTCAAGGTGAGCATCTTCCAGAAAACAAATGTTGCTAGTAGAGGTTTTCATGGACCCTTTAGCTAGAACAAAGACTTTGATATGTATGATTATTTTTGGCTTCATGAAACACAAATGCCGAAGTCAGCTTTAGTATACATACATATTTGAGAAATCAAGGCTATCAAAGTGTTTTTAATATTTTGATCTTCCTAAGGAGAACTTGGCTAATATATGAGGTATTGAACAGCCTTTATAATGGTTCATCAGAATTTTATACATCGTTATGACCTCTAATGTGATGCAAGAGAGCTTTCCTGACATGCCCCTATCCTTGTGGTTGCTCACAGTCCGTATCAGGAACTTAGAGAATGGCAGTTTGTAAATTGTGGGAAGAGGGAAGAAGATGAAGATAAGACAAAAGAGGGGCTTATAGCGATATGATGATATTGTTGTTGCCTTAATCAAAATTGCATTTTAAAAAACTATGTGAAGCCATCAATTTTCAGCTGTTTTGTAAACAAGCATGTTGTTTTATTAGCTTGCAGTTTAGGATAAGATAAATCAGTCAAAGTTTTCAAAACTATGACTGAAAAAATTTGAGAACAATACCGGATGGCAACAATGATGAAAACAACAACAAAAAAGCTAATCAGGAGATAAGTGGTGAAACCTCTTTCAAATTCTAGGAGTCATATACCAAAATCTTCATATGGCAGAGAGTCATAAGCACATACTACTTGCCTGAAGTGGAGTGAAAGGTCTGAAAATTTCCAAGAAATTTTCCCCTTCTCTTAACTTCCCAGGAATTCCGGCTCCTTCATTGCAAGATGAGATGTTGTGCTGGGCATGCAGTTGCATCCAAAGATGTCCCACTGTCTTTGGCCTTAATGGCTTGCCTCCCACAGTGGGTTTGGATTTTCCCAACTGCATCTTGTTCCAGCATAATGCAAGTGCTTATTACTTACAAATACACACCAACATGAACTGTTAAGTGTCAGATGCTCATAGACTATTTTGATTGCTAAATCAGGAGATAAATTAACTGTTTATGACCTTCTATGTATAGCTTCACTTTTCTCCCATTTCTGCCAAGGATAATATGGATGTTTAACATTTCCATTAAAAGTGCTTAGAAATGTACTAGTAAAAACACTTCACCAAATCCCCTCCTCTTAATCGTTTGTGGTAGCACTGTACTGGGGAGCTAGCAAGACTGTGGTATGTTATTCGAGAGCAAGGAGAATCAATCCATTTTCATTAGAAGATTAGTGATAGAAATAGGGTTTGGGTTGGTCAAGTGTTAAAGAGGGTAGAGAGTTAAAGTGTAAAAAGTGATATGATTTAGGTACAGGCATTCATTTCAATATGCAGTTATTTAAGGACTGGTATTTCATTATGTACTTTTAGAGTTTAATTACTCTGCAACAGAAACTACGATTGTGAGAAAAACAAGTAAAAAATATATGCAACAGGTATATTGAGTTTTGATGTGGATGACATGACCTCTCATGTGAAGGTGATCTGTAAAAAGGAGATGACTTCAAAGGAACTCCAGCTGTTTCTGCACATAGTTTCACATTTACATGTTTGTGTAAGAAATGACTTTTCTGAGGTTTGTGACAGTATTTATGGTGAACTTGTTAAATAGTATTGGATCCCTGAAAACCTACTTTTTTTTTTTTTTTTTTAATAAGGCTGTTTCTTCCTGAGATGATAGCACTTACTGAGGCACAGAACATCAGTTCTCAATAAAAGACAAATAGCATTTATGCTTTTAAAATGACTGAAAATATTTTTTCTTTCTGACTTTAAAGAAAAATCATTAGGAATAATCAATTGTTTGACCTGTTCTGTACTTAGTCTGTCTGTATACTGTTATATCTATCATTTTTGATCTGAGATATGTGATTAGATGTACTGTGAAGTTTATTAGAATGGTTTTAGTCCTGACTATAAAATAGCTTTGTAATTAAATCCAGTAGGAAGTACATATAGGAAGTACTTCAATAAAGATATGTGTTGGAGTATTGTTAACTATTGAACTCTTATTAAAACCAATATTAAAATAAAA